>NC_090927.1:287915566-289214732 GCF_040938575.1 Ambystoma mexicanum | reverse complement strand
GGGGGGAGGGGCAGTGGTGGAGAGAAACTCATTAAAACAATTATTTAGCAGATGTGGCATGGAGGAGTGGTGAGTTGACACAGAAATGGATTTGTGGACATTCAATTGTAAAACGGGCAGGGAAAGAGGCGGAAAAAAGGATTAGTGGGACACAACTGGGTTGCAGCTACAACATTGCCTTATTGAGGTGGTCAGGTGTAGGGGGACTTAGGTGGGACCAATTGCTGCCCATGTTAGCGGGATTGAGGGAGCGCCATGGGGTGCCAGAGGGAATAATTGTGCACGCAGGGGCGAATGACCCTGTTAGAGACACAGGTGTATCATTGTTAAGGAAGATGAAAAGAGACCTTAGCTGTTTAAGGAAGATATGGCCCAGGGTAAGGTTGGTTTGGACAAAGTTATTGCAGAGGAGAGTGTGGAGGGGTATGGTGAATGAAGGTCCAGTGGAAAGGACGAGGAATAAGATTAACAGGGAGATGGGGAAGTTTTGTAGTTCTTTAGGGGTACAAGCGCTGGAGCACCGGGAAATAATTTATGAGGACTTCTCAGTTTTACAAGGGGACGGAGTGCATCTCTCGGTAAATGGAAACAGTTACTACCTAGTGGATGTTACGTTGGTGTGGAAGACATAATAAAAAGTTGGAAATAGAGGAAATCCTAGGGTAGAAAGGGCTGGGGCAGAAAGAACACCTCAGGGGAGGGTTTTTCTGTTGCCTGGGACATGGCCTTTTGGAGGAGGGGTGGAGGAAGAACAATGGGGTACTAGCGCAGTAGAGGAGGGGGGTGGTGCTGTTTGCATGAACGTGCTACCCCGTGGTACAAAGAGGGGGACGAGGTATTGTTGAATGTGGGGCGTTGCCTCGGGTAGAAGATGGGAGAAACAGGAATGAAGGTTAGAGGATTTTAAGGAGACGGAAGGGAGCAAGGGATAGGAACGAAGGAATTTTAAATGCTTCAAATATTATATTGTGGGGGAATGGAAATTGTTTATTTATTGAATTGTTTGGCAATTTTTTCAAACGGATATGTTAATCTGTAAGGCCAGGGAGCCGGGTTAGCGTTTTTGTGAGCTGTGGCCTGTCACATTAAAGCGACCCTTTCCACTTAAAAGCGAGCATGGTTATTTTTGTGCAGAAAGCCCAAAGAGGGGTACCGGGGGAATGCGTAAGTGTTTCCCCCGGGGTGATTTTGGGCATTGCACAGGCCAGTGAGCTGGCCTGCGCATAGAGCGCCATGTGGGGCTATTTAAGGGGGCATGGAAGGATCAGGAGCAAACGACGTTAAGGACAAACATTTGCCACCCTGCCCCCCCCCTGTTTTTTGGGTAATGCAGTGGGGGTGTGGATCTTATTTTACATTTTTCCCCCCTATTTGGTAGGTCCAGGGCTTGAGAAGGGCTAAAAGGGGGTAGAGGTGCTGGTAGTTTTCATGTGACAGGCCAGGGCATTAGACAGGGTGATTGTGATGCAGTCTTGTTGCTGATGTGGCAGGTCAGCCTGGCTGCAGGTCATAGGAAGGAGGAGAATGGTGTTGAGGGGAGCGTTCGGGGTAAGAGGTTTTCTTGATGCCGGGGACATGGCCCTTTGGAGGAGGAGTGGGGGAAGCACAATGGGGTACTACCACGGGGGTACAAAGAGGGGCAAGAGGTATTGAAGAAGGAGGGGTGTCCTCGGGTAGAAGATGGGAGAAAGCAGGAATGAAGGTTGAGAGGATTGTAAGGAGACGGAAGGGAGAAGGGATAGGAAGGGAGGAATTGTAAATGCTTTAATTATTTAATTGTGGGGAAATGGAAATTGTTTATTTATTTAATTGTTTGGCAATTTTTTAAAACGGATATGTTAGTCTGTAAGGCCAGGGAGCCAGGTTAGCATTTTTGTGAGCTGTGGCCTGTCACATTAAAGCAACCTTTTCCACGTAAAAGTGAGTATGGTTATTTTTGTGCAGTAAGCCCAAAAGGAGATCTGATTTAAAAGTGTATGCAGATTTAAAGTAAGACAGGCACTACCTTCCTTATCAGTCAGTGAATATAAAGACAGATCAGAGAAATACAGAAATAAGGAGAGCATTTATCAAGACTTAGCTGTGAGAGCAGCATAATCTGCACAAGATTCTCATGTTGCTTGTAGAACAAAAAGAGTAAAGGTTCTGCTGCCATCTTGTGGCTAATGATATTATTGATATTCAATTACATGGAGAAACTCAAGAATTGATATCGCATTTTCAACACTTATGAGAGCGTACTTGACACCATTAAATATAACGTTTAACAAAAGTAAAACGGGCTACTTTAAACAAACGTAAAACGAACCCCCAAACTATTGTGTCCAAAAAGTGACACCGCAGGAGAGAAGGAGGGCTAAAGAGGTAGGATGGTGGAGAAAGTGAAGTGACAGGGTGAGGAGAGAGTATGTATAGAAATAAAGAAGGTAAGTATTCAAGTCCATAGTTCTTGCTTCTTTCTTTTACTAGTAAGGCCTTCATGTGTTTCCTGGCAACACAACATATTGGCAGCAAAGAAGGAAGATCGTGCGCAAACACCCATCCTCCTGAACAAATTCTCCGGAGCCGACAATCAATCGGGCTGGGGGAGCCTTGCAGCTCGCCCTGCCTCACCGGTGCCCGTGTCTGAAACATCCTCCTCCCCAGGCACCTGTGTCATTAGCCAGCGGGCCTCCATGCTGCGATCCGCTATTATGCCTGGCTTCGTCCTCATGCCGAAATCAGAGGAACCCCGAGGGGCGGAGCCAAATTCCAACCCACCGTGCACACCATGTTGTGCCCTGGTAGCCGCTACAGCACCTCCTCACAGAGAGCTGTGTGACCCAGGCCCCGGGACGCATGAAATGCGGCCCATTGGAGGGCCTGGGAGTTTAGGCGCGGAGTGGGGGTGCAAATGGCGCGAAAGCCATAGGGAGGGGCGGCGTGTCGGCGCCACAGAAACAAAAGGCACCAGGAAGGGAGGAAACGGCACCTGGGAAAGGTGCGAAAGTGAGCAGCAGGAGGCAAGGGAAAGCACGGCCCCCAGGGGAAAGAAAAGGGGCTATGGGGTATAAGAGGGAGTAGGAAATAGAGGCCAAACACAAACCAGGTAAGGAGCCTACCTCTGCGGGTAAGCTCCTACAGGACCTGGGCAGAAGGAAGCTTTTTGTTTTTTGCTCTTGCGGGCTCAAAACCATTGCAACATTGAAAGTTGGCTCTTGCGGGCTTACTCCAGTGAAATCTGTCATCATTTACAGGCTGCGGCGGGTGAATCTTACCACGTGGGCGGTGGGGAAGCAGGACTGAAGCCGGAGGTCAGCGGAGAAGGAAGGCCCAGCTGATGGACGGAGAAGCGGAGCCGCGGCGCCTGGACGACGTGGATACAGTTCCAGCGCGATCCAGGGAGGCGTGGCAGGACAGGAGAGGCGCGCAGCGACCACCTGACGGAGGCATCACAGTGAGGAAAACGGTCAGGCGAGCTGCGGGGAGCAGAGAGGGCGCCGGAAAACGAACGAAGGTAAAAGCAGCAACAAGGGGGCGTGGCCAAGCGATCGCAACCAGGAAGCAAAACCCCTTAAAGGGGCAGGCAGCGGTTGTTAACTTAACGCAATCAGCCTCGAATTTTAGAAGGCACCAAGCGCCACCGTACAAATTCAATACAAACTACAGTGCAAATTCAAGAACCTGATATGGATTAAATGGGCATTGTTGCAAGCGTGGAGTAAGCGCATTACGGGGGTCACGCTCCATGTGCAGTATCACTCTCTGCCCTTAGGGAATGTCTGAGAGAGCCGATTTCAGACACACCGGAGACGGGAGAGCAAGCTCCCAGACACCGGGGTTTGCTTAGCTCCCCAGTAAGAAACACCCAATAACCGAAATTTGCAAAATGAGACAACAAAGAGGGGGAAGAGGATAACCTGGCAGAAACAAGGCAGGGAACAAGGAGGATGGCAGAAGAAAGGGCACGGAGGGCCCAGGAATTTAGCGAATGGGCAAAAAAAGCAGAACAAGAGTATGGAGCAAAGTGGGTGCTGGATGTGATGGGAAAGGAAGAGAGGGCTAGGGCAATATCGCCTTTGCTGTTTATAGAGCCCAGCAGCAGTGAAGGGGAGGAGGAGGTGCCTCAAGGGCAGAAAAGAAGGAGAGAAGAACCGAGGAGAACCCAGCCACAACCAGAGGCACCCAGGAAGAAGAAGAAGAGGGAGAAAAACAAAGGTACTGTAAACAAAAAAGTGGGGGAGAAAATTGTTGAAATGTTGAAAACTTGTGTCATGGGTAAGGGTAAGTCGCCCATAACCAGTGACAGAAGGGGCAAGGGAAATAAGGGTCGAAAAGTGTACCAAGAGGGGGAGTCAACAGTAGGGACCCCTCCGCAGCAAATAGCATCACAGGGGGCTCCAACAGTGCCAGTGGCAGTTAATCCTCCCCAAGGGCGGGTACCACCACAGGCGGTAGGGACAACAGGAGAGGGCCCAGCCATGACAAAATATGGCAGGCCATCAATGGGCAAAGATGCACAAGGCAGGTCGATGAAGGCAATGGCTTGGTATATTAGCGATAAAGTGAAAGAAAAGATATGGAGGAAAGAATTGATTGACATTTATGCATTGCTAGATTGTCAGAAAAGAGGGATAAATGTACCTCCGGAGGATATAAAAGAGTATGAGAAAGAACTGCTGAAGAAGGGGCCAGTTACAAGAAATTTTGATAATTGGATGGAGGCATTTAGCGTGATGTCCTCAATCATACTTCAGAAATTCCCAGAGGATGGGGCATCACTGGTCTCATACCAACAAAGAGTGTTAAAAGTGCACGCAGCATTCGGGGGGGATGCTTGGCAGGAATATGATTACGAATTTAGGAAGGAGATGGACTGTTTCCGAGACATGGGCTGGGACGAGGAGAACTATAACCTATACATATTTAATGTATTAAAAGAGAAATGGGGAAACAAGGAAAGGAGCACAGGAGGGCAGCAGAGGATGCAGTATTGGCAGAGCGATTATAGAGCAGACTACAGATACAACAATAGAAGGTATGATTACAGCTATGACAGAACAAGGGATCCGAATTTTCGGAGCAGGAATTACGGGTCACAGAGGGGATGGCAGAGCAGTTTGCCCCCAACCACACAAGGGGGAGGCAATGGGACCACGGGGACGGCACGGACAGAACAGGGGCAATGCAGACATTTTGAGAAGGGAGTACCATGCAGCTGGGGATGGAAGTGCAAGTTCAGCCACAAGTGTGAGAGATGTAAGTGTGACCACAGCAGCTCCAAATGAACAGGACCAGCAGCAACAGGCAGCGGGAGCAATGAGAAAAGGAATTAGGGGCTGGAACGAGAGGGGAGCTACGCCAGTAAAAATTGACAGGATGGAAAGGTGGCTCCAACAGTACCCGGACCAGGAGGCAGCAAACATTATCAGACAGGGTTTTGCACAGGGCTTTCACATACCTTTTAGAGGCCAGGGAACGCAGGTCATTCCAAAAAATCTAAAATCAGCCACGGAGAACAGGGAAATGGTGACCAAAAAAATCCAAAAAGAAGTGGAGCTGGGTAGGATAGGGGGACCTTTTACCACAATGCCATTTAGAGAGTTCATATGTTCACCATTGGGTCTGGTACCAAAAAAAGAAAAGGGGGAATACAGGTTAATCCACCACCTATCATACCCCCCAGGGGCATCGGTGAACGAGGGTATTTCTCAAAGTGATGCAACAGTGGACTACTCGGATTTTCAGGAAGCAGTAGAACTAGTGAGGAAGGCAGGAAAGGGGACATGGATGGCGAAGGCAGACATCAAATCAGCATTCAGACTATTTCCAGTTAACAGCGAGTCACAGAGGTGGTTGGGAATGGAATGGGAGGGCGAGTATTTTATAGACAGATGCCTCCCAATGGGGTGCGCCATTTCCTGCGCATACTTCGAAAGGGTAAGCTCATTTCTGCAATGGGCAGTCACAAAAGAGATGGGGGAAGCCGGGATAGTACACTACCTGGATGATTTTTTGTTTGTGGGGACAAAGGGTTCGGGACAATGCAAGGCAACCTTGGACAAATTTGTAGAAATAACTAGCGACTGGGGTTTCCCATTGGCAGAAGAAAAAACAACAGGCCCCCCACAGGTGATTCAATTCCTAGGGATAGAGATCGACTCAAGCAAAGGGGTATGCAGGATACCAGAGGACAAGGTCACAGAGCTGCTAAAAACATTAATGGAGCTAAAAGGAAGGAACAAGGCAACAGTGAGAGAATTGCAAGCACTCGCAGGAAAGTTAAACTTTGCTGGGAAAGTCATACCACAAGGGAGGGTCTTCCAGAGAAGCATTGAGTTTAGGACAAGGGGGGCCCAGAGGGGCACCACAGGGTGTGAATAGGCGGCGCCATCAAAAAAGACCTAGATGTCTGGGCAGATTTCCTAAGCAAGTTTAACGGTTCAATCATCTGGCGCACACCGATAAACAATGAGGAAAAAAGGATACTATTCACAGATGCAGCGGGAGGTCTGGGTTTTGGGGCAATATTGGGGAAGGGATGGTGTGCAGAGGAATGGCCAGAGGCATGGCATGAGGCAGGATGGACAAAAAACATAACGCTGTTAGAGCTCTTTCCAATATGGGTAGCATTATGTGCATGGGGAGAAGAGCTCAGGGACAAAGAAGTAACAGCCTGGTCTGACAATATGGCAGTGGTGCACGTATTGAATAAAGGAAGCGCAGCTTGCCCAATAGTGTTGCAATTAATGCAGGCCATCACAGGGGAATGTCTGCATAGGAATACAAACATAAGGGCGAGACACATATCTGGCGAGGTGAATGTGGTGACTGATGCCTTGTCTCGTTTTCAGTGGAAAAAATTCAGGGAGCTGAGACCCGACGCCGACCAGGAGAAAACGCCCACGCCTACCAAGGCATGGGTCCCAGGGGAAGAAATGGAAAAGAAAGCACGGTTGGCCAAAAGGTCGACTCAAAAGAAACTAAAAAGGAACACACGGTTGGCCAAAAGGTCGACTCAGAAAAAAAAAAAAAAACAAAGCACCACAGGGAACGGAACGGGTCATCTACAAATTGACCAGGAACGCCCTAACATTCAAGACGGGTAAGCAATATGAAAGGCATGTGAAAGAGGTATTAATGGAAACAGGTGCAAGAAATGTGGGGGATATATCAACTGAAAAAATGTGTGAATTTTTGGAGGAGGCATTTGAGAAAGGTAAAAAGAAAAGCTAGGCGGCAGCACATTTGGCCGCAGTGGCATACACCACGAAAGCTGCAGGCATGGGGGATCTAACAAACAACCCTAGAATAAAATATGCGTTGAAAGGTTGGGCGAAATTAGAGGGGAAAAAAGCAGACAGCAGAAGGCCGGTAAATTTTGGGAAATTGGTAATATTACTGAAAATATTAGAAAAGACGTGCTCTAGCGCATATGAAACAGCTTTTTTCAGGGCAGCATTTGTACTTGCATACTATGGGGCGTTTAGGGTAGGGGAACTGGTGGTCAGTAACACGGGGGCAGGTAATGGCCTGGCACTAAAGGATATTAGCATTGGAAGCAAGGGCATTTCTATATTGTTAAGAAAATCAAAAACGGACCAGACGGGTAAGGGGAGAAGAATAGACCTAAATTGCATCAAAGAAAAAGACCACTGTCCCAGATGCATAACCCAAGAATTCCTAACCATTAGACCAAAGGCGGAAGGGCAGCTGCTGATACAGAGAGACGGCAGGGCACTCAGCAGGTACCAATTCCAGGCAGTATTAAAACAGGCAGTGGCCAAAGCAGGTTGGGACCCAGCCAATTTCGGAACCCACTCATTCAGGATAGGGGCAGCCACGTCAGCATGGGCAGGGGGCCTGGGAGCAGAAGGGGTGAAGAAGATCGGGGGGTGGAAATCACAATGTTTTAAAAGATACATAAGGGAGGAACTGATATGAGCATTTCTCTCCCCATTTCCACAGAGGCGGGCCCATACAAATCAGCGTGGATAGTGGGGCACTCTTTCGTGACCCGGGCAGGCAGGTGGCTGGAGGAAGTAGAACAAGCACTACATTTCAAAAACACAATCACAGCATGGTGGGGCACCCCGGGGATGCATTGGGAAGACATCCACGACAGGCTGTCGGACCTAATAGGTTTCAGGGACCCCCCAGAGTACCTGATTATACACCTCGGAGGAAATTACTTGGTGAGCACAAACAGGGGAGAATTGCAGAGGAAAATCTGCAGTTCCCTGAACAGCATAGCCCACTGTTGGTGGAAGTCTGAAATTTTTTATGTCGGAAGTAATACCAAGGAGAGTCTGGCATGGGACACAGAGAAGACACGCCATTGAAATAGGCAGGAAAGAACTGAACAAATCCATAGAAAAATATTGCAAGAGCACAGGGCTCCATTTCTTAAGGCACAGGTTATACCAGAACAATCCCGACATGTTTCATCAGGATGGGGTGCACCTGTCAGCAGCAGGAATGGGCGTATTTACAGGGAACATTTTTAGGGCCCTCAAGGATCGGGGCTGTAGGTAGAGGGCTTTTGGGGGGGACCTGAGGGGGTGGTGGGAACACCCCCACAGGTGTGGCGGCATGTGCCCAGGGACGGAGGCCCAAGGAGGACAAGAACTCGGAACAAGCCTTGGGCAAATCCGGAACTGGACACAGTGTGCCCAAAAGCTGATAACTATGTATTGTTTTCTTATGTAAGATATTTTCTGTAAGAAAATAAAAATGCCTACGGCCTATGATATTTCCACAAATACAAATAGTCTGGCTATCATTACTTACTCAGGGTGTTGGGAGAGGGAGCAAAGGGAGCCCACACTACTCAGCCTATGACCCAGGCCCCAGCCCATTGGAGGGCCTGGGAGTTTAGGCGCGGGTGGGGGTGCAAATGGCGCGAAAGCCATAGGGAGTGGCGGCGTGTCGGCGCCACAGAAACAAAAGGCACCAGGAAGGGAGGAAACGGCACCTGGGAAAGGTGCGAAAGTGAGCAGCAGGGGGCCAGGGAAAGCCCGGCCCCCAGGGGAAAGACAAAGGGGCTGTGGGGTATAAGAGGGGGTAGGAAATAGAGGCCAAACACAAACCAGGTAAGGAGCCTACCTCTGCGGGTATGCCCCTACAGGATCTGGGCAGAGGGAAGCTTTTTGCCACCCATCCCACCCTGCAAAAAGATAACGGAAAAGAAGGAAAGGAAAAGAAGAAGGAACGCCGAGTACTTTCTTCGTACACGGTCCAAAGGAAAAGTAACGGAAAAGATGGAAAGGAAAGAGAAGACGGAACACTGAGTACTTTCTTCGTACACGGTCCAAAGCAAGTCGTAGGCGGCATGTGCCCAGGGACAGAGGCCCAAGGAGGACAAGAACTCGGAACAAGCCTTAGGCAAATCCGGAACTGGACACAGTGGGCCTCATTAGGACCCTGGCGGAGAGGGTTTTACGCCAGCGTAGTGCATGGCGTACCTCTCCGCCATACTACGAGTTCTCGTAGCGCCATGGCGGCCTTTTCCGCCTGGTTTTACCAGGCGGAGAAAACCATGGCGCTACGGGACCTCGTTGTTAATTACGCCACCGTATTTTACGGTGGCGTAATTAACTCCTTCCCCACTCCCATTATACCCTATGGGGCAAAAATGGGAATGGGGAAGGGCAGAATGGGGATTGGGGATTTACCGCCCCGCCAAGGTCGGAATGGGGCGGTAAATCCGCCAACCCCCATGGCGCTATCGGCGGCTTTCCGCCATGCTTCGCGGTGCATTTAGCACCGCGAAATCCGCCTGGGTCCTAATGAGGCCCAGTGTGCCCAAAAGCTGATAACTATGTATTGTTTTCTTATGTAAGATATTTTCTGTAAGAAAATAAAAATGCCTACGGCCTATAATATTTCCACAATTACAACTAGTCTGGCTATCATTACTTACTCAGGGTGTTGGGAGAGGGAGCAAAGGGAGCACACACTACTCAGCCTATGCCCACCAATACCTTCTGATCTGTCCACTGTTGCTCAGTAACGTGCACTCTGTACCCAAATGCCTAGGCCTCCTGCTCCACTACTAAAAGGTCTGTGCTCAGAAGCCAGGCTTCTTACTTACCTCATCCACGACAGACATTGCAAGGCGGCCCACTGAGGCCCCCTGATCCAAGGCACCTCACAGCAAGTGAAAAATATATGTATATATGTATTTTGTTTGTAATTTCGCATAACGAGGATAGCGCAAATCATGGACACAAAAGATGAAAGGGTGTCCTGCATTTAAAACACACACCAGGTGCATACCTGCCTAGCCTCCAGGTTTTCCCCAGAGACTCTGGGTTTTTAGCATTTTCTCCAGTTCTCTCGGGAAGACCCTCGAGTCTCCGGGTTTTCACGGCAGTTGCCGGGTCCCGTCTGTTCCTCCATCTGATTGGCTGCAAAAGGCCGCTGCCGGTAGCCAATCGGGTGGAGGTTTGCACGGACCCGGAAACAGCGCGAATGTGCCTCCCATGAGCCCGTTGCTGGGTTGGGGGGCAGCTTTTACTGATTGCTTTTTTTATATGCTTACAGGACTGCACCTTCGTGTTGTCCCTGCCTGAGTGTGGCTTTGTTTCTGCAGCAATAACTAACATTTTGCAAGTTAAACATGTATTTGGCAACAGCAGGGGGACAATGATCAATTAATTGAGGCATTTTGATATTCTTTAGAAGTTTTCGACACAGTGCTACAAAACGTGTAAGAAGGCTGGAGAGAGGCGCGGCTGTAGAGCCGGCCTTGTGGGGGGGCGAGCCGGGCGACCGCCCAGGGCACCCCACCCCCCAGGGTGCCATTAGCCCCCACCACACCAGCTCAGGGGACTCTTTCAAGGGCTCCCCCGAGCTGGCGTCATGGCAGATGGCGCTGAAGGCGGCCTTTTGTTGACAAATGTGCCCGCCGCCGCGGGCACCTTTAATGACAAAAGGCGCTATTAGCCCCCCACCACGCCAGCTCGGGGGAGTCTTTCAAGGGCTCCCCCTAGCTGGTTTAGTGGCAGAAGATGTGGCAGGTGCCTCATTGTCATTAAATGCACCGCGTCGGCAGGCTCATTTAATAACAATAGGGTGCTGACCGCCCTATTCATATCATTACCTCCACGCCCGAGCGAGGAGTATAAAAAAATAAAAGTGGGCCATCTTGGCCCTGCCCCCTGTTAACCAGGGGTGTGCTGGGGGTGAAGGGAGGCGCCAATTCGCCCAGGGCGCTGTTGCCCTTAAGGCCGGCCCTGCATGGCTGCACTGCCTGGGTGTGATGTATAGGGTGGCCAACTTTGTGAGAACCTTTTTGTGGGACACAAGACGGAGTCCACCCACATTTTTAAGACTTAGACCCATTGAACCACAGCCATAGGGTTTGCAGGCTGGACAACTCATCACTGCACTAAATAACCTGATGAAAAACAACAGGGTGAAATGTCCAATTTTGGTACTGCAAAATTCAGGAATTCGCCAGTTATGGTAAGCTAAACAACCATAACTCGCGCCACCACCGTGCACTGCTAAGTCTAACACCCAGAATATGAAGGATGACATCACAAATGTCATTTAAAAGATGAGGGGTGCTCCTCTCAATCTTTATGTAGTTTCCTAATATGAACCATAGGAATACCTTGATGAGGTTAAGGTGGAACCTCTTGCCTACTAGAGAGATCTAACTTAAGAGGATGCTCATTACATCTGATAAAGGCAAGTGTTGGTTTTGTAAGTTAGACACAGAAACAATGAGGCACTTGCTCCCTGAGTGTAAGGCACTGGAGTCCCTACGAAAGAAATATATGGTCAGATTTAATTTGCTAGGAACCATGGTGATAGATGAATTTGCATGGTGTCATTGCTTGAATATCCAGTTCCCATGAGAAGGGTTGGCAGAATCGTCATTCATTAAAAGTATGGAATTAATGTAATTCTCTGCCAACATTAATTCATTTTAGTTCTATGTTGCAGAGGTTTATGTTTGCTATGAAATTAAATTTGTCATTGTTTTGTTTGTTCATTTGGGAATTATCATGTTCTGTTATGGAGTGAAACAAGTTTACTTCTTCAACAATTTTTTGTTCTGTTAGATGTTTTTTCATTCTTTTGACTTGATCAATTTCATTATCTGTAAAATATATGAATGAAGATATGTTCGTTATGCCAATTTAATTGTTTTTATATGAATTGTAAAGGTTTTATTAACCATATACAATAAAACAAAATACATTTTAAATGAATTAATATGTTCAGCTTTCACAGTGATTTTCGCTCAAATTAATGCGAGTGTTGTTAACCTTTCTGGCCAATGGAGACTAAGTGGATCTATTCCTCATGCAGTAATAAGCTTCAAATAAATCGGCACCTGCCATCCTAAGGCTGCCTGTTCTCTACTTAATCTAAATGAAATGTGTATTGTGCTTGGGAATTACAGAGCCATGAAGACCTCCCTTATTTCAACTATTGGAAGGGGGCCAGTCAGCTACTGGGTGGCCTGCACGGATCTGTATTTCAGCTAACTCAGCAAGTCAAATCTTCCTGCAGCCTCAAGATTTCTCCATCACTCTCATGGGACTCCGAGGTGCATTTTATGCAAGATGACCACTCCTTACTGTTGCGTTTAGCAAGCTATATGTGCATATCGTTTGTATTGCATTTCAGTGCATACCTTTGGCTATGTTACATTCTTCATGTTTACATGGTGCATGCAATATTCTTCGTGTCTAAATGCACGTTTGACCTAGTGTTCGTGTTTCTTCGTGGTGAGTGCATATCTACTTCATATCTATTGTATGTGTGTATGCCAGTTGGCAATGAGTTCATTAATTCTTGCCATCTTTAGTTACATCAGGTTCATTTCTTATTTATTTGTCTGAGATAAGGCTGACATGGCTGCCACAAGGCAAAACGTTTCTCACCTTCATGTTATTGAGGCGGAGGAGGGCAGTGCCCAGAAATGACGTATTCATCTGTCTCTCGACACATGACAGTCAGATCAATAGACTGCTTCTTTGCAGTACCCATTATCTCATAACTAATCTCAATTTTTGGCACAGACGCATCAGTAGTACAATTTCCATTAACTCAGATAAATAGGTGCCAGTATCACAGTCTCCTTCAGCCAATAGCCATCACCGCCACATCAGGTTGCAGCGGAGAGGTGTGTCAGGAAGGAGCAGTGTTTCTGTAAAACTCTAGTCCTTTAGTGCTACAAGTCACAGTTGCAATGCATAATTATACAGAACTGCATGGCAAAGCATATTGTGTTTCACGTGAACACTGCCTGGGTTATTCTGATTACAAAGACACGAGTAACAGACTTGGCAAAACTATTAATGATTGCAATTTCTGGAATATATAAGTAGTGGCTGACATATAATGTGACTACCCGGGCATATCATAGCAAATAATACTGTGTGATAAGATGACAACAGATGGCAAAAGGTGTGTGTACCAGGGCATAAAAACTGCTGGTTTTGCAAACTCTTGTTGAATGTATCTTGTGATCGCCATTATTTGTGTTGACAATTTAAAACTGTGCATTGAAGCTCTTATCTGGCTTCCCCTGCCAAGTGTATAGTGCCGTAGGCTCCAATTACAAAAAAGGACACGAAATTTGTCACTGGGAATGTAATGTTTAGGGCTTAAATGAGTATTTGTTACCAGGTTCTACTTGTTTTAAAAGACTTTCATTTAAAAGTCTGCCGTTTGGTCGTGCTCTTCTGGTCAACCTGAATCCGAATTTGTTTTTGTTATGGATGAGTCTCTGCCATATTGCGTGCCCGGCACACATACTGCCTAGTGCCCGCCCCTTCCCACCCTACTCCCCTACCACACACACACACACACCTGTGTATGCAATTGGTCAATTTGCCCAAAAGTGCACAGCCACACTGTGGACTTCCAAAGCAAGTATTGTTAACACACAGGGTACCATGTTACTATAAAGGTTCCCTGCTGCATTCCCACTGGCTGTCTTGCTCCCCAGTATCTATCAGAATTGGGGTGTCTAACTCACCAGACATTCCCTGCAGTGGTGTTCACAAACACCGCGAGGTAAGTGGGCAGAGACAGTGCAAACACTTGACCTCAGCTGTATCAAACCAAGTGACAGCACATCATGTTCTTACCATGCTCAATAGCCATTGCATGGTTTATTTGAACGTTGTCTGTTGAACACTGGATGCTGCAGTGCACAGTGATTGATGACAGCAAAATACCTAGAAATTAACACTATCAATTGCTTACACCAAGCTCACTTTAAATAGCGGAGTGGTCGGAGTGGTTAGAACACCAGAGGTGAAGAGGGGTCTGTAGGGGTTCCAAGGTGCAACATCCGAGTCATGAATTCTAGCCCTCTCTTCCGGAGACAACGCCTACTGAATGGGTCGGACTGGGGCATAAAATGTCTCGACTGCCAACGAAAAAGTGGCCCACAGTCGAAAATTCATTCCTTTTGTAACGCTGTTTGAATAGTACCCAAGGGCGACGTTTTTGATAAAATGTGATGCAAATTGTACATTTTAAAGAATATTTATTCAGCAACACTGGTCAAAACTATTGGCCGCATAGTGAAGTAACTCATCAAACTGGCCAAAAAAGTGGGCCATGTTGTCCCAAAACACTGGCCCATACCAGCGTTTTGCATTTTTGGTTCAGCCATGGGCCTATTGCCCTATACGCCATTTGTGTTTGCCTACTGATTACCTGACAATCATTACAGCAGTGCGTGGAATCGCGCATGCGATGGAGAAATCCCTTCCTCCACTCCGCATGGGAGGCTTCATCTCAACCACAAGGCCAGGCCATGCCCACAGCTCTACCTATCCGATGTGAGTGAGACATGGGCGTGGCTAATCATGGCCAGTTGTAGTTCACTGGGTGGCCAGCGTTTGTGCGTGCTACACATTATGTATTTATTTTGTGAAGTGCTTTGTAGGCATTACTTTGGTTAGCATTTGGAAGAGGAGCCTTCAAGCAGCTCATCAAGGTTCGAATCATACCCTTGAAATGTGCTATGCTTTTGATAAAGAAAAGGCAGACATTGTGGAAATGTGTTGTACTGTGGATTACAAACCAGTCAGGACTAAAAGATCTCTTAGGGAAACGCCATCTTGATTTTTCTGTTTTGTTGTTATGCCTGCTTTAGCCTTTCCTCTAATGACTGGCACAACTGTATGTGTATGTATGCCTGTGTTGGCTTGCTGGTGTTACGCAGACTGGTACTTGGAGTTTGGGAAGGTCTAGAAGCTCCCTGGTTTCTCTTTCATGAGAGGATCTAATGTTAGGGGCTTGCTGTGGGCACTAGTAGGTTTCTCAATCTCCTGGATGCGCTTTAACCCCTTAAGTGCTGAGGGTGAGTCTGTCCTGAATTTCCATAAGGAATGATTGTAGGATCTGCCCACTTCCACAGTTATGGCACTTTCTCCCTCCAGTACTGCAGCAATTGTGCAATAGTATTATTTGCTGTGAGTGAGGAATCTAAAATGTAGATGTCCTATAACAGTAAAGGGACCTCTGACCAAATGATAATAATGTGATATTATAAAACTAATTCATACTATATATTACTAATGATGATAATAATCATTACATTCCAAATTAACCTTTTTAGATCCTTTAGAGTGAAACAGACATCAACATACCAAGTTACAATTACTAATCAAGATATACAAACATACAAAGGCAGACATCTTTTTCAAACACCAGGAGAAAAAGGAGATCTGATTTAAAGACAGACACTACCTTCCTTAGTCAGTGAATATAAAAACGCATCAGTGAAATACAAACAAAAGGGGAGAGTTTATGAAGACGTGTGTGGTAATGTGCTTATGGGACATTACGTCGTTCCTAGGTACAGTGGAATGTGCTGGGGTCATGGAATGTTGGGAGCTGTTTGAGTGGAGGTGTTCTGAGGGACGTTTGGAGTATGCTGGCTTGGTGTGTGGATGGGCCAGTGTTTTCTGTGCTGATTTGTATGTGCTACACTTAGGGCCTCATTACACGGATGGCGGAGAACCATGGCACTATTAGCGCCATGGTTCATGCCGGTAAAATACCGGCACCGCCTTGGCGGAAAGGGGAATTACCGCCCCATTCCAAGGTTGGCAGGACGGTAATTCCCCCTTCCACCATTGCCCTTCCCCATTCCCAATGGAATGCAAAAAGCAGGCGTTAAATCCCCCAACCCGCAAAGGGACCTCGTAGTAAGGCGGTAAGGATTTACCGGTACCGGTATTTTACCGGTACCGGTAAATCCTTACCGCCATCCGTGTAATGAGGCCCTTAGACTCCAAGTCTGGGCAGAATAAACATACATAACTTACCTGGTCTCCAGCTTGGTACTTGGAAGAATAATCCATCATCCGTTATTTCACTGGCAACGAGTGTGTTTTTCGTCTGGAGTCAGGAACAGGAGCTGTGGCGAAGGAGCAGCAGGCAGGCACAGGCACCCCCCCCCCGAGGAATCCCATCTACAAGTAACAGGCATTTTAATTTTTGTAGTACCAAGGGATCGGTCCTAAGGCTTGCAGGCTGGGCAGTTTAAGCGACTGCGCTGGTTGTAAAGGAACCAGCTTGAGGTAGGGACTGTGCAGGACAGTGCAGAGTCCTCGAGGAGTGCAAAGCTGGGGAAGCTGTTGCAGCAGAGTCCAAGCACAACAGTCCCCTGGTGTCTGCAGGGCTGGCAGATCGTTATGAAGGGCAGCAATCTGTTGCGGGTGCATTTGGAGTCGGATGGCACACCCGAGGCTGTGGATCAGCATGGCCAGCACTGTGCAGTGGATTTATGGTCGCAGCTGGTGTCGGATGGAACAGCATCATATATGTTGTCCGGCCAAACGGGTGTGTGGTCCGAAGATACTCCATTCAGGAGCAGTGAAGAAATTATGATGTTGCCGAGCGTTGGCAAGGGTATGTCATTTTGTGGAGAACGTTCATCTACTGCAGCGATGGTGAGCATCATGTGACTAGTACGGGTCACAGAAGCATAGGCAATGGAGCCAGGTTCCACAGAGGTACCGCCCCCTACGTTGGAAGTTTTATGGGTGGCATAGTGGAAGGAGTGTAATGGTTTATTGATAAGCCACGCTCAGCTCGGGGATGTTCCTTCCCACCCCACTCACGTGGTTATGCAACAAACTGTTTAACAGATTCTTTTTTTTAGCCCTCTCTCAGACAAATATCATGCCCGTTGGATCCCTCTGCCCTGAGATAATAATGAACCAAGAAACAGGCCAGTGCACATGAAAAATATTGATATTTCTTTAAATTAAAAGTAATAGTAATGAGCATAAATATGTAAAAACCCACTTTATCCATTGCACAACACAATCAACTTCTCTCAGCAAAAATAAATCACAAAAGTGAGTTAAAAACACACAATTGCATTTATTCACTGTCTGTAAATTTCACTTCACAAAATAATGGCACTGATCAATAACGAAGGCACTTATGCACGGTTGTGTGATTTTGATTTTCCTGCAGGCTTAAAAGGCTAGCAGTAGGATTTCAAGATTGGTAATGATGATTTGCCCACACTTTTGGTTTGTTTTTCAGACCCCCCTTGCTTTGGTCTATGTTGGGATGTCAGACCGAAAAATGTGAATGCTTTGGGGAATTTTGGATTTCAGACCCCCCCTTGCTGAAAGGTCTGTGTTGGGGAAGCTGGATAAAAACGTTCGACTGATTAAAGAAGTAAGACACCCCTCTTGCTTAAGAAGTCGGGGTCAGCTGGACAACAACTTTTACTCAATTCATGTATAGGCTATAGTTTTCAGCAGACACTGGGAAGTGAGCTTTGTCAGTTTTGAATTTGAACAAAATTCACCTCATAGTTTTCTGCCAAATGGGTAATTAATTAAATTAATATTTTTGGTTTAATAGGCTAAGGATCCACACAATTTTGCCCCCCCCGCCTACTGAACGGATTCAAGGCAAACTCACTCCCCCACCTTTTGGTTTGCAAGGGCTCAGTTCTGCTTACATGGCAAGCCTCTGTTTAAGGTTCAGGAAAGCCAGCTGCATCTCAGGACACTCTGGAAAGATAGGGTAGGGGTCAGGTTATTCCACTCTCAAAGATGGCCTCCCGCTCTCCACCATAGGACCCAGTCAGCTTTGAGGCCTTCCTAGAAATAGACAGCTCCACCCAGATGCACTCTCAGTAATCTCTTACAGCTGTCAGATAGTATGTTTCAGCAGCCTTCCTGATGGTCTGCTCTTGTCTGTCATTCTCATTTTTCTCTGTCTCTCTTTGTCCTAGTGCAGTACCCCTTATATAGCAGCGATGACACCACCAATTTTTCAATCTTGGGGAAGTATCCTGCAATAATACGTGCCACTAGGATTGGACAGTTACCCTTCTCTCTCCTCCAAAACCCAGCCTCCAAGTCAGGCTTGGTTTAGGGGTCTGGGGCAACATATGGCCATTCCCATTTGTCATCATCCTTTGTTCTCCTTTCAACTTTTTGGCAAAAAACTAGTTATGTATCACAACTTCATAATTCTACTAGCAACTGCCATTCTAAACATATTTTCTGATTCCGCTAATCATGGAGAGTTAGATAAGCCGACTACCAAATCTGTACGATGTAGCACAGCCATGTTGCACCTTTCTGCCGTTAACATAAAAAGCACAACAGTTATCAATATGTAAATTGTTAAGCATATCCCTAATTTAATTTTCCACCTGCACACCAACTCTCACATTTGGAACATGTTCAGGTCAGCCAGAAACCTAGCTTAACTGGCCATTACAGTTCCCAGGAAAAGGAATTTTATATCTCCAAAATCACCTGGAAATTACATACAAAATGGTGCAAAGATGAAATCCATCCGCCTTATGATGGCTGAGAAAAGGCCTAAATGATAATAGTCCTTTTAACAAAATTGTGAATCTTCCTGTGGGACAAATGGTCCTGCTCCTGCTTCTGACCATTTGTTTTCACTGCGTCAGCCTGCGCCCACATTTTTATTGTGGTTGGTCATTAGATGGGAGATCTGACATGCAGCCTGGAAGTGGGAGATGTCCCTGTGAAGTTTTGCCCACAGCCAGCAAAAGGGACTGCCTTCGGCTGACATTTTCCATGAAGACAAAGTGGCTCTTCAAATGTCACTGGAGTTTTGTAGATAAAACAAAATATACATTGCTTTCGTCAACCCACACATTGGGCCTCATTACGAGTCTGGCGGTAACCGAGCCAGAAAAACCAGCAGGTTACCGCCGGACTCGTATTACCATTCTGCCTCTGTGATTCCCGGAATTACCGGGGCATTACGACCCTGGTGACCTGGCAATTCCGGAGGTGGAATTCGGTAAATCCCCATTCCCATTGAGTCCCATAGGATCAATGGGAATGGGGAAGTGGAAAAACCGGCACCATCTCGTGATGGTGCCGGTGTTTCCACGTCTGCCTGCAGGCGGGTGGTGTTAAACCCGCCAGGTAAGACCTGGCGGGCATGACACCTCCGCCTGCAGGACTCAAGATCACCCGGTATGGAAACAACGGTGGTGGCAGGTTTACTGCCACCGTTATTTCCATACCGGGTGACTCCTAATGAGGCCCATTATGTTTTATTTTCCTTACATTTTTCTGTGAGCAGTGATATTTATTTTCCCTTTTACTTTTTCAACCCGTTTTTATTTGCACACACATGTGCAGGCCATTTTTGTTTTCAATGATTAAACATCCTGTTTTCCTGTGACAGGGATCTTTGATTCCTCCTTCTTTTGTAAATTAAAATGCTACTTGTCCATTGCTAATGACAGGTAGGCCCCTTTTCACATGTCTCTTTAACTTTACTTGAAAAACAAAAAAAATGCCAGGCCGTTTTTGTTTCAGTGTTTAAAATGCTTGCCATTCATGTATACAGGAAGTACTGTTTGGGGCCTTTCAAAACACGCCACAGGAGCCGTAGATTGTTCTAGAAAGGTAACGAGCAGAACTGAGTGGCGGGGCGACATGGTGATCCGCAACAGCCACCAAGCAGAAGATCTTTCTGTGGTGCTTATAAGCAAGGTGTAAGAGGAAGAGCACCAGTGTATACTGGGGTCAGGCACCAATGAAACAGCATCAGACAGAGGGGCAAGGGGATGTTTCACAGGAGTGTGCTGTTTGCTCCTGAAAATCTCTGAATGGGGGTTACATATGCCCACTGTAAGAAAGACATGGTATCAAAGTAAGACAGACACAAGTGATCACATTACAAGGGTGTTTATTAATCTGTAAAAATGTGTGAGATAAACACCTAATCTATACCTAAACCTAAAATGGGAGCAAGCTACAACCATCAAATAATAATAATAATACAAAACATTTATATATATTATAGATCATTCAGAAACTTCAAGGCCTACGAAAGTTTCTTTTCCCTTGTTCCCTTACTGCCTTGAAACGCTTTGAAGCACTTCATTTGTGTATAAGCGCTTTATAAATGAGCAATTACAATTACAGTCCTAGGAGAGTCTAGTCAAATAAAAAGGGCTTATACTAAAAACCTATTGCCAATCCTTACCGCTATACTACAAAAGAGTGTTTGATGATGTTCACAAGACAAGAAAGAAGTGTTTCCAACATGATAAGTCAGGATGTTATGGCCGGGGTCGCCCTTCCCCATGTTTTTAGCACGGGCAAGGTGGGACTCCTGAGCATAGCACACTCCTGGGGTTCGCCTGCACGAGGTTAGAGTTCCTTTCCTCACTATCAGGGTCTTCTGCGCCCAAGTCTCTTCTCATGCAAAGTCTTTTGCTTCAGAGGGACTGATATGCAAAAATAACAAAACAAAAGATTTCTTCTACTGTCTCCATGTCAGGCGTTTACTCTTCACCCTAGGATCCCCCTCAGCTGGACTCCGATCCTACATTCAGCATTAGCCTCTCAAAGTACTTGCCAATTTAAACAGAGTCTTCCAAAGGGCGATCACGTCTCTCTGGGTCACTCTGTTATTCTATGGCAAGTACGTGCTTCACAATATCACAGTTCGTACAGCGTTCGAATGAACCACTTTTCCTATAGGTATTCTAATATAGTGGTAGGTGACTATTAGTCTTCCTGGTTTTTCTGAAAATATATTGGGAAAGGATGTAACTACATCTTTTAGATCTTTTTGTTGATGAATAGATAGTGCTAGAGGAATTAATTCAAAGTTGTCTATTTCTTCTCAAACCAAACAGGATAGTACCTTGGCATGGATGGCTGACGGGTTCTCGTTCACTCTTTTAAGAGATTTACGTGATATAAATGTACTTTCTGTTTCCTGTCCAGTTGGGCTACTTTGTAAGTACAGGTTCCTGTTCATTCTAATATTTTGTAATGCCCATGCCACTAATAGACAAGCTTGTTTTCTGAGGTGGGTAGGAGGACCAGTACTTTCTGTCCTATGGAGAACTGTCTTAAGCTCATCTTCCTGTCGTAAGTGGATTTTTGCCGGTACAGAAAAGGGAAAGGGCAATTACCTTCTTGTCGTCCTTTCGGGTTTCACTGCCTTTCTCTTCCAGTTGAACTGCCATCCTGGAATAGCTGCTTCCTCGTGCGTTCAGCCTGGCTCAGAGTGTGCTCTTTTGCTCTGGCTTTTATCTCTATGGGGAAGGGAAAGGGCAGTCAGGTGTGTGTTGTGATGCTTACACCCCCTGTCACCACACTAGTGGTGGTGGATTATGTGACTCCTCCCACTTTCATTTGTGACTTAGGCCAGCCTCTCGCCTTCCAGCACCACCCCTGGTGCAGGCTGGCCTGCTGATGCACGTGTGGTTGACCTTTCCACCCCCCCCCAAGTGTTGTGCCCTTGCATGCTCTCTTGCATCTGTCCCACATAAGTTTCAGAAGCCATGTAGATCAGCCTGAGGTGGGTGCAAGGCACCCCCATTGCTGCACTCAGCAGGTGCAGCAACTGTGAGTATTCAGACAGTGGCATTTGCTTGTCTCGATGAGTGAACCATACACGTGTTTGTACACATGTCTAGTACGGTGACAGTGCAAATGGCTCATTGAGGTAATGATGTCCCCTTTGATGGCTAGATCAGTTACATTGTTTTCCATGGTGGATGTACATCTAATACATGCAAGAAGACGCTGACCTCCTGGGATACGCACATTAATCAGACCTTGTCCAATATGGCATTTCATGGCCTCTTCAGTGACTGACCTACACTTGGTCAGTTTGCACCTCCTGGTGAAGGCAAACATACATAGCGATGTCTGGCCAATCAACATCCTGTGCCTACCATGGTGCTCACAGGTAAGGATGAATCATGTTTCAGTTCAAGTGAGTGAGCCTGACAAACAGGCACCAAAACAAAGGAAGGCAGCAGGCATGCTAATTGGCCAATCACAATTTGGGGAGGTAGTGACTTGAATCAATGTCACAGGATTCTTTTGATTCCTTATGAATGATATGTGTTCAGTTTACATCCTTTGATGGGGAATCATTGGGGGGCAAGTCTGGTGGCAGCAGAATGGTGAGTCCAGGTCCACATGCATATGTTACACTTGCTGCACTTGTAATTGGCCCAACGTGTATCTTGTGTTAGGCAGAATCACCTGCAGTACCCTTTGGGAACACTGCAGGCAATTAAGACTACAAGTATAAGCACAATATCACCTTTGATAGAAGCCTGTACTACACAGTAAAGTGGTAGCGATGGCTGAGCAGCCAGACTTATCTCAAGAGTTTAAGTGAGCAGTAAAACAAGTTACACAAAGGACCAACTAATACAGTGATTCAAACAAACACTTACTCAAGGTTTCTTGGTAAAAGAATATACATTTATTTATTCAGTCAGTTTGAAAACATTACACTAGTATCTCACTATCACACACTTATACACCACAAATACACAACTGGTAAGTACATGAACAAGGTTAGCTCTCCTGAAGTGGGAGCAAAATGGCCCTTCATATACTTTTAAAAGGGGTAAAAGGACAGGGTTATAAGAATCAACAGCACAAATGCATTCATAGGAAGTACAAAGGGTTTCAGTAACTACAACCAGCAATTCATCTCATAGGCCTGGGCCAAAGTCAATGGTTCAGCGTCTTTGTATTGGATAGCACAGTTCTGGTATTAACGATAAAGTCTTTGCCACAGACTTTATAAGAATTTGGCTAGGCAAAAAGTTTGACGAATGTTTAGGGTAGGAGAAGACTTCGAAGTTGAGGGATGTTTCACGCACTTTCTCGATGGCCGGAAAGATTTCCGGACCGCGTTTGCACAGTACCTTGTTATTGAAGAAAAGCTGTAGCTGAGGCAGTTGTTCCTGGCAGTTCGAGCAGACCTTGCTGTTCCTGGGCTTCAGTCGTGGGGACAAGAAGGAGGACATCGGGAGATTCCTGCACTGCCCAGGGATGAGGCCAAAAACTTAGCAAAACATCGGGTTAAGGTCTGAGTGCCTTAAAGAACACGAGCTGGTATCCTTCCCACTGGCTATCTGGTTTTCAACAGCACTCTGATGAAAATTCCACCAGTATCGGGACGGTGTCCAGGTGTCTTGCGAGTTGGTATTTCCCACCAAACTCAAGGGAAGAAGTTCTCTGTTGATTGGCATTTCAGGCAATTCGGACCTGCAGCAGGGCTTCGCCGGTCGTCCAGGAGTTGCAGCAGTCTCTTCCTTCACCTCGTCTTCGGTTCTTTCGTTCCAGTGGTTGACTCTGCTTTCCAAGTCCAGAGACCTACTTTTAAACAGTTTTCCCCCATTCATTCCAGCCTGGCTGTCACTCACACAGCAGTGTGGCTGTCCTTGCTGAACAGTCAGCCGGCCAATCACACCAGAGTGCATTTAGGTCTCCTAGGAGAATAAGCACAGGGAATTTCAGGCACCATCCTCACATCCTGTCCACCCCAGACACTCAGGCGCCAGAGGAGGGCTTCAGCACTGAAGCCCGGCAAAGGCCAACAAACAAAGGAATCAAACCTAGTTTGGTGTGCAGAGACGAACACAAGAAGGACTTTTCCTAAAAGAAATGGCGAAAAAAGATGACCGGAGTCTGTTTTTACAGATAGGTCTTGGGCGCCATATTGAAAAACATGGCTGGCCCGATTTTTAGCTACCGTTGTAAGCGGTCGGGAAAAATCACGGTAGTTGATCTAAACCACTGCCACCAGACACTTAAAGTGGGAAAAGGTAACATTTAACTGTTAAATGTGTTTTTTGACTCAAGGGAAGCTAGGCAACCCCTCCAGCACTCTATAGGAAGACAGTGGCCCTCATTCCGAGTATGATGGTAGTCATGGCGCTATTTGCGCCATTACTGCCTCCCATACCGGTACCGACTCCGGTTTGGTTCAATGGGGACTTACCGATCCATTCCGACCTTGGAGGGACCGGTTATTCCCCATTTACCAAACCATTCCCCATTCCCATTTGAGCCCCCACAGGGCTCAATGGGAATGGGGAGAGTGCAAACAACGGGCCGGCGTATGCCAAGCCCGTTATTTGCACCCAGTTCCCTTAATGGGTCCCGTCCTTAACACCTGGTCAGACCAGGCATTAAGGAAGGGACCCGCTAAGGGACCTCATAGTAGGGCGGTAAGGAATTACAGGCACCGGTCTCCTTACCGGTGCCCGGTATCCCTTACTGCCCGACTCGAATAAGGGCCAGTGTGTGTTGGGTCAGTAAATTTTAAAAGTCTAGTAAAGCCAATTTAACTTTAGATGCTCTGGGAGACGGTAGTCAGTCCCAGAGAAGGTATTTAAACCTTGGGAAGTCGAAAAGACATCCCTCTGCCACTGCACTGAAGGTGTTGTGTGACGCACAGAAAAAGATGATGCCTATGGAGTTGTTTTTAAACTCCATAACCAAACAAGCAAAAAGTAAAACACACATCAAAATTCATGGAAGAGTGGGGGAAAAAGGCTCACACTCTTCCCAGGTGAGAAAATAAAATCCAGCAAAGTTGCTCGGGGTCTCAAAAGGTAAGGGAAATTAGCACATTTTTAGAATTCTCCCTAACATCTTGTGATTGGGCTGGTGGTCTTGCACAAGGCAACATATGCCTATCCCAGCCATGGCCACCATCACCATATGAATGGCCATCATGCTGCCACAGAGACCAGCAAGCAGCTCAGAGGTCAGTGCACAGGGAACACGTTTGTTGTGATCCATGATGGTCTTGTTGGACTCCCAAGTATCGATGATGAAAAGGGCATGGGTCCATCTTGCCATGCAGGCAGGAGAACTGGCACTGCCTCCCCCCAGCCTCGCCCGCACCAGCAGGTTCTGGATAACATCTGGATGGATGTAATTCTCTGTAGAGTAGTGTCCGAGCTAAGTCGTTTTTGATAGCTGTCAAAAGGCCACACATTGGTCTTCTCTTTGGGCCTTTAATTGCAGGATTCAAAAGAACCCATTAGCCTTATAGTAGTGGGGCTTCTCTTAGCCATATTTCCTGCAAGCAAATGACTTTGAAAACTTTGATGTTTTTGATTTGGTGGCTCTCTTTTGCTGCTTTCTCTTGTTGACCTTTCCTTTGTTTCTTTAGTAGTTTTACACCAGACTTGTGCTGAGTCAGCGCTTGCTCATCGTTGGCTCTCAGTATAACTCTCAATTTGTGGCTCAAAGTTATTTTCGTTCAAATCAAATCTCATTGGTCTTAAATGATGGGCTTCGTCCATCAGCAACTGTTTGACTAACCTCAAGACCGTGTGAATAATAACTTTATCAGTCCGTCTCTCGTCATGGAGTTCAATAATTGCTAAGTCTTTTGATGTCACCAGACGTGATATACCAGTCAAACCACGTTCGCTCTATTTAAGACTAGACCATCATCATGATATAACATCCTTTCGAGGCTAAACCTTTGATTAAAGCCCAACGCCGTTGTACTGTTGTTTGTTGACTGAAGGGCCTTTCTTTCCTGCCCGCTAGTTGATTTTTCTTTTTGCTTGTCCTGAAGATTCAGCATTACTTTCCTCACTTGTAGTTCTTCCTGAGGACTATGAAGCTGATTATCCATGTTCGTTTGGGTTTTTTGTACCTGCTCTCTAACTGCTTTTTTACACATTTTTGCTGAGTTCTGGCTTTCACTATTCTGAGGGTGGTCGTCCTCCAAGTTTGTGTCTTTGGCTTTGTGTACTATTGAGGCTCTTGACTTCAGTTGTCATTTGGAATCTTCTTTCCACTGTACTCTCGGGTGCCTCTTGGCTTCAACCCTGACAAATTGGTCTTTCTTCATTGGTTCGAGCAGTCTAACCTCCTCTCTCTCTGACATGTCTCCATCTGGTTGTTCATTGGAGGTTGGATCGTTTGTCACTATACTGTCATCGGTCATCATGCTCTCTTCTACTGAAACTATGCAGGTAGAAAGATCCATTCGGTCGATTTATATCAGTTCGTAGATTTCAAGGGCGTTGGTTTCTTCTGGTTTTTCTCTATTTTTAGCTAGCTGGTTTCTTACCCGTTACCATGACACTAGTGCTTGATTGTGGGAGAGTCAGGTTTTTGATGAAGGTGCGGCTTCTGTTAGATTTCTGCTTTGGCGGACATACTTGGTTCTTCAGTTTCTTTACTACCACACTCTTGGTTACAGTTTTCTTAACGTGGTTTACCTTTGAATTCGCTCAGGCATGTGGTACCCCCGTTGTAATTGTGTTGTCTTCCTTGCTTTTTTTGGTAAATATTTGGCAGATTTTTCGGTCAGATTTATCTTTGTCAGCTTTATTTTCTGTTTGATGTTCTTTTTCGATGTCCTTAGTCAATTTAGCCCTTTCATGTGGTTGCAGTGGATCTGTCCTGCCAAATGGCTCCAAAATGATATGTTGTATGACTCCCTCAATTGTCTGCATTTGCACTTGTGGTGGTTTTTCCATATTTATAGTCAATATATCCTGATGTTGTTGTTCCGGTTCCATTTCGGTCTTTTGTGGTACATGGGCTTTATCCATTAAAATAAACTGACTTCCTTCATAGAATTGTGGGTTACCTGGTTTAATCCTCGCATTTGTCAGCGATGGCCCCCAGTTTTCAGTACCTATGGAAATCTTCATTTGTGCGATTGTTTCGAAATGGTCCGAGTTCCTGACTGTTTCTAAAGATGTAATTCCCATTCCTTCGAACTGTCGCGATGTTCTCCTGTCGCTTTTTTCTTTAATGATGGAGTCCAATATGTTATGGAGAAGTTGCGCAACCCTTGCAAAGCTGTTCTCTGTGTTGCTTTGAATGGCGGTGATAAAGCCTTCCACGAAGACCATTTTTGGATGCACCATCAGTAGCATAGTGGTGTGGTCTGTTAATGTCTCGCCCATGGCCTCGTGTAGCTTCATGAAGGGTGCTAAAATTGCTGTCAAAGTTGATACCAAAAGGAAGTTGTTATCCATGGTATGAAATTGATCGTGCAGTGCCTTCAATGTGTGGTCATCTCCATCTTGTGTTGCTGTCGTCATCGAGGCCATGTCTTTCTTTGTCTTGGTCTTCTCACTGTCTGGTTTACTACCATCTCTTCCACTCATCGTTTGTGTAGCTTGTGTTTTTTGTGTTTCATTGGCCCTGTTTCTCGTGGGTTTAAAGGGATTGTCGCTGCAGTAGATGTTCTCTTCATTGTACTCATTATTTGCTTTTTCTATGATCATTAAGCTTTCCAGTAAGATCTGGTCAGGTATTTCTAAAACTGCAAAAGGAGCCATTATTAGCTGGCCTTGCAATAACGACTCTTGGCTTGCGAGTTTCTCTCCAGTTGGTCGTGATTCATTAAAGAAGAATCTCCTCCCCTTCATATTACCCACTGGGGTTAATCTTGGGGGGCTTCCAAATATTTCTTTCTTGTAATGGGTAACAGTAAGTGTTCCTTGTTATATTGCGGGCTTCTCCACCCCCACTCCTCTTGTTGGTCCTTCCGCCTGTTTTGTCTTTCCCAGCTGCATCTCTGCACAGTTTTATTATTTTTTCATTGTGACTCTTCTGAAAATTAGGGATGCCAATAGCTGCTTGGTTTACCCCTCGTCCCGGGACAGTAGGCACACTGTTGATGGTGTCAACTTTGGTATCCATGAAAAGTTTCGTTTTGGGGATAGCACCCATCTTTCTTATATCTAGCTGTAGCGTTTAAGTTGTCTGGCCTGGGAATTTAGTCTCGCTGTTAATTGGCATGCCCTCAGCCTCATTGGGCTGACTGTACTCTAGGTGCTGGTCGCACTGGGGTGCCAGTCCCACCTCCATCTCACCCTCTGTAAAGGAGTTGTTCTCAGTGCTAGTTGGCTCTTCTGCCGTGATTGTGTCTCTTTCGTGAGATTGCGTTCCACGTGGTGATTCGTTGCCGCTTTGCCCCAAAGGTCCTGTCTCATTCGGGAAATTTGCCTCAGCAATTGGGTCTGTTGTTTTAAGGACAGCCAAATTATCTAGGTACTGTGCCCTGCTAGCCCCGATTCGTACATCAATATTGAATGGGCAACCAGCTTTAAATGGTTGGCCTCTAGTCCATCCGTTAGTTGTTATTTCCCCTTCTCCATCGGTGTCGAGCAATTACCACCCGCCACCTCCCTAAGTTTCAGTTCGATTTGAAGAGGATTCTCTGACTGGGTTGTCTGTCTAGGTGAAATTTGCACAAAGCTGGGTGGGGCCGACATCGTTTCGGTTAGGCTCAATGTCCGAGCGTCCCCGCTTCCCTCTTCCCACATCCTGCTTACCTTCTTATTTCAAGATGGAGGCAAGTCCTCAGGCTGACCACCTTTCACCGTTCACCTGACACCGAACACCTGCAGACACTTTGCTACGCTAAAGGGGTAGGTCTTGTATGCAAGCCCCGAGCATAGAGGTAGACGTAGGCAAAGTGTTTTCCTGGTATTTTCCTGGTAGAAAGTGAAAAGATACTTGTATCTCTTTATATTTGCCCTTCTGCGAGCAAAGTTTGTGGAACTTCAAAGTTTTTCAAAAAGTCAGGATCTCAAGTTCTCAATATTTTCAGAAGGTCCACGGAAGAAAAAGCAGAGTCACCACTCTCGCCACCCGAGGCACTCTGCAGACAGTCACTATGAATTCGGGCAGAAAAAATAAAAATCACAATATCGAATTCAACTGCCAAAGAGCAGCAGTCGTCTTATTTACTGTAGCAGACGGATAATGGCAGGTCATCAATACACAGGCAGGTAAAAGAATCAAACGCCGATAGGCTGAAATAGACAGGCTGTTCTTGTTGTGCCCTAATGTATCTGAACACAGCACTTTTGCCACCATGAACATTCTGAGTTAAAACGCTTGGCAGCTCCAGGTGAGGCAAGGCAACACTCGGCAACACAAGGTGGCATCGGGCGAGATGTCCTTACCCACGCCATCCACCGTCCACCATCCTTGGCGTATGTTCGTAACACCAGCTGCACAGCTACGCCTTATCTGCTGAATCTCACAGAAGCTCTCGGAGCTGAAAGGTTAGATGAAAGGACCTCAGGACGCAGGGTTATGGAGTCAAGCCGCACCTCTCACACAACCAGGAAACTATTGAATGAGGCCGCTTCAGACTGTGCATGACCTCACTATGATTGAAGGTACTGCTCTCCTGTCTCCTCGTATTGGCTCTCTATGCTGTAAGTTGTCTGTGACTATTATTGGTGGATCGCTCAGCTCACGCATCAATGAAGAGTTGAAGCTGGTTGCAGTTTATATGTGAGATCTGTACAACACATTGATCATCATCACTTCAATCTCACCTTGCAGCTCCGTGTTCCCACTGGCGTGATGTGGGCTCGCACTGCCCACGGTTGGGGTGTGCTGCTACCACATGTCCTGGGAGGGGGGCACCCCTGGACAAAAAAATAAGATTTTCTTTTTTTTTCTTGTTTTTCGTTATTCTGCCTTCATTAATAAATGACTTCTGTTACACCATGACAAAAATAATTTCTTTATGAAGGCAGAGTGACTCCAAAAAGAAACTATTTCTTTTTTGAAGTCCAAGGGCTCCCTCCACTCCATGACATGGAAGCCTCTAAGCTGGAGGCCTCTATGTCATGGGGTGGCGGAGCTCTATAACTTCAAAAATAAATAGTTTCTTCTTTAAGTCACTCTGCCTTCATGAAGGAATTATTTCCATTATGGTTCAGTCCTTAACATAAATAATTTCTTTATTAAGTCGGAGTGACTTCAAAAAGAAACCATTTCTTTTTGAAGTAATAGGGTCCCCTAAACTGCAGCATACACATTTAAATGTATGGGTGCTGTGTGAGTGTATGATGAAAGGGTGCACATTTAAATGTATAGGTGGTTGCCTGTGTGAGTGTATGGTGAAAGGGTGCACACTTAAATGTATGGGTGGCTGATGGGTGTGCACTTAAATGTATGGGTGGCTGATGGGTGTGCCTGTGTGGTGAAAGGGTGCACACTTAAATGGATGGGTGGCTGCCTAGGTGTGCCTGTATGGTGAAATGGTACACACTTAAATGTATGGGTGGCTGGGTGTAAATGTGTGTGTATGGTGAAAGGTGTGTGTGCTTGTGTTCAGCGGTGCAACAAAACCTACATTTCCGTGAGGTAAAGGGAGGTAATGCCTGGCTTAGTTATCTGTAATCTTCATTACCCCTAGTCCCACTCTTCCTCATCCCAGTACTTACCTATGCAGCAAGGAGCCTCTTACGCAAGCAGTGGGACAAAGACAAGGGATGTGGAGGTAATTCTGTGCTGAGAAGCTGATTTTAGGGGTTGGGGTAGGAGTTGGGAGGGAGAGGTGATGTGTGGGGGTGTGGTGGGACAGGGTTTTTGTGATAAATCATAATGGTCATCCATGTCGAGGCAAAGCGAGCATCATATTTGGTATTAGTGGCTAAAAAGGCATTTTAGTGCAGCCAGTCTAATCATTTCTTAGTTTGGCTTGACTTTGTTTTAACTGGACATTTCTAATAAAGCAGTCCTGCTAAGTGTAATTACCTGGCTTTAATGGCATTTTGTGTGCTTCCAGTTTAGCCATTTCTTACTGCAGCATTTTATATTTTTCCTGGCTTCTGTGATTAAAATAACCCTGATAAACTGTATTGTTTCAACTGTCATTTCGGTGCAACTAGTCTATGTATGTCTAAATGTGGCCTGGCATGCTTTACTCTAATATGTTGTTACATGTCTAGACTGGTCTACATTATGCAGCAAGTTGGACATGTTTTCACTGTGGCATTTGAATTTTATTTGTTTACATACATTCTTTTCATCAAGTACAACCTACGTTGCCCTCCAACCATACTCTCTATGCGCTCCTCTGGTGACCAGGCCCTAGGTTGCAGTGGTTAGGGGACAGACAAAGAGGCTTGCCCTGACTTATTTATAGCAGCAGAGAGAATTGCTAAATAGCAAAGATAAAAAACACTTGTTTTGCGGCCTCAGGCTGAGTTAAAAAATGATAGCTAAAAGCAAGGCTCAGAAATGGGAAAGTTGTGTGCACCTCGTGCTGCACACCAGGGTTCCAACAATGTGGTCTCCTTTAGGTTGGGAGACATAAACTGGACCGACCGGTTTCAGTGGTGTGATCAAGTATAACCACTTTCTTCAGTGCTGTGGTGCCGTAGTAAGCACCACCGACAACTGCTGGGTTGGAACTGGTAAATGCATCTTTTTTTTGGAAAAGAACGGGGTAGGGGGACCAGAGAGGGAAAGAGAGAAAGGGATATCACAATGTGGTTGTTACTTTCCTTTCAGCGCAATCTGTGTGTGGTAAATCCAATCATTTCTGTTCCCCTGCTTACAGCAGTATGCAGTACCAGAATGAGCCTCAGTCCCCTTGGGGGTGCCGCTGCCTCTTCAAATGTACACTGTTAAGTAGTCCAGAAGCCTAGATACAATACAATGCTGTATTAGACATATACGCAATTGAGGGGCGTTTCTTTTAAACATTTTCGATTCTATTTAAGTACAAAGCACAGTTCTACTGTGCAGACTGTTGTTTCTGTAAAAGGAGAAACCGGGAAAAAGTCTCCCGTTTGCTGTGCCTTTGAGGTCATGAAATCTTACCTTTTTACAAGTTACCTGCTTATTTTGCTGATTTAAAAGCATGATTCATAAAACATATTTTCAGTCATTCACATATCTCAAACTCCAATTGTGACAAGTCCACATTGAAGTTGTGGAGATTGTGAGGGCAGCATTGTTTCGGTTTGAATACTGACCATAGACAAGGGAATACATAGTGTTACTCATTTAGGGAACCACTGTTGACTGTGGCATGGAGTACTGGAGTAGCTTTTGGTCTTTTTGCTCTGTTCATTGGGGGACTACTGGGCGTTGGAGATTGACGGAGATGCACAAAGTGGTTGAGCCTTTTCTTTTGGACAATGACAATAAGATTTGATTGTGTCGGTTTTTAACCATAGAGGAATAGAGCATAAGATCAGCATTGACAATGCTTGTGCAATTTAAATTTCAGATCGTATGATATAACCCTCTGTGACTGAAAATTGTTTGCCCTGATGAAGGCTGGTCATTTGGAAATAAGTAGACCGTAGAGCCAAAACTTGAGTTGACACAGAAGAGAACATGTTAATCATCAAACTCAGGATTGGGTTAGATACTCAGATGGCCTAATGTTTATAAAGTAATGTGCAGTCTAGGCTGTACTTGAATTAAGACGTCTGCACTCATTAGAAATGGAGCGCCATTCCAGGCCCATCAGATGGCCTACCTTTGTCAATGGTTATCAATTAATTCAATTTTAGGTGGGTGTGATTGTGGGTTTGGCTGTTGAGTGGGTTGGAATGGCTGTTGTGATTGTACGATAGTTGGTCACTTGATAGGGTTTCTGCACTTGCACTTAGGAATGGTATCATTCAATGTTCACATGCACTGTCACTTTGTATAATGTTATATAAATATGTTGATGTTATTATGAAATACAATTGTTGATTCAGAATTGCTTATAATCAATGCTCCCTGTATCCATATATAGAATGTCAAATGCTGTTTTAATTGCTATAGGGTCTATTTCTCTCTTGGTATGACTGCACACCAAACCTCAGCAGTGTAGGCTGGTTTGAACTTCTACAGAGAAGTGCATTGCTAAATGACTGGGGACAGCTGGAGTATACTCTCAGGGGGAAAGAGCTGGGTGAGATTGGCATAATTCTTGAACTGAAGTTGAACTTTTTAACGCCTGCATGACTATTTCTATATATATGTGTTTTAGGAGCTGTATTGTTGGCAGGGAATGGAGTAGCCACTCCACCTGTATATTGGGGTGAGAGATGCCTAGGGCGGCCTGAACAGTCCTCATAAGTGTTTGTTGCTGCTTACATTACATGCTGTGCTGTTCTACTGTGTGTTGTTGGGTATCTGAGTATACAATTGTTGGTGGTGACCATGTGGAAGTGATTACAGGTTTCATTGATTGTGTTGTGTGCTTTTGTGTGAGTGACAAGGACACAGTTGATTCCACTTGCTATGACTGTGTCAGTGGTTTGTGCACTTGATTCCATGGCTATGGACACACACAGTTTGCCTCTCCCAGACATACATTATCAGGGTGTTGTTATGGGCAAGGTGGATTCGCCCTGATTCAACATTTGAAGGGGACCAGGGATGTGGCTTCACTGTGTGTGCTCCACAGGAACTGGTATTCAGGTCCGATTGGTTTGCATAACCTGACATAACCTTATGATAAATAAATCCTTGGAACTAAGCTAGGAACTATAAGGAAATCAAAATTACAACATAAGCCAATGTACTGGAATTTAAGTACAACAAACATATACTGCAACTTTAAAGCAAGGATTTATTTATCATAAGGTGTGAAACTAACACTGACATTGATGTGTTAATTTGAACTGAAGAATCTGTTTAATGAACTGAATTTAAGTTGGAGAATACAGAAGATTTATAAAATATAATCCACGACTCAGACTCACCTGTGAACATCTCACTATAAAGGTTGGCGCATTTGAGCAAGCTATTCCCAATTCCTTATCTGTTACATAAGGTAAGCTTTGGGAATATTTCTGTATTGCTGCCACCATATGAAAACTAGTAGGTTTAAGTAACTCTGGTTCACGTACTGTATGGACATAGCTTGATAGAGGGGATTTCAGAAATCTGCCTGCAACTGATCTGTTGCTAGATGAGAACTAAGAGAATTTCTTTCAGGATTCAAGTGGAGCTCTCTGTGGTCACTGAACTTTGGAAGTTGTTCTGCACCATTGACCCACGCTTTACATTTCTGCACAAATAGGTGTTCCAGAGGACAAATATAAACAAGACAGTGAAGAGAGCTGGGAATTCATTGTCAACAGACATGTTGCACACCTTTTCTTTGCTTTGTTTCTAATTAAGGATACTGCAACCTCAGAGCATTGGGCATTTCTGGACTCCCCACAACATATTTCAAATTTATAATTCTAAGACAAAAAAAGAAATAGATCTATGAATAGAACATATTTATTTGTTAATGTTTAAATTTTAATTGCAGGTGCTTTATTGCTATACATAAAAATGGAAAAACACACCCTGATTAAAAAATACGGAAAGCATTTGTCACAGAGGCATCCTTCTAAATGTTCTGGATTTCGAATGTCTGCATCTAAGACAGCAAACAATGTGCACTCTTCTACTAAACTATTTAAATTAATCAACTAGTTCATTATTCAACATTTCCAATAGCCTAGACTTGTAATAGTTTTACATTTATTCAATTTCAAAATTGATCCTGCAATTGGTATTTAATCGAAGTATAACCAAGAATGCTTCAGTTGCTCTTAAGCAGGTAAAGTTCAAATGTAGCATTTTCATTTTCAGACTTCAAGGCAAAATGTGAACTTAGCATTATGCAAGGAGCTCTCAGTTGAGATCAGTTCACAATTTTACAGAATTTTAGTAAAGTCAAAAAGGTGAGCTACAACAGCGATGGATTTGTATCTCACTTTTGTTAAAAGCGTGGCCAAAAAATAACAAACTGATATTGCACAAGAAAGCGATAAAAAATAAGCAATTTCAGATTTTGGCTTAAAAAATCGGATCAAAGGTCAAACATGGCAGAAAGGTATTTTTTCTGGCACAAATAAGCTTACCATTGAGACATATAGAAGAAATGGACAATCATGCGCCAGTGTAAATTTTGAACGAAAAAATTAAATATGGAGTTATTAAAACGCAGTTTTTTTGTGCCCATTCATATTCCCAAACAACATTGTGGACACCTTGTTTTAGAATTTACAATAAAGATGCTTTTATTGCTGCATGAAAAATTGGCATTTTTCACTTGAAGCACTACTGTAGTCATATTATAAAATAATACATTATAAGGAGCTCTTTGTAAAATTAAAAGCTTTGAGATTGAGTGGAGCTTTGGGTGACTGCAGAACCTGGGTCCTGATAAAAGGAATGACTGTGGTTGTGCTTTGTACTTACTCAGAATTTTGCTGAAGCTTCTTCTAGGTTCTTAAAGGAAGGCAGTTGCATCCTGCCTTAACTTGAAAAAGTGCAAGGGTGAAAATGCGCTGGCCAGCTGACATGTTCCCTTAAATAACAAGACCTTCACCAAATTGAACATTTACAATCAAGAAGTGCTGTAAAACACAATTTTTAATACAAGAGTATTTCTGGTTTTGTTGGATTTTCGGAGTGAGATACAAGTAATCGTGGTTCTCCTGTAAATGCAAACGTGAGCCTCTCTATAAGTATCATCGTATGATTCCTGAGATTGTGACTTGTTCCAAGTCAGGTGTCTTAGTACATCCATAATGGAAAACCAGACTGCAAAGACAAAACTGCACCAGCCATCTGAAAGACAGGTAAAGATTTCAAATCTCGGATAATCCGCTGCCTGGAAATTGTTGAAATGTGAGGAGCTAGCATAAAATGAGTCTTAATTTACTTGCAGATAAATTAAGTTAATTTGCGGAAGAATTTCCCTATGCGTTCAGCAATATGGAACACACAATAATCGTGCCTCAAACTATATTATTGTACTAAGTTTTAAGTTGTCCCAAAGTCATCCGTAGAACCCTCATCAAGCATACATTAGCTTGAATGCTCTGTTTTGTAATTCTGTACCTTTCATTGCAAGTATGGCCCACATGAACCAGCATGCAGAGCAATGTGTGCTCAAATGCTTCTACCGTACCAAGTGTCTCATCACACGAGGGCCATACAGCTCTGCCTCAGAGTTTTGATAAAATTGTATTAGGAGCAAATCTGCTTAACTTAACCTGACACACGCTCAACTGTTCCTCTGGATTGCTTAAAGACTAGAGACCTGTTTTACAAAAACGCTTTTCAATGGGTAAATCCCATTGAAAAATGCTTTATAAATCAGACCCTTTGTTTTTTTCAAAGAATGTAAAATGAACACTGAGAGGGGAGAATTAATTTAATTAATGGTTTTTTTTTTGTTTGAACTGTAAACAGACAAGTATACACATAATATACTTTGGTTGACAACTGATGCAATTAGCTTCTGCACTGTATTCCATTTATAGAGATATATAGAGGATTGCAGAATATGGTGCTGTAGAGGAAAATTGGGAAAAGAAAATGGTACGTACTTTCCATGCCTGTCACTGCCGTATGGTGAATGGGCCTTGTAACTAGCCATGTTAAAACACTGTTTCTTGCTTATGCACGATGAAGACTGTAGGATGCCCTGCGCATGTCTTTGCAATGAAGGCCTCTAGCCTAGCTTGTTGGATTGCTTGCTTTCTTATCTCTCGCTTCTGACGTGTTCCCTTTTGGCATATGCAAGCATATCCAGGATCTCGCTTTCTTAAGATGAGCAACACTGGGAGGAGGATTTCATCATATTGCTAACATTCTTGCTTGCGTCAAAGCGTGTGGCACTCTCTATGGAGTATAATCACCTTGACTAACTGAATTACAATAGGGTGACCTTGCTGATAACACTGGCTTACATGAAAGAGTGCTGCTGTTGGCAAGTCTGATACAGTGAGGCTTTGTTCTTTGCCAGCACGATGAATTTAGTATGTAAACTTGATCTGGTGGGACCACCCCTTCCATTGGAATACATGTGTTATGCTTCGTATAAAAGTACGAGCGAGGGGGATTCGGAAATTGTGTCGGGTTCGTGCTGTTACTGCTTTCTACTAATAACGTGTTCACCAATCACCAGAGTCATGAGTGATCATTTTTCCTCTACAGTGGCTATGAAAATAAGCACATTGTTTAGGGGGAGGCTGCCTTTATTCATGTTATTAAAGACAGGAACGTGTTAAAACCTTAGTGCAAAGCAAATATGAATTCTATTTCGTGAAGTGGTAAAAAAGTTAAATGGATTTCGTGAGCTGAAAAGGCAAACTGTTTTCCAAAAATCACTCCCAACACATTGGTGTCCTTCAAATGTTCTTCATGGTATTTGGCTAAGTAGCTCTCTAGCAGTTTAACAAAAAACAACATCAAATCCATGGTGGCAATTAAAGGATAAGACTAATCTACTGCCCATGTTAGGATGCTATGCAATAAAAACAAATAAAACCATGGAGTAGTCTATGTACAAATATTGCAGTAATTCAACAGATCAATATGGGTGTATTTCTTTGAGTGCCAATATGACATTTTAGTGTTGAATCAATAACGCATGTCAACCTTAATATCACGCTTTAATCATTCAAATTTGACCGTATTTCAATAAATAGAACATAATTGACAAAAAAGGAGGTTCAACGTTTAAAAACAGATCCGAACAGGATTGTACCAGGTACAATATGCACATTCAATAAAGTTACATTTTGTATTGCTGTTGTCAGAAAGGCTACCTGAATATGAATTAATTTCTTACACCCTTTGGTCTTCTGTTGCATTTCACTGATTTACAGGAACTTGTACTACTTTTTTTGTATTATTTATTATAAAGAAAAAGTGCAAACGTAGATTCCTTAGATACTTACAAGTTGATTAATTAAATGTACCATCTAGTAGTAGCAGGAGAAATTGCCTGTATTTAGGATTTCACAATTACACATAGTATACAATAAAAAAACGAATGTATTAAACATCATGATCGAATGTTCTTAAAGGAATACACCAGTCTAGATCATAGTTAATGACATTCCTGTAACAGCAAATTTTGTTTATGTTATAAAAAATAAATTATATTGCCCAATTGCATGTCTCAGGTTCTTCAACTCAATCAACATCAAAAAGCACGTTTATAAGAGTATGGCAAAAATGGGACAACATTACAGATACTTGTTTTGAGAGAAACGTCCATTCATTTGGTAACTCTTAATCCCAAACATGAATAGTTTCTCTAATTGAGGAAATGCATACTTGTCAAATATTTTTCCCAGTCTAGATGTTGTTTATTTGAATCTTCTTATAAGTATAGGTGCAGGTCTGGGTTCTTTAGCAATCTCAATTTCCAGTAGACCCGTTCAAAGGGGGAATATGTATTTATCAAGTCTTTAAAAAGGGAAGAATGCAGGATTGGGGTGCATCAGTGCATTTGATCAGGATATAGCCATGTGCAATTGCATTTGAGGATGGCCTGTTCCTCCAGAAAACATGTTTAAGAAGGTGTTTACAATTAAGATGGAAAACTATGGGGTTAGATGCTCTCTCTCTAGCAGCCATACAACAATCATTCCATGGATGCTGCATCATATATTCTCCTTAGTTGTGAAAATGGTCGCCTTCATATATGTAAATAATGTCATACATGTCCACTTTTCGAAGCAGCAACCTGGATTCCACATAACTCTGCTCCTATGGCCTTCCATTCGATATCCTTCCTGGTATAGCTTATTTCTACAACCACAAAAGACTGCAATGTTCATATTTGTTTTTTCATCAATGCAATTTTACCTGTGAAATCAATACACTATTACAAATACATCCTTTGCTTTTTTAAACCCTGCACTCTGAGACAATGGGCCTCATTACACGGATGGCGGTAAGGGTTTACCGGTACCGGTATTTTACCGGTACCGGTAAATCCTTACCGCCTTACTACGAGGTCCCTTTGCGGGTTGGGGAATTTAACGCCTGCTTTTTGCAGGCGTTAAAAACCAACCCGCAAAGGGACCCAGGGAGCTAATTACGGTACTGCAATTTGCGGTACCGTAATTAGCGGCTTCCCCATTCCCTTAGAGCCCTATGGGGCAAAAATGGGAATGGGGAAGGGCAATGGGGGAAAGGGGAATTGCCGCCCCGCCAACCTTGGAATGGGGCGGTAATTCCCCTTTCCGCCAAGGCGGTGCCGGTATTTTATCAGCATGAACCAGCGCCATGGTTCTCCGCCATCCGTGTAATGAGGCCCAATGTTTTCCATCAACAGAAATACACCGTTGTTCACATTCGATTTCTCCAAATTTAGAAAGCATGTTTCTGGTGTTTGAGGGAGCATCAAAAAGAATGAACAGCTTTAAATATAGAAATGCAAGTGTATTTTAAGCAGCATAATCTTCTGAACTGCTCTGTCTACAAGCTAACGGATCTGCTTTGTAGATTTCTAGCTGTTGGGAAAGAAATAATTCTTTGCATACCAGCCATGGATGCATAAAACTCATTACTGTTCATCTTCCCTCTCACTTGCTTTTTACCATCTGATGTAGAAAATATGAGACTTTGAGGCTTTGAAAACTCAGCATAAAACATTCAGTTAGACCAATAAAAGGTAACACAACTCAAAATGTGTGATATCTTTATTCAAAATTAACAAGTTATTGCAAATGTAGATCACTGTGGCATATTTAAATATTTATTATTATCTGGATACCACCTACAGAGACAGTGGCACCCTGATATAGGTGTAGAGCAATTTCTAAGCATCAAGATTTTCAACTAAAGAAATATGTTAAAATCAGCTATTGCAGTGTAACACATGTCAATATAGTAGATCAAACCCTGCTGTGATAAGGCAGTGGCCTGTTGCATGGCTTAGGCAGAGCGAGCTGAATTTGTGAAGGCCTTTTATAGAGGGGAAGCGGTGGCCTTTTGTCTGCTTGGGTCACAGTGATATTGATGGGGGATAGTGTAGATGAAACGACTGACAAGTGGCAGAGAGGCTAATGTACTACTACGCTTCATCCTCATTATCGTGTTCCCAAAAGTACAAGTCTAAGTTCTTGACTATTTTCTCTCTCATATATAATTAGAATTTTTCTTTTATAACTTTTATAACATGCTTAATACCAGAGAATGGCTCAGGATTTGAACCTGTGTTGCGCTGCGTTGTGTTGCTTTCAAGACAAACGCGTTGCCCCTGAGCTATCCGCCTCACCAATATATACATCCATCTATTATCAATAACTCTTTCCATCAGTACTAAGTGACCTACCAACACAAACCCAGATTCATGGAACTGTGCAAAGTGTATTTTAGCAGTGCAAAGTCAGTGCAAAGTCATTTTGTATGGCAGAAATGACTATGCACTGCACTTAATTTGCACTGCAAAATTACACTTTGCACAGTTCCATGAATCAGGGTTTGTGTCGGTAGTGCAAAGTCACTTTTAAGCACTGCAAAGTCACTTTGAACCGTGCAAAAAATGCCATTAATCGGGCCCTACTTGTCTCGTTTATGCTGACCATTTACCAATATTTCTTTCTTTCACTGACCAAACCCACTCAGCTATTTCTGGCAGTCTCTCTGCTACCGAACTCTGGAGGCATGACCACTCTCTTTATCTTAACATCCATGACTCTCCTCCCCTACTTAGTCACTTTCCTCCATACCGTGCGTCACTTTCATCTTCTGCTCGTGATCTGCTCGTGATCTTGATGTTATTTTTATTCAACTCCATTACTTCGCACATTTCTTCTCTGCCTCATTTATGTCACAATCAACTCTGCAATATTCATAAAATTAATCTTTCTCCTATTCTTGTTCTCACAATGATGTTCTTGTCTTGACTAGTGCTCCTCACTTTTTCCGAGCTACTGGCCTATGCCTTTTCTTCACATGACTCCATCTTTGCCATGCTGTGTGTCTGTTGCTCCTGTCTCCATGTCTCTCTTTCACTACGTTCTTTCTGTTTGCTGTCCTGTCCAGCCCATCTCTGATTGCACGCCTTGTGTATTGTCTTTAAATTTGTCCAAAGCACTGCCCCAACATATCACTCCATACTTTTTTCTGTATCGTCTGTCCTCTTCCTCATTGGTCTATATCTCTTCTTCTATAAACATTTGTTCACCCTCCTTGTGCCTAATTCTGGTTTCGTTCATGTTCCCTTCTTAGGGAAAGATTCTAAAGAATTAAAGTTCACAGCATCAACTATCTCACTCAAAAAAATCTTCTGATCAGTGCCCTGCTTGCTGCAATGCATTTTTACTTCAGATCTATTCACTGCAATCACTCTAATGTATATCAAATAAAAGATTGACAAAACTCAATTCTTTACTAAGCTTCCAAACCATAGCTACCACGTACCAATAAAACAACAGGAAAATATGCACACAGTTAAGAAAACTGATTAAGCTTTCACCATTCCCAACTCCATTTGGACCCAGAAAAAGAAACCTATATGCCCAGATCCCTGATCTGCATTTACACAGATAGCAACACGTGTGACTGGAGAAGTGGCAATAAAACGGAAATGAGTGAAGGACACAAGTTCCCGATTCGAACCAACTAGATACCCGCTTGCCATTTGATCCAGTACGACTCACTGCACCCGAACCTAGTTCAACCGGCACCACAACACAGCTGGAAACCTGGATTTGTGCTTTCGGACCACCTAAGAACAGCAGAAAGGTATTATTGACCTATAACTGCACACTTGGTGCATCTTTGGTCCCTAGAGAATGTTTAGGTTACTTTTGGACTGTTTTCCACTGAAATACATATTCTTTTAAATTCCTTGTGGTTGCTTATTGCCCTTTCATCCCGGTTTAATTGCCAAAAGTGTTGCTGATTTCTGACTATTGCATATTATGTGTTATCTCTTTCTGGACTTTTTTTGTAGTGTTTTTATAGTTATGTGTACACCGGTGGATCTAATCAAAGGATATATATTTATAGAACCGTGATTGGACATTTGTTTTTATTTGTAACTGTTTTTACTTTGCTGTTTGGGTTGCTACTGGATCGCACCCCTTCCCTCAGTCCAAGTTCCCAGAAAAGGCAAAAGGGGTTTATCTTTTGGCTGCGCCTGTTATACCTTTATATTTGGGACCACTGTTGGTTTGTAGAAGTGTGGGGGCTAAGTAGGTGGTTTAGCCAATACTCATCCTTATTCTCCTGCAGAGCAGAAATAATTTCATCACACCAAATTACAAAGGTAGAGAGGCAATTGTTCTGAACTCAACATTTTATTTGTAGCTCTGGCACCAGGGTTTTAATTATCTATAATTTGTTTCCACGTCCATTTAAAATCTCAAGCTCAAACTAAGCAATAGAAAATGTAGCAGCGTCAGTCTCTTTTCTAATTATAGAAAGATAACAACTTATCTGAGCCGTATTTGAAACTGCGGAATACTCCTGAAGTCTGTTTTCAATTTTGATGAGCATGAGGAGGACGGCATCAACACTGAAAACAGACTTCAGAAGTATAATGCGGTTTCATAGATGGCTCAGGTAGGTTTTCTTTTTTAATAAGAAGAGAGCCACTAGTTTCTACATAACCTTGCATGTGCAAAAGGATGTGTGGAAAGTTGCTGGGGGAGCAAGCTAAAGAAGCTCGAGAAAGGCAGCGAAGGGTGATGGCCGTGCAGCATTCAGGCTGCTTTGAACAGCGGGCATGCACCAGTGAGAGCAGCCTGTGTTCCAATCACCCTGATTGGCTGCGGCCCAAGCCCAGGGTGCTTATGTGCACTGATGCCTGATACAAACCTGTTCTGTATTGATTCTTTGTAGACCCTGAACTCTGAATCCTGATTCCAGTGTTTTAAAGGAGACTGGCATAAATGTATCATTATCCACTCCGTGCCATCATACTATAATTTAAGTACTCTATTTGCATAAATCCATTACAGGACATATTAGCATAGAAGATTCAGGAAGTTTAAAGCAGCACAGATTACACTAAATTCATCAGGTGACTCAATGGTGCACTGATGACAGGCACTGGTATCTCTACAGTGTTCAGAATCATCAAAGCTGGGATCATTCAAAAGGGCAAAAAGAGCTATTTTAGATGACACCCAAATGACTGCTGAAGAGACACCTAATCAACTAGCTCGGGGACCACCGTATTGTTGCCACTAACTTAAAGTCATTATTGCCTAAGCATGGACACCATGGGCCGGATTTACAAAAACACTTTTGAATGGGAATCCCCATTGAAAAGGCTTTGTAAATCAGGCACCATGCATTTCTGAATCTAACTTTGTAATCCCAGGAAAATTCCTAGTTTAAACTGAAAAGTCTACTGCAGTGCCTTACTCATAGAACAAGAAGATTGAGTGGTCACCAACTGCAAAATAATCAAACCAGTATTACCAGAGTCTTCACTCAAATGAAGAGGTTGACCTACACAAAGTGGGTGCTTTAAGTATCTCATCATTGCTCATTTAAAGCTATCAGCAGTAGTTTATTTAAGCCTTTCATAGAGCTAATAAAATTAACATTTTTATCTGGATTTTTTTTAGAATGCACATTTTACACTTTCCACGCTGGAAAGTGTACCTAGTTCCTGAATATCACCTATAGCGCTCTCCATAGAGGAAATACATTATTAATCAATGGTATAATATCCCTCTAAAATCCAAAGTTAACAGCCATCCCAACTGCTCAACTCTCCTACAGATCTTTGGTTGTCTAGATGACCACTGTCTGCCAGTCTTCTCAGGTCTAGAGTCTGACAGCCTGAAAGTATTCCCAGGGAAACCCCACACGCAGCCCTTTTTTAAAGCTTCCAGGAATGCATCAAGAAATAAATTTTTTTGCACAAATTTAAAATATATAAAAATAGGAATGAAAAATCATACACCTACACAAACACACACACACACACACACACACTCTCTTTGGCTGCTATACTATAAATATATACATGTACATATATAAAAATTATATATTCTATTCAGCATGAGGTGTAGGGCTAAGACATCTATGAACATTTGTGGGGGGCTAGCAATTACTAGAGTGAATTGATGTGGTTAGAGAGGGATTGATATGTGAATCACAAGACCAGTGTATAAGTGCATGCATGGGTAGGATCTGCCCATAAATTATGGCTTTGCAACTAACAAACTACCGCCATATTATTTAAAGACAGCCAGGATAGTCATAATGTTGATAATCACTCAATTGATAGCTGTAAATGTCTGCACAATAAACTGTGTATAAATCATAATGCTACTTACAATCTAGTTTGGTTTATCGCCCTCCACAAGCAATGCAATCCTTTGAGAATTAGCTTCAATGTTGCTCAATAGTTTTCTTAAACTCTCCACGTCTACCATAAATCTTGGAGATTTTAACTATTGGACACATGATCTTCGAGATTCACATGCTGTCCCGCTACTTAACACCCTCTCCTTGCTTGGTTTCTCCCAAAAAGTGGACATACTTACTCATAAGGAGGGCAACACTCCTGACTGGGTTCTTACTCACAATGTTCTTATTTCTAATCCTGATTCTGCTCTGTATCCTTGGTCTGACCACCTTAGTATTATATTTTATATATTTACACCTTCCAGATGCCTTCCTTTAACCCCTTAAGTGCCAAAGATGAGTATACTCGTCCTTTTTGCATAGACTTGCATAATAGCAAATCTAAAAAGTAGTTTTTAGTCGTACTATTACAAATATCATGGGATTTTCTTTCATTCTACCACTCAACCATTGCTGAATCAATTACTAGATTTTAGTGATATAATTAGCCTGGTTAATGCATATAATACTGCTGTTACCTCAACCATTGACATTTTAGCACTTGTCAAAAAAGAAGCTTAAACAAGTGACAGTAAATATTCTGCATTTCTCTGACGATCTTGCTAGATTACACAAAGTCAAGAGATCTGCAGAAAAATCTTGGAAGAAAGGCCCCACTATTGAGAACAAAGCTACTTATAATACTGCAGCTAACAACTATTAGAAAGCCATTATCAATGCTAAAAAAATATATACTATAAATGGCCTATTAGTCCGGCTCAATCTGAGTTGTTCACAATCCTCAAAGGACTTGGTGGAAATAAGGCAGTAATAAATGCTGATGTTATGAAGGATACCACCTGATGCCAAACAGTTTAAGATGCTATGATGTCAAAACTTCACTTGCATCGTAGTACAAACCTTGATAATTTCCTTGGCGCTATATGGTACCAAGTCACCACACTGTGAATTGAGTAAGTCATGTTCCATTAATGATTCCATGGTACCACTGTTTTCTTGTCATCTAGTTTCTGAAGATCATATCAGAGAGGTTTTAAGCTCAATTAAGCCTCCTTCATGCAAGGGCGATGCATGGCCTGCCTCAGTTATACAGAGTTGCCCCGATGCATTGATTACAGTTATCACACAAATCATGAATTCCTCTTTCAATGCTTCTATTGCTCCTGACTGCTCAAATATTGCATGGATTACTTCACTCCTAAAAGAGGAAATTCTGGACCCCGGAGTCGCAATTAATTATAGGCTCATTACCTGTGGCACATTCCTCTTGAAGATTATTGATAGGCTGGTGTATCTTCAGGTCCAACACTATTTAGAGATCAATAAAATTCTAGGCATTTATCAGTCAGACTTTTGTGCACTTCATGGTAATGAAAATATTGCTCAGTGACCTTGAATCTAATGTCACGAGCATTTAAGAGAAGGGACATGCTGCCCTCCTCATGTTGCTTGATTTATCCACAGCGTTCGACCTGGGGTTCATTCCATTCTGTTGGAAAGACTTTCTAATGCTGCCAATTTGTCCTACTCCGCGGCTGAATAGGTTAATTCCTTTTCGTGGATGATTTTGTAGCCCCTCCCATTGCACTCCTTTGTTGGGTGCCCCAGGGCTCGTACCTTGTACCTGCCCTCTACAATATATATACTTGACCACTATCTGACATTCTGGATCAGTTGGGTGTCTGCTATGCAAACTATGCAGACGATACTCAGGTTCTCTTTCAACTTACTGGGGATCACAATGTAGATACCATGAAAGTCAACCAGATCTATTCCAATATCAAGGCCTGGATGGCAGCTAACTCACTAGCACTCAATGACTCAAAAACTGAACTACCAGGCAAAGACTTAAATAACTTGACTCCTGTTATGATGCTTTTTTAATCTCTGATTGTTCCATCCCATTGGTTCAGAAAGTTAAGACACTGGGGGCCTATTTGGATTCTGAGCTGTCTATGAATACCCATACTGATTCAGGCTCATACTATCTGAAACTTCTCAGACATCTTAAGCCTTATTGGTTTGAGCAAAGCTGTGCCATCTTGCTGCATGCTATCATCTGTTCTAAGCTTGACTACTTTAATGGGATTTTTCTAGGGACCTCTCAAGCTAAGATAGATAAGCTACAGGACATTCAAAATGACTGTGCTCACGTCACCTACAATCTTCCTCGATGGGAGCATGTCACCTCCTTCAGGCGTTCACTTCATTAACTCCCGGTTTAAGATTGTATCAAACACACAATTCTATCGCTTATTTATAGATCCTTACATGATTTTGAACCTGCTTACCTCACTGCTAAGATCAAGTTTCCTGTATCTAGGAGAGTTCTTCGCTCTCAGGACCCTTTATGTCTGGATGTGGGTCGTTCAAAACTCCAGCTAACAAGTTGCATACTCTTGTGTAATAGCCTACCCTTCTACAATTGCAGATAATTGTCTATTCTTTCTTTTAAAAAGAATCTCAAGACTTACTTGTTTTAGTTCGTATTTGATTGCTCTCTTATGCTCACTTGTTTGTTTATACCTCGTCTGTTTTTTTTGTCTTGTTGTTTGTTCTGTTTGTTTTTTGTTGGTGCTCTGGGCCCATGGGCTTGTAGCGCTTACTATGAATAATAAATATTAATAATATTAATACAACTATTAATAATAATAATACTAAACATACTAATAATAAAACAAGTATTGATAATAATAATAATAGTAATAATATTAACAATAATAATAAAAATAATAATAATAATAATAAAAAATAACAATAACATGCGATTAGAAAAGCTTTTCCAGTACTACTGTTCTGGGCTGCAAGATGTGGATTTTTCCTAATGCACCGAATGACTCGTGTGGAGCGATTGTTACATATTTGGGGAAATATTTAACTTAACGTAAGCTGTATAATCAAATGTGTTGCTTTCATTGAATTTCTATTTTCTCTGTGTCTCTGAAATTGTTAATTTCAACCATGTGTCCATTTGAAACTTAGATTTTACCCAAAATGTGAAAATCCTAAACCTTCCAAGTACAGTCCTGTGATCCTGGCTCTTCTCACTGTATTATTCAGACATATATATATATATTTAAGCAGCCAGCTAGAATACCTCTCTCATCCTTGCTGATATGTCACACCTGGATGGACAAGCTTGGTGTCCGGAAACTGATGCTCACTAACCTTGCCTAACTCATAAGGGTGGGTGAAACATGGCTAGGACATGACAAAGAATTTGAAAACTATTTGCCTGTCAATTACTCATACACACTAGTCTTTATGAATTTCAAAAGACCAATTTGACCAGATTAAAAAGTTGGATTTCAAATAGCACATAGATCTTTTTAAATTGAATTTCTCATTATTAATTATCTGTATCTTGCACATGGGAACATATAATTGAAGATAAACAGGAGGGTAGGAAAAGAAAGAGACGCTAAGAGGGCCAGCCTTGTGCGTCAATTTCTAAAATATCTCCTTGTAAATTGATAATCTGTTGTGAAAAATGTGCATCATCCACATGGCAACACTGTGTTGCAAAGCCAAACTACAAATGTTGTCCTAAATAATATCTAATTCATCGTCCCACCACAAGTGCTACATTAGATGCTGTTTCTGCAAAGGCAACTCCCACCAGTGTGACCATGACGGTGCTAACAAGTTTTGCTCAGTGCCCATCAGTGCCTAACATTGGAATGATGCCCAGGCCCCATAAAGGAAGAGTTGGGTGCAGTGTCTGTCTGCTCCATGGCACCCTCCAAGCTCTCCTCCTCATGCCTTCCTAGTGGCAGTACAGGTGCATTTAGCCCATCTCCCCTGGAATTTGATTGCATACCAACATGCATCTTTAAAGGGAGCTCTTGGAAATTATATGGTATTCCCCCAATCTCATAGGGAAATCGCTGGGCAGCTAAGAAACATCTCTTACCGATTGCACAGGCAATAAGTTCGCACAAGCACGTTCCAGATTAAGAAAGCACTAGAGAGGCAGCTGTAGAACATTCTATAATCGTAAACCTCTTGGTGACTGCAAAACGGAGCAATCAAGAGTTGCAGACACAGCTTACATGGCATTTCTTAGCTCTCTATGATCAGGAAAAAAGGAAATTTGGACCTCATCTTGTCATGCAAAGAAAATGATCAGCAGTACAGGAAAAGGTCTGCAGTCCAGAGACCCTAGTAATCTGCATCATAACCAGCATCGACAAGTGTTCAGTGGCAAATCATGTAGACTAAGTGTCGACATTTTAAACTGAACTGGTCTCCAAAGAAAGAACATGCTTTTTCTCAACTTCAATTGACCTTCAGCCTCTTCACTCTACGTGTTTAAGGTAAACAATAGGTATGAAGATGCTAGTTTAGGACCATACCTAACCATGATCCCAAAAGAAAGTACACATGTGGAACAGGCGTGCATTTGCTATAAGTTTACGCACACATGTACGCAAACCTACACTTAAGCTTAGTAGAACAGAAAAAGCGGGAATTTCCAGAGGCCTTTGTGAGAGCTCTGGGTGTGTCAAGGGGATTGTTGTAGAGGAAAATGGCACATGCCCAGTGAGTGTCACTATATTTATTGGCAAATGTTCAATATTGCTGTACTGACTTTTCTGCACACTTTTAAATTATACATAGACATTCTGGGGCTGATTCACAAACACATTCCCAGGAGTAACTCCTGAAGAGAGACTTCTCGATTCACAAAGACGCTACATGGGGCATTCTAAGTTATTCCCTAAATTGTTTCCAAAGAAGTAAATCACTGTTATCAATGCTAACTTCTGCTTCTTCCTGAAATAATATTCTCTTTCCAGGAGTAGGTCAAAAGTAAGCCTGAAATACTACAGTAACTTTTTTTTTCAAAAGATGCCCTCTAAGTGTGTTGCGAGATACGTTTGAATATAAAATGAATGTAAATGTGTGCAATTTATGAAATGAGATGCGATAACGTGGAATGATATTTTGGAGGAAGAGAATAAATATTTGAAACATTCTGTCTTAAAATGTCTTTTTTCTAAGTGTTGTTCCATGAAAGGCCACCAGTAGAATGTGTAACTTGGACATGTGTTCTGGATCATACGTAGCTTTGACGTTTTTCCAATAGTAACATGTCACTCCTGTCAACAAGTGCAACATATGCCGAATACACACACTTCCTAATATATAAAGAAAATTGTATAGCATCCCAAATTTCATAGAATAATTGTATGCATATCTTATCAGAATTCATGCTGGAATATCATGGGCATTTCTAAATGAAATACAACTCCCAAGAAGCAAAATGAGAATTCAATATCTTAGAACATGTTAATGGACGTTTCCTGTTCTGCTGGGAACACTGATATTTCTGTCACAGTGATGGAGCACAGGTTATAGGAAAAATAAAGATTTTTGACAACGATATATAACAACTCAGTCAGCAGATAAGTGAGGAGAAATGTATCTTCTGTTGTAAGGTCTTCCTTCATGTGCCGATGGATGTCTTCAATGGGACTTTGTTCACATCAGGAGATTTTCTGTTCGTGCTGATTGTATAAAGTCTGGATCAAAACAGAAGAAAGAAAGAGTCTGAAAAAAATAGTTGATACACTGTGCTTGCAGTAGCTCTCTAAATGTTTGCTAGATTCAAAACAATCAAAGAAATACACCTTTCTTTTAAGGCTCAGCAGTGAGGCTACTAGAGTTCTAGTTTGAGACTTACCAGATTACCATACAACTTTAATTCCTTTCAAAATCATTATTTAAACCACTCAAAGTCAACGTTAATTTCTCTGTTAAGTTCCACCATTGTCAATTGCCTATACAATCAATATACCAGCAAGTGAACTGCTTGAAATAACTCTCCCACCTGCGTATCAATAAACAAAACCCCTATCCTATAATAATGCATCAAGGAGCATACGAATGCCAAGCACCTAACCGCCCAAATACCTTTTAAAATCTCATATTTCAGCCGATCAAGTTATTACTAGGCCCTCAATCATTTCAAAGATGGTTAGTTATCACTCACATACAGTTCCACATCTGCAAAACCATATATTTAATAGGTTTGCTGGCTAACATTTAAGGAATGTAGTTAGCATATTTATGTTATGGCCTGCAGCAAACATTGTGCAAAACACAGCCTGATTCCTTTTTTTCACCCTAGTGCAAAGGTTGTTAAATAATACATATTGTGGCAAAATCAATCGTTTTTCTTCATTCCATATTATATTAGCATTTGCTCAATATTTAGCACTGGTGAAAATATTCCACAATCTGATCCTATTCTATCTACATATCCTATTTATTCAGGGTCCTTCTTGCACCACTGTGAGTAAAACAATCAAATCAAGGTGCTCAGATGCCTTCATGCTTTAAATGTCACGGGTGTTTCTACTTTTCAATCTCCTGGTGAAACAATTAGCCATATTTTAAATCTTACTATAAGAAACAACCTTGTTCAGCTAACCTCAGATCTAAGCTTAGGATACTTACGGAAGTTTATTTTCTTGCAACCCTGTGGATCACAGTTATTGGTAATATGTCAAGCAAGGGTGACCCACCATTGGTAAGGCACCTTTAATGCAAGTATTGCTAATCAGTCAGTCAATTAACGTTATTCGGATCATAGAACTAATCAATGAAAGTGCATACAACAACATGGAACACGTGCAGTAACAAAGTCAAAATAAAGAGTGTGCAATTAAAATAAGTTGTAAAATCACGTGCCAGGAATCAAATTTATGAACATGCTCCTTAACGTCATTGCACAACCTAACTAAACAAGCGAAAACCAGGCTAGTACAGGAGTATTAGCCGACAAAATAAAAGTAATGGCTGGTCTACATTATGTAAGGTGTATATGGGGAAAAATCAACTTTACAGTGCTGCTCCTGACCTGAGAGTATGCTGCACATAGCAATAAAAAGGCATTCAATCTTCGGGCTGAGCGTTACATGACAAGCAACTATTGCTACTATTGCTAATCCTAAACAGTTGTATCCTTAAAAAGAAGCAATATGGTGAAGATTGCCTCACTCTAAAGTCAAAGAGGTTCTGAGAACAGGCTAATCATTCTGATTCATTAGAGAAGGTGTCATTTCATTAAAGTCTGTAAAAATCTCATAAGTAGATGTGTAACTATTGAACTGACAATAGACAATGTGGGTGTGATTTTAGAAGTGCCCAGAGATTGTTTTTATTGGTGTAAAAGTGTCCAATACAATGTTACATGGCAGTCTGAAATAATCTGGGGCTGGGTGGAGGCATGTATCAAAATGTATGACCTCACCATCCAGGAACGCGTCCCCAGACAAATAAGGGGCTCACCACCCAGGAATGCGCCCTCTGACAAATAAGGGAGCATCTCTGACAGATTATGATTCTGTCATCAAGGTTGGTGGATTCCATAGGAATTCATGTACACAGTGGAAGGCATTTACTATCCATTTTGTAATTGGTGTGAACACAACATGCACACCTAGGCCCGTTCGTACTTCCATGTTACATTTACAATATGCCTTCTTTCCAAATTTTAGAGCATAGAAAGTGAGTTATGCCATGGCAGCAGGTGAGTTTAATCTTGGTTCTGAAATTATAATTGTTAGAAATGTAGCAGCCAGGGTGGCTCTCGATGGCTGGGCACACACTCAGTTCCCAAAGAACAGACATTCTGAGAGAATTATATCTGGAGGATATCTGGTAGGTGGCATGGACATGCTTGTTATAGCCACCCACATTCACTCCATGTGAATCAGCAGCATGTGGGCTGGATTTGCATGAGACATGCAAATGCAATTTAGCCCCAGTTTAGCACCAATTATCAACCAGTTCCAAAAAATCAAATTCGTTGTGATGAGATGGTGTATAATGGATTACAACTTCACATAATTGTGCCAACACATTTCTGCTCTTTTCCCATGTAAATATTGGTGTGCCGGTTCCAGAAGACCTCTTTAACTACCTGTGGTTAGCAGTAAAAGAGTCCACCTCCATCGAAGAATGACATTCCCTGTGGAGTGACAGATATTTGTATTTTTTAATTTATTAGGCACTATGAGAGAGAATAAACGAAAGCGAGATTGGGCAGCCTAGGAAAAAGAGAGATTGAGATAGAAGGGAATGAAAAGGGACATACAGGAAAACAAGAGAAAAGAGAACAGAGATAGCTAGGAGAAATGGGGAATTAACTACTGCTGTCAACTCTTATATATCATAGAAAATAGTGGAAGCAGTGACAGTAAAAGGAAACAAATGCATAGTGTGGGTTAAATGGGCCAGTATGAATATGGTCACAGAAAGCTACTATGGAAGGGAATACTTTCATGTCACAAGACAATCAGATGATAAAGTGGTAGAAACTACAAGCATGAACCATTTTAGAGGGATAGAATAACATCAGTTACTGATACAACTATTTGAATAGATGCAGAGCTTACAATTAATATTGCTTGAAGCAGATAGCACTTGGAATGGGTCAAATGGTGGACATTCATTTATTGTCCAATCAATCGAATTCCTAATGAGACACATTAACAAGTGTGTTTGCACCTTCAGAAAGCCATTTAAAAGGCACATGATGTATGTGCCAGTTCTTCAAAATGGTCCATGTTTGTTTAGGGTCATGTCTATTTGGTAAAATTCTTATAACGAGATTGTGCATTGTTCATTTATTCAAGTACTAGTGTTAAAGCATGTGTACACGCGCTAAAGTGCGTAAAGGAAGATATTTTCAGAGTGTAAATATATTATGTGTAGTTTAACTAATTTATCTTAGAAAGAAAATGGCCCTCTTTCTTTTTACGTGAAGGAGTAGTAACCTCAAACAAAATATCACACAATCTGTTAAAAAGGTTCAACATAGTACAAGATATGTACTAATTGTTGTATCCGCCCCTTTTTGTCTTGGATTCTACTTGAGTGTTTTGGACTCAAATAAATAATATTGAGGGATGTCAGAGTAATACAATTCACATGCAGAATGATTCGAAATAGACAGGGGATCATAAAATAAAGTAAAGTCAAATAAAGTTTAAAATGTACATGAAGAATATTATTGATATAATAATGCATACCAGGAAATGCTACAATGCATAATTAAATTACATAATGCATAAGTACATTAAAAAAAGTAATTTATTTTGTTAGAGAAATAGTGCTCAATCCAATGAATTTCTGTTTATTATTTTTTTTTTAAATGTATATATTTTCTCAATGTATGCAACTTGAAATGTGCTGTTAAAGTGGTATCCCTGCCTTGGGCCTTTTCTGCAGCTAATTGTATGTTATCATTGTTGAAGTACACATTTTGTTCGCATGGAAGATGAACTTGAAGTCTTATTGTTGTATGCGTAAGGCAACAGCTCCCTCTACTGGTTATAATAGCCAAAGTCGGCAGGAAATACACATTTTGTTCACCTGGAAGATGAACTTGAAGTCTTATTTTTGTATGTGTAAGGCAACAGCTCCCTCCAGCGGTGATAACAGGTGAAGTAGGTTGGAGGGCTTTGGACAAACGTACATCTTGCCTTTTATTATTTAGCATGATATGATGACAGAATAGTTTGACTAGTCATTTTTTCCCTGAAGGAGGACAGGAGCATGAAACACATTTAGACATTTGATGGGAGTCAGGCACACTGAAACTTGTTCCCTAGAAACAGTGAACATCTATGTCCTCTGGGGAGGGAGGAGGATTTGTACTGTGTTTACGCCATGACGGCATGCAGTAATGAGTAGTCTTAATATGTGGGTAAATCACAATATGGGAAGAGAGGTCTGGGATGACATCTGAACACCTCAATTGTCACTTACTTCATGAATGTCTGAGTGTTTATCGTTTTTCTTCTAAATCCAAGTGGAAATTAGGTAGGGAAGTCATAATTTGATGGTTTGAGGTAATGCTTACCCTCGAGGGATCCCTAAAGGACATGCACTGTGAGACTGCTGAGGCAGCACTTTCAGAGGCTCATAGGGGTAAATGGGTGAAGGCCATGCAGCTGCCTTCTTTGGACTAGACCGGTCTGTACCGGTCAAAACAAAAGAGCCCTATCCTTTGCAGGAAGCATGTCAGGGGGCAGTGGCCATTTACTGCTCTCCTGAGGAGGAGGACACACAGTATCGTCAAATCAGAGCATCCAGCCCGGAAGCAGAGGACCGGGAGACCACGGGAGATGAGATGGAAGCAGAAGAGAGACAAGGAAGAATGTACAAGGAAGGCCATTATTCTGTTTTGGGGTGTGGAAGCTACATGTATTGCAAGGGGCCCGACCATGAGGGAATATAAGGCAAAGGCGAATTGGAGGTAGGTTGAGTTCCCTTGGGTGGTGTGTTTGTCATGGATATTGTCTGCTGTAATAAAAGGAATGCCCAATTGTCCATTCTCGGTAAGACTCCGTAGTCTTCCTGTTTGTATTTTAGTTCAATAAAACAAAAACAAGATTGATGTATGACAATAAAGCAATGTTACCCTCACCTGTTTAGAAGTGATTTGGGATGTCTATATGGTTTATGTCACACAATACATCTCAACCAAGATGCATTACCCACAACAGCTGAGGTGTGACAGGTACCCTTGGCACTGCTGTGGGAAGAGGTAATGACAGAAATGGGACGGATGCAAGCGGAAGACATTATCAAGCCTTATTATAAGCATGTTTAGCAGAAGGCATCTTCTGGTATTCCCATCCTTTGAATATCATATCCTTTCATTGTCTATGCCATGCCCCATTCATTTTCTAATTTTATATTGCACTCCAGCTACTCTCTCTTCTTCCTCCACCTTTTATTTCTTTTGGGTGACTTTATTCTTCATCTTTTATCATTCATGCCTCATCTCCCATTCTCTCATTACTTCACTTCTACAATCTTTTTCACTATCCTTCACCTACATCACACATCTCAGATTCTTCTCTTGATAGTATATTTTCCTCTATTTCACCAACCTCATTAGTCTCCTCAAGCTCCTTCCCGTTCTCTGATCACAATCTACTATCCTTTTTTTCCTTTGCCCCTATCGCCTCTAGTCCTATCAGTCCATAACGATCATTCTCTGGTTGTAATCTCAGAACCTTTGACACTTCTGTTTTTATTGCAGCACTCATGACTTCTCTTCGTTCTCCCTCTGATTTTGACTCTACTTCTGTTGACTCAACCCTCAACCCTAAACACTTCAGTCATTGCTACTATTGACTTTCTTCACCCTCCTCCTACTTTCTGTCCCTCTTTTAGGCAACCTAGGTTCACTCCTGACCTTCTCTCTTTACGTACATTTCCGAGGTGAGCCGACCGCCGTTGGAGTAAATCTCACTCGCCCATTAACCTTGCATTGTTCTCTGGTATCCATTCTACCTACGACTCCTCTTTGGTATGCTTCCAAAAATAAATGTCTCATATCTTTTTCGTTCTTACTCTAATCACACTTTCCTTCTCATTCAACTTCTAAACTGTATCCGTGTTTCCCTCAATCCTTCTCTATCCTCCTCCTGTAACACCACTGATTTGGTCAACTATTTAATTAACTAAGTCACTCTGTTACGGTCTTCACTCTCAATCTCTAGCAACCCTTTCTCATCACTTTCTCCTTCTGTATCATCCTCTCTGACATCCCTCACCCCCTTTTTCAACCCTGAGACCTCCTTCTACCTCACTAAAGCTAAAACTTTGTCTCCTGACCCGCTCCCTATCCATCATCACTAATATCTTTCCCCTCTTGATTTTATTTCCGACTTCCCTCATTAATTTGTCTCTTTCCTCAGCTAGATTGCCCTCTGGTTTTAACAGTGCTGGTATGTTAACTCTCCTTCCTTACTGTCCACCTTCTGCCCCATGAGACATCTGCCATTTGTATCTGACATTCTAGAATGTGTAATCTACTCTGAAGTTACCTCCTATCTAGACCACCATTCTCATCGTCCACAATCCCAACCTGGTTCTCGCCCACTCCACCAAAACTGCCTTGGTTTCTGTATCCAATTCTGTTCTATCTTCTCTCCATTCTAGTCTTTTGTCTTTTCTTTTTCTTCTCAATCCTTCTGCTGCTTTCAATACGGTTGATCACTCTACTCTGTCCATGTGTTGTATGGCTGTGTTTAAAGGATGGTACAAGAAATGTGGTTGCTTTTCACTGAACCCTCCCATTATTGCTTATACACAGAAAATATACCTGATGTTTCTGTACTGGGCTGAGACCTTCTGGCAGTCCCATGTTATACATATCTTTAATGACTATGACTAAATTCAAGAAAGCTGTATTCCATCTGAGAATAATAACTGACACAATGAGAATGATAGAGGATCAGTATTTCAATTATTTTCATACAGAAACATAATTATTTTACATATATTCAGTGGAATATAGATTGGTCATGATATGGGACGACAAAAGAGGAGTTTGACAAAAGAATATGTTTTAAACTCTCTATTGTACTTTCAAGCAAAATCATAAAATCATACATATGAGGACTTCCAAATATAGGAAAATATCATATATGTATGGTGCCTTGTTTAAAGCTCCTAAATACTTTTAACGTGTTAGTGCCTAGGAAACATTTAGAAAAATGTTACAGCTTTTGTAGAAGCTTTAAAAAGCTGGATAATTTACAACATCTATTAACCTTTTAACTGCCATGGGTTTTCCCCCCCAGTGCCAAGGCCTTTTTTGGTGATTTCAGTATTTTACCATGCAAAGCCTTCTAACATTTTCTCCTCATTAACCCCTTAAATCCCAAGGACGAGATACCGACTATGACATGGTAACGGTGGACATAAAGTGGGCGGGTATTCCTCCAAATGGACCAAAATGGAGGTGCAATGACTCACTTTGGAAGGATCCGGTGTTCTCCTCTGAGAAGAAAAAGGAAATAGAGGAATACTTTAAGGTCAATGACAGGGAGGTAGACATGAGGACCGTATGGGAGGCTGAGAAGGCTATGTGGAGAGGTACCATAAAAAGAGGCAAAGGGCGGTTGTCAAGAGGAGACTGAGGGAGGAGATAAGACACCTGGATGCGAAGGCCCATGAACCTGCGGAGAGCATACAAGAGACGAGGGGCAAGAGGGAGGAACTGAGACCCCTGGAAGAAGGGAAAGTCATCCGTAGCCTGCTCTTCCTGAAACAAAAGTTCTACGAAAAAGGGGAAATTGGCCGTGCGTCTGAGAGGTCAGCATGCGGATAGGTGGGTCATGGAAATAGGAGAGAATGACGGGTTGCAGGTCTAACGGGGAGGAAATTCCAGAAGCGTTTGCTGCCTTCTATGAGAAACTGTAGCGTCAGAGGTTTCCCCCAAGGCGCAAGATATGTGCGCTTACCTGGGGGCCATTGACCTGCCTAAACTCTCTGAGGAGTCCTCTGCATTGGAAGCCCCTATAATGGAGGAGGAAGTAAAAAAGGCGGTGGCAAGGATGCCGGTAGGGAAGGCACTGAGTGAGGATGGCTACACTTCTGGGTTATATAAGGTATTTCTCACTACCCTACTCCCTTTCTTGACAAAGCTGTTTAACTATATACTCGACACAGGCAGGGCGCAGGAATCGTTATCCTGTCCCTTGATCACAGTGATCCCCTGTGGTGCCTATCGGCCAATTTCTCTCCTCAATACGGATGCCAAGTTATACACCAGGGTGATAGCCAAGAGACTGGAAGGGTATATGCCGGGCCTAATTCACTCGGACCAGGTGGGGTTCATGTTGGGTCGATAGGGAGTGGACTAGATGAGGAAGACATTACACCTCATACACACATGTCAGGACATGGGGGGGTGCCTCTTCTTTCGATAGCTTGCGAGAAGGCCTTTGACCGGGTGGAATGGGGTTTTCTCAGGGCCGTCCTAGTCAAGTTTGGAATAGGGGAAAGGTTACTTTGTGGGGTCTTAGTGGTGTATATATGGCATCGGTGATGGTGAACGGAGGATTCTCAAGCTGGTTTGTTCTCGGGAGGGGTACCAGGCAGGGGAACCCCCTCTCCCCAACACTGTATGCTCTGTCGATAGAACCTCTGCCCAGCGGATATGGGATGACCCAGGGATGCAGGGCATCAAAATGGGAGGGTTGGAATATAAGGTTGCCTTAAAGCAGATGATATATTGCTACACCTGAGCGAACCCCTGATTTCCATTACGGTGGCTCTCTGGCTGATTGAGCACTATGGCACTATGGCCGGGGTGAAGATTAATAGGTAGAAGTCAGTACTCTTCACCCTGGATAGATGCAGGGATGGGAAGATTGGGAGGTTCCCCCCACTTGGGCTGGGTATTAATGTGTCCTTGATGAGGTATTTGGGTGTCAACCTCATTAAAGACCTGGAGAGCTTTTATGACGCTAACTTCCCCCCACTGAAGCAGAAAATACATGAGGATATAGTGAAATGGCAAAAGCTAGCGATTTCCTGGTTGGGTCGCCTGAACGCACTGAAAATGGTGGTCCTCCCGAGGGTGCTATACCTATTCCAAATGCTACTGATGCGCATACCAGAGGGGTTCTTCCAGGAGTTACAGTGGGTGCTTTACAGGTTCCCCTGGCAGGGGAGGAAGGCCAAAATCCCCAGGTCTACCTTCACGTTATCAACAGAGAAAGGAGGGGTTGACCTTCCAGGCATTCGGCTCTATTATAAGTCAACCCAGCTTAGAGTCTTGACCCCCCCCCCCCCACTTGCGATCCCAGACCAGGCTACCGAAAATTGCAGCATTGTTACTGCTGGCCGCCAGAGCATGTGTCACCATTAAATGGAAAAACAAATCACACACCTAGTAAGAGAGAATGGATCATTGTGGTCAAGAGCATTTACTTGATGGAAAGAATTATGGCAGGGCTCCATGGAAGGCCGAGGCCCACAGAGATGGAATGGTATCCCTTCACTGTCAGATACTTGACACCGGACATTCAGATGGGGTGAAGGGAGGTGGATCCCACGAGGATTGGAGTTGAAGTAGGGAATGCCTGGAATGAAGTGGAACAACTGAGAAGTCCCAGTACCGCTCAGAGGGTGATTGTGGAGTAATGGGGGGATGCGAGCCGATGGTGCCTAAACGTAGGCTATGCAACGGATTAGGGACTGTAACCTCAACAATGAAGGAGCACACAGTGCCAGGGGGAAAAGTGGGTGGATAGGGAGAGGTGGCGGGGGGTCTAAGTGGGGGAATTGGTGTGTGTTTTTCTAGTGGTTGATGTTTCATGTTTTATGTTTTCTTAAACGACAAAGTTGTATCACTGTAACATTATGTTCTCCTGCAAAACAAAATAAAATTAAATGTGCCAAAAAACGCTACCTGTCTATCCCTGTCAATAGCTGTGGCCTTTGTCCATAACCATTTGCCATGGCCTTTGGCCATGGCCTCTGTACATGTTCCACTGAGAGGTTTCTTTGCGTCCCACTAGCCACATCCTTCCACCATGGCCACTGTTCATGTTCCATTTATAGGTTTCCTTCTGGCCCAGTAGCCAGGGTCTTGGGCCCTGGCCAGTGAGCACAGCCTTTGGCCATGCCCACTATATGTTTTAAAACACTAACTTTCTTTGAACAAGTCTTCCTTTTTTTACCTAATTTTGCATTCCTCTGTTTGTTCCATGGTTATCATGTGGCAGAGTTTATGCTCGAAAAAATGCAAAAGTCTTCTCTGTCCTCACGTGCCTCCTTCCCATTAGCAAGGTCTCCCTGCTGTTTTTTTAGCCCTCTGGTCCCCTCCCTTTACTCCTTTTCCGTATTTGTTTCGTGAGACGCATTTTCGTTTCTGGGTGCATCTTTCATTGTAACCGTGGTTATCTTGCGAGATGACCATAGTATCCCCTCAATAAGCCGTAAATCTTTTTTTCTGTAACTTGGTCCGCATGCCCCCCTCACTCTCCAACTTCACATGGTGTTCTCTCCACCCCTACGCTAATGTTTCTTTATCCTTTACCCCCTCGCCAAAAAGCGTTTTCAGTGCTTTTCGTTTTCAGCTAACCCTATTATTACTACAGTTATCTCTTGCATCGTTGAAATAAAAATGGCAGAGTTTAATTCCTGGAAAGCCTCTCTGCTGCAATGCACCATGAGAGACATAGCTATAATTTTGGGAGAAGGGTGTGCCGTCTTCCCCATCAGCTATTTCAAAAACGACTTGATGGAATAACCCCAGAGCTCCCCCAGAAACAAGTATTTTCTTATTTGGTCCAATTCCGTCCAGCGCAGAAACGTGGACCGTTTGTCTATGAGATAATGAGTAGTTCGAAAACAGCGTTTTTCTGCTTTCTTAATAACTGTTTCATTTTGTTAACAAATCTTTCCCGAAATATTCAGTATGGAGGCGGGACAAACTTCTTGTTTGCAAAATATCAGCCTAATCCATCCTATAAGTCAACAGTTATTAGCAATCCAAATGTCAGGTTTCCTATGGAACTAGGTACACACCTACCTTAACTATATAGTGTCGACCGCCACCCTATAATACCAGCTATGCTGTACCGAGTAGCCATTGTCATGGATTAACAACAACATATCCACAAGCGCTGGTCACGGGGTGGAAGGGAAGGGTGGTGCATTACACATGCAATATAAAACGTTAAATTGCCGTCTATACACATACATACAACAATACACATGCAATTTTGTGTGCAGGGGAGGCAGCCGCAATTGATCTCTCTGGAATGTCTTGTATTTGCCCTTCTTGAAAGACAATGGGCCTCATTACGACTACAGCAGTAGCCATGCTGGTAATTACTGGCACGGCTGCCGTCAGAGTCATTTTTTTACTGGCACCCACAAATGGGGATGTACCGGGGCATTCCAGCACCCGGAGGACACGGTACATCCCCATTGCCGGTAATAATTACTCCCCATTCTCATTCGAGCCCCATAGGGCTCAATGGAAATGCGGGGGCCGGATGCACCGGCACCATTCATGAATGGTACCGGTGCATCCAACATGGTCTGCCTGTGCGTGCCGGTCCGCCTGCCAGGTCAGACCTGGCGGGCTGAAAGGCACCCACGAGCAGAACTTGTAGTTTGCCGGTCCAGTAGCAACGGTGCTGGTTACCAGCACCACTGTTACAGGACCGGCAAACATTTAATGAGGACCAATGTTCTGCTCTTCTTGATAACACCTTAAAGCACACCTATCCAAAGCCAATCAACCTGCATAGACCAGAAAGCAGTAAGCAGGTACCATTACACGTACTGTTTGGCTCTTGCCACCATGAGTCTGGTTTAAGTTAATGTGGGGACTTGTAGTAGCATAGTGAGCACAGTCTCCCAATTTAGCAGTTATAGTAGAAGCAGAACTGGTACTTCCACTACTACTACCAACACTGATGGAAATAATATTGATAATATTATGGTGGATTATTATAACAATAATACTAGTAATTATAACAATAATAATATTTAATAAGGAGGCATGTGCTGAGTTACGATAGCATAGTATATAATCCCAATGAACTATATAACATTTGCCCCTGATTTCTTGTTTACCTGGATTTCTTTGAATCATTTTCCTTTCCGGCAAGTAAGCTGCAGCAGAATTTCTGACATTTAGCCTTGCAGTCGATGACTTGGTATATGATTGGGTTGTACATCGCCGCCGATTTCGCAAGTAAAGTTGGCACAACAGAGAAGTATAGAGGGACGGAGTCTGGCTGTCCGAAGGCGGACCACACTGACACAACAGCATACGGAATCCAGGCAATAAGAAACCCAGCACAGATCAACATTGCCACCTAGTGGGAGAAAATGATAAAATGAAAAAATGCAACAAATGCTGTTCAGAACATCATATATGTTTATGCTTCTTTTTGCCCGCTCTCCGGTATGTGCTTTATTCAGCTCTTTCACAAGACAGTAGCGGCTATATATAGGATACTGCATCTAGGAAAGTGCTGGATATCCACAATGTATTTGAAGCTACCCATACACAATTAAACCAGCACACGTTTAACAGTTATTAAAAACCCGGCAATAGAAGTATTCGCTAATGTCGGTTTTGAGATAATAAAACCATTCTGATTGCAGTTGTTCGTGATTTATTTTATTACATGGAAAAAATTATCACATAGTATACTTTATTACATTTACTTTCAACACCACAAAGGCGTGAAACATTCACATAGTGAACGAGAAACTTGTGTGATACTATAACCAAAAGAGTTCACAATCTCTACACTCTTGTTTTCAATCTGATAAAAGATATCACTATCTACAGCATGCATAATTCGTTCTTTCACACATTAGTTTGTGGACAAAACGGTGCTATTAAATAAGAAAACATATTACAGTCTGATAATATACACTTGTAAGGTGGCAGCTAAACGGCTGGAAAGACAATGGAGGTCGTTGCGAGTTTGGTGGTAATTCTGTGGTAAATCTGTAGAAGTGACAACATTTGAATGAGGGTGGGCACCATTTCACTTCATTAATATTGCCGCCTTGTTACTTAAATGACCAATTCAATACTAAATATAACTCTTCAGAGCACATCAGTGAAAAAACCCTTGGCACAAGGATGTCAAATAGACAAAAAAAAAGGTTCAAGGTTGCCCCAGGACCAACCAAGTGCTCTTGTTACTCCCTGTTAGCAATATAAGGAAGGCATGGTATGAACAGTAGACAGAGACACAATAGATGCAAGTTTCAAAAAGCTTTATTTTGTAGTTTACTGGGGTTGGTGAATTTCCTAACTGTCCCTAACTCTAAAATGGGAGTAGTCTCGACCATAAAATAAACAATAAACAAGTCCAAGTCAGTCTAGTCAAAATAAAGGCCTTACCACGAACACCAAAGCTTGCCATTCTTCTCAAATGAGAAATGTGTAAAGGGAATACAAAAGTAAAAATAGTGTCTTGAAAGAAATGTCAGAATGGCTTAAGAGGTGGAGCTGGTTCACAACTCCCTTCCCCACGTTTGGATCACCCAGGATCATTAGAGTTCCATAGATTTAAACCTTTCACCAAAAACTTTCCAAAGTTCACTTTCACAGACTTCCTCAAAAAGATTCTCCTTCTCAGTATTCATAAAGTTAACAAGTTTCACAAAGTTCACTTTCACAATGGGGTCATCATCTTTGCTTTCACAATATTTGAGGGGTTCCCTTCCCCAACCTTCTAACTCTTCAGTTTCAACAATGAACCTTCTTGTGCTTTAGTTTGCTTTGTAGTACTTTCAATTAGATTTTTATGACGGGTCTCTCAGGTTTCCCTTATCTGAGCCACTATCTTTTACTATAACACATTTCAACAATGCAATGGAGTGGATCTCTCAGGCTTCCCTCACTTAAGGCCATATCCTTTTTAGTTTTCAACAATTCTTCTTGTCCGAAGCTTTCGCAAACGCATAGTATTCTTTCGCCCCTATGCATGACCACTCCAACACTTGAGCTTCCTCTTGATCGTGCCTCTTGCACTCTTACTTACTTTCTTGTTAACATACCCCTCTGGAACCCCCAAATTTCTGTTTGTATCTCTTTCTCTTGGTTTCACAATATACCTTTCTTTTCCAGCTTCAAAACGTTTTTCACAATTAGGCTCTCTATTTTGACCACTCTTTGATTTTCACACAGCTCCCCTTCACCTCATGGATCACCCTTTCACAAAGACTTTCGATAATGTGTTGATTCACACTGGACAACTCTGTTACTCTGTTTCTTATCATTGCTTGTTTCCCAATTCATAGGTCTTTCTTAAATGTTTTCTTGATTTGTCTTTTCACTACCAGTCCCATAATGCCTTTCACTATCTTTAAGCTTTCTCCTGTTTTCCTTGTTTTACAATACAGTTCGGTCTCACTTATACTCGGCCTCTTGTCTGTCTCTATTTCTGGCTTTTATTTCATTGATTTTGACATTTTGCTCTCACTTCACTAGCTCTTCAGTAGCATCGTTTTCCTTTACTTTCAGTGATCTTGGGTGATTTTTACTTGCTACTTTTCCTTTTCCCTCACATCAAAACAGGCTTTCACTTTACACGCATACCGGGTTTCAATTTGCATTCATGAAACTCACTGGTTGCCGAGTTAGTCTTGTTTGGGTTCCGCTTTACACAGCTTTGGTTCAGGGTCTCTTCCACTGCCCCCTCTGATACCTCAACTCCATCAGTATGCCCAGGGAAACAAGCACTTGGTTGGACATGGCCAGCAGGCTGCAATCTGCCCTTCTCCGTCTCTCTGGAGCCACAGCTCCCTAACTACACTGCAGCCCCTCCTGGACACCAAGCCAGGACTTCGCCACTCCACTCTCTTCTGGACTCCAGAGGGACCTTGCTCTACAGATCCCTGCTCCTTGGCTCTCCTGGTACAGTCTGCATCCCCAGAACGCTCAATTCTCTTTTAAAAACCACACCTTTTATACCTTGCTGGGCAGTCACGTCAAGTCAGGTGTGCACGGGTGTGATTGATTGCCTGACCCTTCCTGGCCTTATTAGAGGGACAGTCCAGTGGTGGTTGCAAGCAGTCTTTCCTCTGTTTCCTAGTGTGTTTCTAAGAGGCAATCCTCACTGCTCTCAGTCGCCTCTTCTTCTTCCCAGTGTTTGTTGGAAATGGGGAGGGGGTGTTTTGGGATTCATAGTGTTACCTGGGGATTGTGGGTAAATTACTGTCAGGAAAGGGGGGATAAACATGTTAACATGTTGCTGTAGAAAGTGGGGTACTGTGTTTAATTCCATTTTCCCTGTTCTCGGACGCATCCTCTTTATCGCGGTACGTGTTGTAAATGGGGCGGCGATAACAGGATAGGACGCATAGTAGCCCATGAAGGCAGAGGAAATATCGGGCAGGAGGGTGTTGGAAACAGGGGGATACCATGTCTCACCATCATGTTCCTCCTTCCCAATCCCAGAGGACCCTCTACCCAGGTGATCCTCCCTCGCTTGCCCACCCCAGGTTCTGGATCTAACAGCGATGACCGTTGCTTGGCCACCTGAACAGAGGATCCCCAGGGAGAAGGTAGGGAAAACTCTCAGATTTTTCACAGCAACTTGATTCAAAGTTTATGACCTAGTTTCAGTCATTTCAGTACAATGCTTCAAGTCCTTAAATCATATACTCCATATCCATAAGTAGTTCTTTTATTTCTTCATAAAAGGTAGGGTTACTCCAAAAGTGTTCTTAAGCCAATGCATTTCAGAGCTTTTTCCATCTTCAGGGCTAAACACTATGCACCATAAACATAAACAACCGATCAAAGGTGGGAAAATGCACCATCCATGATAAATGATAGAGAAATCACAAGACATGTGTTAAGATGGATTTCGGAACTCTGACCTGGAGGGGCAGAGGTTCAGAAGGCCAACCTAGTTTCTTGGAGCAGGGTAACCTCTGGACAAGCCAGACCAATCAGGGTAGCTATGGCAGGCGGTCAAGACTAAGTCTCAAGAGGGGTGAGGGTGACTGAAAGACCTCAATGAGCACACAAAGCAAGGACACTTACAAATTACTACAGACAGGTGTTATATTAAATATAGAGACACATTTATTACAAGGCCTTTGTAATATCGACCTTAGCAAAGAATCACAATAATACTAAAGTAGATCAACACATCACAATCAACACAATATACATACAAGACCAGAGGGGTCTAACGGATTAAGAAGCACACAATATGTAGACCACCTAGATGGGGAGGAAAACAGGCCGTGCAAGTAATCTTTAGACCCAGTTCCACATCAAGAATACACCTAACTAAGAGGCAGTCCAAGCCCTACGAAGAGAGGAGCCTTATGCTCAATAGTACATGCACGCGCTTGTGCCAATGGACAAAAATAGGGTCTCTTCAAGGGTCACTAGCAGCTCAGGAAGGTGGATAAGGTCGATGAAGAACAAGTCCCCACTCTTCAAGCAGAACCTCCACTTGCGGGCAGAGGCATGTTGAGAATGGGGGATGGAGTCGCTATTTCGCAATAGCGGTGGAAAGGAAAGGGGCCCTCAGGGGCCACTTCATGCGTAAAAATGGGCTCCTGCACTAGGGGCCACCGGTTGGGGTATGGACTACTCACCGGTCCCCGACGCAGGCAGACCCAGACTTCGCCAGTACAGTCCACTTCGCTTGCAGGTTTGAATGCGACAATCAGGACATCTCGACACCGTGTAGTTTCCGTGGTAGCAGGCTTCAGGGTCAAGGGGATCACAAGTGCAGCAAACTTGCACAGGTTGTTGCAACAGCAGGGCGGTAACCGCAGTCTGGGCGCACTTGTCTCACTTCAGACCTGGGAACGTCAAGTGTACAAAATTCGGTGTGAGGGTGCCGTGGACTCAGAGCAAGCAGTATACCAAGTTTCGAGGGCTTCCTCGAAACTGCAGCGGTGACAGAGCAAATGTCCTGCGTAAAATGGTCAGCCCACCGGTTGGCCCAGGGACACTTCTGAAGAGGCTTACTTGCAGGGTTTGTTGAAGGTGCCGAGAATAGTTGGTCCCACTATTCCAATGGGTCAAAGCGCCTTCGCAGACCTTCTAGGACGATCAGATGCAAAAGGGGTCTCGCAGGATGACAGCGGGCTCAGGGTGCCAAACCTTCCAGCGGGTCACTAGCGGTTCCTCGAGTCGGCTTCTTGTTGCAGGATACTTGGCTCCTTATCCTTTGTTCGTGTGAACTCAGGAGATCGACATGGTAGTGGTGTTCTCGGCCTCCTCTTATCCAAAGTTCCCGTCGCGCCAAAACGGAGAGGACCCAATGGGAGATCTGCTCACAAACACTCACTCCATACGTGGACCAATCACGGACCACAGTGGTCCCAGGCATTCAGGACACTCCAGACTCTCTGGCACCCAGGATGTGTATTGGGAACAGACATCCCAGCCCACATCCTGGAGGCACACACAAGGCATGCAGAAGCCCGCAAAATCTTTGGGGTTTCGCGGGAAAGTGCATGACCAAATAAGGACTGACCCGGGTCGGCTCGACCTGGGGGGCGTGAAGGGGCAAGATGGCCAAAGGACAGGACAAAGAACCTCGTGGCATGGCCATTTTGGAGCCAGGCCACCTATTCGTGCCAAACGCGGTAAGCGCGGATAACATGGCAAGAAAGAGTTCAAAACATAAGATAAACGATAGCTGCCACCAGTCCTGTCCGTGACACATCTGCACAGTTCATAAAAAAGTCCAGCGAGAGTTTCTAGGGCCTTTGGAATGACTAGAGACCCAAGGGTGCGGTAAAGTAAGTTACATTGCACTCTTGTTACATGTTGCATAAAAGCTGCAACATGAGGAAAGGACTAAGGGCATGTCCGTTTCCCCATAAGAAGTGAGTGAAAGCCCAAAGGAGTGTGGCTGAGGGCTGCGCTTCTCTAGTAAAGGTTAGATCAGGGTGTAGAAAAGCAGCAAAAAGTTTGGGGGTTGACACATGGAGGGAAAATTACATTCGAATATGAAATCTTTCCTAACAACATGAAACAAACACAGAAAAACAAATAAACACAAGATCATCAGTTACACATTCACAATTCCTCTTTTAAGATAGGTAAATAACAGAGCCATTTACCTTTATGTGTCCATAATGTTGTGCATAAATGGAAAAGATAACAGGAAAACATAACACCATATGTGCCTACACGTTTGCTGATTGCGTTATCCGTAACCAGCTTGCATACAAGCTGTAACCAAAATTAGTTGTTTTACCCGAATGATTCAAGTAACCTGCATGAGGTTAATGTGCGCATCCTGCAGATGGAGATGGCAAAACAGGAAAGGAAAAACACATATAATATGTAGTCAGCTCAATAATGCCAAGATACTTCTTAAATGCATAATTCCTCAAAGCCTGAGGCCTGAAGTGGAGTGGCCACGCATATATATTTGATGCACAGAGTCTCACAATCCTAAAAGAAGCCTTGATTTTACCCAAGGGATCTAAAAGCTGGAGGTTTGTAGAGATGAAATCACAAGTTGGGCGCTAAGCTTGGGAAGCACTGCAGGTAGCAACACCCCCAGCGCAAACTTGTGAAGCATGGGACGGGTTCATGGGGAATGGGCCAGAGATTCCCAAATCCTATCTTATGATATGAGTACAGGGCCAGGAGTGAGGTGCTACAGTGATGAGCTTCCTACACGGAAAGTGCAGCAGAAACAGGAAACATTCCAGGGATCAATCACTGCTGTCATTTTCTAAGATGAAACAGCTTTCAAGCAGACAATGGGGGGAACAGTGGGCAATAAGGAAAATATGAATCTAAGAACAGGGCAGTCTACCCATGTTCTGCAGACCCAGATTCCTCTTCTTCAGGCAGTGATTATGAGTACACTGCACCAAGAGAATATGTAGCCACAAACGTAGGGTTCAAAGACACAGCTATCACCTTTTCTGAACTTAGAACTGAACATTGTTATCAAAACACTATGCTATGGCACATCCAACTTTGAGAATATGCATCCTTTCAACACACCACTCATCCAATTATTGCCGACTTCCAGGATCTTTTTAAAGCCACAGAAAGGGGTTGAGGGTGTGCTGGGTATTCTGACGATATTGCATTCCAGTTGAATCTTTATCTGATATTGCAGTTGGTGGCTTTCTGCTTTCCCCTAGTTATGATGGCACCAATGGAAATCAGAAGACATATGCACATATGGTACTGGTCCAATGAGCGCTCACAATAGAGCAGCAAACCAGGGGCATATCCTCTTGAATGACCAATTGGAAGAGAACATCCATTGCACCTTGAAGGAAGGCAATCTCATTGGGGCACATACAAGGAAGACCATGTGCTCATTGCAGCCAGCAGGACAACAGTCTTCTTCCAGCCATCCTAGAAAGTACAATTTGCAATAGCTAAGTGCACATAGAGGCCAGTTCCCGAGCCGGAACAAGCACATAGATGTACCTGTGTACCTTTTCCTCAACCAACAGCAAGGCACTGGTACTCTTGGCTATACCAAGAAAGGGGATGACCGGCAGGTCATAGGTCAATTATATAATGTTTTACAGTAGTGGATGGGCTATACAGGATACATAGGTGCTATGTATTATCCAAATTAGAAAAACGACTGCCATTAATGCCTGCTACACACAATTTCGATCAGCCCTAACCACAAGCCAAGGGCTCAGCTATATCCCTCCTGCAGCTCCTTGGTGGCTGATTCAGCCTGCAGCAACCCCTGTGACCAGGCCCCAGGTACTTTACCACAAATGCCAGGGAGGACTCATCCTGCCAGCTTGGCAAAGGCAGGCATGGCTAAGGGAATCACCTCTTTTCCAAGCAAACCCTGGACCTCAGCTTCAAGGCTCCCATCTGAGCCTCCTATACTCTAGCAATTACCCTCTCTGGTCCCCTTTCTTTCCCCAAGTGCCCTCTCTAACACCATGGATTTCCATGCCACCATCACCCAAATAAAGAAATGTTGCCCGAGAAATGGAATAACTGGTTTGACTCTGACCTTGCCAAAATGAAGAGGAAGGGAAGATAAACTGTTGCATCTGAACCACAACAAAGCAGATATTTTTACCTTTGGTGAAAAGAAAGAGGGCTCCCTGCACAGGCATATTGACATGACTGCCAGAACATCAATTCACTTAATCAGGATTACAGGGAGATGAGTCTCCCTACATTGACCTGGATAAACGTCTCTAAAACTGTCCTGTGGTCGTGGGCAAATCTTTTAGAAAAGAATTATCCTCATCACGAGAACAGGACAGGTTTCTGGCACTGACTAATACCAGATGAACTCACAGCAGGCTTCCAGGTCTTGCATGATGATCCATTGTCCAGTGAGGAGTTTCATATATCATTATGTACAACGTTATTCATTGGGTTAATATCGCCAATCGGGCCCCACAGAGAAATTGTCAAGTTTGTCAGAGTTTTTACAGCCAATCAGAAGTCATGAGTTCCCTAAGCAAAGTTTGTCTCCCTCTATTCAATGACAAGCTCACTTCCTGATCCTTTGTGGGTTTTGCTCACATGTGGAATGTGGTGGGTGCAATTGAGATAATCTGAGCAGTCTTTCGAGGTGTTTTGAAGAGTGTTATATGTTTATTGCTGGTTCTGCTTGTAGTTATTCCTATTTAGTGTGTTTTGAAGCAATTTTTCTCCTTCTACAGAAGAGTTTGTTCAGTGTGTGATAGTGCCTTGTGTTAGGTAAAAAGAGAAAAATGGAAGAAACGATGCAATTTGTTCATGTACCTTTCCCCTTGTGCGTCCCTTTATAAAAGTTAAAAAGCCAACAAAATCACAGAAAATAATAAAAACTCCAATCACCCTTTGTTTTTGTATTTTATTGTGATACTGTATTAGTTGTATTTGTAGAATGGTCTTGGTTCCCCTGGTTGTTTTCCACTGTGATCACTTGTTTTTTTTGATATTTCTCATTTGTGGCAGTCACGTCATACTCACTACGATGCAGTGTGTGTGGGGGGGGGGTTGTGGGTGTAGAAGGAATTGTGTTTCTCACAGGAGGAGGATTTCCTCATCACTGGTAAGGGGCTTGGGGAGTGGAGCCTTGGGGATTTTGTGGGTACCAGTTATTTGGGCCTGGGCTACAGAGCACCACTGTTTCTTCGAGTGCAGTAGTCGCAGGTGTTGGAGGAGGAAAGTACTGAGGTGAAGGTTACAAGTACTGGGGCATGGGAGGGAGGAACTCATGTGGACACCCCAACAGCAGTAATGGAGGTGCAGACAGGCATGTCCCTCAAATGAGAGGATGGGGGTGGCCCCACCAAGCACCTTGGCAGCGGTGTTTGGGACGGATTATGACTATTTTGGGAGTATCGAGGAGCAAGTTGCCTCTACCCAGCAGGGCAAGGATGCTGATGTAGATGAGGGGGAGGGCTGTCAGAAGGAGACTCAAGCCTGCTGAGGTGCTGCAGCAGGAGCTGGGCCTCCCTGAAGTGGATAAGGAGGGACTGGTACAAGAAAAGGAGGTGATTCTAAGGGACCTTGTTCCTGCCATGGTGGTGGGGAAAGGTAGGAGGTGCCCCAGCGGACCGTGAATCAATGTCTTGCACATTCCACTTTGTATGCCACCATATTTTGCCATGCCACCAAGAGAGACCATCAGTGGGTTGGATCCTGAAGTCGTCTGCAAGGTGGAGGGCTGCAGGAAGTGGATCAAAAGGGGACAGAAGGGAAGAGGCAAGAAGGGCCATGCCCTAGGGATGAGGAGGATGAGTAACCGTTGTGCAGGTGGTACAGGGGGGTGTACCTGGCACATGTGACCTCAGAATCTATCGACCATTTAGCCACCACTACCCTCTCTAGCAGTGATATGATATGATTGGTTATTTATAACGTGCTTAATACCCAGAGGTTTCTAAGCGCGGACCCGGGGATCAAACCTGTGTTGCTCCATGTCGTCTTGCTTCCAAGGCGAGCACGTTGCCCCTGAGCTATCCTCCCGAGTGGTCAGTAGGAGGGTCCTTGCATCCCAGGGCCAGGGTGCAGCATGGTAACACCAGCAAGTAGACTGTGGCCAAACCTCGACCTGTCCAGTCTGCCTAATCAGTGGCACCAGCAACTGTAGCCAGTGGCAGGCCCCTTTTGTCACCTCATCCAAACTATTTATTGGGGGTGGTGAGCCACCAACAGCACATATCTTTGGGCAGGACCCCTTGGGCCACATCATGCAGCATGGGTGACCTGCTATATTAATTGTGGTGGAGTGAGTTAGCACTGGGGATCTGGATGCCCTAGTGGTGATGTGCAACTTAAGATGACACATAGAGCAGCACCAACTCTCCATCCTGTAGTAATTTCTGCAGGAGGGAATGAATGAAGCAGTCATAGGGGGGGTGTTGGCCAAATATGGGGAATCCCAACCTGTGAGATTGGCAGCAGTATGTGGGAGAGCTGGAGAACTGCCAAAGAGATTTCAAACTTTAGTGGGCACCTGTACCCCGTGAAAAAGTACAAGAACATTAGTTAATGTTAATGTTAATCAACTCGTATAAGGCACAACTTGCCCAAAGACCTCAATGAGCAGCAAGTAAGAAGAAAGAAAAGGGTAGAGGAGCCACGGAAAAGCCAGGAGAGGATGCTGGAATCACTAAGAAGGTTTAATCATCAGAATTAAAAAGAAATGTTTTGAGAGATTTCTTAAAAGGAAGAAACTCTGAGCAAAGACAAAGAGAGAGCATGAGAGAGATCCAGAGGCATGGAGCAACAACATCAAAACTTGAGTCTTCAAAGCAAATAAGCTTGTAACGTGCCTGCTCAAGTTTGTTGCAATTACTGGACCGAAGTGAGCGGGAAGTACGAGAATGCTTGATCCTTGCCTTCAGGTAAGATGGTGTCTTATCCGTAAGGCACTTAAAGGTAAGAGAGAGCACCCTGTAAGGTATGCAGTGCTTAACAGGAAGTCAATGTAGAGACTTACATGCTTCGGAGATGTGATTCCTTCTCGACAGGCCACACACTGCTCGAACAGCATTATTTTGCGCCACCTGTAGCAGGCCAGGTTAGACTGTGGTGCCTGCCAGAAGGCTGTTTCAAGTTTAGAGTTGACCAAAGCAACAAGAAGGGCCGCCGTGTTAGAATCAGACCAAAATTGTTTGATTTGTCTAATAAAACGTGGCGTATAGGCACAAGAGGCTTTCAGTTGACTAACATGTTTTTTTTCATATTAAGGGTAGAATTGAACCCAAGTACTGGTCTTAATGGAAACTCCAGAGATGTCAAAAGAAGAGTATCTGGATTCCAGCTTAGCAAGGCACTGAGTGTTACCGACATAGCATGAAGTCAGTTTTATTACCATTGAGGGTAAGGGTGTTACTCATCCAAACTTCGATAGTAGCATAGATGGAGGTGATTTTTATAAAATCTAGATCATAGTTGCCAGTCAGTTTGATTAACACCTGAGTATTATCGGCATAGTTAGTGTAACTTACAGCTATGCTATCGAAAAGATCGAAGAAAGGCGAGTGTATAAGTTAAAAATAGAAGCAGAGAGGCAAGCTCCCTGCGGGAAACCTCCTCTAAGCAATTCAGTGGGGGATTTAAAGCCAGCACAGAGCGTTATTGAGCAGTTCATAATGGCTCCTAGTCTCTCCAACAGCAGTGAGTGATCGACAAGGTCGAAAGCCGCAGAGAGATCCAGGAGCATCAAAAGTGCAACCTGTCCCGAGACAACAATGTGACATAAATTGGCTTTCAAATCGACCAAGGCAGTCTCAGTGCCATGGAGTGCGTGAAAACCTGACTGCATGGAACCCAATAAGTGATTGCTTTCAATATGTTGCTGTAATTGTGTGTAAGCAACCCTGTCTAGAATTTTCAGCAGAAAGGTGACACTGGTAGTTGGCGATAATTATCCATAGAGGCAGGGTCTAGAGTGACCTTTTTCAAAACAGGAGAGATCCAAAAACTTTTCAAAGAATCGGGAACGGTAGCACTAGCAAAGCATGTATTAATCAATCTAGTAACAAGAGGGGCCAGACAACTAAAGATGTCCTTAATCTTAACGGGAGACAGATGTCATCAGGGAAGGAGGATGGCTTAAGGTGCTGAACAATGTCAGACAGTCGGTTGATGCGCCCTGTGAGAGAGCCCAAGACTTTTAGAGGGCAGCTGTAGCCTGTTAAAAAAAAAAGAATAGGACTTTAAGGAGTAGCTGCACTATGCAAAACACCTAAGAACCGTAAAGAGTGGGTGCACTCTTTGAAAATACACAATAACCTTAAAGGGTGGCTATTCCCTGTAAATAAAATCAGAGAATCGTAGTGAGTAGCTGTGCCCTATGAAAAACCTGAGCATCTTAAGGGGTGACAGTACCCTGTGAAAAAACCTGAGGACCAAGGTGAGTGGCAGCACCCTATGAAAGACCAAAGAACCTTAAGGGGTCCGGCTCCCTGCGGAGAAAATAAAACAAGAGGCTTGGTGAGATTCTGCCATCTGTCAAAGAAAACAAGAACCTTAGTGAGTACCTGTACCCCGAGAAAACCATGAGAACTATAGTGATTGGCTGTGTCTGTACAAAGCAAAGAAGCTCAGTCAGTGTTTGCACCCTGTGCGAGAACATGACCACTTTTGGTACATGTGTGATCAGGATGCTAAAACTTTACTTTTAATATAGTAAATGCAATGAATATATTAATTATTATTATTATTATTAGTATTATTAGTAGTAGTAGTATTATCATTATTATTATATATCTTTAGAGTGCAAATCTAGCACAGGGGCAACAGAGTGCTGTAAAGGTCATAGAGCAAAAAAGTCATAGCAAGAATGGAATAAGTCATCAAGGAAACATTAGTACGTGCACAAGAAAGCCAGACTCTAGGTCACACTAAGGTGTTTTTGGAAAATCCAAGTCTTCAGTTATTTCCTGAAGATTGCTACTGGGATGTAGTTCCAGGGAATTGGAGCATAGCATGAGAAGAACTCTTTTCTAATTTTCCCCTTGCAATTCAGTCTAGTCTCCGGTCTGGTGATGGTCTCACTGCGAGATGTGTGCCGTCCAATGTTTTTAGTTTGCCCATCATGCAGAGTGGTGCACTGCTAGTGGTTGCCTTCTAAGTGAGGCACATGTTTTGAACCAGATCCTTGCCTTGAAGGAGAGCCAGTGTAATTTTGCATAAGAGGGGGCGGGAGTGACAGGGTGACATTTTCGAGAACCTGCAATGAAGCAAGCCACAACATGGTGGGTCTCATTGAATGATACCAGGTGAGCAGCCGGGGCCCTTTGGGGAGGTGTTACCCCCATCACCATACACAATCACTAGGATCTGCCCCACCATTCAGGTGTCATTGGGTGGGAGTAGGGGTTGATTTTCTTGCAGAGTTTTTGAAAGGATAGATTGATATGAAGACTGTTTTATTTTAATTTTAATTGTGGGTAGTTGAGAATTGAACTTGTCCAAGCTCAGTTTCACCAGCCACCTTTGAGTGGGATCCTGCTTGGAGGGTTAGCCCAGGAGTACAAATTCAGTTATGGTGAGGGTGCACCTTAGGTAGGCACTTCTCGGCTGTTGACCTTTATGTCTAATTGTGTTTGATCTTAGTACATTTATTACGCGTTGTTGGGGTCATTTAAGAATGAGCCCAGTAGTTCCACTTAGAGGATACAAAAGACTGGGGAGTGAATGGAACTGTGCCAGAGAAGCGCATCATGTGTGCTAGGAGGGTGAGTACTGTTTGATGGTCCACTGTTAAGTGCTGCTGAGCGGTTCAGGTGGACAAGCAGCACGAGTACCCTTTATCGATAATCTGAAGGGTGTCGCCAACCACCTGGATGATGGCTGTTTCAGTGCTATATTTGGGGAAGAGCCCAGATAGGTAATCTTATAGCTGCCCGACTGGCTATATTTTTGTAAGCAGCTGATTGGGAAATACCTTCTTAATGACTGGGCTGATAAACGGTAAGCTTGTGATCGGCAGGTAGTTGCTATGTCTTCTGCATTGAGAGTGGGATTTTTCCGGCTTGGCTATATTGGGTCTATTTTAGAACAAGGAATTTGTCAGTGTAAGAGAAAGCTTTTAAGGATGTGATATTGTACGAGAGGTCCTCAGGTGAGAGGAGAGAGAAGTTGGTTAAGGGTTGAACAGATCGTGGAGGGGATATAGCGAGGGAGGTCAGAGAAAAAGTGTTGATCTTGTTGACAAATAACTTATTGATAGCCACGCACTCCTCCTAGGATTTTGGTACCTCTGTGTCTGTTATGGGTTTTATGCAGTGTTTGACAGCTGTGAAAAGAGCTTTGCTCCTGTTAGAGACTGCTGCAATGGTGGTGGTGTTATAACTAGCAATGACTTCAGATATCGGTGTCTCCCAATTGGAACATAAGGCATTGAGGGATAAAGGGTCCTCCAGTTTGTGGGTCTTACACCAGTATTTCTCAAGAGTTCCAATGGACCATTTGTTGATAAAGAGAGTTTCAGAATACCAGGGGGCAAATGCTTTGGTTCTGATCTGGCCCAATTTTTCAGGAGTGAAAGTATCTGCCAGTTCCTTTGAGATTCAGCTAAATGTTTCTAACAGAGAGGTGACATTCACAGAGGTGGAGAAGTTGGAGAATCTATTTGTCATGGGCTTGAGGGCAGAGGCGTTCCCACAGAGCCGAGGGGAGAAAAGTGCACAAGAGACAGGAGTGTAAGCAATCCTGCATACAAGAAAGGATAGGCAATTACTACAGACAGACAGAAAAGACAGTGATAGCCAGTGTGATCTTTTCACTGGCAGGCAACTCAGGCAAGACAGGAATTTCACTGCATAGTGTAAACAGGGGTGCACCTTTTTCATAAATGAACCTTTGCTGACAATCAGGTACTTGGAAGGGTTTTTTACTGAAGCAGTCTCCACTGGGTGCTCACTTGCCTCAGTAGATACAATAGAAACCATCTCCACTATAGAGTGATTTGAGGGATGCAGATCAGGATTCCCTTGGAGAATTGCACAGTCTTTGTAATCGGTATGAAAGGCTTCGAACAGCATGACTCCAATGACTGTGGTTAATGAGAATTTTGTTCAAGTTCATGTCTTCCCTGTTGGTTAGGAAATTCTCAGGCAAAAGCAGGCTTCCAGGTAGCTGGCCTTCAGAGTCTTGTGTGTTCAGGTAGACTGTAGGATCTGGGATATGGCCCAATGTCAAGACTGGACTGCATACTGGTACTGGGTTCAGTTCAGGACTGTTCTCAATGTCTGGCTCATGGTCTGGTGCACGTGTGCCCAGAAAAACAGAGAAATATCAGGCTTGGTCACTTCAGTAAAGGCAGCATGTGTAAGCAAAAAACCATCACCCAGGGCAGGAACAACACAATCTCTTGAATCACCAGCATCCTCACTCAGAAGATCACACATGGCTTGTGACGTAATGTCTGTTTGAGCTGTTTTGCCAACAGGAGGAGGGAATTCTTCACTAGCTTTACAAAAGTCTGAGTTAATTTGGCTGGTGAACGAAAAATCTATGTTCAGCTTTAGCTGTAATGCATATGGCAAGTTCAGGTCTTACGTCTGCTCTGTATAGGTCTGTATCTGTTTCTTTGTTACCATTCCAGGCCTTATCGTGGTGATATTTAAAAACATAATGTGAGGTGCTGGGCATAGTGTCATATGCACTTGTGAATTATGTCCCTTTGCAAGAATATTACAATGCAAGTAGACAAACACATCATAGAGGTCTTCAGTTTGTCTGTTAAGGCACAAGAGCTGTTTATGTAACTGGTATGCTCCTGTAATATTTTCCAGACCTACAATGTCAGACTCTGGTGTAGCAGAGGTGCTAGGTGTTGAAATCTGAAGGCTGACTTTTCTGTTATCATAGTTAGTAGTCCTTGGGGAAGCATTAGGAACTCCTATGGTCTGTATTGGTCTTTTGTACAGAGGACCACCAACACTAACCTCAGGACACTAAATGTCTTGTCCTATTGAATGAGTGTTATTAGCCGTCTGGGGAGGTTGTACAGCTAGCCAAGCGGATCTAACTTTGGCACCAGTGTAATCTTGCGGCATGCATTCTGCGGTGTGAGAAGTGCTGTAAAAGGAGTGCCAAGTAGATTGAAATGGGGAGTAGTGTGCCCTGAGAAAGACACAGAGGCATGCAGGCTCTGAGAGTTAAGTACAGCATTGGCTTGAGGGTCTTATTTGATGTGCGTGTTATTGGTAGCACTAAAGATGTTGTGGGGATTTTCTATGGGCTGTGCTAGTAATGTTTGTTAAAAGTAGTTCTCATCTTGCAGTTCATCTGTAGATAGTAGCTGAGGGTCATAATAATATATGTCATTGTAATCTAACATTGTTGGGTCTCTGAGTCACTGCATATAATAAGCAGCATGCAAAAAGACATGCTCTGGAATATATGTCTCTAATAAGTTTACTGGGAAAGTGGAATAATTATGCTATTGCATTTTGTCATGGGCTTGAGGGCAGTGGCATGCCCATAAAGTGGAGGGGTGACAAGTGCACAATACACAGGAGTGTAAGAAATCCTGCAGACAAGAAAGGATAGGCAATAAATACTGACAATCAATAAAAATAGTGAACAGAAATGGGCAGGGATTACAAGTAAGACAAACACATTAGGTTCCCAATTCTGTGTCAAGACTCCAGGTGAGCATTATGCTTCAACTTCCTTATTCATTACTCTTCAGGAGTTTCAACAAATAAACTGAATTGACTTCTACTATTCATTTTCTTTTTCATTTCTTCTCTTTTCTTTCTTTAAAACTACATTTCCCTTTCATTGTACTCCTTCTTGTAGTCCATGTCACTTCCTGCACTTGTCCATAGGTCACTTCCTGTCCTTAGTGTACGGGGAGTTTACCGACCAGAGAATTTTAATTTACATCAGTATATGCAGTGTTTAGACAACTAATAATGAAATAGCAGCTTTGTATTGAAGCATGCAGCATTTTGCTTTGCATCCCTGCTGCATAGTGTAGACTTACTGCAGCAGCTGGGATAGGAATGGCGCAGCGTCCACGCAAGTAGCAGATTCATCCCATGGAAAATGAAACGGGACCCGTGCCACATCCCCAGCACCTCCAGGGTTCTGTTCCACCCACGGGCTTCAGAGAATATATGTTGTATTAATGGGCAGCTCAAGAGGAGTTCAGCGGTCTGCTCCTTTGCAGGGCAGGAGCAAGCACATCACAAACGCAACGCGACTCAAAATCATCAGCTGTACGGACTTCACAGCAGACCCCGTCCATGGCAGTGAGCGGATAGTGGACCGCAGAGCAAAGAACAGACAGACAGCTCCTTCGAGAATAGGAGAACGCTGGGAACGTAAGAGAAATACACTCCATGTGTACGGCAGAGAAAGCCCAGCACATCCCAGCTAGACATGAGGCTACAAGCCAAACACAGCTGTGTAATCATGACATGACACCAACACAGTGAGAAACAGAGGAAATAAGGTGCAAGTCACATAAAATAAATCTTCAATAAAGAAGTATACAATTAGCATTGGTACCAACAGGACAGTGGAAGAGCAATTCAGCCTGCTGGTTCACGCATTGGCACAGAGCACCCATACATTAAAACATGTCCGAATATGAATGGAGCGAGTAAGAGCAGGTGCAAGATCTGCTGCTTAGCTTCAAGGAGGTGCTAGGAAGCTCATTGGCAGATTCAGTGGCTCAAGGGGTGAGACCCTTGCAAGATAGAGTGGCTACATTTAGAGTCCTTCCTAAGCCACAAATGCAAAAGGACCTAGAGGAATGAAGAGAGCATGTCCACTAGGACCGAAGACAAACAAGGTCCTCAGGGGAGGAAAACGTCTACTACTCCCCAGGGTTGTAAATACGGGGTGGTTCAAGAACCCCCAGAGGCACCTGACACCTTCGGAAAGTTGAGAAATGCTTTCCGGCATAAATCAGCAGTGCCATGCCTTGTACCCCCCTACCCATGGGAAGACAATATGGGTGAGGAAGACATGAACTCAGTAGAGGAGTCACCAGAGGCCACAACCTCTTCACAGGAAGAGGATAGCAAGCCTGAGAAAGAGTGGGTAGGACCTATTAATGGTAAGAGAGCCTGAAAAGAGAAATACCTGGAAGACGAGGACAGGGAAATGTTCAATCCGGACAATATCAGAAACACCAAATACTCGAACTGGCAGCCATTGTCTAGGGTGTCAAAGTATATCGCACAGAGAATTATGAAGGCACTGGATAAAGAAATGAGACAGCGCATGAGGGCAGAGTGTCCACGTCCGGATCTACCGGGAAAAGTGGTGGAAACACGCAAACTAGTTCCTAAGATGCTAGCTTTTGTCACCAAAACAGCAAAAGACTCACACAAAGGTATGGATAGATCTTGGAAGAGTTGCCAAGAAAAGGTGCTAGACCTTTCACACCCTCTAGCTAAGATCATTGATCTAGCAGAGTGAGCCAGGGACACTGGCGAGGAAGTAGACGCAGACATGTTAGCAAATTGGCACAGAGCTCCTGGAGAAACTGGCCATCTCCCAGCTTAATCTCCATGCTGAATGTGTTGGTAGTCTTCATGACCATCAGTCTGGCTTCAGAGCTGCCAGAAGCACGGAACCTGCTCTCCTGAACATCCGTGAGGACCTGCTCTCGAACCTTGACTCTAACATTCCATGTGTTCTCATTTTGCTTGATCTCTCTTCTGCCTTTGATACTGTCAACCATACCATCCTGCTCAACCGTCTCCGTGATAACCTCGGTATCACTGGTCAGGCTCTGGCGTGGCTGACCTCTTTCCTCTCAAATCGACCCTCCCAGGTCCAACTGGGGTCTTTCCTCTCTGACATCTTCTTCTCTACCTGTGGTGTCCCCCAGGGATCTAACCTCTCTCCATGGCTGTTCAACCAGTATCTGGCACTTCTCGCCCACCACATCGCCGCTCTCTGCCCCTACTTTCAGTGCTATGCGGAAGATACCCAACTCATTTTCAGGCTACCCTCGGCCTCCTCTTCTCCTTCCCTCATCTCTGACTGTCTTTCTGCTATCCAGGAATGGTGTGCCGCCAACGACCTCTGCCTTAATGCCAGTAAGACTGAGATTCTACTCATCGGCACTCCCACTCCCTCCTTCCCTGCTGCTCTCTGGCCGGCCTCTCTGGGCCCTCTTCCTACTCCTACCTGCAAGGCAAAAAACCTTGGGGTCATCTTCGACTCCACACTCTCCTTCTCTCCTCACATATCCGACGTATCTAAGAAGTCACACTACCAGCTACACCTCCTCAGAGGTATCCTTCCTTTCCTCTCCTTCCCCCAGAAGCTCATGTCTCTAGAGCCCTGGTTCTCTCTAAGCTGGACTACTGTAACAGCCTCTATCTTAATCTGCCCGCCTCTACTCTCCGCCCTTTGCAACTCATCCAGAACAGGACTGCAAGACTTGTCCTTGGCCTCAAGCCCAGGGACCGTATCTCTCCAGGACTGAAATCACTACACTGGCTCCCAGTGACTGCGAGGATCAAGTTCAAAACCCTCTGCATTGTCCACAAGGCCGTCTGGGGCCTTGGGCCAAAATACCTTCAACTCTCTCTTCCTAAATATCTTCCTTCTCGAGCTCTTCGCTCATCCGCCTCCAACTCCCTCAGGGTCAGCCGCTTCTCCAAACAACGAGTTGGGGGCAGATCTCTTTCCACTGCAGGGGCCTCCCTCTGGAACAGCCTTCCTACCTCCCTGAAACTTGAGGAGAACCACCTCCGGTTCCGGAAGCACCTCAAAACCTTCCTCTTTGCCTCCGCTTTCTCTCCCCCTCTCCCCTGCTAATACTACTGAAACTGCACTGAATCTGCAACTGGGCCATTCACCGTTCTCGGCCCAGCCACTCTCCCCTGCACTGCCTCCACGGCAACCCCTGCACTACGGGACTGTGTCTGTATCCATACAGCCCCCCTTCCCAGCACTTGTTTGCACTTACCTCGCACTTGCCACCAGCTGGCCCTTGTTATTTATCCTGTATGCTGTATGCTTATAACCCTGTACTGCACTTTCCCCTCTCCCTTTCCCCCATGCACTTTTCCCTTCCCCTCTACCCTTGCACTTGCGCGATCTGAATGACACCTGGCCTAGTAAGATCGTTGTCTGTCTCCCCTTGTTCCCCCCCCTGCCTCGTCGCGCCTTGAAACACTTGTGTATAGGCGCGTTACAAATGCCATATCATATCATCATATCATATCAGAGAGCAGTTTGCTTACTAGGTAACGCTAATTGCGCAATCTCATCAGAGAGAAGAAGAGGGCTCCTCTTACGAGGCTGGCGAGGCAGCGCTAGGCCTCCTCTTTGGAGAAACCTTCTGTAAGGAAATGGGGAGATTCGTAGGGACCTACACCTCTCTAGAGAAGGTACAAGTATCCATTAGAAACATTTTCCTGAGCAGAGTTTTTCCCTGGACCAGCCGCTATAGGGATCGAGTGGTCGGTTGCTTCCAGTCGTCAAGGAGAACACAGAACAACAGAGCCCATTACTGGGAAAACAGGCAGCAAGACTCTTTCTTCCTCGCCATAGGGAGATTTCACAGAGGACCCAGGAGCAGGGGAGCAGTAAGAGCACCAAGCTTTAACACGGGTGAGAACCTTTATTTATGCGCTAGTAGGGGGGAGGACACTACAGTTCTGGCAGAACTGGCGCGTGCTTTCCAGTGATGCTTGGGTGTTGTGAACCGACTGAGTGCTACAACTAGCATTTGTTCAGGATCCCAGACAAGAGCGGGTCCCACACCCTATTTACATGGAGTGAGCAGAGCAAGAAAGCCTTCACAGCGAATTGAAACATCTCCAAATGAAAGGAGCTATCGAGCCATGCGCCCAGGCCTCGAGGTTTGTGAACAATATGTGCCTGGTCCACAGGAAAGAGAAAGTGAGACCAGTTATAAACTTGAAGAAACTCAATGGCTGAGTGATATACAGACATTTCAGAATGGAGGGTATTAACCAGTTTAAGCGAGGGAGACTGGTTTGCCAGGATAGTCTTGAAAGACGCCTACCTCACGGTACAGTGCAAGCTGAATATCACCCATTTCTAGCATTCAGCTGGCTAGGATGATTCTTGCAGCTCAAGACGATGTGTTTCGGGTTAGCATCAGCACCATGGACATTCACCAAGCTCATGAGACCAGTGGCAGCAGCAATCAGAGAGAAAGGTATCTGCATAATTATATATTTAGACGATACACTGCTACTAGCAGACGACAGAGAGATGCTAAAATATCAGACAACATTTCTCGGGTTCTTGATCAATCAAGAGAAATTGGATATGACACCTATAAGGAGACTGAATTTCCTAGGTTTTGTAGTAGATACGAGGAAGGTGACATTAGAGTAGCCAGCAAGAAAGATCTGGGATTTCAAGAGAAAGATCAAAGCATGTCTGGACAAGCAAGTTATTACTCAGAGCGCCCTAGTGAGACTAATGGCATCCTCCATTCAAGATATATTTAAAGAGCCTCTGCATTACAGTGTCCTTCAGAGATTGAAGATCAGGCACCTGCAGCAGGGTCTGAAGTACCACCAGATGGTACCCTAGATCACGAGTCCAACACAGAGCTAGAATGGTGGTTAGAGAATATGGACGCATGGAATGGGCGACCCATCTTCAGAGACCGACCAGAGCTGGTGATAGAATAAGATGCCAGCAGAGAAGGGTGGGGACCGTGCTGCAGTGCACTAGAGACAGGAGGCAAATGGAGCTCAGAGGACTTACAGCTTCATCATATAAATTGTCTCTAACTACTAGCTGCGTCATTTGTGGTCAAAGCGTTCATGAAGGGCAAAGTGAACTCTCGTATCCTGCTGAAAATGGACAACATTTCAGCAGTCAAGTACATAAACCATTTAGAGAGAAGAAAAACCCAAGCTCCTAGCAGACCTAGCAAAGGACTTCTGGCATTACTGCCTGCAGACAGGGACTTCAGTGACAGCAGAGTATCTTCCAGGGACACTCAATGTAGTGGCAGACTGGAACTCTCATCACCTGATAGACTCCTGCGACTGGAATCTAAAGAAGGAAGTGTTCTAACAGCTGTAGCAGCTATGGGGCCGATAGAAACGGACTTGTTTGCTTCCAGGCTGAACACGCAGAAGAGTCGATATTACAGCTGGAGATTGGACCAGACCGCCCAAGGCTGGGACGCTTTTCTTCAAGACTGGATTGGGAAGCTGCACTATGCATTTCCCCCATTCCTGATGATCGAAAGAGTATTAGCAAAAACCTGCAAGGAGGAAGTGACAATAATACTGGTGGCTCCCATTTGGAGATCGTAGGTGTGGTTTCCGACTCCGATGGAACTTTCATCAGATTTTCCAAACAATCTCCCATCACGAGTCCCCGTGCTCCCGGACCGGGTCGTTTCACCCTCTGAGAGTGAAGGGAACGCTTTCCTGATGGCCGGGTATTTCGGAGCAGGCTGCCAAGATCATCACAGAATCGTAGGCCCCTGCTACGCAAAAGAGCTATACGTGGTATGGAGCTGATGTCGGACTGGTGCAGAGGGAGAGGTATTCTTCCCGTTTCTACTCCTGGAGTAGCTGTCCTAAATTTCTTGGCCTCTCTCTTACAAGACACGGCCTTCAGGACCATAGGAGTATATAGGTCAGCGATCCCAGCAGGACATACTCTAGGAGACCAGCCGTCAGTAGTCAGACTCATAAGAGGAGCCCGGTTTTGAGTACTTCCGTCTCTGAAATATACACGGCTATGGGACATAACCTTAGTGTTGTGCTTCCTAATGGAATGGCCGTCGAACAGGAATCTATCTCTGATGCAATGATCAGGAACGTTTGCCATGCCGCTATGCTTAGTGTCGTGCAGAAGAGTCTCGGACGTGAAGGAGTTAGACGTGGAAAGCAGGACGTACGGTCCAGATGGAGTTACCTTCACTCTATCTAGGAGATCGAAGACCAATTCTTCATCGATATCTTACCCTTATTTGACCAGACAATCAAAGCTGTGCGTATCAGCGTGTATAAGGGTGTACGAGCTCAGGACAGCAGAGCTGCGGCCAGCAAGAGAGTCACAGCTCTTGATAGCGCGTAGGGAAGCCTACAGAGCAGAAGCTACAGCCAGCATTGCTAGGTGGGTCCATGAGATCATGCAAATAGCAGGGATTGACCTGGGTAGTTTTGCAGCGCATTCTGTAAGAGGCGCTATGGCCTCTATGGCAATTGCAACAGGCATAGCTTTGCAGGATATTTTACAGGTGGCAGACTGGGCCAGAAATAGCTCAGTTAAAACCTTTTACCTTAAGCCAATTCCATTGTTGGCGGGAGCAGTGATTGGGTGCTTTGAAAAAGCATAATGCCCACCTCCGGTCTTGACATAGAATGAAGATTACCCGTGCATACTGCGCAGGGAGTCTTGATTCTATTAAAGACACAGTGGCATACATTTATTTTCCCCATCAAGCGCATGCACTGCATTGCAGATTGGAGAAATTGTGTTATTATTGTGAGATATGGGACTGTGTATTTCTCCACCATAATGGTACTCTTTCTAATTAACAGGATATGACGAGAAGATCGGCTGAGCGAGGGTAAGAAAAAGCTACAGCCCGAAAGGACTGGCTTGAGTGGACAAATCAGTTTAAAGGCGTACCATGTTGGACTCGAACGTTTCCAGTAACTGTTTTTTTTCTTTTTCGTTTTGGATGGAGTTACAGTTAAGGATCAGTTCAGAGCATCCAAAGAATAGGTGGAGCAAAAGACAGGAAGTGACCTACGGACAAGTGCAGGAAGTGACATGAACTACAAGAAGGAGTAGGATGAAAGGGAAATGTAGTTTTAAAGAAAGAAATGAAAAAGAAATTGAGTAGAAGTCATTTTCAGTTTATTTGTTGAAACTGCTGAAGAGTAGTGATTAAAGAAGTTGAAGCATAATGCTCACCTCTGTGTCTTTAATAGAATCAAGAATCCCTGCGCAGTATGCAGGGGTAATCTTCCTTGTGGTGTACCCAGAATGGGAGAATCGTTTCCCACAGGGTCAGGGGACACTCTAGCCTTCTGAGTTGATTACTATTACAAAGCAAGAAGACAAGAATCTAAGTGCAAGGGTAAGGAGACTGGAACTGTAGACTAAAAACAAAGGACTGGAATCAAGGAACAGCAGACTGAACTATAGACAAGAAAACTCAGGACCAAAACTCTGGGCTAGGATAACAAGGACTGAACTGCAGACTGGTAATAAGGAATCAAGGAACTGTAATTCTGGACGGGAATAGCAAGGACAGTGCTGCATACAAATAACAGGGAAACTCAGGACTGGAATCTAGGAGGCTAAGACAGGTTACACGGACTATGGGCACAGAGGAAGGTTTTGCAGTCAGGGAACAAGATAATCGGTTGAAGAGAGCAAGGAGCTGCAGACAGGAAACCGAGGACTATGAACAGGGGAGCAGGGCTGCAGTGCAGGAAGCAGAGAGGTGCAGGACAGAAGACAGGGGAGTGAGACAGGGGAGTGAAGGCAGAGTAGCAGGGCTGCAAGTCAGAGAGCACAGGGCTCTGGAACGGGAGCAGGTTCTGGAAGCAACAGGACAAGCAGAAATCCAAGGCCCAAAGCACAAGGGGCTGGGAGCAAACTTAATGCAAGAGCACTGTGCTCCTGCGGCCAGCTGTTTAAGAACTGACCTGCCCTGTACTGAAGCAGGCTCATTAGCAGCACCTGGAGCAGCACAACTGGAGGTAATTTGCCTCCCCCTCTCTGGTCCTCTGAAAGTGAAAGCAGCACTGATCTATAAGGTTTATGGTGATTGTAGTTCTAAGACTGCTGCATAGGAACAGCGAGCGAATGAGAACTGCCACAAGGTGCATTATGGGATGTGTAGATTGTGAAATTAAATAAGGAAGTTCCAAAGTCTTGCAAATGGAAAGTAAAGTCAAACACATGAAAAGGTATTGTCCGGGAGGATTATGGTAATGAATGAGTCCCAAGTAGTCCAAAATGGGTGCCAATTGGTGCTCCAGTGGCACAGTCATGACACTATTATCCAGCTCCTCTACTGAAAAGCTGTTGATGCAACTACATGCCACCATGGGACATGTATCCTGGCCTTTCTGGGTTGCTAGGGAATATGAAAAAGAGAATGGGATGGTTGCATGGTCTGTCCAGTTGAACGCAATGGGGTTCATGTAGCTGAAGTGGGGCGAAGAAGATACGTTGAGGTCTACAGTATACATTCTAATATGTGTGAGGGCCAGTATTCATTCAGTTAAGTCCAGCGTTTCTGCCAGGGACAAAAATGCATTTCTGGTGTTTTTAGTTGCTTGCGTGCCAAGGAGTTTAAATTCTCCAATGAAGATCTTGGCTGCATGAGAGACTGAAGCTGAAGAAAGTAAGTCTGTAAACGCATATTTGAACGTGCACACCTGCGAGGTGGCCTATACATTTGGGAAGTGGCTGAGGCTTTGTCTCATATAGGGAATTTGCAAGTGAGAGTTTCCATTGAATCTAACAGTGAGTGGTTGGGTACCGTACAAGGCCAACCAATCAACATGTTGGATGCTGTAGGACAATGATATCGAAAGTCGTGGGAGGAGGTTGCTGTGATCCAGGTTTCGGTATCGAAGAGAGCATGCTTTTTATTAGTTGTGATCACAATACTAAATGTCTGCTGGATGTTGGACGGCTGAGTGGGTGTTAATCAGCATTAAAGAGCAATTACATTGGAAGGGGAAAGGGAGAGCGGTAATGAGTGGGATTTTGAGAAGTTTGGCCGGTTGGCTGGTTTAGATGTATAGTGTGGATGGGTGCGGCGTTTGCCTGAGCGTTACCCGAATAGTGTGTGGATGAGCTGGGTTAGGTAGAGATACATGGTTATGTGCTTGTACAGACACCCATGGGTGGGGTCCTGGTCTTTGTGTGTCCTTTCCTGAGGATGCATGGTGATGAGGATGCCTAAGAGAGTCTGCTGTAATGAAGCCTAGTGTGGGCCTGGTCAGCAGGGGAATGCAGGCAGAAGATAGGAAGTGCTAGGTCACATGACCTGATCTCACTGCATCTGCTGTTGGAGGCTATATTCAGTCGATATTTTGAGCCATTATTCATTATTATTGCACAAGATCACAATGCTACACTGGAACAAATTCCTCCACTGACTTGTGCTGATTGTTTTTTTTCCACTGTTTACTATGGTTAAATTACATTGTTTGCTGCCTCCTCATGTTTCTGTATTTTAATGTATGTTTAGCAGCAGGTCCATTTTAACTGCTGGTCATGAGTATGAAAATGTATTTTCTGTATTGTGATGGAGTTTCAAATTTCTCATTTAAATGTCCTTTATACCCGTACAATATCTACTGGTACTGTACTGGTGGGCTACAGAGGTAAGGAGTAGATAAGGAGTAGATGGGCTATAAAACGGGGCCCCGCCCCACAGTAGCTTCCCAGGCAGGGCCCTATTGCTGACAGGATGCTGGTCTGTGGAGTTCCACCATGAGCCTAAAGACACATGAAGATAAGAACAATATAGTTTATATAGATAGTAATGTGCTAAACTTCTGCATTCACTAAATACATATATCATTACTAAAGCACCAACGCAAGGCCTCAAGTATTTATGCATTCACTACAGATAAATATATCATTAATATACTGCAACCACAGACGTTTAATCAGCTATACATTCAGTGCACACACATATAAACCTTTTTAAGTGCCTAGAATGAGCTTGCTTATTGTGAATATTAGTGAGCTGCATGAATTAGGTTTGATTTATGAAGAAAGGCCTAAAAGGCAAATACAAAGCCATATTTGTTGACTTTCAGTAATTGAAAGGCCCAAAAGGAAATACCAAGTTTTCAAAAGTCCCTTCTCAACTTTCAATAACAATTGTATTGTGAACTTATTGTGGAAAGCCAGATTCGATTCATTCAAAACTTCCATTCACCATTATTATCTGGTATTCAACTTGTTTGACTACAGAACTATGTCAGTAGTTCTACTTAACTACATTTACCAGAGCCCCCTGCTGCCATAAGCTCTGCGAGCGTTGCATTAGCGCCAGTGCGTGAGTGAGGCCAGTTTCCGCAGGCACATAAAAGCTTCTTGTGCCTGAGAGCAGATTTATACTGAACAGATCATCCTGGGGACTTGCTCAAGGGGGAACAGACATTGGCTACCAGGCTTGAAATTGTGGGAATTGTGTTTGCTGCAATAGATAAATTCGACTTGGGCAAATGTGTCAACTTTCAACAACAATTGTATTGTGAACTTATTGTGGAAAGCCAGATTCGATTTCCATTCACTATTTGTATCTGGTATTCAATCGGTTTGACTACAGAACTCTGTCAGTAGTTCTACTGAACTACATTTACCAGAGTCCTCTGTAGTCTTAAGCTCCACCAGCGGCACGTCAGTGCTGGCGCGTGAGCCAGACCCGTTTTTGACGGTTCTTGTCCGGGCTCGTCCTGGCTTGGCTGTCGTGAACTGCATGGTAAATCTTCACATTTAGACTCTCCTGTCTTTTGTGGCAACCTGGATAATGATATTTTTAATAGGATGCCTAATACTGCTAAGGCCTCAAGCAGAATGCTGATCCTACAAAAGTATCTCAAACTTGGCTTAGGTCCAGCACACGATAATACGGCAATGTGTGATGCTGGAAATGCATCGGAGGGACAGGGCCTCCGTATCCTTGTCCTTTTTCTGTGCTTATCGTGTGTTCTGTCGTGTTTTCCGCGCAGAAGTCCATGCGGGACTCCTGGCGGTGCAGCTCTCTCTTTTGGTTTGGTGAACAGACCCATGGGATACCCTTATGGCACCCATGGGTAGGGGTGCAACCCTGTGCCCCTAGGGTATGTTTTTGGGCACCCGTGGGTGGCCCACAGAGCTGGGTATGGGCTGGTGGCAGCTACATGCTGAATTTGACAGGTGCGCTGGGTATCCGCCATTTTAGGGTACCCCGGCCCTGCCATTGGAATCAGTTGATTCCTGATAGGAAACAAGATGGCCCCGGTGGCCTCTTGCTTTCTATCGCCTGATACCTTGTTTTCCCAAAGTCCTGGGAAGCCCTGACTCTGTCCCTTCCCCCTGACTGGCTGTTGGGTGGAAGTTCCGTATATGGTGTTGTTGTGAAGGCCCAGCTAGACTTACTGGAGCCTTCCCGCTGACTGTATGTTGTGGGTACCGCCTGTGGGTGGGACCTGGGTGAATGGGGAGTGTGACCAATATGCACTCCGTGTTGTGGCTGTCTGGTTTCTGCCATGAGAGACAAAGACTGAGACAGCCCTGCCCGAAACTGGACTGAATGCAGTATGTAGAGTTGAATGGCTGAGTACTTGTCTCAATCCACATTCCTTGTTGTGAGTGTCTGAACGGGAGAAGAGTGGCCTGAATGCCCTGCGTGCCTGATTGGCTGACCGACTGCATGAATGCCCTTCTGTACGATTGGCTGCTGAGTGTGTGCCAGCAGTGTGGATGAGAGACCAAATAGTATATCTGGGGACCTCTCACCACTGGAAATTGTTCAGAAGCTGAAGTCCACTACGACGAGTAACTGGAGTAACTGACGCTTGACCTTGAGGCCCTGCTGGAGGAGAAGGATTGCCGTGGCTCTCCTTCACGATCTAAAGGCTGCTGTGTCTCCAAGGACTGACCCAGAGAGGACCTGGTAAGGCGCCCTCTTCCCGAGCTACGAGGGACCATCGTGCACAGCTGACCTTTGCCAACGCTCCCTGGAAGACAGACCTACGACAGGCTGCCGACCCGATACGGGGACTGCTGAGGAATCCCAAAGCGAAGCACCCGGACTGTTGTCCGCCACTGTCGACGACCGCCGTCGCCGACCGGAGCCGCCGTGCTCCCGTTTGCCTAAGAACTTCAACTTGATCAACGGACGCTCTCGTCTGCATCGCCGTGCCGTCTCCTGTGGGAGAAGGCCTGACCGTCGACGCGCCGAGGAGTATCCACCGGTGGGTTTCCCGCCACCCAAAGACTGCAGAGACGCCGACGACTCGACGCCCTTGCTGGGCCACAGTTCTTCCTCATCTCTTTGCGGTCCAGAACTATCGTCACCGAGGTGCCCCGCACGCCTCTTCCTTGCAGGACGCCAACGCTCTGTCGTCGACGAGCACCGCTCGGATCAAAGCCTGCTGCCTCATCGACGTTGTTCTACCCGGTTCACGGTCGGACGTTCGGCGCCCCGTGTCTCCCGCTTGAAAGGGGCGACATTCAAGAAGGGCCGCCGATTCCCCGACACCGAACCCCGAGTCCGCGACGCCTCTCGACGATCCGTGGCTCCTGCCTTAAAGGGAGTCACTCCAGAAGGATCGGTCGACGCCTCGCCGACGAACTCTACTCCACCAGGTACATTGGGGGGGTAAAACATTGTGGGAGAGAACGAGACTCTTGAACAATATATGGACTGGGCTTGTTTTATATATCGTTATTTTACAGGTTGCCCAGGTGGGGGGATCTCCACTCAGAGCTGTGTCCAGTAGCAAGGACCAGTCGCCTGCCTATTGTTTCATCCGTCTGCTTTCTCTCTTCTCTCTATTGCTGGTTTCATTGCTATTGATCCGTGTGGCATTTTCACAGCCTTGTTGAATGCACTCTAATCGAATATTAGTGGTACCACTTTAGAATTGTAGATATTTACCATTGTTGATTTTCCGGAGCACAAAGTGCATTATTGTGATAAGTGTACATAACCTTTGAATATTAATTATATAAAGACTGTGTTTTCAGTAATACAGTGTGTGGACATTCCTTTGTGGGGGCTTGGGGATACACTGTACTTAAGAACCAGCCCGCATCACCTCCTGAGAAGCTAGGCCTTGATTGCTCGACCAGCGTTACCATATCAGAGAATCTCGGCTGGGGTCCTCTGTGCCTTTCCTCTGCCATATAGAGAGCGGAAGTACAGACCCCCCCACCTCGTCCTGACAGCTTGGTGGCAGCGGTGGGATGCTTATGGTTTTAAGAATCAGTGTATAACCGTGCCACTTACAAAATATCTGCACTTTATTGAATTAAGGTTTAGGTGTGTTCCAAATAACTGCATTACAAGCAATGGAGACCATTGCGAATGGTAAATTGACTCGGATGAGCTTAGAGGCTCTCCAGAGTGCTTGTGAAGCCAGGGAGTTAGACTTTGTGGATAAGTCTAGGGCTGAGCTGATAGCTGCCCTGGTGGACTACCAGACTGATGGTGAAACTCTTGATGAAGGGGGGGATGCAACCAGTGAGGACTCTGCCCCTGGGGTTGTCGCTGAATCTGTTTCTGGGAATGCGGCCATTCCTGCTGCCTCTGTTCCGAACCCCAGCAATTCCATGGAACTTGAGTTATTAAGGATGAAGTTAGCCTTTGAATATCGCAAGTTGGAAATCGATGCTGAACTTAAGAAAGAGGAGCTGGCACAGCAAGTGGAACTCAAGAATAGGGATCTTGCGCTCAAAGATAAGGACACTGAATGTCAGAGAATCCAGTTAGAGAAGGCTCGAGTGGAGACTTCAGCTAGACCAATTGAGAGTGGCAGGTCCCCAGCCACCAAGTTTATGAAAGATTTGGTTGGTGTGTTTTTGGAGGGTTCGGATATCCTCCAATGGATTGAAGCGTTTGAAATGGCTTGTGCGATTCATGATGTTGATAAAAGAGATTGGGCTAAGTGTTTGTTAAGTAGAGTACCTCAAACTGGATATGACTGTATTCTGAAGCTGAGTGTGGAAGAAAGGGGTCAGTATGAGTGTATGAAGTCTGCTTTAATTGCCAAGTTTGGCAAGACACCTACCCAATATCTTAAAAGGTTCAGGGATTTTAAGAAGCGAGAGAATGTGTCTTGGGTTGACTGGGTGAGTGCTGCGCACATGAACATGATGGGGTGGATTGATGGGTACAAGGTGAAAACTTTTTCTGAATTATCCCACCTGTTGTTTTTTGAGCATTTTTCTGAAGCCTGTTCGCCAGAGCTGCGTCAGTATGTTGCTGACCAGAACATTTTGGATCCCTTTAAGCTGGCTAGGTTGGCTGACAAGTGTGTCTCCCACCGGGTGTCCCCTAAGGACTCCAGTGGGAAGGACAAGGATAAAGAGAAGGGGGCCTCTCAGAAAGCTGAGGAGTCCCCCAAGCAGTCACAGTCGAATAAAACAAAACCTTCCTCTCCTAAGAACCAAAAATCTAGTGGGGATAAGTCCTCTGTGGGTGGGAATAAGAGTAGTGGTCCACCTGCTGCAAAGCAGGCTCCCAGTGGTTCCAGTACCGTACCTCGCACTCCTAGCACTTGTTGGGATTGTGGGGCTCTGGATCACCGAAGGGGTGACTCCAAGTGTAAAGGTAAGGCACTTGGAGTACAGGCTGTCAGCCTGACCTACCCTTACCCCGTGTCTGAGGTGGAGGCCACCGTCCTCCCCTCCTCTACCGGAATCACATTTGGTGCTCCGGTAGAGATTTCCTTAGTGTCCCTTGGGGCCTGGGACCAGTACGCAGAAGTACTGGCGACTATCCCGCAGAACACCCGTAGGTTTTTGAGAAGTGTCCTCGTGAATGGCCAGCCTTCTACTGGTTTGAGAGACACTGGGGCAAGCATGACAGTGGTGGACAGGACCCTGCTCAAGCCAGAGGACTATGTAAGTGCTCCTCTGAGAACCACCAGGTTAGCTGGTGGGCCTCCCAAATTATCGCCTGTAGCCTTAGTCACACTCATGATTGGAGACAAGACAGCAAAGCTTCCTGTCCTGGTTCAGGACAATGTCCCTGCTAACATTCTGTTAGGTAATGATCTAGTAGAGTTGGGGTTGATCTCGGATGGTCTTCCCATGACTGCTGCTGCGGTCACTAGGTCACAGGTGACACCGGGTCTGGCTGTGAGTCAGGTACCCGAGCCAAAGGCGAGGCCTAAGGCACGAAGAAGGCGGAAGACCAAGAAGGCCACCTCTGTGGAGGGAGCACCTTCTCTTCCTGCTGCACCCATTGGGATCCATGCTCCGGACGGGCTGGGTCCAGTGGAAAACCCGGACTCAACTCCTGTGGGAGAAGAGACAGAAGACTCTCCTGTGGGAGAGGTTCTCAACCCGGAGGATCATCCCGACCTTCAATGCTTGTTAGCTGAAGGGGGACCCTCCCGGGCGGACTTCTGTAAAGGGCAGAGAGAGTGTCCCTCTCTCGAGGGTCTGCGGACGCAGGCCCTGTCCCAGGCACAAGGTGAAGTGCCTAGGACATTCAAGATTTATTGGGAGGGTGAGCTCCTTGTTAGTGAGCCCACTAAGCCTGAACCTGGTGCCCTCAAGAGGTTGGTGGTACCCCAGGTTTACAGGCCCTTCCTACTGCAGTTGGCGCATGAGGTGCCCTTGGCTGGTCATCTTGGTACCAAGAAGACTAAGCAGAGGCTCTCTGCCCACTTCTACTGGCCTCGGATGGGAGTGGAAGTGGAGTCCCACTGCCGGACCTGCCCCACTTGTCAGTTGTCTGGCAAGACTGGAGGCAGGGTCATTGCCCCACTGCAGCCATTGCCAGTGGTCGGCACACCGTTTGAGAGGGTGGGCATCGACATTGTCGGTCCCCTGGACCCTCCCACTTCAGGTGGACATCGGTTCATCCTGGTCTTGGTTGATCATGCCACCAGGTACCCTGAGGCTATACCCCTTCGGACTATTACGGCCAAGGTGGTTGCCCGGGCTCTCCTGGGCATTTTTACCCGTGTTGGATTCCCCAAGGAAGTTGTCTCCGACCGAGGATCCAACTTCATGTCGAGTTACATGAAGACCATGTGGAAAGAGTGCGGGGTAACCTACAAGTTCTCCACCTCTTACCACCCCCAGACCAATGGTCTGGTTGAGAGATTTAACAAAACTCTCAACTGCATGCTAGGTGCTTTGGAAGAGCCCCTACGGAGGAAATGGGATCTCCTCCTGCCATGCCTGCTGTTTGCTTACAGAGAGGTACCTCAAGAGGGTGTTGGTTTCAGCCCCTTTGAGTTACTCTTTGGACATCCCGTGAGGGGGCCCCTCGCCTTGATCCGAGAAGGCTTGGAGGCCACCCCTCCAGGTCCCGCCAAGCAAGTGGGGGACTATGTGTTAGGCCTCAGACGGAGGATGACACAGATGATGGGTCAGGCAACAGCAAATCTCAAGGCCAGCCAAGAACTGAATGAGTATTGGCATGACCTTAAAGCTTCGCAGGTCGATTGGACTCCGGGACAGGAAGTCCTCGTGATGGAGCCTACCAAGCCTAGGGCTTTGGCAGACAAATGGACTGGACCCTTCAGGATAATCTCCAAGATGGGCGAAGTCAATTATCTGGTTGACCTGGGTGCCTCTGGGGTAGCCCCTCAGGTATTCCATGTCAACAGGCTCAAGCCTTTCCACCGGCGAGCAGAAGTCTCATGTCTCTTGCTAGCTTCAGGGCAAGAAGAGGATGAGAGTGAGCCCCTTCCTGATTTGCTGCATAGCAACCCTCAGGACGGCTCAGTGGAGGGAGTACAGCTCTCTCCCGATTTGACAACAGAGCAGCAGAGGGCCTGCCGGGCTTTGCTCCAGCAGTATGCCTCTCTGTTTTCGCTGACACCGGGCCTTACACCTTGGTGTAGGCATGAAATTGACACTGGTGACAGCGTGCCTGTCAAGAGCAGGTGCTACCGTATGTCAGATACCGTTAAGAACCACATCCAGGCTGAGGTCGCCAAGATGTTGGATCTGGGTGTAATTGAACCCTCAACCAGTCCCTGGTCCAGTCCAGTGGTCCTTGTCCCCAAGGCAAGTTCCCAGGCGGGTACCAAAGATTGGAGGTTCTGTGTGGACTACCGAGGAGTCAATGCCGTCACCAAAACTGACGCGCACCCATTGCCCAGGGCTGATGAGCTCGTGGACACCATAGGTGCTGCCAAATTTGTGAGCACCTTTGACCTCACCTCAGGCTATTGGCAAATAGCTCTGACGGACCATGCCAAGGAAAAGACGGCATTCTCCACACCAGAGGGACTCTACCAGTTTAGGGTCATGCCTTTTGGGTTGAAGAATGCCCCTGCCACTTTCCAGAGGTTGGTCAATCATGCGCTCAGTGGGCTGGAGGCCTTTTGTGTGGCCTATCTAGACGACATTGCCGTCTACAGTTCCACCTGGGAAGCGCATTTGACACACCTGGATAAAGTGTTGCAGGCCTTGAAAAGGGCTAACCTCACTATCAAGGCTACCAAGTGCCAGATAGCTCAGGGGAAAGTTACCTATCTTGGTCATGAGGTAGGAGGGGGTCAAATCCAGCCTCTTTCCAGTAAGGTACAGGACGTACAGAACTGGGAGACTCCCACTACTCAAACCCAGGTGAGAGCCTTTTTGGGCCTCACTGGGTATTATCGCAATTTCATGGCGGACTATGGGACCATAGCCGCACCACTGACAGCTCTGACTTCACCCAAACAGCCTAGGAAGGTTAATTGGACTGAAGACTGTCAGAGGGCCTTTGATGGCTTGAAAGAAAGTCTGTGCAGGGCACCCGTGTTGTGTGCACCTGATTACAGCCGACCCTTTATCGTCCAGACGGATGCCTGCGACACCGGAATTGGAGCTGTCTTGTCCCAGTTAGATGACAAAGGGAGAGAACATCCTATCATATTCATCAGTAGACAACTCAAGGGTAGAGAACTTAGGTGGGCTACTGTTGAAAAGGAATGTTTTAGTATAGTTTGGAGCCTTAGGCGTTTTAGGCCCTACCTTACGGGGTCCACCTTCAAGGTCCAAACAGATCATAAGCCCCTGAAATGGCTTATGCAGATGAAGGGTGAAAATCCGAAACTGCTCAGGTGGTCCATTAGCCTGCAAGGGCTAGACTTCACCATAGAGCACAGACCAGGGAAGAGTCACGATAATGCAGATGGCCTTTCCAGAAGGTATGTTGACCGTCTGGATGTGGGTGTCTATCCCGTGGGAGATTAGGCACCCTAACCTCAGTCTGGGGGGGGCGACTGTGATGCTGGAAATGCATCGGAGGGACAGGGCCTCCGTATCCTTGTCCTTTTTCTGTGCTTATCGTGTGTTCTGTCGTGTTTTCCGCGCAGAAGTCCATGCGGGACTCCTGGCGGTGCAGCTCTCTCTTTTGGTTTGGTGAACAGACCCATGGGATACCCTTATGGCACCCATGGGTAGGGGTGCAACCCTGTGCCCCTAGGGTATGTTTTTGGGCACCCGTGGGTGGCCCACAGAGCTGGGTATGGGCTGGTGGCAGCTACATGCTGAATTTGACAGGTGCGCTGGGTATCCGCCATTTTAGGGTACCCCGGCCCTGCCATTGGAATCAGTTGATTCCTGATAGGAAACAAGATGGCCCCGGTGGCCTCTTGCTTTCTATCGCCTGATACCTTGTTTTCCCAAAGTCCTGGGAAGCCCTGACTCTGTCCCTTCCCCCTGACTGGCTGTTGGGTGGAAGTTCCGTATATGGTGTTGTTGTGAAGGCCCAGCTAAACTTACTGGAGCCTTCCCGCTGACTGTATGTTGTGGGTACCGCCTGTGGGTGGGACCTGGGTGAATGGGGAGTGTGACCAATATGCACTCCGTGTTGTGGCTGTCTGGTTTCTGCCATGAGAGACAAAGACTGAGACAGCCCTGCCCGAAACTGGACTGAATGCAGTATGTAGAGTTGAATGGCTGAGTACTTGTCTCAATCCACATTCCTTGTTGTGAATGTCTGAACGGGAGAAGAGTGGCCTGAATGCCCTGCGTGCCTGATTGGCTGACCGACTGCATGAATGCCCTTCTGTACGATTGGCTGCTGAGTGTGTGCCAGCAGTGTGGATGAGAGACCAAATAGTATATCTGGGGACCTCTCATCACTGGAAATTGTTCAGAAGCTGAAGTCCACTACGACGAGTAACTGGAGTAACTGACGCTTGACCTTGAGGCCCTGCTGGAGGAGAAGGATTGCCGTGGCTCTCCTTCACGATCTAAAGGCTGCTGTGTCTCCAAGGACTGACCCAGAGAGGACCTGGTAAGGCGCCCTCTTCCCGAGCTACGAGGGACCATCGTGCACAGCTGACCTTTGCCAACGCTCCCTGGTAGACAGACCTACGACAGGCTGCCGACCCGATACGGGGACTGCTGAGGAATCCCAAAGCGAAGCACCCGGACTGTTGTCCGCCACTGTCGACGACCGCCGTCGCCGACCGGAGCCGCCGTGCTCCCGTTTGCCTAAGAACTTCAACTTGATCAACGGACGCTCTCGTCTGCATCGCCGTGCCGTCTCCTGTGGGAGAAGGCCTGACCGTCGACGCGCCGAGGAGTATCCACCGGTGGGTTTCCCGCCACCCAAAGACTGCAGAGACGCCGACGACTCGACGCCCTTGCTGGGCCACAGTTCTTCCTCATCTCTTTGCGGTCCAGAACTATCGTCACTGAGGTGCCCCGCACGCCTCTTCCTTGCAGGACGCCAACGCTCTGTCGTCGACGAGCACCGCTCGGATCAAAGCCTGCTGCCTCATCGACGTCGTTCTACCCGGTTCACGGTCGGACGTTCGGCGCCCCGTGTCTCCCGCTTGAAAGGGGCGACATTCAAGAAGGGCCGCCGATTCCCCGACACCGAACCCCGAGTCCGCGACGCCTCTCGACGATCCGTGGCTCCTGCCTTAAAGGGAGTCACTCCAGAAGGATCGGTCGACGCCTCGCCGACGAACTCTACTCCACCAGGTACATTGGGGGGGTAAAACATTGTGGGAGAGAACGAGACTCTTGAACAATATATGGACTGGGCTTGTTTTATATATCGTTATTTTACAGGTTGCCCAGGTGGGGGGATCTCCACTCAGAGCTGTGTCCAGTAGCAAGGACCAGTCGCCTGCCTATTGTTTCATCCGTCTGCTTTCTCTCTTCTCTCTATTGCTGGTTTCATTGCTATTGATCCGTGTGGCATTTTCACAGCCTTGTTGAATGCACTCTAATCGAATATTAGTGGTACCACTTTAGAATTGTAGATATTTACCATTGTTGATTTTCCGGAGCACAAAGTGCATTATTGTGATAAGTGTACATAACCTTTGAATATTAATTATATAAAGACTGTGTTTTCAGTAATACAGTGTGTGGACATTCCTTTGTGGGGGCTTGGGGATACACTGTACTTAAGAACCAGCCCGCATCACCTCCTGAGAAGCTAGGCCTTGATTGCTCGACCAGCGTTACCATATCAGAGAATCTCGGCTGGGGTCCTCTGTGCCTTTCCTCTGCCATATAGAGAGCGGAAGTACAGACCCCCCCACCTCGTCCTGACACAATGGTAGCTACTTTACGGCTTAATACCGAGATCCCTGTTTCGGGCTCTATGTTAACACTGCTTCAGCAGCACATATCGCTAATGATTTTCCGTCTCTCACAGAACACCTTATTAGCGCCTCGTGAACATCTTAATGTACCTAGTAAACATGAAAGTACCAAAGTACCAAGGCCAACTGCACCAGAAGGGTATTAGGCCACGGGCACTCCTAGTGAACTAAGGGACACAGAAGCATCCACTAATGCGGAACTGATGGATGTTAATCTGATGGCCATCAGTTTTTCCCCCATCAAATCAATTTATCTGCTACAATTCGTAGCCCAAATCCTACAGCCACCACCCCCCTAAATTAATCATAACTGTTACACTTGTTTAAAAACTGATAAGGATAAATCTTTTGCGCACACTTATATCTTGTCCAGTTTGGACCAGAGCAGCCGGGCACTACTAGATTCATGCTCATACCCTGAACATGCCGTTACAGTGGTAAGCCCTTATTGAGCCGAGGATGGTTCTCTAAAGCCTGTCAATTTGTACTACTAAATACCAGGTCTCTGATTATACACTCTTTTGAAGTATCTGACTTTATTGCAGAACATGACATCGACATCTGTGCTAACACAGAGTCTTGGCTGCACCCTGTGGCTAGCCGAGCACTATCATTGGCGGTACTACCAGGATATAAGATATTTAGAGCACATTGTGTGTCTGGGAAAGGAGGGGGTCTCGCTCTTATATTTCACTATATGCTCAATATCATACAATGTAACACTGCTGAGATGTCTGGCTGTGAATGTCTGCAAGACAAATGGGCAACTGACTGTAATTGTACCGTCCATCTAATAACATGCTGTAGTTCCCAACTGAACTAGGTGAACTACTCTCCTCGTCCCTCAAATCCAAAATCAAAGATGATTTTCATGGGGGACTTTAACATAGGATTTGAGGACTCCTTAGACCCCATGGCCAAAGCTGTTCAACATTCTTTAGAGGATCTGAGGTTTCAACAGCACATCACCAAGGCCACTCATAGTGGAGGCAGGATCCTGAATTGGGTGGCCACGCATGGGCTATCATTGGACAGCATTATGGTTAGTCCTTACCCTTGGTCAGATCACTCGTTTATCTCTTTCCAGCTACCATGATCTTTGCCAAATAAGAAAGTCAGGGACTTGTCCAGAAAAGTGTTGTGCCGCAATTTATGGAAACTTACACCAGCTGCCATGTCCCACTTCTTTGACCCAGTACTGAATAACCTATTTAGTTACAATTCAGCTAGCAAGTTGGCAATGGCCTACGAGGAAATGATGACTCATGCAGTCAATAGCATATCCCCTCGCAACCCCACCATTCCTCCCCATATATATATTTAATTCAATTTGACCCAATTTCGACCAAGAAAACGATCAAAAATATTTGGTCAAAAGTAAAGGTCAAATGGCTAATACCCTTCAATTAGACTATTGTTGACAAGAAAGACATGTGGATAGACAGAAGGGCAGAGACATGCTACTAAAAGCACTCTTACCAGCCAAGGAGAATCAGGAACCCAAACCGATGCAAATTGGGGCTGCAAGAGGTCCTCTCACTGAGGAAGAATGACAAAGAAGGAGAACTTAAAGCCTATGAATGTATTGCGGGCCCCCGGGAACATCTGGTCAGGGAGTGCGCTATTGCACTTCTCAAGTGCTTGGGAAACATCAGACCCCGGTCGGAATAGGGACTTCTGTGAGCGGTCAGAAATGTGAGATGGACAACTTTGTAAAGAGTTTTTAACTTCAAGTCATTTTATTAAATAAATAAAAAGGTTGGATAAATGCCTCAGTATGCCTACCCTGATGAGAATGTCCCTGCCTAAAATAAACTAAAGGAAACACTCTTAATAAATGATATATGTATCTCACACTTGTACAACCAATAAAGCAATAAGGAAATATATGGCAATTCAATTCAGCAATGATATATAACATATGATTGGATTCACAATGATCATTGTCACTTCTCATAATTTGGGTGAGTTTCCCTTCCCCAGATATGAACAAGGCCTTTCTCCACAGTTCAAAAGAAACAAGGAAATACACTTTGATACAAAGTTCCAATACAGTTCTTAAGGATTTGTACTTGATCACATAATGTTGTGTCGCTTCAATGAGATATCAAAAGTAACAGTAAGTTCCAACTTCTCCTGGAATAAGAACTGTCTCACATTTGTCTCCTCCAAGTAAACAACAATTGTCTTTGCCAGGATAATTTGTCACAACTTTGGTTTCAGAAAGAAATAGTCTATTCTAACTCCCCCTCGAGTAAGACCAGGTTCCACCTCTGTATTCGTTAGCTGAATAACAACAAACGGCTTTGTCAGGAATATTTGCCACCACTTTGGTTTCAAAAAGAAATAGTCTGTTCCAACAGCGCTAGGAGTAAGAACAGGTTTTACCTCCGTTATTTTTATATGAATAACAACAAATGTCTCAGTCAGGATGATTTTCCACAACTTCGGTTCCAAAAGAATTGTACCTTTTCCTGAACAAGCTTTCACAATTCGTCTTCAAATGTCACAAGTTAACATGAGTTGTTTCTGTTAGAACCACAGTACAGCACTTCCATCAACAACTACCTGCTGTATTCCTCTTCCAGGTATGTTTAGGTAACAACTTCTTGCCCTGCAGGTATACTCAGGTGCCTGTCTACTTCTTCGCCAAACATAACAGAAAAGTGCCTCAGTGGTAACTTCCAACTTAGAATATCAATAACTTCATAAGACTTCTTTAGCATCGAAGTTTAGACAAGGAAACCACATTAGTGTTCTTTAAGACTCCTTCGCAACTATGCTCCTCTCCCTCTGGATAACCTTCTCCAGAAGGGCAGCCTGTTTGCCAGCTTGCTTTCCCTTCTGCACCAACAACCAAATAGTGACCAACAGATAGTCTCACTTGTTTTCTATCTTGCATTTGGCAACATAGCTTTCTATCACCTGATGATCTATGTTTTATAGCACATAAGCAGCAAGTCTTACAACCATTAAGCCTTTCAGTATTCCCCCCTTGCCTCGAGCACTGTTTGTTATGCTGGGTTTGCTGGTTGTTAATACATTCTTGGCTTGGGTATTGCTTTTAAACACTTAGACCTTCTACAGCTTGCCCACCGGCTTTTTAGGCTTTCCAAAATCTCATATGCTTATTTGCACAGTCACTTTGATTCAATGGGTACAACTTTTGTTGGTTTTGTATAGATCGGTATTCAAAAATGCAGTTACTGCTGCTTTTACTCACAGCGAGTAACGCTGTCTGCGGTGAACATGCAGACAGCGTTGGAGCCCTCCGAAGGCACTTGCAAGCTGTAAACTAACCAGTTAAGTCACTCCATCATGCTCCGCTCGATGTTCGCAGGTCTTCTGGGCTTGTGGCTCCTCACAGTGGGGCGGACAGCCTCCTCTGGTACCCCTCCGCTCACTCCACTGAGAAAGGGAGCTTCTTCTGCTCTGGAGTCCGGAGAGGGCAAGGTGTAACCCAGCCACCTGGAACGTCTACAAAGGGCACACTTCCCTCACTACTGCTGCTTCCTGCTGTGAGCAACAAATCATTTTCAGGCAAGAGGCTATTCCTTATGTTTCCCGCTGCACAAGGAACAAGTTACTTACCTGTAACTGTTGTTCCCCAGCATGGGTCTGGCATGGATTCACATGCTCATGAATATTCCCCGTCGTCAGGCTGGGAATCCTCGGTAAAGAAAAAATCAGTATCAGTTTCGTTTCTGATCTGTCTTTCGTAGTAGTAACCAATCACTGATCTCTGCGTCATACTGACCACAGCCAATGACTGCCCTCTACCTAAGCCCCGCCTCTGGCAGCCATCTTCAGATTTTTACCGCACGTTCAAGTGTTGGGATCCTCGTGCTATTGCTCTCGAGCGTTAGTGCTATTTTTTCACGTTTTTTCTCAAAAAACTTCTATTTTTCGGTCAACAGAGCCTCAAGCTCCACCGTTTCTTCATCCGATCAACGGGGACCCGTGTCGGATTCGTCTACGCCCCTCAAGGGTGAAGATTTCGTCGAGCCACGCTTTTGGAGGACTCCAGAAGTTTCTCAGGCCCATCTCGGACATGGCCCAGGAGAAGGGAAGCTCGACGCACGGAAAGCTGTTCAGGGTCTGCCCTGGATGCCAGCTTCAGAATGTCTTTAAGGAGGACGAACACTCCCTTTGTCTTTACTGCCTACATGAGGACAAGACGCACGTGGAGAAGGACTGTGCGTTTTGCGGCAATATGTCGGAGCGGACCATGAAGGACCGCCATCAACGTCTCGCCAACTGGCTGGAAGGGAAGAGCCCGTCAGGCGAGAAGAAGAAGAAGAAGTCTGAGCGGTCTTCTAAGACCTTTGAGGACGCCCTGGCGACGGGGGTCCAACACAAGGCCAAGCACCGCGAGTCCGCTGGCACCGGGAGCGCCGAACGGTCGGGCTCTACGGGTTTCCAGGCAGGGTGCACCCTCCCCAGCGCCATCAACCATGAGCCAACGCTCTGGCTCGGGTAAGAGGAAGGCCGAGCACCCGGCGAAACTCCTGGAGAGACCCCGGTCGAGCTTGAAGGCCCCATCGGAGGGGGAGCGAGGCAGTGACCCTCCCCCCAAGGAGAAGGTGGTGAGCGCACCTAAGGTGGTGAAAGCCTTAATCCATCCGGCCAAGACCTCTATCGAGACAGTCGCGGCGGCCCTGGCTCAGCCTGTGGAGGCTACACCAGTGGTGGCGACCTCGGGGCTCAGAGTCTCCCTGCCACCGCGGAGGGAGTCCTCTTTTATGCCCATCAACAGGACCCCCGTGAAACCTCCGACGGAGAAGAAAAAGGGGGGGCAGGAGGTCGTCGTGGATTTGGCCTCAACCTCTGAGGAAGAGCTGATCGAAGTCTTAAGCCACGGCTTTGGCGTGGAAGAAGACCAGCCCGTCGGGAGGGACCCCGACGTAGGAGACGACGATAACGTCGAGGGTGCCGACGGGGCCCCTGACCGCCCGTCGGACTCCCCTCAACCAGTGCCGCAAGACAACTCGGCGGCCATTTTGTTGGCTATACAGTCCTTATGCTCGGAGATAAAGACGAGACTGCCGTTACCACCGCTCCCGACGGGGGACCCGGAGCCAGGCCCTTCTGGGAGCCCTCCCCCTAAGAGAAGAAGGATTCATCCTCCACCTCCTTTTCAGCCATCGCGCCCTGTTCAGCCCTCCTCCCCGTCCACGACTCGTGGGGATGATACGGGGACTGACACGGCCGCGACGGGTACGGACGACGAGGTTTACGACGAGGATCTGCCGTCGTCAGCTCCCACCCGGGCTTCCCCGCCCGACGAGATTGGATCGTTTCACTCCATGATCGCCAGGGCAACCGAGCTTTTCCAGCTCTGCCCGGAAGAGAAGAAGAAGGAAGGTTTCCTTTATCAACGGCGCGAGGCCAAGAGGAAGATGGTCCTCTCTGTACCTCTACTGGACGATATTTGGGATGAGGGCCTCACCCTCCTCAAGAACCCATCCATGACGCCGGCTAGAAGGGTTCGGTACGAGAAGAAGTACCGGGTCCCGGACGCGGCCCCCTTGTGCCTTCGGGCACAGCCGACCCCGGACTCGGTCGTCTCCGCGGCGGCCAGGAAGAAAGCGGGGGGGGCGCGGCCTCTACTTCGACCTCCCCGCCGGACGGCGAGGGAAAGAAATTAGATACGATGGGACGCAGAGTCATCTCGTCTGCAGCGACGACGATTAAGGCGGCCAACGCCTTGGCTATCGTAGCCCGCTACGACAGGGAGTTGTGGTACAAACTGGCCCCCCTGCTGGACTTCCTACCGGACGACAAGAGGGCGGAAGCCCTAGAGATCTTGCAGGAAGGAGAGGTGGCGTCGGACCACGCCATTACGATTGCGACGGACATCGCTGACACTGGATTTCGCCAGTTGGGCAACGGCGTGTGCCTTAGGCGGCCTGGATGGCTCAAGGCTACGGACTTCCGTCAGGACGTGCAGACCAGAGTCTTGGACATGCCGTTCGACGGAAACAACCTGTTTGGGAAAACAGTGGACGATTCCCTTCAAGCCATCAAGGCAGACACGGAGACGGCCCGGGCTCTTGGGGTTCTCCAGCAACGGCGGCTGCCCTTTCGGAGCGGCGGAGGCAAACAGGGTGCCTCCAAAGGTTCCGGCGGAGGATTTTCAACCTACCGTCAAGCGGCCCGTTCGTCGTCGCAGGAAGCTTACAGAGGACGAGGCAAGTCGGGCGGACCCCGCCGTCATCGCCAAGGAGGAAAAGGCGGCAAAGCCTCGTCGAAGTAGGACTGAACCGACCGTGGGGTCGGGCCCCCACCGAAGCACCCCGGTGGGAGGCCGGCTGGTGAGCTTCGTCAGCGTGTGGGAGTCCATCTCCACCGACCGTTGGGTGCTGGACGCCCTGGCCCAGGGTCACGCGCTCGAGTTTCTAAAGAGGTGCCCGCGCGTCCCCCCTATGGCCAGGATAGAACATCACGTCCCTCAACTTCTCTTGGAGGTAAAGGCGTTGCTCAAGAAGGGCACCATCAAGCTCGTCCCAAAAAGGCTTCGGGGCTCCGGAGTTTACTCAAGATACTTCCTCGTGAAGAAGCAGACGGGAGGATGGCATCCCATCCTGAACCTACGACGGCTGAACAAATACATCAAGGCACAGAAGTTCCGGATGGTCACCCTCCAACACGTCCTGGGTCAGCTGGAGGAGGGCGATTTCCTGTCGTCGTTTTATTAGGAGGATGCCTACTTCCATATTCCCATCCTAAAGGGACACCAAAAGTTTCTCAGGTTCGTGGTCCAAGGGCGTCACTACCAGTTCAGAGCCCTTCCCTTCGGACTGAGGTCGGCACCCAGGGTGTTCAGCAAGTGCCTTGCACCGGTGGCGGCGCAGCTGCGCCGAGAGGGGATCCACGTCTACCCCTACCTGGACGACTGGCTCATCCAAGCGAAGACGGAGGAACTCGCCGTGGAGCACACGGCAAGGACCGTCCAACTTCTCACGGACCTGGGATTCTCCATAAACTACGCCAAGTCCCACTTGGTGCCCGCGCAAGACGCACTGTTTCTGGGAGCGAAGCTCGACACAGTGTCGCTTCTGGCCTCTCCGTCGGAGGAAAGGACGAGGGCCATCTTGGGCAAGGTGCAGCGGATGCTGGTTGCGGACGCGGCCAGAGTGAGGTCCATCAAGTCCCTCCTCGGAATTATGTCTTCTTGCATTTACCTCATCCGCCTGTGCAGGCTCCGGATGCACCTGTTGCAGGAGTTCCTGGACGCGCGCTGGATCCAGACGACGGGCAGCTTCGAGGAGAGGATCACACTCGACGAGAGTTTCCGACGAGCGATCCGGTGGTGGGGCACCCGTGCGCATCTGACGGCGGGCATGGACTTCCAGACCCCCGGCCACCAGGAGACAGTGACCACGGATGCCTCCCTGGAAGGGTGGGGAGCGCACACCGAAAATCTGCACGCGAGAGGCCTTTGGCTCCCGACGGAGAAGTCCCTCCATATCAACGTCCTGGAGCTCCGTGCAGTGTTTTGGGCCCTCAGGTCCTTTCTTCCGTCCCTCAAGGGCAAGGTGGTGAGGATCTTCACCGACAACACCACCACCATGTTCTACATCAGGAAACAGGGCGGAACCAGGTCCCCAGCCCTGTCCATGGAGGCGCAGGATCTGTGGCATTGGGCCGTCGCCCAAGGGATGTTTCTGGTGCCGTTTCATCTGGCAGGGATAAAAAACACCATTGCCGACTCACTCAGCAGGGAGCTGCGCTCGTGCCACGAGTGGGAACTACGACAGGATCTAGTGGACCGCCTCTTCTGATGGTGGGGCACACCCCAGATCGATCTGTTCGCGATGGCGACGAACTCCAAGTGCCGGAGGTTCGCCAGCAGGTTTCCCCAGCCGAGGAGCATGGGCAATGCTTTCTCGTTCCCCTGGGAGGGCCTGTTTCTATACGCGTTCCCTCCATTGCCATTGCTGATCCGGCTCATCAACCAGCTCAAGAGGTCACGGTGCAGGATGATCCTCGTCGCACCTGCGTGGCCGAGGCAGATATGGTTCCCGGACCTTCTGGACTTGTCAGCGTCCCCGTCAATCAAGCTGCCAGTGGACGCGGGTCTTCTCTCCAGGGAAGGAGGCGCCATCCTCCATCACGACCCGAAGTCGCTGAGCTTGCAGGCCTGGCTCCTGCAGCGTTAGAGTTTGGAGGATACGACATACCGGCCGACTGTAGAGAGGTTCTTGCAAAGGCCAGGGCGTCCTCAACTCTTAAATGCTACGGACACAAATGGAAGAGGTTCTCTGTCTGGTGCCACGCACAGAAGATTAACCCTCTACGGATTACGGCTCCCCAAGTACTGCCGTACCTACTGACGCTGGCCAAAGCTGGACTGGCGCACGCGTCCATCAAGATTCATCTTGCTGCGATCTCCCGATACACCAGAACCACGGGGCGGACGTCTTTGTGGTCTCATCATCTGGTGAAAGAGTTCATGAAGGGACTGTTCAGATCGTTCCCGCCGGTAAAGGCTCCGGCCCTGGCGTGGGAGCTCAACGTGGTGCTGACCAAGCTCATGGGACCTCCGTTCGAGCCTCTGCACTCGGCTCCGTTGAAGTTCTTGTCGTGGAAAACAGCGTTTCTTGTGGCCATCACCTCCGCACGACGGGTGGGAGAGATCCAGGCCCTTTCCTGCAAGGCCCCGTACTTGACTTTTCACGACACAAGGTTAGTGCTCAGGACGCACCCCTCCTTCATGCCCAAGGTGCCGTCGGACTTCCACCTCAACAAACCCTTGGTGTTGCCTGTTTTCTTCCCGTCGCCTTCGTCGCCGGCTGAAAGGACTTTGCACTCGCTGGATGTGGCTAGAGCGCTGAAGTTCTACGTGGACCGCACAAAGTGTTTTCGGAAGACGTCACAACTCTTTGTGAACTTTGGACCTGTCAATCAAGGGAAGGCTCTCTCGAAGGCTTCCATTTCCAGATGGCTCTCCGTCTGTATCATGTACTGTCATCGGTTGGCAAACCGACTGCTGCCTGGCCGTCCGAGAGCCCATTCCACCAGAGCGATCGCAGCTACCACGGCGTTCCTATCTGGTGTGCCCTTGCTGGACATCTGCAGGGCTGCTACGTGGAGGTCGACACACACCTTCACGAAATTCTACTGCATCGATCGGGATTCCAGGGAGGAGTCCAGGGTCGGCCAAGCAGTGCTGCGCAACCTGTTCGCCTAAGGTGAGCCTGGTGAGGAGGTAAGAATTGCTTAATATTGAGTTTGATGTAATGCTTAATGTTGAGCCTTTGCCACCTCCCGTGGTTGTGCATGTGTGTACTGCTATGTATTCTTTATTCATGAGCATGTGAATCCATGCCAGACCCCATGCTGGAGAAGGAACAAGTTACTTACCTGTAACTGTTGTTCTCCAGCATGGGTCTGGCATGGATTCACATGCGAACCCTCCCGCCTACCCCTCTGCGGCTCTTCACTTGGTCATACTGCCACTTCACGTGCTACCAAATCTGAAGATGGCTGCCAGAGGCGGGGCTTAGGTAGAGGGCAGTCATTGGCTGTGGTCAGTATGACGCAGAGATCAGTGATTGGTTACTACTACGAAAGACAGATCAGAAACGAAACTGATACTGATTTTTTCTTTACCGAGGATTCCCAGCCTGACGACGGGGAATATTCATGAGCATGTGAATCCATGCCAGACCCCATGCTGGAGAACATGTGCAACAAGTTCAAGACAAAGATGCTCTCAGGACCCGCCACCGCTTCAGGCATTTCATTGGTCCCGGCATCTTCTCTTGCCTCAGGGTTCCCTCTCAGCTGCAACCATGGCCCTTGCTACTTCTTCCTCTTCTGCTGCTCTTCTCCTTCTGATGCATGCACCTGAGGGGGATTTCTAAGCCTCTCAGTCCCTTTGAGGATTGGGTCATCGACACAAATTAGTTGACCACTCCCAAAGTGGTGTTTCTGTGTATCCCTCTTCCTCGTCCCAGTACTGAGGGAATTATGGGACTTGTTGAAGTCCCTGGCAACAAAGTTCATTTTTCTAACTCTTTCCGCTTTACTGATTTGTCTTCTATTTTCTACACTATTCTTTTAAGGAATGTCATTCACATCAGTTACCAGTGTTTGAAAAGTGTAATAAGGTTTTCTAGGATTTTGGCGATTTTTATTCACAAACTTCTTTCCATTTCCCCTTTTGAGTTAGGGAAGCATTTAGCTCTATGGGCTCCAGAATGGGCTTTATTCACTTTTATACCACAGGTGCTTTGGCTGATTTTACCCACATTTAGGTGTTCAACAGGTGGAACAGTTAGATTATTGTGGTAACAAGTGATTATGCATTTTGGTAGTAGTAATATCTCTTCCTTAGAGGAAGGTAAATACCATATCTCACCCCACTGATTCCTCCCACCTCCCTGACTCGTTTCTCCTGCCAGATGATCCTCCCACAGAGCACCACCCCCAGGTCAGGATCAGGAAGTGTTTGCCTTTCCCTGGCCACCTGGGAGGAAACTCAAGGTAGGGATTTGGTGAGGGATCCATAGGATTCATGCTTTCGAATAACTCACTGGCCACCTGCCCCACTGTCCATTAATTCTCATTAAATTGCTATTCAAAAGAGATTATACTCCCGATTGAACACATTTTGTTTATTATTACAAACAGCCGACATGTGTTTCGACTTCTCAAACAAGGTCTTTCCCAGGGCTGCAATACATGAACCAAAGTAACAAATCACATTGTTTCAAGTACAGACCAAAATTGTACCAACAATCTAACATAATCCAAGCATTATTCATGTTATTCCCATTAATTTGAATAATGATTACATTTTTGGGAAAATTGGAAAAAACACGTAACATGACATGAATGAAAAAAAAGGACAAAATGCATGAAATAAAAAGAGGGCCAAGGGAAAATGAGGAAAGAGGAAACAGGAAAAATATGTGAATTATTGAGTTGCTATACTCATTTCCAATGTATAAATATGGCTGTTTGTAATAATAAACAAAACGTATGCAATAAAGAGTATAATCTCTTTTGAATAGCAATTTAATGAAAATTAATGGAAAGTGTCACGGGTGGCCAGTTAGTTATTTGGAAGCATTTTTCTTTTAAAGGTTCGGGGTCTGTGCCTTCTAACTAACCTAGGCCTCTGCTTGACCGTCAGCATCAGATTGTGCTCACTATTATTTAAAATTATTTAAAGTGTGGTAGTAGCTTTTTTGGGGGTCAGCCCCATGTTTAGGTTATATCCACAGGATTCAACACCATGTCCAACTGGAAAAGAACCCACTGTGTCCCATTCCTTCCATCCTGTCACACAATACCAACACTGCTCTTGGACTCGACGTTCTCAAAGTAACCCTACAAATATCAACATCTTCCAGATTGGAGACATTTGCCTTAGTTGACTGTGGTGCCGCCGGTATTTTTATGGTTGATCAGTGGGCCACCTCTCATTCAGTGCCTCGACTCCAAAAAGAAGCCAGCTTACCAGTAGAAGGTGTTGACAGTCATCCCCTGGTATCTGGGCCCAATACTGCCAAAACTACTCCTTTGACTTTATTGATTGGCAATTATCAGGAAAGTATCGGATTTGGCCTTATAAAGGCAGTCCTTATTCCATTATTTTGGGACTCCCTTGGTTGATGGTCCATAACCCTTACATTAACTGGACTTCTAGTACATTGTGTGTTGGTACCGAATTTTGTGTTACACATTGCCTCTGCATCAGTTCTTCAGGCGGACCTGTTCCGACTACTAATGTGCATTCCTGGAATCCACACAAGATACTCCAATTAATCATCTGCAATTTGTCCCAAAACAATACCGGAAATATCACAACGTCTTACTGGAAACAGAAAACCTATTACCCCCTCATTGTCCAGAAGATTGTTCAACTAATCTCCTTCAGGGCACCCAGGTTCCTTTTGGATGAATGTACATTCTTTCTGAACCAGAATAAAAGGCCTTCTATGATTATTTACAGCCAAACCTAGCATAAGCCAATCCCAATCTATAGCCTTGCCGCCTAACATACCGGATGCCATGGTGGCGCTTAACCACAACCTCACGACCTCCCAGGTGATCCGCAACCTGCTGGTATCTCATGACAAGCACAACCTTGGAGCCAGAGCAACTCCTCATCAGCTCAACCCCACCATTAGTTACCCATGCCTTCTGTCACACACAAATGCCTGCCTTGCAACTAGAACCAAGTCAACTAGAGACACAACAGGCACCACTACCCCTACTACCCGAAGAAGAAACATATTCCTCACACTACGCACTGCATGCACCAACTCACACCCATCCACCCCTACCAACACACCCAACCACACAATTCTTGGAGCTCTCACTAACGCCAGACCACTTCTAGCCCACGCACTAGACATTGCAGACATCATCACATTACACAATCTAGACTTCCTAGCCATAACAGAATCCAGGCTCAATGCAGCAGCGGGCCCAACCCTCTCACTCGCCGCCAGACAGCTACTCCATATGTAGGAGGGACAGACTTAACTCCAAAGGTGGAGTAGTTGCCATAATAGCAAAAACTTCCCTGAACATGAATGAGAGAGGTGTCTATAACGCCCATTACTTCCTGTGAACCTCTATCAGTAAAATTGTAACTATCAGCCACAGCCACATTAAACATTCACCTTATCTACAGACCGCCAGGGCCTTTACTCACCTTTGAGTATGGGGTCACGCAAATCATCTCCACTAAAGCCAAACCCAAATCTCAAACCATCATTCTGGGTGATTTTAACCTTGGCCTGAATGGCCCTCTCTACAACAACGCTTTTTCCTTGGCTAACACCATGTCAGCACTCGTATTCGCGCACAGGATCCAGAAGCCCACACATGTGAAAGGCCATACACTCGACTGGCTTGCAGACATCAACTGCAATTCCACCATCACTTCTAACTCTCCCTGTTCTAGGTTTGATTACCACCTCATCACGTTCAATGTCGATACAAAGATCAACCAAACCAACTACCCTATACTAGCCGCAGAGGCACCATCTAGAAACATAAGGAATATCACAGCCAACAACCTGCTCCCGCTATTCTAACCTGTCCTGGCGTCGCCAACCGTTCACAATGCCGTCCCAACCATAATGACCAAACTCTACAATGACAAAATCCTTACAGTTATAAACAAAATAGCCCTGCTTGCACTACACAAAGTCAAACAACCTGCCCACCTCAATGGCTGGTTCACCGCTGCGCTAAATGTTTTAAGAAAGACTAAAAGAAAGGCTGAAGCATTCTAGAAAAAATCACCTACAATAACAAACAAAAATGTTTTTGACTATGCCTCCAGTGAATACAAACAACAACTGCTCCTCATCAAAAGTAAACTATATAATGACAGAATCTCGAAAGCTAGCTCCAACACAAAGGAACTGTTCTCAATCCTCAGAGAGTTAGAAACCCCGATCCCACCAGTGGAAAGTTGCAACAAAGATGCAAACTGATGTGAGAACATACAAAATGCTCTCCAAAACAAAATCAATCATCGCCAATCCATAATCGAAGTGAAAAAGAACTTCCTAGCCAAACTTTCCGAACCATTGGCCCTCCCTAAAAACGCAACCAACCTCAAGGAGCTGCCCCAATTCGAATTTACGGAGGTCACTAACTCTGAAGTCCTCCAAATCATCCTAGGCCTAAAACTATCAAGGCGCCAAGGTGATCCCTGCCCACCAACTGTCATTAAAGACTGTGCACCCCAACTCACCCCCTTCATCACCAATCTTATTAATTCCTCATTTAAAAACAACACAGACTTAAAAAATGCCTGAGTACTACTCCTACTAAAAAAATAAACACCCTCGAGACAAACTTCACCACCAATTACCGCCCAATAACAACTGTACTGTTTCTCTTGAAAGTTCTTGATAGAGTAGCTTACTTGCAAATTCAGAAGTACCTCGAATCCCATAACATCCTGGGGTTACGTCAATCTGGATTCCATCCAAGACATGGGATAGAAACAGCACTTCTGGACTTAGAAGTCCAAATGGACAAACTGAGGGACAAAGGGAAACTAGCCTTGCTTTTTCCCCTGGACCTCTCTGCTGCATTCGATCTGTTGGACCACAATATCTTATGTAAACACCTGACTTCAGCAGCATAGTTCTCCACAAATGCCACACAATGGATAAAATCATGAAAGTCTTCTCCTTAAAGCGGAAGCACCACCCACCATAGTCACATGTGGAGTACCCCAAGGCTCGTGTGTGTCCCCCACTTTGTGCAATATTTTTACAAAGCCTCTATTTGACCGGAGGGATGACCTGGGTGTCACATACATAGACTACGCAGATGACACCCAGATCCTCATCCCAATATCCAGGGACCACGACGCTGACACAGCCAATCTCAATGCCATATACCTCAACATTCAAGCATGTATGGTGCATCATGGGCTATGCATAAATGATGACAAGACCAAGTTGCTCCACATAGGCTCCCAAAACAAGCTCGCCAAACTAAATGATGCCTTCAAATCCTTCAACATTGATGGTAACACCAGTAAAGTTACTAACGAAGTAAAAACACTTGGTTTCTACCTAGATTCCTCACTCACCCTCAATAAACAAGTTAATGCCACAACATCAGCCACCACCTACACCTGCAAACTCACCAGCACCTGCAGACAATTCCTCACACCGGACAGCTGTATGACTCTCGCCAGAGCATTAGTCCTTACTCGTCTCGACTACTGTAACGCCTTACATGCCGGCACTAAGAGCCAGAATATCAGGAAGCTACAGGTCCTTCAAAATAACGCTCTCAGAGCCGCGATGAACATTCACAGATCAGCACACATATCAGCAACAAGACATCAGCAACACTGGCTGCCGGTGCATGAAGGTATCATGTCCAAATCACTCACCTTAATGCACAAATGTCTTCACCAGATGGCCCTGCATACCTGTCTGACATATCACTATGACACAGTGCGCAAGACCAATGAGAGCAGCCTACCAACACTGCCTCGCTATTTACAGGTTCAAGCTCCAAAATGCAGGTGGTCCTAGCTTCCCTACGATTGCCCGCAAACTCAGGAAATCTCTGTGGCTCCCACTCAGAGTACAAGAATCCTTCTGGATTTTCCACAGACAACTCAAAACGCACCTCTTCACTCAAAGCCTGGGTAACTAATGCTCACCATCCACATCGACAGACCAAACTGCGCGCGCCCATCCAGCCACAGCCCTCTGCTAACCCTCACTTACTGTAATTACTGTAAAAATTGCATATACTTTACCCTATCTGTAATGTTAATACCATGCTTTATTTCCGTCTTATATAGATTCTCTGTGTGACAACTGCAACTGTAACATTCCTATTGTGTAAGAAAGCGCCCAGATGACTTTGGGCTTGGCGCGCTATATAAGCTGCAAAAGAAATAAAATAAATAAATAAACTTATGCAACAGCATTAGTACTGCTTCAAAATCACCAGCCAGTGCTTCCTTTTTTTTGTACCTAACAAGGATTGCAAGGAATAAAGGCCTTGCCTAGATTACAGAGGCCTTAACATTACTGTCATTCTTGAAGCGGTACGCGGGGCTACCACCTTTACAAAATTGGATCTCAGGGGAGCTTATCACTTAATAAGTATAAGAGATGGTAACGAATTGAAGATTGGAGGTTACGAATATAGAGTCATGCCTTTTGGACTTGCCAACGCTCCATCCATATTCCAAAGGTACATGGACAAATTCTTTGCAGATCTTTTACTTTATTACATCATTATCTACTTAGATGACATCTCGTTGTTTTCTAAAGACCAGTTTGAACAAAGCCCACGTGAATACTGTACTACAACGACTGTGTCCAACCACCTGCGTGCCGAACCTGAGAAACCTCCATTTAATCAAACTTCCATCCCTTACCTAGGGTTCACCCTATCAGCTGGAGGGAAAGCTATGGAGGGATAGCTATGGATCAGAGAAAGGTCACTGCTCTTAGAGAGTGGCTGGTCCCTCAAACTAATTAAGGAACTACAGAAGTTTTTGGGAGTAACTAACTTCTATAGGAGGTTCATATCCAACTACACAAACAAGAACTGTCCCTTGACCAACCTGCTAAAAAATGCAATACAATTTACTCAGCTCAGCCGCTGATAAAGCCTTTTGACTACTCAAGACAGTTTTTACATCAGCTCCTGTCCTTTGCCAGCCGGACAATTGTATTCCTTATATTGTTCAATCAGATGCCTGCAATGAGGCTGTAGGAGCTGTTCTCAAACAAATACAGCAAATAGTGATGAACATCCTGTGGCCTATCGATCATGAGCTCTAACTCCTGACTAACTGAACTATACAGTGATAGAAAAAGAACTACTTGCAATGAAAAAGGCCTGCCAGGAAAGGAGGTACTTATTGCTTGGTTCCCGACACCTAGTTGAGATCAGCACCCATCACCAACATGTTCAAGTTCTGCAACAATATGAATGTCACAATAGCAGACAAACGAGATGGGCTGTTCACATTCTGCAATTTGACTTGTGAATGACTTATCTTCCTGATACTAACAACAGGACTGCTGACTTCCACTTACAAAAGGCTTGTTTATCCAAGGTAAAGCCCATCCCTGAGAAAATGTTTCCACAAGCCAAGTTTGTATTTCTTGTCACTGGTTTCTCCAACGTGCTAAGGATGCCTGTTCTTTGAGAGACTCTTCTACATCACAGACCGTCTTTGTCCAAGAGGATGTATCAGAAGACCAAGGGCTTTGGTTTCATGGTAAAAAGTTGTATATCCATAGCGCTGAATTACAGAGAGAAGTCCTCTGCATGTGCCATGAGAGCACATCTGCTGGCCATAAAGGGAAAACATCAATCAACATGTGTGGGTGCCTGATGTTCAAAAGGATGTCTGCGAGTATGCTTCAGCTCACAAAACCTGTTTACAGTCTAAAAATCCCAGACATCGACCATTCGACCATTGGAAAAGTTAATCTTGATTCCAATTCCAGCAAAAGCTTGGCAATGCATCTCTACTGACTTTATTGCCAATTTACATTCTTCCAATGGATCAACAGCCATTATAGTCACTGTCGAATACCTAACTAAATTGGCAAATTTCAATTCCTTACCAAAGCTCACTACATTACCTACAATGGCACAATATTATCTGCTCCCTATTTTCCCCTCGATATTGCTTTCTCGATGTTATTGTGTTCATCAGAGGCCCACAATATGTTTCCCGTTTTTTGGTCTCACCTGCGAGGAAGTTTGGGTATTCAAAGAGCCTTATTTATTTATTTATTGCATTTGATGATCGTACCCAAGACCCGGAAGTATCACAGTGCTTGTTTACATTGGTTACAGCAATAAGAATGAAAGAAGCAAAATGAAAGCAACAGCATAGTAGAGTATCATCGTAGGGTGACGGTTGAAAGGAAAAAAACAAGCACTCGGTTACAGAGGAGTGCGGGTAACATGAGTTAGTCACATTTGTTAAACAGGGCAGTTTTTAGTTTTTATGCATGTTTTCTATGGACATAGGAGTAATGGTGTGAATGCACTTGTAGTCGATAGAGAGGATCTTAAACTCAATGCGTGCCTTGACAGGCAGCCAGCAGGCTTCACGTCTCACCAGTGATATATGGTTGGATTTACTCATGCCCCAAACTACCCTAAGGGCATTGTTTTGGATCATTTGTAGTTTAATAACATTTTTTTAAGGAGCTTCATGTTAGGATTACATTGCAGTAATCCAGTTTACTCCCTATGATGGCTCTGGCAAGCGTGAGGCTCAAGGGAAAGGAATTTTCTGTAGAGGTTAATGAGTTTAGTAGAGTAGGCTGCAGAGGAGGAGACCGCACTGATGTGTTTGTGCATGGAGAGTACAGAGTGAAGGTCGACTACTTGAGTTTTTGACAGGTGTAATGTTTCCATCAATAGAGAAGGAGGTAAAGGCCAGTTCAAGGAGTTTAAGGTGATGTGGCGAGCCTATGATAAGGAGCTGCATTATGCAGCCAAAATGTCTGGTTTCCATCCACAATCTAATGGACAAACTGAGCAACTCAATCAGACGCTTGAACAATGCTTACGTTTTTTTGTTTCATGCCTCACAAGATAACTGGTCTAATCTGTTTCCCATCGCTGTGTTCGCATATAATAACAGTTCATACTTCCATTTCATATAGTCCTTTCGTCTGAATGTTCGGTTATCATCCTCACATTTTTCCCACTGGAAAATGAGTATTGGACGGAAATGCTTCCTTCCGATGCTCATTTTCAGGCTATTCCTAAATTGTTCACTAATATCCAGGATGTCACAAGAAGGCTGCTGCTGGTCTGGCTGGAGCACAACTTTGTGCTAAAATCAATGTCGATTTCAAGAGGACTCAGGAACCTTCACTGGCTCCAGGCGGCCGAGTATGGTTATCCTCCCGCTTTCTACATAAAAACTTGGTACCTTCTAAGTTGCCTCCCTCATTCCTGCTTCCGAATCCATCCTCTTTTTCACATTTCTCAACTAAAGCCTCATGTAATGGATCACTTTGATGGTAGGCATTCTTCAAGTATACCTGCTACTTTGACACCAGCTGGCCCATAAGGGAGGAAGACTCTCTTCCCCAGATCTTCTCAGGCGATTTGCATATAGTTCCAAAAACAAGACTGGGAAGGTGCCTCCCTTACCCAAGCCTTTCTTAGACTCTCTTCTTTCAATAGTATCAATATTGTCTGGATTTCTACCAAAGGATATATCTTCCTTCCTCTGGTCTTCTCATAACTTGTACCAAAAAAGTGATGGGTGGAAGGTTTCAAATTAATCTGAACTACTGGCATTGCTCTGGGAAACCTTCCACACCACTGCTTTTTAGCCTGTCTGTGCCATTGCAAAAGGGGTCCAGCAATATGCAAATCAGACAGGTACTGCCACCAATGGTACCAGACCCCCCAAACTGCTATGCCAGGTCCCCTCTGCACAAAAACACAAGCAACTCCAGACATGTTTTGGCCTTGTTGGGCCACCTCAGTGAGGTGCACTTTGGTTCCCTCTGACGCAGCAAGCAAGGGACCCCCTCTGGGCATACCCTTTCTCACATAGGTAGACAAACTAAAACCAAAAAAGTGATGACAGGTGAAGAACGAGGTTCTGGGGGGTTTCTCAGATCAATACCAGAGGTTAGGATTAATATAAACCTTCCAGCCATCACCTCTTTTGTTTTGTGTAAGTCACCCCGAGTGGGATGGGTATGCCAAGATGTGGGTCCGTTGCCTGCTGGGCCTAGAGACCCAATATAATTCTCACTGATGAGACCCAACAAGGCTGAACCATGTTTGGGGATGCGTGTGGTCTCGTGCAGAAAGGATGTGACCAAGCAGTTTGTGCTGGACTGCCCATTTTGGGGTGGTACTAAGCCTGATTTGCATATGGTCTTTCCCCTTGTGTAATGGCTTGGCAGGTGAAGAACAATGGTCTGGAGGGTTGCCCAGAACAATGCCAGAGGTTAGGATGAATTCCAAACCTTCCAGACATCACTCTTTTGTTCTATGCTTCTCATAACATGTGCCAAAGGATCCCTTCCTCTTCCCCTGGTCTTCTCTTGACTTTGGTTAGGGAATGTTTCTCTGTTTGTTTTGTCTTCTTCTGTCTTTTGCCAAGAGTTACCTTTCTCACCCTTTGGTCTTCTCATCTCGTTATGTGGGTCCCAGACCTCCTTCTTAGCTTTGTAATGTCCCTTACTTAAGCCTGGTTCACTATCCTGGCAGGTGTTATCTCACATGTACAACTATCTCAGCTTCTCAGTATTTGGGTTCCAGACCCCCTTCTTAGCTTTATAGTGTCTTTTAATCAGGTCTGGCTCACTATCCTGGCAGGCTTCTCTTAGGGTGTCTGAGGGGTGTTCTCTCACCCAATATGTCCTTATTTGATCTCTCTGCTTGGTCCCACTGGAACAAGGAATATGGTTCTGCCATTACTCTCAACGACAGCTGCTAGGGCCTTCATCCATCCACCTCTGAGTACCTTCCAACTTGGTCCATAAGAGTTCCAGTTCTCGGCAACACCAGTAAGCTTCTCTGGCTTCTCCAGGGCTCTTGTGGTCTGCTCTCGGATTTCGGCGGCTCTGCCACGTTGGTTTCTTTCTGCACATCCTGTCCCGCCTGGACCAAGTCGGATGGGTGCCTTCCTACAACTGGACGGTGGGTTCTGCAGCCTTCAGTAAAAGTCTTGGCTGTGCTGTGCCATCTCAGTCCTCGCCATCCCTCTTCAGGCATTCGGGTCTGCATCGCTCCCCAGCTTGATGCTCCTCTGGACTGACACTGAGGAGAGTCCTTTGTCCTTTCTTATGGCAGATTGAGTCTCAAGTCTCGGATAGCTAGTATGTTTTTCTTGGTTCCACATAGGATTCTTCAAGACCTTACTCTTCCTCGTGTCAGTATTTTTGGAGTCATTCATACTCACTCTTCTCTCATTCTTCCTCATCACAATATTGTCTACCTGATAGACAGGGCTGCTATGTATGAGGTAACTAGCAGACGAAAGAGGAGACAGAGAGGGTAGAGGTGCTTGGACCCTATCCAAGTTGTTGGGTGAGCAATGTCTGGCAGCATGGTGGTTGACATACTGTGTTCTGCCTCGATAGTCTTCACCTCTCCCACATGGGCAGTCCCCTCCCATGGGATCCTCCCACTGAGTCCCACCCCCTTGAGGCCTATCAGGTAGCAGCCACACCTCCATGGCCCCATGGGAAGGGTCCACCTCTGGGAGAGAAGTGACGACATTGAGGGATTCGTCACATACCCTTCCCGTAATATCGCTGGCTTCCTCATCTTCTAAGGGAAATTGGGACAGGAAATCAACATTTCCTTTATCCTTTCCCTTTCTGTGTTCAACAGAGAAATAGAAGTGTTGAAGATCAAGGACCCAGCGCATCACACAGGGGTTTATGTCTTTACGGATGCTCAACCAAGTGAGAGGGACATGATCAGGGATCAATCTGATTGGCCTTCCTGTAAGATAATATTTTAGGTATCCTACCGCCCACTTGATTGCTAAGGTCTCAAAACTCAATGGCAGTATAATCACGTTCCAGAGGGAATCGTTATCAGGAAATTTAAAGGATGCTCAATACCTTCATATTCCTGTGATTATGCTGCTCAGAGTCCTACTTTCAAAGCGTCTGTCTGTAGAAGGAACTCTTTCTCAAAATGAGCAACATTAAGCATGGTTTATTACATAAGATGGATTTTAGGGGGTTAAAGTAGGCCTGATCTTCCTGTTGCCATTTTAGTTTCTGGGGTTCGGTGTTCTTTGGTTTATCCATTAAAGGGGCCATAATATAACCCACCAACCCTAAAAAAGGGCCTTAAATCCTGCTTTATTTTTGGTACCGGAGTTTCCTGGACCGCCTGACATTTTTTAGTTTGCGCTTGGACTAAGCCATTTCCTACAAAGAATCCTAGATAACATACAACTGATTGTGCGAGATGCTGTAAGTCCATAATTCTCTGGTTCTTCGAACAGAAGACTGGCCATTACAGCCAATGTTTGTTCTGTGGTGTCCTCTCTAAAATTCTTTTAACAAATGAATATGATAAATGTGGGTCTTATTTCGACGGTCAGGTTGGGCAATGTGGTATTTACATGGTCCTGTTTGTTCTACCACTTCATATGACCCATTCCAATGAGACAGAATGTTATTATCTGAAGTGGGAAGCAATACAAGTACATTCTGTCTGACAGAAAAAGAATGGGCTACCGCTTTTTGGTCATAATGAGTCTTTTGTTGTTCCTGTGCTTTGGGCAAATGGGAATGGACATTCTCCCTCACTAGTGTCATATGTTCTTTTATACGCTGTGCTGTTTGGGAGAACAGTAAGAAAGCCTCCTTTCTCTCCTCCCACGTTTCTCTTAACATATCAAGTAAGTCCTGAAGATCTCTTCGGTACAAGCGTTCAAATGAGGAGAATCCTAGGAAGGCCTGTGGGGTTTTTCTGATTTCAAATAGGGCCCATGGAATCATCATGCCCCAATATCTACCGTCTGTTTCTACGAGTTTTCTTAGGAGGCTCTTAAGGGTCTTATTAAAGTGTTCTACTAAGCCATCCATCAGTGGGTGATATACAGATGTTCATAGGGTTTGTATTTGCAGAATTTGTTTTACTTCTCCCATGATCTTTCTCATAAAGGTAGAGCCTTGGTCGGTCAGAACCTCCTTGGGGAACCCTACCCAGGACAGAAAAGGAATATGTTGTTTTAATATCTGTTGGGAGGTGTTGTTGCACAATGGGAAAGCCTCAGGGTACCGGGGGACCTAATCAAGGCTGTATTTGTTCCTCACTCTAGATGGTTCAAGTGGTCCTATAATATCCATACCTATCCTAGAGAAAGGTATGTCTATGATAGGTTAGGGATCTAAAGGCGCTGGGAAAGGATGACCCCTGACACCCTTTCTATTGAGATTGTGCCTAGCCTTTCGAAGTTAACATCTATTGATGACACCACAGAACTAGTTGCCCAATATCAGTTTGCGATTTCAGGTGCTATTAATCAGCTCGCTCCAGAGCATAGTAAAGTAATTAAAAGTGAGGCAAAGAGGCATATATGGTTCTTTGACAAGTTCATCACTGCTAGGTAGCCTAAAAAGGTATCTGAACATGCTTGGAGCAAGAGCCCATGCCCGGTGACGATAGCCGCCTATAAGAAGGCTGTGCCGGGCTATAAACAAGCTATTAAAGTGGCTAAATACTCTTTCTTATTTTAAAAGAGGGAGAAGGAAAAAGGCTCCATCCTCTGTAATGGAAATTAGCGATGCCTGGTGTCAAAACATTCAGGATGAGTTCTCCAGGAAAGTGCTCAACACCATCAATTAGATCTTGATTGCCCGTCCATGCAAGCTGCTCCACTGTGCCCTACTGGTTATGACATTTCTGCACATTTGACATCCAATATTGATCTGCCTAAGTTTGCTTTCAGGCAAATATCGGAAAGTGAGCCTTGGGAAATTGACTACGCCTTGCATCTGTCCGGCTAATATCATCAAGGACTCTCTTGATACAATCATTAAATGGATGACTAAGATCATTAATGTATCATTAATTACAGGACACATATCTGCCAGCATGCCTCAAAGAGACTTTGATTACTCCCTTACCCAAAAAGGAAAACTTGCACCCTGTACTTGCCAGTAACTATAGACCTATAACCAACGTCCCCTTTCTCCTGAAGATACTGGATCGAATAGCATATCTCCAGTTCAGGAATTCATAGAGACCAACAATCTGCTCGGCACCAGGCAATCAGGCTATGCATGGCACTGAGACTGCATTACTAGACTTAAAATCAAACGCCTCAGGTATTGACAACAATAAGCACATTACATTGCTCATGCTGCTTGACCATTCATCAGATTTTGTCTTGGTGGGCCATGTAATTTTTGCTGAGAGGCTAGGTGACATTGAGTGCTGTTCCGAAAGTGACGTGGCCTGGTTAAAATACTTTTTAAGCCCCCATACCACCAGGGTGGCAGTGGGTGACCAACCAGGTCAGGGATCCATCTTGTCACGTGGAGTCCCACAGGTCTCTTGTCTCTGTCCCACCCTCTTTAATATTTAGAGCAAACTCCTATTTGACCTAATATACAGCATAAATGTCAGGTATACCAACTATGCAGATGACACTTATGAACAGGATGTATTCATCTATTCAATCATGGATGGCTATAAACTCCTTGGCCCTAAACAACAATAAAACAAGAGTTGTTGACTTTGGGATCAGGTCCACGGTTAAAAATGTGGATCCACATACAGGCATTTTGTTATTGTAGGCTGTACAACTAAAGTGTCTGGCTGTGTAAACACTTTGAGAGTTTATGTTGATCCACAGCTTCCAATGAAGACCCATATTTCTCTTCTAAGATCATCACGTGAGTACAGCCTACTGAGACAGATCACACCCTTTCTCTCAGAAGTAAATAGATCTCTTTGTGCTTCGGCCCTTATTAACTCCAGACTGGATTACTGCAATAGTCTGGTGGCAGGTACCAGTCAGTCTAACCTTCATACCATTCTAACGATCCAGAATGGAGCACTGAGAGCTGTTTGTTGTCTGGCCAGACAGGACCATATCACCGCTGCCAGACGCTCTCTACATTTGCTGCCAGTGAAACACAGGATTTCCCACAAACTCCTGATGCTGACCTACAAATTTCAAGCCAGTCAGGCTACCTGTAATCTGAGAGATCGATTGAAGCCTGCTCTATCCACAAGGCACCTCCACTCTCATGGTGACAAAAAGATTGCCCAGCCACGCTTTAAGCTGCAGAAGTTTGGGGCACCAGCTTTGATGTCCTGGCCCCTAGGACTTGGAACGCTTTACCATTTTCCTTGCGGACTGATGCCTCTCTGGACTTTTTCAAGATGGCACTGAAGACGCATATGTTTAACACAGGGTTTGATTAAGTAGCTATCTCATCCACTTGCTTTTCTGCTGATTCCATTGTCTTGTGCCGGTCAGTGTTTTGTGTGTGCCCTGAGGCCTTTTGGCATGTGCCACCATATAAGAAATAATAATAATAATAATAATAATAATAATAATAATAATAATAATAATAATAATAATAATAATAAATGATAACCCAGGAAGCACTGTTGGATAAAAATGCAATGTGGTGAAACACAACAATACCCTGATTCTGAAATGCAAAGCCAAACCCGTGAAGCACTATGGGAAGAAAATTAGAATGTAGCGGATCACAACTATAGCAAGATTCAAAAACGCAAAACCGTGGAAGCACTGTGGGAGGAAAAGGAATGTGGTGGAACACAGCACTAGTGAGATTCAAAAAATGCAAACCCAACCTGGGAAGCTCCATGTGAAGAAAATGCAATGTGGTGGAAGACAACACTTGCCAGATTTGGACAGAGGATGGCTTTATGACCATTTGCAAGTGAGGGAAAATGGCATTTTTACACAATGGAAACACAGTCAGGATTGCTAAATTACTGTCCTTGTTTTTTAACTAGATGGCATAGATTCATAGCAATGTTAACACGGTTTTCCACCCCACTAGGCAATGGAACACTTCTGAGCAAATGTAGATGGAGTAGAGGCTTAACAGCCACATATTGACTAACAATCAACCCTTAGCTGGTTGAACTGCTTCAGTGTCTTATCAGAATGAAGGTTGGTGTACAACCACTAATTGCACCTCACTAGATATCTTAGAAGGGCACAAGAAACACTTATGTTGCTTATTCTATAGTGCATTTAAACAAAATACTATTTTATCCAAGATAGAAACAACTGATTGGAGGCTTAGAATATGTGAAATGGATATTACAACATTCATCAATGCCTCGTTTACCTCAGGCATAGTGCCGCTCTCCCTGAAAGATTTGTGCTTACTACTGTGCCATTTCTATTAAAAAAACTTGATAAAGCTGCCTATTTATAAATCCAACCATTGTTGGAAATCAACAATATCCTGGGTAAGAGGCAATCAGGCTTCTGTCCACGTCACGGAACAGAGTCGGCCTTACTCAACCTTAAGAACCAACTAGGGGAAATTATGGATAAAGCTAAGCCAGCAATGCTCCTGCTTCTTGATTTGTCTGCAGCTTTTGATCTTGTTGATCATAGAAACCTCTGTAGACATCTCACGGATTCTGCCTAATTCTCCTAGGAAGCCACATCATGGATCAACTCCTTCTTGGAAGGCAAGCTCATGAGAGTTTTCTCTGACCAGGTCTGTGCTTCTCCCACCACCATCCACTGTGGAGTCCCTCAGGGATCCTGCACCTCACCCACATTGTACAATATGTTTAACCTTCCCCTTTTCAAGGACTTGGACAGTCACGACACAGCATATACTAACTATGCTGATAATACCTAAGTCTTCCTCCCCCTTTCAGGATCCTACGAACTGGATGCAGCTGCACTCAGTAAAACATATTCCCTCATCCAGGCCTGGATTGCGGCCAATGAATTGTGCCTCAACAGGGACAAAACAGAAATCCTTCTGGTTGGCCCAAAGGAAATGCTCAATAAACTTGACAACCGTTACAGTTCCTTCTCTATTGAGAATACCACCATCACTGCTGGCGCACCAGTCATGACCTTGGGAGTTTTGCTAGACTTCACCCTCTCAATAGCACAGCAAGTTAGTGCCATCTCATCATCAGCAGCTCTCACCACCAAAATCATAAATGCGGCCAAACCATATCTCTCCTCCAAAAACTGCCTTACCATTGCCAGAGCCACCATCGGGGGCGAAGCTGGATTACTGTAATGTTCTGTTCTTAGGCACCTCACCAAATAACCTTAATAAACTATAAATCACCCACAACAATGCCCTTAGAGCAGCGCTAAGTATTCCTAAAAGGGAGCACATCTCTCAGGCCAGACGTGAGGCCCATTGGCTCCCAGTGAAGGAGAGTATTCTCTTTAAAACCCTCTGCATCACTCACAGGTGCCTCTCATTAACATCTCCCCCTATGTACCTATCAGACAAAATCCACCTTGCCACCTCCAACAGACCAACGTGGGCCCAACACTCAAATCAGCTCCTCATCTCTACTGTCAAAAGAGTCAAAGCTGGAGGCGTCAGCTTTCCTTTTCTAGCTCCAAAAAATGTGAACGCCCTACCCATCTCCCTCAGGAATGAGACTTCCCACACAGCTTTCCGTAAAGCGCTCAAAACCAATCTTTTCAACTAGACCTGCCCCCCAAAACATAACATCAGATGGTTCCCCTGTAACCCGTTTTGTACTACATAGTAGATCTTTGTGTTCATTTTTGTAAATGTTGCATCTTGAATATAGCATTATAACTGCCATGCATCCTTTCACTGTTCATAATGCCTTTAAAGTATGTCACTTTTGCCATTGTAACTAAGTAAGCTCTACTGTAACAGTGCCACGATGCCCCCAGGGCCACCTGCTCGCTTTATAAATTTAAATAAATAAAAAATATTAAATTGTACTACAGCTAACCCTTCTATAGCCCAATGCATGAACTGAATGTACAGGGTATTCGTCCCTTCTCCCCAGGTGGAAGCTACCCCCTTTGAAGCTCTGCAACTTACATTATCTGCATATATGTGCCCTGGAAAGACTGTTGTTACTTCTGTTTCGAATACTCCTATTTTGAAACCACCAAACAGTGAAATTTCTTCAATCTCTTTGCTTTCTGCTAATGCTGGATCTCACCTGAATGCCACCATAAAAGAGCATCAAGAGAAGCCTCTTACCGGTGATATAGTTTTGGAACACAGCCTGAATGGCCTGGTCAACGAAGAAGGATACTTTTCCATTCATCCTGTGACGTGTATAAGAAAAGGATGGATTGTAAGGCGAGGGAAGGAAACTGCAACGCAGAGGCGAGCCTCAGCAGAATCGACATCCTGGAGGTGCCGAGCCACGCACGGCCACGAAGCCAGTGGCAGCAAGGAGGATGAGCAAAGCAATAACCGAATGCCTGAAGGTCGTAGTTCTACCCGACTGAGAAGCTGAGGTTGGAGGAGATGCAGAGATGGAAACACAACCGTCTCATCTGGTGGCACGACCACAAAGAAGCTGTGGTGGACCAGTGGGCCTGTAACGGATGATGAGACCAGACCGCCTGAGGAAGCATGGTTCCCTGAGTTTCTCACACATCGGACCATAGCTACTGAGCCAAGTAGGAACAGGTAGAGTAAGCAAGGTTACGGGAGCCTGAGAAACCAAACAGAGACATTGAGTAAAGGCTATGAGAGCCGACAAGATTACGGGATCCTGAGAAAGCTGATGGAAAAACCACTGCTACATGGCACAAACATTGTGATTAATAAAAGGGAAAGGTATCAAGGTTACGGGAGTCTGAGAAACCCGAGTGTGCAAACATCCTATTAAAAGTGGGATCAAGAAAGATATGAACTTTGTTAATAACAGCTGGGAAAGCTATCCAGTTTACAGGAGAGCCAGAGAAACCTGAAAGGGCACAATCTCTATATATAAAAGTCAGAAATGATTTGTTTTTGGGTTTGTGTCTTGGGGAAGCATTGGGATATAGGTAGACAAAGGTGTATGCGAGGTGAAAGGCGAAGGCGTATGTGAGGCAAAGGCAAAGCATATGGGAGGCGAATGAACATCAGAGGTGAAGGTGAAGACAGGTAGCCTTGCAGAAGTTTCCAAATTGTTGCTATATAAAGAGGTGCGACAAGCATTTTTGTTATTCTCTTATGAATAGTGCTAAAGTGTGAAGAAGCTATCCTTGCTGCTAAAAAAAAAATTCTGTCAATGAAATTAATAATCAGATTCAGGATATGCTTATGGGCACAGTTACTGAGTACAACTCAATCAATACAGTGTTGGATGCTGACGAAGCCGTGAGCTATCCAACAGAATTGCTCAACTCACTCGACCTCCCCAACCCCGGGAATTCCACCACATCACCTTTGACTTACAGTTGGGTCCCCCATCATGCTTCTTTGCAATCTTAACCCACCTAGGCTATGTAATGGACAAGGCTCTGGGTTAAACTATCGCTACCCAATGTAATTGAAGCGACAGTGTTGACCGAGAAGGGAAAAGAAGATGTGTTCATCCCCCACATTCCACTCATTCAGGCAGAAATGCTGTTCAGTTTCAAGTGCCTACGGTTCTCGGTCAAGCTGGCATTCAGAATAACGATCGGCATGGCACAGGGCCAGTCAATCAAGTGCACTGGTACCAACTTGGAATCTCCATGTTTCTCCCATGGGCAGTTATGTGTTGCGTGTCCTACAGTGGGTTCCCCGTATCAGTTGTATATCTTTGCTCACACTGGAAAAACAAAAAATGTTGTTTATAAACAAGCCTTACAATGAACATTTATTTTAGTAATATTACATTTTAGGCCCATAGTTGTTGGCACCGTCGGCATCATTTCACCCATTATGCTGTTCTCATGTACAGTTACATGTCTAAGAACAACAAATTGTGTTGTGTGGTCTTTATAAGAAAACATTTTTAAAATATTCCATAATCCAAAAATGTAGTGAATTTTTCTTTTCACCTTTCTTATGGAGCCTTCCCAAAAAGCGTAAAGCTACCTTACGGTATTTCTAACAAATAGTGCCTAAGAGAAAACGAAATCCCAGGCAACGCTGGAGATATAAGCTAGCACCCTATAAAAAGGGATATGAGTAAAAGGACTAATATTATGAAGAACGGCTGGGAAGGTATCTAGGTACGAATAATTTGAAGCAAGGCGAAGACAGGCAAAGAAATTGTAAAATCTTGAGCAACATGGGCAGACCACAGCCCTATACAAATACATTGTGTAAAGAAAAAAGCAACTGTATGAAAGTTATATGACTGAGGATTCCATTCTTAGTTAGATGTTTTGCCCACGGTGGTAGGGCCAGTTAGTTGGATAAGATTCAGACCCAAGAACTTCATTTTGGAACTTCAATATCCATCCTTAGTTTTGTTTTGCTAGGGAGGAAACCTCTCTCATAGAAATAGGGCAAGTTAGGCATGTAACCTTTAGAACCCTTGATCTATGAATCACACTCATCCGAGTACTTCTTCTGGCTCTCAACTTGACCCTAAATGGATTGGCTAATGATGTTCAAGAATGATCGCACCCAGAGTTTTCTGAGTGTATTACACATGGGTGCAGGATGGTATTTCTAGGCAGTACTAATGTTTGACTTGATGTAACCAATATAACAAGTAACCACATTGAGTGGTACATTTTTTGTATTATTTACTAATTTATCATCATTATTCTTTTTTCACTGTTTTTTGTCTCCCCATATCCCATGCTACTTTTTGAATCACATGATTTCATGTTTACATTTTTTTCATTAATCTATTCTCTAACTTATGCATGAATTGCATTTTTCTCTTATTATTCAGTTGGTGATACTGTAATTTTCTTGCACAATGCTGGATTTAATTGTCGTGATACCATTAAATGTTCTTTTTTATAAACCTTTTCTATACATTTTTTCACATTAATATGCACTGTACACAATAATAGATTTGTTGACATTCCCTGTAAATTTTATCATTTCGTTGCTTCTAACACTTGCCCAAAAGTTGAATTCCGCTTCCACAATTAAGTATATGATGTTCTAAGAGCCCTGAAAAAGAGCATAGCTCAAAATATGTCTATGCTCATTTGTTATTTAGAAATCATGAACTCAAGGCACAATATAACCACAATTGATAACTCTAAAAACAGAAGTGACTTTGAATCAAATGGTAACATTAATCGACCACTAAGTAGAGGTCACTACAACAAATGAGTGTAGGAGATTTTAGAAAACCAAGCAATCATTGTATGTTCACTATCTGATTCGGTTTAGTTTGAAGCAGGAGAAGTTCATCTGTTGTCATTGCAAATTGTTGGGGAGAGTACCTATACAGATCCTTATTAGAGCATGCCTAACTAAGTTGTTAAGCACATTGTAATCTTTGTTGATTTATGACATTCAAATCAAATCATGATATATTGGTCAAATTCAGCTTGGGAATGTACTTCCTTGCCAACCATTTCACATGTATATCTTTTATTTCTTTAATGCGTTGTTTCAGGGTTACTATTCTGTCTAACAAAGCCTCATTGTGGGGAACTTGAATATTTAATTTCCCTTGTACTATATTTGCAGCCTGCAGGCACTGTTTATAAGTTTCCTTGATACTGTGTTTCCCTACTTTGCTTTTCATCAAAGTGAACTTTAATCTCACCTTGCCTTTGATTAATTATATTTTACAACACCATCACCACACAAGTACTCAACTAAAGTGCACCTTCAAAACACAAAAACCCGGCAGCCCCTGCCATAAGCCAGGGTTTAACAGTTCCCTCCTCTCTATCAAACAGGAAGCCAGATGTCTATAAAGATCCTGACAAAAGAACCTATGCCCCACCACAAGGACACCACTCAAACACTGCCGTAACAAATACAAAAGAGGCATGCACAATGCCAGAGCCACCCATTGCTTCCAAGAACTCTGCCACCAGTCAAGCACAGAAAATATGCAACATAGTCAAATCCCTCTCTAAACAACCATCCAACCACACATGCACTTCAGTATGCAACTCCCTCATTGGATACTTCAACTCCAAAATACACCTCAGACATGCCGTCCAATCTTGCTGCCAAAACCTGCACACTTCCTAAATGCCCATCTCAAGACACATCCAGTTGTATCACCACCCTTGCTTCCAACTGGCTCAACATCACCAACTCCTGTCTATCACATGGCATTATCCCCTCTTCACTCAAAACTTGACAAAACTTACCCATCCTAAAGAAAATCCTCCAAAAAACCATCTCTAAACCCCAAGCTCACTGATCACTATCCTATACCTCACCAGAATCATGGAACGCTTTGTAACTATCCAGCTGCAACAACACATTCCCACAAACAACCTATTCAACCCCTTACAATATGGCTTTCGACTTGGGAACAGCAACAAGACTGTTACACTTTACATCATCAATGACCTCGACAACACCACTGACAAAAGACAGAGAGAACTACTTATACTCCTCGACCTCTCTGCAACCTTCGACACCATCGGCCACACCATTTTACTCAACATCCTAGCCCACAGAATGAAACTCTCAGCCACCATCCTTGACTGCTTCATCTCTTCCTGACTGACATGGCACACTTGGAGCCTCATTACAAGATAGGCAGAAAATCAGAGTTAAATCCTCCAAAACATAGCCCTCAGGAATTAGTGTTACCGCCACTTGTTGAGGCGGAATTTCCACCTGATTACAAGTGGTGGTGCCGGTGTAATTTCCAATATATTTTGGGTCTAATGGGGCATGTTTTGCGGAATCAGCACAGCAGAATCACTGCTGCGGTAATTCCACCAATTCTGCTGATTTTTCAGTGTTTAGTGGGAAGATTTACCTCCAGGGTTTTGCTGGTGGTAAATCCTCCACTCAAAACACAAACTCATAATTTGACGCAGTGGTAAAATTGCTGGTAACTGAGTTACCGCCAATTTTACCACTTACCGCCTAACTTGTAATGAGGCGATTTGTCTCCATGCCTCCTTTTTGATCTGACCTCATACCGGTCAAGTATTGCATCCAGCTAGGCTCCACCCTGCCTCCACTCCTTCAACCTATATGTTGAATCCCTTGGATAGACCCTTCACAAACACAACATCAATGTCCACCAATATGCAGACGACATGCAAATATACTTCAAAATCTCCACACCCTCAAACACTGTCCCTCCACCATCCCCTCCACTATCACCACATGGATGGTCACCCACGTTATCAAGCTCAACTCTTTCCAAACATAATCCTTCCCACCTGCCCCCCTAGACACAATCCCAAACTCACCCCCTGGATCAAAGAACTCACCACAGACAACCCACACAAATCCCTCTGCACAACTGCAAATCCCTTGGCTTCACCATCCTTCCTCCTGATGACTTCCTCCTGATGACTCCAAGCTGTACTACGGCAACACTCTCCTCACTGGACTCCCCAACAGAACTCTTGTCCCATGCACGTCAAACAAAACACAGCAGCCAGACTCATCCTCCACCTGCCAAAACATTCACACATCGCCCCGCTGCCCTAGCTCCCTGTACATCAAAGAATGGCCTTAAAAGGACTCTCCATTGTCTTCAAAGCCTTGAACCACAATACCCCATCTTACCTTTATGACAAACTCAAAACCATCACCCACATAAACACCAGTAAGGCAAGCCAGCATCTCCTACAAAGTCTACTCTGCAAACTTATACGCAGACAAAAACAAGCATTTACCCAGTGGACACCCAGAACCTAGAACACCCTCTCTCTTCACATACGCAATGCACCCTCCCTCACTACATTCAGAAACAGCTTAAAACTATAAATTTTTCCACACATATCTCTGCCCCTTCACCTTCTATGCTACCACTTGTGTATCCTTATCGTCCTATCTGATCCTGACAATATTTTGTACCTTCAGTTTCACTTCACACCTTTTCAACCTTTGAACAATTTAAGGTGCTCTAAGAACCTTTGGGTAGGGTTTGCACTGAACACAAATTTCAGCAAATGAAGAAGTATTTTGTTGCCACAGGAAGTTGGTCTAATTTGCTTATAGCACCTTTTGCAGCTCCTTAATATTTTCAATACTTTGCGTGTATACAATGGCTCCTCAGAAGTGTTCTGGGAAAGGTCTTGCACCTCTGTTCTTCAGCATCTCTACCAGCCATCCTGCGTTCCACCAACTGAATATGAAATAACACATCCTAATCTAGACTTGCCAGTTTTAAATTCTCAATCATTTTAGTGGTGGGGATGCATACATTCTGTAGGTACTGATCCAGCACCTCAATGCCTCTGGTTTATATGTGCGCTTTACAAATGAAATAAATAAATAAATAAAAAATTTCAAAGAGCCATGCTCACATCACACACACCAGCAGTTAATACTCTTTCATCCATGTTATCTTTTCATGTCACTATATCTTGGACTGCCCATTCTTGGACTGCCCATTCCCCCATAAATATAACTGAGAAAGACCATGGGCTTGTGTCAACCCTATCAGATGCTTGGGACTTTTTTTGCAATCTTAGTAAATCTTGCCAAACTGTACAACAGAATTCAGACAACTCCCACAGCCAATATCATGACTTTATCCGGTCCGAGATTGCCAAGCTTTAGTTACTATCAGAACTTCAATTTCCTTCTTTTGCAAATCTGATGTGACTGATTCATTGATGTGTTTTGATTTTAACAGAGCAACGTTGAACTTTCTGTTTTTTCAAATACTGATTTTAATGCTCTTTTAATTATTACACAATAAAAACGGCAACATGAATTTTCGACTTTGAGGAGTTTTGTATAAATTAGTATTTTCCAAATTTTAGTTCACTTTTTGGTGTTTTAAATGGATGTTTTACCTTAATGTATTTTTGCCAAAATAAAGCTTATATAGATTGATTGATTGAAAATTCTGTATTTCCTATTCTTGATATATTATGATATAATGTAGCATTTATAACGTGACTGTACACAAGTGTTTGTAGGAGCGACAAGACAAAGAGGGGGAAACAAAGGAAGGACAAAATATAGATCTTACTAGGACTTGTGTCATTCAGATCACGCAAGTGCGGGGAAGAGGGGAGGGGAGAAGTGCCAGGGAGGAGGGGAAGTGCAGTTAACTCACAAGTGCAGCCAGCGGGTGGCTCATAAGTACAGAGAGAAAGGACTGTAGGGTTGCAGATACAGACCCTAAGTGCTGAGGGGCCTGGAGGCATTGTGAGAGCAACTGGACATGCAGGAGCCTTGGCCCGAATTCAGAGGGTGACCAGTGCGTGGAGCAGTCATGTGCATCAGCAGGGGAGAGGAAGAGAGAACGCGGAAGTGAAAAGCAAGGTTTTCAGTTGCTCCCGGAACCCTAGGTGGTTCTGCTCAAGTTTGAGAGAGGCAGGGAGGCTGTTCCAAAGGGAGGCCCCAACCAAGGAGATATATCTGCCCCAACTCTCTGCTTGGAGAAGCAGCTGACCCTCAGAGAGTTGGGGCAGATCTATCTCCTTGGATGAGCAGAGAACTTGAGAAGGAAGATGTTTTGGAAGAGAAAGTTCGAGGTAGAGCATTCTCAGGCACCAGAAAGCCTTGTGGATGATGCAGAGCATCTTGAACTTCATCCTTGCAGCAACGAGGAGCGAGTAAAGAGATTTCAGAACTGGAGAGATATGATCCCTGGGCTTCAGGCCAAGGACAAGTCTTGTAGTTGTGTTCGGGATAAGATGTAAAGCTCGTAGAGTAGAGGCAGGAAGATTTATAAAGAGGCTGTTGCAATAGTCCAGCCCAGAGAGGACCAGAGCTCTGGAGACAGTGAGCTTCTGGGGCAAAGTGAGAAAAGGAAGAATAGCTCTGAGGAGGTGAAGCTGATAGGTTGACTTCTTAGTGGCATCAGAGATGTGAGGAGAGAGGTGAGGATGGAGTAGAAAGATAACACAATGGTTCTTAGCCTCACAGGAAGGAGCAGGAAGAGGGCCCAGATTCTTGCATTGTATTTAAATTGTACTGCATCCAGCGTCAGGTCCTTCACTTGCTCTCGCTATCCTCCCCAATTACTCTATTATCAGACAAGACAGAGACTCAAACCTTTCCAAAAGGGGAGGCATTGCATTCATCAACAAAACATTAGATCTGCGATCCATTACCTGCGCCACCTTACCCTCCGCAAAACTATTGTCAGTCAAACTATAAACCTCACCATCCAGCACCATCACATTGCACCTCATCTATCTGCCTCCTGGCCCTAACACCTAATTTGAGGATATATAACTCCCTTTATTGACCAACATCAAACCCAAATCCCAAATCATACTCTTGGATGATCTCAACCTGGGCTATCTGGACCACAAAGATTGAAAATCCTCATCCATCGCCAACACTATCTCTGGACTTGGATTCCAACATAGAATTACTGAATCTACACACTGCAAAGGCAGAACACTTGATATGTTATGGATCACAACTGTAACATCACCAGCTCAGCCAACACACCTTGCACCTGGTCAGACCACTATATTATCTCCTTCACTATCAAGGAAAGCATCCCTCCCAACAATCTGCCTCCAGCTCCTATGTCCAAAACCAGAAACAAACGCAACATCACCCTAGAAAACATCCTGCCCCTACTCAAGCCCATTATCAACCCAACTACAGCCATCACAGAGCCCACTACCCTAGTAGACTTCTACAACCACACCTTACTCCCAGCCATCAACAAAATAGCACCCCTTAAATTACTAAAACCTAAACCTCGAGCCCACCTCAATTCATGGTACAGCCCTCTCCTAAGGTCACTACGAAAATTGAAAAGAAACGCAGAAACACTTTGGAAATGTACCCCTACCATAATCAACAAAGAAAACTTCTCACAAGCATCTTGCGACTACAAAAAAGCCATCTTCCAGGTTAAAAAAGACAGCTATAATGACTGCATCATTAACGCAAAATCAAACACTAAGGAATTGTTCAATATCCTTAGAGAATTAGAATCCCCGGCCCGACCGCCTGATACCTACATTAAAGACACTACTTGGTGCACGGACATCCAAAACGCATTTCTGCATAAAATCACCATGCTCCAAAGCAATATCGAATAAAAAAAACTCCTCATCTCAACCCTACACCTACCCATGCCACGGCCTCACCAGATAAAACCTTACTCAAACAATTGAACTTCACCCCCCTCTCTATCAAAGAGGTTGAGAACCTTACCTTGAAACTCAAGCCATCAAAATGCCAGGGAGACATCTGCCCTGCCTCCATTATCAAAGAAGCGTCCAAGGAACTTGCTCATTTCATCACCTCCTTCTTCAACGCCTCATTCAAAACCAGCACCGTTCCAAACAACTTAAAAGATGCCTAGGTACTACCGCTATTAAAAATGCGTACACCAGACCCTAGCAAACCCTCCAATTATAGACCCATCGCGACAGTCCCGTTTCTGCTCAAAATACTGGATCATGCAGCTTACCTGCAGATCCAACATCACCTTGAATCCAACAATCTTCTCGGTCTCAGACAGTCTGGGTTCAGACCCAGACACAGGACTGAAACCGCACTGCTGGACCTTAAGACCCAAATCCAGATCATTAAAGATAAAGGCAAATTAGCCCTACTCTTCCTCTTAGACCTGTCGGCGGCATTCGACCATGTGAATAACAAGGTCCTCTGCAACCACCTTACCACCGCAGCACATTTCTCCCATGAAGCCAACACATCAATCAAATCATTCCTCAGTAACAGATCCATGAGAGTCTTTGCTCCCTCAGCCTCTGCAGACCCAACCCCAGTCACATGAGGAGTGTGTTTGCTAAACCATTATTTGATGACCTTGACTATCTGGGCGTCGTCTACACTAACTACACTGATGATACCTTTGGGGATAGGAGAGGTAGGGAAAGATTTGTTTTAGGACGTGTAAGTGCAAGTGGTAGGTTATAGAACTAGAGTTGATGTATTTGGAGGGAGATAGGTCTGCTTCCATGGTGCATCCAATATTTTTAACTGTGGTGGCTGCGTTAGGTGGGGCTCCCAGGGTAATTGGCAACAGTAAGGGTTGGGGGATCAGAGCAGTTTTGCCACACATTAGGATTTATGATTCAGCCACCTTATTTGGGGATAAGGTGGTTGATCATTATCCATAGGATTATAACCAAGAGGCAACTGGCGAGGCTCAAGTCTTGGGGATTTTGAAACTGATCTGGGTGTCGTCTGCATAGTTGTAGCAGGTAAGGTTGTGTGAGTGGATTAGAGCTGGCAGTGGGCCTAGGTAGAGGTTGAAGAGGAGGGGTGAAAGGGATGCTCCTTGTGGCACCCCTTTTGTGACGGGGCGAGGGCAAGAGGAGAAAGGAGGGAGGAGAATGATTTGCAAGCGTTTGTAAGTAAAGGAGTTGATCCAATTAAGGGTGGTATCTTTCATGCCTAGGGTGAGGCGCCTGTTCCTGAGTATTGAGTGGTTGATGGTATCAAAGGCTGCTGATCGATCCAGGAGGATGAGAGCAGCACAACGTTCTGAATTGGCAGATCTTTTTAGGTCATCCCATATAGAGACCAGTGAGGGTTCCGTTCCGCAGAGTGGTTGGAACCCTGAATGGGCAGGGTCGAAGAGTCTATTGGCTTCTGTGAAGAGGGCAAGTTGCTCATATGCAGCATGGTCAATGAATTTAGCAAATAGCAGGTGTTGGAGAATGGGCGGTAGCTTGAAGGGGAGAGAGGGGTCGGGCCTGGGTTTTTTGACTAGAGGTTTGACATGGGAGGTTTTCAAGGCCTCCTGAAAGGTACCAGATGCAAGGGATTTATTTATGATGGTGCAAATCTTTAACAAATCTAGTCATTTATTATATTTTTACAATGCAACCTCTTGTCTCCAGCAAACTCTGAAATTCATCAAATCAAAACCCCTTCACACACACAAACCTTTGACATTGTGAACAAATCTATATTAAACAGCATTTGCAACAGTGACACCATGGTAGTCCAATGACCAGATGTTGGTGGGACCTCCAATTTGTTGGATAATTTTATACATCAATTTGGCAACACCCAATTTAAGGAAGTGTAAAAACCCACTCCTGAATAATATCAGCACAATCAATACATATGATTATGTACATTTCTATTTTCTGGTCTCAGACACCCCTTAGATTAATAATTTACCATGTAACAATCCCAATGCGCACACTCTGAGACAATTTCACAAAGTTGATTACAATAAAAATTATTTGTATTGAATTAAATGCCATCAAAATAATGTGACTTCAATATAAATAAGTTATGACTTCACTCTTATGTAGGAACACAATTTGTTATTTGATTGTTAAATCCAACATTCTACAACGGAGAAATATGCTTACTTTTTACCCAAACATCACTGAAGTCAGAACATAAAGCAATTCTCAAGAGTTAAACAAAACAATCTACTGTAATTATATCTGAAATGTAATTCTCAATACCCTGGTTGATTGAAATCTAAAATGTTGGACGCTATAGCAAATTGTTGATTTTTCACTTGAGAATTCATACCACTTGACTGCTTCTATTATGATGTTGGATTTGTTGGAAAGGGTTGGGTTTCTCAGGATTTCTGTAATTTTTTTATTTCTAGGATAGTGGTTCCCATCTAACTCAGTATTTGGGGTTACTATCGCAATACCCAATCCGTTCATTAAAGAATAGATTTAATTTGCTATATTACCTCTGGCTGATACCAATCCCAGAACTTGATATTACACATTCAATCGGAGATGTCTAGATTTCCAGAAATCCCAAAATGCAGGAGAAAGTCCCAGTACTACAAAGCTACCTAGAGTTACAGTTTTAATTATAAATCACAAACACTATTCACTCTGCACTATATTCCCCTTTTCAGTGATATAACTTTCAAACAGTGGTCCCCAAAATTGTTTTAAATGCAACCTGGGAGTGTGATGGATTTCCATTTGGCAAAGATGTCAAAGCTCTGGTGTTTTTTTATTTTTTTATTAAATAACTAGCAAAACATTCCCATTCTCTGAACGGCTACTGTAGACAGACATGACAGCACTCTCATCAATTTTTGAAAATCAATGATCCTGTAGGTCACTGTTCTGATTCGCTTATCACTTGATGTGCTTTGCACTCTGAAGTAAACTGCACGGAGAATGGGTGCATGTGGCTGGCTGACAAACCCCCCAGCAGACGTTGTGGATAGGCAAGAGTTGGTGTGCTGCTGCATACTGGGACCTTCTATGCTCTCTCCTCACCTGTCGCCTCACCCTGGCATGATGAAGTTCATTGCAGTGCATTGCAGAGCAAATATCCTGTAAACTGTGCATTATAGGGCTTTGGAACGTGGTTTTGGACCTCGAGCTTTGGTCCTAGTGTCGAGACCGCATTGATGTTTCGCCGATTTCAGGCAACTGTCTAATGTGTGGTGTTGAAGACCAGAAAAAGGGGTGGGTCGTCCAAATGTCATGTAGCCAGTAATGTCCAGAGGGTCCTAACAGGTGACTATGCACAATGTGGTGCAGATTGGTGAAATGGTGTGAAATTGTGTTAGGAACAACACTTTGCCAAGCCACAAACACACAAAACAATGTTGACTTTTGCTGTAATCCAGTGAAAGAGGTGGGGTGTAAATGTCATGTGGCCAGTAATGTGCAGAGGGTCCTAACAGGTAACAATGCATAATTTGGTGAGCTTGGTGAAACAGTGTGCCATTGTATAAGTAACAATGCTTCGCAAAGCCAAAAAGCCACAAAAATCATTTGAATTTTATACCTATAGATAAAAGAATACTGGTGATTCCGTCTTTGGAAAGGTAATCTGCCAATTAGATTCCCCTTTAATATGCTCCATGCCAAAAACATAGTATGTACCTGTGCCTTCCGCATCAGTATTCTAATCTGCAGCGCCTGCACTATCAGTGACACAGAGCAGGTTCATGGGTCACAGGTGCCCATTTGACAGTTGAAGTGACAGCTAGTCTTTGCAGCAGATGGACTGCATTTAAGACATAGACATAGACCCCTGTACCAAAACCCTATGATGATAAGTCTACTGTTCTGGTGGCAGATATATCTTTAAATATAAGCCATACCTCAGTTATGGTATGACGATTTGTATTTCTCATGATTATTACAGCCATAACAATTTGATATCACACATGTCAAACCTGTGAGCCCAGCTTAGCTGTGAAAGGATTATGTGTATTCATCCAAGAGAATGCTGCCCTTGCCACTGCTGTCAGGACTGTAGCCTTGGGGGTTGCCTCTCTTTGTTACTTTTGTGAGGGCAGGTAGCACCCTCCCCAGAGAGACAGCCACTTCACAAGAATCTGTCCTGGGACCAGTAATCAAAGGGCACACCCATTCACAAAAGGCATGGCCTCACACCAGGGTGCTGCAAATCTGAAGGCCTTTGCTTCTATAGGGAAGGGAGGGGGTGGGTTAGTCTGGACAGAGGAAGCTCTTTACAGTTGAAGGAAGGTTACACCATTTTGTTTTTCATTGCCTCTATCTTTCCTTCCTGGCACCAAGCACTTTGGGTGTGAGGTCAGAAGGCAAAGTTCATTTTTTTCAGGAACAGGTATTGGACCTATGAATCAGGCTGTAGTCCAATCACCTGTGGGCTTTTTCCTATGAAAGGAGGGGTCTCTCACTTCCTCTTTGATTCTGTTTGAAACAAACACCTAAGGAATAATTCATTGGACCTCTGTTGGAGAAGTTAACCTTCCCAAAGTCCTCTGCCAGTGAGGTGAAGACTGAGCGTCTAAGGCGGAGGTGAGATCTGTCATTTAACCATGCGCAGGGACCATTGGGGGCAAACTGCTGCTGGGACAGGACCTGCTTTCTTCTAGCTGCAGTAGTACACAGGACCTTACCATACTGAGGGACACATGCAGTTGTGGGGGAGCCTCCCCTATCTTTGGGAGCATGAGAACAAGGACTAAAACGTATCCTTGAGTCCCTGAATTGGGACCCACAGCAAAAAGACAACCAAAATGTCCAGGGAACCTGTGTACTCCTGTCAAACTACTTTTTAACCATGATCTGAGCCTGTTCAATGTCTTCGAAACTACAGGAAACTTCAGCACCACTGTTGGCACTCCACTACCTGAAACAACTTTACAAAATGTTCAAACAAGTTTTCTGATGCACCGCACCAGCTAAGTGCATCGTTGCCTCGGGTCGAACCACAAGATCTTTATTGCAGCTGCCGTCTTCGAATCGGCATCAAACCACCAGTGCTTGACTGCTGATGTGCATCGACAGTCGACCAGACCTTGGGGTACACCTTCAAACAACGATCTTCAAACGCTGTGTCAAACTTTTTTAACCAATCTGCGCATTCATTCACCAGAATCTTTGCTGTCTGATGGACTGTTGAACCAACCCTGTGGCCTTCATGATTTACACTCCTTTGAGCACTGTTTTCAAACTGCAACGTACTTCTGCACAACTCAGCTCAACATCTGCTCACCAACAGAAACCACGTGACTACCACTCCCGAACTCTTGCACACGTTGAACCAACTCAACGCTGCATCATAACTTTGCTCAGTCTGCCATTTACTCAAATCAACTTCTCTTTGCCGGACCTCGACTACAAGTTCTGGGATGTCACTTTCTGACTTCCCCCATAGCCGTAACTGAACAATTTGAACACACTCAAACAGCCACCCCATTAAACTCCACGCTGGACCATCAGGGTCACAGCTTCAAACCACAAAAGGACTTCAATTTGAACTGCTGAGCATCACTCATTGACCCTAACCAGCGGTTATCACATCTCAAACTGGTTCGACTTGTAACTGATCCTGGTGACTACTCCGATGTGTATCCCTTGAGTGCCATACTTCAAACTCCTGAGCCTCCGTATTCGACCCGGCTTGATGCCCACTCAACACATGGATCAACTATGATGTACAGTCCTCGGGGACGTAATTTCACCAAAATGGGGTTAGTGGAAGTGATATCACATGACCCTTGACCTCTGATGACATCACAGGAAGTGATGTCATTTGACCCCACCCCAAAGTGACATCACAGGAAGCGATGGAATACAAGCTTTCATCCCTTGACTAAATAGGAGTTGGCATCACATAGCATTGTTTCTAAGTACACTACTAAAAAGATGGTTACGACAATATCACTGTAAAGTGATATACATTTCATACAAGAATGGATCACTATACGTATCGGTAATATCAGCTCATAAAGGCCCAAATTATCAAATTACTGTGAATGCAAGCAGATGTCCAAGGCCAAACGATAATGATGTGTTATTATATAGCACTGACGCTTAAGCCATTCATATAGAACAGATATACATACAATATCACCCAACCTGTATTAGTAACCATTTATCAACCTAAGCAGGATGAAAAGCTGAGTTGACCTTGCCAGGAGACGAGCCTGCAACCTGTAGATCACACACATATTGCATCAGTGACCGCTCTACCCACTGAACTATCTCACCAGTTATAGCTATCAGAAAACCAGCCACTCCAGAAACAAGGAGCCACATGCTGCCCAGGAGCCTCAATTTAATAAATATATATATAGGTAAAAACACACGCAGGAGGAGGGTTGTAGCCATACAAAAAAAACATTAGCATGTCACAAAACTTGCACACATGACCATACCAGCTTCTAGGAAAAATAGTCTTTATTTAGTTATAAAAAAAGACATGTAACCAACAAAAAATGCATTTATAGCATAATAAGGGTGGCCACTAAATAAAATGGTCACTTCCTATAGCATACAGGTCTAAAAAACACTCACCCCCTTAGGATGGAAGTTTTTCACGCGTTCCGCTTGTAACACCAAGCTTCTTCAGGCTGATTAACATCCACATTCGTGAAACACCATTTAAAATTCACCCAGAAGAAACACGGCTCGAGCGCTAGGCTCCTCCCCTGCCTCTCTTCGTTCCCGGTCATGTGACAATTATCCATGTGTGTTTTGAACTATATATGGCCAATCCATGCTCTCTAAAACAACCAACATGATGGTGCAGAGTTCATTATAAACAGTATGTGGGCAATTGAAGTTAAACTAAAGCATTTACATAAAATAACAAAAATCATAGAAATGATATACTATGAGTCCATCTTTGAGGCAATCATGTGCAAGAAGAAATGGTGTACCTTGGTAAGTTTTATTTCCAGCGTATGGCTGTTTTGATTCCTGGAATCAAAAAGTGCAACTTCCTTGGCTGATGACTTGACCTTGGCAATGATTTTTACATAGGAAAAGACAATGACTGCTGTTGGCAGTAGGAGGCAGAAGACCAGCATGCAGAGGACGAAAGCCTGCCCACTCTTTGAAGCCTGTGCCAGCCACCAGTCCAAAGTACATGAGGTGCCAAAGGGCTCAGGAGCGTAGTTTCCCACTCCGACCAGAGGAAGCGTCGCCCAAAACGAAGCATATGACCAGATGATAGTCAAGCAGAGAAAAGCATGGCGCCGCTTCAGCCAGGTACCTGGGAGGTATAAAAGGAGAGGTAGCATCATTAAAACAGAGGTGGGTCCATCTAATACATGAAGCAATTCATTTATCATTAAACAAAGCCAGTACAAACCTCATGATAAACTCACTGACCTTACAGCAGTGACAGAGGCATTAAAACATGTTCCCAGGGCCAGCGCTACAATGAAGGAACTCTAAGTGGCTGCCTAGTGCAGAGGGCCACAAATAAAGGTTGTTACCCCAAAAATATTGAATATGAGCCCAGCAGAAAGGAGGGGGATCCAAAACGTCCCCTTGTCAGAGCAGGAATCCATCATGGCGCTGCCCTGCATGTGCCCAGCATTTGAGCTTAGCATGCATTCAACAATGGAAGCAAGCAGCCCTTCTGTGGATGAAAGAACACTTTTTTATTAGATTACAAAGGGCGTCTATTCATAAAAGCATTGCAAATGTAGATTCGTGTGATAACTATGCACCCTACCATTCATTTTCCTTGTGGCGCTCATAGGTAAATATAGTAAATGTTTAGGCAGGTAGCAGTTATATATTTATTTTGCGAGCAGTTCCAACAAAACGGGTTTCAATTGGTCTGTGTTAATTGGATCAATGTTGGCACCGTAAATAGGAAAATGTTACCCACATTTTTTTAGGATTTTCTGAACGTGACTGAAAACAAAGCGAATTGGGAAATTTGCAAGGAAAAATAATGAAGCCATTTTTTTAGAGTTACAGTTTCTGAAAAACGAAGCACCGCCCTTCGTCGCATATCAACCAAGCATGGAGCTTTCAGGACTGACAGTAGTGTTGGAGGAACAATTTAAAAAAAATCGACCTTTTTTAAAATGTGCTATTTTATTGGATTTTAAACCTCGCAACAAATTCCGAATGTCCACTGGCATAATCAGACATAATAAACCATACATTTTCACAAGGCATACTTGTTCCCCTGCACCCTGTGAGTTTCTTCAGTACCGTTCTAATATATACAACATTGCTAGCTTCATAATAGACTTTGCATTCAAGCAAATCATTCAGGGCATGTTCATTAAACTCAGTGCTGTCAGTCAGAGAGGGCATGAAAGTGATTTGGACTACTGCAATGCCCTACTATGCGGCACGTCAGAGAAGATGTTCCTCAAATTAACGGTAAGCTTTGCCATTCCCATTATGGACCAGACTTTATCTAGCCATACGTTTACTGATGGAGGTTCAGATTTCCGCCATAGATGGAGGACAGATAGCTTGGCAACCAATAGAAAATGAGTCAGTAGTTTCCGTTCCATTGTTGTGGAAGGCTGTTGTATAGACACATTGAGGCCCAGGATGCACAGAAGGGGGGTCGCTAGGTATATCAAATTAAATGTATTGTTTAGCCTAGATTTTACTTCTAGCCAGAAATCCTTGTTTAGCCTAGATTTTACTTCTAGCCAGAAATCCTGAATAACCGGGAAGCTCCACAGTACATGCAGAAGTGTGCCCTCTGTGTTACACCCCCTCAAACACATTTTGGAGCTATTGGGGTGGCTATGGTGGGGTCGGGAGGAGTTTTGTACTATCTGGTTAAAATCTTTGCCTGGGTTTCAGCTAGGCAGGGGAAGAAAACTGCTAACCCCACCCCCAACTCCCTTGTTCCTTTTTCATCCCATTCCTCCTCAGTGATGGAGATGCACAATTCCCACTCCCTGATCGCATAATAGGATCTGCGGAATGTCATACCTAATGTGTTGATTGATTTGTAAAGACTGAAAATGAGTCCCTTAGAGTTTGGCTTTGCCTGAAACACAAGTTCCAACGGGGCCAGTTGCCTAGTTGCTGGGGTTGCATTGAACAGTGCAGGACCCAATGTCTGGCCTGTAGGTATCAGAACCGATCAGAATCCTCGAGCCCTAAAGACTCACTGCAGTCTTCAAATGTTTGGATCTGGCCGTTTAGGAAGAGATCCCCCCCATCCTGCTCACCCCCTTGTCTATCCACTGGGTAAATCCCCCGTCTGTCTTCCCAGGTGTAAAGTTATCGTTATGCATCAGTGGAGTGAATGGAGATGGACATATGAAAGATCGTTTCAGCCTGCCCACACTGTCCCAAGCTGAAAGGGTAGCTCACGTTAAAGGATTGATATACAAACTTTGTGCTCACATATGTTGAGGTAGCCATGGCTGCGTCCATATGTGTCACCCTGCCACTGCCTGGTCCATTGTCACCCAAATCTTATTGGAATGCCTTTGCACCCAATCAATCATTGGCCTCATCTGTGGAGCTCTGTAGAAGCAGATTTTACTAACATGACTGTGGATGAATGGTGGCTAAGACTGACGAGCGGGAAAAAGCTTAGTCTATCACTGGCAGCAGTGACACTTTTACGAGAAGCCTTAAATCTTTTAGAGGAAGCCCATAAAATCTTTTAAGACCCAATGAAACTCTTTGTCCTGACAAATAAGAATCATGGCCTGAAACTTCATTTGATTTTTACAAAAGTTTTCTTTTATTTATAGAACAAAACTGTTAAGCAAATACATTTTAAAAAAAAGTATTTTTAAGAGTTTAGGGAACGATAGACCCGCTTGAGCCTTGGCTGCATATAACATGCTTTTGTTGACCTTATACAACCCCCTTCCCAAAGAAATTGTATGAGCAGTGAGTCTAATTGGCCAGTAATGCTACCGAAGTATGTTCATTTTGATAACCTCAACCATGCGAGAGAATGGGTCCCCCATCGGTTGAGGTCCTTAGTAATTTCCCCTACTAGCACTGGATAGTTAGCCCCAAACATGTCGCCTAGTTTCCCCGGTATATTTACTCAGAGAAATCTCACCATTTCGGCTGTCCTTGCATAGGAGAATCTTTGCTCAAGTTCCCCCCTCAGTGGAGGGGGATGTTGAGACCCAATATTTCTGATTTAGTTATACTGACCTTAAAACCTGAGACTGAACCGTACCAAATAATTTCAGCTTCTATCTCTGGAAGGGAGTTGTTGGGGTCGGTGATGGAAAGACTAAAATCGGCAGCAAAGAGATACATTTTATGCAGGGTTCCCCCAAATGATATGCACCTAATTTTATTATTTGCTCTTATGTATGCTGCAAAGGACTTCATTACCATTGCAAACAGCAAAGGCAACAAGGGGCATCCTTGCCGTGTGCCCCTGCTTAGGTTAATGGGTGATGTTGGCCCCCCATTCATTAGGAGTAGTGCCGCTGGGTGTGCATAGTTAGGGAGTATCATGTGGCACATTCTGTGGTATCCCAAGCCTAGGGAAAGCGCGCATACAGGTCGCGGCAAAAGACAGGCCAACACGGAGAGGTGCTGTGAAAACGTCTTTCTTTATTTGTGCCTCAATACTAACTAACTCGCCCCGCCCCTCCCACGTCACTTCCCTTCTTTTCCCGCCCATGTTCCTCCCGCCCCCGTCGTCCAGGAAACGTCAACATGACATCTCCCCCCTTTTTAAACCATTACCACCCTCATCGCAACAGGCGATGATCTGGTAAGTCACTATTCCATTTCCTCGATCCACCGGCGAGGTCTGGTACGAACCCGCTGTGGTCGTGTCAGTTCAGCCCGTGGTGACGATCTACTCACGGTCGTCTCGGTTTCTGGATCTTGATCCGATTCGTCGGCATCCCACGGATCCTCTCCTTGTTGATCACTGTATTCTTCCTCTGGTGGGGCCTGTACCCTTCCGCTCAGGCGTCTGGTTCCGGGCGGTGGGAGTTCCTTGAAATGGAACGAGTTCCGGGTTATTTCTCCCGTGGAGCCTTGTGCAGTGATCATCGACCCCTTCTTCTGCGTGACGAGAAGAGGCTCTTCCCGAAATGCAGGCGTGTGCTTATGAGTCAAAGGTTGTCGAACGGCCACCACATCCCCGATGTTTATTTGGGATGTCTGGGCTCTTCGGCGGGCGTCGGTATATTCTTTCATTCTATTCTTTGCTGCTTCATCCCGCTCTCGGACTTCCGCATCCATTGCTGCGCGTGGTGCACTTGCCTCTGCTTGGGGAATGCGGGTTTGAGGGTTGCGCCCAAACATGAGTTCAGCAGGGGTCTTCCCTGTGGTGCTATGGGGCGTTCCCCGGTAGTCCCGCAGCAGTTGGTTAAGTACCTGTTCATATGGTTGTTCCGTGATGCGAGCAATTTGCAAGGCCCGCTTGAGATTTGCCATGAATCGTTCGATCATCCCGTTTGCTTGTGGCCACAGCGGGGTCACCTTCCGATGTCGGAACCCTAAGTATTCCGCAAACCTTGCAAACTGATGTCCACAGAACGGGGCCCCGTTGTCGGTCTTGAGTACCTTAGGCACTCCGTAGGCAGAGAATATGTGGTCCAGTGCTGGGACGACGTGATGTGCGGCCGTAGACGAGATCATCTGGACTTCTGGATATCGGGAGTATTCATCCATCACTGCAAGGACATATTTTCCCCCTTCGATGGGTCCAAAGAAGTCGGCGGCCACCGCTTCCCATATGTTTTGCGGAAGTTCGGACATTTGTAATGGCTCCGGATGTCGGTTTGGGGTAATGATGCAGCAGGTGGGGCATGTTCTCAGGGCGGCCTCCACTCGGGCATCCATTCGTGGAAACCACACCTTTTGGCGCAGCATGCGCTGTGTGGAGACGATGCCTCGATGAGTCTCGTGTGCCAAGTTGATGACCTTATCTCGCAGGGTTGTTGGGATCACCAGCTTGCAGTCCTTGAGTAGTAGGTGGTCTTCTGATACCGCCAATTCTTCTTTCACAAGGAGAAGTCGTTCCACGTCTTCCCATGTCTGGCCCCCTGCCGCTTTACCTCTCTCTTTAGCCCTTCTCCATTGTCCGGACGTGAGGCCTTCACATATGATGCGGCATGCAGGGTCGTTTTCAGTTTCTCTTGCCAGCTCTTCTGTGTTAACCCCCTCCGGCGTGGTTTGGTGAACCAGGTACCTGAGGTAGCGGTCCGCCACCGACGGCTCAGGTCTGCTCTCGTCCCTCGGTCTCCTCGACAGGAAGTCAGCCGGGTTTTCACCCTTCCCTGGTCTGTGAATGATGTCGAAGGCGTAATCCTGCAGGCGCAGCCCCCACCGGGCGATCCTCGGGGGCATCTTGGCTTGGGGATTGCCATAGAGAAACAGGAGCGCCTGGTGATCGGTGACCACCTGAAATGGTTTTCCATATAGGAATAAGTGGAAGTGTTCACATGCCCACACCACCGCTAGTCCTTCTTTCTCAGCCTGGGAGTAGGCTCGTTCAGTGGCGGATAAGCTGCGGCTAGCGTAGGCAACCACGTGTCTCTGTTGTGGGTCTTTGGGATCAACTTGAGCCAGGATGGCCCCTAATCCCACTGGACTAGCGTCCACTGTTAGTTCTGTTCTCCGGTTGGGGTCGTAGTAAGCCATGTTTTCTGCTTTCGCAACCCTTTCCCTGATGGTTTCGAAAGCTACTTGACACGCATTTGTCCACTCGAATTTCTCGTTCTGGTGTGTGAATTTCCGCAACGGTTCACTGACCGAGGCAAAATCCTTGATGTACCTGCTGCAGTAACTGGCGAGGCCTAAAAACGAGCGAAGTTCTGACACGTTGAGTGGTGCAGCTGTGTCATTCAAGGCTGAGACTTTGTCCGGATCTGGGGTCATCCCCAGTTCCGAGAACACGTGGCTAAAGAATTTTAGCGTGCTCTTCCGAAACTCGCACTTGTCCTTGTTGAGTGTGAGGTTTGCATCGTGCAGAGCTTTACACACCTTCATAAGGGTCTCATCATGGTTTTTCACGTCCGTCCCAAACAACAGAATGTCGTCCGAGTAGTTGAGGCAGTTGGGGATGTGCTTTATGATGTTATGCACCTCAGCTTGGAAAATCTCTGCGGCCGACGACACCCCAAAGCTCAGCCTCTTATATCTGAATAACCCGACGTGGGTGACAAATGTGGTTATGTTGCGACTCTCGGGGTGTAAGACCAGCTGATGGTATCCCTTCTGGAGGTCCAGTTTTGAGAAGACCTTGGCTCCGTTTAGCAGATGTATCATGTCCGTTATGCGTGGCGCAGGGTATCTTTCCCTGCGGATTGCTCGGTTGGGACGTCTCATGTCGACGCACAACCTGATGGTTTCAGATCCCTTCTTGGGGACAGAGATGATCGGAGAAACCCAGGTGGTTGCTCCCGAGGCCTTCTCAATAATGTCCTGTTCCAGCAATTTCTTTAGCTCATCCTCCACCTTTTGTTGAATGTTAACAGGGATCCCTCGGTAGGGCTGGGCTACTGGGCGTATGGAGTCGTCTATGTGTAACTTTACTTGTCGGTTTTTGAGTTTTCCAACCCCTCTGAATATTTTTGGGTACAAGTTATTGATCATGTCAATCGGGTCGATGTACTTATGAACCATGATGTTGTATAGGATGTGTATCAGGCCCATATCTGCAGCGGCCTTGAAACTCAGGACACATCCACTGTCCGTTTCGGTGGCCAGGACGTGGATTGGAACTTTCATCTCTTGGCCCTTGTATCGGCATAGCCCGCTGAACTTTCCTACGCACTTGAGGGGAGTTTTCGCGCCATAGGCGTAGATATCAACGGTGGCTGGCTGGAGCTTTGGTTTAGGGGTTAGTTCGGCATATACCTGTTCACTCACCACGTTGACGGTGGCGCCAGTATCGATGAGGAATTCCGTTGGTCTTTCCTGCAGCTTGATGATGAGGGTGGGGCTATGAGCGGTGGCTGTGGGATTTCCTAGCGCGTAGACGTACGCCTTCCTTTTGTGATCACTCCCGGAAGAGCTAGGGTCTGATTCTGTGGGGGATTGTTCGACTAAATAGCGAACGTGGCGTCTTGATCTTCTTTCGGGTTTGGCCCGTGTCACGAATCTTCTTCTTTCTCTCCGCTTTTGGCGATCGTCGCCGGAGTCCTTCTCTCTCTGGTCACGTCCGAGTTGATTTGGAGGGTTGGAGGTGTTACTTTGGGTCAAGTGGGTGCTTGGTGTTCCCCCATATCGACTCCTCGAGCGAGTGGTGCTCTCTCGTGGTCTCTCTCTCACTCGATCCCTGAACAGTCTGCACACCGCTTTGAAATGGCCTTCTTCACCGCATGTGGTGCAGCGTTGTCCTATAGCTGGGCATGTCCCTTCGTGGGGATATTCGAATCCGCACTTGTAGCAGAATAGTTCCTCTGTCCTTTTCTCCAGATGTAGTTTGTTCAAACTTTCGCCCAACGGCGTGCTCCCGAAACTTTCCACTTGACAGTCAATGGCTCTTTCGACCCTGGCCAGTGCCAGTATTTCCTCTAGCGTGCGGGACTTTTGGAGCAATTTCCGGCGGAAGGTTTGGGACTCACACCCTGATATTATTTGCGATCTGAGGGCTTCAGTGTTCGAATAGTTTGCGAAGTCACAGTGTTTGAGTTTTGTGCGGAGTCGCATTACATATGCGTCCATGGTCTCCCCTTTTGCCTGCTTTGTGATGTGAAACAGGTGCCTTTCATAATCAACATTGGTGTGAGGTGCGAAGTATGCTGCTAGAGCGTCCTTTAATTTTTGTATGGAGTCTATGGAGTCCTGGGGCATCTCGTCTATAATGTCTCGGGTGGCGGAGCCAACCGCTAGCTTTAGGAGGCACACTTGCCTTGCATTCGCCACAGGCCCCGTGGCCCCCATGTACAGGTCAAAGTCTCGGATCCATTTGGTCCACCTTGGGCCCATGTTGCTCGTGTCCGTCACGTCAAAGGCTCCAGGCATCTGGGCGGCCAGTGTGTCCGGCAGTTGGTAGGGCACGTGGTCTGGCATTTGGTCTACGGGTGCTGGGGGCCCATTTCCTGCAGCTCCCGCCCCTTGGTTTGCATCCTGATTCGACATGGCGCTGGGAGCGTGGCTTCCTTACGCAGGATTCTGCTGTCGTGGTGTGATGGCCGCCTTGGGAGGCACAAGCACCATCGATGGGCACCACGCCTGTTGACACGCTCCGGCGTGAGCCTGGCCCCTTGCTTGAGCCGGCACCGTCGCTGCCGCGTATTATTACGCCACGTGCGCTCGCCTGTTCCTCCGTGCTCACCGTCGCGGCCCGGATTTTCTCTCCGTCCTGTCTGCCAGGTTCCGTGACGCCCCCACGCTGCGACGACACCCCTCGCTTCTGGGTTGCTGTGGGCGTCGGTCGGCGGGCGTTCTCGTCGCTGTTTGCGCGGTGCTCGTCTCCTGGCAACCCTGCCTCTCAGGATCCCATCCTCGTCGCCATTGTGGTATCCCAAGCATAGGGAAAGCGCGCATACAGGTCGCGGCAAAAGACAGGCCAACACGGAGAGGTGCTGTGAAAACGTCTTTCTTTATTTGTGCCTCAATACTAACTAACTCGCCCCGCCCCTCCCACGTCACTTCCCTTCTTTTCCCGCCCATGTTCCTCCCGCCCCCGTCGTCCAGGAAATGTCAACATGACACATTCTAGGTCCAATATTGATCTTAACCAATACCTTAACCAATACCTCCCTCAAAAAAAAAATACTCCGCCCTGTCAAAGAGCTTTTCGGAATCTAATGCTAGAAGGAGACAGTGCAACTGGGTCCTGCCAGATTTGTTTATCAGGTTTAGAACCCTTCTTATGTTGTCAGCTGTACCTTTTCCCCAGAAAAAGCCTGATTCATCAGGGTCAACAAGGGAAGGCATAACTGTCTACAGCCAGTTTGTGAGGATCGTGGTAAAGATCTTGGGATCTCAGTTCAACAGGGCTATAGGCCTGTAGGACCGGAATTGTTTGGGGACTTTGCCAGGTTTAGGTATTAAAATCACTTGAGCTTCTTACGTGGAGTATGGCAGGTTACCCCTATTCCTAATAAAGTTAAAAACCTACAGGGTTTCACTAGTACCTGATTGAGTGACCGATAATAAATGGCAGTGAAGCCATCTGGTCCCAGGGACTTATCTGTCTTCAGAGTTTTTATAGTTTGGGGAACCGCTTGGTGCACAATTGGGGAATCTAGAAGATCCCTTCCTCTTAAGAATTTCGCTTTAGCAGCACCCCTTTTAGGTGGGAGAGTATATGCTCCCACTCAGGAGCGCTCAATGTATAGAGTGTGGTGTACTATTCATGAAATAGTTCTCTTTTTTTCATCCTCTTCACCCCATTCCCTCCCTCGGGTGTCTTGCACTGAGTGTAAAAATTACTTGCTCACCTGTGGTCTAAGGAGGTGTGCCAGTAACTTTCCGGGCACTTTACCTTGCTCAAAATATCGGTGGCACAGCCCCAGCATGGTGCGCTCTGCTCTCTGTGTTCTCATGTGTATAAGTTGATTTTTGACCATGCTAAGTTGCTTCAAGTGGCTCCTAGTTGGAGCTGCAGAGTAGATCTTGCAAACTGCTTAAAATATGGTTAAGACAATATCACTGTAAAGTGATATACATTTCATACAAGAATGGATCACTATATATCGTTAATATTAGCTCATAAAGACCCATATTACCAAATTACTGTGAATGCAAGCAGATGTCCAAGGCCAAACGATAATGATGTGTTATTATATAGCACTGACGCTTAAGCAATTCATATAGAACAGATATACAAGATTTGTGCTATGGGGGGAGTTGTTTCCAGTCACATGCCAGCAAAATCAAGTGTGAAAAATACAAGTACCAGAATCCTCAGAGCTAATTAATTTGTTACACCTGAAACAGAAATGCAGACCCGCCTGAAAAAACACAGAAACTCAGCCTCCCTGAAGTCATGAAAATGTGCGTTAGGAGAAGCTAAAGACTGGTAACAGAGAGCCTGCCTTCACATCTTTAAACATAGAACAGATATACATACAATATCACCCAACCTGTATTAGTAACCATTTATCAACCTAAGCTAGATGAAAGGCTGAATTGACCTTGCCAGGAGCCGAACCTGCAACCTGTAGATCACACACACATTGTATCAGTGACCGCTCTACCCACTGAACTATCTCACCAGCTATAGCTATCAGAAAACCAGCCACTCCAGAAACAAAGAGCCACATGCTGCCCAGGAGCCTCAATTTAATAAATATATATATTACACTGCCACGATAGTGGCAGTGCAGTTATGGTTAAATTGCTGTTTCCATAGGAAGCGCACTTTTTGGGTGGCTTATAACTTCGCTCCCCCTGGACGAATCCTCTCCAAACTTTGCAAAAAAAGTATATGGCCCACTGAATTTTTTTGCAAAGTTTGGTGAGGATTCGTGCAGGGGGGAAAAGTCCCAAAATTTCTGTTTTTCCCAAAATTTTGCTTGCGCCTACAGCCCAAACCGCTGGATGGATTTTCACCAAATTTGGACCAGGAGCAGCGGCTTGGTCCCGAAAGCGTGCTTCTGCAAATTTGGTGAAAATCCGTCCAGTAGTTTTTTTTTAAATGACCAAAAAGTAGGGCAAAAAAAATTAGTGATATCTGTGTTCGGTCCGCGGACGGACTTCCCTGTTCGCACCGCGGACAGGACGGTGATTGCGCCAGCAGCTTGCGTGATGTCCGCGGACATCTGACATGCTCTCTCATTGGATGCGATGAAAGCGTGCAGTGCGTCTGGCTTCAGAGAAACGCGCCATCTTTCTTTCCCGCATGAGAGGCTTTGTCAGGTCAGCAGGAGCATGTCTGTCTCCTGTTCCTCCCACCCCCACTCATGCCCCGTGTCTGGCCCACCCCCCGCTCATGCCTCGTGTGTCCTTTCTGTCCCCCCCACCCCCGCTCATGCCCCGATGTCCTTCCTGTCCCCCCCACCCCCGCTCATGCTCCGTGTGTCCCCTGTTCCTCCAGCCCCCCGCTCACGCCATCGCACACGGTGGCCAGCGGAGGGCCGAGGAGCGGGATCTGCCACACAAACTCATGTCTGTGCGGCATGTCCGTGATTTTGTTTGTTCCCCCCACCCCCAGCTCATGCCCCGTGTGTCTCTCTCCCTTCCCCCACCCCCCGCTCATGCCTCGTGTGACTCTCTTCCTCCCCCCCACCCCCTGCTCATGCCCTGTGTGTCTCTCTCCCTCCTCCCATCCCCGTTCATGCCCCGTGTGTCTCTCTCCCTCTCCTCCACCCCCGCTCATGCCCCGTGTGTTTCTCTCCCTCCCCCCACCCCCGCTCATGCCCCGTGTGTCTCTCTCCCTCCCCCCACCCCCCGCTCATGCCTCGTGTGTCTCTCTCCCTCCCCCCACCCCCCGCTCATGCCCCGTGTGTCTGTAGCCCTCCCACCCACCCCCCGCTCATGCCCCGTGTGTCTCTCTCCCTCCCCCCACCCCCCGCTCATGCCTTGTGTGTCTCTCTCACTCCCCCCACCCCCTGCTCATGCCTCGTGTGTCTCTGTCCCTCCCCACACCCCCCGCTCATGCCCCGTGTGTCTGCTGTAGCCCTCCCACCCACCCCCCGCTCATGCCCCGTGTGTCTCTCTCCCTCCTGCCCACCCCCGCTCATGGCTCGTGTGTCTCTCTCCCTCCCCCCACCCCCCGCTCATGCCTCGTGTGTCTCTCTCCCTCCCCCAGACCCCCCGCTCATGCCCTGTGTGTCTCTAGCCCTCCCACCCGCCCCCCACTCATGCCCCGTGCGTCTCTTTCCCTCCCCCCACCCCCGCTCATGCCCCGTGTGTCTCTCCACTCCCACCCACCCCCTGCTCATGCCCCGCGTGTCTCTCCCCTCCAACCCACCCCCTGCTCATGCCCCGTGTGTCTCTATCCCTCCCACCCACCCCCCGCTCATGCACCGTGTGTCTCTATCCCTCCCACCCACCCCCCGCTCATGCCCCGTGTGTCTCTCCCCTCCCCCATCCCCTGCTCATGCCCCGTGTCTCTCCCATCCCCCCCACCCCCTGCTCATGCCCCATGTGTCTCTCCCCTCCCCCCCACCCCCTGCTCATGCCCCATGTGTCTCCATCCCTCCCACCCACACCCCGCTCATGCCCGTGTGTCTCTATCCCTCCCACCCACCCCCCGCTCATGCCCCTATCCCTCCCACCCACCCCCCGCTCATGCCCCGTGTGTCTCTATCCCTCCCACCCACCCCCCGCTAAAGCCCCGTGTGTCTCGATCCCTCCCACCCACCCCCCGCTCATGCCCCGTGTGTCTCTATCCCTCCCACCCACCCCCCGCTCATGCCCCGTGTGTCTCTATCCCTCCCACCCACCCCCCGCTCATGCCCCGTGTGTCTCTATCCCTCCCACCCACCGCCCGCTCATGTCCCGTGTGTCTCTCCCCTCCCCCCCACCCCCTGCTCATGCCCCGTGTCTCTCACTGCTCATGCCCCGTGTGTCTCTAATCCCTCCCAACCACCCCCCGCTCATGCCCCGTGTGTCTCTATCCCTCCCACCCACCCCCTGCTCATGCCCCGTGTGTCTCTATCCCTCCCACCCACCTCCCGCTCATGCCCCGTGTGTCTCTATACCTCCCATCCAGCCCCCGCTCATGCCCCATGTCTCTATCCCTCCCACCCACCCCCCGCTCATGCCCCGTGTGTCTATATCCCTCCCACCCACCCCCCGCTCATGCCCCGTGTGTCTCTATCCCTCCCGCTTACCCCCCGCTCATGCCCCGTGTGTCTCTCCCCTCCCCCACCCCCTGCTCATGCCCCGTGTGTCTCTATCCCTCCCGCCCACCCCCCGATCATGCCCCGTGTGTCTCTATCCCTCCCACCCACCCCCGCTCATGCCCCGTGTGTCTCTATCCCTCCCACCCACCCCCCGCTCATGCCCCGTGTGTCTCTATCCCTCCCACCCACCCCCCGCTCATGCCCCGTGTGTCTGTATCCCTCCCACCCACCCCCCGCTCATGCCCCGTGTGTCTGTATCCCTCCCACCCACCCCCCGCTCATGCCCCTTGTGTCTGTATCCCTCCCACCCACCCCCGCTCATGCCCCGTGTGTCTCTATCCCTCCCACCCATCCCCTGCTCATGCCCCGTGTGTCTCTCCCCTCCCACCCCCTGCTCATGCCCCGTGTGTCTCTATCCCTCCCACCCACCCCCCGCTCATGCACTGTGTGTCTGTATCCCTACCACCCACCCCCGCTCATGCCCCGTGTGTCTGTATCCCTCCCACCCACCGCTCATGCCCTGTGTGTCTGTATCCCTCCCACCCACCTCCCGCTCATGCCCCGTGTGTCTGTATCCCTCCCACCCTCCCCCGCTCATGCCCCGTGTGTCTGTATCCCACCCACCCCCCGCTCATGCCCCGTGTGTCTCTCCCCTCCCCCCACCCCCTGCTCATGCCCCGTGTGTCTCTATCCCTCCCCCCACCCCCTGCTCATGCTCCGTGTGTCTCTATCCCTCCCCCCCACCCCCTGCTCATGCCCCGTGTGTCTCTATGCCTCCCACCCACACCCCGCTCATGCCCCGTGTGTCTCTATCCCTCCCACTCACCCCCCGCTCATGCCCCGTGTGTCTCTATCCCTCCCACCCACCCCCCGCTCATACCCCATGTGTCTCTATACCTCCCACCCCCCGCTCATGCCCCGTGTGTCTATCGACTCCCGCCCATCCCCCGCTCATGCCCCGTGTGTCTCTCCTGTTACCCCCACCCCCTCTCATGCCCTGTGTCTCTCTCCTGTTACCCCCCACCCCCTCTCATGCCCCGTGTCTCTCTCCTGTTGCCCCCCAACCCCCGGTCATGCCCCGTGTCTCCCTTCTGTTGCCCCCCCACCCCCTGGTCATGCCCCGTGTCTCTCTCCTGTTACCCCCCCACCCCCTTCTCATGTCCCGTGTCTCCCTCGTGTTCCCCCCACCCCCGCTCATGCCCCGTGTCTCCCTGCTGTTGCCCCCCGCTCATGCCCCGTGTCACTCTCATGTTACCCCCCACCCCCTGCTCATGCCCCGTCTCTCTCTCCTGTTGCCCCCCACCCCCAGTCATGCCCCGTGTCTCCCTCCTGTTGCCCCCCTACCCCCACTCATGCCCCGTGTCTCTCTTCTGTTACCCCCCACCCCCCTCTCATGCCCCGTGTCTCCCTCGTTTTCCCCCCGCCCCCCGCGTCTCCCTGCTGTTGCCCCCCACCCCCGCTCATGCCCCGTGTCTGTCTCCTGTTACCCCCCACCCCCCGCTCATGCCCCGTGTCTCTCTCCTGTTGCCCCCCACCCCCCCAGTCATGTCCCGTGTCTCCCTTCTGTTGCCCCCCACCCCCCGGTCATGTCCCGTGTCTCCCTGCTGTTGCCCTCCCACCCCCCTCTCATGCCCCGTGTCTCTCTCCTGTTACCCCCCACCCCTCTCTCATGCCCCGTGTCTCCCTGCTGTTGCCCCCACCCCCCGCTCATGCCCCGTGTCTCCCTGCTGTTGACCCTCCACCCCCCGCTCATGCCCGGTGTCTCCCCTGTTCCACCCACCCCCACTCATGCCGTGTCTCCCTCCTTTTCTCCCCCACCCCCCGCTCATGCCCTGTGTTTTCCCTGTCCCCCCACCCCACGCTCATGCCCCGTGTCTCCCCTGTTGCCCCCACCCCCCGCTCATGCCCCGTGTCTCCCTGCTGTTGCCCCATACCCCCTTCTCATGCCCCGTGTCTCTCTCTTGTTACCCCCCACCCCCCTCTCATGCCCTGTGTCTCTCTCCTGTTCCCCCCACCCTCCGGTCATGCCCCGTGTCTCCCTGCTGTTGCCCCCCACCCCCTGCTCATGCCCCGTGTCTCTCTCCTGTTACCCCCCACCCCCTGCTCATGCCCCGTGTCTCCCCCCACCCCCCGCTCATGCCCCGTGTCTCTCTCCTGTTACCCCCCACCCCCCTCTCATGCCCTGTGTCTCTCTCCTGTTGCCCCCCACCCCCCGGTCATGCCCTGTGTCTCCCTGCTGTTGCCCCCCACCCCCCACTCATGCCCCATGTCTCTCGCCTGTTACCCCCCAACCCCCGGTCATGCCCCATGTCTCTCTCCTGTTCCCCCCACCCCCCGCTCATGCCCTGTGTGTCTCTCCTGTTGCCCCCACCCCCCGCTCATGCCCCGTGTCTCCCTGCTGTTGCCCCCGCTCATGCCCCGTGTCTGTCTCCTGTTACCCCCACCCCCTCTCATGCCCCGTGTCTCTCTCCTGTTACCCCCCACCCCCCTCTAATGCCCTGTGTCTCTCTTCTGTTACCCCCCACCCCCTCTCATGCCCCGTGTCTCACTGCTGTTGCCCCCCACCCCCCGCTCATGCCCTGTGTCTCTCCCCTGTTACCCCCACCCTCGCTCATGCCCCGTGTCTCCCTGCTGTTGCCCCCCAACCCCCTCTCATGCCTTGTGCCTTTCTCCTGTTACCCCACCCCCTCTCATGCCCCTTGTCTCTCTCCTGTTCCCCCACCCCCCGGTCATGCCCCGTGTCTCCCTGCTGTTGCCCCCCGCTCATGCCCCTTGTCTCTCTCCTGTTACCCCCCACCCCCTGCTCATGCCCTGTGTCTCCCTGCTGTTGCCCCCCACCCCCTGCTCATGCCCCGTGTCTCTCTCCTGTTACCCCGAACCCCCTCTCATGCCCCGTGTCTCTCTCCTATTGCCCCCCACCCCCGGTCATGCCCCGTGTCTCCCTGCTGTTGCCCCCCCACCACCCACTCATGCCCTGTGTCTCTCTCCTATTATCCCCCACCCCCCGGTCATGCCCCGTGTCTCCCTGCTGTTACCCCCCACACCCCGGTCATGCCCTGTGTCTCTCTCCTGTTCCCCCCACCCCCCGCTCATGCCCTGTGTCTCTCTCCTGTTGCCCCCCACCCCCGCTCATTCCCCGTGTCTCCCTGCTGTTGCCCCCCCTCATGCCCCGTGTCTCCCTGCTGTTGCCCCCACCCCCCTCTCATGCCCCGTGTCTCTCTCCTGTTGCCCCCCACCCTCCGGTCATGCCCCGTGTCTCCCTGCTGTTGCCCCCTGCTCATGCCCCGTGTCTCTCTCCTGTTACCCCCAGCCCCCGGTCATGCCCTGTGTCTCCCTGGTGTTGCCCCCCACCCCAGCTCATGCCCCGTGTCTCTCTCCTGTTACCCCCCACCCCCCTCTCATGCCCCGTGTCTCTCTCCTGATGCCCCCCGCCCCCGGTCATCCCCCGTGTCTCCCTGCTGTTGCCCCCCACCCCCCGCTCATGCCCCGTGTCTCCCTGCTGTTGCCCCCACCCCCTGCTCTTGCCCCGCGTCTCTCTCTCCTGTTACCCCCCACCCCCCTCTCATGCCCTGTGTCTCTCTCCTGTTACCCCCACCCCCTCTCATGCCCCGTGTCTCTCTCCTGTTGCCCCCCACCCCCGATCATGCCCTGTGTCTCCCTGCTGTTTCCCCCCACCCCCGCTCATGCCCCGTGTCTCCCTCCTGTTACCCCCACCCCCCTTTCATGCCCCGTGTCTCTCTCCTGTTACTCCCCACCCCCCTCTCATGCCCCGTGTCTCCCTCGTGTTCCCCCCACCCCCCGCTCATGCCCCGTGTCTCGCTGCTGTTACCCCCCAACCCCCGCTCATGCCCCGTGTCTCTCTCCTGTTCCCCCCACCCCACGCTCATGCCCTGTTGTGTTCTCTTTATACACCCCGCCTTCCCTTTCCATGGTGGCCATCTTGGTAAAAGATTTTCCTTCCTGCACTTGGACGCCGCAGGCGTCCCGGTTTGGGAAGAAAAATCTTTTTTTTACCACCTGGGGTTCCCACTTTGAGGACCTAAGATGCTAGTGGTCTTCATCTATTGAAAAGGATGTTATGGTGACGTTGCACTAATAAAAACCTATGAAATGCAGTAAAAAAAAAATTGTGTTACATGGATGTTATGGTTAAGTTGCACTAATAAAAACCTATATAATTCAATGAAAAAACTTTGTTAAAGGGACGTTATGATTAAGTTGCGCTACTAAAAACCTATGAAATTCAGTGAAAAAACTTTGTTAAAGGGACGTTATGGTTAAGTTGCGCTACTAAAAACCTATGAAATTCAGTGAAAAAACTTTGTTAAAGGGACGTTATGGTTTCAAGTAAAACCGAAAAACCCTTGACATTTGCCAGTTATGGTAAGCTAAGCAACCATAACTCGCGCCACCACCGTGCACTGCTAAGACTAACACCCACAACATCAAAGATGACATCACAAATGTCATTGATGACACCATTGATGATCCCCTTATATTGGATGGTCTGTTGGCACCATCCTTCCATGGCCAGCTTTAACGTTCTTCTCTTCCCTAAGCTAAATGGAGAGACGTTGTGGTAGATTTGGATCATGGAGTCCGGAAATTGGACCTGGTTAACTTTCGCTTCTACCAGGATTTATTCCTTAACCTTATAGTCATGAAATTAACCACTAAGTCCCTGGGGGGATGAGGGGCATCATCTCTCTTGGGTCTAACTCTGTGAGCCCTATCAATTTTGATCACTTCCAGGGGGGCGTTAGTCATGATTTGCAGGACGAGTTGTCAGGCATAATCCTCTATGTCATCGTGGCCTAGAAACACTTGTGTACAGGCTCGTTATAAATGACTTATCATATCATATCTCTGTTGGCTCCATCCCGAAGGAACTTTATTCTGAGGTTGTCTCGATGCACCCTACTCTTTAGGTCATCGCATTTTGTTCTTAGTTGCTCTACATTTTCCTTAGCGGCGGCCACTCCTCCCTGCACTTTTCTCAACTTTGTCTCAAGTGATGTCAAGTATCTTTCATTCTACTCTACTCTGTCTCCCAGGACACCCACCTCCTTTCTTATCTCACTGGTTGAGTCCCGCTTCTCCTTGCGCAGCACCGCTATTTCGTTATGTAGGGAGTGTTTAATGTCCTTACTGAGCCCATCTAAAGCATGAGTCAGAAAGTCTGGGGTGAACTTAATGTTGGTGCTCCAGGCTGAGGCTGTAGTTCTTGCCCCCTGTCCATCTCCATGTTGCCAGCTGTTGTTGAAAGCTTAGATGAAGGTGCCAAAAACGCCGGGATACCTGTGTCCCTTGTTTTTCTGGTGGGTTTGGGCATGTTACCAGAAAAGATATCTGCCTGCTGTACGTGTGCCCAGAGTATCTTCTTTGTGCCAGGATTTTATGGACTGGGTCAGCAGGATCTCCCTCTCGCACTGTTTCCCTCTTCCTGCAACCAAGACCCAGGCATGTCTGCTTTATATGTGGAGCTCGCTCTGCATGGTAAGGGGGCACTTTCCAGAGCCTCCATTCTGTCAGCCGGACCACCACTGATCGCAGGGGGCTCTCTAACATAGCCCATCATGAACCATTTGGCACGAGAGGGTGTCACGCTATGTACGGGTGGCAGACTCTGACAATCCCCCTCTTTGGCATCACCAGGCGCCCTGCAGTGGGCTCCTCCTCCACTTTGCCTGCATTTGAGGTGGCTGATTCCCGGTGGCCCCTCCTCATCTCCTCCTTAATTATGTCAGGAACTGATTCCAACATGGAGGCACCCCCAGAGGTGCTCTGAGCCCTGCTCGCAACACAGTGTCTTAAGCATATGCCCCCGCCCGGCCCTCCTCCCAACCCAGAGTGTTCCCACCATGGTTGCCATCTTTGGGATACAGGCCACTGGGTCCGATCTCTTCATACAGCCAGCGATCCCTCCTCCCGAATCATCCGGGGCTCTCCAGGGCAGTCCCCCTGATGTTGGCTTTCAGTACGGCAGCTTGGATAACAGGAAGACGGTGCAGAATAGTTTTAAAGGATCCAGTCAGGCCGATGGTTGAGTGGGTCGGAGAGAAGCATCTCACCAATCTGCCATCTTGGCTATTCCCCTCGTCACTAATATTCTTTAATTTTCATGTGTTATTGGTGTTTGTGAAAAACCTAAGTGTAGATGGTGAAAATGTTTTGAATCGTATAATTCTAAACAATCTCAACATTAAGGTCAGAAGAGTTATTTACATAATTGGGATAGTTGAAAGACCCCAGAAAAAAGTAAAAAATGCAAATGCTTAATTACTTTGGTATTTTCACTTACTTTGCTGGGAAATAAGTTTATTTTAGTTAAATATGTCATTTACAAAAGCAAAGCGTTCTTCCATGGGCATCTTGGCGCAGACCATGAGGGAACCGCTGATGAATGTTCTGCCAAAGGAACACAATCATACTAAAGATTTGGCAATAAATGAAGTTTCTTCTCTCAATAGGGAATTAATTTTGTAACTAAGCAGTTAATGATCAAAAACCTTTCCTGCCCAGACAAGTACGATGCATAATTTGGACATATTTAGAGTAGATGTTCTCAGGTCATGGTTAGGAGAATGTTTGACAAATGTGGCCCACAAGTGGTGGTAAAGCAGTGTTACTTCCCAGTTGTGGATTCTATGGAAATATTGGGGAATTTATTGCACAACGTAATTCTGTTTTGGTAAATCTGATATTTGTTGTGCTTGAAGTTGAGGATTTGCCTCTGACATCTTGATATGTGGGTAAATCCTTCACTTCAAGGCCAAAAGCATAATTCAGCGGTAAAAAAAATTGTCAGTAATTGAATTACTTCCACTTTTTTGCTGCATCGCCATCCTTGCAATGACACCCATAAACGTTGTTCATAAAATGCATTTTGAAGGTGAGTGTGAATGTGATGGACAGGGATGCAACTCTTTCACATCTGCACGTTTTCAAAACCTTTAGGCTGCCATGTTGCTCCTTATTGCTGCAACCACGAAAGCACAGATTGGTGTCTGGCGATCTTATCAGATAATGGTTATCACAGATCCGTTGTTTATGATTATTGTCCAATTACGGTTGAAGAAGCCATTGGTCGGTAGACTGTACTCATGACAGGTGCACATCGGTATACTATAACTATGTAAAATAGAGAATGCAAAAAAAATGTCAGTACCCACTTTATAATTGAATATACACAGTACATATTTATATTATCAATTTTAAGTTACAATTAACATGTAAAATGTCTATTTTTTGCTTCAAATTGGACATTCATCTGTCACAACGTTAATCATGTAGCATACAGCACACTTTCCGTCCTCACTTGCATAAATATTATTTAAAATGATGCTTACATTGTGTCTTGGGTGTCCATTCTCCATATGTGATGGATGATCAACCGCTTCGAAAGACAGATCTCAATAATAGAAACGTAACTTTCCAAACTAAGCTTTCAATATATAATGATATGGTATGATATGATAGGTTATTTATAATGCGCTTAATACCCAGTGGTTTCTAAGCACGGCCCCGGGGCTCGAACCTGTGTCGTTTTGCTTCCAAGGTGAGCACGTTACCCCTGAGCTATCCTGCCGAGAATATAGTTAATCTTATACATTCTTTGTGGGTATTCAACACATGTTGTCCTTCAAATTGTTAGTGGGTGGGGTGGTTTAAAGGACAAATTACAAGGGCACTTCATCCAGCGTTCACAGCGTGCCGGGAAGACAAGCCACAAAAATGAACAATACTAATGGCAAGCTGTGCAGTGCAAAACAACAGAATATTTAAAGTATCCCACATATGAAAATATTGACTCCCATGTTAATGGTATAAACGCACCTGGTCACACAACATTTACGCATTAATTCAAAGGGGCCCCTATGCAAGGCGCAGACAGGCTCGGATTTCCCTATATGTCAATAGGTCAAAAACCGAAGGGAAAAAAATGTTAATAGTGTGGGCCAGTTTTTTGGGCCAAAGTGGACAATTTCTTTTCTGAAATAAACAGAATTTGAATACACATCAGGAAAAAAGACTTTTGCATCTTGAGCACAATACGACGACTTCGGCAATTCTGTCAATTGGTTAAACAATGTCACAGTTGGGACTATGCAACCTATTACAACAGTACTCTATGCACCTAGTACCCAACATCTGATAAGTATGTATTGCTGTTAGCTAAGTAGCTACTCGCTACCCACAATCAGTGCGGATTAAAAATGCGCAAACTCATTTAATTAATCATACTTCACATATAGAGATGGTAATAGCATGAAATACAGATTAATTGATATAGATGAATGAAAAGGGGTGGCTTAATATATCGAGATGACACTGCCGGACCATGAAGCGAGGGGGGCTGCAATTTCAGACAAGGCTTGTTGGACTGGTGCACCCAGGGCAACATGTGCAATGAGGAACAATAAATAAAAATAACAGCACGAAAATTCCAACACGGACCGAATGAGTGCCGTTTTGAAAGGCTTACTAGCTTCTTTGTAGATCTATTCCAGCAATCATATTGATTTCTGCATTCGTGCAGGCGAGCCTGGATGGCGTCCACATGTGGACCCCCACAGTAAGATGTAAATGTGCAAAAGCCACAGGCGCATGTTCATAGTGCACATTGGCAAGACATATTCCTTTGTCGGTTATTTCAATGTTGGCTAACATTGTGGCACATAAACCTTTTGGTCTATTGCAATCTGCAGCCACTTATCATGAATCCTACTTTCCAGCGAGTTTAGACTTAATGTATTTTATTTATGTATGGTTTATTTGTATGGGCTATACATCAAATGGTGTTTTAAGGCGCCACAAGACAAAAGAAGGGGCGCTGGGAAGAAAACAACACTAACGGTCCAATTAGGCCTTGTGCCATTCGGCTTGTGCAAGTGAAGTAACTAAAAGTGCAGGGGAAAGGGAGTGGGGAGTGCAGGTCGGGTGGATGGAAAAATGCTAGGGTGGGAGGGGGTGCAGGGCAAGAGGAGGTGTACAAGTGTAGGGGGGAAGAGGGGATGAAGAGAGCCAACAGGGCTAGGCAAGTACTAAGCGGAGGCCAGCTGGGGAAGTGCCAGGGGAAGCAGGGAGTAAAGACCACATGCAAAGCGCGAGTACAGGGGTGGACCAGGCTCGGTAGTGTTAAATGACTTCAATTCAGCAAACCCACTAAGTCAGTGCCTCGTCTGGGACACCCAAGGGAGCCCTTATTTATATATTTTTATGACAAGTTATACTCTGGATTATAAACCCTTATATAACGCCCCTCTCCTAGAATCCCTCTGACCCCACTGAGCCAAGAAGTAGGTTTGTTTTGCAAATTAAAAGATTTATTGAAAATTTAACAATATATATATCACACTTTTATAATAAATTAATATTTGATATCACACTTAAGAACATGATGTTGATCAACAATGGATAATCTTACACTAGCACACCTATTTTATTACTTAGGAGTTGGTATGGAAAGAACAAGGTAGCTGGGAATGCTTTATGGTTTCACAGAGATGCAAAGATGAATAAAAGGCAGTACAGAAATAAACTTGATATGATTTCAGCAAAAGATAATATGATTACTTTTTCTCTGATAATTCACTCCCCCCCTACGCAATGTAAGGAGATGGAAGTAATACACACACAGTCTTCAGGAATACAATCACAGTACAATACAAGTTCAGTTCCCCCCTAGCAAGCTTAGGTCACAGGGATGATTTTAAACACAGGCAAAGTACTTTAAATGTGGTATGCAAAGAAGGGAAAAAATATGCTAAAAATGATTTTAATTCCCTATAAAAGATTCAGGGTGGGTGATAGCTACTTTAAATTAGTTCAGGATCACTTTAGCAATGCTCTATGAATGATTGTCAGGTTGCAAACGAATTTCAGCAAAGGGAAGCAAGAAGCTGCTATTTTGACAAGTGAAGAAATTTGAGCCAAATTGCAAATCGTGGCACTTTTTCCGAGTGCGTCGAGTGCGATAACGCTGGTTGGAAAGCCTAGAATCGTAGCTTTAAAATGAAAGTTAAATCTCGCTTCTAGCACAAACGGATCAAGAGATACGGACGATTTCATAAAGGTAGATTTTCAGAAATGAAATAATGATTCAAAATGGCAAAATTACACTTTTACAGGTTTAAAATCGGAGAAGGGACACACGATTCCTATGATGCAGTTCTGGACAGGTTCAAATGTTTTGAATCAGATTATTTTAAGCTAAGAGATTGGTTCTGCACAGTTCTAGCTGGGTACTCACACTATTTATTTGAAATAGGCCGTCAGGATCTGGTCAGGTTGGGACTGGACTCCAGGCGGTTGGTTCTGAAGTCACAGCTATCTGGGTCAGCTCTGCTCTGCTGGTCTGGATCTCTGGTTCTGCTCACAGCAATCTGGTCTGGTCTCTCTGGATACAGCACTGCTTTCTGGGTACTGGTTCTGTTCTGGATTCTGGAGTTCTCCATCAGCGTGCTGCGCAGGAATTCAGTTGAAGGTTGGAAAATGAATGTCCCTGTCTGGCTTCAAGTGGCTCTTGTTATGTCTTTTGAAAATGGGTGTGGATGCTAACTTTCTGTGCCCAACCCACTCACGATTTGATAGGTCAAGGATTTCTCTTTGACCTGATTTGAGAAGGGAGCAGTGAGTCAGAGTGAGTCATCATTATGGCATACAGAAAGAACACTCCCCTTTGCTTTTACCTTAGAAAATCATTTTCACAACTAAACACATTTCCCAGATACACAAGTGGTTGACATTACATATACACATCATATATCACATAAGGTAGTTTCTGTTTCAACTGTGATGTTTCTAAGAGCTTGGATTAAGAAATGACAACATGTTGCGCTTTTTGGTTGGTTTACCAATATTGGATTTTTACCAAAAATGACACAGATGTACACCATCTCTCTACACATATTCCAGTAAATTTTCATTTTTCTAGCGTGAACCCCGTGTCTGCAATCTCCATAATTCATGGGGTCTTGCCTCAGAACATGGTACAGAGTTATTGTTGCCTATAGTTCTGCCTGTATCTACAAAGAAGATACCTTTACCCACCCGTCCCTTCACAGTTCGTGTTAGCGTTGACGGTAAGCTCCAAAAAGATGGTTAAAACTATTTCTTTTGGTTTTTGAGTTTGGCATAGTACGTACAGCGTTCACTTATAGCTGTCCCTTTTTCTTCCATGTCTTTCCTCCTGGGCAAATGATGTTCACCACGAAAGAACCTAATTCGAAAAGATCCAAAAAGATTTTTTGAAGCTTTTACAATTTAACCCCAATTTTTGGTTGTTGTTGTTGTTGTTTTTTTGCTCTCCCCCTGATGAATTTCTCACATCTACATACTTTGGTTTGAGAATGAAACATGTAGGGTTTTGTTTATGTTGTATTTTCACCAACATTTAAATATTAAAAAGGTATATTTAACTGTTCAGAACCGTCAGCTATTACATAGACGGATTCATCAAATCAAGCATTCGATATAGAGAGTTGGTACCCTGCCAGCAGGGACCACCCCTTAGCTCAGTACTAAAACAAAACTTCCTCTCTCGAAATTGGGTGTTTTTTCACTCTGTTCTTACGACTTGCTAATGAAGTTAGTTGTCTGTATCAGAACGTCTCAAAAAGTCTCCTGATGATTTCAGGCTCATTTTGCACTTTTTCACGTGCACGAAAGTTTATGTGATTCCTAATGTGGTTTTAATCTTTCAGTATTATTCACTGTATTTTAACCTCTGTTTTTGTAAGAATTGAACAATTTAATATGTCAATTTAATAAAATATTGTGTTGATTTATATTTACCTGGTGGTGTTATGTATTAATATGTATAATTGTCCTTTTTTGGTGAATTTCTAAATCCGTAGGAGGTCTGACATGGAAGCTACGAGATTCCTTAAGTTTTGAAACATTCGTAGGCCTGATTAGGGGGGACGAATCTCGTGGCATTATTTAGTTGCCCTTCTGTCTTCCATTTTGTTTAATACAGAGTTCTAACACCTGTTAAAATGTGCACAGAAAAATCACAAGAATAATGATATTAATTATATAATTTTGACAAGTCCGTACTATGAATTATCCATCTTTTTAAAATTATGCTCTGGCCCAGAGGGGTGTGGTTTCCCAAAGCACATGGTGGAATTTCTGGTTTGTCCACTTCCTCCAACTGAAGTTGCTCACAGTGGCACTGCCCCTCCCCGTTTCTCTCAAGAGGAAGCCATTTACGACCCCCCCTAATTTAACATTTGCCTGAGCCAAGGAAGGCTCATTGTTCAGTTTCCTGCAGTCCCCAGCTGCTCCTCCCCTAATCCAATCAGAGAGGTGTCATCTTCCTTTGGTGAGGGCAGGAGAATGCAGGCCAGGCCTGGGAAGAGTGGCTGAGCAAGTTTCAACTCCTGTCGGGGTAGTTGCCAGGCAGAATTCAATCTCTTTAAGCCAGGCTTCAGCTAAATGTCACTTTTGTTCCCAGTTTTTCTTCATCCAAATCAAACTTACAATTTTTACACATGCAGCTAGAATGCTGATTCTAAGTTCAAAACTATGACATTTAACAGTTGCAAACTATGTGACACTAAACAGGAGGCCACTCATTTATTTTAAACATTTCGATTTTAGTGGCTTTAAGTCCAATTTCACTTCAGCTGCTGACATCCACAGCTCAGCCAGTTTCATTATGAACATTATTTTGGGCTCTTTCTCTTTCCAGATTTTGTATGCACACAAGTCTACCTTCTGCCAAATGTCTGCTGGTGTTCATTGAGATTTTTGAATATCTTGCAATGTTGAAAATAGGCATTTTTAGCTTGCATTTCAGAGAAACGAAGGTGATTTCAAAGCGCTTTTTGAGCCAACCGGCACTGCTGTTTTTCCTTTGGCACGCATTCCACTCATGGCACTCCTGGCCCATCACGCTCGCACTGGTGGGTGGTAGGTCAGGCGACCATTTTGGTGTGCGCAAAAACTGCGTGGTTTTCCTGGATCCTGGCGCAAATGTGGGCTTTTCCACCATCTTGGATTTCCTAAGCCCACAACACCAAATGTTGCAGCATAATAACTCGGACATGGGTCAAAACCCCTGACAAGCCCCCCCGCCTGACTGCGCTTTGATTTCGAGTCGAGGGGAAGTCGGGTGCAAAGGATGTTTTGATCCACACGCTGGGATGTCCGCATGATCTTCTTCCAATTCCGTAGATGGCACAGTTCAGCATCTTTTCCTCCATCCAGTTGGATAGATCGGTTCTCCTCGCCGGTCCTGATGGGAATATTGGGCGGTACCCCGGGCCCCTCGGATCTTTGCTCCCGGTCCCCGGGTCGTTCTCCTTGGCCAGTCTCCATGGTTTCATCTCTCCTAGGATGATAAAGCAAAAGCGGCAGTACACATTCCTAGACATTTTTCCACCACTATTAATGGTGTAGTGAACATATACATTTTATACATCAGGATACATTTTGCAGTCTTATTTTAAAATCAAGATATAATCAGGAGACATTTTCCTTCAAGAATCATAAAATTTTATAGGCTATATGTGGAATATTTTAGGGTTGGAACTGAATTACTCTGGGTCGGCCCCCTCTGGTATAGCAGAGGACTCCTCCAGTTGCTGCAGAGTGTGCCTGGGATGGCAACACTTTAGCTGATTGATGTGGACCCACTTGTCTTCCCCCTCTGCCAAACTGCCTTTGGGGAGGCGGATCTTGTATGCAACGGGGGAGATATTGTCTATAATTTCAAAGGGTCACTTCCATGTAGGCAAACATTTTCGCTGTTTGGCCTGGTTCCATTGGAAACTGTATAGATAGACCCGGTCGCCCAACTTATATTCCTTCCTGGTGGATTTCAAATCATAGTGAGTTTTCATGCTATTAGCTGATCTTTCTAGATTCCGCTGAGCATAGGCAAAGGCATGTTGGAGGTGTTTCCTCAAATTCTCTACATACTCATGAGTTGTGGAGGCATTGATCAACGTCTGCTCTTGGGTCCTGTAGAGCAAATGCCGGGAAAGCACCATCTTGCGTCCAGTCATCAACTCAAATGGCGACATTTTGGTTGCAGATGAAGGGGTAGATCTGATGGCCATTAGGACCAGAGGTAATCAGATATCCCAACTTGACCCAGAATCTGCCTCAAACGTTTTTAATATGCTCACAATGGTCCGGTTGTAGCGTTCTACTGCCCCAGAAGAAGCTGGCCGGTAAGCAATATGTAGCTTCCTTTTGACCCCCAGTATCTCCCACATCTTAGTCATTACTTCACTGGTAAAATGGCGACCTCTGTCTGACTCAATCCTTTGAGGTAGACCAAAATGGGAAAAGATGTGGTTAATCATCAGGGCAGCTGCTGTTTCTGACTTGCAGTTTGCAAGCATGTGACCGTCAACATGTACTTGTTTCCCCTAGACGAGCGAATCACAGGGCCTACAAAGTCGATTTGCAAATCTGACCATGGCAGTGTCATCCCCCTCTTTTGGAGAGGCGCCCCGTGTGTGAGGAATGTTGGCTGAAATTGTGCACACACCAGACACCCCTTCAAGTATTGGTCGAGGTCCTGCCCCATGTGTGGCCAGTATGCAACCTCTCTTAAGATCTCAAGTGTTGTATGAAACCCCCTATGACCGGCGGTGGCCGCATCATGGGCGTGACTTAACATCAGGCTTCGGAATGAGGTGGGGACCACCCACTGATCATAGCCAGCTTTGGATTTCCTTACCAACAAACCGTCTTGGATTCAGAACATTTTTGGACATTTCATCAACACTTTAAGGTCCTCTTTGCCAATGTAATCGGTATCCGTCAGGGGAAAGTTCTCAGGGTCCTCAATGTGTTGGTAAAACTTACCAATTATTGGATCCCCCTTCTGACCCGTAATTAAATCAGCATCAGGGGTCTCCTTATTCCATTGTGGAGTTGAAAGATCATTGTGAGCATTTGTCTGGGACCTAGTCATAGCAGTGACCTGGATTTCCCCCAACAGGGACTCTATTTCTATTAGATTCCCTTGGATGGCCCCGGTTTTGGCCAGCTGATCAGCTAAGTCATTTCCAGTTTTGTCTGGTTCCTCTACTTTGGAATGACCCTTGATCTTTTTCCAGTAGACGGTCATCCCATTCAATGTGACCAGATCATCAATATTTTGGATTAACTTCCCATGTTTCAGGGGTTTGTTATTAGCACATAAAATACCTCTGGTTTTCCAATTAACCAGGTGCTCCATGAACCCGTTCCGTACATAATCTGAATCTGTGATTATGACCAGTTCGTGGAGTTGATGTTGGAGAGCAGTGAGGATGGCTTGATGCACAGCCATCAACTCTGCTACTTGACTACTTCGGGGACCGATTTTGTACCCAGCGGAGGGTTCTGGGACTCCTTCACCCATGCATTCCCTACGCCGGCCACCAGTTCTTTTTCCCCGTTGTTGTCAACATGGTAAGAGCATCCATCCACATAGACAGTGGGCATTCCCTCACACTTGTCTTCTTCAAATAATTTGTGTGGGGAATTAAGGTATGCCTCCATGTTGTCCTTGATTTTTAGACTTTCGTCCTCGAGACAGTTTTCTCTGGCACAATCATGCAAGTCAGCCAGACCTTGCGCGAGGGGACTCTTCTTGTTTTGGCCATATCTGACCTCCACAGGAAAGCCTTGCATTGACAGAATCCAGGAAGTAATTCGGAAAATACTCACATTCCCGGCCCGGATTTTGTCACTTTGGAGGTATTGCAGAGGCTGGTGTGGAGTCTGCACTATGATGTGTTCCCCCTGGATGAACGGGCGGTAATTCTTCAATGCCCACACCGTTGCCAGGAGTGCCTTCTCACAATCGTTGAATTTTTCCTCCACAGAGGATAAAGTTTTGCTCGCATAGGAGATTACTTTATTGACCTTGTCATGCTTTTGGTATAATACTGCCGTCAAGCAGAGAACCCTGTCTCCAGGAAGAACTCCTGGTTTCTGACAGGGTTAGCTAGGCAAGGTGCTTCTCAGAGGCTTCTTTTGAGTTGTCTTACTGCCTCGGATTGTTCTGGACCCCATTCCCACTTGACCCCCCCTTCAAAAGATGAATCAGGGGTCTAGTGATCTCTGAGTAGCCCTCAATGAACTTTCTGCTGTAATTAGTCAGTCCAAGGAGGCTCCTTAGTTCCCACAGAGTTGTGGGATCCTTCAGTTTCTGAAGTGCTTCCACTTTCTTTTCTTGGGGACATAGACCCTGAGGAGTAATCTCATGCCCCAAGAAATTAACACAGGTTCTACACCACTGTGCTTTCTGAAAGGACAGTTTTGCTCCGGCGGCCCTCAACTGTGTCAGAACATAACAGATCTCCGCTATATGTTCCTCCAAAGATGAGCTTTTGATGAGGACATCATCTACATAAGCCAGGTTACCCCTCGCACCCAGGTCGGGCATGGCCTTATGTAGGAAAATGTTGAATTCATTGCCGGAGTTGAGGTATCCGAAGGGAGTTCGGGTCCATGTGTACTGCTGGCCCCCAAAGGTAAAAGCCAGTTTGTATTGGTCCTCCCTACTGAGAGGCACGGTCCAGTATCCATTGGTCAGGTCTATTGCAGTGAATACCTGTGACCCCTGAATCTGGGCCAGCCCTTGGTCAATGTAGGGAAGAGGCCATCGTGAAGTATGGACCCGTTTGTTGAGCTCCCTAAGGTCACCACAGAGTCTCCACTGGCCGTTTGGCTTCAATATTCCCAGCACCGGATTATTGAAGGTGCTATGTACTGGACGGATTATTCCCCAGGACTCAAGGTTCTTAATTATTTCAGTAAGGGACTACATTGATGCGAGAGGCAAGCGATATTTCTTCACAAACACTGGAGTCATGCCAGAGTCCGTGGGAATTGTTTTTGTGTGGATGTCGGTGCGACCACAGTCATATGAGTCTACCGCAAAGAGATCTTGGAAATACAAGAAAACTTGTTTCAACTTTTGCTTCTGTTCCAGAGTCACGCAGGCATCAGCTAGGTTGACTCTCTCTTCCACCATCTACCTGAAGCCTGGAAAGACTTCTGGTTTGGCTATCTCAGCGGCCTCCTCCAGCTGGGTGGAGAAGTCCCTGGTCAGAGTGCTGATTTGGACCGGAGGCTTCAGGTGGGAAAGGCAGCCCTCATGGACCTGGAAAATCACCTCATCCCCTCTGAAGTCACAAGTCACATCTTCCTTACCATAAGGGCAAGAATTGTACACCAGGAAGTTCCCCCCTTGCCGGGTAAAGATCCTGTCTGGTGTTGTATTGTCATCACTGTCACTGTCAAAACAGTCCTTAGGGATTGGTCCAACAGTTCATTTCCTAGATCAATGGAAAAATGTCGGTCATCAACCGCCATCCCAATAATGGTGCCTGCGGCTAGAGTTATACTCTTTAAGTCACTGTTATCCACCTCTATTGGAATGGTGTCATGCTCTAGATTGACTAGTGGAGTTGGGTTTACCCCCAACCCTTGCTGTTGGAGAGAAGCATTTAGATGAATATAAGCATAAGGGTTTTTCAATTTTTGTCCTCTTTTAACTTTCACTTCCAGGGAGAATTGTCGGGTCCTTTCTGGGATGGTGACTTCCTCCTTAATCTGAATTTCAACTGCATAAGGTAGCAATTGAGCTGACCTAAATGCTTATTCTGGATCATCAAAGCCCATGGGATTATCCACTAATCGGGACCAAGCTTTGAATTTTATTAGGTCCAAACTAATGGCAAAGCGATTGAGAGTGTCACTGTCTAAGTAAAAGGCGGCAGTGACGTCTCGCACGACCCAACAATTATGGACTATGCTCTTGTTGCCAATGGAGATTTTGAGCATACACCTGCTTGGCAGGAGATGTTTGGAATTGGGTGCTTCCAGGTCCATTTCCCATTTGTCTATCAGTTTGAATGTGGGAATGGCTGTATCTTTTGGGAATTGGCGGAACATGGCTTCGCTGATGAAGCTCTTACCGTTGTTCACACACACTCGAGCGAGAACAGAGTCCTTCCCATCATTTAACTGAACAGGGATGAACAACTGCTCTCCAATTTGCTGAATATCAGCAAGGCTCTGAGCTGATTTCACATCTTTCTGGACTATCGGAGTGGGAATGTCTGATTGTGGATTAGTAAAGAATTTCAGAGTGTTTCCTTCCAGTATGGAATACCACCTTAAACTGGAGGGAAGGTTGATTTCAGAAATAGAGAGGACCCCCCATCACCAGGCTGTTGTCCTACTGCTATTACTGTCACATCTGAAATTTGGTTGTTCTGGAAGTGAAATTCTACTTGGTCAGATTTTTGTTCAACCATGTGGCAGGTGCCGTTTAAACTAACATGGTTGACGCTCTGTTTTAATTTTTTTGGTCGGCTAGTGTGGGTCCAGAGGACCTTGTTTACGCAATCTATTAGGGGTGACAACCTTCTCAGGGGGTCATTCTCTAGTAAACAAGGGGGGCCCTCTGGAGTCACTACTATGACCTGGTGTTTCACCTTGTGTCGCCCAATTTTGATGTTCAAATCTGCAGTCCCCTCGACGGGAATTTCCTTCCCGTCAAAGTTCTGGAGTTGTCCAGGAAGAGAGGTGAGAGGAATACGGTAATTCTCCCCCCTTCCTGTATTTAGTTCATCAAAGGCCCTTTTGGACAGAAGAGTAGCTTGGGATCCAGTGTCCACCAGTGCCAAAATTGTACCCTGCCCCTGTACTTGTACCAGGGCATAGTATCTTCCATCCTTCTCCTCAAGGGGGCACAAATAATGCACATTTTTTGGACAACTGGTGGGCTAATTTTCTGGGTTTGGACATTGGGAGAGAAGAGATTTGGGCAGAATTCTGTGGAGAGCCTTGGGAATCTGAAAGAAAAAGTTGGCAACTGGAAATGGTTTCGGGTTCCCCTGGTTCCGGTTCTGGGCCGCCCCCCCTTTTTGGAGGCAGTCATCAGGATGGGTTTGACCCATGGGATTTTGGTATTGTTGGTTCTGGGATAGAATGATGGGCGGCGACAGCTCAATCCCCACATCTACCCAGTCTATTGCTGCGGTTTTAGGTTCCCCTGGCTCCGGTTCTGGGCCGCCCCCCCCTTTTTGGAGGCAGTCACCAGGATGGGTTTGAACCAGGGGTTTTCGGTCTTGTTGGTTCTGGGATAGAATGATGGGCGGCGACAGCTCAATCCCCACATCTTCCCAGTCTAGGTTGGAATCCCTTGGGACCCATTTTTCCTTGGGAGGAGTTCCCCCATCTCTGAAGGGGAAGATCCTTTTCCCAGGATCCTATGAGGATCCCTCTCTCTCAAATTGGAAGACATGTACCTCCTCCACAAAATGGGTCTGTTTGGGAACTTTGTTTCTCCTACCTCCTCTCTGCTTCTTGGGCGGCAGACTTCCAGGGGTAGGAGATTTTGTTTCCGGTTCCTGGTTTTCCAGGGGCTGTTTACAAGCTGGGAAGGAAGCTTCCTCCAAGGCTTTACACCCCCCTTCCTCTTGTGCCTCCTCCCTGGGAACCGGTGGGTTATCGGGATGCTGCACCCGTCATTGTTCTGGAGCACCAGGCCCAGAGTTTGGGGCATTCTGCGGTGGCATGCTCATCTGAGGGTTCTGTTGAGCCCTCAGTATGTGACCCAGATCCCGTGCCATATTTTGGACCTGGCGCTCCAACTGTGAAATCCGCTCAGGCTGATACAGGGTTTTATTTTCTCCCCTGGGCTGATCCCGGGAAGGGTAGCTATCCCTTCTCTGGTAGTACCCTGGGTTGGGAAGATTTGGGTACCCCTCCACCCTTGGCCTCCCCTCTCCCGGATAAGGTGGTCTGGGCTCAGGGAAGTGGGGAAAGAAGGATGGATGATTTGGGGTTGGAAATTGGGTGGATACCTGGGAAAAAAGTTCTGCCTAGGATTTGGGGAATTTCTGCCCTCCTGTGGGAAGTTAGGAGGGAAGTTCCCTGGGTTAGGTGCTTGGCTGGATCCCCCCTTGAGCCGGAGGAGTCCACACATAACCCAGGATGGGTCGATTTCCCTTGTAACGGGGACTTACATAATCAGGGAAGTGAGGGACCCCATTTGTGGGACTACCTCCTTGACTCCATGTCTGTGACTGGCCCAAAGGCCTTCTGGGCTTAGAATTATTTGGTGCAGGCAGGTTTTTAGGCCCCCCCATCTCCAAATCTAAAACGGGGGCAACCTTTGCATTTGCCACCTTGGCAGCAGCAGGGGTGCTGTTGGTTTTGGGTTTTTTGGGCTGATTCTTATTTTCCACCGGTTTCTGCACCTCATAGATGCGGGTGGCTTGCACAATGACCCAGTCTAAAGATCTTTTCTCGTGAAAATCTCTCACGAGCTGGGTCATTATGTATTTGGGGAGAGCATGGAAAAATGTGTTGATGAATTCTCTGATGTCCGTGCGCACCCTTCTGATGGTCTGCGCAAAGGCACGCTTCAATTCTTACACAAATTCTCCCCACATTGCAAATTGTAGGCTGCCTTGCAAGCCTCTTGGGGATTCCGGTGAACAGAAAAATGTTTCAAGATGGCCACCCTGTAGGTGGACCATCTTGAAAGATCCTGGTCCTCCAGCCCCGCAAAGACACTGGAGTATTCTGGGGAGAATGTCCATTTTACATACTGAATGCAGCTACTGCTGTCTTTCAAATGGAAAGTCTCCATCATTTGCTCATAAAGCTCCAAGTGTTCCCAAACAGAATACTTGGCGTTCTTGTGATAAGGGGTGATGACACTCCTTATTGCCTTGATCTGCTTTAAGGGGTCCTTAAGCAAGGCCCTTTTTGCCTTATTGGCCTTTTTGGTTTGGGTAACCCTGGTCCATTCATCCTCTGACTCAGAAGCACGGCTCCCAGAGGTGCCCGTCTGATCTTCCAGGCTCTACCGGATTCTGCGAGCCTGGGAATGGCTGGCAGAATGTGGGGACCTGGTCTCCTGTGTCCTGGGCAGCTCAGAGGAGTCTTCAGATCCCTCCTTGCTGTCAGGATTTGATGGGTAACCCCCAACTGACCTAAATGGGCAGAGGTTTTCAGGATGCCCTTAGTGGGCCTACTCTTCTGGGGTTCCCCACTAAATTGCACTGTGCTTAGGTGCCCATACCCGGATGCCCGCCCATCCATTCCTGGGAGGTACTGGCCTATGAACCCCATACTTTTGGCTGGATAGTAATCTGCCCTCCCTGTGGCCCTGTGCTCATGTGCGCCAGGGGACATGGGGGTGGCAGAGTCCAAGGACTGGGAGAGATGAAGGCCTCTGGTACTAGGGCTCCTGAGGTTATGCTCAGGTGTTTCCCTTTCCCAGCGAACTTCATCTCTATCAGCCCCTGCTCTCTGTTGCAATGCAAGAGCCTGCGCTTTCAGTTCCTCAGTTAAGACGTTACTAGACTCTTTCAGTCTCTCCTGCATGGCTACCTTTTCTGGAGCCTATCATTGTGCTGACAGAGAGCCTCATTCTCTCTCTGTGCCTCCTGACTGGTCCTGGAATACTGGGTCAGTCTTTGCTGCAGGAGGGTTACCTCCTGAGTCCCATCCCTACCCGCCTGCTCCTTTCTTGCCAGGGCATCTTCCACCCTCCTGGTGTGCTCTAACAAGTTCTGATGCTCTTTTTGGAGGTCACCCAGCCCCTGGAGGGCCAGGTGATTTCCTTCAATTTTTTCTTTTAATTGGCAGACTTCCTCGCCTAAGGTGTCCCTTTCCTGACTAAGAGCCTGCATCTGTGCCGCCAGGTCATCCCTCTGCCTTTGAAAGGCACCAGCTTTCTGGCGTTCTTGATCAAACTCTGCCTGGGTATCCAGGTCTTTCAAAATCAATTTATTGCTTTCCTCTTTCTCTCTGTCTAGTCGGATTTGCAGGGTGGCTACCTGCTCTGTGAATGCCCTGTTAACGTCTAGTTGTTGCTCCAGCTTTTTCTGGCTCTGCAGTAGGGAGTCCAAACCTTCTTGGTAGTCCTTCTGCAAGGCCAGAAATCTGGTATCCTGGTCAGCCTTTTCCTGTTGCATGATATCCATATCATCCTTTATTTTAATAATATACTGCCTACTATCATTTTCTGACTCCTGGCTCCTCTGCAGCCTCTGCTCAGAAGAGACCAGGTCAGATTGGGCCATCTCTAATGTCATCAGTTGCCTATTTGCCAGATCTTGGCCTTCAGCACATTTGTCCTGTATGACTCCCATATGTAAATATAAATATGCCGCTACCCTGGCAATCTTGTTGTGCTCATCGTTGGCCGTAGGGGCCATATATAGTTCACTCAGGGCCACATGCAAGGGACCCTGATCTCTCCATATATCTGACCCTGTTTCAGTGATCTGGGGTGCGATTGCCTGCAACCAGACCGCCTGGTCCTGATGAGCCCACTCACCTCTCACAAATAGCTTATGTAGGAGGTGTTCTCTGGCTATTTTGATATCTACCAAGGTCGTCATTCTGGAACTTGATTTCCTTCCTGACTTACAGAAGTTTGTATTTTATTTTGCAAAACAGACCGTTTCCTTAGAGCGTTCCTTTGAGGGGTGTTTTTACAGCGTAACACGGCGTGGTGATCCAACAGAATTTATATATCCTGTCAGTTAGCACACTGTATTAATCTGACCAAGTGATAGATCTAATCCAGAATCCCCGGCTACGAGCCCCCACTCCGTTAAATGACTTCAATTCAGCAATCCCACTAAGTCAGTGCCTCGTCTGGGACATCCAAGGGAAGCCCCTATTTACATATTTTTATGACAAGTTATACTCTGGATGATAAACCCTTATATAACGTCCCTCTCCTAGAATCCCCCTGACCCCACTGAGCCAAGAAGTAGGTTTGTTTTGCAAATTAAAAGATTTATTGAATATTTAACAATATATATATATATCACACTTTTATAATAAATTAATATTTGATATCACACTTAAGAATATGATGTTGATCAACAATGGATAATCTTACACTAGCACACTTATTTTATTACTTAGGAGTTGGTATGGAAAGAACAAGGTAGCTGGGAATGCTTTATGGTTTCACGGAGATGCAAAGATGAATAAAAGGCAGTACAGAAATAAACTTGATATGATTTCAGCAAAATATAACATGATTACCTTTTCTCTGACAATTCACTCCCCCCCTACGCAATGTAAGGAGATGGAAATAACACACACAGTCTTCAGGAATACAATCACAGTACAATACAAATTCAGTTCCCCCCTAGCAAGATTAGGTCACAGGGATGATTTTAAACACAGGCAAAGTACTTTAAATGTGGTATGCAAAGAAGGGAAAAAATATGCTAAAAATGATTTTAGTTCCCTATAAGAGATTCAGGGTGGGTGATAGCTACTTTAAATTAGTTCAGGGTCACTTTAGCAATGCTCTATGAATGATTGTCAGGTTGCAAATGAATTTCAGCAAAGAAAAGCAAGAAGCTGCTATTTTGACAAGCGAAGAAATTTGAGCCAAATCGTAAATCGTGGAAATTTTTCCGAGTGCGTCGAGCGCAATTATGGAAGAAGTATAATGAATAGAAAGTCGGTTCTGGGTTCGTTGGAAAGCCTAGAATCTTAGCTTTAAAATGAAAATCTCGCTTCTAAGAGATACGGACGATTTCGTGAAGGTAGATTTTCTGAAATGAAATAATGATTAAAAATGGCAAAATGACACTTTTACAGGTTTAAAATCGGAGAAGGGACACACGATTCCTATAATGCAGTTCTGGACAGGCTCAAATGTTTTGAATCAGATTATTTTAAGCTAAGAGATTGGTTCTGCACAGTTCTAGCTACTCACACTATGAATTTGAAATAGGCAGTCAGGGTCTGGCCAGGTTGGGACTGGACTCCAGGCGGTTGGTTCTGAAGTCACAGCTATCTGGGTCAGCTCTGCTCTGCTGGTCTGGATCTCTGGTTCTGCTCACAGCGATCTGGTCTGGTCTCTCTGGATACAGCACTGCTTTCTGGGTACTGGTTCTGTTCTGGATTCTGGAGTTCTCCGTCAGCGTGCTGCGCAGGAATTCAGTTGAAGGTTGGAAAATGAATGTCCCTATCTGGCTTCCAGTGGCTCTTTTTATGTCTTTTGAAAATGGGTGTGGATGCTAACTTTCTGTGCCCAACCCACTCAGGATTTGATAGGTCAAGGATTTCTCTTTGACCTGATTTGAGAAGGGAGCAGTGAGTCAGAGTGAGTCATCTTTATGGCATACAGAAAGAACACTCCCCTTTGCTTTTACCTTAGAAAATCATTTTCATAAATAAACACATTTCCCAGCAACACAAGTGGTTGACATTACATATACACATCATATATCACACAAGGAAGTTTCTGTTCCAACTCTGATGTTTCTAAGAGCTTGGATTAAGAAATGACAACATTTTGCGCTTTTTGGTTGGTTTTCCAATATTGGATTTTTACCAAAAATGACACAGATGTACACCATCTCTCTACACATATTCCAGTAAATTTTCATTTTTCTAGCGTGAACCTCGTGTCTGCAATCTCCATAATTCATGGGGTTTTGCCTCAGAACATGGTACAGAGTTCTAACACCTCTTAAAATGTGCACAGAAAAATCACAAGAATAATGATATTAATTATATAATTTTGACAAGTCCGTACTATGAATTATCCATCTTTTTAAAATTATGCTCTGGCCCAGAGGGGTGTGGTTTCCCAAAGCACATGGTGGAATTTCTGGTTTGTCCACTTCCTCCAACTGAAGTTGCTCACAGAGGCACTGCCCCTCCCCGTTTCTCTCCAGAGGAAGCCATTTACAACCCCCCTCCCCCTAATTTAACATTTGCCTGAGCCAAGGAAGGCTCATTGCTCAGTTTCCTGCAGTCCCCAGCTGATCCTCCCCTAATCCAATCAGCGAGGTGTCTATCTTCCTTTGGTGAGGGCAGGAGAATGCAGGCCAGGCCTGGGAAGAGTGGCTGAGCAAGTTTCAACTCCTGTCGGGGGTAGTTGCCAGGAAGAATTCAATCTCTTTAAGCCAGGCTTCAGCTAAATGTCACTTTTGTTCCCAGTTTTTCTTCATCCAAATCAAACTTACAATTTTTACACATGCAGCTAGAATGCTGATTCTAAGTTCAAAACTATGACATTTAACAGTTGCAAACTATGTGACACTAAACAGTAGGTCACTCATTTATTTTAAACATTTCGATTTTAGTGGCTTTAAGTCCAATTTCACTTCAGCTGCTGACATTCACAGCTCAGCCAGTTTCATTATGAACATTATTTTGGGCTCTTTCTCTTTCCAGATTTTGTATGCACACAAGTCTACCTTCTGCCAAATGTCTGCTGGTGTTCATTGAGATTTTTGAATATTTTGCAATATTGAAAATAGGCATTTTTAGCTTGCATTTCAGAGAAACAAAGGTGATTTCAAAGCGCTTTTTGAGCCAACCGGCACTGCTGTTTTTCCTTTGGCACACATCCCACTCATGGCACTCCTGGCCCATCACGCTCGCACTGGTGGGTGGTAGGTCAGGTGACCATTTTGGTGAGCGCAAAAACTGCGTGGTTTTCCTGGATCCTGGCGCAAATGTGGGCTTTTCCGCCATCTTGGATTTCCTAAACCCACAGCACCAAATGTTGCAGCATAATAACTCGAACATGGGTCAAAACCCCAGCGATGCACACCCTGCCAGGCTTGTCAGGGGAAAGGGGCTGGAAGGATGAGTGCAGATTGTGGGCACGGAACAAGAAGCGAGGGTGCTTGGATATACTGGGCGAGGAGGGCCTGGTGCCCTATGGAGCTCAGAATGGCCAAGGCAGCCAGTCAATGCGACAGAGGGGGGCATTAGCAGGGGAGGGGGGAATGAAGAAAAGCAAAGGTGGGTCTTGAGAAACTTTCGGGAACTCAACGAGATCTGACAGAAGACTGAGAGGGCCAGGTAGTCCATTACAGAGATTGGCTCCTGACGAGGAAAGAGAACTACTCCACACACTCTGCTTGGAATAGAGTCTGATCTGCATAGAATTTCAGCTAGATTACAGACTGGAGGTATTTATAGAAAGAGTCAGATGTAGTGGGGTCCCCAGCCCCATAGAGCCTTGTTGATGATGCAGAGGGTCTTGAACTTGATCCTCGCAGCCACCGGGAGCTAGTGGAGAAATGTTTGGGCTGGAGAGATACAGTCCCTGGGCTTGAGGCCAAGGATAAGTGTTGCAGCCCTGTTCTGGATAAGTTGAAGGGGACAAAGGGAGGATAAAGTCAGATTGAGGAAGATGATGTTGCACTAGTCCAGCCTGGAGAGGACCAGAGCTCTGGAGACATTTTCTCCAATTTTCTGCTTATATTTTTCAAATATTGTGAGTTCATTACAAACAGGGCTCGAAATTAGGATTGGATAAGCCGGAGCTACAAGCAGCGCCTGGGTTTCCAGCAGTAACTGGTCTCCAGGAGCTACTACTAGTGAACAAGGAGGTAGTTTATAGCATTACATTAGTTGGCAGGTGGCAGCCAAAAGTAGCTGCTGGTATCTGTTGCTTTTAAGCTCACCAGGCTCTTTTATATTTGAATTTCATTTGAGTCACATGCTTGAAATAATCAGACTGAAATGTATTGTTATAATATAAATCAATTATGTTAATGCTAATATATACAAAAAGCAACGAAAAATAGAAATGTTAAGGCCCATCTAGTGACATTACTTCACAAACGGTAATGGATTAAAAACACGTTATTTAACAATTACATCTCAATTCACATACTATTCAATTTATTGTACAATTAAAACAGTTTGCAAACACTGTGCAAAAGCTTGAAACTGGCTTTCTTCAACATTGTAAAGAGAGACACACATCATTTGAATCTTGAAGTCAACCTTTCCATATGTTCAAGTTTGGGAGGGCAAACCTCTTTTCTGTGGCATAGACTCAGCCCTGGAAATGAAATCTGGATCAATTCCATGTCTTTGTATGACCAGCACATTCAATGTCAGATCTTTCACAAATTCAAAATCCATCTGCTTTGCCACCCACTGTTTGCTTCTTTTGGTAACGAGTCATTCCAAAAATGCCTGCAGTTTTTGTGTGTTCCTTTCCAATGTTCTCGTTTTGTGCAAGTACAGCCAGTTTTGTTCTGGCCTCAATACCGTCTATGCCAAAATGCAATCTTTCAGGCCTGTACTTTAGGCACATATTATGAAACACCTCCAAATCTCTGTGTGGCAGAATTCGGTGAGACCCCCATGTCTCTTGAAAGCGTTTTGTTGTACACAATCGTCTCAAGTGCTGTGGGAGGAGGGGAACCTGTAACCAACCACCTTGTCTTATGCTGCTGCTCCTTGCTCAATGGTCCATGTGCACATAGATGGAAATGTTTGTTTACTTCCCAAGAGTGTATGTTAGCACAATGGTGCTTTAATTAATGCCTTTTTTTCAAGCAGAATAGCAACACATCCATCACAGGTTTTTGAGCTCCGGTAAAGATGGATGCTGATAGACTGTGACCAATTTAAAATGTTTTCTGTAGCCTTTTTTTCAGCAGCTGCAATTGTTTTCGAAATTGATTTTGCGACATGCCATACATCATATTGGTGCATTATGTCTGGAAAATGCTCTTGCATGGCATTGGCTATTGAAATGTGCCTGTCTGCGGGTATAAGGTCTATTTGCATTCCTCTGGATTGCAGAAGTTGAGTGGATTTAATGAAACCATATTTTTCCATGGCAGCAGGAGATGTACATTCAGAAACTTGCACAACTAATGAAATTGCAATGTTTTTGTTTGGTTTCCATGTCTTGGATGTGGTAAGTTTAGTATTTTTCAGAAAAACCTGGGCTGTCACACTGTCCATCGGTATTACCCAAATTGTTTGTTTACAATTGTTCGAATGAACATTTGACCGAATTTAAAGGGTCACAATTGACCTTTTCACAATTGTGAAAAGGTCAATTGTCATTCGAACAGTTGTAATATGAACAATTCGTATACAACCTGTCCATCGCCAGCAAGCCAGAGCCTTTTGCCAGCAAGAGCATTGTCCATTGACATCTGTTCTAGTGTTTATGCCTGGCTAATAGTAGGGCACAAAAAATCCTTCAGATATTTGCAGTATTGGGTTTTTGAAAGGAACTCTAATCCCACAAAGTTAGAAAAACATGACAGTGTACTCAAGGGTAATCCGATAAACAACAAAGCAGATGAAAAAATTAAATTTCCAGTAGGTGCCTTCCCAAGTATAGGTTGAGCAGGCCATGAAAATAAATGATGGTGGTGTACACAGCTACCCTTCATCTTCAGGTTGGTGCCTTTGAATACCCAAGTAAACCTCACCAATGGCTCCCAAAAAATCCTCCTATGCAATTCAGGATCACATTTAATCATTTTCTTAATCTCGATCGGGCAGCAATCAAATACAATGTATTTTGGTACCTTTAATAGCCAATCATCCAGAGGTATAGTGGTTTGAGATTCCATGGTGGTGGATAAGTCCTCAGCCCTAGGAAGAGTGAAGTCCACATCACAAACACAATTGTCAATCAGTAGCAAAGATGCTTCAGTTATTTATGTGTGTGATAATTCTGATTTGTCCACATGTATAGGAGGAAACAGGGAACATTGTCTGTTTCTTAGATATAATTTGTTTAGAGGGTGTTGATTGTGTTAGAGGTTCTGCAAGCAAATCTGAAACATTGTCTGTGTTTTCTGTCTCTTTTGGGTGACAGTGTGTGCTGTAACAATGATCCCGGGTTACTTTACATGGGCCAGTGCTGACATTCAATTCAAATTCTGCCCACTAGACATCTGCATCATGACATAAAAGCTTGTGAGGACAGTGCTGAGTCTCAAAATGTAGCTGCTCCCAAGTGACAATGGTTTGGCAACCAACATCATTAGTTTGTGAGAGTCTTTATGCTCCTCTTCTTCCTAGGTCTCTAATTTAAGAGAAAAAAAATATGCTTAATTTATAGCACACATACAGAATATATGAATTACAACATGAACATGTAATGTCAATAAAATAACTCCTAAACAACTTATTTTGTATAAAAAAAACCTTTCTGTTGCGTACACTTGTTTTCCAAAATTTCCTTGTAACAGTCAAATTGGATTTGCCGACCACCAGATCAAGCTGAAAAAACGCATTTTGAAACTGTAAAACCTTGAAATTTACTCTTCCACTTAAAGAATCAGATATACAAATATAGCAAAATGGCACAATGGAAATCACAAAAAAATATTAAATATTACATCACAGTTACAATGGATGAAAACTGATATTTTGATATGATATGATTGGTTATTTATAACGTGCTTAATACCCAGAGGTTTCTAAGCGCGGACCTGGGGATCGAACCTGTGTTGCTCCGTGTCGTCTTGCTTCCAATTCGAGCACGTTGCCCCTGAGCTATCCTCCCGAGACACTTACAATATCTTATGTATAAATCTTCTCCATGTGTCTCTGAAATTTTGACCACTTCAGTAGTACACTCCTTGTACATAACAAGTTTAAAGAACATTGAATACATTGTTAAACAATTTCATGTTAAAATCTTTGATCGCACAAAGTACATCTTGAGACAGATGATTGTCGACCTTACAATATCAGTTAAACTATTTAAAAAGATATGGCTAATCATCTGATTAACATTTCTTAATTTGTAATAACATTAAGTCGAACACTGCGTACAAGTAACATTTTAAAAAGACATATTTGAAAAATGTACCTGATAAACTTCAGAGAAGCTGCAGGGAGTTGGTGCGAGATCATCCTGCAAAACATATTGATTAAATTGTGGCCCCGTTAGTGCGTTGTAATGGTTTTTGTTTCGCCTATTCCATTTTTCGCTAACCAGCTAAAGTTTATGAAAAAAACACATACACCATGCATATAGTGAAAGGGCTGTTATTCAGTGACAAAGTACTTTTTTGCTGAAGATGTACTTTCATTGTTGCATGGGTTTCTGAGATAAATACATCAAAGGTTGTTCATCTAATGCTTTGCAATTTGCTGGAAGTAATGCAAATTATCAAAACAATAACTTATCTTAAATGGCAAAAGGATACTATTAATCTATATATATTAGTATAAATCAATACTTGTTCACTTCTCATACCCCACCCTCCAGACTGGTTGCAATAGGAGAATAGTACAATGTTGAAGTTCTAGACTCCACATATATAGTAATTGTAATAAAGATGTAAAATGAAAATAAACAAAATAAAAAAATACATGCAAGGGAAAGTCGATATTGACAAAGAAGCCTACAATCCACTTTGTATCAAAGCCTTTGAAGTGTTATGTAACCACAGTGCCACACCCTAAAATATTGAATATTAGTTCATCACAATTAATCAAAATTCAACAATATTTCTTGAGTTCTGTTTTCTAATAGTTGGCCAACATGTGTTTGGGCCCATAAACATACAGGTCCTCCCCAGACTTTCTTATCTCTTTCATTTGTAGCCTACATACGATCCACTAAGGATGCCTAGGGTATATATGTGTATATACGCCTTAATGCACACACTTGTAAGTAGGGAGTTTCAGATGCTCCCTAGTATTTAAATCAATAGGTCGAATCCAAATGTGCAACCTTTCTCTTATAATGTTATTTTTATCCATATGTTAAGCAAGTTGGTCAAAAGGTGAAGTCTCAATAGCATTCCCATACTCTAGATGGCGTTGTTAGAGTCCATCAACATCATTGTGCTCCTGCGGCGTTCCTTCTGCTTTGTGGCCATAACACGCGTGAGTCCAACGGTGTTTGATGGACTCTAACAAAGCCATCTAGAGTAAAAGTTGACTTACCATTACCTAGAAGAACAGATGAACCGATTCAGTGAGCAAGGTAAAAAGTGGAGGGATGGTGATATTCGTTGTCGATTTCACAGATGTTTTCTTGGTAACTTCTAAAGTGTCCAAGTAGCTTATAAAGGCTTACAGAAGTGTGTGTGTGTGTGTGTGTGTGTGTGTGTGTGTGTGTGTGTGTGTGTGTGTGTGTGTGTGTGTGTGTGTGTGTGTGTGTGTGTGTGTGTGTGTGTGTGTGTGTGTGTGTGTGTGTGTGTGTGTGTGTGTGTGTGTGTGTGTGTGTGTGTGTGTGTGTGTGTGTGTGTGTGTGTGTGTGTGTGTGTGTGTGTGTGTGTGTGTGTGTGTGTGTGTGTGTGTGTGTGTGTGTGTGTGTGTGTGTGTGTGTGTGTGAGTTTGTGTTACTATCCTTGTGGGGACTTGGGTGTGTAAACATGCACACGCTGTGAGGACTTGATTTCACTGTGGGGACCTAAACCCAAGTCCCCACATGGTAATGCCTTCCAAATGACTTAAAACAACTTAAAAGATATCTGTGCCAATTTTTAGAACTTTTAAAAAAATGGCTTTGTGGGGACCTGTGTTTATTTTGGTGTGTTGATTTTTTACTCAGCTCTGCCCCCGCAGGCTGGGTGTGGTATTGCAGTCATCAACACATGGACAGGAATTTAAACACACTTGATAAATCAGATGCCCTACATGCTTAGGCAGCAGACAGCAGATTCATGGGAACCATTTATACACAAATTCAATTGTGTTTTAAATGGCCTGAACTCTGCGTTTAAATGTAAAATAATGAAATTAAGCTGTTTTTGTGTATTTTGTATGTTTACAGAATTGGATATAATTGATACGCAACATAAGTCTTCCCTCATTGCGCATCACACTTCCAGATTCATTTTAAGCATTGGCTACTTTTGTAACAAACCAATCACAATGGGACTTACTTTACTTCCTTATTTTTCTGTGATTTTGTTGAAGTCCCCATAGGGGTGGTGTGTGATGATGTTATGTTATGTTATGTTAACGGTACTTATATAGCGCACCGTCACCAACAGAATTGGTCCCCAGGCGCTCTGGAGGATCTGTAAATGGGAAGGTGGGATGGGTTAGTAAGGTGAAGAGGGCGTAGGATAGTGGGAGGAGTGGTGTACTGTTGGCAGGTTCAACTCGGTAGACACCGGGTGCTGAGCTTTGGTGCGAGTATTGGATCGGTGTCAGTCCGCGTGTGCTGTTGGTGTGGCTTATGTGTTGTTGCAGTGTGGTGAAGTGCGTGCAGCTGGTTGTGCGAGAGATGGTTGTGTGAGTTTTTTAAGTATGCAGAGAGTTAGAGTTTATATTGGTTATGGGTTATGTGACATTTAACATGCAAGCATTCACAGTTCTGTCTAAGTGTAGCACGTGCTGACCTACACAATTCAGTCTGAGTGTGGCACTCACCAACCCTCACAATACCATCTAGATACCACACAGGCCAATGTTCATAATTCTATCCAAGTGCGGGACATGCCAACATTCTCAATTCCTTTTAAGTGTAGTGCTTGGCAATCTTCATAATTCCGTCTTGGTGTGGCACTCGCTAACATTCACAATCCTGTCTAGATACAGCGCAGGCTAATGTTCTCAACTCTAAGTGTGGCACATGCTAACATTCACTGTGTTGCTACCCAATCCAGGGTATTACCCAGAATATCTGTGGGAACCTTAATTAGTTGTTCAAAGGCCATACTGTCAAATGTCTTTTCCAGATTACTCTGCATTGCGTTATTTAGGGTGAATTGATATTGAATTCCACACTGTGAAGACAACACATTATGTGCACTGATGTCATCTTGTCCACACTGTGAAGACAACACATTATGTCCACTGATGTCATCTTGTCTATAGTCTGATTTGTGAATTAATTGAATGTTGGCATCACATTTTGTCTGATTATACAAACATATTCACAGGGTTAAAGTTTAATTGATACTAATTTGGTTTCATTACAAGTTCATCTCTAAGGGTCAAAGTGGCAGTACTGGAATTGCTGCCACATTGATCAATCAGTTGATATAAGGGTTATTGAAAATGGACGCTAATTCCTCTGGTGCAATTAACCCTGAAGAAATTAGCACTGGAGGAATAAGCAATGAAAACCAGTGATAATTCCCCCGGGGCTAAATCCTCCAGTGGAATTAGAGCTGGAAATAAAAATGCTAATTCCATCCTATCTTCAGGTTAAAATACTGAACGAAACACTGCCAAAAATAGTGGCCGATTTAACCAAAAATACCCAAAAGGCGAAGGAAAATGCATTCAGGTGATGCAAATGAAGCCACAGATGCTCCCAATTGGCCATACAAAGGTATGTGAATATGAATGTAATGATGCTGAAGTCCCCATAGAGCTGATATGATGGTACTGAGTCCACCAAAAGGATGGTGTGTGGTCATGTTCAGGTCCCCACTGGGATGTTGTTTGATGACATAGAGGTCCTCACAGGGATGGTGTGTCATGGCATATTAGGCCCCATAAGAATAGTTTGTAATTATGCTCAATGTCGCAGTAGAGATGGAATGCAATGATATTGAATCCTCCAACTGGATGGTGTGTGCTGATGTTGAGGTCCCCACAGGGTTGATATGTGATGATATTAAGTCCCCACATGGATGGTGCGTGCTGATGGTGAGGTCCCCACAGGGTTGATATGTGATGATATTTAAGTCCTCACATGGATGGTGTGTCCTGATGGTGAGGTCCCCCCCCACAGGGTTGATATGTGATGATATTTAAGTCCTCACATGGATGGTGTGTGCTGATGGTGAGGTCCCCACAGGGTTGATATGTGATGATATTTAAGTCCTCACATGCATGGTGTGTGCTGATGGTGAGGTCCCCACAGGGTTGATGTGTGATGATATTTAAGTCCTCACATGGATGGTGTGTGCTGATGGTGAGGTCCCCACAGGGATGATGTGTGATGATATTGAAGTCCTCACATGGATGGTGTGTGCTGATGTTGAGGTCCCCACATGGATGATATGTGATGATATTGAAGTCCTCACATGGATGCTAGGGAGAATTCTCTGTAGAGGCTAATTTCCCGAACCTAGTGAGTCCCCCAGCAGCTTTGCTGGATTTTTGGGGTTTATTTTTTTCTCCTACCAAGAGTGAGACTCTTTTCCTCACACTCTTGGACATGATTTGAGGTGTTCCTTTGACTATCTATGTGTTTGATGGGCTATGGGGGTCTTTCACCCCATAAGGTTTCATGTTTTTTTTTTCTATGTGTGTTACAAAGCACCCTCCGTGCAGTAACACAGGGATGTCATAGTGGCTCCCAAACATAGACCCATACCCTGGGACTGACTACTGTCTCCCAGGGCATGTAAAGTCACCATTGGCTTTACTAGTCCCAAATTATTAACAGACCCAGTACAAACCATCCTATTGTGGACATACTGGTAGGGGCAATTCGATTGCCCCTGTGTCTGTTCGAGGGGGCACTGTCCCGTCCCCCCTGAGCGAGTTTTGGCTGGTGGCAGTGGATACTACTTTTTATATTCGACCGCAAATATATTCCTATGGGATTTTCCCATTGTTCGAGGATAATACTTTTTCAACATAGCCTCAGACATACCGCCGGTTTATTAAATTAATATGAATTCACTGGTTGGTATTTTCTGCCAGAACTCGGTTCTAGAATGGCAATGGTGTTCGCCTCTGTAATTCTAACCCAAGGTTGAGCCCTTTGTTTCACTTTTGGCGGGCTTCTGCACAGAAGCCCTCCAAAGTGGTGCCACTCTGTCTGGGGGCGTGGGAGGGGGTTTAGGCACCCTGGACTGAGTTGCCTCGACAACTCAAGTCGCACTCTTGTGTGCTCACCACTTAGCATGTTTGATTGACAGCTAGGCTGTGTGAATGGGGGTTTTGGTGCATAAAAGCAGGGCCTTTGGGGACTGGAACTTCAGAAGTCGCCACAGGACCTAAGAATCCGAAGAGGGAGAAGCTGAGCCGACCTGCAACGACACCACCACCGGTGGAGCCCTGCTGAACCGACTCACTACTTCCCAACGACAGAGGAGATCTCCCTGCTGGAGAGTCTTCTTCCCTTGACTGGTGGGAAAAACCAGTTTTGCCTTTCTTTTCGTCACCCCCAACGTTGTGTGGTCGAATTGCCCGTGCCAAGCACCCCGGCAACCGGATAGCCACACTTACCACGGGACCGTGAACAAAAGGTGGTGCCTTGTGACCGAGAACTCCGCGGCTGGTTTCTTCCCTGGCAGTGCAACGATCTTCAGCTTTCCTCCACGTCGAGATCTTTTCTTCCTCCAGGCAAAGCCCTGACTTGCATCCGCTGCCAGGAACAACTGCCCCCGCTGGAGCTGTCTCCCCACTTTAAAGGTACTGTGTCCGCCTGACTTCCCTTGTAACGGTTAGAGTGGGGTGTCCCGTAAATCCTCACCTTTCGACTGGGTCGTCCTCCAGAGCTTCTTAAACTTTCTTTTCGAAACTGGTCCAACCGTTCTGTGACATTTTTCTACAAAGACTGGAAGTGCTTTTCCACTGTGCTGTTTGAGACATTCAGCCTTGCTCTCTCCAAGAGTGGGCCTGGCCCTTGACTTTGTGTGCTATACAGTAGATTTTGCCTGCCTGACTTGCATTTGTCTCTTAAAAGTGTTGGTACTGAGTTGGTTTCATACCCTGCCTTTTTCCCTCCCTTTTTAACAAATATTAGAGTGCCATCTAGGTTATGCGCTCACCTCTGTCTGAAAATAAGTGGTGTCTTGAACCTAGACTTGTCGAATATTTATAAGGGGGTTGTATATACTTACAGTGACTGTGTTTGAAATTGCTTGCCTCATTAGTGTTAGTGTATTTTTACAAAGTGTGTTTTAAATAAATAAATCTATACTTTTTAATACCAAAGCTCTGGTCAGTGTTTGCTTATTCTACTGTGTTATCCGCCCTACTGTGTATGCTCTATATACTGCCTAACTCTTCTTGAGAGAAGTCTGACTGCTCAGCCACAGCTACCAGGTAACTCTGGGTGGTACAGACTGCTACCAATTGGGTTTACTGCCAACACCTGTAGTCTTAAACTTTTTGCAGTGGTCCCAGAGGGAACTGCACAGGTTTCTGCCTAACAATGGATAGTATGTGATGATGTTGAAGTCTCCTTAATGAAGATGAATTATGATATTAAACTTTTTGTATGTGGGCTCTTTGATATTAAATGCCTTACAGATATATACTGCTTCAAGGAAGTAGAAGAGAGGGTTGGTGAAGATGTTGAAATAATTTAAGAAAGTATGTATAGGCCTGAGTGTGTTTTATGTTAACTTGAACTCATGTAATGGCAATGTTACATCAACCCCTGCTTAGTACATGGCCAAATCAGAAATTGAATGAAATCTCACCTGACAATGGAGGTCATTATGAGTTGGGCGGTATTCTGTCTGTAAATCCACTGGTCTTACCGTTATAAACACTTGGTCTGGCAGATTTACCGCTGGATCACATGTGGTGGCGACGGAGTATGTTCCCATTTTTTCAGACTCCATTGGACTCTATGGGGCATTTTGGCAGAATTACTGCAGCAGTAATTCCACCCCAGTAATTTCGCTGAAAATGGGTAGAAAGTCAGCAGATTTACCTCCAGCTCATTGCTGGAGGTGAATCTTTTACATTTCTGCCAAAATAATAGTTGGGTGGTGTGGTAATGTGGCGTGAATGCTATTACTGCTGCATTTTTACTGCACTGCCCAACTCGTAATGAGTCCAAATATCTTTAGTTTCTCTTCTGTGCAACTGGGAGGTCTTCTGCCACATTTCACCTACTTCTTGTGCCCATTTATTTAGCATGAAATTCATGACTGTCCTTCTTTACAGGCATGTTGAAGCTGTCCCTCAACTCTCCATTTAGGAGATTTGTTGTTGCTTCAGAGACCACAGCCAAAAATTCAAAAGATAACTTGGCCAAGCTACAGGATGCATTTCGTGCTTTCAGGGCAAGGATGCCCGTAGTTGATATATTGTGCATCCAGCCCCTTGCTCCCCTGTCAGGAGACAAAAGGGGGAAAATGTGGTTTGGAAGCTAGCCATCATGACCTTCACCACCAAACCTTATTGGGATACATGGTTGGAGAGTGGCAAGACCACCCCCTTACATTTCTTGGAGGCACTGCTGAGCTCACCTCTGGAGTGCTATACCTATCCCATCCTACCCTACCTTGACCTAGGCATACCTACCCTTTCTCATCTCTGGGTTAGTGTACATATTTCTAGTGTAAGTTTCCATTTTTCTATCGTGTAAATAGTTTTTTTGTGCACATTTGTGGATAGGGATTTGTTTATATTCTTGAATTAATTCTGATTTGCCACCACAGCAGATAGGCAGGCACCAGCTTCATGAATTGGGTTCTGGTAGCCAGCTGGACTGAGCGTGAGGGGATTAAGACTGACCATTAATTCTTTATAGGCAATGTCCCATGGAGCACACCCCTACAACACGTGCTCAAAATGACCATGTCCGTCGAGTCCCTCACAGGCTAGGTCAAGTGCTTGGGTAAAGACCTTGGCCTAGCAGAGACCAGCATCCTGGTCTGCCATGGCCCTAAGAAAGTCGACCCTGAGACATTTCCCCTTACCATCCACATGTGTGACTCAATAGTGTCCTATCCTCTTTGGGCATTCAACATCTGGCCAGTGTTATAGGCTAGCCTACCATCCACACCACCTATGCCTAGCTCAAGCCCTGCCCTGCCTTGACCAACATTGCACACATTCACCCTGCAGTGACCACTGTAGGTGCCATCATAGCTGCACCCACAAGCAACCCTAGTTCACCTGGGTGTAGCACGCACCAGTTCTACACCAGAGGATAGAGGCACCATACTGAACGCTTCCTCATGGCGAATGCTGTCAAGCATATGTTGAATGCAGGGTATCATGACACCAGCAGAACTTGGACCTTATATCTGCCTGAGACCCTTCTCAGTTGAGAAACCGACCCCGAGATGTGAAGAGGAATATTGGTTAAGGGTGGACCAGACCAACCAGATAATCCACGACTTGAGAGCTCCTGACAGAGAGACAAGGCGCTGTGCTCTTGAGAGTCTCTGATGTCTTGCCACACACCCAAACCCCACATCAAAGGACATTATTCATGCTGAATGGAGTCTTTGGAGCCACTGAGTCAGATCTAGAGCTGACATTTAAGTATTATGCCAACCACCTCCAACACAGTGAAAGTCTCTCAGAATATATGGCCAGAACTGAACCGATTCCGCGGCTGCCTTACAAGCAGAAGGAGGTTGAGCCAAACAACCTGAAACTGGTCAGGCAGCAACACATAATGTGTGTAGCAAGATCAGTGCTGCTGATGCTTCTGCAGCTACGACTCTGAGAACGGATCCCAAAACCACCTTTCTTTGATGAACTGGCCCGGAAGGAGAGATGAAGGACACAGTGTATAGTCTACCTAGTCAACTGGTGTCTCCTTACACAGCCCCAGGATATGACCGGAGACATCAAGTGGTGAAATTGAATCAGACCAGCTTGGTGATGCAGCTGCAGAGGGTGCCAGCCAGGACACTGCCTTTAGGGTCACCCATGCTACCAGAGCTTGGAAGAGACTCTACACTCTCCTCCCAGGAGAGGAAATTCCAGCTCTTCGAGCTCAAGAACCACGGCTGCCCAAAGTATACCAATGGTGAACAGCACCGCTGCAGTCCGGGCAATTCTGCCAAAGCTGTGGACAGCAGAGCAGCACTTTCTGTATGTGCACAAACCCACCAGATTACATCCGAGTTGCAGAAAAGTTCCAGGCCTTGAACATTCCAACATGCGCAATGGTGGGAAACGCCAGTGAGGACCAGACGGAGGAGCAACTGAATCCTCACAATTATTATGCACCGACAGTGTAAAGACAGAGAACTGCAAGTCTGTGCCACCAGACAGGTCCAAAGCTGCAGTGGCATCTCTTGTGGGAAAGTCATCTGAGAACCAGCATCCACCCAAACTGGCTAGCCCACCTGTGAGGTAGATCACCTGTAATCTAACTACCATCAAGAGAAGCACTGGAACACTTTGTACCTAAAGGGCTCCCATGACCACCAGCCACTGTGACAGTTACCATTGATGGATAGCAGGTACAAACGCTACTGCAAAACAGCTCACAGATGAACATTGTGTATGAATGGTTCTATAGAAAACCCTTAACTGATATCCCATTGGATCCCTTGACTGGACTGATCCTCCTCTGCAAGAGAGATCCCCCCTACAAATATCTGGCGTACATCTGATGCAGGCTGCAATTTCCATGCAATGTAGCTGGAGTCAGCACCTCCATCGTCTCCATGGCTTTGTTGTGCAGCAACCGGAGTGAGGAACCCACTCACTGGTGGTGATTAGAACCAATTCCTCGATGTTCAATGCATTGGCTGCACTATGTTGGGAGATGGCTGAACCACGATATGTCAGCACAGTATCCATGCACCCTATGTGCCAGTAGGTATGCTTGCAGATAGATATTCGGTCCAGAGATTTACCTGATGGACCCGTTGTAGATGTCCACAACAACTGGTTGGACCAGATCACAGTCCTGGCACATGCCACAGTGAGGGTTCCTGCCAGAGTGTGACTCAGTGGGGAGCAACACCCAAGATGTCTGGTGATGGAGTCATCAGAATTAGGGGAGATCCCAAGGGGTTTATTAGTACAAGAGACCATGGTGACAATGGATAGCATGTGCCTCAAGACCATCAAGGTATTGGTCATTAATGTGGCCAATAGGACCATATGTTTACCATAATGCATCATCATCATCATCCAGTCACACCTGACCCCTCCTGTAGCCCTAGCAGGTGTTGCTACCAGCCAATCAGAGAAGGTACTGTTACGCTCACCTGGTCTCCACAGGGGCGTTGCACGAAGCTGAACGGTGAACGTCTGCGCGCGTCTCTTCCTGTCCCACTGCTTCACTCACGCTTGGGCGCTACCCTAAAGTGATGAACGGGGAAGTTAACTTGCTGCTTAGGGTGGGCAAGACTCCCACCTCCCTCAAACCTCCAACTGCTTCCCTCTGTGCTTATGTCTCACCTTAGGTATCTTAACGTTGGGCTCTCCGTCCTGCATCTGAATGCAGGGGCGCTTTAATGTTCTTAGGCACCTTCACTGGATCTAGTTCCTTCCCTGATCCTACGGCCTGTAGTGGAATCCAGACCAGCTGTGACTCCGTAAGTAAGTCTTGGTACCAATTGGTTCTTGGTTACTGTTTTTGCTTAAGTGTTTCTTCTTGTTGCCAATGTTTCAATATTGTCCTTATTATTTTGCAGAAGCTGTCTTGGAGATGCCAGATTAAGCAACGGACTCCTGAATACGGCGTCGAGCAGTATTTATGCAGGTGAGTGCTAGCGCGTGAGCGCGCCTTCGAAATGTACTTTAAAATAATGTACTTTAAAATAAGTATTTTTCTATTGCACGGCTAACCTGGTGTCTCTCTTTCCTTCCTCTGCAGGTGTGGTGATGCTCCAGAGTAGCGACCGCGTGGACTGCTTCGATGGAATCCTGAGATGACTGATGCCTCCGGGTAAGTTTCGTTCTCTCTTCTTGTCTCCTTTCTGCAGGTGCAGTGGTCCTCAGGAGCGGCGGATGGAATTGGAAAGACTGCTTCTCTCAGGTAAGAACTTAACTAATGTTCTTCTTCTTGGTTTTCCCTTGTTCGGCAGGTGCAGATGGTCCGTGGTTCCAGATGAAGTTAACAGGGTGTGGCTGAAGTCCAGGTAAGCAGGAGCAGAGCTGGCACGGTGAGCGTTATGCTGCAGGAGTGCAGAATAACACGAAGTGTGTTCTGCTCTTTGGGTTTGGTTTATATAGCACAGGTAAAGTAGTCCCAGCTAAAGTAGTTCCAAGACCAGCCACACCCTAGAAACTAGACTGCATAGCTCAGTTCTTCAGGACTGGGCTATGTGTGGCTCCATGTTCACTGGAACCTTATTCCATGTGGTCAAATAGCATGAACCTGGTGCTAAAGGTGCCAGGGTTGGCTCCAGGAGAGCCTCTGATAACAATTTGTGGCCTTTAAAGCCCCATTGGAAGCCTGCAACTTGGAAAGGCTGGCCCTGAAGACTGGGGACATGCATCATGACAGGTACTGGAATTGAAGACCTTGGACTTTAGCTGCTGATGTCAGAAAAGGACCCGGACCACCTGAGAGAAAAGGTCGCCATGTGCGCCAAGGCTTTTCCCACCAGCCCCTGGGACATCGGCAAGGCCCAAACAGTGCAATACTGGATTTGTGTGAGTGACGAGATGCCCTTCAGGGAGTGATTATGATGCCTAGACCCAGGAGATGTAGAGGATTTACACCACTACCCGGAGGATCTTCTGGAGGCAGGGATCATCCAAGAGTCCAAGAACCCCTACACTTCTACTATCATTGATTACCATCAATTCTGTGGACCATTTATACCATCCACATGAGCCCTTTGATGATAGGTGGACCAACCAATACCAGGAGGCATTCGAGGAGTTCAAGCAGACCCTCACCACTTGAGCTCCTTGAATCCTCCCTCCAGTCCTGGCCTACACGGATCCTCAGTTGCCTTCCATCTTGCACACACATTGATGCAAGTCTGCAGGGATTGGGAGCTGTCCTTTGCCAGGAGAACAATGATGCGAAGAGATTGGTGAGGTCTGCATGCATAGCAGAGGAACTGCCCAGTCAAGTTGGCATTTCTGGTATTGAGGTGGGCTTTCACAGACAAGTTCCAGGATTACCTCTATGGTGCGACTTTCAGAGACCAGAGAGAGAGACAGCAACCCCCTGATGTATGTGTTGAAGTCAGTTAAGCTGGATGCTTCCAGACATCGATGGCTATCATGACCCAGAACAGGCTGCAATGCTGAAGGAGTGGAAGACACTTGTGCAGATGGGAGGAATCCTAAATAAGGTAAGTAAAGTTGGAATTTGGCTATTGCATTGCCTGGTTTTACCACAGAGGATCTATTGAGCAGTAGTGTATGCATTTCTCGACCAGCATGGACATCTTGGCAGTGACTGATCTTTTGTTTGGTCCACTCGAGGGTTTTCTGGCCTACACTAGCAGCAGATATGCAGTATTATTGTCAGCACAGTTCCAGGTATGTCACCAAGAAGACTGCAACTCATCATGCTGCTTATTTTCATCACCTGCAGGGTTCGCATGGACCTCAACTACATCAACTTTATCATGTTGGAGATGGACAGGCAAGGTGTGCAGAACTTCCTGCTGGTGACAGACCACTTTACTCTGAACACGCAGGTGTTCCTTCCTAATGATCAGTGTGCCACCACCGTTACCAGGGTGCTGTGGGAGAAATCATTTGTGCACTATGGTTGGACAGTAAGGATTCATTCCAACCAGGGACCGGATTTTGAGTCGACACTTGTAAAGCAGATACTGGAGCTGGTTGCCATCAAGAAGACCAGTATGCCTCCATACCAATCTTAGGGGAATGCCAAAATAGAGAGGTTCAATCAAACCCTCTCGCCGACGCTGGTCACCCTAATGCCAGTTGATGAGAACAGGCGGTGTCAGCATGTGGCTAATTTGACCCATCGTTATAATTGTTCCAAGAATGAAGCCACCAGGTTACTTGACTACTACTTGACGTTGGGAAGAGATGCCCAACTGCCTGTAAACTTGTATTTTGCAGTATCCGCAGATGGAACATGTGACAAGAACTATGCCAGCTATGTGAAGCAGCTGAAACATCAACTAGAGCAAGGTCATCAGCTTGTCCAAGTTGCTGTGGAGAAGGCAACAGAGGGAAACAAACGCTGCTAAAACACCAAGGTTAAGTTTCACGCTCTTCCGCCTGGCGATTGTGTGTTGATCCATAGCCTGGGAAAGAGTGGACAGAACAAGCTGGGAGACAAGTGGGAGGTTCCACCATTCTTCATTGAGCAACAATTAGGAGAGTTACCTGTCTACAAGGAGTACAGCCAAGGAACATCAAGACATTACAACGGAACCAACCGCTCCCAGTCCAGGTTGAGTCCAGGTTGAGTTTGAGCTGACACTAGCAGTGAGAGAAGAGGACATGAACCTAGGAATTATAGGGTACTGTGGCAGGTGGCCTCTAGCTAGACATCATGGCTCAATTATTTTAATATTATTATTATTATTATTATTACTATTATTATTATTATTATTATTATTATTAGTGTATTTGGAAGGGGAAGGCGGGAAAGGGATCTCCAAGCAATCAGGGGAGGGAGGAAACAGTGAGGAGCAGATCACCCAGTCTCAGGTTGGATGCAGAGTGGAAAGTGTGTGGAGCTAGGTGTTAGCTGGATAGATTTATAAATCAGGCCAAGGCTATCCTCAAGGTTTGTGATATTTAAATGGGGGGGAAGCATGCAACAAGTAGAGTGAAAGGCACCCGTGTATGATGCAGCACAGAGATTCATTAAAAAAAGGAAAACGTTTGTGGCGCGAGCAGAGCTCCTTGGGGACAGTTGGTCTCAACCTTCACTGAGGAGGGTGGAACAGTGCTCCACCCGTACCTTTGCTGGTTCTTTTTCACCTCTGCGGACCCAAGCTGACCCTGACAGGTAGGGGTGTGCTAGAACCCACCACCGCCTCCTGGCAGTCCTGTCACTTCCGTGGCCTGGCTCCACAGTGCTCCGTGAGCGGTAAGCGCCCCCAGTCATTGCCCCCTCTCTCGCTCTGTCAGGCTCAGCGCTCTCTGGTATAGAGAGGGGAGCGCTGTGTAATGATTTAAAGCCTGGCCCCCGCCAAGACAGGCCTCTGAGATTCCCAGGGCTGCATCTGCCAGGTGCAGCGTGGGTGGAGCATTGGTTTGGACCCTGCTCCCAGGCTGCCATCAATGCTGGACTGCCCCTAGCATAAACTGCCCATCCCCAAAAATATTGGGGACTCACCCCACATGCTGCTGCCATACCTGCCATAGAACCATCACAACACAGACTTTTATATTTTGGAAGAACTGTTTATATTTTAAAATAACTCTTTTCTCAGCTGTTTTTAGTCATTCAGCTGCTTAGGAAGGTTAATAATGTAAATGGTATTGTGTGATTATCCCTTTTCATATAAAAATATAAAAATCTACTGGTGTACTGGGAGAAGGGAAAAATCTTAAGATCAACTAAACAAACCATACACCAGCATTTTGCTGTCTGCCTTTACGTTTTGTGTGCTAAAAGGCATACCCAGTGTAACCTGTGCATTTTGATCCCACGTCCACTTCCCAACGAGGTGCACCAAGCCAGGGTCAGACTGGGGCATGAAATTAGTACAGGCACCAATGAAAAAGTGGCCCACAATCACACATTACTATTGATTACTATCCAGAACAGACTGCTTGAGTACTATCCAAGGCGTAGTAAAATTGGTTAAAACTAGTGTGGAAACAAATGAAACCCGCCTACTCTGTCCAAAAGTGGTCCATGCTGTAAACAAATACCTGGCCCATTATAGAATCATTGGCTGGCGCTTTCGGGCAAAGCCCTATAGGCCAGTCCGAGCCTGCATGCTCTAACGTCTGAGTCACTGGATCTTGCTCCAGAGAGCATATTGTTGTGCATTATGACATGGCAGTCAAAGGTGTAATGGATGAAGATGCACCTGGGAACTAGCAATGCCGGTTGGGATAAACAAAGGTGCTGGTCTGAGCCATTTGAAATGGAAATAAAGATAAAAAACAATATTTGTATAACAGTAAAAAAGCATTACACACAGAAATATTACCTATGTCCACCCAATGCACAGCTGAACCTACCAATTAGACTATTTTCAGGCCAATGAGGGGACTTGAACCTGCAGTTTGTAAACACATGGTCTAACCTCTGAGTCACTGGGGATCCCTTCAGAAACCATAGCTTTCTGCAATATGACATGGCAGTCCAAATTGGAATGGATGAAATTTCATCTGGGAACTAGCAATGCTGTTTGGGAGAAACAAATGTGCTATCAGATAGGCAAAGGAGGAGTATTATAGAACATTCAGTAGTGGCAGGGAGAAGTAAAGTTGGGTAGATAGTTGGATGAAGGTGAGGGATAGATATGATGCACAGGAAGTCATGAGTAGGAAAGGGTAGAGGAGCTATGTTTACAATTGTATTGAATACATTGTGGGACTCAACTGTATTCTATGGGGCTCAGCACCAAGAGAAGAGACAGCTGGAGAGCAGGTGTCCAATGTACAAGGTGGTGTATCTCTGGAATGCACTCACTGCATGGGGAGCATGAGCATTATTATGCCATGTCCCTGAAAACACAGATAGCAAATCCCATGTGCTTACTTCCTTAGGTCCCCAACAACATTTGGGAGGGGTTGTATGCTAGAAATTCGAATTTACAAGTAAAACGGAAATGAATTGGCGAATATACTGAAAAAGGTTTTTGCCATAATCAAAACATTACCAGCTGAGAGTAATAAAAGTATCATTTCGAGACAGCCTTCAACACAGTATTTATTTAAAAATGAAATTGTATATTAGTTACCCCATGACAAAGGAAGGACCCTAGATTGGGTAGCCAACCTTAACTGTGATACTATAATTACATCTATTAGACCCCAATCTTGGACATATCATTATCTATTGTCATTTACTCTCTCAGCTAATACTCTGAAAATTCAGGTCCTCAACAACTCCCCTTGCTTATGGTGTGACCATCACATCATAACTTTGAACACTGAAGCTACCCCGCGGGCTCCGACACAGATAGCCCCAGCACTCCCCACTCGTAGTAAAAAAAACATAACTAAGGAACAACTCCTCCCACTGCTACTTCCTTCCCTCAACGCGGCTACCAACTCATGTTCTGATCCCACCTCCCTAGCAGACACCTATAACCAAACTATGCTTACGGCTATAGACTCTATAGCACCCATCAAACCTAGGAAGGCCAAACCACAAGCACATCTTAACTCATGGTTCACTCCACAGCTAAGAATCCTCTGCAAAGCTAAACGCTGTGCGGAAAATCGCTGGAAAAGCCACCTGTCTGATGAGCATAAAGATGGCTTCCTTCTTGCCTCCCTTACCTACAAAGATGCCATCATCACTGCTAAAAAAGAGTTGCTTAACAATCGTATTTTGCAAGCCGATTCTAACTCCAAGGAACTCTTTAGAATCCTAAAAGAGCTCGAAACCCCAATCTCCCCTCCTGACACATGCACGAAAGATAGTAATTGGTGTGCTAGCATTCAAGCAGCCTTACTAAATAAAATGTCCATGCTTCAATCCAAAATTAAAGACAAGCAGGACAGCCTGAAGCTTGACAACCGCGCACTCTCCCCAGCTAGGTCCCTCCCGTCAGACAATGCTAACACCATACCTTTCACCTTCTCAACGCTCACTGTTACTGAGGTAGAAAATATCATCCTGAGAATTAAACCATCCAACTGCCAAGGTGACCCTTGCCCAGCTCCCTTCATTAAGGACTCTGCCCATGATCTAGCTCCATTCATTACGACCTTCATCAACTCCTCCTTTAAAACAGGTATTGTCCCGGACAACCTTAAGGACGCGTGGGTGATCCTGTTACCCAAAAAACCTTCCCTTGACCCAAGTATACCTACGAACTTCCGACCGATCACTACAGTACCGTTTTTGCTTAAGATACTGGACCGCGCAGCTTACATTCAGATCCAAAACTACTTGGAATCCAACAATCTGCTAGGTCTACGACAATCCGGATTTCGGCCCAGACATGGGACTGAAACTGCTCTAATAGACCTAAAACCCCAGATCGAAGTATTGAAGGACAAAGGCAAATTAGCAATGCTATTACTCCTCGACCTCTCTGCCGCATTTGATTTGGTCAACCACCAGATCCTTTGCAGGCACCTCCACTCTGCTGCCAACTTCTCCTCCTCCACTGCGGCCTGGATCAAATCCTTTCTGAGCAACAGATCCATGAGGGTCTTTGCACCATCCGCAGCTGCGGACCCCTCCCCTATACACTGCGGCGTACCTCAGGGTTCTTGCGTGTCACCTACACTTTACAACATCTTTACGAAACCACTCTTTGATGTGCTTGACTATCTGGGTGTCTCCTACACTAACTATGCGGATGACACCCAGACACTCATTCCCATCTCAGGTGATTATTTAGCTGACACCAAGGCCATCAATGACGTCTACCTGGTCATCCAGCCTGGATGGCCCAACACCAGCTATGTCTAAATGACGATAAAACGGAGCTCCTTATCCTGGGACCGCACAACGCCTGAGCAAACTGGAGCCGTCCTATCAGTCATTCACCATAGACGGTAATACCATACGTGTCTCAAAAGACACCAAAACGTTAGGCTTTTACCTTGACTCCACCCTATCCTTATCCAGACAAATAAATGCAGTTAGGTCTGCCTCTGCTTACACGTGCAAACTTATTGCAGCCTGCAGACCGTTTCTTACCACCCCCAACAGTGTCACACTAGCTAGAACCCTCATTATGGCAAAAATTGATTATTGCAGTGCTCTTTACTTAGGTACCAGCCAAGAGAACTTGAGCAAACTCCAGACCACCCAGAATAACGCCATTCGAGCGGCCTTGAACATCCCCGCAACCACCACATTTCAGAAGCCAGAACCAACTTAAAGTGTTTACCTGTCAAACAGAGAATCTCCTTAAAAACACTTGCCCTAACGCACAAATGCCTGGCCAACAAAGCCCCAATCTATCTCTGTAGTCGGCTATCTCGCCACTCTACCGCCCGACCACTAAGAACTGCCCAGACTCATTGTCTATCGATCCCTAGGTTTAAGCTTCAAAAAGCGGGGGGCACCAGCTTCCCTGTCCTAGCCTCTAAACTATGGAACACCCTCCCTGCCACTATCAGAGCTGAAGATTCTTTCAACACCTTTAAGACCAAAACCAAATTGTGGCTCTTTGATCAGCAATAAGACATGCTCTGCGTCTGTCTCGCATACTCCGGTCTGCTTCCTCTGATACTATTATTGGCCTGCTACCGCTGTACTGTTACTGTACACGCTAGGGTATATCCTCTGTTATTCCTAGTGGCACTGTAATCTTTGTTATATATGTAATTAGAAAGATGGTTAATATGCTGTTACTGTAAATTTTGTAATGTAATGTATTGTCTGTATTTCTTTTTCTGCAACTTTGTACAAATTGCGCCCTGATGCCCCCGGGCCTGCTGGTTTGCGCGTTATAAATAAACAAAATACAAATACAAATAACCTGATAGCGCCTCCATGTCCTACAAGGAACAAACGGAACATTACAGCGGATGCTATCCTGCCACAAGTGATCCCTACTCTGAATTCCCTAGAGGGCACCACTGATCCCAACAAGTTAGTAGAGATCTATTGTTCCACTATGAGCAAGGCATTGGACATTATCGCCCCTCTCAAAATTTGCAAAGGCAAACCAAGAGTTTACCTGAACCCCTGGTTCACTCCGCAGTTAAAATCTTTACGGGCTGAAAAAAGAAAATTGGAAACTCTATGGAAACACCTCCCTTCTGCAGAGAATAAAACCAATCTGATTAATTTATCTGCTAAATACAAGGAAGAGATACTTCATACTAAACGCGAGTCGTACAACAATAGAATTAATCAAACTAGCTCCAGCACTAAAGAGCTCTTTGTTATCCGTAGAGTGATGGAGACACCCATTACCCCTACAGATCCGTGCCTAAAGGACAAACTCTGGTGCACAAACATTCAGAATGCTCTCACCAATAAAATAGGCAAACTGCAAAGTAAAATTGCTGACAAATGCCTAAATTTACAAAACTCGGATACTCCACACCACACACAAAAGCCATCTATTAAACCATCCCAATGCTTTTAATTCTCCAAAGTCTCCGTCCCGGAGGTAAAAACAATTATTGCATCCCTTTAACCATCAAGGTGCCAAGGAGATAGTTCCCCGGCTCAAATAATGAAAGATGCCACTAGAGACATGGCACCATTCATATCCAAACTAATTAATGCTTCATTTATTTCTCGTATTGCACTCATCAACATAAAGGAGTCGTGGGTTCTACCCCTCCTTAAAAAACAATCACTGGACCCTACAATTCCGACAAATTGCAGACCAATCACTATGGTCCTGTCCTTACTGAAGATACTGGATAGGGTAGCATAACTGTAGATCCATGAAGACTTAGAGACTAACCATCTCCTACAGACTTGGCAATCTGGGTTTAGACCTCAATATGGTAATGAAACAGCGTTGATTGATTTAAAAACCCAGATTGCCGAACTCAAAGACAATGGGAAAATCACATTGTTACTTCTGTTGGATTTATTGGCTGTGTTTGATCTGGTCGACCATAGAGTACTATGCAATCACCTCACTTCAGCAGCTCACGTTTCTCAGAACGCTATTACATGGATCCAATCCTTTCTAAATAACAAGACAATGAGAGTCTTTTCACGATCAGCAGCAGCTGGCCCCATTCCCATTACATGTGGAGTCCCCCAAGGCTTCTGCATATCACCGACTATGTACAACATTTTCACGAGGCCCCTATTCGATGACCTGGACCATCTGCGTGTCACCTACACTAACTATACAGAGGACACCCAGATCCTCCTCCCATTAACGGGTACTTATGACACTGATGTACACTAGTGAACACAATGTATCTAATCTTTCAGGCATGGATGGCCACCCATGGCCTCTGCATGAATGACAATAAAACCGAGCTTCTGATCATAGGATCCCCAGCTAACCTGAATAAACTCAACACAGATTATGCCTCCTTCAATATCAATGGGAACAATATCCTAGTGGCTAAAGAGCTAAAAACATTAGGTTTTTCTCTAGATTCCACACTCAATTTACAAAAACAAGTTAACGCCACAGCTTCGGCTACTGCCTATACTGGTAAATTGATAAGGGCTTGCAAACCAATGCTCTCTAAGGAGTGTTACCTTACACTTGCCAGAGCCCTCTTCCTGTCCAAATTGGATTATTGTAAGGGACTCTACTTAGGTGCAAGTAAGTACGTTATCAATAAATTACAAATACTGCAAAATAATGCACTTAGGACTGCTTTGATTATATCAAGGAGAGAACATATCTCCCAAACAAGAAGACAGCATAAATGGCTGTCGATCAAGGATAAGATCCAACTCAAAACCATGTCTCATGTATAAATCCCTGAACCATGTAGCCCCTCCATTCTTAACTGAAACATTCAACATCAGATCTTCAGTATGGGTCACCAGGTCATCAAATACCTCCTGTCTGGTAGTCCCAGGTACAAACTAAAAAAGCAGGAGGAAACAGTTTCCCAGTTATGGCAGCCCAGCTATGGAACTCACTCCCACCCTCCCTGAAGATGACCGAGTCTTTCTCTGACTTCAGAAGAAAATCTATCTTATGGCTAACTAAGATGTACCTATGCCAAGAATAGGTTTTCAGCACCGCCAAGGGCACATTCTGTACATTATTTATCTCTGCACTGCTATTGTTCCCATGACTGGACATCACCTGTAACCAACTGTCCTACTCATTGTTTTATTGTATTTTTCTGTATTCTGTGATCATGCCTATCTGTAACACTTGTAACGGTTCCAAAGCGCCCTGATACCTCCAGGTTCAGTGCGCTATAGAAATAAAACAAACAAACAAACTTCTTCAGAGTTCCTGCAAAGCCTAACAATTAAAGCATTCAGGTGAATTCTTCATTTATCAATGATATGTCTGTAGGGTGACCAGATGTCCCAGTTTTGCCAGGACTGTCCCAAAAGTTCAGAAATCTGTCCCCCTGACCTCAGAGTTTTTGATTTAAAAACCCCATCCTGGAAGAAATGAGTTTCAACCTCCTTTTTACAAACAGACCTCTTCATTTATTTGCTATACATTAAATAAACATAATTGGTGATTTAATTGTAATGCCTGAAGCCAACCGCCCTTGTGTGGACTTGAATCACCATCCTATCAGTTAGCACCCCATAGTACTAACCAATTGTAGCACAGACACTGCTCGGATAAACTGCTTTCCAGACAGGACTACAATATCAATCTGAGCAAAAGCACCTTTGTATTTAGTGTCCTTAAAGTCACAGGTATATCACAGAATAAGCCCAGAGTAAATGCCTAGAATCACAACACCACTCCCACCCGACCACTCTGTTTTCCCCACTACTAAAGTGTAATCACAGCTGTCAGTCACTGTCGTGGGTTAGTCCTGCTTTTATATCATTGGTCTATCCAGTTTCTGCTTAAGAAACACTGTGCTACACGCATACAACTGATCACCACTGCCAAGGCCAATTATGACCAAAAGACCATTGTCAAGGCCAACAAGGATAGCAGAGCCCTCTTCAAAGCTATCAAGAACTCCATCAACATTCTGCCTGACCTACTTGTACAATAATCCATAGAAAAATCCAGTGCAATCAAGTCTTTTTCCTTCATCAAGGTCAGTATGACCTGCCAACACATAGACGCTAACGCCACAACTGACAACACACTACACATCCCATCTCTGAAAAACCAAAACTACCTGGACACCTTTCAAGACACTCACTATTGAAGATCTCACTGGCACCTTAGCATCCCTCAAGTCAACATTGCACATGGACGTAATCCTCTTTTTCTGTACGCAAGATCCTTCTGGCTGAAGCACTCCCCGAGACCTAACAATCATAAACAGCTCCCTTACCCAAGGCATCCTCCCCTAGTCCCTTGAGACTAGACAAATCATCCCACTTCTCAAGAAACCAACATTGGATCCTGACGACATCAGAAACTACCGCCCCATCACCCATCTTCCCTTCATAGGTAAGATCCTTGAGAAAGCAGTAGCCACACAAATTCTCCAACACGTCGAGGTTAACAATCTCCTTCAGTCCTACAAATCTGGCTTCAGAACAAGATGCAGCACAGAAACAGCTAAGCTATCATCAAGGTGATCAATGATTCCTGTAAAACATTTAATGATGGCCATCCTTGCTCTCCTTGATATCTCAGCAGCATTCAAAACAGTAATCAGCAAACACTCACCAAAAATCTACATCTCCACATGGGGATATTTGAGTTCATCCTCAGCTGCTTCAAATACTACCTTGCTAAATGCCGCCAGTTCATACAAATGGATTCCTCTAGATCACCAACCCTACCAACCACCTGGGGAGTCCCGCAAGGATTTGTCCTTTCCCCCGTGATCTTCGATCTTTAGATGGAAGCACTTGGAACTCTCCTCGCTTAACACAACATCCACACCCACCAATACGCAGATGGCATGCAGATCTTCCTCAAGAGTTCCAGCCTCAAAGGAATCCACAGGCTTAAGGCCAGCCTCACATTGATCCTTTCACGGATGTCTAGTGCTTACCAGAAGCTGAACCCCTTCAAGACTGAATTCCTACTGCTGACTAACAACTCTTAACACCCTGACATCCATAACTTGCTCTATGCTATGCTTCTCAAGAATTCAAACCCCAGCTGCCCACCTGCGCCAAATCTCTTAGGTATGACACTGGCAGACACCTCTCCTTCAAACCCAACATACCAAGGAGGACACAAACAGCTTAGTAACAACTCGCTGTCCTGTGAAAAATCAAGCCTTTTATCCCAGAAAACAACTTCAGATCTACTGTGCAGGCCTTGGACCTCTCACACCTAGATGATGGCAATGCCCTTTTGGAAGGCCTCCCAGTGACTACCATAGCACCCCTGAGAGGTGTCCTGCATGCTGCAGCTCGTCTTATCTCAAATGACTCTGCACATTCGACCACATCACCCCGACACTCATCCTGCTGCATCATCTACTAGGCTGCTACCCTGAAATCCCCAAACTTCCTCACTGAGAAACTCTGTATCTCCTGAGGCCTACAATACACAAGAAGCAATGATACATGCAGACTTGAACTCCGGAGGTGCAGGAAGGCGAGAACCAGAAGACAGGTCTTCTGTGTCTACAGCCCACGACTCTGGAATCTCCTCCCATCATCATTAGAGTTGGGCTATCACTTCTAAAGTTCAGGGAGAAGATCCTTCTCTTCAGGGAATTTCTCCCCTTAACACCTAGGTCCACACATGAACCACTTCACACCCTTTCAGAGACTAGGTGAACTGTCCCCCAATGTTTCCTCCCCGGTTGTTGTAGATCCCTTGCTGCTAAATAGCGTATACTGTCCCTCCCCTATTAGCTGCCCTTTCCCTCATTGTTCTGCTTCCCTCACCATTTTCTTCCCCCTACAGCCACGCCCGCATCTTGGCATCCTCTTAGAACTCGGCCGTACCTTTCAAAATCTGCAAGGAGCTGGCCAAACCTGCTTCAGTCTCTACCTCTCCTGTTCCCTCCAAGGCCCTTTGCACATCCTTAGCATCTCATTTCACCACAAAAACTCAGGACATCATGTCCACTCTCTCTTCCTCTGCCTCCTCTTTCTCTCCCTTTACATTTCTAGGCCCTCTCTGGCTGGTTCTCCTCCTTCCACTGGTTCACGCCCCACAGTGTTTCTAGACAAGTCTGATCTATGAAAGTCTTGTCAAAGCAGGTGCTCCCCTGCTCCTTCAGAACCATCAAGGACCACATTGACACCCTTGCCCCATCCCTGGCCGATGTCTGCAATCACTCTTTTGCCACTGGAACCTTCCCGTCGCCCCTTAAGCACTCCCTTGCAACCCCCTTCTTAAGAAGCCTTCTGCCTATCTTTCCTCTCCAGCAAACTATCGGCCAATCTCTCATCCTGGGCAATCTCCTGGAAAGGCTGGCCTTCTCCCAGCTTAATCTACATACTGAATCTGTTGGCTGTCTCCATGACCACCAGTCTGGCTTCAGAGCAGCCAGGAGCATGGAAACTGCTCTCCTGAACACCCATGAAGACTTGCTCTCCAACCTTTACTCTAACCTACATTCTGTCCTCATTCTCCTTGATCTATTCTCTGCTTTTGAAACGGTTAACCACGCCATCCTGCTCAATTGTCTCTGAGACAACCTGGGTATCTTTGGTCAGGCCCTTGCCTGGTTGACCTTCTTTCTCACTGATCGACCCTCCAAGATCCAACTTGGGTCTTTCCTCTCATCTATCTCTCTCTACTTGTGGTGTTCCCCAGGGCTTTAACCTCTCTCCCTGGCTATTTAACCACTACCTGTCGCCTCGGGCCAACTGCATCTCTACTTTCTGCCCTAACTTTCAGTGTTATGCGGATGACAGCCAGTTCTCCTTCAGGCTCCCCCCAGCTTCCACTGCTCCTTCTCTGATACCAGACTGTCTGTCCACTATTCAGGAATGCTGTGCCTCCAACGATCTCTGCCTTAATGCCAGTAAGACTGAGATCCTCCTCATTGGGACTCTTGCTCCAGCCTTCCCGCACTCTGGCCGCCCACGCTGGGTCCTCAACCTGCTCCTTCCAGGGAGGCTCAGAACCTTGGGGTCATCTTCGACTCCACCCTCTCCCTCCCTCCTCACATCTCTGACGTCTCTAAGAAGTCACACTATCAGCTGTACCTCCTCATGGGTATTCTTCCTTTTCTCTCTTTCCCCCAGAAGCTCACTGTCTCCAGAGCCCTGGTCCTCTCTAGGCTGTACTACTGCAACAGCCTCCATCTAAATGTGCTTGCCTCTACTCTTCGCCCTCTACAAATTATCCAGAACAGGACAGCGAGACTTGTCCATGGACTCAAGCCCAGGGATTGTATCTCTCCAGCCCTGAAATCTCTTCACTGGCTCCCTGTGGGTGCAAGGATCAAGTTCAAGATCCTCTGCATCGTCCACAAGGCTTTCTGGTGCCGAGGACCACACTATGGGCCTCATTACACGGTAGGTGGTAAGGGCACCGGTACCGGTAAACCCTTACCACCCTATTCTGAGGTCCCTTTGCGGGTTCCCACCTTAACGCTGGTTTTACCAGCCGTTAAAGATTGGACCCGCATAGGGACCTTGGTGCTAATTACGGTACCGCAATTTGCAGTACCGTATTTACCGCCTTCCCCATTCTCATTGAGCCCTATGGGGCAAAAATGGGAATGGGCAAGGGCCATGGAGAAAGGGGGAATTACTGCCCCGCCAACCTTGCAATGGGGTGGTAATTCCCCTTTTCTCCTTGGTGGTACCGGTATGGTACCGGCGGCAACCATGGTGCCAATAGCACCATGGTTTACCGCATAACGTGTAATGAGGCCCTATATCCAATGTTGTCTTCCTAAGCATCTTCCTTTTCAAGCCCTCCGTTCATCCACCTCCAACTCTCTTAGGGTCAGACGCTTCTCCAGGCAGAGAGTGGGGGGTAGATCTCTGTCCTCAGCTGGGAGCTCCCTCTGGAACAGCCTCCCTGCCTCTCTCAATTTTGAGCAGGACCACCTAAGGTCCCGGAAGCAACTCAAGACCTTCCTTTTTGATTCAGCTTTCTCTCTCCTTCTCCTGTGCTGATGTCCATGTCTGCTGCACATACTGGTTACCTGGCCACCCACTGAACTTAAAGGACCAGGCTCCTGCATGACTGGTTGCCCTTTCACTGCCTTTGGGCCCCGCAACCACTTAAGGGACTGTCTGCAACCGTACAGTCCCCTGACTCTCTACACTTATGAGCCACCTGCCGCCTACACTTACTAGCTACTTGCACACTCCCCTCCCCTACGGCACTTCTCTCCTCCACCCCACGCACTTGAGCGATCTGAATGACAGAAGGCCTAGTAAGATTGTTGTTTTGTCGTCCTTCTGTCCTCCCTTACTTGTCTTGTTGTGCCTAGAAACACTTGTGTACAGGTGCGTTATAAATGACTTATATCAAACCATATCGTATATCATATCATATGATAGTAAAGTGCTCCATCACATCCTGAAGAAAGGTCAGTGCAGTTGATAGAGCATAATGCATTTTCAGATAATTTTGAAGGACTTTATTTTTACGGAGAAAGCCTACATTATTATTCCTTTGGAAATATTGGCCATGTCAATCACCAATGCTACATGGTAAGCATGCAGTAACGGGAGGGATATGCATAATTCAATAGGTATTCCCACATTTTGGAGTGCCATTACATTCCACTGTGGAAATGTGGTATTAACACATGGTAACAGTATATGCCATAATGCACAGTGCAAAAAAACTAGGAATTTTGTGGATGTTATATGGGTAAATGTTTGTCTTCACATAAGTGTTTTCATGTCCAGATGCAGCCCTCCTTATTACTCTACCCTCCACTCACAATTCTCCACAATCACACACTGCGACTTAATTCAGGGCAGTGTTAAATATGCCATTTTGCAAAGGTTAAGTGACTGTTTTACCTCCAGCTTGTTGCTGTAGGGAAATTGTCCACTTTGCCTCCAAAGTTATAATTTCGCTGTGCGAGAAAAACTGTGGTAATTTCGTTACTGACAATCATAGTGGGGGTCATTACGACCTGGGCGCAAAGGGATACCGGGCACCGGTAAGGACACCGGTGCCGGTAATCCCTTTGCGCCCTATTCCGAGGTCCCTTTGCGGGTCCTTCCCTTAATGCCTGGTTTTAGCTGGCGTTAAGGACGGGACCCGCAAAGGGATACCGGGATCAATAACAGTACCGTAATTTACGGTACCGTTATTGCCGCCTTCCCCCTTCTCATTGAGCCCTATGGGGGCTCAAATGGGAATGGGGATTGACATTTTCAATGGGGACTTACCTGTCCCGCAAAGGTCGGACTAGACTGGTAAGTCCCCATTGAACCAGGGCGGACACGGTACCGGTAATGGTGCTAGTCATGGCGCTAATAGCACCATGACTAGCACCAACCTCGGAATGAGGCCCAATGGCTGTCACAGAATAACCACAATTTGTTCCCTGCACTGCTGAACTTGTAATGAGACCCAATACATAGGGTTTATCCCAATGCCCCACATCCAAAGCTATGCACTAAAATGGTGTGCCATTAAATAAGTGCAGTGAAATCAGAATTTTCGTATATACCATTTGCAATGCATTGGTGCGCAAAATGTATAAAATTGTCTAACCATAGTAAAAGCGTTAGTACACTGCAATCAAAATGCGAATATCTGCCTTTTCCATTTGCAAAACAACCCGTTTCTGGAGGAAAAATGACCACAATACAATGACAAAGATTAAAAGTGACACCATTACTTAAGTGTTGCTTAACTTTAAAAATAAAAAAAGCATTATCCAATTTAAGGCTATCAAAATACTGTGCAGCTTTTTAACAACGTTTATTTTCTAAATTAAACACCAACACGTTTGTTTTGCTCATTTTAGAACAAGCTGAATGCGAGGTTTCACTTGCAACTGCATGTTTTGTTTTCCCCTTGGCTGTAGTGATGCCAGTGTTATCTAGGGAGAGGTCACTTCCAGCCTGGGAAGGGCTATTGTAATGCAGATGCTCCTGGGCTCAGGCGAATTTAGCACCTAATTACAACACCCGTGGCTTTGCATTCCTTAGTGCTGTGGAGGAGGGGGGATGGTTGCTGCAGCCATTGCCGTAGAACAAACATTTGCAAACTTGCCTGTTCTGAAAGGTTTCAGTAAAGAAGGCACTTTTGGCGGGCACCCGTGTTTTTCATTTTATCTAATATGGGGCAGCCGAGGATAGCAGGACTCTCATAGTATGGGTATTTTTAAACAGTATTAGCAGCCCCAGCCCTTTTCTATATGTTTTCACAGTGGCATGCCATTTCTATCTGCATGGCCAACGTTCTGTAATGATGTACTGCGCATGAATGAAAGGCATATAATACATGAATTGCAGACATAACTCCAATTTTAAAAATAACTGTAACGATGGTTACCAAAATGCAATATAATCATAAATGCTACAATGCTAAAAATGACAAACATTTTTTTGATTGTGACAAAATGACTTTTTATTTTTCACACAATTGAATATTTGCATGAAACGATAATATTTAATACTGGCTGATAGAAGGATCAAATGAACAAAGTTACTGACATTCTACAGTGTTCAATGGCTCTCTGCTCGTTTATTATACATAGTTATCATGAAACACTTGTGTATAGGCGAGTTATAAATGCCATATCATATCATATCCTATCATCTTTCAAACCGTTATTTCAAACATTTTCCATTTGGGATGCATCAATGTTGTGAACTTTCTGCAATACGTTGTTCACAATTAATCTTTGCAAACCTTACTAAAAGCTAAAATATATTTTGACCAGAGCTTTCAGGTTTCTCAGCTCCATGTGTGTGTAAACCATCCAGTTCTGTCTTTTTTTAAATGTCTAATTGTCAGCTGCGCAGAGAATATTGATTCTGCTATTCACCTGCTATTCTAAAGTTATTGATAAGGAAACTGGGGTACAGTGAAATAATCAAAAATAAATGGCAGAGTTTGCACAGTATTTCCAAGTCGGAAATTGTGTATTTAACTTATGAGTTATGGTTCCATGGCCATGTCGTAGAAACTGGAGAGGAAGGAGGTGAGGAGGTGCATCCTCTGAGACACCTTTGACCCTCCCTCCCCATTGCCCTGTTGGCGCTTTGAAACAGAATTAATTTGCTGTATTTTCCTTCCAAAGAAGCAGGTGAGTGCAGCCTTCCCTGTTGCTCCATTTTGCCCATTGTATTGTGTAAATGTAATTCTAGGCCGTGTGTACCTGCACCCCCTCGATCCCCGGCATCTCTTCCTGGTTTTCCTCTCCCTCCCGCCTCCCAACCCGCCCACCGCCTACGATTGGCAGAAAACACCAGTTGCTTCGGGTCTAGCGATCCATATCCCCCCTACCGCCTCTCAGTGTCCCTCACCTGCTGCCCCACTGAGGTGTGCCCTGGTCAATTCACGCTCCCTACCAGCACACACCTTAGATGTGCAAGACCTTATCATTAGGGACAACATTGACTTACTGATACTAAGTGAGACCTGGCTGAATGAAACCTCTGGCCCCGCCCTGGCCCTCGCCATCGCGAGTGGCTACACCTTTTTTCAGGCAGGACCGCTCCTGTCATAGGGCCGGTGGGGTAGCTGTCATTGCTAAGGAGACTCTATCAGAAGGATTGAAGGGGAACTTGTGCAGAATTCAGACTACCTTCAGCTCAAAATGAGGCTCTCCCCCAACTGTACCATCTCGCTCCATGTCTTTTACCACCCACCTGACCCTATCACTGATTTTTGTGAAGCACTAATCCACGCGCTCTCCGACAACCTAATAAACTCATTTAAAGTCATACTCCTGGGTGATCCCAATCTAGGGCTTAATGACCCTAACGATGCCCACGCCACTGCCCTGAATAAAGTCTTATCTACCCTAGGGTTTACCCAAGCCACCTCTAAGCCTAACCACATTAAAGGTTGCACGCTCGATTGGGCGTCTCACCATAACTGCTCCCTCTTGGTCACCGATATTAATCCCATTCCATGGTCTGACCACCGTTGCATTAAATTTGACCTCATTGCCTCCAAAGGGCCACCTAAGCCAATGATCCCTCTCCCTGCAGCACACTCGAGGAGCTCCCATCAGCTCACCATGGAGAATATCACCCCCTTCCTCACGGTTCCTGCCCTCTTGCCCCCTTTCTCCAAGGACCCTGAGATTCTTGCTAGTAAATTCAAAATGGTCATCACCCAAGCTGTTGATAACGTTGCCCCACTCACCCTAAAGAAAGCTAAGAGAACAAAGCATTCTAATGCCTGGTTCGCCCAGGAGCTTCTGGAGCTACGCTCCAAAAAAAAAAGGGCAGCGCTCGCCACCTGGAAAAATAACCCCAATGACGCTTCGAAAGTAGACTTCAAAGTTATCTCCAAAGACTATAAAACTTTCATCATCAAGGCTAAAGCTGCAACCTTCAACACTAGGATAGCTAATGCAAAATCTGGGAAAAAAAAAATCTTTGCCATCATTAGAGAGTTGGAAACTCCCTCCACCACGCCACCTACTCTCATGAAGGATGAACTCTGGTGTAACAAAATTCAATTTTCCATGCTTGATAAGTTGCACACCCTGCACACCAAAATCTTAGCCCACCAACAGGCACTTACCAACGTTATAGCCAATAGTCACAGTAACCCGTCCCCAGTAACCAACTCTTAACATTCCCCAATGTTTGAATTTAAGGATATGAGTGAACCGGAAGTCATTGCCCTCCTCAAATCTATTAAACCTTCCAACTTTAAAGGGGATGCCTGCCCGGCCCAGGACATCAAAGACTGTGCCCCTTACCTTGCCCCATTCATCACTGCATTCATGAATGCCTCCTCCCAGCCTGGCCATGTCCCAACTGGACTTAAGGAAGCCTGGGTTTGACCGCTCCTTAAAAAACCCTCCCTCAACCCATTGGTGCCAGGGAACTATAGACCCTTTACCACTGTCCCTTTTCTGCTAGAAATCCTGGACAAAGTAGCCTACCTGCAAATCTAAAAATCCCTTGAAGATAACTACCTTCTTGGTCTTCGGCAGTCGGGTTCCGTCCATGACATGGCACCGAAACGGCCCCGCTAAACCTTAAAAATCAAATGGATGACCTCAGATACGCAGGCAAACCTGCACTCCTTCTGCTCCATGATTTATCTGCTGCCTTTGATCTGGTGGATCACAAGACCCTCTGCCATCACCTTTCTACTGCGGCCAACTTCTCCCTGAGGGCTTGTGGCTGGATAACATTGTTTCGAGTGGATTGTGTCCTCCAACGTATTCCTCATCTTAGATGTATTCCATCGAGCTTTAGCTGCTTTGGAAACAATGTTTGGCAAAGGGCGCGGATGTCGTTGAGTCGATGGTCCCTCGAAGGCCTCCGTCGAGGGTGACGTCATTGGGTGTACAAGTAGGACGCGCTGCACCCGTTGGCCTCAGTTCCATTTTTCCATGGTACATGTTGCTTCGGAGATTCGGCATGCCTTGAGTTCTGTGACGCAGTGAATATTATTAGAGAAATATCGATATGTCCTCATCATTGATACCGACTACAACCCCGCGATCGGGTTTGAAAAAATGTAAATCTTGCGGTTCAAAAATGTCTATCATGGACCCGCATCGAGAATGTCTGTGGTGTCTCGGGGAAGGCCACGACACGGAGGCCTGTACGAAGTGTCAGACAATGACGGGGAAGGCCTTGCGATTGAGGAAGGGAAAACTACAGGTAGGTCATAAATCTGACCGAAAAGCCTCTAGCGTCGAGTCGAGGTCCCGTGAGGAGAAATCTCCTTGACGCGAAAGGCATCGGTCCAGGTCCCGAAGCGATTCCCATTGCTCGTCATCTTCAACAAAGAAATCAAAGAAAAGACGCCACAGGTCCCCCTCCACCTCGTCCTCGGACGAATCTCCGAAAAGAATGAAATGCCCCACAAAACATTCTTCCTCCGAGAGTGGGAAGCATTCAGAATTAAAAGCCGGCCGGGAGCGTCATCGCTCCGACACTCGCGTGCCCTCGAGCCCGGGTGATTGAAGAAGGAAGGATTGAGAACCTTCCAGGACGACAAGTGAAAAAGACAGCGCGAGTCGAGTCCACCGCTCGAGGTCACCAACGCCATCCAAAACCCAACACACCTCGAAGAGCACCGTCGACGACCACTATTCCGTCGGCGCCATCAACGCCCTTGTCGATGTCGACCCCGAAGCCCTCGGCGCCAAAGGTTCCAAAGGCTCCAGTTCAACCAACTCGACAAGAAGTGAAGGCTGTAGAGCCTGTAAGACCTTCAGGGTCCACTAACACACCTCCTCCGCCTCTCCCAGAAAAGGTTTTTAAACCTCTTCCTAGGAAGGAATTTTTCAAGTCCTTGACCTCAATGTTTGAGCAACGGGAGCGATCTGATGAGGAGAATGTGCCTTTTGGACTGGAATATGGTACACCAAATGTCCCAGAATGCCTGATTTCTGAAGAAAGCAGGATGAGGGACCTGGTGGAATCCTTACATAATGCAAGTGGCATTGATACATCTCCTGAACAGATTTTGGCAGGCCAGAACCAGGAGAGCATGCCAGTCCCTCATACCGTCAACTAATGAAAAAAGTGGTTGATTATTTAGGATGGGCTAGACCACCAACCCAATTAATCCAGGATGATTTGACTGATATATTGGACCGTGGGCCCACCGAAGATCCAGTCCTACCGTCCAATATAGCCTTCCAAAATAGGGTGGCCAGAAATTGGGAGACTCCGGATTCTATTCCTCTAGTGAATAAATCCCTTACTTCAAAATACCGCCCTGCCAGTAGCGACCCTGGCTATCTGTCTACACATTCCACTCCCGAAAGTCTGGTGGTCCAGGCAGCCACAGCTTCAAATAAAATGGCGTACCCTTCTATCCCTGAGGACAGGGACGATAAGCGTGTGGATGGCTGGGCACGTAAGGTATTTTCAGCTGGGAGTATGGCGTTAAAATCAGCCAACTCCACATGTGCCTTGGCAAAGTTTTCGTACACTCTGTGGGAGGGCATTCAATGGCGGCGGAGCACATACCAGAAGGGGATGAAAGGGAAGGATTCCTAGCCATTGTTGGAGATGGAAAGGAAGCCATTCAGGAATCCCTTGAATCTGGATTGGACACTGTAAATAGTGTGAGCAGGTCCATGGGTACTAGCACTGTAATACGCAGATTTGCGTGGTTATGGAAGTCGGGTTTCGCACCAGACGTACAGAACCGCCTTCTGAACATGCCCTTTGACGGGTGTCACCTTTTTGGCAGCAAGGCTGACGAGAGCCCTGAGAGGTTGCAGACGTCAAAAGCAGCTGCCAAATCTTTAGGAGCTGCTATTAGGCAACCTTAGCCTTTTCGTGCACCAGGACAATCTTGGATGGGACAATCCTATCGTTATTACTCTTCATATGGAAAGGCGAGAGGAATGGCCAGTCAAAGAGGCCACAAAAAGGCCACTTGTGGTGGACGAGGAAAACGTGCAAAGTCAGCTCCAGCTGCAGCCTCTTTGTCATCAGCGGCTACAGCAACCGCCACAAAACCACTTTGAGGACTTGCATCACAAGACACCTGTGGGAGGCAGGCTGTCACAGCATCTGCAAGAATGGCGAGCCATTACTTCAGATGTTTGGGCTCTAGAATTAATATCCCAAGGTTACTGCCTTCCTTTTCTAACGCAACCTCAAAGCAATCCACCAGGGAGACACCCTTTGAAGTTTTCAGTCCCTCTCCTACAGCAGGAAGTTCTAACCCTGCTGGAGAAAGGTGCTATAGAGCCAGTACCTGTAGCGGAGAGGAACAGGGATGGTACTCCCCGTATTCTTTGATTCCCAAAAAGGACAGAGGACTGAGACCCATTGGACTTAAGAAACTTGAACAAGTTCCTCAGGAAGGACAAGTTCAAGATGGTCACTCTTTCTCAGATCCTTCAGGCCCTCCAACTTCAAGATTGGTTGGTGTCATTGGACCTCCAGGATGCTTATTTTCATGTGCCAATTCACCTCAAGCACTGAAAATACCTGAGGTTCGTAGTTGGCGACTCACACTATCAGTTTCGAGTCCTGCCATTTGGATTGACCTCCGCCTGAGGGTCTTCACCAAGTTAATGGTGGTGGTGGCAGCGCACCTCAGGACAGGGGGGATTCATGTTCACCCCTACCTGGACGATTGGTTGATCAGGGCACGTTCTGCCGAACAAGCACTAGATCATCTGAAAGTCACCTGCAACTTCCTCCACAGACTGGGCTTCTCCCTCAATTTCAAGAAGTCACAGATGACACCTTCCCAACAGCTCCAGTACATAGGAGCTGTATTGGACACATCCTTGGGAAAGAGCTCGCCTCCGAAGTCAAGGGCTCAAGACATTCTTCAGATGGTTTCCAAATTCCAAAATGTCCAAAATCTCCAGGCCTACGACTTCTTAAGGTTGCTCGGCCTCATGGCATCCTGCATCTTCCTAGTGCCAGAAGCACGCCTGAGGATGAGATCCCTTCAATGGGCTCTAAAGACTCAATGGTCCCAGTTCTCAGGTCAAATGACGGATATTCTTCAGATTCCGAACAAGGTTCGGCAGGATCTTCTGTGGTGGAATTGCACAGAGAATATCCTAAAAGGGGAACTGTTTTGGCAGCCTTGGCCGGAGGATATAGTAGTGATGGATACCTCACTCATGGGGTGGGGAGCTCATGCCAACGATCTGAAAATCAGAGGTCGCTGGTCTCCATCAGAGTCCAAACTACACATCAACCTTTTAGAGCTGAGAGCAATCAGACTAGCGCTGAAGGCTTTTCTGCCATCTGTCAGGGGAAAAAAAGTCCTAATAATGATGGACAATACAGTGGCCATGCACTATCTAAACAAGAGAGGAGGTGTAAGGTCACTACCTCTGTGCAGAGAGGTAATGCAGCTCTGGTATTAGGCAATTCAAGAAGGAATCTCCTTAACAGCAGTCCAACTAGCTGGGGAGGAGAATATGACGGCAGCCGCTCTGGCCTGGCAGGGCACGGTGTCCCACAAATGGGAACTGGCTCAGGAAGTCATTCAGGAGATCTTCGCCCTTTGGGGAACCCCTCAAGTAGACCTGTTTGCGAACAGAATCAACCGGAAGTGCGAACGGTATTGCTCAAGGGAATTTACCCCGAGAGGAGCCCTAGGGGACGCGTTCGTGGTGGAGTGGAACTTCCCACTACTATACGCGTTCCCTCGGATTCCTGTCATTCCTCAGGTCATCAGGAGACTGAGACGGTTCGGAAACCGCATGATCCTAATTGCCCCGGATTGGGCCAGGAGAACGTGGTACTCGGACCTTCTAGACATGTCCATCTGTCCCCCAGTACGTCTTCCTCAGAGAGAGGACCTTCTCTCTCAAATGGAGGGTCAGGTACTCCATCCAGAGGTCAAGATTCTCAACCTTCATGCTTGGTATCTGAAAGGCTGAGATACAAGGATTGGGACCTTCCAGATGGCGTCATGGAGGTGTTGCTTTCGGCAAGAAGACCAGCAACAAACTCTCTATACTGTTGCCGTTGGAAATAGTTTTGCAACTGGTGCCGAGAAATGAATGTTGATCTGTTTCTATGTTCTATTCTGGAAGTACTGTCCTTCCTCTTGTCCCTAGCACATAGAGGTCTAAATGTGGGGACCAGGAAAGGTTATCTCGCAGCGCTTTCCATCTTCAAGCGCTGTCGGAAGAATGCTCCTATTTCAAAATTCCTTTAGTAGTACAATTCTTAAAAAGGACTTACCAATGTGTTTCTTCCTTATCCTTTCCAAGAACCAATTTGGGATCTCAATCTGGTTCTAAAATTCTTAATGTGTGCCCCTTTTGAACCCTTGCACACTTGTCCATTAAGATATCTGACATGGAAAACTGCTTTCCTAGTTACTCTAACATCTGCAAGAAGAGTGAGCGAATTGTAGGCACTGTCTTCTGGGCCACCCTATACTGTGTTCCACAGGGACAGAGTGGTATTGAGGGTTACACCCTCATTTTTGCTTAAAGTTGTGTCTGATTTACATCTAAATCAGAAAATTGTTCTACCCGCATTCTACCCTCCACCTCATCCTAGTAAGGAGGAGAAAGATTGCATAGGTTGGATCCGAAAAGAGCTCTAAGCTTTTACATCTCTAGGCTCTCCAAGCCTAGAGTGGATAATCAAGTTTTCATCGGCTACACCGGAAGGAAATTGGGTCAATCGGTGTCAAAGCAAACCATATCATGTTGGAGTGCTTTGCATTTCGGAATGCTACAGATTAGCAGGGAAAGACCCACCAGAGGGCTTAAGGGCCCATTATACCAGAGGCATCGCCTCTTCGACAGCCCTTCAAAGAGGTGTTCCCATAAAATCCATTTGTGAAGCAGCAAACCGGTTGTCGCTGCATACTTTTTCAAAATTCTATAATCTGGATGCTTCCCAGTCTAAGGAGCTGAATTTTGGTAAAGCAGTACTATATTCAGCCATTTGAGGGTATCAAAAAATCTACTCCCTCCTCCAGAGAATTGTCCATAATGCTTTGGGAGTCTATCTAAGATGAGGAATACTTTGGAGGACACAATCCACTCGAAGACAAGTTACTTACCAACTGGTAACGTTTTTTTAATTGGATGTTCCTCCAACGTATTCCTCATCACCCCCCCCCAGCCTACCCCTCTGTAGATTTTTCCGGTTTATTGCCACTTCAACTCTCGCAAGGCTGATACCTGATTACCGGCACAATCTACACAGTAGAACAAAATTGAGGTGGAAAAACAGAACTGAGGCCAACGGGCGCCGCGCGTGCTACTTGTACACCCGATGACGTCACCTTCGACGGAGGCCTTCGAGGGACCATCGACTCAACGACATCGACGCACGGTGCTCTCTGCAGAAATTCTTTTCCGAAGCAGCTAAAGCTTGATGGAATACATCTAAGATGAGGAATATGTCGGAGGAACATCAAATCAAAAGAACGTTACCAGTTGGTAAGTAACTTGTTCTTCTTCAGGAAAGAGCTATGAAGGTCTTCTCCGAATCGTCATGTGCCAATCCAAGTCTCATCAAATGCGGGGTCCCACAGGGCTTGTGCATTGCCCCCACCCTGTACAACCTTTTAACGAGGCCTCTGTTCAACATTCTGGACACACTGGGCATCTCATACACAAACTATTCTAATGACACCCAGGTGCTCATTCCCCTCTCGGGTGATTATCTGTGTGACCTGAACACCCTCAACTCCATTTACTCAACGATCCAATCCTGGATGGCAGAAAACTGGTTATGCCTCAACAGCGGCATAACCGAACATCTGTTAATTGGATCGCCGGCCACCTTGGGTAAACTGGACAAGCAATACAGCTCCTTCACCGCTGATAATATCCCCATCTCTGTCTCCCAATCTGTTAACACCCTGGGCGTCTACTTTGACTCTAACCTGACGATGAATAGGCAGGTCAATGCCATTGCCTCCTCCTCAGTTTACCACTCCAAATTGCTTAATGCAGCTAGACCGTTCTTATCCCAACAGAATTGCCTCAACATTGCTAGGGCAATAATTGGGTCAAGACTGGACTACTGTAATGTCCTCTTCATAGGGACCTCCTGCAAGAACATTACTAAATTACAACTAGTACAACAGGAACCGCATCTCGGAGGTTAGGAGGCTCGTCCACTGGCTTCTTGTTAAGGAAAGGATTGTTTTTAAAACCCCCGCCCTGACGCATAAGTGTGTCCATGACTTGGAACCCCTCTACCTGGTCCAAAGGATTACCAAACCTACCCCAGCTAGGCCTACAAGCACGGCATACACCAACAGGATCTCTGTACCCAAGACCCGCAGAGTTCATGCGGGCGGTACCAGTTTCCCAACCATGGCAGCCACTTACTGGAACTCCCTCCCCTCTCATATCAGGCTAATTGCCTCTCACACAGCTTTCCGCAAAGCCATCAAAACCAGGCTATTTGTATGACACTGTACCTGTACCCTTCCCTTTGCTTCTTCTGCTCTGTATCAAACATGCTGTTATTGTTACCCTCATAACTACCTCTATGTATCTGTGTAAATGTAACCAAGTAACATGTAGCAGGTAAACTTGCTGTTGGGCTGCATTCCTGTAACCCTGAATTAAGCCTACCTACTCTCACCTGTAATAGCGGCTTGATGCCTGTGGGCTGTAGTGCGCTCTACAAATCCCAAAATAAAAGTAAAATAAATAAGTGCAGAGAGAGGGGACTGTAGGGTTACAGATACAGACCACAAGTGCTGGGGGAGCCAAGAGGCATTGCGAGGTGCAACAGGACAGGCAGGGACCTGGGTCCAAGTTCAGAGGGTACCCATGTGACCAGTGCGTGGACCATATGGGTGATCAGCAGGGGAGAGGAAGAGAGAAAGCGGAGGTGAAGAGGAAGATCTGGAGTTGCTTCCGGAACCAGAGATGGTTCTGCTCAAGTTTGAGAGAGGCAGGGAGGCTGTTCCAGAGGTTAGCTCCAGCCAAAGAAAGAGATCTACCCACAACTCTCTGCTTGGAAAAGCGACTGACCACCAGAGAGTTGGAGGTGGCTAAGCGGAGAGCTTGAGATGGGAGATACGTAGGAAAAGAGAGTAGGTGGTAGTGCGGTCCCAGGCCCCAGAAAGCTTTGTGGACAATGCAGAGGGTCTTGAACTTGATACTTGCCACCACTGAGAGCCAATGAAGAGATTTCAGATCTGGAGAGATACGATCCCTGTGCTTGAGGGCAAACAAAAGTCTTGCAGCCCTGTTCTAGATAAATTGTTGATGACAGAGAGTAGAGGCATGAATGTTTAGAAAGAGGCTGTTGCAATACTCCAGCCTGGAGAGGCCCAGAGCTCTGGAGACAGTGAGCTTCTGGGGAAAGTAAGGAAAGGAAGAATACCTCTGAGGAGGTGCAGCTGATAGTTTGACTTCTTAGAGATGTCGGAGATGTGAGGAGAGAAGAAGAGGCTGGAGTAGAAGATGACCCCAAGGTTCTTAGCCTCACAGGTAGGAGCAGGAAGAGGACCCAGAGTGGGCCGCCAGACAGAGAGAGGAAAAGAGGGAGCTGGTTTTCTGATGAGGAGGATCTCCATCTTACTGGCATTAAGGCAGAGGTCATTGGTGGCACGCCATTCCTGATTTGCAGACAGACAGGTAGGAATGAGGGAAGGAGTAGAGGTGGCCGAGGGTAGCGTGAAGGAGAGTTGGGTGTCATTGGCATAACACTTAAAATTGGAACAGAGAGCAGCGATGCGGTGGGCAAGAGGTGCCAAGTATTGGTTGAACGGCCAGGGAGAGTTGTTATACCCATGGGGAACACCACAGGTAGAGAGAGATAGAAGAGAGGAAGGACCCCAGTTGGACCTGCGAGGGTCGGTCAGTGAGAAAAGAGGTCAGCTAGGCCAGGGCCTGATCAGTGATACCCAGGTTATCACAGAGGCGCTTAAGCAGGATGGCATGGTTGACTGTGTCGAAAGCAGAAGAAAGATTGAGGTGAATGAGAACAGAAGGAAGGTTAGAATCAAGTTTCGAGAGCAGGTCTTCACAGATGTTCAGGAAAGCAGTTTCCGTGATTTTAGTCGCTCTGAAGCCAGACTGATGGTCATGGAAACAACCAACAGATTCAGTATGAAGGTTAATCTGGGAGATGGCCAGCTTTTCCAAGAGTTTGCCCAGGAAAGGAGTGATAGAGATCAGGTGATAGTTAGCCGGAGAGGAAGGATCGGCAGAGGGCTTCTTTAATTGGGCACTCCGAGCTACCCATTCCATCCCCTTTACTCATATTTTCCTGCACCGGCAAGCAACCTAGGGGTAGCCTAATGTATAAGGAGCGGGCAATAGCTGGCTCCACTGTATTCAGGTATAGCTCCATGCCCTGCGTAGCTTTAAGCTCTAAGTTGTTTGAACCAGTTGCCAAGGCTAATGAGATTTCCTGTGCCCTTATTAGTTTATATCTATGAAAAGTCACCTTGACTCTCCCTTTCACGTTATCTCCCAAAGTCTGTGGGTTTTGCCAATATGGAGATAAACACAAGGGGGCAAGCCATTTTTTTTTATGTGGGCCAACCATTGAATCATGTGCCATCCCCCGAATGTCAATACATGCTCTAATGCTTCCGGTATTTTACTAGCTCCTGGTTTCCCCAAACTCAGAGCCAGTAATAAACCGGTCTAATGCTCATTTATTCATCAGTGGGAGAGAGACCACACTTCATACAAACTGTACTAGTGGGGGTGCTTTGGGGAAGCAACAATATCACTTTCAGAAATGTGTTCTCTCTAATTGTTAGGGGGTGGCATCAGCGTAGCCCCAGACTTCAGCGCCATATAATGCTGCTAGCGCCATATAATGCTGCTGCCTTAGCCTGCGGTACGTATAGCTTTAGGGCCGGGCATATTGCACCCCTTCCGTGCCTAGCATGTAAGGCTTTCAGGGCCCCACTGTTTTGTTTGTAATAGAGTGTTGGCTTTGGCAACCTGACCAACCCAATGACCCCCACTTGAGAACCGAGTTCCCAGAAAATCATACCAACCCACTTCTTCTAGAATTGTACCCCCCACCTCGAATTTCAATGGTTTGATTCCAAATGATTTTGATGTAAAGACCATAGCCTTAGTCTTTGAGGCATTTACCTCCAGCCCAAATTTACCACATTCATCTGCTAGAGTGGACAGGGCAAGGCACAGTCCCATAGGTGTGGTGAACAATAGGACTGCGTTGTCAGCGAAAAACAAAACTAGGATGTGGTTCCATCACAATCTTGGCAGATCCATGCTCACTGCCAATAGTCACTCGATAATAGACTTAATATACAAACAGAATAATACCGGAGCAAGGACCCAACCCTGTTGGACCCCTCGGTCCACTCTGAAAAATTCTGTGCGTTTGCCTCCTCTCCCACAGCAGACAGTTGCTGTATTGTCATTATACAAGAGTTGGATCGCTCGCAAAAGTTCACTGGGGATACTTTTGGCATGCAATATTGCCCGCAGGGTTTCTCTAGGGACGCTGTCAAATGCTGCCTTGAGATCCACGTATACACCATATAAATTGGTGTTTGCGATTCTCAGTTGCTTTTGGACCACTAAGTAGAACCGGAAGCACTTATGTATCATGTGTTTTCCTGCCTAGAACCAGGCCTGAAGATGACTCAATTGCTTGGTATCATCCACCCATGCCACTAGGTGCCGCAGCAGGACCTTAGCAAATGTCTTTCCTGTGGCATCCAGTAAGGTAATGTGTCTATAATTTCCCTGGTCTGCCCGGTCACCCTTTTTGTACATGCAGACTATTACTGCTGATGTCTAGGTATTAGTCACCCAGTCACTCTGCATTACAGTGTTAAATGCCATGGTTAATACTAGGGCCCAAATTGCAAGCATGCTTTTATAGAGACCCACCATCACCCCATCGGGTCCCGGCGCTTTACCTGACTTCTGTACTCTTATAGCCCTCTCCACTTCTGCGAGTATGAATGTTAAGTTGCCAAGTCCATCATGCACAGGTCCAGTCCCCCTCCAATATGGGACTCATACATGCTCCCTTCCCCCTAGATTGAAAGGAGTACAAATCTTCAAAGTGGGCATACCATCTGGTCGGGCTTATATTTTCAGGGTCGATTGCATCACCCTTTATATCCATATCCGTAATAAGATGCCAGAACCCAACATGGTCCCCACTCTGAACACATTTGATCAGGGTGAGCCACCTACCTTGTAGGTACTGAGATTTCTTACTGGCTGTGATCTTCTATATACACTCCGTAACCATTGTACATGAGCTCCATCTACCTGGCCAGTGCCCCTCAGGCATGTGACCAGGACCTGCTTTGCTTCCCTGCACACCTTGTCGAACCAGAAGTTCGATTTTTTACCCTCCTGTCGTGGTCACCTTTCCGGCATGGTCCGGGATTCTCCTAGCTACTCAATTAAAGTGAGATAACTTGCACGTTTACTTTCAAGAGAGGTACTTGCCTCACAAATGCACTTGTGCAGCACTATAAATTTACTGTATCAAACTGGAGCAAGATCAACCAGGTTCAGGCCCACCCATTTCACAGAGCACCTGGCTTTACCATGAACCATCACGGACACTGCCCTATATACTGCCCTATCCACTGTCAGGTCTGGCTCAGGTGAAAGGTCTTTAATTGGAGAAGTATCAGCATATGATCGCTCTCTAAGCACCCTGAAACCCTTCTATTATCTGCCAGTCTGATTCTGACACTAGGGCACAATCTATTCTAGAGTGACCTTCCAGGCCGATAAAAGTATACCCAGATGGTTGGTCAGTAGCAAACCGGCCAATGGAAAGTCTCAGTCCAGCATTATACAATCTTCTATCAATCTCTGAAGCGGCTGGGTGTAATCTTGCGGGTCTATTAGCAATTATGCGGGGCATACTTTCTCTGGGCTGAATGGCTGCCAGAGAATTGACCTTATTTGGATTAACACTGAAGATTGGCCTTTGATGGTAAATGTCCTTATACTAAATCGCAATGAGAGTGACGGCAAGCCGCTCACGAGTTCCATCTGTTTAGTCACCTGCGTTATAGCACACCAATTCAATGCGTCCAGATCTGTAGGGATAGACAGTGTGGAATGCAACAAGAAGGGTAAAATGGGGAGACGTGTTGGTGAAAAAATCTCAAACCCAAAGTTTATCAGACCATCAGACATGAAATAGAAGCAATAAGCACCCTTCCATTTGGTTCTATAACCATTTTGGATTATTATAAAGTTATGACACAAAGTCTTCAGGATGCATTCACCAGGCCGGTCAGACAAACCAAGCATAAGGAGTAAGCAAAGGACGGGTGGTTCGACGAGGAATGCAGAGCTGCCAAGTGTGATTTAATATGCTGTCTCAGTGAGGGCACACTGGTAAGTCTGCAAAATCCCAGGTCTGCATACAAATCTTTGATTCTGAAGAAAAAGGCAGACTTTAACCAGAATAGATGGGACGAGTTGCACTCTGCATGTGTAAATGGCAACTCCCATCAGTTCTGGAAAATGGTTGCACTTTAAGATCGTAATGCTCCCAATGCCCTCCAGTGCATCATACCTCCTTCATGGTGCAAGCACTCTGGGAAGCTGTGCCAAGTTAGGGCAGACCAGCTGGAGGAACGCTTAAAATCAGAGAATATGCTCCCCCCCATTTGCAAATGCCCTGGTCCTTACAGAGAGGCAGGTAGAAAGAGCTATACAAGCACAAGCTAAAGGTAATCTATACAAAGATGAACCCTCAATATTGGCTCCCTTATGGTGCTGCGCCTTTAATGTAGCAATGGAAAACAGGGCAACACCAAGGTCATGGAGGAATGCGGAAAAAGTTCTGATCTTCAAGAAGGGGACAGGGAACAACCTGGGAATTACCGCCCCATTTCACTTCTAGATGAGGCTGGGAAAATGTTTGCCAAAGCTATACTGGAGTGATTACAGAACTGGGAAGAATCAAGAGGGTTCATTAGCCACCTACAAGTTGGTTTTCGGAAAGGGTACAGCACAATAGATCAGAGCTTCCAATTCCATCTAATCCTGGATAAATAGTCAGCCCTTAGTCGTGTCAGGATATATGCGGTCTTAGTAGATCTAAAGGACACTTTTGACTGTGTTCCCAGAAATTCCCTGTGGCAAGTGCTAAGAAACAAAGGTATCCCCCAGAACTTCTTGATCAAAATCCAACAGCTGTATACTGATAACACATTGTTTGTATGCTGAGGTTTGAGGGGCGAGTTGACAGACCCAATTGCTTTTCAGAGAGGTGTCCGGCCAGGCTGCATGCTAGCCCCACTCCTCTTAACATTTATATCAATGAGGTTATTGAACGACCTAGATTGGGCAGCAGCAGGCTCCCTGCACTGTTATTTGCGGATGATGCAGTGTGGCTGGCCACATCCCCCATGTGTCTTAAGACCACTCTGGCAAAGTTCATTGACAAATGCAATGAATTGGGTCTGGAGCTCAATAAAGAGAAAACAAAGACACTTGTCATCAGACCTCGCCTGGCACAATCCTTGAGCTTGACATTAAGGTGGATGGAACAAATCTAGAACATGTCCTATCCTATGACTACCTTGGAGTCAGGTTCATGGACAACGGTTTCTGGTTGCAGTAGGTAACTAACGTAAAATGTATTGTAGCGGCATAGGGCATTTTTACCGAATGCATCACAGCATCACAGCGATGCCATTAGTCCAGTCCTGCTATTACACCGGATGCAGGCCATTTCCTTGTCACTATATGGGGCTGAGATATGGGGACACATGGGTTTCGAAATCTCTGGCCATTATTGAAAGGACATTTTTAAAAATGCTATTCATGTTACCAAGTTCTTCGCCTAGCACTAGTATATTTATGGAATGCAACCTTCAACCGGTCGACGATCAAGCAAGGTTGAAACCCCTTTTGTATTGGATGAGGATTTGGACCTCGCCAGATTTGGCCATATATAAAGATGCCTTGGTGCATATTTTGTCTCTAGTGGGGTCCAAGTCCCTCCCATGGTTCAGATAAGTGAAAACAGAATTATCTAAACTGAATCTGGACCAGTACTGGAGAACTGAAGCGACAGATCAAATGTGCAGGTGGTACCCTCTCCCATTGCAGGTTAGAAGAGGACTGCACCGCCCTAAATACCGTTTTGTATTATTTATTGTATAAACCTGATTTGGGGCTTGAGCATTACATGGACCTGATTAGCCCGAGAAATGTCTGGCCGCTATATATATATACAGTTCTCTCTCAATACTCTAAAAGTGGGATCTTTTACACAGAATTGGCCAGGGTCAGGGGGTTCTTTGATTCTGTCATAAAATGACTGGAAAAAAGACAGACACCGATTGTTTGATGCAGGTAATGTTATGTTATGAGTGAATATTTTTCTACCACACAGTAACTATGTGTTCCACTTTTCTTATCAGCCAATCAATCCGTTATTATTTTGTTTTACCTCAACAGTTATCAAGGGATTGGAAAGTGTAAATTATAGTTCCCAAGCAGTTATAAGCACTTTTCTTGTACAAGTGGTTAATTTCTTCTCTAAGCACCGAGTAATTCACTTAGAAAATGTTCACTGACTGTTTTTTAGCTAATTTAAATGTTCTGCCCTAAACATGCTTGGGTAGGGTTTAGTGTAATGCTTCAATAAGGCATAGAGAAGCAGTTTGTTTGCTTATTCAATTCTTGACAAATGCCTTGTTTTTACTAGAGTTGTGACTTACTGAGGTGATCTGTATTCATGGGCTTGGGGGTTGGCCATCTGAGGAAGAAACACATCCTTTCTCTTTTTGGGGGTGAGGGAGTTAATTATATGTATGTGCAGTCTTTAACATCATTAATATCACACACTATATCTGCTGTGACGTGTTCATCATCATCATCACCATCTCCATGGGGACTTAAACATAATATGTATCACACACTATCTCTGGGAGGGACTTTAACATCAATGAAAGCCCTCACCATCTCTGTAAGGACGTTAATATCATTATAATCGCGTGCTATCTCTGTAGGAACTTGAGCACTAGTGTTATGATGCAAAATCTCTCATAAGTATCATGCACCATCTCTCTGGGGACATTAACATCATTATAAATCACACACCATAACTGTAGGACATTAACACTATGTTAACTACTTTCTACCTCTGAGGGGGACTTTAACATCATTGTTAGCCCAAACCATCTTTGCGAGGATTATAACACCATTCTAATCAGATATTAAAATGTGTGTTAAGATAAAATGTCACTGTGGTTCTTTGACATCATTGTTATCACACACCATCTCTCTGAGGACTTTATCATCATTATAATTACACATCATCTCTGTGGGAACTTGGATATCATTATTATCACACACCATCTCTGTGTGGACCTGAACATCAGTATCACACAACACAATCTCTACAGGGTCCTCAACATCGCCAACATTGCACACCATTTATACGGGGACATTAACATCATGATAATCACACACCCTCAATGTAGGGACTTAAACATTAGCATTATGATACAACATCTCTGTGGGATCTTTAACACTATTTTCACACATCATCTATGTGAGGACTTTATCCTCATCACATACCATCTCTATGGGGACCTTAATACAATTTATATCACCTATTATCTCTCAGTGGAACCTCAATGTCACTAATAGTCCACACCCCTTCTGTGAGGACTTTAGCATCATTATAATCACACACCATCTCTCTGGAGCCTGCAGATATTACTATTAAAACAATCTTTGGGTGGACGTTTACTTTACCATAATCACGTACCATCCCTTTTTGGAAATGCCACTTTTGTCCCAAAGAGGACAGTAACATCTCTATCATCACACTAATCCGAGAGAGGCGATGTGGTTCAGTGGGCAAGTATGTGACCTTGTAGCAATCCAAATCCCTGCTGCCCACTGGACCACAGTATGTGATGCTTTATTATTCACCTCATCGTTATTTGGGGTGTTGTAATAGGGTTTAATGCCCAAATGAAGTTCTGTTAAGTGAATATCTTACAGGAAGTGCAACGACATTACCATCCATCGGTTGTATGTCTCTAGGATGTGGAACAGGATCAGGAACAAGTTATGTACCTCTGTCAAGACCTGAAAGAATCTTTGCACACCATCCCTGTGGGAATGTATCATTACTACAATCGCACACCATTCTTACAGTTACTTAAACCTCATCATCATCATCATCATCATCATCACAGAAATAGGGGGAAGTTATCATCATTGTATTGTCCCTTGTTAAGACATTAAATTGCCCTCATCACACACCTCTGTAAGGACTTAAATTTCACGGACATCATACCATCCATGATGCAACTCCAATATCCGACATCACACGCCATCGATGTAGGTACTTCAATGCCACGATCATCACATACCTCTTATCTAATGAATATAACAACCACCCATTACGCAAATCTCTGTGGTGACTTAAATATCCCCAACAAAACACACCATATCTGTGGCAACTCACAGTCATCACACAACATCTCTGTGAGGACTGTACCATGTCCTTCTTCATTCACCCCCTCTTTTGGGACTTAAACATTTGTGACATCACACATATTGTCTGTGGTCACTAAAAATCATCTTTTAAACCTTAATGTCATCCTCATTCACATCACACAACATCCAGGTGTGAACTTTAACACCACAATGTTCACACAACATCTTTGTGGGGACTTCAATGGCATGATCATCACACAAAACCCCTACAAGGACAATAAAACTCAGCTCATCACACATAAAATCTGTTAAACATCCCAAACAACATATACTTTATGTGTGTACACTCAAAATCTCACAGTCATAACACACCATCTCTCTGGGGACTTCCGTAGCACAATCGTCACACACCATCTCTGTGAGGACTTTACCATACCCCTCCTCTCTCAATCCCACTGAGACCTAAACATTTCTAATATCCTACACAATGTCTTTGGTTACTTACACATCTCTGTTGGTCCTTAATGCCATGCTTCACTCTCATCACACAACATCCATGTGGGGACTTTAAAACCACTATATTCACACGCCATCTCTGTAGGGACTTTAATGCCATGATTATCACACACCATCACTGTGGGTACTTTTAGTGCCACCATCATCACACACCAGCACTATGAGGACTTTAAAACCACACTCATCAACAACATCCCTGAGGAGGCATTCATCTCATGGTCAAAATAGATCAGCAAAATACACCATCCTAAATCAGAGAGCAGATAGTAACACCATTATATCATGCCATTCTTGTGGTAGGGCCTATTGTAAAGGTTACATTTATGACTGTGAACCCAGGAAGCCTACATCTCAATCACAGATTCCTCTCTGTATGACATAGTGGGAATCACAATCAAACATTTAAAACCCTGAAGCAAATGGAATGTGGCTACTGGTCAAATTAAGTGTATTTAAGTGAACATGCAAATGGGACTTGGGCCGAAATTAAAAATATTAAAATGATACCTTATTGTCATTGTAATCACACACCATCTCTATGGGGACCTTATCATCATTGTAATCACACACCATCTCTGTGGGGACCTTATCATCATTGTAATCACATACCATCTCTGTGGGGACTTTAGTGTTATCATAATCACTTGCCATATCTGTGAGGACCATATTTCATATTTGTATTTTTTGTATTGCATTTAGATTTATATAGCGGCTAATGCCCAAGCGATTAACGGCACCATAATTACACACTGTCTCTGTGGGGACTTAAGTATAGTCCTAATCACACACCATCTCTATGGGGACCTTATCATCATTGTAATCACACACCATCTCTGTGGGGACTTTAGTGTTATCATCATCATTTGCCATACCTGTGGGGACCATATTTTGTATTTGTATTTTTTGTATTATATTTAGATTTATATAGTGGATAATGCCCAAGCGCTTAACAGCACCGCCTTGAAACACTTGTGTAAAGGCGTGTTATAAATGCCATATCGTATAATATCACCATAATTACACACTGGTCAAATTAAGTGTATTTAAGTGAACCTGCAAATGGGACTTGGACCAAAATGAAAAATATCAAAATGAAAAATATTAAAATATATTCACTGTAAATCGTCTTAGATTCCTTAAATTACTTATATTTGAAGATACAATTCTGCAATTAGTTTATGTTGTTTTAAAACAACCATATCTACATTTGAAAATGAATGCCCAAGCGCTAACAGCCACATAATTACACACTGACTGAACAGGGCAAGGCACAGTCCTAATCACACACACCATCTCTATGGGGATCTTACCATCACTGTAATCACACACCATCGCTGTGGGGACCTCAACATGATTGCAAGTACACAATGTCTCTGTGGGGAGCGTTTCATGATTATCGCACACAATCTCTGTGGAAAATGTAACTTTTCCATAATCAAACATGACCCCTATAGGAAAGTTAACTCCACTATTATTATACACATTCCAAAAGAAGAAAGCAACATCATTTCCATTACACCATTTCTAAAGAGGAGATATGAGTTAGCAGGGAGGTGATGCCTGTGAAAGAATGAAAGCTGAATTTGAATTAATTATTCCTTTTTGGCCACAGTGTGCCAGCCTGGGTCAATCGAGTCATCTCCTATGTCGCAGTTATCTTTTCTGGAACATTTTAAGTGTTTATAACAGTGTTTAATGCCAGAAACTAGGTGCCTTTTTTAAGGTTTAATGCAAATTAAACATCTTGTGGGAAATGCCAAACCATCAAAATGCACCTGTTGTGATAGCCATAATGCAGGCAGGTACTCACATGTATGAATACAATTGTATAATGTATATTGAGTATTATAAAGTAAGCATTTTTCCATTTGCTTATGGGGCAATCCATCCCAAATAAGAATAATAAAGTAAGTCCCCACAAGGATGGTAACACACGTCCAAGTGCCCGCAAAGATGGTACCGGACACGCGAGTAAAAATAAGCATTTTTGCAAATATGAAGTTGGATCCTTTATTGTGAATTTTTTCTGAACCTAGTTCTGCTATTAGCCAATTTCTAAAACATTGGGAAAGGATAGTCCCCACAAGGTAGGTAAAACGTGTGTGTGTGTGTGTGTGTGTGTGTGTGTGTGTGTGTGTGTGTATTGTTCGTCCACACCCACCAGGCCTCTATGACAATATTTCACCTCCTCAATCAAGCCAGTCGAGCCCATTTGCGAGCGTACGGCCACAGGTAAGAACTGCTATGATACCGGCAGGGGATGGATGTGGATGAGGGGAGCCCAATAGGCATGGAACAGAGTCAATGGACACAGACCTTTGTTGATTGCAGGGACAGGGTCTTTAAAGGGGAGACTGGAGACACCGGTTATAGGGTGGCCATGTGGATAAGGGTCCCCATGCGAAAGAACCCTTTGAGGTGTACATGGTATTCAGTGCCTTGAGTGTTCCCATCCTACCAGGCACCTTGTGAGCACACGCCCACAGGTGCTTACTGTCATTGATACCGAAGGGGGATGGATGTGGATGAGGGGAGCGTGATAGGCCAGCAAACTTGTTAAAGCACACCAATCTTTTATGATACTCTTAGATGTTTCGTCATGTTGTGGACTTACAAAACATTTCAAACAACTGCTCATATTAACACATTTTTTATTTGTTTTATTTAGTTTGGGAAAGTGGATGGCAATTACTCTACAAATTATACCGCTTTAGTCGAGGTACTGTCTGTATAAAGCCACGGTATTGACTGAGGTCACTGGGGAATTGATCACGAATGGCTCGAACCACACAGGCAGGTATTACTTGTCGAGCGCGAAATCCCAGTCTTTCATGAATCCACCATGCAAAACCCAATAATTGCTTTTTTTTGTTTGCACTACCATGTAACATGTAAGGCATTGTTATGTTTTTAAAAGTACTATTTCGTGCAAAGTACTGAGAGTACTTGTGATTTCAAGAAGGTATGAATTAGAAATGTGAACACACATTCCAGAAAAAACACTTTTGAAATACTTGCAAGTGAAACAGTATTGTTCGAATGAAAAATCTAAATATGAACACTTTGGTTTTAGATTTGAATGAGTAATTTATACAATGTACAGAATAATGATTTCATCAGTGATCCATCAGAGTTATATTGATGTAGGGGAACAACATACTATATTATCCATCTTGGTTGTCAAACACACAACATATATTGCGTGAACTTACTTGTTACTGGTAATTACAAGGACGAACTGTAGGTCAAAGTTTGTGCATAAGGACCATCATCATTCGCAACACGGATCTTATAAGGCATGCGGCCCTGAAGTCATGCAGCTTGGTAACAAATATCGGGGGTGTGTCTTCTTCAGCAATATAGGCCAAGAGTTTTTTCTGCAACAGCAGTTCTCCACCAGAATAGGCATAAGCTCACAGCAATGGCAGGTACAACCGGTATAAACGTGTTCCATGCGACTGGGTTCAAGATCTGGCGATTGATCCTTATGACTTTCATCTGATTCCACATCGTCTCAACTATTTTCTCTTTCAAGGATTTCCTCTTCTAAATATTCAGGCTCGTACATGTAGGGCTGGATTGTTGCCAAAGTTCCTGAATAGTGAAGAAGCACAGGATCAACAGTAAGGTAAATAAAATGATTTTGTTTGTATACATTAAAGAAAAGAGGTTTCCTATTAACAATGAATGTTAAAGAAAGACAAGCAAAGAAACTGCAATGTTACAAAAACACATGATGAAAAGACAAGATTAATAGGCTCAAACTTAAAAAGTTTGCAAGGACACATTAAATATGGTTTGGTAAATACATTAGTACATAATATAAGAAATCAAATGTGACTACTGAGTTAATTCATTTCAGGTAATATAAGTACCTATTCTCAGTGCGTCGTACTGGGAAGATAGCTGAACAGAGCAGAAACAAGTCATGGAAGCACAAAATGGAATACACTGACACAAAGGAAAAAGACTCTCCAACGTTGTGTGATCCGAAAGGGCGTTTACACTGGTCAAGGGAATGAGGCATCTAGGCATTTCCATGGAGACACTTCAATAGGTAGCGCACAAAGGACATTGGCATGAGACGTGCATTGGCACTGTGAAATGGGGAGTGATAGTCCAGTGATGTCAGCCTTAGGGGCGGGTGATCTGAATTAGTGCGGCGAGGGTACTTGAACTTAGAGCAATGGATCAATGGATAAGATGTGCAAAAGATGGCAGTAACCAGCCCGTCGTTTTCACATGTCTAACAAGTGCTAAAAACTTGTGCAAGTTGCATTGGATTTTATTTCAGAATGTTAGATGTATGACTCGGAAATACATGCCCAATTGTTTGGCCCAATACCATCTGTGACCAAATTACCCCTTCAATTCGTCAGCAGGACAATAATAATGTGGCCTTCTTAACAAGTTTTAAAGTGTGACGCATTCCATCGCATCTGGACGCTGTAAGGCAAATGTAATGGATAGGCTGTTTGGTTTCTATATTTGAACGCGGAAGCTGGAACCTCATCACAGACCACGTATGTATTCAGTCAGATGATTGAGTACGCAATGACATAAATATCTAGTCAATACAATCACCATTTTAAATGATGTATGATATAATGTAACTATAGTATGATGATAGATCCATGGTTTTAAAGAAGTGAGACAAATGCCTTAATTATTGACAAGCCTGCTATTATCACACCAGCCTCCTAATTCAGTCATAATTGCAAATGGTTTTACCTAGCAAAGTGCAAGTGCATAAATTATAAACAAACATTTACAATTGCATTTCATCTTACCATATGACAGCAATCACAAGAAAAATGTCAAAGACGAGTACGAGCAGTTTTGCAGGAGCCTCTTTATGGGCTGTTGGGAAACTACTATAGCCTGGTCAGATAAATATGATGACTCTGTTAACCATGTGGTACACTGGTACCATTTAATAACATCATTTGGTACAGACTGATACACAAGTTGCAGGAATATGTTGATGGTCTAAATACAAATGAATATAACATCAAATTGACAATGACTGCTGGTTCTGAGGAACTGATTTTTCTGGATGTAAAATTCAAGGTGCAAGATAACATCTTAACTTCTGAGCTTTATAGAAAGGAAACTGCGTCTAACTCCCTATTACATGCTTGTAGTCACCATAAAGCTCCTCTAATTAAATTAACAGTGTTCAACATGGAGTACTGCTGAGAGAGAAATGAAACTGCTCTAATGAGGAAGTATTTAAATCAACGGCAATATCCATTGGAGATTGTTTAGTAATAGATCAAGCCTATCCAAACACTGAAAGTAAGAAAAGAAAGGCTCTCCTTAAACCTAAGGTCAACTAAACAATTGAACCTATGACCATCAGATACATCACCGAATACAATGTTAAATCTGCCAATATGAAATGCTCTTTCATAAATATTGCCCTATATTGAAAAGTGATAGGGATCTGAATCAGGTTCTAGCCAGTACTCCACAAATCACATACTCCAAAGCCCCATCAATGAAAGAGAAGCATGCACCGTGCATGTTAAGGGATGTGGATTCACAACAAACAACTCGACTACATAGACATAAGCAAGCTAATGGGTTTCAATCATGTAACAAATGCAGAATGTGCACATTAGCACTAATTGGTGACTCTGTACAATATGGTGAACATACTGTCTGGCAAATTGACCAAGTAATAACTAAATATGTGGTTTATTACATAGATTGCCGGTGTAATATGAGGTATATAGGCTCTACCATAGGACCTCTGAATTTGAGAATTTTGCAACATTAAAGGGTGATCAAAATGTTGATGTCAATTATCCCTTAGCTGTACACTTCTAATACAAACATAATGGTGATGTGTCCCTTATGGGATTTGGTGTCTTAGCAATTGTTAAGGAACATAAGCATAAAGGGTATCGAGAAAAACAACTGAGATGTTTCAAATCTAGGTTCATCATTAAAATTTAAACACGAAAAACAAAGGGTCATAACAGTGATGAGGAACTTTATGTATTTTTCACATAAACCAATAGAATAACAAAATAACTATCATAATTTTCAGTTCCTGCTCTATCTGTTGTTCTGTTCTCATGCTGTACCCCTCATTGCTATGAGGGGTACAGCATGAGAACAGAACACTGCTACACAGTATACAGGTAAGCATACTTGGGCTAGACCTGGTTTAACACGCATACATGTATTCTTTAAAATTATATGAGAAATACATACCACTTTACATGTTGCATATAACATTATTCCTGTTGCTCACACCTGCCGCTGCTATTCATCTTCACTATTTTGCTTGTGATTGCTGTCATATATTAAGATGAAATGCAATTTTAAATGTTTGTTTATAATGTATGCACTTTCACTCTGCTCAGTAAAATTATTTGCAATTATGACTTAATTAGGAAGCTTGTGCTAAAATAACAGGCCTGTCAATAATTAAGGCATTTTCCTCACTTCTTTAAAACTATGGATCTATCATCATACTATAGTTACAAAATATCCTACACCATTTAAAGATGTAACCTTGTATTCACTAGATATTTATGTGAACGTGTACTCAGAGTCATCTGACTGAATACATACATTGCCTGTGATGACGGTCCAGCTTCCCCGTTCAAATATAGAAACCGAAGGGCTTGTTCATTACATTTGCCTGACAAAGTCCTGATGTGTATGGAAAACGTGGCAATTTAAAACCCATTTACCATGGTACATTATTACTGTTCTGCCCATGAATTAAATGACTTTGCAAACAATGCTTTTCTGATTTTAAATAATAAAAGCCCTTTTCGCTCAAACAAGTCCCCCGACTTTTATCTCTAACTGGTGATAATGCCACCTTAACTGGATGACTGTTCACTGGTTGAACTGCAGTTTTTTTTAAATATATAAAAAAATTTTTACCTTCCATTAAACTCGTTTTTTCCTACTTGGATTCGAGTTTTCATTTTTTTCTGGGACTCAAAGACCTCGTGCATGGAGTGCAGGTTTTTTCCATCCTCCATGTGTTTACAATATATATATATATATATACACACACACACATATAAATAAATAAATATAAATAAATAATTCATATTATATATTTTGTTTTGAGAAAACGTACAAGCAGAATAATGACTTCTATTAAATTTCTGCTCCATGCTCGATTTTTCAATGACATCCCGTTTGCTCCCATGCTTGAAGTTGGGGACCCCTAAGCACATGACCATACGACCCTGGAATATTGGTTCTAGGTATGCAGCAAAAATGTTTATACATGTCATAATCTGAAAATGCCACACATGTTAAAAATAAAATATAGCATGTTTGTAATCACACTGAAAATATATGTATGTGTTTGTGTTCATTCTCACACAGCTGACAAATGGCCCCAGTCCTGTACATTGATCACTTTCAGCCCTGACCTTGTAGCCAACAGCACTTGAGATTGTGCGACCGGTAGTTTCAGTTTTTCTGTTTAAGGTATGGACCTACAAGGCCAAGCATTCAAAATGCTCTAGCCTTCAAAAAGAGGGCATACTAGCGGGGACCATTATAAAATGGGGGGGGGGTTATTTACAGCTAAGATATTGGGCCTCATTACGAGTTTGCCGGTCCGGAAACAACGGTACGGGTATGCTTGCCGGTACTGTTGTTTCCGGATCGGCAAACTACGAGTTCTGTGAGCGGGTGCCGTTCAGCCCGGGCGGAACGCCACCCGCTCGCAGACCTTGCTGTCTGCAACAGTGCCGGTGCATACGTCCTCCCCATTCCCATTGAGTCCAATGAGACTCAATGGGAATGGGGATGTACCGGCACGGCTACCGCCATAGTCCTAATGAGGCCCACTGTGTGTTAAATAACCTACCTAACAAAACTCCTTATTAAATGAAATTAACTTTATGGACATCCTTTGCCTCTAGAAAGTGCTACTGCACATGATATATTATATGCGTTTTAGTCTATGAAATCAATGAATGTGGTCTACTAGTGGTATTCTTAACTTTCACGCATATGTATATTTCTGCATACATGTGTTCATCTACAGCCTATAAGTGAAACCAGTAACACTTCATAGCACAAAATGCCATTAGTATGCTGTTCCATAATTTGCTGTTGGTTGTGTATTTCTAGTTCTTACACACTACGTTCTAAGGTGAGCATCATTTTAGAATGTTCAGCTGTAGTCATTCTATTTGTGGCAGGTGAAGCTTAATGGGCTGGGGTGCAGACTCTTGACTGAGTTCCTCAATTGTCTGTTTACCTTAAGAAGAATAAACATTAACGCTTTTGCCAGATGCATATATGTGCTTCAGGTTTTCAAATTATTGAGGGGTGTGTGTATATGTACCGCCTTCAATGCCACCTGTGGCCTGAACTACACTGTGTGTGTTAAAAATAAACAGCTAAAGAAGTAAATCATTGTTTACACTTTTCTTAGATTGCAATTGGAGAACAGTGAAAAACGGATGCAACTCTGGTCCTCTTCTCCATTATTCACCATAGCTGAGATGGTGGCCTGAACTACACTGTGTGTGTTAAAAATAAACAGCTAAAGAAGTAAATCATTGTTTACACTTTTCTTAGATTGCAATTGGCGATCAGTGAAAAACGGATGCAACTCTGGTCCTCTTCTCCATTACTCACCATAGCTGAGATGGCAGATTTTCAGGTACCTGTCGAGGCTGACAGCTGTCATGGTGATGAGGCTCCCACAGCCGAAAAAGAAACCAGACCATCCGTACCAGCGGCAACCACTCCAGCCAAACACCCAGCGGTGGCAGAAGAAGGAGGCTATGATGAAAGGTTTCCCCACGACTGCAACCACAAGAAAACACAATGGGTGCTACGGTTTCACAATTATCAAGCAGTCCTTGGGCTTTTTTGCATATTTGAGACACACTTTAATAAATGTAGGAAATAAGAATAGCAATAAAAATAGCACAAATAACAATAATAATGACAACAATAATAATAGTAATAATCGCAGTAGTAATAATAGTAACACAAATGCATTTTATTTCCAAACAAGTTTAATCATTAGACTATTTTCTCATACGTGTTATGCTGGATCATTTACCAACTAGCTTCACATTTAAGAAGCACAGTAAAAGAATCTGCATGCCACAGGAAAACACATTGTCGTGTGGCATTTTTCCAATTTGGCAAGGTGTCCTGAAGTGAAATAAGATGGCCATGGGGGTTGGGAAAACGATTGTAAATTGAGCTTCCAGGTAGTAGTTCCAGACCAGCCCTGAGATCAAATGTTTCATGCACAGACAAGAGTTCAAAAGAGGTAAGCCAAAAGGAGTGTGTGCACCATGCCCCATGCGTCACTGTTCGATTATGCAAAGACCGCTTTATCACAATTTCGTTTAGGGGATAAGATGGCTTTACTCCTGTTCTGTAGCATCTAAATTAATGACCCTAAATAAGAAAGAATGGAAATACCAAATAATTTGTCTTTCTAGAATTCTATACAATAATAGCTAGACTCATTAAAGGTTTATTTCAGGCACACTTCAGTGGGTGAGTCACTGATTTAGTCTGTTCTTAAACACCTCAACTCAGTCTTTCATCCTTCTGAGGTTGCGATAAATGAGTACCAACACAGGTTGGGTGATATTGTATGTATATTTGTTCTACATAAAGCGCTTAAGCGTAAGTTAAGTGCTATATAATACCACAGCATTATCATTTGGCTATGGATGACTGCTTGCATTCACAGTAATTTGGTAATATGGGCCTATACACACTGATATTAATGATACATATGGTGATCCATTCTTGTATGAAATATATATCACATTAGTGATATTGTAACAATATTTTTTGTAGTGTGCTTAGGAACAATGATATGTGATGTCACTTAATGTTTTTTCAAGGGGTGAAGGTTGTGTTCCATTGCATCCTGTGATATCACTTTGGGGTGGGATCAAATTACATCACTTCCTCTGATGTCATCAGAGGTCAAGGGTCATGTGATTTCATTTACGCTCCCCCTGGCATTTTGGTGAAATGAAGTCCCTGTTTGGCTTACATCATGCAATCACATTGATCTTTATCGGATTACTCCCATTCTTTCCAGGTACTCACTAAAAATAGTGAAGGAACAACTGTGGGGTGCAAAGGCAGCACCCAGACAAAAAGGAAACTGCATTTGGCTACATTGTGTTTTGTGTATTCTTGTTTTAAACTGTAAAGCGCCTTGGAGTAAGGCGCTATATAAATAAAAATAAATACAAATACAAATACAAATACATTGGACCTAAAATGCTGAGCATTCAAAACACACAGAGATGACTGACAAATTGAGAGGGCAGCATTTCATTCCCAACTGCCATATCAAAATGCTTTTTTTCCAGAGAAATAAAATGTATTGGGCCTAAAAATGAAGAAATACTGTCTTGGAAATGTGAAAGCACAATGTTGACTGGCAGATTGAAAGGCCAGTAATTCATTTTCAAACTGCAAAATAGGCAAATGCTGTGTCCTTTGATAAAACAGAGAGATTATGAAAAATGTGTGCATTCTGCAGTCTGAAACCATGAACATGGAAAATGAAATCATACTGCTGAAGTACATTTTAAGGCATATTCTAAGGAAGTGGGTGGCTTGTCACAACTGTTTAGAAAGAAACTGCAAGAAGGATGACTACAATTAAGTGTGCCATATATGTGAATAACAAAGAACTAAAATCAGGGGCCTACCTTTCCCTACAGTATGAAAAAATAAAAGGCACCAAAAAGCACCATTTAAAAATAAAGATATTTTTATCTGGGATTCAAAGGAACTGTTTACCAATGAAATTACAGTGCCTGTGTCAGTTTAATATAAAGTATAATTTAGAGATGAACATTGATGGCATGGCACAGGGGAAATCCGCATATGATTTGAGGTCAGGTATTACAAGGCTGCCTGTGTAAAATAAATGGTAACATGCAAAATCACTAGTTTCAGAAACTCGGGGAAGGAGAAAGTTTGACGCTGGACAGGCCAATAACACAGAAGGAAGTCCTCACTGCCAATCACCTAAAAGTGTGAACGTTTGTGTTGCCTTAGAAATGGGTGAGATGTTTGGGGAAAGTGGAAATATGTCATAGAAATGTATTTTGCAGTGCGGGGTGAATACATGTGTTTCTTTCACCTAAAACTGATTTCACACAAGCTTTTCTGACACAGGTTACAATGGTTAAATCAGGCATAAATGTTTCTGCTTTGTGAATGAAGCGTACCACTCTGGGCTCCAGGTGTCGGAGGCCTAGCACATGACTGGCTGTGCCTTCTCATTTTTGTCCTTCTAGAGGCACATGCCTGATATGTGGATGACTGTGCCACCCCTGATCATAAAGGAACTGTGGACCACAGTCTACGGCATGTGGCAATGGCCCCTAGCCACAAACCCTGAGGCATGGGCTTCAGCTGTGTTGCTTGCCCCGCAAAGTAACCCACTATAGAGCTTGGGCCCAACCTACAGCCCAGCGCAATGGCCACGATATTGTTGTTGTGGGAATATGGGCCACTGTCCATGACTTGCATTTATGGCCAATGACCACACTTCATGGGCAAGAGATTCAGGGCCATGGTCTGAAGCCTGGCCCAGTGGCCACTGTACCACCATAATGGGAATATGAGCCACTGCTCATGGCTTGTGACAAAGGCCAGTGGCCGAAATCCCTGGAGCCATGTTGCAGGTCCCGCTAAACATTGCAGAGAAGACATTGGGTCTTGCCTGAGACCACACCCAGTGCCCATTTTAACCCCATAGTCCAGGGCTCTGCAACATTTGGCTCTCCAGATGTTTTGGACTACACATCCCACCAGCACTAGCAATCATGGTCAATGATGAGGGATCATATGAGTTCTAGTCCAAAACATCTGGAGCAACACTGGTTGCCTACCCCTGAGCATATCCAGTCTCTTGTGGCCATGAAAAGTGGCCAGGTTGTCCGGAGCAGACCACGCCTCAGTCACCAAAGTTATATCACTATTTGTAGTACCTATATTTTGCCACTTTTGAAAAATAAACACTGGATGGAATAACACGTATGCCACAGTGGCAGCCTGTAGCCATCACTGAAAGTTCACCTCCAGTTCAAAGCCACATGATCAAAGATTTGTGGTTATATAAATGAGCCCAAATGCATGAGAGTACGGTTGATCTTGCTATCTTTGCACTGAAGCCTGCATAACCCAACTATTCAACAAGATACTCTCTGGTACCCCATGCATTGACATTAAGATAGGTTAGAGTGCAGACGGTGAGACCTACCAAAATGAATAAGGCATGCCCTCCACCTAACATAAAGGTTCAGATGCACGACTACAAAGTCAAAGAGTTTATATTAGGTGAAGTAGGAAAAAGAATCAGATAACCTTTCAGGACAGCAAAATACAGGTCTTCCAAGACATCTGAAGAGGAGGCAGATGAGACCAATAACGGAAATATTATGAAAAAGAGATATCAGGTACAAGTGGATATATCCTTTTGGCATGCAGTTTAAGCTAGAATGGAGAATATACATTATATAAGTATTCACTCTGGAAACTGGCATGCAACTGCTAGTCCTCACTCTGTAAAATGTGGAGCCAGCACAAGATGAGAAATTGAGAGGAAACCCCCAGAGAGGAAAAAAATGAGAACCATGGTAAACTAACACTCCCAGAAAATCGAGACTGGTTAAATTATTAATTACATGAGATGAGAGAGATCACAGCGGTGATGATAACCCAATAGATTCCGGATGCACAACTAATTCAGTATTGCGCCCTTGGGACTGGAGCTGTGGGGAATTTGATAACCCTGGAGAATGACATGGGTCTGCCTACCACCCCAAGAGAAATTAATAACTGCAAATATATAATATAATACCAGCATGAGAGATCTATCTGGGAGAGGATGTTTGGGTAGGGGCACAAAGTCTCCATAAGGGACAACCACAAAATCTACAAGGGAGAAAAGATGAGAATTCATGCAATAACAATGCTGCGTTATACAGCTGATGAAGCTTACTCCCACTACTCTTATGCACACAAATCAGCCTCCAGGATAGATTACATATTGTCTCTGCGAGTGTCATGCAACAGTTGAAAAGAAAAACGACCTAGAAACCATATCGCTATCAGACCATAGCTTAGTCCTTGCTTCCTTTTAAAAGCCAAGACCTCAAACATGGTGCTTGCCACTGGGTATTCTAAGGGAGCAGCATGCCTAGAAAAGCTTAAGCTGACATTCAGAGAGTACCTGTCTTTCAATAAACCAGAAGATACATCATTAATTAGGTAAACTAAAAGCAGTAGGAAGAGACTGCATAATTGCTAGCGCAGCCACCATAAACTGAATAAGAGGTCACACAGAAATACAGCTCCTAGATAAGATTAAGGAACAAGAAAAGGATTACCAGAAATGCTCATCTATAATAATACACAGACAACTGGCTGCCATCAAAAATCAACTCCATCTATTGAGAAATCAGAGAGCCGAACGCACACTGCTGTGATTATTACAGGGTTATTATGAACAAAGCAACAGCCCAGGAGAATTCTAGCTAAACTTCTGAGAACAAAGCCATCCGGAAAACCATTTGAAATCCTTTAAGATGGGAGGGGGGGAGACAAGGGTGATGAAAAGAGCAAAAAACAAATTTTTCATGAATTTTATTAAAATCTCTAGACAGCTATGCCGCCCAAAGACACACTGCAACTAGCATATATGGAGAATATAGATCTCCCAAAATTGTCAACGGCCACAGAAACCATCTCGATTCCCCAATAGAGCCTCAGGAGGTACTTGCAGCAACCAAGTTGCTCAAGGTACAAATCACCTGGTCCAGATGTATAATGGCTTCTTTTCACTAAGCATATTGGCTGCTCCTGTGGCAAAGATGTTCAATGCCATCAAAACAGGAGGCAATCTTCCTGACTCAATGAGGGAAGTTCAGGTCAGTCAAAGATCCAATATTGTGTACATCATGTAGACCGATAGCCCTACATAATTTAATTGTCACTACTAAACGATCTGTACCAAAAGGAATTCATTGCAGAAAGAGGAACACAGACAATACATGATGGGTATTGCAATTAGTCGATAAAGCTGCCAGGAACCTGGCCCACTCTCTTCTTCTAACCCTTGACACTGAGAAAGCATTTGATAGGGTGGACTGGGGGTTCCTGAAGGCCACACTACATACAAACTTTTGGACCCAGAATACTAGATATGATACTAGCCAACTAAAAACTACCAAGTTTGTGCTTTGTGATCAACCTGGAACTCATTGCACCGATTAGTTTAGCCAGAGGTACCAGGCAGGGATGCCCCCTGTCACGCACTGTATTTGTGCTAGTGATGGAGCCTCTTGCAGCACAAATTAGGGACTGCAAGGAAATCTCTGGCATCATGTTCAGCAAGACTCCTCATAGGATGAATCTATTAATGAACCCTCAAAAATCCCTCACAGCTATAGAAAGGGAACTTCAGCAATTCGGATTGGTCTCGGGTTTTAAGATAAACCATTCTAAATCTGAGATTGAAATGTAAAATCCATGTTGGGTTCCACATTCCCTACACTTGAGCACCTGGACCCATACGGTACCTATAAATAATGGCGACTACTAAACTCAGTGATCTATAAAGGCAAATGATCCTCCACCGATAAAAGCAATTAGAAAAAACGTGAATGAATGGAAAACCTGAATAAATGGAATTCCCTGCGGCTCTCCTGGTTTGGAAGGAAGTCTGAAGGCATCATGAAGTAGACACAGACAACTGAATAAGATTTTAAGTACAAACATTATTAACTAAAATTGAAGGGTGGGGAAATGGGAGGCGGCAAGAGAAGCGAGAGTGTTCAGGATGTCCTGAGTTTTTGCGGTGAAGTGTGGCCTGTGCATTGCAGAGGTCCTGGGAAGAAAGAGGTAAAGTGGAGACTGCAGAAGGGTTGGCTAGTTCATTGCAGATTGAGTTCAGCCATACATTTAAATAGGCTCTCTCCCACTAAAATCATTGATTTCTAACTGCCTTGGAATTGCAATAGTTTAGATAGGTGCAAGGAGAGGCAGAGACAAGAAAACAGACAGACACAAACATAAAGCAAGTCACACTCACACAAAGGCAGTGATCTCAAATTTCAAATTTCCCTGATCCAGGCAGGATCAATTCCTTGTTTTATTCTGGATAATTTAGTTCTACTTTTCCTATTTTAAAATTAGGACTATAAATCCCAGAATGCAATGGAACAAACAGGACTGGAGTACCTACTTAAACCTTAAATGTGGAAAGCTAAAAGTTCTTAAAAATGCACATAGGCCAAAGCAAACACATACCCACAGATATATTCTGACATATGTATAGTCACGCATAGGGAGGCAGCCCAAGTGCACACAAACACAGACCACTATACAACCAAATCCACACAGAAGCACACAGTGTGCCTGTCTCAGTAAATGGGACAGTCATGCAACAGTCATGGGCAGCTGTCTTGTCATAATACCCAGAATTTCCCAGCACTTGTAGTCTGCAGACATCTGATTAGTACTCTTAGTACTCAGAATTGACCTATCCCTGAAGTACAAAAATAGCTTTAGAGTTACGGAGCTTTGCCCTGTATTTGTTGCCTTTGTGAATTATTACCCCCGATCCATCGTCTCATCAAAGTCTCCCAAGACATATTCCCAATACTACCCTTTCCAAAACCTAACATGAAGAACACTACCCGACATAAATGCCCTTCTCCTCGCAACATGACCTTTTTTCGGTCGCTGCTGCAATGAGCAGGTTAGTCCTTTCCAGAACCGAAGATAAGTGTATGAAATGTATGAAACCATAAATGTTACTTTTTTTATCGCAGGTGTGCATATTCCTGCATCATTCGACCAACATTTGGACAGTTGCAACCTCCTCTGTGGACCAGTCCCTCTCTTATCCTTGAGCATTGCTGGGCAGGCTGGGTGATCCTGGGGACATCTTCAGGACAAGGAAAAGCCAGTACTCTCCAAATCCTGTGGCATTGTCCTGCATACAGCGCTCCACATACAAAGTGGGAGCATAAACCCTTCTTGTGGCTCCAGATCTCGGCAGTGCAATAGCATGCTGCATTGCACTATTCCCTAACCCCATGGCTCCATTGGTTATGGCTCAGCAGCATAAGCAAGAAGAGAAACCAACATTGCTGCTCCATGCATGTTAGCAAGCAACTTTGCATAACAATGTAGCTTTAGCCTGCAGTCCTGGGAAAGTGCACAAAGTAACAGCAGCACAGGAAAATGCCTCTGGAACAGAAAAAGGGCATTTCCTATATACATGCTATGTAGTGCATGACCCTCTAAGACAGGGATCTTCTACCTTTGGCTCTGCAGAGAATGTGAACTTCAACTCCCACCAGCCCTAGCCATCATATCCAATTGAGACTTTACTTACATATGGTATCAGAATTGGGATCAGACCTAGTAGACACGGACTGGGGGACCCTGAGATTTTCCAAATTGGCCCAGGCTAATTACAGTCCCACAAGCTACACATCTGAGAAAACCTCCACACAGATTATCTTTTCTTCGAGTGGGCTGGGGGGCATAGAGAGAACTTGAGAGCACATTTGCCATCCGGGGCCAAAGCATGGGAATCAGGTTTTCTCCCTTGACTTCGCAAGCCATTTTACCTGCTAGAAAGAATGTGGAGGGCAACACTTATCTTTTTTCCCCATGAGTATCCGGTTCCCTGAAGGGACTAAACTGTTATATTCTTAGTACTCAGGATTGAGATCCCAACAACGCAGCTGTCTATATCATGTCCCCTGAGGGAACAGGCTGTGTGAGAAAACTAAGAGCATTACCCATCTTAACCTCTGGAGAAGAGATGAAGTTTATTCTTCTGAATCTCACATACAGTCTGATTCAGGTTAACATGGGCGAGTTGGTGGGATACCTGATATATGAGACCCAATGGGAATCTCCTTTCCACCAAAGCCATAGAAGGAGAGATGGCGGTAACCCAATGAAACCTCCCAATGGGGAGGGGATACCAGAAAATGTGTTCTGTTCCCCGGAAATAGTGGCAGAGAGTAAGTCCTTATTAGAAACTACGGACCCTCCCAATTCCGCAAAGTCTAGGGAGACCTTCTTTCCAGTCGGGACAGGAAACCATGAGGCCACAGTCTCTACATTCTCCTTCCAAGGTGATGATACATCAACACTCGGGAGAGCGAAGGTGCCCTTTGGTAACGAAAACTCCACTTACAACCCGAAAAGCTTTGAGACATCTGAGCTGTTGGAGGAAAAATCCCTGCATGAATTTGCAAATCACTCCATCCCCTGTTGTAGATCCCTCAATTGAACGCAACAGCAATCAAGTCCATGATTGGTCTTGCCAGGCAGATAACACAGAGATCCCTAGGAACACAACAAGAAAGGAAGGAGGAATTAAACCTAAGAATACCATAGGTTGTTGAGTGATAGCTGAAGAACCCACACAATCGGGGGAAGTTAAATTCCCAGTTGCCTTAAGCAACCTATAAGAGGTCCTTGCGACCCTATCCGGGTTAACGGAAGACGTTTCAGATCTTTCTCTCCAAGAGGATAACCTGGAAGATACTTAATTACTCTGTTCCCTAACCTCCTACCAGACTAACTTCCAGGTAGACCTATCTGTAAGTGGTTTCAACCCAGCACTCCACTTAAGTCAATGCCTAGTATGGGATGCCCAATGGAAACCCTTATTTATATATTTTTATGTCAAAAGGTCTTTTATTTCTGGATGATCTTCCCTTATATAACGCCCCTCTCTTTGAATACCCCCGGTCTCACTGAACCAAGAAGAAGGTTTGTTTTGCAAATTAAAAGATTTATTTGAAGAATTGAACATTATATTGTCACGACCCGTGACCCAGAACCCCACTGGCATGGTCACATGCCAGGTAGGGTTAGGGCTCGGGGTTCATTTGGGGCCCCAAGGGGCTTGCATTGTCACCAGAGACTCTCCTGGAGTCAGTCCTGGTGCCTTTGGCGCCAGGCTCATATTTGGAATGGGACTTGAAGGGACTACTTTTCATATGGAAGCCTGCAGCCAACATGGAGGCACCCACACAGTCTAAGAACCAGACTGTGCAGTGCAGTGTTTTAGGGTGTGGTAGCCCAGACTACTTTACCTGGACTACTTTACAGGGTAGGCTATATAAACCACACCCAAGCTAAAGAACGTGCTTCGCGTTATTCTGCAGCCAGCAGCGTAACGCTCACCGTGTTCAGAGACCAGCACCCGGCGTTCCTGGGCATATCTTGGCCGGGCATATCTTGGCTGGTTCCGCTCCGGACAACACTGCACGCCCAGAAAGACCATCGTAACCTGAAAAGGAATAAAGAACACAGGTTAGCCCAAAAAGACATTAGCGTGCCGCACTTCGCGCTGAACCTACCTTTCTTCATACGCTCTGCGTCCATAAATCCCGGCACGAGCTGAACCCAAGCAGCGCACTCAGCGAACCTCTGCATACCTAAGGGGGAAACAATCAGGGAAATCATTAATAGCCCGCAAGAAAGCAAAGGCCCTCAAAGACTACTATAATCGAACTTACAGCTTTAAAGACACTTGAATGGTTTGGCATCAGTGAAGTTAACTCGGTCGCTTCAACCCGCAGAAACTATGCGCCTCTGCGCAGAAAGCAGGACGGAGAGCACGCCACACATCATAACAAGGTGAGGATGGGGAGCCTTCAGGTCGAGTCCAAGGGGCTGGTGGGAGGAAATGAAATCGGAACCTAAGCCCAGTCCTCCTGTGTTTTCAGGCCCACCAGCCATAGAAGACATCATCCCGAATTGAGTACATCTGGGGGAAATCCGGCAACCAGGGCATACAGGCGTCCCCGTGGATATCTGGTGAGCATAACAGAACGCAAAGCCTCATGACAAAATCCACCTGGGCGCCATGGAGACCTCAGAAATGGACAAACTTGCCCAGTTATTAGGGCAATTACGTGCCGAAGTGCATTCGGCTAGGCAAGAGACTAATGCTCTGCGAAGAGATCTTGTCTTCACCAAGGATCGCACTGAAGAACTCAGCAGGCAACTACTGCAATCACAGGCTGGGCAAGCTCCATTACCAGAAACTACAACGGCACAGGCAACCACGTCGTCTACCGCTCCAGTGCAAATAAATTTACCCAGAACAATACCCTTAGCACCGCCAGAAAGGTTTTCAGGAGATCCAAGAAAATATGCAGCTTTCATGAATACAAATGTCACCTTCATTTCCTCTGCATACCGGCTGCATTCCCTAATGATCAAGCACGTGTAGCATTTATTTTATCATATCTAAGTGGTAGTGCAGCAGACTGGTCAGTGCCGCTTGTGAGCTATGATGATCCATTACTACGTGACTTTGGGGGCTTCCAAAGGGAACTGGAAAAACTCTTTGCCCGACACACCCATGAACAAGCTGTAGACAATGAACTCTTGTCATAGCAACCTTCAATAGGTTGGTGGCCGAAACCAGGTGGCCTGAAGACAAGAGAACCACATTGTTTCACCCAGGCCTTCGAGGGGAATTAAGGACGTCTTGGCTCAGGTAGTTGATCCACCTAGAGACTGTGGTGAATTCATCAATCTGGTGGTGCAATTAGATCATTGATTACAAGATCGGAAAGCGGATCGGTCCAAATCCGACACAGGGTCCGTGTATCTACGAACCAAAGATGCTACTCCGCGCACGTCAGAGAATACCACAGAGCCAATGCAAATTGGAGGCATACGACCACTGTTAACAAAAGCCGAAAGAGACAAGAGAAGGCAACAGCAGTTATGTTTGTACTGCAGACAATCGGGGCACTTCTTAAAAGACTGCCCAATAAAACCTCCCAAGCGCATTGTAGGAGCTACAGAAAAGGATGAGAGTAAGGAGTCGGAAAACTGCCTAGCTCGACAAAATTAGAGGTCAGTTTGTTGAGTGAGAAGAATGAGCAATCAACCTCACATTTTGCAATACCAGTAATCCTAATCAATCACCAACAACCTTCAAGGATGAATTCCGTTGAAGCTTGCATAGACAGCAGGGCGGTTGGGAATTATATTGATCAAGATCTGGCCACACGGATGGGGCTTCCCTTAAGTTTTAAGCCAAACACAGAAAAGGTGACCACAGTAGATGGGACTGAAATTGCTTCTGGACCAGTAACCCAATGTACGGCAGGAATAACCCTGCTGTGCCAGGATGGACACCGGGAATCGATTTCTTTCGATCTCATCAAGGCACCTCAGTTTCAGCTAATTTCAGGGATGCCATGGTTAGTTGCCCATAACCCTCGGATAGATTGGCGAGCAAGAAAACTGACTTTTCCTCATGATTGTGCCTCCATCTGCTATTTCCAAGAAAACGAGTCCAGTTTCAAGGTTTCTATGAGTCCAAGAGTCGGTATAGTTACATTTGGCGCAACCAGTACTCTCCCTGAAGAATATCAAGATTTTCAGGATGTGGTCCAGAAGGAACAAGCTAATACGCTACCCCCGCACAGGTCCTACAACTGTCACATTGACCTCATACCTGGTGCACAGATCCCTTGCGGTAGAATCTACGCACTCACTGAATCAGAAAACCAGCATATAAAGTCCTATCTGGACCAGTACTTGGCAAATGGGTTCATTCGCCCATCCAAATCTCCGGCAGCCAAAGAAGGAAGGGGACTTAAGAACCTGTATTGACTATCGTGCCCTGAACCAGATCACCGTAAAAAACCATTACCCACTGCCCCTTATTCCCGAGATGCTAGATCAAGTCAAAGATGCCCAGATTTATACAAAGTTAGACCTCAGAGGAGCGTACCACCTGGTCCGAGTCAAAAAGGGAGATGAATGGAAAACGTCCTTTCGTACTAAATATGGGTTGTTTGAGTACCAGGTAATGCCTTTCGGGCTGTGCAATGCCCCGGCAGTGTTCCAATATTTTATGAACGACGTCCTAAGGGAGCTGATCGATATTTGCGCCCTGGTCTACATAGATGACATCATAGTGTATTCAACCTCAGAACAAAACCATGTTAAGCATGTCCGTGCTGTCCTTGCTAAACTGCGCCAAAATCGACTATATGCAAAACTTGAAAAATGTTCTTTCCATGTAACCGAAGTTGAATTTCTTGGTTTCGTTCTTACTCTGAAGGGCATTCGAATGGATGCACACAAGGTGGATGCCATTCTAAAATGGCCCTCCCCGACCTCAGTAAAAGGGATCCAGAGTATGCTGGGTTTTGCAAATTTCTGCAGTCGATTCACCCCAGACTTTTCCCAGATTGTGCATCTAATCACGTTACTTCTACGAAAAAAAAATAAAAAATTCATATGGTCAGAAGATGCTGAAAAGGCCTTCCAAAAACTAAAGGAAAAATTCACCTCAGCCCCGATCCTACAACATCCTCGTCCAGATTTACCTTACATTGTGGAAACAGATGCTTCCAGTATGGCGATGGGGCGGTTCTTTCTCAAAAAGACCCTGAAACTGGCCAATTGCACCCTGTGGCCTTCTGGTCACGAAAATGTACACCTCCTGAACTCAATTATGCCATTACAGATAAGGAACTGCTTGCTATAAAATCTGCCTTCAAGGCATGGCAGCATTATCTTTTAGGGGCCAGGCATACGGTCACTGTAATTACGGACCATCGGAACTTACAATATTTAAAAACAGCAAAGGCGCAATCCTCGCGCCAATTACGATGGGCCCTTTTCTTCGACGAATATGATTATATAATCACTTATCGGCCAGGCGTAAGAAATGGGAAAGCTGACGCACTATCTAGCATGGGCATCGATGAAAAAGAATATGCAACTCCAAATCCAGTGGCCATTATACCTGAGGACAAGCTTTTAGGCCTCACCACAGCTTTAACACAAACTGAACTTAGAAATGCGATCCAACAGGAAATAACCCCAAGTGAATTACTGGAATGGCATACCAAAGGAAAACAATACGTTGTCAAAAATCAACTGCCATATTTTGGCAAACGCCTGTACATCCCTAAGACCGAGCTACAACAACAAATCATTTCAGAATATCACAACTCTTTGATGGAAGGTCATCCCGGATTTACCAAAACCTTAGCCAAAGTAAATTGCAAATATTGGTGGCCCACTTGGCGTCAATACGTCATCCGAAACGTTCAGTCATGTGGAGTGTGTCCACAAAACAAGTCATTGAAGCTAAGACCAGCTGGCCTCCTGCAACCATTAGAAATACCTCCGGCACCATGGCACACACTCTCTCTCGATTTCATTACCGATTTACCTCCCAGCCAGGGGTTCAATACCATTTTAGTTGTAGTGGACCTATTTTCTAAAATGGCACACTTTATCCCTTTGAAAGGCCTTCCAGATGCTTCCCAGCTAGCAAAGGTGTTTTTAGAAAACATCTTCAAACTGCATGGATTCCCTTCAGTCCTGGTCTCTGATCGAGGGAGCCAATTTGTATCAAACTTCTGGAAAAAGTGCTGTGCTATAGCTCACATCGATATACGGCTATCCACCAGCCATCACCCCCAAATGGATGGTCAAACAGAGAGGACCAAACAGACTCTCGAACAATGCCTGCGATGAATGCTGCATCAAGTTGAGGGAACCTGGAGAGATCTATTATGGATAGCCGAATATGCTTATAACAATTCTGTACATTCCAGTACTGGGCAAACACCCGTTTTCACCTTCTACGGCAGACATCCACATACTTCCGAACTTGACGGCCCTCCCAGCCTCGAAATGCCGGCTGTAAAGACGCTTCATGCAAACATCACTCAGGCCTTTAAAAGGGCAACAGAACAATTAATCAAATCCAAAAGTAAGCAAAAAAGGTTTGCAGACCAACATCGAAAAAAGGCTCCTGACTATCAGATAGGAGACAAAGTTTGGCTAGCAACAAAGTACATACCACTAAATGGAACCCAAACTTTTAGTTCCTGCTATTTGGGGCCATATTCTGTTCAAGCCATCATCAACCCGGCAGCAGTTAAACTAACACTGCCAGCTAACATGCAAATTCATCCATTGTTCCATGTCTCACTGCTTAAACCAGTACAACCCGGTACACAAGTTAAACCACCACCTGAACCCATCATGATCGATGGAGAACCCGAATATGAAGTGAAAGAAATCCTAGACTCCAAATATACCAGATCCAAACTATACTATCTAGTTGATTGGAAGGGTTATGGCCCTCAAGACAGATCATGGGAACCTAGTGAGAACATTCATGCACCACTTCTAATTAGAACGTTTCATCAGAACTTTCCAGACAAGCCTGGACCAGGCAGGAGAATCACTTTAGGAGGGTCTTGGGGGGGAGTGCTGTCACGATCCGTGACCCAGAACCCCACTGGCATGGTCACATGCCAGGTAGGGTTAGGGCTTGGGGTTCATTTGGGGCCCCAAGGGCATTGCATTGTCACCGGAGACTCTCCTGGAGTCAGTCCTGGTGCATATCTTGGCCGGTTCCTCTCTGGAAAACACTGCACGCCCAGAAAGACCATCGTAACCTGAAAAGGAATAAAGAATGCAGGTTAGCCCAAAAAGACATTAGCACGCTGCACTTCACGCTGAACCTACCTTTCTTCATACGCTCCGCATCTATAAATCCCGTCAGGAGCCAAACCCACCAGCGAACCTCTGCATACCTAAGGGGGAAACAATCAGGGAAAGACATTAATAGCCCGTAAGAAAGCAAAGACCCTCAAACACTACTATAATTGAACTTACCTCTTAAAGACACTTGAATGGGTTGGCATCAGTGAAGTTAACTTGGTCGCTTCAACCCGCAGAAACTACGCGCCCCTGCGCAGAAAGCAGGACGGAGAGCACGCCAGACATCATAACAAGGTGAGGAGGGGGGGCCTTCAGGTCGAGTCCAAGGGGCTGGTGGGAGGAAACGAAATCTGAACCTAAGCCCAGTCCTCCTGTGTTTTCAGGCCCACCTGCCATAGAAGACATCATCCCGAATTGAGTACATCTGGGGGAAATCTGGCAACCAGGGCATACAGGCGTCCCCGTGGATATCAGGTGTGCGTAACATATATATATGTATAGATCACGCTTTTATAAATATGAATAATATCTAAATATCACACTTATGAATAATTCTACAATGATCAGCAATGGATAGTATTATAATATCAACAATCTCTTTAATCAATTAGGAGTAGGAATAGGAAGAATAATGTAGCAGAGAATAACTTTAGATGGGTTCAGGGAAATGCAGTGATATGGAAGAATGCAACACAGAAATAAACTTGATATGAATTTAACCAAAGACAATGTGATCACTCTTTCCCCCTGTCCCTACTCACTCCCCCCAATATGCGATATGAAGAGATGGAATGAGGGCACACAGGTTTCAGGAATAACAATCAACAATTGCAGTTTCAATCCTGATTCCCCCCAGCAAGCTTAGAGAGAACAGTAATGATTTTAAAACAGGTCAATAGCTTTTAAATGTGTTTTGGATTGAATGGGACAAATGCTAAAAATGATTTGAATTCGCTAATTTAGGATTCAGAACTAGTGAGAGTTGCTTTGGATTGGTTCAGGTAGACACTAGCAATGATTGTTGAATGGTTAGCAGATTGAAAACGAAATTCAGAAGTTGAAATCAAGAAAGAGCAGTTTTGACATGGGGTGAAATTGAGCCAAATTCGAAATCGCTGCAAACATTTCAGCGCACGAAAAACACGATTACAGCAAAACTATCAGGAATTGCGGTTCATAGTTCGTTTGAAATCTGAGAATGTTAGCTTCAAAATGACATTTACATTTCGTTCCTAGCACGTATGGTTCAAAAGTTACAGAGGTTTTAATAAAGGTCGATTTTTCTCAAAAGAGTCAAGATTTCAAAATGAAAGATGAGCTGTTGAAGATTCCGAACAAAGATTTCTTAACACTAGGGAGTCTATAGAGCCGCAAACTACACGGACAGCACAGCCACCAATCCAGAGGCGCCTCCGGATGGTTTCTATCTGCCTGAAACGATTGCCTTTCTCCAGAAATATATATTAGCGCAAAGATGATTATCACTACAATTATCACAGGATTATGTGGATGAGAGAAAGATTTAGGATAGACCAAAAGAGATTATATAATGCAGTTATGGATTGTTGGAATGGTTTGGATTGGGTTACTTAATACTAAGAGATGACTATGGACAGTTCTATGCTAAATACTCACTACTATGGCTTTGGAATGGAATGGGCCCGTCAAAGATCTGGTCAAAGATTTGGCTTGGACTTCAATCGCCACCGGACAGGATTCAGGACAACTGGACAGATCTCAGCAAGGCACTCTGGTCTGCACGGCCTCTTGGACTGGATCTGACGGGTTCAGGGTTACAGCTCTGCTGGACTGACATGGATCTTGGGTTCTAGCAAGGGTTCTTGGCCAGAGCAGCCAACACAGCACAGCCAGGCTGTTGGATTGGTTAGGCCCCGTGGAAGTTTAGGGGTTAAAATCAGGTTGCAAGATTTTTAAAGGCCTGCTGAAAAGGGTTCAGCTTTTTGAGTTAGGCCTCTGCTTCAGGGTTCTGGAGTCTGGTTCTGGAGTCTGGTTCTGGAGAAGGGTTCTTCCTGCAGAGCGCTTCGCCGGTAGATCAGTGATGAGTGAATGTGTGTCCTTCTGTGTCCTCAACAGTCCCTATTTATCAATCTTCCAAAGGGGTGGGGAGGCTGATTATACTATGCTCAACCCTCTAAGGATCTGATAGGTCAGATCAGGCAGGTGAGATTTCAGAAAGGAACATATTGTCATGATGTGTCGTCATGTGTCAGAGTGACACAGTGTTTAGGGTCCAGGGAAAATCCCTCCCCTTTGTTCTTACCCCGAAAATGTATTTTTCCCAAAAAACATACTTCCAATATGCACAACTTGTTAATAATACATATTTACATGACAGGTTGACTAAGGTACGTTTCAGTCCAAGCCTCATCTTCCGACGAGTTTTGGTTCAAAAATGACAATCTTTTGTGCTTTTGGGAGGCTACACAGTGTCAGTTCTGTACCAATTTTTACACATGCATACACATACCATCTGGGCATATTCCTGGAAATTGTCATGTTCCTAACATAATCACAATAGCTAGAATATGAACCTTTTTGTGGTTCAGTCTCTGAATGTCGCACAGATTCCAGATTCTTTTTAAACTGTGAGCACATTTTTCATTTTAATAACCTATAAATTCCATATTTTTGTCAGTTTGGTACAATATTTTATAAGTCTTTTCCCAAAACAATGTTTTCTGTGCTCTCTGAATACACACAATGGTTTGTCTCCGCCTCCAAGGTCTTGGCTGGGCTAGAGAGTCACATGGGCTTGTCTTCCTGGGCAGTTGGTGTCAGTCACACCTGAATTAGCATTTTATTTCAGTTCCAGGAACCCATTGTCTCTTTCCCAGAGCAGCAGAGGAAGTCTCCTCCCCTTCTCATTAGCATCCCCATGAGATAGCCTCTCCTTTTGGTGGGAAGGCACAGGATGGTGTGTTCTCAGTGGGGGAAAACCTCTTTGAAGTTTCAGCTGAATCAGGTTACCTTATAGTCAATTGTGACATTGTTCGTTGTGAAAAATTACAGTTACAAATTTAAAATAAGCAAACATATCTTCAATTCCAGTCTTTTTCAACATGAAAATCAATATGTGGCAGCCTATATTGCATTTGATGGAGGTCTTTTCCTTTCCCACACTTAGCTTTTGAGAAACAAGTTTCACCTGACAGATTTAGAGATTGCCAGCGTCTGACAGAGGTGAGTAACGGTATTGCACCCATTTTTGACATATTTCTTTCCAGCAAGTATATTTAAAAGTGGATTTTGTTCTGATAAACTATACTTCTGCTGACATTATATTTATGTGGATTCTTGAAGTAGAATGATGTTCAACACCCCACAGGGAGGTTGGATCTTTTGGGTGGTTTGTGAGACATGATTTTTGCAAATTTGACAACCAAGAAAAATGGATTTCCACACAGCTGTGTGTTTCTTTTGCAGTCATTTTGCTCTGTGGGCAGCCAAATGATGGGTTTTGGCAGTGGTCATCCTGTGGATGGCGGCCTATTTTTCTGATTTTTACTGCGCACTTCTGGGGGATTTTTAGCGAGCAGCATGCTTTCCTGCGGCCATTCTGATGTTCCTGATGCAAGCAGTGCACAGGATTGTTGCAGGGCCTGGTTTAGGGGGTTGAAACATCCCACAAAGAGCAGACAAAAGAGGATACCCGAGATCTGCTTGAGAGGGAAATTGAAGACCTGTGTAAGAAAGAAAAGGGCCAAGAAGAGAGTTCTCCCAATCTCTTCTCGTTACACAAGATCAAAAGTGTTATTCTTGTGGAGACAAGGGCCATCCAAATAGGCATTGGCCCTTAAACCTCTTACCTACCTATCTGAGAAAGGATAGTCCAAAAACCGGAAAAAATGGAAACAAATTCTCCAATTATGTACATTTTGTGTGCCCACCTATTTTCACTAGATAAAAACCCTGAAGAGAAGGAAAGAACAGTAGTTTGTTAAGGCAAAAATCAAAATAAAAGGGGCAAAAACAGCACTAACTATCTTTATACAGGAGGGAACAACACCATCTATAGAATATCTGCTACCATTGGGAAGAAGAACGGATGGGCTAACCTAGATAGCACATGTAAAAGATGTGCAATACATCCTAGATATTTACCCATAGGGTGGAAGATATCCCAAGAAAAGAAAGTCTGGTGCATACATGGCTGTATAAAGATCTACCCACAAGCTAATGACTTTATCGCCATCTGAGGAGAAGAGCTGTGGTTAACAGTAGTGATCTCGATCTACCAGCTCACCTGGTCTTAGGCGACTTGGTTCCCGAATTTGGTAGGTGGCTGTCCCAACTTGCCCTAATAGATCTTAAGATAAAGACCCTAGGGGCTGGTAACCGAAGTACAGACAAAGAATCTTACTGAAAAATACAAGAAACCCTGGGTTCATTCTGGAAGCCACAAATACAAGGGAGCGCTCCGATTGGGAAAGCCAGCTGCATAAGGGGTAAGGCATGTGAGGAATCTGAAGATCTTGTCCCTTCCAGAGTCAGATGCAATGTGTTATATTGTCAAGTCAGTCAATCTAATATACTTGACAGAACTAAAACACCAGAGAATACAGAGTATGTTACATATGGTTATAATACTGTTATAATACCAGTACTGTGAAGAAGATGATGACTGGGAGTCTGAGGATCAATCTAGAGAACAAGAGTGAATGGTCTAGCCTCTCATGGTATGTGATTGGCCCAAAGCAATGCAAGTCAGCACAGGAGTTTAAAGGCAGCTCAGCTGAGATGCTGAGGGACAGCTGTCCTCCGAGGAGGAACTGCGGGAGCTTTGCATCAGGCGAATGGACGACAGCAAAAGGGAAGCCATGAACAGAGGAGAAGTAGAACCTCAATGTGGTCCAGGACATAAGGACTACTCAAGTTGCTTCTGAGTCAGACCTCTGGGCATTCCAGGCCCTGGAAAAGCACCTGAGAGGGAGAACGTGCAGCCGGGAAGAGACAGATGTCTGCAGAGCCCACCACCTACCCGAATGCTCTTGCAGCCTCGATAAGGGATGCAGCTGCTTGGAAAATACTGGTACCTGCATGGAAGACACAAATAGGTACGCGGGTTAGCCGAGAGGTGCTAGTGGTCTGGGGAAGCCACAGTCTGAAAATAGAATCTGGAATGAGAGAGGCTGGGGATCCTGAGAAGAGATTGTGAGTCTGGGTCCTACCACCATATGGAAATCAAAGTATAAGAAGGTCTGGGACCCCACAAATAACCAAGACAGAGAAAGAGGAATTCTATGTTTGGCGGGATAGTGAACCAAGCAGTTACATTAAAGAATTGTGAGTCTGGGACCCACACTCACATGAAAATCCAAGGATAAGAGGGTTGGGGACCTTAACTGTGAAGGAAACAAAGAAGGAAGAGGTATATGCTTGACAGGGGAGTAAACCAAGTGGGTATAACCCCACATTGTGAGTCTGGGACGCGCACCCATATGAGAGACAGAATCCTGTAATGTTATTAAAAATAAAATGTTCTGGTACCTTGAGACAAAGAGACAGTCCATGAGAGGACAGTGTAAACCAAGCCATTCATAATATTGCGAGTCTGGGACCTGCACCCACAAAGACTAAATAAAACAAGTTTGAGAATAAGTGGCTCAAGAACCCTGGAAGTGAAAAGGACTGATTAGGAAGGAAACCTACGCTTTGTAGGGAAGAGTACCAAGTTGATGGGATTAAGAATTCTGAATCTGAGACGCATGTCCTTGTGAATTACTCAGTGACAATTACTTAAGAAGACACAGGGCTCAGGAACCCAAAAGAAAAGCAAGTACAACAAGAAGGACTCTAGGGGAAAGGAGTATGACCCTAGCCTTGGAGTCGTATATTTGTGAAAACATTTTCTATCATCACTTTTGATTACCCCAGAGACTGGGAACTTTTCTAGTTGAACCTACAATGAACATGTTACTTTGGGAAGAGATCCTCCTTGCACAGTTTATTTAAGTTATTTGTATTACAGACATAAGTAGGCTTTTTGGGACACGACTGACAAACATTTTAGTTTTGGACATTCTGACCATTTCACTAGTTTTCTTAAAACTTAATTATGGGGTAAAAAAGAGAGTTTTGTTTGGGCCAGTGGAGTGGTCTTAATAACGCACTGGAAGAATGAGATCATCCTCTTTTTTTGAAAATTGTTTGCAGCAAAAGATCTAAACGGCGACCAAAACCAACAATGCTCCATTCTGGCCAAACATTGGCAGTCTAATTTTTCTACATTATATCAAAGCTCTGAGGAGGTGGCTCTCCATTTTCAAATCATTTTTGTGACACGATCACCGTACCCAGGGTTTTTTCCATAATGGTCAGGGAGGTGGAGAGGGCATTGACTTCGCAGAAAAGTGGGAAAACAGCAGGGCCTGATCTAAACCAATTACATCTTTTCAAAGATGAAGGGGAGATCTGGACACTGACCTTATGTAAAATCTTTAATGCAACAATTAGAGGCGGGTACGTCCCAAATTCTTGGCTGAGCGCAACAATAGTGCCAACATATAAAAAGGGGGAGGGACCTCGCTAGGGATTATCGTCCAATCTCTCTCCTCGATTGCATGGGAAAAACCTTTGGGAAAATGATGCTGTTTCATTTGCAAGAATGCGTTGTAAACAATCATGTGATCAGCAACCTCCAGGCAGGCTTCTGCAGTAATAAACGTTGGATTATTGCGTCTTGCTTTATGCAGTGTTGTATAAAATGAAACTATATGCAATATTCCTGGATCTGAAAACAGCATCTGATTCAGTCTCAAGAAACAAGTTATGGCACATCTTAACAGAGCGTAAAATTCCTATTGAGTTGCTGTCCCCTATAATGCTGCTTTATTCTGAGAACCAGGCAACGGTGCTCTATGGTCTTGGAGGCGAACAGACTGACCCATTCTCAGTTACTAAGGGGGTGAAACAGGGATGCATATTGGCACCCCTGCTCTTTAGTATCTACATCCAGGAGATAATAGATGGGCTTGAAAGGGATTGCTGACATTGCCCAAAATTTTGCCTCAAGGAAATATCCAGGATTATTTTCATGATGATGTTGCATTTATTTTAGCAACTACCCCTACAGGCCTGGAGAAGTCATTAAACATCTTCATGTCCAAATGTAAGGAATTGCAGCTTGAACTAAATGTAGATAAAACCAAGGTCATGGTGTTCAAGCCGTAATTTGTTAATCACTGCTGCCTGACAATAAAACTGAATGAAACTAAGTTGGAGCAGGTTGGAAATTTTGACTACCTGGGTCTCAGATTTCAGGAATCAGGCAGGTGGAGCCAGCACATTCTCAAAGTGAGAAACAACTTGGAGAAACACAGTTGGGCTATTCAATCTTATTTTGTCAGGTATGGTAGCGGGACAACATTTCTGAAAAAATGTGTCTTAATTCCAAACAGCGCTCCGTCCGCATTAGTACCACTAGAACTTAATATAACCCCCCTTCATGATGAGGTTGCAGTCAAGCCTGCCCTATAATGGGAACGGCTATGGAAAATAGAGGGTCTGGAGATTTACCAAGATGCCAGAAAACACTTGTCACTAGATGGAGGCAAAAGCATTAAGTGGGCTGTACGTACGAAGTCTGTCCTCTGTGACTTAGGAGCTGTTGGCCTATGGGATATCTGTCCACTCGATGGGGTGTAAATGTACTTATCCTGAAAGAAGCCACAAAAATGAATGCAAGGAAAAGGCTCAAATGCAGGGATGTGTCTATGAAGCAAGGCCCGAAATATTTATCCCTCCAGATGATGCTTGGAAATCACATTTACTTAGATTTAAAAAATCCTCCATTTGTACCATCATTGTATGTCTGTGTGAGATTGAGATCTTGCAAACAACAAGTTTTATAAAAACGTGGACAAATAATTGTTCGGGTCTGTGCCCCATGTGTAGGTTGGCTGAAGAAACCTGTACCCAGTATCTGTTGGTTTACCCCAACAAAATGAAATGGAGGTGTTCCTATTTGAAACCTATCTTGAAGGAGGCAGGAATTCCTCCTGTAGATGAAGCTGTGACGTATCTAAGACAGTCAACACAACCTCATGTTACATTTGCAACAGCAAGGTATACGCATAGACTGTGGTTACAATTATCAAATATCTTGAAACATGTTATCACGGGAACCTAAAAAGAATTCTTACACATTTTATAGCCACACCTGTTACTTTTATTATAAAATCACATTTGTCACACTGAGGAGCAGGAGTGTAATTTGTGTAATACCGTGAGGCTGAGAACTTGGCTCTCCTCATAAGTGTATCCCGGAACTTCTAAATATAGGGGTGCTGTTTCCCTTCAGATGATAACACAAGATAGTTGTTGTATAATTGTAGTGATCAATTGGGAACATCTGATGTGACCTGAATTTAACGTTTGTAATTAGTATCTCTTTAATACAGTTTTATTCTTGAAAATATGTTTCTACTGTGTTTTATGGTGTATGTATTTTAGATTTGTGTACTCAAAACATGAATGTATTTTATCTTTGTATTGCTTAAAGGTTTGAATCCAAATAAATGTGTTTTTTTAGGTAGGTAAACACCTCTTAGCTTTAGGGAGAGAGAGGCAATTTTCCAACCCTTTATTGATCAATAAATGTTTCTCCCAGAAATATGGCACCTGTGTGTCTGAGCCTTACTTCTTCACACTTACAAGTAGCAGTACATTTCAAGCTTGAAGCCCAGCGCAGATGGCTACAAATGTTCCACAGTAGTGGAGCCTCCAGAACGTCTTCAAAAGGGATCAAGATATGTGCAAGGAGAGCAGTTGTGTACTGCATTGCCACACATTAGGGAGACCCTGCATCTCCTAGATTCCACTTCACCAGATTCTAAGGAATATGATCTTTTTCGTGATTAGGTGACCACAGATCTTGAGGGTTTCCTTATCCACAATGCTATACACTCACTTCTGTCTAAGGAGTGGGGAGATATTGATAAGCCACTTATGCCCCTGGTTGTAGCATAACAACGTCAATTTGTCAGCCCAAATGTCTCTGCTCTGGGCGGGTGCAGATACTGGAGAGCCTTTGAAAAATAAGATTTATGTTGCCCTAGAGAGATCATTCTTAGCAAACATATTTTCAATAATAACAGGGAACAATGTAGCCTACATCACACAGACCCTGATGCAACGCTTCAAACAAGTACTTGAGGCCATCCATGCTCAGGGTACAGTAAACCACTCTTCTCTGAGATGGCGATGCAATTGCACTCTGATGTGTCCTTCAACAGTGTCTTTCACTTGGTCACATATACATATTCCTACTATGCACAGCAATACCTCTAGATGAGGCCCTGGAAAATGCAGGGAAGCCAAAAGACTCTTCTGCATTTCACGGCTCCAAATTCTGGTGCTCCAAAATAATGGAATTTAAGATGAAGTTAGCAGTAGACAGTAAAGATGTAAATCTAGTTTGTCAGGTGCTCCACAGACCTTTTCCCTCCAAAAAGTCAGCAGGTGCTCAGGGGGTCCATACCAAATTGACCTTTCGAGGGATGGGCAGGAGGACCCCTAGGAGAGAATGACCCCAAACCTATTCCTTCACATGTTCTTCTCCCCAGCAAAAGGTCATGACTAGCTGGCCTGAAAAGATGAGTTATGTCCTTTGGGTGGGATGACTGAGTCCTTCCTACATATCCTAAAGGAGGGCTACATAAAAGAATGTGCAGTTCCTCCTCCTAAAGGGATATCCAAACTACCTCATCAACGAAGACAATCCACCAACTGGCAATGTCAGCGTTTATTGCACCCCCCCTCATTAAAAAGGCCATCACTCTCACTCCACATCTGGGATGCGGACCGTGGAATTATTATATTACTTTCTTAGTTTAAAAACCAACAGGGGAGTACAGGCCCATCCTAGACCTGGAAAAGGTAAATCGCTTTGTGACACACATTGTACACGGACCTACATGCCTTTTTCAGATTTGAATTCCAAGGTTCATAATACTTCCCTTTGTATAAGCCTCAGTCCCTCATGTCTTCACTAAGATCATTAATATCCTGGCTCCTCTGGCAGGTGCAGCAACAGACATAGACATGGAGTCACTTTTTCATGTCTATTTTGTCTGTGAAAGTGAATTATTGCTGCAAGGGACTAGAACAGGAGGTTATTGTGGACCGGGAGCCAGCAGTAGTAGGGAGACATGCTCCTAGGGTATTGTGTTAGGGGAGTGTGTGTGGGGTAAGGAGTTGAGAAGGGGAAAGTGCACTGGCACAGTGAGAAAAGCAATATGTCAGAAGTGGGAGAGGCATCTGTGGCCTGCATGGAAATGTGGAGTTTACCATACAATAAAGACACATTCCTGGACACCAGAAAAGCTGGCACCTCTCCTTAAGGTCATAATACCCAAAACAACAGCAGATAAGCTACTGGTTGATGAGCAACTATGTTTAGGCAAGGATTTCTGCAATTGCCAATGTTAAAGGATATGTTCTTGTATAAAAAGGTAAATAAGGGTGTTTATTAAATGTCACTAGGGTCCCGATAAGTGGACCTGTGGGAAAAAGGCCTCTTCACAGCATCAAGCCAGTCTTCTAGGGAATTATGCTTCGGTCGAGCCGATGTTGAGATATAAGAGTCGATCAGTCGCACTGGTAGTCAGCTTGGAGTTGGCTCGGAGTTCTGGGCTCCCATTGTGTCAAAGTGGCATTTTAGGAAGCCAAGATGATAACTTCAATGGTCAGAGATGACGGTCAAGTCAGTCACAAGACAATGCTTCTACTGGATTGAGTGAGCATTCGAGATGGGTGAATCAGTTGCCTCCATGGACTCGAGATGGCAATCTGTTTGATTGATGCAGTTCCACTGCAATTGGTCCAGGTGGTGTCTGGATGGCTCAAAGTGCAGCAAGGTGCAGCACCACAGATCCTGTGGTGGCTTGAAGTGCATAAAGCATGGTTGAGCCAGCTCACAGAGGTATTCATCATAATCGCACACCATCTCTGTGGGACCTTCCACATGGTTCTTATTATTATTAAAAACCATCTCTGTGGGAACTTCAACATCATTATTATCCCACACCATCTCTGTGGGGACTTAATAATAATATTCACACACCATCTATGTGGGGGGTTATTCATCATAATTGCACACCCTCTCTATGAGGACTTTAACATCCTTATTATCAGCTCAGGATTGTGTGATCACTGTACTGACCCTGTTTACTTGAGCAAGACAACTTTGAAACACTAAGTTGGCTCCTGTCTGCATTTAGCAAGTGCCTTCCCGTGCAGACCCTAAAGTGTACATGGATTCTCTTTTTCCATTGAACAACTCTTCCAGATTGAGTCCTATCACTTTAAGCATTTCTTGCAGCTCATGCAGGTCTCACAGGTTGGATGTTGAAGTATCGTTCATGATCTTGACTCCTGTTTATCTAGAGAAGAAGTGCCGGCAGACCCTGGCGGTGACTGACCGGTGGCAGGACACCACAGTTCCATCTAAGTTCTTTTTCAGACTCTCTGCTGTAGGACCATACTTCTCTGCAGACTATTCTTCCACTCCCTGTGGGCAGGTTATGGCATTTGCCATCGCTTTGCATTCAAGTGTTATCATGCCAAGTTCAAACAGATTGTTGCCCTAGAAAGTATGCCAACAAAAGGTTTTCTTGGATGCCCTTCTTCAACCCCCCAACCCATTCACCTAGCTGCAAGGTAGCAACTGCAGTATCTGTCTCTGCTGCAAGACCCCAGACCAGTTTGGTAGGGAACCCACAGCAGAGTAATAGATTTTTGGATGGAAAGAAGGCAGGATTTAATATAGTCCTTGTGGCCCTCACTGAATAAGGCATTAATCCTCTGACCATTGAAGAAGACGTGTACAGTTAGTGGTGAATGCTCATGAAATATTACCTAGAAGCTTGGCCTCCTTTCCACATACTCCAAAATATACCAAGGCTTTCTTGTGCCAGGTACAGTGCACATAGCAGGAAAAGGCATATTTCCTGATTTTTCCATCACGGAATCCTTTTGTTCAAACAGCATCTTTGTTGGGAATTTGACCTCATTATTATCAGACACCATCCTTGTGGGGAACTCAACACTAATATTGTCACAGACTATCTCGGTGTACATATTTTCATCATAATCACAAATCATCTCTGTGGAGACTTACACCCGAGCAACATGGTACACAATCTGTATTTGGACATTAGCATCACAAGCAATATGCACACAGTGTGGGGGTTGCAACATCATTATAACCACACACCATCTCTGTGCAGACTTTACCATCCTCATAATCTCACAGCATTTCCTCGGGAGCTGAACTAAAAAAGTGACACACAAGATCTATTGGAACTTTAACATTCCCAACATCAACCTGTGTCGCTGTGCGGGCAATTCTAGAATAATATCCCCACACCATCTCCAGGGGGACTTCAATATTACTATCATCGCACACCATCTCTGCAGGGACTTAATCATCATAATCACACCAGAATTCGCCCCGTTTTTGTTATATGTGTATGTGTATGTTGTGTAGGTAGGGCTAGGGAAGTAGAAGGGTTGGGTAGGGAGTGGAGGGTTGGGGTATCTGGTAGAAAGGGAGTGGCATGGGGGAACTCATTCTGGTCAACCAAAGGAGCACAACCAAAATTAAGACTAAAAACAGAGGTTTTTGAAGACACATAGAACTGTTTGTGGGGACTTAATCATCATAAGCAACGCCACCTTTTTGTGAACGTCCACATTATTATTATTCGCCATCTTTATGGGGACTTATTCATCATAATCACACAGCATCTCTGTGGGGACTTCAACATCATTATCATCATCACACAGCATCTCTGTGGGGACTTCAACATAATTATTGTCACACACCATCACTATGGGGAGTTAATTCAACTATTCCCACCATCCCTGTGGGGACAAACAGCATTATCAAACACCATTTCTTTGGGGACTTAAAAGTTATTATTAACACACACTATCTGTGTCGGGACTTCAACATCATTATTATCCCATGCCATCTCTCTGGCGACGTAAGCATCATCATCATCACACAGCATCTCTATGGGGACTTTAATATCATTAGTCTCACACAATATCTCTGTGAGTGACTTTCACCTCACCATAATCATACGATCTCTGTGGAAACCTTTACACCATTGCAATCACATCCCATGTATTTGGGGACTTCATTATCATAAACATCATGCCTCAACTATCGCCCAGTACAAGATCTCTTGGCTTTACCATCATATGTGACCTCTTATCCTAAGCACATATCGCTGCACCAACTTTCAGAACAGTTGTTCAAGCCCTGGTATCTGCCACCAGGGCCATGGTAATGCCCTACTCGCACAAGTCCCAGATGCCACCTTGGCCTCTCGAACATCAGCACAGCACACTGCAGCATGGCACATCACAGGACTAAGAAAACTTGACAACATCCCCCACACCCTCAAGAGGCTGCACTTGCTTCCACATGTTCCAGACAGCCTACAACACCTACAAAGCAATCACAGCCAAAATAGCACTCTATCTGGCTGAGAAACACACCATCTCTGAAGTACAGCACATCAAAAAAAGCCAAAACACCAGGCTAGAAAAATAAAACAGTATCAGGGCCAAAAAAGGAAATAGCCCATTCCTTGCTATGCACACAGTTGCTGAAAACAAGTTACCAATGAAGACAAGACTAACCCTCTCCATCTCACACTCTAGGAATGATCTGAAAGCCTACTCTTCAAAGAACAGGTCACCAATTGCTGATCACTCCTCTAAACCCTTATCCTCCCTAATCCTCCCCCTCTAGATATCATCGCTCACCTGCTCCCCAATGATTCTCAGCTCCTCTCTTACCCCTGCACCATCACTCATAACCACCTGGGTGTGTCCCCTTTGTGCAGCTCTCTGTTGCTTCCCAGCTAGGATTAGGCTTTATAAACCCCATAAATATATGCATTCACTTGTGATCTATGTAGGAGTTTGACATTATGCTCATCGCACATCCTCTAGAGATAGGATGTATTTCCGCAGGTAAGAGGGTGGCTGTGAAAATAATGACACTTGAACTCACATCCCTACTTTTCCCTTGACTTAAGTGTGTGATCCTGTGCCATTCATGTCATCACTAAGGGCCTCATTACGGGTGTGGCGGTCCGGTAACAAAGGTGCCGGTAAGCATACCGGCACCGTTGTTACCGGACCGGCACACTCTGAGTTCTGTGAGCGGCTGCCTTCCCGCCTGCTAGGTCAGACCTGGCCGGCGGGACAGCAGCCGCTCACAGACTTTGACGGAGGCACTGTTGCACATAGTGCCAGTGCTTCCGTCCTCCCCATTCCCATTGAGTCCTATAATAGGATCGAATGGGAATGGGGTTTAACATTTTCCGGCGCCTGGCTTCACAGATAGACGTGGTTGTAATGCCCCGGTGATTCCCTAAAGCCATGCACCGGGAAAAAATACAACTCCGGCAGCAGCCTGCAGATTCTACAGGCGTGGCTACCGCCAGAGTTGTAATGAGGCCCTAAGTGCTCCAGTGCCCTTTTCTGAAACATTTAGCGTGTTTATAATACACTTTAGTGCCAGAGATACGTGACTTTAAGTGAAGATGCAAATGAAACATCTAATGGGAAATGCTACACCATTAATATCCACGTTGTGTGTATCCCTAGGATATGAAAAGGTAGGTATATATAGAAAGTTGTATATTGTGAAAGGAATACTGTAAATCAAACATTTCACCATATCTATATGAAAGCATTCCATTTCAAATAGTATTGTATGTATATTAGTTCTATATGAATTGCTTAAGCGTAAGTGCTATATAATAACACATCATTATCGTTTGGCCTTGGACGCACGGATCTTAACGATACATATGGTGATCCATTCTTGTATAAAATGTATTTCACTTTACAGTGATATTGCCTTAACCATATGTTTCGTAGTGTACTTAGAAACAATGCTATGTGATGATACTTCCTGTTTTGTCAAAGGGTGAAAGGTCATGTTCCACCACGTCCCGTGATGTCACTTCAGGGTGTGGTCAAATGACATCACTTCCTGTGATGTGATCAGAGGTCAAGGGTCGTGTGATGTCACTTCCATTACCCCAGGGATTTTGGTGAAATGACGTCCCGGAGATGCCCGTGAGCACATCTTCGTGAATCACTTCTTCACATTAGCATCTCAAAGAGGCCCACTCAGCTCCAGGTTTGCTCCAGGTTGTGGCTCTGCGAATACACCAGTTATCATCTGACAGGCTGCTCAGGTGCAGCTGCCTAAAACTGTTTATGGTGCTAAACAGTGATGTGATGTGATGTCATGAGGTGCAAACACACAACTATACAGCAGGGAAAGTTCGTACAGCCATACTCACCTGTGTTCATATGTCTCTGCTCATTTCACCATCCCCAGTTGTGGGTTTCATGAACGTAATTGCAACATATATGCATTTTATGTCCTTGCTCGACCAGTCTATTTTATTTATAAATCGCTATTTGCTTCACTTTAGTAAATCAAAATGCCCAACTCTTCAACTCTCCATTGGAAAATGTGAATGAAAAAGACGGCATGTATCATTAGGCCACGTGTAGCGGATATCTGAAAGTAGTCTTATTGTTTAGGGCTCCTGTGGTGCAAGTATAATTAAGATTTAACCAGAAACATCATTTAGAGCCGTTCCATGACTTTGTATCTTATAGGAAAGCTGGTGCAGTGAGTAAAGACGCATGTAACAGGGTCAGATAGAAGAAGCGCGGCCTCGCTTTTAGTCACAATCATCACACGTTGCACAGTTTCATGTTGAGAAAGACGGGAGGCACTGGCAGCCCAATTACCTGAAATCCCCAGGTCGCAAAATGCCAAATTGACTGTCATAATCTCGGCAGGTCGCAGCTTCTTTTTCTTTTGGGCAGATATAAAAATAACATATCCATTCCCCAGGGTTGACAGCACACCTGCAAGAATAACACAGAGGCTAAGGCCAAACAGATCACTGTGAAAGAAATGCATAGAATAAAATTCACATAAGTGTGCAACTGTACAATGTGCACATGTGGTGTAGAGGGCGCGGCAAACGTCACGCTTTAACCATTCTCTCTCTCGCTCTTTCAAATTCTCTATGTCTTTCTGCCTCTTTCTCCTGCAATCTCTCTCTGCCTAGGTCTTCTGATTTATGCCACTGATATGGGTTGACCCTCAAAATGTGCAACACTTCGGAGTGTAAAGAGCCAATCCTTAATTTCGCTAGCCATCTTTTGTGAATGAATACCATGAAGAGGATGGCGGACACATCTACCATCAATAAACTTCGTCATGTATCATCAATCCAACTTGATGATTAAACCAGGTCAACCATTAACTCGCCAGTAGATGCGATATTCCAATAATGAGTTCAGTCTGTAAAGGGTGGTCAGTGAAAAAATAGAATGAAACGGACAAGCGTGCACCCTTCACCACATACATCAATAAGCGCGACACTGTGGCCACACCATCACAACTTAGTCTAGCGTGAGTTTTACTTTAGAAAGAAGTTTAAATGATGAAGTGTGACTGGGTAGCATATTTGGTGGGAGAGTTCGAGGAGAAGTTTAACTACTCAGGGGAGGGGGTTGTTAATTGGCAGGTGGAGGTCTGGGGGAGGAACTGTGTGTCTCGTGTGCTTCTTTCTGTTGGGTGCCAGACATGGACAGGCTCGGTAGAGGTGGCCAGAGCTAAAAGAGTCATTTCAAGGTAGGGCTGACAAAATATAGTTTTGCACTGTAACATGAGAAGGCGGTGTAGAAGGAGGTGGGGGGGAGCAAGACCATCCAAATGGGGTGATGCAGAGGATCACCCATGAGGTGGTGGAGGGACTGGCAAGGTCCACGGGCTTCAGAGGACCTACATGACATAATGTAGGGGAGAAATGTAGCTGCAGATAGACTGTGGCTTTTGCTGGACATTGACTTGATCAGCTTTGTGGTTGGAGAGTGGGTGGTGGGGACTCAGCGGGGAGAAGATGCTTAGGAAGCGTCGGGCACATGAGAGGTGGGTGAGATAAGGGCACAGGTGATGGTGCTGCAGGAGCCAGAAGAGCAATAGGTGAAAGAGAAAGATGTGGTCCCCAAAAGATGAAGTAGAGGCTGAGGTCCCTGCACCTGTTCCTGCCCTGACTGGGAGTGCTAGGCAGGCACAGGAAGTATGTATTACATTTCAGGAGTGACCATGGACATCCTCCTCACTCATGTCATTGCCCCCTCTTGATAGGTCTATGAGGTGCACCTCTTGATAGAGGTGCACCTCTTGATGGGTCTAGGAGGTGCACCTCTTGATAGGTCTAGGAGGTGCACCTCTTGATGGGTCTAGGAGGTGCACCTCTTGATGGGTCTAGGGGGTGCACCTCTTGATAGGTCAAGGACTATTTATGGGGAAGACTGTGAAGGGGGATGAGGGCACTGTGATGTGCAACCTCCACAATCTGCCAGCCAATGGTTTATACCTGGAAAGTGTTTCTCCTTGTGAACGTCTGCCATGTGCCAGCAGAGGACATGGTCTGACTAGTCCGAGAGTGCACGTTTCACCTTCCAGTGGCAAAGAATTCTCAGAGGATTTCTGCACATGGTCTATTTTCTCTTGTCTGCCACAAAAGATGGCAACTAAGTTAGACATTGAATACAATATCCTCCTGCCTTCAAATAATAAGTATTCCCTGCCAGTATTTTGTCTCATCACAAAGAGATGACACACAGAATTACAGCCACGGAATATAACTTCTCCCAAACAATTATATTACTTATTCTAGTCACAGCAGTATTTTGTCAACACAAGAATATGTCACACTCAGTTATAGCAATTGAATATAATTTCCTCGGGTCTTGCGCACTATGACCCTTTGACTCTTTTTTGTTTTTGTTTAATAAGTTTCATTAGATATTTTAACAGATACTCATTGTCTCATAAAACAGAATATAAAGCACATTACTTTTCAATGAATATTAAGAACAACTAAACCCAATGCGACTAACACTGCATGTCCTTTACATCTATTCATTGCCTATATCCGTTTATATACCTAAATTCAGTAGATTAGATATCGAAGCTCATTATAAAGACAATCGATCAAAAACAGTATCAACATTATTAGGTCATTGGAATATTACACGAGTGCATTGTCTGCAATCAGCAAGCACAGTACATTTTAGAACAAGTTCGAATGACAGAACAGGGAATAACATAGAATACATTACACATACACAACAAGTGATAAGGATAATAACGAATGTAATACATGTCAAATATACTACACAATGCAACAATCTTTACATATGTTCTATTCACACTAGTGACATTAAAACAAGCTGAACAATATTATAAATGCATGAGTCGTCTGTGGACATGTTGAAATATGATAAATAGTTAATAAGCAGATGCCACTTTGATTAGGATTCTGCAGAGTGTTGGTGAGTTAGCTATGCGTCGCTCTAATCTTTGTACATTGGCATGTTCTGCATCATTGGTATATCACCTTTCACCATTGGTATGATCGCAATGCGCTGTAGGTTGAACGCCCTTAGGGGACCGAAGTCCAGGTATAGCAACATTCGAGAAGTGCTAGTATGCGTGTGTGCCTAATGGCCAGTACTAATATATGGAGGGGTGGCCAAGTCCATGCTAGCCACCCATGTCGAGACCCACACAGAAGAAACTGCTGCGCTCACCGCTAAACAATACATTGTGCAGTAAGAGAAACAATGGAATTAACAAACGAGTGGCAAGGACACATAAACCAACGTACAGCCAGTGATACTCAGGGAAGGTATTAGACAGAGTAAATTATAAATACCCACGCTGACTGTACAGAAAGGAAACACAACAGGCAAAAGAACATGAACATATAATGCATGTGAAATGAACAGTGAAAAAGAGGGCAAAAGGGTAGATCAGAAAACAGCCATGTTTGCCACCTATAGAAATGTGAATTCTACAAACGCTGTGAACGACAATGTTACAGTAACAAGTCTGTCCAAATGTAATCCTTCCCGTATCCATACAAAGTCCAACACACTACAAATGTCACATTAACACACACTGTACCACTCCTCCAGAACACATCCTTAAAATTTTAGTTGGCTCCCATCCATGGCATAGTCAGAGTAGGTTTGTGAAGCAGTCATGTTGTTTTTGTGGAAGTTATATTTCCAGTGTGATGGGGAATTGTTTGTATTATGGAATTTTCTATAGAGTGTTCTTAGTTTGACATGGACATTCCCAACGTTTAGACTTTACATTTTTATCGGAAGTTACCATAGCTCTTTTTAGGAACTGTTTTTCCCACTGATGTATATATGCAATTGCCATTCTCTTTAAATAACAATCACACTTTTCAGTTTTGAGTGTATCAAATTATTGAGAACACATTTGTTATACACTGCACATTTTGGTTTCAAAACAGAATTTTCATTGTTTATCTAAGGAACATAACTTCAGTAAAATTGCAATTATAAGATTTAAATTACATAAAAACTCATGTGATGTGTTAAAAAAACATATATTCAATTAGGTCAGTACTTACCATATATTTGTTTTGCATTTTTCACTCATTAGCCAAAACTATTCTATTGAAGTACAGCTGGAGGAAGATGACATGTGATAAGACACAAAGCTTGTGGGTGTTGTTTGGATATTTACCCACCCATTGACTGCCCATGGCAATGCTAATCCCTATGGCCATTCCCTCCCAGGACTTTTGCCCACCTGGCTGAAACCATATGCTCCTGGGATCTCTTTGAGCTGGTCTATCAAGCAGTAACATCAAACTTTGGCCTGTCAGTGTTATTTCTAAGCAGGCTGCTGTTGGGAGTTAATAGCTTCACTGAAGTTGTAAGTGTGCTGCTGGTGTAATGCAAATGTCTTAACTAAGCAGGGCTTCAGCCACTTGAGTTATACATGTTCTTTGCACTTACGTTTTATTAAAAAAACAAGCATTGACAAAGGCAACCATATTGGCTTGTTTATAGATATTTGTAGGCATTTCCCTGGAATAATGTGTAAGCGCCTTATACATGCACAATAAATAGATAAATAAAACATGACCAGGTAATCACACAAGTTTCCAACTGCTGCCATCATATGGCCAGGTAGTACCACTATGGCAGTGCCTCACAAATTCCTGTCCCATGCCCACAGAAAAGCCAAAACTATATACTCATCTTTACCATGTTTGGCTTTCTTTACTGGGTGCATCTGCTGTGTGGCTTCCTGATAGCCCTAATTAGTTAGTGGTCTCCACATGATTGCCTAAATGCCTATACTCTGTGGATGTAAAACATAATGATTTTCAGGGGTTCAATCCACTTATATCATTCGACAACAGCTTGTGTTTGCATGCTCTGCTACTGTACTTTAATTTGTGTTCAACTAACGAGGAGGGCATGCTATTTTTTTCAGTGGCAAAGTGTTTTGAATCAGCTCCATAGCAACCACTCATTTGCAGCGGCTGACTACGGCGTCTCCTGATTATTCCACACACAGAGAAAAACACATAAACCCTTAATGACGAAAATGTACTTTGATGAATCAGTATTGATAGAAAGCTAGTCTAGGCAAAGACAACACAGATCCAGCTAAAGATTTTATGTAAAAGAGGCCTGGCCTGGCCGTGAAATCAATAGCAAGATCAATCAGCATGCCAATCTCAAGAAGTACTATGATTGTTGATCTTCAATTGGCCACGCTAAATCAATTCTCAATTTCCTTTTAATCAAAATGTAACATATGACAAACACATCCCACCTCTGTGAATGCAAGAGGAAAAAATGTGTTGAAACACATATCGTGGGCAAATGTAAATATAGTAGAAGAAAAAAGGCTACAAATGACTCAATTTCCTGCCTTCTCTAAAAGACCGACCACTCAAGACGACCTGTACACTAATGGCCAATTGTCATTCCTGGTGCAGGTAAAGACATCACTATGCTGATTTTCTCGATTGTCCTGATCCACACGCAGAAGAAAGCAGGGAGATGCATCACATTATAACTGCTGCACCCATATGCAGGCAGCTTAGCCTCGTTGTACCTGTTTGCCACCCCCTGTGTGTGCAGCTGGCCGGTGTCCCCCTGGTCCACTCCCCCCCCCCGGGAATTAGTTACACCACACATTGTGCTGTTGTTGGCAATAAAAAGGCTGTGGTTTTTATCGGTACAGATATGGTTATTGGTAACAGTAACAATACTTGCATATCATATCATATACCCTTTTGGGTGCCGGGTCCTGAGGTTCTCCCCTCCGACCCGTGCCGCCTTCGCTGTCCCACGACTTCTGTTTCTGGTCACCTTCTTCTCTTCTCCTTATTTCTGGGGTGGGAGGTAGTTCGGGAAAAGTGAGTTTTGGAAGGCACTGAGTGAGGTCACTGTGCACTTCCCTTTGTGTTTTGGGTCCCCGTGTAGGGTCCACAAAACTGCTGGTGTCTTGTCCACCAGCGCTGTCCTTATATGCACGTAGGTGCTTTCTTGGGAGCTGTAACCCAGCCACCAGGCCGGCACGGTGCCGACTGTCTGAGTCCCCCACCCCTTAGGGGATGGGGGAACCTTTTGCTCTGGTAGAGCTTCCTGCCGTTTGTCTTGGGTGGCTTCTCCCACCTCTTTGTGTTGCAGACGAGCAAGATGTGAAATCACACCCTGCCCGTCCGTTCTTCTTGTCCCCGAGACAGCGTGTCTCTGGGAAAGTTTTGCACCGCGTGGGGGGCGTTGGCCCGAGCGGGCCTGCGCCCCCCACCCTGAGCCTGCTGTCATGGTGCAGCCGTTACCCCGTCTTGCCTGGGTGCCCTGCGGCATTCCCCTTAACTCTTCTACTAAAATTGTAAATTCCTCTCTATACACAAGGAATATATTTGACCGTAGATGATTAAAATAAGGGAAATTTGTTTCCATATTTCCACAGTTCTGAGCGATCCAAGGATCCTTTCCAATGCCATTCAGAAAAAGAAAGTTTGTACTCAACCTTGCTCCAGAGGAAGCAGGAGATCCTCCATCGACTATTTCCCTCGGGGACTCTAATTCTTCCGGGAAGAGGTTCCTCAAGTATGGAACTAGAAAGGGGCTCTTTCTTTTAGTTTTGAATGGTGGTGAGGTCCTGATATTCTTTTTTTTTTATTCTGGGAAACATATTTGTGCTCGGGGAGTGAAAGGAGCTGAGACATCTTTACAAAAATTGAAAACCTAGCAGCCAAACAGGGGCCAATATCCTAAAAGCCTGCAGCTGCTTGCTATGCAGGGATGTTGACGTCTTAAGGTGCGAGCCTATTTCAGGGCGTACTAGTGAAAATCATCGTGCAGTGACAATCGCTGTTATCCTAATATGTAGGAAGGATCATAGTGCCATTTGTTGTTAATTGGACAGATATTGAGGTTTACCGAAATAGGAATTGTATTGTTTTTTTTGTTTTTGCAGCTGCCCCAGTAATCATGTTTGCGTTTATTACTCTGCACGTGTTAACAAAAGAGAGGTAACTTTTTAATGTATTTAACATCTCTGTTATTTAATAAAAGAAAAAGAACTAGTTTCTAGCAAGAGGTTTGGGCAGATGTAATCAGTGCAAATTCAAATCATCTGAACTTCCAGGTGTTTCAAGTTTGACCATATCGACATGTATTTTGCCGATTCGACCCACAATTAGAAGCTTGTATTGATTTCCTATTTACAGGCCTGGAGCACTGAGCTGGCCCTCGCAGGGTAATGGAGAATGTTTTTTTTTAACTTTTTTTTTAGATTCCCATTGCGGGAAATAGAATAACTAGTATTTCTAGGCTTGGTCCGGTGGATGGTGGTTTTAAAAATGCAATCTTGCCACACTCTTGCAGTGATCTCGTCTCTGCACACTGCCTTAAGTGATTAATGTGACTACTCTACAGGGGTGGACAGACCCCCACAGGTCAGTGCAGAATGTTTTTTTTTTCCTATCCGACCAACACAAGAAACAAAAAAAACAAGCAAAATACTAATTCACTGGTTATGTTGCAAAGTTTAAAAATAACATGTTGGCTGTGCTACTGAACCACACTACTGGTGGTGATCCTGTGATGAATGAACTACTGCTCTGCTGGAGTACAGGGGTGAGTTGTGGCTAAACTGCCCATTCAGCCCCCACACTACGACTACACCAGCATTGACCCCAATCAAAAAAGGTGTACCAGGCACAGCCTGAAAAGCATACCACCTTCGCCGTATGCGGTAGCGCAGGCCAAGGACATCTTCAGGAGGGGTGTGAGCCGATAGCAGTAACAACCCACACTACAAAGAATAAAAGAATGTCCAATCAAGATTATATAAAACTATAGACTTTTAACTAAACAACAATAAAAAAATGCAAATCTCTGCACTATAGGCACAAGCAAAACCCACCCATCTAAAGAAACACAGGGAATGCAAGCTGTTGTGGAATAGCACTCTGCGCAGATGCACAATGCAAATGTTCAAGAATGTGTCTTGTGAAAAAAAAGGCAGAGAAGGGAAGTTTTAATTGCACTACGACCCCAAAACCAGGCCATGGGGTCAGGGTCTTGTCACAGTACCTTATTTCTTAAACTAGGGGGCTCAATGGCATCTAGTCAAACTACAATGTGCTTTCTGACGGTGAAGCTGGCATGGATAGAGTCAGTGCTTAAGACGGTGCAAGTATATAGGTACCAACAGGTTCAATTAGGTGGTGTAAGGAACTCATGGTGGCAACAGTAAAGACATACACACGTGATCACAGTTCAAGGGTGTTTATGAAACTGTATAAATGGGTTGGAAAAACGCATAATCTAAACCTAAATCTAAGATGGGAACAAGTTACAACCACCAAATAATAATAAGGCAGTCCTAGTGGTGTCTTGTAAAAATAAAAGGGTTCTATACTCAAAAGAAAAACTATTGCCAGTCCTTACAGCTAAGATACAAAAATAGTGTGGAATAATGTTCACAAAAGAAAGAAGTGTTCACAAAAATGATAAGTCAGAATGGTATAGCGAGACCTCCCTTCTCTGCGTTTTTAGCACGGGACAAGACAGGCCTCTTGACTACAGCACACAACTGGGCTTTTTCAGCACAAGGCTATTTTTCTTCTCAGCAATATCAGGATCTGCGGTGGTCAAGTCTCTTTACCATAGGTCTCTTGCCTCCTAGGGCCTGATGTGTTCAAAAGTACCAAAATAAAAGTTCCTTTCCGTAGGTACATTGGGTGATGACCTTTCACCCCTGGATCCCACTCTTCTGGGCTCAGGCCCTTCTCGAATGTTAGTCTCCCCCTGTCGGGTTCACTGTGGCTTTTTACTCAAAAGATTTCACCTGTTTTATTCACGAGACTCAATGTTCTTTTAAACAATCTTTCACTGTGGACATCCCTCAGCCCTCACTCTTTCTGAACACAATGCTTCCGAGGTGATCATGCGTCATCCCGTTCTGTAGGCATTCCTCAGCTGGGTTCACACTTGACAGCTATACAGTTCATTCATTTTTATCACAATGCAGGATTTACTTCTCTTAGCTTTCTTCTTGGTTACGATGGCCTTCCTCGATCAGGCTCAGACCATCAATGTATTGCAAACATCCCTTGGTCGGGTTCTTGCGTGTCATTTTAACACATTTCATGATCTTCTCATCTCATTTAGAAAACCGGGTTTCTCTTCCCCTAGCTATCTTTCGGCATCCCTCTTTCGGGTTCACACTTGCGACACCCTTTTTGGGTTCTTTTCCTGGTGTCTTTCTGTGTCCCAAATCCCAGTCAGGCCTCACGTACGTCAATGTTTTCAGGGTGTTTCCAACCACCCTGTTTCGCAGGCATCCCTCAGTCGGGTTCACATTTGCCTAGCCCCCAGTCAGGCCTCACATACTTTTGGTTTTGGACTTCCGACTGTACAAGGATTTTACTCAACCATTGTATGACCACTTTGACATCTTACAACGGCTCACCAATGACCCTCTGGCATTTGTAGTTTTAACAAAGAAAGGGGGGACCAAGCAGAGTCTTTCGATTGAGTGCCCATGTGGCGCCAGACCACTCTGCCACTCTTTAGCTACCCTTTCCCTGCTGTTTTAACAGTTTTGTAACACACACAGTCTTTGTTCTTTAATTCATTTTATGTTGCCATTTGAAACCTTCGCTCAACATAGTTCGCTTTACTATCGGTTCTCCCTCCGACTGACCGGTGGTAATGAACCATTTGGCGTTTCTTGTCTCTTGAGTCAAGGATGATACCACAGTAACAAGGTCTCTCCCTGCCTTGGTTATCAGTGTAGGACAGCTCTGTGTACCATTGTCATCTGCTACACCACACGCTAGCTGTTATTCCCGGTGTTAGGATTCCTTTCGCAGAGGCTTTGTGGGTCTGGGTCAGAAAGGGCAAGAGCACTTCTCTCCTTGTCGTCCTTTCGGTTCCAGCTGCCTTTCTCCTCCTCTTAAACTGCTGTCCTGAAATAGCTGACTGGTCTGCCTTGCTCATAGTGTGCTCTCGTGCTCCACCTTTTATCCTTGTGGGGAAGGGAAAGTGCTATCAGGTGTGTGTGGTTATTATCAATTGCCTGATTCTGCCTGACCCTTATGTTGGGACAGGTCAGGTAAACAGCTCTAGTGTTAGTCCGTTGTTTGTCATAGTTTAATAAAGTGTTCATATCGGAAAAGGGGTGGGGTTAGAGTTTCTGGATATCCTAGGGGGAAGGATGGAGAAGAGTTGTTATAAGGAAAGGGGTACTGCATCTCATGCGTCAGTGTCCCACTTTCACTCCCGAGGATCCCTCATCCAGGTGATCCTCCCGCACTGGTCCACCCCCAGGAATTGGATCCAATAGCGATGGGCATGTCCTGGCCAACTGGATGACAGATCCCCGGGAACTATTTGGGGAGACACCTTCAGGTTTCTCACAGGTCGGGTCAAAATGATGCTTTTGCTGGGGCAAGTCAGTGAGTGACTGGATTGCTTCTAGTGGGTCGAGTCAGTGGTGAAGTCAGGTGGAGACAAAGTTATGCAGTGTTGATGTGGTGCTCGAGATGCAGCAAGTCAGATGTTTTCACAACATTAAGCCAGCGCTTGAGGTGAGGAAGCATGGTGTGAGATGGTTTTGAAATGACTCTAAGATGCAGTTAAGCAGCTCAACGTATGTGGAGTACCAAAAGCAGCATTGTGGTTTATGTGTCAGCTTGAAGGGCATTTAGCATGGTTAAAGTGTCTTGAAGGTGATTCAAGTTGGTGAAACAAAAATCCAGGTGCTCTTGGACCAGGGGAGTCCTTTCTGTTGCATTCCCACTCTGGGAAGGTTGGCTAGCACCTACAGGGAATCCTTAACCTCTAGTGATAGGGTGCTGGTCACATTGCAGCCACAGTGAGGCTTTGTTCCACCAACAGCCACCCACTGACCCCTGGGATGGCTAGGGGCCAGAGCTCTCCTTGGATGCCTTATGTCTTCACCTCCCTGGCATTTATGGAATAGCCTGTATCCTCAACAGAGGTCCAAATGAATTATTGTTCTTGTGGTAGTCCTGAGATTAATCAGTCAATGGATGGGGGTCCCCTCTCCCGTAAAAACACAGATGAGTGGACCAAAGCAAGCTTACTATAACGTATACAATTCCTGTTGTTGTTACAAGGCCTATCTTCTTTCTCTGTCTACTCTCAGTCTGCCCCATCTCATGCCTGATAGCTTCAAAAGGGTTCCAGTGATCTCGGGAGGATAGCTCAGGGGCAAGGTGCTCACCTTGGAAGCAAGATGACACAGAGCAACACAGGTTCGATCCACGGGTCCATGCTTAGAAACCTCTGGGTATTAAGCGCGTTATAAATAACCAATCATATCATATCAGTTCCATACCGTCATTTGAGGCTGGCTTTGTTATGTAAGGGCTGCCTCCGGAGCATTGGTCCCAGTACACCTCCTGGGGGGTTACCCGTCATGCAAGGGAATCAAAGGAAAAGCATTCTGTCTGATGTTCAACATGGCAGCTGTGGAGTCAGACAGGCTAGGCACCAATATACATCAATCCGGTCATAGGTAAGCCCTGCTCACAGACCTGACACTGGTGCGATACCAAATCGATACGGGTTACTAAGTGTGTCTCTCTAGCAGACACCATGCCAAATCGGGCATGGCATTTATTTACAGATTAACCTGCCATCGGATTGTCTAGATCATGCAATCATTAGAATTTAAATCTGAGGTACAGATGGTTAAAATGCCACCGCTGCCTGCAGGGACTTTGTCCTAGCAGCTGTCAGGGATACACATTTGACCATTGAGCCTGCTCTGTACCACTACAGAGCTAGCACTGTAGATGTAATGAGAAAAGTTACAGGAAGGCACATGCATGCGCTACAATTATGGCATGGAACATTTTGAAAAGGGGTCTGTTTAGCAGACCCCCCTTCAAGAAACACAATTACCTACTTCATTTCAGGAAATAAAATCAAAAAGATCTAGCTATCCTATCGTCAGCAGATGGCATTCTGTCACAGATTCTTAAAAATCTCAAGTCAACCCAACATTAACAGGACAGGCCTGCAAACAATCATGGGTCATGTTTGAGGTTGTTTGCCGAGGAAAACAAGTAGTATTTTAATTACAATTATTTAAAAGAAATCCTGAAATAGAGAGCAAAACAAATGTGAGCTTAGGATTATGTATTAGGCTGATCTGTTGTGAATATTATATCGACCTGAAGTCCATTTTTGTGCCACAAATATCTTTATTTGAATGTATTAATTAAAATACTTGCTACATGCTTAGATTCTCACACATTGTAGTGGGATCATGGAGAAAGCTATTCATTTAGAACAAAACATGGATTGTATCACCTTATACAATACACTGAGTAAGCACCGTGAACTACTTCCCAACGATTTGCCATTTTGCTGAAGGGGAGACTTCCTGGCTCTTGTGTTCTGTCAGTTTTACCACATCCATACCTGTGATTAATTCATATTAGCCTGGATTCACTGCAGAGGCTTTCTCATTTAGGCAGGTTACAGTCGATGAAATATCAACAATTGTTGAAAATCTCAAACCCACCTCATGTAGGGGCTACATTTTTCCCACGTCCTTGTTTAAAAAATATTTTTCCAGCATAGGAGCCACCGTCACGACATTCATAAACAGCTCGTTTCAAGAAGGGGTAGTTCCAGAGTGCATTAAGGAAGCCTGGATCACCCCTTTTTTTTAAAAAGGAAGGGATTGATTCGAAGGAACCTTTGAACTATCGCCCCATGAACAATGTCCCCTTTCTCCTCAAGATCATTGATAAAGTCACCTGCACACAATAGGACACTTGTGTGGAGGAGAAGGGCCTGTTGTCTGGTAGACAATCCGGATTCAGGAAAAATCCTGGTACAGAAACGGTGCTGGTAGATGCCAAATCTATGTTAACTGGAATTTTTGATCAGGGGAAAGTGGCAATGTTGCTGCTGTTAGACCTGTCTGCCGCGTTTGATCTTGTTAATCATGATAGGCTGTTGTAAAGGCTAATTGAGTTGGGCAGATGCTAAAAATCAGCAACAAACTGGTTTAGATCTCTCTTGGATCCCAGGAGAGTGAAGGTTGTTCACAGGGATTTTAAATCAGAAGAGGAGGTTCTTAATTGTGGCCTCCCTCAGGGCTCCAGTGTGTCCCCACTTGTCTATCAAATCTATTCCAAGCCGTTTTGATGTACTGGATGGTCTGGGTGTCAAATGTGCAGAGTCTTTGATGCCATCAAGACATGGATGCAAGACAACTTCTTGGCACTTAATGACAAGAACGCGGAGATCCTGATTGCCGGCAGTATGGCCAAACTTAAGTCCCTCCAACCTCAATATGAAACATTCTTAGTTGGAAGAGACACCATCCAGATCTCCAGCTCAGTCAAGCCACTTGGTGTAGTCTTTGACAGCAATTTAAACGTTGAAAAGCAGGTTGCTAATATAAGTTCCAGCTGTACTTATACAGCACATTTGTTGTGTCCGATCCGACTGTACCTCTCAGAAGGAAACAGAGCCCTAATAGCGACAGCAACTATCAATTCAAAGATTGACTACTGCAACGGCTTACTAGTCGGCACTACCATATATTCCACGCTCGGAGGAAGCTGCACTGGCTTCCCGTTCATGAAAGGGTCCATTTTAAAGCTTCCTGTCTTGTATACAAGTGCCTTGCAGGCACTGCCACCAGGTACCTTCAGTCACGTATCAAGAGATTGCCATGCAGATGTACCTTGCGTTCTAATGATAGGGATCCCCTATCACAACCTTGATTTAAACTGAAGACATATGGGGATTTGAGCTTTGATGCCTGGGGGCCAAGAGTTTGGAACAGTCTCCCCCTATCCATCAGACAATTGCCATTGTCTGCTCAATTGAGGAAAGCACTTAACACCCATCTGTTTGATGGAGGTGGTACGTAGGCTTTCTGCCACCACTGACCCCTCACTGACCCTAACCGGACTGTTACCCTCGGTAAATCTCTGCTATCTGTTTTTTGTCTGTATTGTCTGTCGAGCGCTCTGAGGCCCGTGGGCGAGTTTGCGCCTTCCAAAAATATATTAGAATAGAATAGAATAAAATAATGCAGGCCTGCTCTAACATGGTACTCATGTACAAACATGAAGAGTGTGTGCACAAGTGGGAGATGAAAAACTGCCTAAAATTGCTGTCTGAGCCTCTGACCAGCAGCGCTAGAGATCCATATCTGTGCTGGGCATCCGTTTTGTGCCACATAACAGCACGCCCTTACTTGTCCACATTTGTGATCCTGGCACTGGGGGTGGCCTGGTAACGCTCGCAGCTTGCTCTTCTTGAAACGATGCACTAGAACTATGCCATACCCTACCCAGAAATACTACCCACTGTACAGTACTCCTAATGCTCAGTCACCCATGTCTTGTTCAGGTAATTCAATGCAAGCTGTTGCTACTACTGTTAATCTGCACTATGCACAACTTTTAGTTGGTTGATACTGCAAGATCCCACCAGCCTGTGTCTGACCACATGACCAATTTGTTGCTACTCGCCACATTCAAAATCTATTATGAATCTACTAGCACCATGTTTGGGGAAATGAGGACAAATAAGATCAGGTTTGCAGACAAAATAAAATCATCCTAGGGGCAGAACTGTGAAGGAGGAAGCACAATATTATTCTCTCCCACATAGATCAACTTCATTAAGGACATTCATAGGCTCAAAACCTGCCTCTCACTGATCCAGTCTTACATATTGTTAAGATGTGGGTTTGGGGTTATAAATAACCACTCAGGAGCCTTGTTATGTTTAGGTATCTTTAGTACGTCCACAGGAACACAGGTAAGTACATTAGGTATAATACAGGACAAGTTCATAGGGTAGAAGCATCCACCGGTCCCCTTTCTCTTAGGCTTCAGTTCTCAACTGACTCTCTGTGGATTCAGAGCAGCTTCACACAATAACATTCCACAGCCAACACTCTATATTCCACACTACAAGCCCACACACATAACAGGGAAAGACCAGAATAAGTAAAACCCAACACATCTCCCCCCTTACATAGCAATATAGAATAATGAAGAGACAGAGAATGATGGGCACTAAACAATTTTGAACAGAAGGATGATGGACACTAAACAGTTTGAAACTAAACATTAAATGAAACACAATCTACAGACATCCTCCTAAAATATACCCATACAACAAACTGTTCCTAGCAAAAAGCTATCCCCTACCAAGTCCTTAGAAAGCTACAATTAGCTAAACCAATCCCAACAATCACCAGAACCATAACAGGCCTTTTATGGAACTCAACTTCAAGTGAACCAGCCCACACTCTCATGCACAACCATTTCCACCTACCTCACAACAATATTCCTACATCATCATTCACTAGCAACAAATTGTGTTAACACAATATACCGGGATAACCCCACTATCTGCCTAAAGCATAACATTTCAACTCCACTATGGGCGTACAAAAACACCCTCTAGAGAAACAAATGCTCACAACTGAGCATATTCCAATTTCCACCACTCCACCACTCCAGGCACCATGCCTGAGCTACTGAATGCTCACCATGTGAGCATCCCATGCTCACCATAGAACAACCAAAACACGCACTAATATTTCCACCACTCCAGGCACCATGCCTGAGCTAATAAATGCTCACAATTGAACATCCCATGCTCACCATAGAGCAACCAAAGCTCACCTTACTCCACCACTCCAGGCACCATGCCTGAGCTAATAAATGTTCACCATTGAGCATCCCATGCTCACCATAGAGCAACCAATAACCTCCACTCCACCACTCAAGGCACCATGCCTGAGCTACTAAATGCTCATCATTGAACATCACATGCTCACCATCGAGCAACCGATAACCTCCACACCACCACTCCAGGCACCAAGCCTGCAAAAGAAACGTTAGTAAAGTACCCCATCTCTCTGATGGCTTAATATGTAATAAGTGCTAAAAACAAACTCGTCCCTTTTGGCAGCTGACACAGTGGATCCACTTGTAAACTTGCACAATTTCCGTTTATGCGGATGCCACGAAACAGGAACTTTGATCCAAATGTTATTTACATTCCATAGAAATGCGATACACGCCGTAAACCTTTTTGCATTTGTTGCAGTCCATTTTCTTGATGGATCCTTCATGCTACACAGATGAACCGATGCCACAGACCCGGAAGTCCAGCACATTACAGGCACGTTGGAGGGTGCACTTTTCGAAACTGCCATCGCTTTCTTTTGATGAAATGCTCTACATTGCAAAGACTCGGAACGTTGGAATAAACATTCTGCACTCGCAATTGTTACCAACACCTTCAGCCACGCAGTGACGTCACCACAATGAAGATGAGAAGAGCCACGAACAGAGCTCTCCAGGCCAACCGTCGCACTCAGGACTGATGCCCAACTTGATAGACCACAGCAGTAATATGCCAGCGCAGCTGCACCTCGACTATATTCCAGGACGGTAATCATTTTGGGACACAGATTAAATGTACAACGTTCGTCGGAGCGCTAATTGAGCTCTAAATATGAGGTGCAATATACTTTCCTCTTCTTATTTCCCCAGCCCCTTGCGCGCTGTTAATGACTCATAGTGCCAAAGTCATCTACCAACCAATTCACAGCCGCGCAGCGCAGCCCCTGACAGCACAAATAAACCCTGCCTCCTTAAATGCAGGCAACTGGGCAGGCTTACCTTAGGGGCCGGGGGGGGGCGGTGGATGCCTCTGTGGTTCCTGCTCCTTACTGGTGGGCAACCTCCTTGCCTTCCCTGTGTCCTGGTAACAGTCCTTATTTGTACAGCTAGTTTCCTTGTTCCTTTTCTGTTCCTGCTCCCTTCAGTTTCCAAACATCCTCGTCGCCAATGTTAAGATGTGGGTTTGGGGTTATAAATAACCACTCAGGAGCCTTGTTAGGTTTATGTATCTTTAGTAAGTGCACAGGAACACAGGTAAGTACATTAGGTATAATACAGGACAAGTTCATAGGATAGAAGCATCCACCGGTCCCCTTTCTCTTAGGCTTCAGTTCTCAACTGACTCTCTATGGATTCAGAGCAGCTTCACACAATAACATTCCACAGCCAACACTCTATATTCCACACTACAAGCCCACACACACATAACAGGGAAAGACCAGAATAAGTAAAACCCAACAGATATCCAGTTCATTCTTGAAGCTCAACCCCTCCAAGACTGACTTCCTACTACATATCAACAACACCAAACACCCAGTCATACAGACATGGCAACCATGAACTCTGGGGCCTTCACACCCGAGCTCATCTCTTGCGGCAAGTCCCTCGTGTTCAAACATCTCTTCTTCAGGAGAAACATAGCTAAGAAAACTCAGAAAGTTTGGGATCAGCTCTCCCATCTCCGGACAGCTTTATATCCACTGTTCAGGAACTGGTCCTATCCCACCTGGATGGGGGCAATGCACTCCTCGAATGCCTCCCATCATCCTCCCTTGCGCCCCTGAGAAATGTCCTACACATGGCCGCACACCTCATCAAGTGTCTATGCAGATACAATCCCATCACCCCCGGCCTTCATCGACCTTCACTGGCTCCCACTGCACACACAAATCACCTTCAAGTCTTGCTGAATCATCTAGAAGACAGTCACCCTTAAGTCACAGAGCTTCCTCATGGAAAAACTCTGCATCTCTGGTGGACAGTAGCCAGGACACATGCAGACTTGAAATCCTCCAATGCAAATAGGAAGGGACAAGAAAACAAGCCTTCTCTGACTACACCCAAAAACAATGGAACCTCCTCCCCGTCGGCACCAGACTCGCCCCGATCCTCCTACAATTCAGAAATGAACTCAAGACCCACCTCTTCAAGCAGTCTCTCCTCCTCAACACCTAGGCATCACGTCGCCCTTCGTGCCACCTTACTCGCTAGACGCTGCCTGCCCCTTTCCTCCCTGCCACCCGGTACAGCTGTACCCATCCTCTGTCACCCTCTGTATCCAACCCACCACTGTATATCTGTTCTATTATTACCACTGAAACGCACTCTGTTATGCATCTGTAATGTCGGGTACCACCTTTGATGTCACTTCATCCTTCTCCTCTATCTTCCCAAAAGCTTTGGATTATGTACTGATCTTCCCTCTCAGAGGCAGCAGGCTATTGAGGCGATATGCCCGAGGTGGCAGGCCGACCTTGTAGGTAATGGCCCACTGACCAAGTTAAGGTGTCAAGTGCAGCAAGAGACCCTTAATGAGGGCGGTGGTGCTATTACCGTAGGGGACGGGCCACTTCCAAGGGGCATATCACCATTAGCACCCATGTAGTTTCCTGCACGGGTGCAAATAATTATTTTTTAAATAAAACAAAATTAAACTTACCTTTCCTGTCGGCCCGACTGAAAGCCGCAGTCTATTTTCAATATTGAAAATGCACTGAGGGACAGAAACTGCCCAATGTCACACGGGAAAGACAAGTTTATGGTTTTGGTTGTTTTTGAAAATAATACACCATGAGCACCCGTGTAAGGAACTACACAGGCCTAAGGTGAGTGGGAAAGGGAAGCGGGGAAGGAAAGGGGGCATTGGCTGCTCAGGCGGCTCAGAACGTGGGCTTGTACCATACTGTACAGCCTGCATTCCGAGCGTCCTGATTGGCTGGCAGCCCCCTTCAGGGTGTTAATGCAGAATAGAACCTCTGACATCATAGAGATGTCATCTGCTGGCCACCAGAGTTCTATGATGAGCAGTTGAGAGAGGCCTGACTTGAGTGGGGATGGGTTCTGTTTGTTGATCTTGCTACATGATGTGACTAGAAGTGGCTGTACTTGAATAAAGAGCCCTACATGAAGAAGTGTCGACCTGTGTTCATGTGCATGCAATCTTTAGATGTACTTTTCAAGGCAAGGAGGGGGGAATTGATGGATAACAATTTCTGAAGATTGTGTAGGTTAAGTAAATGATAGGATGTAATTTTTTCGGGTTAGTGATTTCACAATTTCCAAATTACATTTTCTCCAGTCATTATCCCTTATATTTGATCACACATTTCTGCAGGCATATTGGGCACAAAGCCATTACCCAATCAAATCAATGTACAACTGTAATTGTATATTACACCAAAAAGTCTCACTCACCTAATATAACTGTGTGTTATCCTGAATATGGTTATAGTTGGTTAATATGGTTAATATGGTTATATGGTTATAGGTTTCTACTGTGCCTTGAATGAGTGTTCCACTATTGAGGAAAAGTATACTTGCAGGTTGGTTTACAAAGTGATTCCTTAACTGAGTTTCACTGCATAACTTCTAGGGTCTACTACCCTTGTATTACTGAAAATAATCAGAAAGTAACTTATGGTTTTTGAATAGGTGTGTCCTATACTAAATGTGTTCTGATAATGTCTGACCTGCCTAGAAATACTTTTAGTTTTCTATTCAAGGTGTTTGGTTTGGTATGTGTACCTTTAAGCATTGTGTTGTGTTTTTATAATGTGTTTATGACTCTATGACAAAGTACTTACCCCAAGACTTAACGTGGCCTAAATGTATTTATAAGAAACTGAGAAGGGATTCAAAAAAAGAATGACTCAAAAAAAGAATGACCGAAGTGTATTTTCTATAACTGTCCACTCAGGCCTAATTTGTTGTTGTAGGTATACGTCCAGGGGTGACCTGAGTTCTGTATGATATAAATGACCGAGGAGTCGCTTTAGGTTTTGGAAAACTAAGGTCAGCTACGCCTACAGAACACTTTTTAAAAATGGCACACAACTATTCTGGGCAGGTAAAACCTATTACGGTTAATGTTCAGGTCAGTGGAACACAGACTACGGTAAGCAATAACTCTTGAACTTATTTTAGGATGGCCCAAGGCAAACCAAGGTAATTTAAACCCATACACTTTTTAAAGGAGCTTAAAGGTATGTATAAACCTAAGACTATTTTAGAATCTGTATAAAACAGACCGGGAAAGCAAAACCCAGTTGGTGAACTTACACACTAATATTCTGAACCGCTCTACCTCCAACTTTCTCTTCCAAAACATCTTCCTTGTCGAGCTCTACGCTCTTCCACCTCCAACTCTGAGGATCAGATGCTTCTCCAAGCAGAGCGTTGGGGGCAGCTCTATCTCCTTGGCTGGGGCCTCCCTTTGGAATAGTCTCCCTGCCTCTCTCAAACTTGAGCAGAACCACCTCTGTTTCTGGAAGTAACTCAAGACCTTCCTTTTTGCTTCTGCTTTGTCTCTTCGTCTCCTGATGCACCTGACTGCTCAGCACACTGGTCACCCTCTGAACATGGCCCCAGGGTCCTGTATGTCCAGTTGCCCTTGCACTGCCTCTGGGATTCCCAGCACTTAAGGGACTGTATTTGCAATCCTACAGTCCCTTCTCTCTGCACTTATGAGCCACTCGCTGGCTGCACTTGAGAGTTAACTGCCCTTACCCCTTCCCCTCCCCCCGGTACTTCTCCCCTTCCATCTTCCCTGCACTTGTGATATCTGAATGACACAAGGCCTAATAAGATCGTTATTTTGTGCTCCCTTGTTTCCCCCTTCTTGTCTTGTCACGCCTAGAAACACGTGTGTACAGGCGCGTTCTAAATTCCATATCATATCATTTAGGTTTGTTCATTTGCCATACAATAGTGGACATCTTTGAAATGTATTCGTATCCTTGGAAGTGTATTTTGCAAGTAGGTGCATATGTGTCCAGTCAAAGAAATGAAAGTATTCCCCAATAATTTCAGATATACTGAAGAGGGTTAACAATATTTAGTTTACCTTAATGCATTTACATTTTATTATTTTGTAGTACACGCATTCTGCGTGCCTAAAGCCTACATTGTCTCTTTGTTCAAATTGCTAGATTCTTTCAGAAGCTACAACTGTTTGAATCTGGATTTTTCCTATACCTAACCGACTTTATTTGTTGTGAGATAATTAAAGTTTTCTAGAAGTATAATATTTAGGCACGCAATACAAAATATTGAGTACATGCAAATAGAAAATGGTGCTATATAGTGATGGGGTGTTGTTGTTTTTTTGGTTTTTTAGCTAGGTTTTTAAAGTTGTATTTCATTCCTCTATACAAATATGGAAGTTTTACAAAAAAATCGGTATCTGGGGAGTTCTACCAGTGGACATTTAAGACCTGTGAGCTTGGGAGGATCCCACTTGAAGAAGGTTAATGCACGTGCTGCCTGATTCGCATTCTCCACTTGCAGCTGCTTCAAGAAGCCTACAATGGGAATGCATATGGAAATTCCTGGGGCATGTTTGAGATGCACACGTGCATGTGAGCTCACAGGCATTTGCTTAAGGGTGCTCCAGGGCATCTCTGAGTTGGTCCAAGCATCTGTAGATTTGCTCCAGTTTTAGGTTGTATGCAGTCACGTGTGCAGGAGAGAAAACGTTGATTCACCAAAATGCTAATAGTAGTAGAAGTGACATCACACTGCAGATGATTTCAAAGGAAGTGACACCACATGGTCTTTTACCTGACAGGATCACATGAGGCAATGTGACAGTAGATGTGACCTTAATGTGACGTTAATGTGACCTCGTCTCGGGAGGATAGCTCAGTGGCAACGTGCTCGCCTTGGAAGCAAAACGACATGGAGCACCACAGGGTCGATCCCGGGTCCACGCTTAAAAACCTATGGGTAGTAAGTGCGTTATAAATAACCTTTCATATCATATCAATGTTGTCATAGACAATTACATCACTAATGGAAAAAACGGCACTAGAGATTAATGAAAAAAGAACTGAAGAAGGTAGGCTATTTTACTGATTTCTTGTCCATTTACAGTCGTGTATGCCAGGTACATGTATATGAAAAGTAAACCACATGTGTTTTGGTCCCAAGAGTTTTGCTGCTTTTAGAAAATAATTGCAGCTGGATTTACTGAATTGCAAAGTGTTGCGCCATGTCTGATTTGTCACAACAATACCCTTGTTTAATTCCCATTAAAAAAAACACTGCCTATAAGCTCAATCAAGGGCCTGTGTTAAGGTCACGTTTAAAACAGAAAGCTTTTGATGGCGAACAGAACCCCCTTCTTCTGAGAGACCGACCTCGTGATGGGATGGGAACTGCTGCATCCGACTGCTATGCTCCCAAGAACATTAAAATACGTCATTGTGGCGAAAAAGACACAGGCGCTATCTGTGCTGAAAGACACGCGTGCTGTGTTTATTTTGCTGTGTTAATAATGCACCACGAAGAGGGCGTACTCCATTAATAAAAGCGTTGGCTTGATTCCGTTCCTCGTGATACAAAGCTAAATTAGTTCATTAATTCATCTTTTATAAAGTGCTCAATACCGGAGGCCAGTTTCTAAGCGCGGCACTGGTATTTGAACCTGTCTTGTTCTGCGTTGTCCAAGACAAACGTGTCGTCTCGGAGTTATCCTCCCAGCCCTAAAAAACAGTTAATATTTTAAAAATGTAATCCTTGGCCTCATTATGACATTGGCGGTAGTCGGCACGGCTGCTGCCAGAGTCATGAATTTTCCGGCGCATCGGAATGGGCAATTACCGGGGCATTATAGCCCCGGCAGACCCGGTAATTTACCATCCCCGGGGGCCGGAAAAAATTTGTCACCATTCCCATTTGAGTCCCATTGCACTCAGTGGGAATGGAGAGGCCGGATCCACCGGCACCATTCATCAATGGTGCCCATGCCTCCATCGAGGTCTGTTTGTGGGTGCCGGTACGCCCGCCAGGTCAGACCTGATGGGCGGTAAGGCAACCGTGAGCAGAACTCATAGTTTGCCAGTCTGGTAACAACGGTACCGGCAAGCTTACCGGTACCGTTGTTACTGGACCGGAAACCTTATAATGAGTCCCCTTGCCTCACTTTGAATCGGGTGTTTATACATAAAAGAAGCACACGTAGGTTTCATGGTATATGTAATGAAGACACTAGTAGGGCTGCCACAGCCACACAGGTAAGATCACCACGGGCTTTGTAGGGCTAATGTACTCATCTAATCTCCTTGGGACACACCATCTAATCATCAAAACAAGATCGTGTGAGGAACAAAACACTTATTTGCACAATTATAAAAACAAGTGACGTTGCTGCATCATTTTTTTTATATCAATTCACAATCCGGTACTTTAGATCCCTGACCTGTTTCTGAGTGCTTCAAATTCAAACCCTAATCAATAACATCGTCTACTTCTGCCACAGATTCGGTGGTAGTCTGTTCCGCTGGCACCTCAAGAGATCCCTGGAGAACATGGACATGTTAGCTGGTTTGTTGTAACAAGGAAGCATGGAATACATCCCACTTGTGCCAGACTTAGGGAAGTTGGGATTGACCTGGCTGAAGTGAAGTGGCAGAAACAGAATTGAATGGTTGCAGTCATTTCCATGATGTGTTCCTTTTCCCCTGCCATGCCCCCACGCTTGGCATGTGGCTTTGAGGATGCCTTAATTGGTATTTCTTTTTGTCTCAATTATCGCAGACACTGGCAACCCTGGTAGAGGCTTTGTTCAAAAGGAAGTGCCCCGCAAGTGACTGTTTGGCTGGAGATTGTGCTGAACCTCATGGGGACACCTATTCAACTGCTACTGCTACTGAAACACTCCGTCGGCGAGAGGAAGTCCTGTGTGGACAGCAACTTTCTGCATGTAAGCTTCTCAGCAGACTAACCCCGCCCACCATCCTCCTGACGTCAACACCTTGTCACCTCCTTTTTTCTATTTCAATTCTGTGCACATGCACCCCGCGCGCGCACCCGGAAGTGTCCCGCAAGTGACTGTTTGGCTGTTAAGGTGGAGGGTGCAGGTGCCGGTAGGAAGTTATTGGTGGCTGTTGTTCACCAAATCTGGATTCTGGAGTGCTGGAATATATATAAAAAGTGTGATTCCCCTATCATTCACCTAACGTTTCTTGCAGTGCAGAATACTGAGAGCATGGCTTCTGGTCTGCGTAGCGGACGGTTTACAGAGGCACCACTTACCAGCTCTCTTAATATTGACGCACTCGTATGTCCGGGGAATTTAATGTATGCTGTCACTAACAATGCTATGTTAAACAGACGTTTGACAAATGTTTCCCTCAACAGCAAATGACCGGAGCAATTAAGTCTGGCATCCGCCGCCACAAAATCATCGATAGTGGCAGTAGGTGGAATCGCAAAAGATTTTCAGTTGTGCAAACAAATTACTGTAAATGCTCAAGTTCACGTCAGTGATTATAATAATGAAAGGTATGATGCTAGCCTGACAAATGAAACTAACTTGGGTGGTGAGCTACTGGATTTAGAGGGGAGTGTATTGCCTGACTCAATTTCATTGAACTCTTCATTGTCACGCAGTTGTACTGGTAACGAGACAACTGGGATTGGGCCCGCGGCAATAGAGGAACTGAACAAACATATCAGTCACTCCACTGGCGTGTTGATCCCTTTGGTGCCATGCTCTTGGGGCCAAACTGCTTTTCCCCCTACTGGAAAGACTGCACAACTTTTACAATATGCCAGTTCCACACTGAAGAAGAATGTTGACAAGCACACTGAGCCTGTGGTGAATAAAAGTACCAGTGTCTGGATCTGATGATAACCACACTCCCAATCTTAATAACAGCATTGACCTCGACCCTCAAGAAGAAGAAAGGGATGCAAACACATTGTCTGGATCCACCAGTGAGAGCCCTTACACCTTCCTTATCATCATAAGAATACTTGACCTACTGGATAAAGGCCACGATTTCACGCATCATGGTTCTGATACCATGGACCCGTCTGCCAACAAGTCAAAAAACAAAGGGAAAAAGACCATTACTCATATTACAGTCAATAGAAAGGTGGTGTGTGATGCGGAGAGAACAGATTTCAGTCCTTCATTTACCATCGATACTTCTAAAAAACAGAATTCTAACTAATAGGGATTTTGAACCAATCTCTTTAGCTCTTGAAGATAACTATAGGATGCTTTGTTACTTGCCAACTGTTAATGTTCTGAAATACATCTGGGGAAATCGAGCTGCTTTGTTGGAATTGGGCTTTCGAACGAGTTGATAGTGAATGAGTTTCTCGCCTTACCTGGTCCGCAACAAGTAAGGGAAGAGGGCGCATTAAAAGGAGGTTCAGGGGGCTCCACAGATGAGAAATTATGCATATCACAATTGATTTCAATTGCTCAAAGGAAAAACAGGATTAGCTTGGGTTGAACTGTTACTATGCTCAATATTTATCAACAAAATAGACAAGCCCTTAAACTAGCAAACAACTAATCACAGGCTTTCTATTACTTCATGGAACTCATGTGGCCTCCTCAACCACCATAAATGGATGACTTCCCTTCCCTTCCTGCAACTTCACAACATCTTTTATTTCCAAGAAACCATGAGTACCAGAGAACTAGGATTGGATGGTTGCACCAGCTAGTATACCCAGGCAATCAAAGGCAATGAGGGCCGACGAATGGGTGGGTTGGCAATCGCCATAAATAATCATATGAAATGCAAAACGAGATGTATGTACAATGCTGAAAATATTCTCGCTGTCGAACTTGATGTACATGATAAATCACACCATTTTATCTTGTTGCTTAGGTTATATTGGAATCCCCTTGAAGTGTCTATAGATGATATGTTTGATAAATTAGACCATTGTTTTGAGAGCATACTGTCTTATAACAATAACTATAAAATCATCTTAGGTGGGGAATTTAATTCTATGTGTTTGGTGACTAATGTGGATATTGCGAATTAACAATCTGAGAGTAAGATTAGGGCTATGCAGAGAGGCCAAAGATGGATGGAATATCTTGATAACTGGAAAATCACTTTTGTAAACTGTGACGAGTCATGTCCCAAATACACATGGAGTCGAGGATGGTCCACTTCCATGATTGACTTTCTTGCAATGTCCAACTCTTTAATTCATCGAACAGCCCCAATAATCATTCACCAAATTGAACATGGAGATCATGCTCCCATTCACTATTAATGGGTATAGCACACTCTGGACTTTCAATTGAGGAACTCTTACCATTGTGCGAGATCGATCGCCCAAATATTTCCCTTAGATGGAGCCCTACTATCTGCTACAAAATAGCAGAGAAGGTGCGGACAGAACTTAACAAAATTGCTGATCAGTTATTACATCCTACGTTCTGTTGTTACTTGAGGGAAATTATATTAGGTGACATAGTCACCAACACTATTAGATCTGTGCAGGTTAAACACAAACCTAAACCTATAACTACAACGTACAAGTTCAAAAACGAAGTAAAGCATCTTAAAAGTAAAAAAAAACAAGGAGCTTCGATCACAAGGAGCTTCGATCTCTCAAAAAGGTATAAGTTAACAACGATCATTACTTATACCAAAAAAAGTGTATCCTCCAACACTATAAAAACAATCTTAGATCTCTTTGTATCATTAAAATAAACTGTGACTTGATTAGAGCCATCTATAACCATGACACAAAATCTATCTGGTCTGTGATACGGAAACCAAATCAAGATGGCAAACAATATATTGATAATGTTATTCCAGCTGCTGTTTGGGAAAAGTATATATTGGAGAAATGTATCCAGCCTCATCGCTTCACTGCTATTAAACATCACCACGCAATTGATGGGGATATAGAATGTGTTTTTCATGGTCCAAACACGATATCGTATGGGCAATCAGTAAGCTTAAGCAGTCTAAAACTCCTGGCCCTGATGGAATACCCTCTTGTGTATACAGGACGGACCCGTCTCTATGGGTTGATATCCTTAAAGATACATTTGATATAATCCTGCAGACTGGCAATATCCCAGAGAAGTGGGGTACATCGTTAATTGTATCCATCTACAAAAAAGGGGACCACAAAGAACCTAACAATTATCGTCCCATCTCTTTAACTGACATTATCGCAAAAATATTTGCGATTCTAGTACTACACGATTTGGACAGATTCATAGGACAGCATAACATCCTGTCCAAATTCCAGATAGGATTCAGGAGGGAGATGGGTACAACCTTGAATGCTACAGTGAAGGCACATATATTGGCAGGAACCAAAAGGAAGGGAGCGTACCAAGTTTATGTAACTAGCATAGATATGTCCTCAGCTTTTGACACTGCAGTGAGAGACCTGATTTGGAGTGGGCTGGAGCACATGAAGGCCCACAAAATTGCGGGCGGCACGGTGGCAGCCGGTTGAGACGGTCGCCTGAAGAGTCTCTGAAGGCAAGAAGGAAGAGGGCGGAAGCGGCGCCGACACCAAGCTGCAGAGAGTGTGTCAACTGAGGTGTCCACAACATCCTTCAGCCGCCCACAGCATCGGACCCCGGCGTCCATGCTCTCTGGGACCCCGGTGGCCATTGCTGAGACCGCACCACCTCATTGACGCGTTTCAGCACCAGCAGCGGACTTCACCATTACGCGTGGCTGACAGGCTGCCCAACCCACATGCAGCAGGTCTCACTGCTCTGAACAGCTAAGGCGTGCCGGAAGTTCATCTAACGGTTCAGGAGCCTGGCACCCCTGCATCTCACCTGCTGCCCACAAAGGCCTGGGGGATGCCCGACAGCTGCATCCGCGAGTCCCATGGCGGACTCCCAGCAGCAGTGCTACCGATGCGGAGCGTGGGGCAGGTGAGGCTACCCCATCAAGGCCCTCCCTGTCCATGCTCCGTGCTCCACAAATGCAATCTCTGCAGCTCTGCCCCGGCTCGCTGTGGGACTCCTCTCCCAGGTTCGAGGCCCTGGAGCGGGGGCCGAGAAGAGGCTCAGATGACGGGACCCCCATCTTACATCCCGGAGAGGGGGCCACCCGAGCCCCAGCACACGCACGGTCCTAGAACTCCAGAAAAAGGTAGGGCGGCACTTACCGCACCGCTGAGCACACGTTACAAGGCACGGGATGCGGGCACAGTTCATCCCCCCCAGACCCTGCATCCTGGCCAGCTCTCAGTGGGGACACCACGATTGGCAGCATCCAGGGGGCACATACTCACCCCTGCTACAGCGGACAAGCCCAAAAGCACAGTGGACCCTGGACTCCTGTAATAAAAGCACCAGCCACTCTGGCCCAGTAAGTCACAAAATTAGCGGGCAGAGTAAACATCACTAGCCTAGCGGTACGAAGACACTTGTCACCCCCGGTAGGTCTCCATTGGACTGCAACTGCCTAAGCAACACCAGAAAGTGCCAGAGGAGGGGTCCTGACGCCCCTCGTGACCACCCTCACTTTTCGAAGCCACCAGCCTGGTCTTTAGAGGACAAATCGGCCCTAACCGCAATATCAGGCCTGGTTCCTCGGGAAGGGGTCCAGGAGCTGGAACCACTAAAAACTCGCCTTGCACTCCAGCGTCCCAGAGGAGGGTACTGAACCCCAGTGCCCTCTCAAGATCAGCTACCAGGCAGTGTGAGCGCAGACAAGCACCAGGAAATCGAAGCCCTTGGGCGAGGGGGCAGTAACCACGAGAGGCTCTGGGCCCTGCACCACTTACATTAAGACAGGACACAGACAGCTCGGGCCCCGCACTCTGCGACCCTGAGGCACACACAACAGACTGTCCAGAAACCCCAAGCTGACCAAACAGGCGGACATTGCCACCCTACTATCGACAACCATGGCAGAGAAATCAAAGAAAGGAGAGCGCAATGAAAACGCAAGTCCAGGCTCACAATTAGAAACCGGCCCCGAACAGTCGGCACAGGCAATTACAAAAGGGGATCTTCAGGACCTCGTTTCTGCTATCACCAAGGAATATCAAAAGGGAACCAAAGAATTAAAAAGCAAAATCTCAACCCTAGACAAGCGAGTGGGGGAAATCGAAACTAGAACCGAGGAAAAAGAAATCACTCTTTATGAACAAAACTTCAAAATCAGCGAGAGGGTGGACAGGCTAGCAGCGCTCAAGGCCAGGTGCGACACCCCCAAGAACAAGCTGGAAGACGTGAAAAATAGATCCAGGCGCAACAACATCCGCCTGAGTGGAATCCCTACAGCCGTTCCGGATGAGGAACTGGGGGCCTAGGTCAATTACCTGTTCCGCTTCATCTTAACACTCCCAGATGCACTCGTCCTGCACTCGACACAGTGCACAGGACAAGAGCAAAGCAAAACACAGCTTCACCCGGGCCTCCTGGTAAGAGTACACTTCTACAAAATCAAAGAAGTGATTGTGCGCGAGGCCAGGAGTTCGGCTTTCATACACTTCCAAGACGCTGCAATATCCCTGTACCAAGACCTGGCAGCAGCCACCCTAGAGAAAAGGAAGGCCCTGAAACCAGTGACTGAATGGCTCTGTGAAAGGTAGGTCACATATCGTTGGAGCTTCCCCACTACTCTCTCCTTCATATGGGAAGGCAAGCCCCGGCACATTCCTTCTGCCAAAGAGGCAGAAGGCTTCATGAATCCGTAAGGCGAGACAAATGATCCTGAGAAACCCACACACAACATGGAGGGGACACAACGGGAACCCTTAAAATCCTGGACCCGCGTGCAAGGCCTTTGCAGATTACGTGGACCACTGGCCAAATACAGGAACAGTAATATCCACTAAGAGGGGAGACCACCCCCCTCTCATCCTAAGGCCTGAAGGGGCCCCTAGCTCCCATCGCTCCTAAAAATCCACCTGGAAGGAGGCAAGCCACAAGCCAAATGCATCTGACAAAATTTGCAGCCTCCTCAGCCCCCCCTCAAGAAACAAATGCCGTAAAACGTTCCTGTTTCAGTGGCTGAACAAGAGGCACTGTTGCCTCCAACTACGTTAGCGTGTTGGTCCGGCCGACTGCCCTGTTGGTTGAAGGCTGGTCCTAAAATCCTGTTTGTTAGGGGGATAGGGTGGGGGGGATTGGAGGGAGAGATGTCCCGGGGAGGAGGGGAGGGTTCCAGAGGAGGAGGGTGACTACTGAAGGGGAGCCCGCAAGGCGAGACCAAACTATCACCAAGGAAGACTACAAATCAAACATCCACTCTAGATGGGCTCCCAGGATAAAATACTCTCCATAACGACCTGGAATGTGCAAGGTCTGAACGCCCCAAGAAAGCTAAAATCAGTGGAGCACAGACTCGCCCAATTGGCAGCTGACATCATCTGCCTTCAAGAAACACACCTCGTAGCGGCCGACGAAAAGTGGATACGCTTCCTACGTTACCCAAAATGCTACTTCGACTCAGCAATTCAGAAAAAAAGAGGCATGGCCATCCCGCTATGCCGCGACTTACCACTAACTCTGATCACAATCAAAAGGGTCCCGGAGGGCAGGTATCTGCTACTAAAAGGCTTCCAGGTTGAACTTCCCATCACCATTATGGCAATCTATAGCCCAAACAAGGAACAAGGCCACTTCCTCTGCAACCTCCTACCAGTCATTGCAGCATTCTCCAAAGGCCACCTACTAATTGGGGGCAACTTCAATCTCCCTCCAGACCCAAGCTCCCACAAAACTCTCCCCCCTTCGAGGGAAGACTTCATCAAAGCCCTAGCCATGGCCCAATTCCTAAGGGAAACTGAAACCATCGACATGTGGAGACTACTCAAACGCGGAGAGAAGGACTACACATTTTTCTCGCATGTCCACAAAGGATACTCAAGGATCGACCTGCTGTTGGCCGCAAGTGCACTTGCCCCCTGCATGGAGGACATCCAAATTGGGCATATAGCCATCTCAGACCATGCCGCAGTCATTAGGAGCCTCCATATGCAAGGCTTCCCGAAGCCCCCAAAAAGGCAATGGAAAATACAAGACCAGCTTCTATCGAACTATCGAACTAGACGAATCGCTCGGAAAACTACTTCAAGGAGAACACGATCCAAGAATCCCTGATGGCAGTGGATGCTATGAAACCAGTCATCCGTGGGGTGGTGATGGATGTTGTGGCAAGGTTCAGACGGCAAAACCAACTGCAGCAAGTCAGGCTGGAAAAGATGGTGGTGGAAATGGAGAGCAGTTTCAAAAAGCACCCTACCAAAACAATAAATCGGAAACTCAAAAGAGCAAAAGCGGCGCTGGAGATGCATTTGGCGGACCGGGTGGCCAAAGCTCTAACCTATACTAAACAATTCTACTATCTTAATAGTAATAAAGTAAATAGCCTCCTGGTGCACAAATTGAATAAGCTGCAAACGAGGAACAATATCCAGTGTCTGGCTGGTAGAGACGGCAGCCTTCACCACACAGAGGCAGAGAAGCTCGACTTAATGATGCAGCACCACTAGAAGATCATGACTGGGCCCCCAACAACTGAGCCGGTCCTTTTGCAATTCCTGGCCTCCATCCCAAAAATACCACTGCACCCACTATTGGAAGGCCTAGAACGCCCAATCACAGCAGAAGACGTGGGAGACACGATCCGTTCCCTGAGAAATACGACCCCAGGACCAGACGGGCTCACATCACAATTTTGCAAGAAATGTGCCTACCTCCTGACACCTCAGCTGGCAAGCCTATTCAATTCATTTCTCTCTACGGGCTCGACCACCTATGGAGGAATCATTAACGGTCCTCATCCCGAAGCCAGGGAAAGACTGTGTGCAATGAGCGTCCTATGGACCCATAGCACTGCTAAATAATGACGCCAAAATATTTGCTAAGATCCTGATGAACAGACTAGCCCCAATCCCCCCGGACATTATTCACGCAGACCAGGCGCGCTTCATCACGGGCCGAAGTACCCAGGACAACATCCGAAGAACCATCGACATAATCGAGTCGGCAAACAGGATGTGTTCGGAACTGACGGTCCTCTCTCTGGACGTGAACAAAGCGTTCGATATGTTGGATTGGGGCTACATGAGAGAAACCCTTCTCCACTACGGCTTTGGCCCGAATTTCGTAAAGTGGGCGCTAGCTAATTATCAACACCCTTCCACGAGACTGCGTCTAAACAGAGCCAAATCGGATAAAATCAACATAACCAGAGGCACCAGACAAGGATGCCCTCTGTCCCCACTCATATTTGCGCTCTCCATTGAGCCATTCGCCAGCAGGATCTGCCACAACCCAGCAATACACGGCCTTGCAGTCAAGGGAGAATCTTACAAAGCAGCCTTATACGCTGACGACGTGCTACTAACGATAACTCACACAAAGGAGTCCATGAAGGCCCTTTGACAAGAATCAGAAGAGTTCAGAGCAGCCTTGGGGGTTCACAGTAAACATTGGAAAATCCACACAGCAATGGGCATTAATGTGCCGAAAAAGCTTAAGGCAGAGCTGGAAGCCAAATACCGGAACCTTTGGGCAAAGTCAAAAATTTGCTACCTGGAAGTTCAGATAACAAACAAAACAGAAAGAATATACAATACAAACTTCCCCTCGCTGCTTAAGAGTTGAAAAACGACCTGGCACGCTGGCAGAAACAAGAAATCTCATGGTTTGGCCGGATTACGGTGCTGAAGATGAAATTAATTCCAAGGCTGCTATATTTCGGACTTGCTCTCCCAGTAACCATTCGGAAGAAGGCCCTTCAAAAGCTGCAGGGAGATATCCCGAAATACGTCTGGGAAGGAAAGAAGTCATGACCTCTGAAGCGCATCATGCTCTGGGGTTCAGCAACGGGCAGCCTAGGGGTCCCGGACATGGCCAGGTACAGCCTCGCAGCTCAGCTCTCCCAAGCCTTCGCATGGAAGCTAACCACCAACTGTCCCCGATGGCTGAAACTAGAGGAAGACTGGTGCAAGGCCCTGATTGAAGTGCTAAGACACGAAAGAGCTCAGCAGCACCCAAGACCCAAGCCCACTGCCAGCCAAAAGAAACACAGTGACGAGCTGGGAAAGGGCAACACGCCTATGGAAGTGCACAAGCACGACAGGACCACTCTCCCCTATTTGGAACAACCCGGACTTCTCCCCGGGCGTCTCGCCAAACAACTTCAACAAATGGAGGGACGGCAGACTGAAGATCATGGCAGACTTTTTCGAGAACGGAAATCCACTGAACTTCGAGGCGTGCAAACCATATTCCACGTCCCATAGACGGAGAGATTCTAGTACACACAGCTGAGACATTGGCTATCGAGCGAGTCTGCTAGGAGGTTCGGCAGCAGAGAACTAACAGTGCTAGAATGAACACTCACTGCAAACCCTCTGAGAGTTAACATTTACACTCTATACAGGCTACTGGACAGAATGGATCTAACCAAAAAAGAGCCCTACATGTTGAAGTGGGAAAAAGACTTGAGTCATCGAACTGGAGGAGTGGAGCCACATCTGGACCCGGGCACACAAAAGCTCAAAGTGTATAACAAACAAAGAAGCAGTGTGCTTCAGATGGTACCGAACTTCGGAGATCCTGAACAAATGTAACCGGGCCATCTCTTCACAATGTTGACGAGGATGCCCAGACCTGTGGTCTCTGTTCCACCTTTTCTGGACTTGCCCGAAAGCCGTCCAATTCTGGAAAAACATTCTGGAGCAAATCAAACTGATAACAGGTTTTATGATCCCATGGGACCCGGGAATTTCTCTACTTGGAGCGACGAGGGAAGGCCAATTCCCACGATCAGGCCGTATGGCGGACCTCTGTTCACACTTTCTGACGGCCGCAAAGATCTCGATCACCAGACTTTAGAAAAAAAACCAAGGCCCAGCCACTCAGATATGGTGTTCCAGGTGCTGGGAACTAATTGCGGTGGAAAAAATTACAGCCATCAGATTTGGTAACAAGCCCAAGTTCAACCAGGTATGGGCCCCTTTACTGGACTATACACAGCAAGTCCCAGGAGTAGCAAGACCGCCCCCAACCCTGTGCTGGATGGGAAGCCAAGATTGAAAAGACAAGCCAAAGACCGCAAAGTAGGGGGTCAACGCCGCCCAGGCCAAAAGCTATAGCACAGAACTCTCAACATTCCAGGCCTTAGTCTCCAACAGAACCCAACCCGGATCATTACCGCACTCAAGCACACCAGGGTGATCTACACTCCGGAACCAAGGTAACTGTGATAGACTCAGTCTCCCCTTACCTCTCACTGGCCCTCCCCTTCCCCTCTCCCAAAGGCTGCTACTGTCATTCGTGTTATCATTTTTTTTGTTTTTTTTTGGTTTTGTTTGGTTTCCTCTAACGACTATATGCAAGCTCTGAGATATGCTTTGTCTATGTTCTATCCGTAAGCTTGTATGTACAAAAACCAATAAAAATAAGTTTGGAAAAAAATAAATAAAAAGGATATAACAATGATCAGGCAAACCTCTATTAAGTTCCCACCTGTGTAAAAGTGATTTTTCCTTTAAGTAGGGGGAAGGAAGTATTTTGCACTTTAAATGCTGCAGCTACCGGGGAGGGAGAAAACTCTTCTTCTTTACAAGAGCTGCTGCTGTGTGAGGGTGTGGCATAAGTTATGTTTTTCCCTTAGATCCTCTGCACCTGATTAGTAAGGGCTCTCTCTGGTAATGCTAATCGTCCCTAAAAGCATATCTTTTCCAGACTCCCATAAAGATACTCTGGAATCTACTCTGGGTTTTGGTTCTTAAAACCTGATGCATCTTGGGAGATGTAGTTCCAAATACCTTCTTGAATTGGGATCTGGTAGTTTCTATTAAGTTGCTCTCTTAGGTGGTTTGCGAATAGGTCAAGGCTGGTCCCGTCAGTCAAATTCCTCCCTGAGGAAATGCTGCCTCAAGGTGACTCCATTTAGTGGATTACCTCTGGCTATTTCCTCTTGCTTTGTTGGGCATGAACCCATGAGAGCTTTGAGGGTCTCAAATGATATTCCCCCTTTTCACTAGCTGAGGCATAACATGATATTTGTGTTGCTCCTAGAGCTGCCATCTCCATAGCACATGTGCTGACTGTTTCACAGTGTCTCCTTACACTTACATACTGTTGTTTAGTAAAAGGATCAGTATGTTTTTTGTTGGGTGAATTCTGAATATGTGCACTTGTTCTAATCCTTCAGATGTGAAGGGACCATGTCTAACAGCATTTTCAGGAATTTTAATTCACCCCATGCAGTATGCAGTGTTTACAAAGCTCCTTCCAAAAAGATTTGGGAAGGAAAACATTTTCTTTTTACTAGAGTTTCTAGATTTTAAAATCTAGACACATCTTTCTAGATACTGGGAAAACAACTGTGTGGGGTACATTTACCAGCCCAGCAGAACTCCCCTACACCACCAAACTGCATGTTCAGCAGTTACAAGAAGAATGGCTGTGCTGGCTCTGCTGAGCACTTATTCCATTGCATCAAAACTGCATATTTTGCAGTTACCAAAAATAATGGCTGCGCTGGCTATGCTGAGCGCATATGGGGCGAGATGAAACATAGAACACTTAGAGAATGGCTGCACTATTTTCTTCATGTGCACCAAAAAGAAGAATTCAAAAGCAGCCGGGCTCAGCACTGCTATGCTGCCAGCTCAAGACTTCCAACTGAAAGAGAAAATGTTCTGTGTTTAAAATGATTTTGCACTGGTGCAATTTCCATCTTTTCAACATAACACAGTTTGGTTCCAGTAAAACACATCCATGACCAGCTATCTTCAGGAGGAACACCATCAAAGGAGAGTCATTCCTCCTTTAAAGGCATTGGGGGTCATTACAAGTAGGGCGCAAAGGGATACCGGGCACCGGTAATGACACCAGTGCCGGTAATCCCTTTGCGCCCTAGTACGATTTGCCTTTGCGGGTCCTTCCTTAACGCCTGCTTTTAGCAGGCATTAAGGACGGGACACGCAAAGGGACACTGGGGTCAATAACGGTGCCATAATTTACGGTACCATTATTGCAGCCTTCCACCTTCCCATTGAGCCCTATGGGGGCTCAAATGGGAATGGGGAATGGCCATGGTGAATGGGGAATTACTGGTCCCTCCGACCTCGGAATGGACTGGTAATTACTCCATTCACCAGGCCGGAGTCGGAACGATTTTGGAGGCAGCCATGCCGCAAATAGCAGCGTGGTTACCTCCAAAGTCGTAATGAGGCCCATTGTGTGTCAAGTAAAAACTGTGAAAGAGCAGAGAAATGTGTTTCAGGCCGCACAGCAAGCGTTTACTCTTGCAACAAAGTAACATAGGCAAAACTCTTCACAAGAAGCTCCCCCTCTCTCCCTTTGCTTATGTCAGTTTCAAAGAACCCTTGTTTTGAACAGATTCCTGTGTATTAGAAATTGACCGGAGCTATGGAAATGTTCAGAATAAAGATGCAAGGAAAATCGCATTTGTAAATGACATGGGAAAGTAAAATGAACCCATGTTGAACTGCTCTGCAAAGTGGTGAGTTGATATTGTACAAGCCAAATGGACATAATACTGTAACATGCCCAGAAACAAAACTATTTAAGTTGGGAAGAAAATCTGCCAAAATTAATTAAGTACATTGTACTCTGTGCAGTTTATTTTTTCCCACAAAAAGAACTTCAACATCACGGCTAGACCCAGGAATTGCTGTCAACCAGTCTTTGCAAAGGCAGGCACTTCTAATGTGCCAGCCCCATGGGAAAGGAAGTTCCTTTTCCACATGAAAGGCCCAGAGGTGTGGGAAGTGGCGACTTCGTCAGATGGAGCGGCATTGCTGCAGTCGGGGACAATGGACAGCCCTGTCACTGAAGTGTGAATTCCTCTGACACCTCTCCTCAGCTTCAACTTCCAAAGATCAAAGGGAGTCATAGCAACCTCTGGGCAAAGCTGACCAGAGCATGACATTTGGCACGGCGATTGAAAGGACTGCCCACTTTTGGGAGAAAAGCCGGCCATATAATTGAAAAGACTTTTCATATAAAGACATTTATGTCAGTAATCTAAAGAAGCAATAATGTAAAATTTTGACAGTTTGAAGGTAATTATTGCACCATGAAAATAAGACGATGTGGATCTTCCTAGAAATTATGAAAGATTGCCAGAAAGACTAAATAGCATCTACAAACTTGGGGTTTGGAGTAGTATGCTCCATGTGAAATATGGTATTTGCCTATCTCATTTTTATAAGGGTGACGTTTATAAATATGAGGGTTTTGTTTCATAACTGGTTTTGGCAAAAGTAACTATGGTATAACAAAGCACCTGATAAAAACACCCACACTAAAACGGAGTAACTTCCACCAGTCCAATCTGCTTACAGGGAGGCGGCGACATCCTCAGGCTGACCTATCCATCTTAGAGGTATGTCCAGCTGAGTTCTGCCCACATAGTAAAAATCCTCTAATGTCATCTGGCCTATATATGGAGGAGGCATTTAAAATTGAGGACATTAAAAAAAAAATTCCAGCATTCAAAATCCGACCCGCAAAATCCAGAGATCCAGGCACTCCACATTGACTCTGCAAGATTCCAGATTCCAGTGCCTGGCCAGGGGTAGGGGATGCTGATCCATGCAGTACCTCCTATCCAGGCAGAACCACTATCCAGAAGTAAAACCCTACAAAAATCCCAATAATCCAGGGAGAAAGGGGGAAAGACTGCTGAACCCTTTTGGGATTATCCAGTGACCAGACCTGCTTTGCCCAGCTACCTGCTTTGCTCAGCTGATGCACCCCGCTGTCCACTGAGACCAGACCCCAGTTCCCCACTGAGTCCCTAGAGGAGAGCCACCGCTGCTCAGTGACCAGACCCCTGGCCTGCTGTCCAAAGACCCGGCAGGCTGTCCAAACTACCCCATACAAGTGCTCTTTGTAAGTATCACCCTCCCCCAGTAACCAAAAAGCTGCTTCCATTGCTTTTTTACCTTGCAATTTGTCCAACCCGGAAGAAACCCTATAAGAAATCCTATAAGTATCCTGGTAACTTCTTAAAATAGTCAGAATCCTCTGTGTATCCTGTCCTTAGGAAAATCTGTGTTAATCTCCATGTGTTAGCGCCATTCTCTGCAAATCATTTCAGTCCGTTGTTTAGGTCCTTAGTACTATTTGAAATGAATTAATTAATTCCCATATAAAGAGGCACACGGCGTGAATGGGTTAACATTGCAAATTAACCTTTTCGCGGGCAGTGTTTTTCTTTAATAATCTAGCCACTAAAAAAGAGTTTCAGTAGAACCTGTCATTTTCCTTTTAAAACCGATTATGCCTGTGTAACTGCTTTTATTATAAAATCCGAGTTTTCCCTTCCATTAAGAATCCCATCCTGTCCCCATCAAGAGCCAACCTTTCACTTTCATATCATACCTGTTATGTGTCTTTGTATCTTAACATTAAACCCAATTTCTGATTATGTCTGTTTAGCTAATTTTCCAAGCCATTTTGCTATTTTAAACCTGTGAAATGAAGCAATTTCAATTTTGCCACGTGTGATTCTTGCTGTACTTTTTTTTCCTTCCAAAGTTGCTTTTCTAACCTGCATGCCTGTTTATAGTACATTGCCTTGTAGCTTGTACGTTTTCTTGCCTCGTTAGTACAGCCACACACAATCTTGCCTCATCCGTTCAACCGCACATGTAAAATAACCATTTTGTAATTCTGAGTGCCATTTTGCTCATTTTTCAACAAGCTTAATCCGATTTTGGCCTCCCATTGAGGGGTGGTAGATCGCATTTTCATTCCAATTTTTGGATAGTATACCTGGCTCCTTGCTACTCCACTCCACCCACACAAAATTTGGTTAACAGGGGTTTGAGAGGGTGTTGCAGGGGGAATGCCTAACTGTGGTGCTATTTGAAAATACTACCAAAAAAGTAATATTGCTGTCATTCATTTGTGCATTGTGTATCTTATGTTAGAAGGTTAAACCAAGTGTATCCTATCATTGTATTGTGTCATTATCACCACACTGGTGATTGCTGCCCTATATTGAATTATTCATATTTAAAAATAAATAAATATTTCATTATTACATACCGGCCTGGTTCATGGTCCATTGCGACACGGGGTGTACGTTAAGGGGGGTGTGAGATGGGTTAACTGCCTTCTCAAAAACTGAATCTGAATGTAGTAAACTTAAAAGCGGTTTAATTGTGAGCTGCATCCCTGGCCGGTAGAAAGAGTCCTGGTCTGTAGTGTGCCGCATCTTTAAAATCTTTAACAGCCAGTGCTATTCAGGTCCCATTAAAATTGTAAGGGTACCAACTTCAACAGCGACCTAGATTCTTAAATGTAGAGGGTGCTAGCTACCATGTCTAACTAGAGTTGCTATTAAAGGTAATGAGTGCAAACTGTCATTGCTACCCAGGACCTAGAATTCATATTTGAATGATTGGGCACCAAATATCATCATTTGTATCATACCATACACGCCATAGCCTACCCTCCACCACAAAGGCAGTCTAAATGCCCACCTCTGGCTGTGACAGGTTGTGTGGCAATGAATAGTACTGTACCTGACACACGGCTCTGGGCAGAGTTAGATCTCTGAACCTGGCCCAAGTCTAACTACTACCCCCGAGCACCCAGCAGGCTTAATATTGAACAGCAATATTGTCATGGGTCTTCCTCTAGAATATCTAGGAACCAAAGCTTATCGTTTAAAATAAGCAATCTATTTTATCAATACATTTGCTACACAGTTTTATCTCTAAATAAATAAGTATTTGCACTTGTATGGTGTCTTTACTTTTCATATATAAACACATATCAAGACAATTCTAACTCCCTTCCTTAACATTTGGTTATATTTATTCTCTTTGAGAAATGAATTATGAGCATACAAATTAGCATAGTCACTCAATATACAATTTCCCAATATTAGCAATAAAATAGTTGAGTAGATATCCAGCAACCTACTCTTCTATTCACATCTAAAGTGTTACCCATAACCATTCAGCAATGTGCATGTACTCATTTGGGCACAGTAAACATCATTTCAGACTCCCAATTGTAGCGCTCTGGATTGGCAAGCAAGGGGACAGGTGAGGTTATACAAACTAACTCCTCAACAACCCATTAGATGGTAAGGGTTTGAAACTCTTTCAAAAGCCCATTGCCTCTATGGGGAGTTAACTAAAAGCAGTTTAGAGCACTGGATAACAAATGGCAAGTAAAGCATTATAAATTTCCCCACACAGCCTTCATGAATCACTTATCCTGGCTAATGTAATGCTATTGTAATGCACTCAGTACTATCAGTGTGTCACCAGCAAAGGGAAAGTTGAAATGCTTCTGTGCCATAAATACATCATGTTGTATCTTCATGATATAACCATGGAAAAGAAAAATATATGTTACACAAATAGGTAACAAATGACACATTTCATCACCCGATATAATGAAACAGTCTTTACATTTGAATGTGTAAAACATTTAGCCCCATGGGCTGTTTGCTTTTAGTTTCCAAACTCTGCCCCATCCAGATGTAGATGATATTGCCTCCGGCTACTTCTGTGATGTAGTGCCTTGCTATCTTGTACAGCTGGTTTATAAAGGAGTCGGGTCTTCCGTTTAGGTTCATGTGGTCCATCACTGTTTCCTTGTTAGCCAATCCAATCCTAACAAATGGGTGTCTTTCATTCAATCAGCTATGCTTGTTTAACCCAATATCACTTACTGTCAGCTGTAAACATTTCATTTAGCACCTTCCCCAGAAAACTAGCAATGACAGTCTTCCAACTTGGAAATCCAAGACCATTGCTGCTTGTTGCAGTCTCTTATCGACTGTACTTGATAAAGTGAACAGAGCAGCAACTGCATTGCCCATTGAAAAAATAATTTCCAGCTGCTTCAACTTATCTCAATGTTTGGCAATTTGGTTTCACGTCTCATTAACTAACATGGAAGTTCCGATTTATAAATGCAGCCTATTAATAATGATAGAAATGTATTATTTATTTACCGCTTACACCTAAGCGCTTTACATAGAACATGCATACATACAATATCACCCAATCGAAGGTGGTACTCATGTATTATCCTCAGGAGGATGAAAGGTTAAGTTGGCTTTGCCGGGATTCAAACCTGCCACCTGCAGATCACAGCAGCAAGCACTCAACCATCTGAGCAACCCTGGTTATAATGTTTCTTATGACAGACAGTGCATGACTAAGCATTTTTACTGTGCATAATGTTCCATTTGAATATTGTGGATTTCTCAATTTTTGAGAAATATGAACCTGTTAAAATTACAATTAAAATGAACATGTTACAATTCACAAAGCTATTCTATTTGCGAGAAGGTAAACCTGCACGAAACACTGCTTTAACAAACTGATTTATAAACATTTCAATATAGTAATGAACTCTTTTCATAATTTCTCTATCTCTGCTATTCATATAGAAAGGATGTATTTTAAATGCACATCTCTTGTCTTGCTGTAAATCAGAACCCTCTCATGTCACTTGTAGTGAACACATTTTGGTTATCATGCAGTTTGAAAGGGTCCATTAACAGTCTGTATATCTTCATTTGTGCTTAAAATGAAAAGGCTGTGAAGGTCAGTAGCGCAGAATGTACATATATGACTATACATCTCTTAATGTGTTTTACTAATCATATCAAATTCACTTAATAGGTTTCAGGCATATACAGGTTCCCTTGCCTTGGATTGAGAGCTGTTCAGACCACAGATATATTTATGCAGTTTATGACAGAGTGGAAAGGCCCTGAGAGGTGACAAGGCCAGAGGAGCAGAGTATCATACAGCAGAGTGTTCCAAGGGAGCTGAGAGCTCTAAGAGAGACACAACTCCAAGAAGGGCTGAATGGAAATCAAGGAGATGTGTGTACCAGAGCATTGGCTAAGGGAACTTCCCTCTCTCTGTGGACAAATTCCATGTTGTCATGTTTGCAATTGCTAGAACAACCCGGACCAATGTTGATGAGATGAAAAACAAAGATATCTTGAAGGAGATGGGGTACCGCTTTTACGTTGAAAAGTAGAAGGAGAACAGCAGCGACCGAGGTATCCCCATGGCCGAGCCTGACCTGGTATTCAGAGACTTACATATTGATTGTGTGTGCCATGCAGGAATGTCCCCATCACACTGGGGGAGAACTGTCCAAAGGTGAGTTGGATATTAATAGGCTTTGCAAGGTTTAGGGGTTCTCACAGATCTGTTTAAAGACAGGAGGACCAGGCTGCTTGGTCTCCAACTATGTTTGTTATTTTTTTATTTGTTGTTGTTAGTGTTTGTGTATACTTTAACAAACGCACAGATGAATGGACAGCATTCGATACCAAACATTTCCTTAGTGCCCACAGAATAAACAGATAATTCTTTCATCCAAGATGGAAGGACATTTTTAGAGACTAAGCAGTGTTTATTATAGGGAAAGGGAGCTCTAAAAAGGGAATTACTAATTTGTACTAACATTTTAAACTAGCTGTTTTTAAAATGTTACAATGTTCATGACTGTTAATCACGTCTAGTATATAATGTAGTCATAATAAGAATATTACTGTCTTACTGAATGTGCTTATCAAAACATAGAATACCCATATAAATGATTTACTGACAGACATTTTATCTCTCAAAAATGAAGAGTTGTACATCTGTGTTCACTTTTGAAATAACCCTAAGGGATAGTGCACAAATAGCACCTATGAAGGTTCCTAGTTTCTTTACATTAAATCAAAGTGCATTTTGTGAACAGAGGAATTACCATAGATATTTATATTTGACAAATATGTTAGTGATAAAATGTTTGTGTGCTTGACTATCTTCCTAAAGCACACTGCACTTCCCCTACATTTTATGTTTCATAACACTAATTCTGACAGTGCACTATTTGTAACCATAATCCATATAAACTCTTTCAACAGCCTCATGATTTGGATGTGAAGTTAAAATGACTATGACACAGTAGTCTCACAAAAGCTTAGAGTTGGTGGGGCTGAGAGATGAAGAAATGTCTCATATTAAGGATGTCTGTGCATATGGGGCTGTGTGGTGTCCAGTTAAAGTTTCGAAAACAAAAGGATCGAATGCCAAAGGTGAGAGTGCATTCGACCGAAAACAAAATGATCGAAAAAAATGTTTAAATGTATCTTTTTTTTGCTCTAGTTTAGCTTAAAAAGAAATAAATACATTTTGTTCCTTTTTTTCGGTCCAATTGACTCGACCCTTTTGTCATTCGACCCTTTTGAGTCGATACTATAACCTATAACCGGGCTGTGTGTATGCCAAGTCCCCAATGCACACACATCTGAAAAGAATTGTATGTATAGGAAAGTCTCCATTTAATCTGACTGTAGCTCATAATCTAGTGGTGCAAATTGAGCAAATGCATGTTCACTATTTGATTATGCCAGAAAAATAAAGAGCACATTTTGTAATAGCAGAAAAAACACTTTATATGTAAATGTTGTTGAGTATGCTATGCATAGAATTGTTATTAAATGTATGCCATGCTTGATGATTCTTTTATGGATTAATTGGGTCATATCAAAATAAACTACATTTTGATCAGAATTGCCTACCTGCATGTCCCCTTGACTGACCTCTCTACCATGCCCATCTTCATCCATCACACATTGTCTGACCATCAAGGTCGTCACAAACCAATCAACCAAGACCTTATCTCCCTAGCATCCACCTCAGACCCCACTACGTATGTCTGCCCTCTGCCAGAGTCACTCAGCTTCCATATGACCAGTATATTTAACACTCTTGCTCCATAAAGATTACACATCATCACACCCAACCTCAACACCTTTGTACGCACACACATTCAGATGCTGAAAATGTGCTATCTGCAGACAAGGGAATGTTTTCCTAAAAGGTCAATGATAATAGAAACTAATTGCACTCGAAATATGTTTTAGTTCTCACAGTAATTGAGTGTTCATTGCCAAAGCCACATACTGCACAATAACGATAAGGGAAGCATCGGGCACAACCAGATCCCTCCTCAAAACCATCAAAAAGCATATTAATCCATTACAAGAACCACTTATACTTCATTTCACTGGCAAATGCTACTCAATAATCTGTAATTCATGGACAAAATAGATAAGATCAAAACAACATCAAACTTTCCAAGCAAACCACCATTATCCCATCACTCAGAATCCTCAATAGGTCCACCACACACAATTCCTGCTGCCCTTAAAACTACTACCATGAGAAACACATCTTCCCAGTTGTTTTATTCAATTAGCTCCTTAGGTGATCCCAAACACATCAATTGGATTTATCATTGACTGACTTCTCATTTAAGACACACATCACAAGAAAACAAAGACAGCAGTGTATCAATTCTATAATTGTATTTTTATAACACACCTAATACCAAAGAGGTTTCTAAGCATGGACCCGGGATTCGAACCTGTGTTGTTCTGCGTGATCTTGCTTCCAAGACGAGCGCGTTGCCACTGAGCTACAGTACCCGTGCCAAATTTGTACTCATCAAAAATGTTAGCTCTTCCTGTCTGAACTGGATTTCAGAAATGTTGCCCAAAATTGTCTCCTGGCTGCTGTCCAAAAAACCTAATGACCCGTAGGAGCATCAAGGAAGCTGAATCCAAATTCATGAAATGAATTATGAAATGTACCCAGAATACCCCCACCCTAAAGTAGTAACTCTGAATTCTCCTCAAAGTCTTCAGCTTCTGTCTGTATCACATGTAAGTAAATGGCAAACAACACTCCCACCACCTCACCGACAAACTCACCATGAGGAGGCCAATGCAGTACACAAAGTCACAGAAATAGCAAGATCAGAAATCAAAAACCGCACAAAACAAAAACAAGAAATACACATTTGCAAGACTGCACCCAGATACTGGATGAAATACCATCTCACATTAGAATAGCCCCCTCCCTCCTAAGCTGAAAAAATGAACAGAAAAAAACATTTTTGTTGCCCTATATAAAAGCCATATATTCTCCAATTATACAGACAGGCATTTCGATTATCGCTTTCACATATACTGCAGAGGATGGTCCTTTTAAGAGTCAATGGCTTAATTGGAGTTGTAAACCCACTACTCATAGTGGTTGTGATAATAGGGGCTTCACTCGGGAGTCCATGTCTAACACAGTTCTGTGAATTTTACCTTCACATGGTCAATAACACCCAGGAAGAAAACAGATAATTAGAATGCATCTGGAGAAAATCCAAGTCAGAAGAGGGCAGAATTCTCTGTAGGAGTCCCCAGCAAGATGACTCTGGTGTGTTGACGCTTCATTTAAAGAATCCTGAGTTAGAAAATCCTTAATGCTACTTGTATGGGAATCAACAACCTCTGAGTTCCGTACTCACTTCAATTTGATTTCTGACTAATATTGCAGGGATATCCAATTATTAATAACATTAAAACATTAATAACATCTTTGAAAATATACACTCTGCTCCAGAATCATCATCATACTTAACTATTTCTCCTTGACCTCCTTCGTGTCTGTAACCCTTACTCACCACTACTCCCAGGTTCTCTGGAAATCAAGGCATGTAAGCAGCAGGTGGAAACTTGCACAGCTCAATGGAACTAATAATTAATGTTTACCTTATCTGCAGACATCTTCTCAATAGTAAATGTCTCCCTTGAATTTGGTGGAGTTGTTCCTCACTAAAATGAACTTGTAATGCCTCACTTTTGGAAAAAAAGCAAGAGTATCCCAAAAACACTGCACTGAGCTAAGTACTGCCCAAATATCACATTTCCTGCTCCTGAGCAAGATTGTTTATTGAGATCAAACAACTTCTAAAGCATACTGTGGCCCATATGACTCTCCATTTCTGTGAATTACGTTGCAGGTCCACTCAATAATAAATTTCCAGGATAGATGGCCACCAGCACAGAGCGCCTCGCTGTCATGCGCCCAGACCATAATGCAGTCAGACTTTACCTTCATCTTCCTGCTACATGGTGGATAAATAGATCCTCCTAAAATAGTCATGAGAATCGGCTAGACTAAGAGGAACAGTACTTTAGGAGGCTGAATCATTCCTCCCTCAATCCGAAGCGTGCATGTTTAAATTGTCCCATGTCATTAAAACAGAAAAGCCTCAAGTGTGGGTGGTCCACAAGGTCCCCACCGAAAACCTGAACTCAGAGCAATCCATGATGGGCATCTCAAGTAATTGGCCATGGCCGAGGAAAGATACTCGTCGAACTGGGACCCTGCTACAAACACTTTATGGATTTCAAATGTAGGTGATCACAAAGTCACCAAAGATTCCGCAAGGACTTAAAACGCTTTCTGTCGAAGCGATTACGTAGCTGATAGCAGGATGTGATTGGCCTTCTCTTGAGGGTCATTTCCTGTGGCCCTGCTAACCATATGCTTCATCAAAGACCTCACATGCAGGATATCCTGGCTAATGGCCGGTGGCCATGTCTTTTACAAGGAAATTCCTACATGATAAAAGGAAGCTGCATAGCTCAAAAATCGTACCACAACCACATGGAAACAAACATGTTACCATCAATGCAAAATTGCTGCACTTACAAGCGCACTGAAGCAGCCATGTGCTTCAGAAAACTGTCTAATACACACTTAAATAAATATTGCACCAACAGTGCACACACATGCAAAACGTTAACTACTATCTATGTGTTAATGCCACCTGATACACAGGTTCATGGACTGTATCATCAGAGCATACCGTAACAATGTTACCTAAAACATCTGCAATTTATCATAGTGACGAACATCACACCATAATGAAACATTTCAACAATGAAAGCCTTACCAATTATTGTCAAATAAATTCCGCCTGCAATATCGGCTTCCTTGCTGAGCTTTGATTCAAAGGGATCAGCATCCCGCCGGTAATGAGGAATATATCCATTGAAGGGTAAAGCACTGTTGTTCAATGCCATTCTTCTCAAATAGAGAAATATTCCTGAGAATAAAAATATTATGATAAGTTCAACCACAATGCCTCACTCTTTATACATATATGTAAACAACGACTATATTCCTAAGAGAGTGGCATGACTAGGCATAATCAAATTTTTATTTTGAGGCCCGCTATAGAAACCGGTTTTAATACAATTGTCAAAATGGTTCAAAAAAAGAAAATACTGAAATTCGCTAGCATAGCAATGAAGAATATGCTGTAACAGAGGAAAATCCAGGTCTCCAATTTCCTTCAAAGCATCAAATGGGTTTGGGATCAATTTGGATTGCAGTCAACAGGACGTTCCAGAGCTTAAAGGAGTGGTGGAGCCAGGAAAGGGAGCAAAGGGGCCAGTTGACCCCTCTGCTTCACCCTGGTGCCCGGTGCGCCACATGCGGCCGCGTCACTCGTGTAATGCGACAGTGCACAATGCAAGCCTGGCGGCCAGTCAGGCTCACATCGCACTGTCCCATTATACATGAGAAGCGGCTGCGGCGTGATGCTGGCATGAATCAGGCATACGTGGCTCAGTCCCTTACAGTCACTATGGCTGGCAGACTGAACGTCAGCAGCCACTGCCATGGTGCAGGACTGGGTGGTGCGGGGCACACTGTGGCTTGTGGTGTGCGACTGCGACATACAGGAACCAGGAAGCTCAGTTAGCTTCCTGATTCCTGTCTGAAGCACGCAGAGAGCTGAATCGATGAGTCATACACTCGTGGTGAGCAGGCCAAGAAGACGGAGAGCCGGCACTGCACAGGAGAGGTACTTTAAAAATAAAATGTTAAAATGTATTTGTAAAATGTGTTATTGCACATATGTATGCATGTTGTGTGTGAATGGAGGTGCATGGGTGTGTTTTCAAGCATTTGTGTGTTGAGTGATGTGTCTAAGACTGTGAATTAATGATGATGCATTGTTTGTATATTCTGGGTGGAATGAAGTTTGTGAATATTATGCTGTGTCACTGGGTTAATGGGTATGAATGGTGGCTTTGTGTGATCGTGTGTGTCAGTGTGTGCGTGAGCTAGAGGCGCTTGGGCAGGCCGCAGATGATGTGACATTTTATTCTGGGCATCTTTTAAAGTAAGCATGGTATGTGTTATCACTTGGCTAAACTGGCACTTTGGGGCAGCCAGTCTAGCCCTTCTTACTGTGGCACAACTTTGCTTGTGGGCATCTTTAGTAAGGCAAGCATTGCATGTGTTCTCACTTTGCTAGACTGCTATTTTGGGGCAGCCAGTCTAGACTAGCCCTTCCTTACTGTGACATTACTTTTTTTCTGGGCATCTATGATAAGGCAAACCTTAAGTTACCAAAGCTTGTAGCTGGCGTTTGTGGATCTCCAAACCACCTTTGAATCTGTGTAGAGGCACCTCCTATGGGTACCTCCGGTTCGACGTAAGGCCAGGGATGAGCTTCCATCTGAACTCTCGGTTGTTGGAGTCAGTGGAGTCTTTTAGTTATTTGGGGCTGATCTTTTCAAATGAATTGAAATGGTTTAGTCAGGTTGAAAAAAGCTAATTGAATCATCTACGCCTTGATGGAGAGGCACTCACAATTCCCTTAAGATCTATCATGCCCAAACAATACCTGCAGTATTATATGGAGACAAATTATAGTGATTGCAACTCCATCCAGACTGCAGAGAATAGATTTCTCTCAACCTTCCATCGAGTGCCCCATTTACCCCGGTGGCGTGTTAGTTTAGTATAATAGTATTTATGTTATTATGCTTCAGCCTATCTTATACTGGCTACGTATTAGGAATACTGAAGCCCTCATGTTATATTGGGATGGTTTACATGAGGCATTTCTCACACTAGGTGGAATGCATCTTCCATGGTAAAGACATGTTAGAAATATGCTAACCCGTATTGGGCTTGCAGACCTATGGGAACACAATAAAACATTCAGACCGGATACAAAGGCTATGTCAAGAAATGTTTTACAGAGTGGGCTTGGAGTAAGTTGATCGACAGCTGCTTGCTAGGGAAAAAATCAGTGCTATATCTGCAGCTAAAAAAAGAGTGGTGGGTGGAAGCATACTTACATTATCAGCTGACACCCAATCTTAAATTTGGGTATGCAAAGTTCTGGTTGGGTATTCTCCCACTGGCCTAATTTACTGCCAAATCGAGTAAGGGTAGTACATCAACTGTTTGCCTGCTCTGTTTGGATGAAATTGAAGATTAAGTGCACCTTTCCTTCTGCCCATTTTATCCTGTAGAGAGGCTGCAGTGTCTTAGGCCACTATGGATTCGTCAAAAAGCACCATCTATTCAGTTCGCTCTCGTAGCACTAAAATGTTGCTCTTCTCACACATTTATGTTGGCGTTTTCTGTCATTTTATCCTCTGCTTTAAAAAAAGAAGACATTGTCAAGACATTTTTAACACTTGCTTATTATTTTGGAGGGCAGGCTTGTTGCTGCAAGTGATTTTGATGGAGATGTAATTATCTTTTACTTGTTTTATACCCGTTTGTACTATTGTAATCTGTGTTGCTAATCATTTATGTTGTTTCTGCTGAAATAAAGCTAAAGTCACCATACCCATTGGTCACCATGGGGCTCAGGGACTGGGAAAAGGATACACATGGTAATGAGTGACCTGGGCAAGAATGCACAAGGTAAGGAGGGACTCGCCCAGTATAAGGATGTGCGCATTCATGGTAATGATGGACAGGGACAAAAATACATGCAGTGTTGAGAAATCAACGATGCGATAATGAGGGACAGGGATGAGGATGCATGCCCTAATGGTAATGAAAGACCAGCACAAGGATTCATGCAGTAATGAGGGACAGGGATGGTAATGTTCAAAGTAATGGGGTAGCAAATGGTAATAGGGGTCTGATATGAGAATGCACGTGCCTCTGGGGGATTGGGATGGTGATGTGTGTGATGTGTGTGGTAATGGAAAAGAAGGACAGGGATTCATGCAGCAATTGTAATGCGGGACGAGGACAAGGACGCCTATTATCATGAGGGACTGGAACAAGGAATGCGTCTATTAATGCGAGGACAAGGACGCCTATTATCATGAGGGACTGGAACAAGGAATGCGTCTATTAATGAGGAACAAGGACAAGAATTTAGGGACTGGGATGAAGAAAAGGACTTAATTGTAATGAGGGAACAGGACACAGATAGGGCAGAGATACACTGAGTAATGAGTGACTGGGAATGTAATTTGTGTGGGGGAACTGCATGGGCTTGTGCGAGGTAATGAAAATGAGGGACTGAACAAAGGAACCTGGATGAGGAGGAGTGTAATGCTGAGATGCCAGGATGAGGATGCACATGGTAATGAGTGACTGAGACATGCATGTGCCTGGCATTGAGGGGCCAGGACAAGGATGTTCAAAGTAATGATGAACCGGGATGAGAATGTGAAAGTAATGATGATGAGTGATGGCGATGAGGAGGAAGATGCAATACATAATTAATCACCAGGATGAGGATGTGTGTGGTTTTGAGGCACCAGGGCAAAACTGAACGGGCGTATGAAGTACCAGGATGGGGATGCATGCTGTAATTGTAATTAGGGATTGGGAAGATGATGTGTGCAGTAATGGGGACAGGGATGAGCATGTACATGATGATGAGGTACTGAGACAAGCATGGTTGCCTTAATGGTGGGCAGGGATGAGGATGCCTGTAGTAATGGTAATGAGACAGTGGGACAAGGGTGGAGGTTATGAGGGATTGGGACAAGGATGTACATGTCAATGGAAATGAGCGAGCGGGAAAAGTATGCATAAGATCATTGTAAAGAGAGACCAGGACAAGGATGCACAAGGTAATGACAATAAGAACCAGGATGAGGATGTGTGGGGTAATGAGGGACTGGCACAATAATCTGTATGGTAATGAAGACGTGCTTGGTGATACATGACTAGCAGGAGAATGTGTGCTATAATGAGACACTGGGACAACGTGGCAGGAGAAATACAGAGGTGCCAGTAAGATGATGCTCTCAGCAATGATGGACAAGGATGAGTGCAGTACTGATATCAAGGGTCTGGGATGAGGATGCATGAGTAATGCTAATGAGGGACTGGGGTGTTGATGCGTAGTATAACGAGAGACCTGGACATGAATATGCTCGGTAATGTAAGACTGGGGGGAGTATGTGCATGGTAATGAGGAACTGTGATAATAACTCACATGGTACTGTGGGACCAGGACCAGGATGTGCAGCAAAATGGTAATAAGGGACAACAATAAGTATGCATGCAGTAAGTGTAATGAGGAAACGGTACGAGCATGTGCTAGGTAGTGGGGAATGGGAATGAGGAAGATGATGAGTATGGTAATGATGGTTTGGCTTATGCATACATTCTCTAATGATGGACTAGCAAAAGAAGGGGCATAGTAATGAGGGGCTGGGAGAACAGGGCAAGCCTGCCTTTAAGCGCCATGAAACTTGGATTATCTTCTCATGGAGTGTCAGGCAGAGCTCAGATCCTGGTCTATACTCACCTTTCCCAATAAGCCCCAAAGAGCTCTCTGATTTTCCAGAGTCTGATAGTCTGTGAATTGTACTACCATCATGTTTAAGTGAAATCAGTCTGAAGTTGCTGCATTGTGTGTGATTTTCTCAATTTTGGGAGAAAATAAGGCACCATTAACTTATCTTGAGTAACCCCCTTTCTCATCCGCCTCATTATACATTTTGGTCAATAAGGGTGCTATGAATGTTTTGCAAGTCTTTTGAAACTTCCCCAACCATAGCTCTCAGGGTTCTGATCACTCATCCGCAAAGAAAGTAGTTCCCAAGTCATTTCTAATATCTTCATCTGAGGAGTTTAGGATGATACCTTCCATGAAGGTTTGTTCTTCTTCATTCATGTTTAATGTATCTGTAAGGTACATGTGACTGTAGTATGCTACAAACTGATTTGTTATATCAGTTGAATACATGATAAAGGAATCATCATCAGTGATTAAATAAGGGATACAAGCAACAGATTGTTGGTTTGTAGGCTGAGCCACCAAACGCCCCTTTCCTTTAGACCCTGTTGGTAATATTTCTGCTTAAGGACGAATAATGCATATTTGGCTTAATTAGCATAGTGTGAACATAGCTCATATTTCTGCCAGTTTAACTCATTCTGTAGGGAAGGTTTGGGAATTTAGCATAAATGGAAAGTGAAATTCTGGATGGCGTCTTCTAACTTGTTTAAGCCATGATACCCTTTAGATTTTTTTTAACAGAAGCGATTTGCATCACTATTCCTCTAATAGGCTTTAAGAGAAGTCCAAATCATAGCCATGGAAGAGATCCACAAATTCCTCCAACGATTTGTTGAGGGATAATTTGTCTGCTAAATGTTTTTATTAACATACGTTCATCCTCCACCTGTGGTTCATTGGTCCGGGTAAGAAAACATAACCTTTAAAAATAACAGGGCATGACCCGAGAGACCTGCTGGAATAATCACGTTATTTACTTGCTATTTCACAAGGTGCTTTGAGATGAGGAGATAGTCAATTCTTTTATATGATCGATGAATACATGAGATATGGGTGTATACTCTACCTGTCATATTAAGTAGCTTAGGCAGCCTTTGCAAGAGGAAGGGTACTTTGTCTTTCTCTTCAAATTCTTTTGCAATGCATGGTAAATTAAATCTTATCACACCTACTGCGATCTTTCAAATCTGTATTAGTTTCTGTTGTTCTAGGTCTTCCACTAATTTCTCAAGTTCTTTCATTCTGTCTAAACCTATTAATGTGCCTTCTGGGGATTTTAGTTCCTCAGAGAGGGACACAAGTTATGTGTGCCTGGATGATGTGCTGGTATTTATAGAGTCTACTGTGGTACAAAGAACAGACATTTGATGAACAAGCTCTGTCCAAGCTGATAACATTCTGATGTAGTGATTCTGTCCAATTGTCTTGTGGATTATACTTTCACAGATTTGACTGCTCCCCTGAGCCCTCCATCGTTACAGAAACCTTGTCGGTATTACACAAGTATTTTAGAAGAGCTTACTTTAAATTAATACTAAGGTCAGTGATGAAACTTACAATTATTTCTTTGTCAGGAAAGGTAAACAGTGGCAGGTTTTCATCAATGTGTATTATAGAACCTTAATAAGGACTGTTGACAAAAAATATAGAGGCACTGTTTAACGCCATCCTATTAAGTAGTCCTCTTTCTGTGGCTATGAATAGAATCACTGGTCTGTGTGGATGTTTTTCCTATATTGTTCTTTGCCTCCGTCCATGCGATCCTCCCCCACAGACACTGCCAACAGGACTCCTTGAACCCTCAGTCAGCCGACTCCTCTATGGTTTGTTCACTGATGCTCTACAAATCAGCGTTCGAGCCACAGCTTGCTGATCCACCAGGCCTAAGATCAGCATACTTCCAGATGTGAGCACTGCAAAGATCAACACTCATAATGCTGTGCTAATCAACCCTGGTGAATATTCCTTTCACTGACCAGCACTTCAGACTGAGAACCATGCTGTGATCACTGATATGTGAAATCACAATGTGAATCCTTGATAAGGAGCGCACAGGATTGTGGCCATATTGGCCCACTGCTCGTGTAATATTACTATTGCCTTCCTTGCTGCTGACAGTGTTTTTACTGTTTCTATACTTGTGGGAGTGTGCTGCTTTAAAAACTGTGTCACCCCGCAGAGCGGGCGCAGAGTGCGGCAGAGTCTTAGGAGTCCGAGGAAGTCTGTGGAATCCTGGACTCTCCTCTGCTTCCCCTCGGCTCTCCCACTGAATTGGAGATACGTAGAGAGCCCACTCAGGATGTGTCACAAAATCAATCACTTTCCTCTACAACTGCAATGGATGAACTAAAATGAGACGAAAATAGTAGAAACTCTCTGGATGTTGTTAATAAATTATTAACAGATCTTACTCGGATAAACAAAGACAGATGCTACAAACTAACATCGAGCACAATGCCAGAAATATCGGAGGCTTTTGCCGAGCCCCTTCTTACTCCAAGCCCCTCAGTTTTAGAAAAAACCTTAAAGTGCATATTGCCTATACAAACAGCCTGTCTAAACGAAGGAGAGTTTACTCGAGCATCTCGCTGAGCATTCAATGCTCACAGATGAAGAAGCCTAAAATGGGTGCTACTACATCTGAAACCCTGCAAAACTGTTCACTCAACGAGTTACCTTTGGGCGGAGACGGGAGTGATGCCCATTGTGAGCAAACCGACTCTTTGTCGTACTCATCTTCCTCCAACTCCTAACTAATGGAGAGCCCGTTCCCAAAAATTAGACATCTCCCACCTTGCAGAAAACGCCATACACGGCAAGAAGTAGAGGATGATGACAAAGTCAGATGTGAATTAAAAATGAGAGACCTTCAGGCGACTATAATGTCTTCAATGGCTTTAACCACTGCCCCCTTCCTCAAAATGTATGAACACCTCAATGAAAATGTGAAAGATCTTGCCAACCTCGTATCCGTTATGAACACTAAGCTTCTGGACATTGAAAACACACACAATACATAGAAGGAGTCACTGGCTGGAACTCAGAATAAGGCCGATTGGGCACTGGGCTCACTAGTGGACTTCGCCAAAAACGCCAATCTGGACAAGAAGCTTCTGGCGGAAGTGGCGAAACAAGCGCTAAATCTCTTTCAACAAAAGACAGAAATGCACTCCGAACGGGAACCTAAGTGTGAAAGATGTGCTGATGGACACATATGTACTGGTATGAGTCCTACCAGTAACCTGCGATGCTCAATGCCCACTGCAAGCGAACTGCTTCTGCCAGACCTACAACTTGCTATTTTGCCGCCTTTGGAAGAACCAACAAAAAAGAGTGCAGGGACAGAAGTCGATCGAGGTAAGGAGGTTACACTGGACTTAACAGTGACATCTGCAGCTGAGGACGCCCAACTGTATGGGACTCCCGCACTCGCCAGTCCTGAAAGCAAATTAACAGCCACTAAATCAGCTCAAGTGATCCCCATGGCCCACAAAGAAAAGGTCCAACCTATGCAGTTCCATGATATCCTCACGGAGAGTCAATCCTCAGGTAACTTGGCCCTCCTAGATCCACAAACGGCGTCTTCTTCTGACCTGAGCCTTCAGTGCCCTCTGACAGACGCAGAAGATGCACTGGCAAACAAGGATGCTGATGCCTTTTCCCCAGAACTTTTTGATATATTCAAAACCTCTAAAACCAACCAAAAAGCTGGTGTGACTCAAAATAACCCAAGAGGTACCAGTGACAAAAAAATCGAAAAACCAACCCTTGAAAAAAATGAAACGAGGAAAGGATTCACTGAAGTTCTTAAGAAATACCAAAACTGTCAATGTGACAGTGAATAGAACTATTGTGAAAGAAAAAAGTGGCGAAGTAAAAGCACCCTCAAATGAATTAATAATTGAGCTGGATGAAGCACCTGAGCTTAGAACAGACTCCTGTGAGGTATCTGAAGACCTGATGAATATGTCTACTTATGAGGACGATGACGGGAAGGAACCTGGCGAGCCTGACGCAATTGTCCAACCAGACTGCAAAACCAATAATGCGAACTCTTGTTGTGACACGGCTGGCCAAGTCGGAGCGCCGAATCCTAATATTGTCTCAAATTCTTCACAACTGCCCCAACTGCCAGTGATAATACAACTGGAGGCTAAGGTACCTCTTGCCGCTGAACCACTTGGCAGAGAGAGTGTGTGCAGAAGAATTTTGTCTCTCCAACGTAACGAAGCGCAAACACTTTGTGAAGTGATTCAGCAAACTGCAACATCACGAGATGATCTTAACAAACCAAAGTCTATGTTTATGACACTTGATGAAAAACATTGTAAGACAACTGCGATGGCCACTAAACTGGACTGTCACTTGAGATCAATGGAATCCCATGTGCAACCTGATAGTTACTGCAAGTTGAAATCAGTATGTTCTTATACATCTCATAATCAAAAAGACCAACAAATGGAATACAAATCTGACTTGCAGCCACACTCGTCTATTGGCTTACAGCTCAAATGAGAACAACTGCGAGAGAAAACAACAAAAGTGCTTCTCAAATTCCAAAGGACTCAAAGGAGGGAAACTTTTTACCCAAAACACAAATGGCTCACCAAGTACTTTTGGAAAGTATAGAGTCTTCGGACGACTTAATCTTGAACCGTCATAATGTACTGTGGTTGTGCCATCTTGTGCCAAGTCTTAGAGCCATTGAATCCGGAGACTTGAAAATTGTCGAATTCTTCAATGAAACCAAAAACAACGCTGTAATCCTACATCTGCAGTCTAAACTAATAGTAGACATTCTTTTAGAAGTGGGCCCAGTGTTAATGTCGGTGGGGTTCGACATTTCTATAGCACCGACCGGGCTTGTGTCTAGAACAATGGAAAATGGCTCCTGTAGAGCAACTAACAATGGAGTGATACAGCCAGATGTGTCTGTGGCTGAACTAACATCCTCGGTGACACCCCAAGTGTCCTCATCACGAACTAGCCGGTTAGACCTTGAGCTCCTGACCAAGAGTCAGAGGAACGACTGTATAAGGATCACAATTCAACGAGCAGACATCGCCAAATTGAATTCAGACAATACAGAAGAAGTCACTCCCCTGGTTGCTATAGAAAATGACTGATCATGGGTCGCCGGTGCTCTAAATACTGAACAGTCCAAGTAACGCCAGGCCCAAGAATCCTGCCAAAACTGTACCATGGGATCTTGGAACACCAGGGACTTTATGCACCTGTTTACAACTAACTGGGCGTCTGACTTGGATCTCATTTGCCTACAGGAAACGTGGCTAAACAAAACTCCAATCCTTGAAGGATTTGAAATAGCGCACAATCCTGTTATTAAACAGTCTAAGGGGAGACCGATGGCTGGGTTATTGGTGGCAGTAAAGAGAGATTCCGGCCTTAGAATTGAGAACTGTTTCAACCCCTCTCCATTTATTCAGGTGGTGGTGGTAAGTTGTTCAGGGACAGTGAAGGCTCAAGTTTCCAAACTGTATATCATCAATATTTACTCGAACCACCTGGCTGCTGGTGCTATATCTTTTGTCGATCAAGTCACAACTGTAATTGACGATTTATTGGAAATGGGTAACTCAAACAACCTTATCATTTGTGGTGACCTTAACATCGACTGCATCACTCACTTAAACTTAACCAGTGGCAAAAAGAAACTTAACTACTCTGACCAACAACTGACAAACCAATGGTGTTCGGAAATGGACATTCGTGGGCTAACGATACTAAATAGTCAAACACCGGGGGACATCCCGTCTGCACCGACGTGGAGAAGAGGAGATCAAACTTCAACGCTCGATTACATATTTGTCTCTGGAAACATCCACACGAGAATTAGTACCCTTGAAGACATAAAAATGACCCACAGTGACCACGACATGGTGACTTTGAAATTTAACTCCACCACTCAGCGTAATCAGGAACGGTGCCCACATGCTGTAAGAACTGGAGCCTGCAGAATCCGTTTAAATCTTGATACTGATGACTTAACTGTCATTACAGCTCAATTTCAACTGAATCCTGGATCCCTGGAATATGATCATCTGCTGTCACAATATGTGGAACGGAAAAACAATCTAAAACATGCTGAATTTGCACCCAAACACAAATTTGACTTAGAAATCTCTCAACGGAAAAGAACCTTACGACGGCAGCTGAGAAATGTTCTAAAAACCCTGATTGAGGATGCTTGTGAACAAAGAAGAAAGCTCAAACAAGCCCACAAGAACTGGCTCAAGTCTAACAAAGCCATTAGGCTACAAAATGATGCTGAGTTCATGCTGTCCAAAATGGTGAGTAAAAATTCAGCAGACTACTGGAGATTGATAAACACCAACCTCACGCCACAACATGCTCTGCAGGCAAACTTGGTCTTAGAAGCGGAGTGGATAGCTTTCTACTCTGACCTCTTTCGCAAAGATGCATAAACTAAAGAATGGGAAGCGCCCATCCTAACGCATTGGGAGATTGTGTTTGACAAAGAAGACATCTTGCAAGTAATTAAAAACGTGCACGACTCAAGAGCCACTGGCCCGGATGGGCTCACAAACTTCTCCATCAAACGCCACCCAGAGGAGTGGTCAGAATTTTGTGCCATCCTGTTTAACAGAATTGTCAAGTGCTGCAACACCCCAAAATCATGGAAATCTGCCGTGATTGTGCCAATCTTCAAAAAAGGAGACAGAAGAAAACCTAAGACCTATAGACCCATTGCACTGCTTGAAGCGCTAGGGAAAGTGTACGCCACCCTCTTGCAACAGCAACTCCTAAAGTGGTCTACTGAATGTAACCGGGTAGACCCGAGACAAACAAGATTCGTCAAGGGGGTGGGGTGTGGTGTTAATCTACTGCTGTTAAATCTACTGAAGATGGAGGCTCATCGGTCGAACTCTAAGATCTACTTGGCCCGAATAGATGTATAGCAAGCGTTTGACAGTATAAACAGGGAGTTGCCTTGGGGAAAGCTGAGTGCGTGGAACTGTTCCCCCAGTTTGCTGGCTGCTATTTGTGAGTTACACACAAATACTTTGATCAAGATCAGACTAGACCTTAAAGGCACTCTATCAGCCCCAATTGACACGTCTAGGGGTGTCAAACAAGGTTGCCCCTTAGCAGCCAGTATCTTCAACTTGTTTATATCTGACATTAAAGAGATCTTCAAGGAGTTGACCACATTTCCACCTAAAATCCACGGCACTCACATTGACTATCATGTATATGCGGACAACCTTATCCTTTTGGATTTAACACCTATAGGTCTACAACGTAAACTTAAATTTACCATTCTTGAAAAGTACTGAATGGCCTCACTACAAACAAGAAAAAATGTACCTGGTACCTTGACAAAGAGCTGATTAGGGTCGTGAAGAACACTACCTACCTAGGGATGAGAATTAGTGCCAGCAGAAATGATGCACCCTGGGTGGAGTCGACAAAGAGCAAATGCCGACAGTTAGCATGCCAGGCGTCCCTGATCAACAGAAAATGTGGTAAATTTTCTCTAAAACCAACTGTTGTCTTTTTCCAGCAAAAAGTGGTGCCGGCAATGATATAGGGTGGTGTAAACATCTTTGGTTGTGGGTTTGAGGTGTGGAACTCGCTTGAAAATATTTTCTGATCCAGAGTTCTACACTTACCAAAAGGGATTTCAACGGCGTGAATAAGATAAGAACTTAGCTACATCTCAATTCAAGCCAGAGTTGCCTGGAAACTCCTAAGCCTATTTAGGAAAACAGTGCAAATGAATCTGCCACCTCAAATTGGCATACTACACAATCCAGATACTGAAAAAACACAAACGATCTTGTACCAATGGAATACATTGTGTCTTGAGGTGTTAGACACATACGACATCACGGTACAAACTTTGATCGAAAATCCAGATTCGGCTAAATTGAAGATGTGGAGAACACATGTAAACTAAGATCTGAGTCCAGGACGATGAAGGAGGCTCTTGGTGAAGCCAGAGCATATGGTCAGTTACCAGAGTATCTAACTTGTTTCCCGGGCCAATGCACGAGAGCATTATACATGCAGTTTAGACTCAATGCATTGCCTACTAAGGAGCTCCTAAGCTTCTGGTCCCAGTCTGCTGACTCTGATCTTTTGTGTCGATTCTGCAGAGCCAATAATGAAACTCTGAACCACTTGGCGATGTCATGCCCTGGGTTAGAGCAACAAAGAAACATTATCTTTGGCACAGTAACGGAAACATTTCAGTTTCTGTCAGTCGACGATTGGTGGAGAGCCTTGTTCGACAGTTCAAACAGATCTGTCTTATGTGCACTGGTCACTTTTCTCTGTGTCCTAAAGGAGAGTTTAGATGCCAAGACAATCCACTAAAGCTCAGTGGCAAAACTTTGCGTACCTTCTGAAGAAAGATGTTGCCCAGATGACAAACTGGGCATAAGGAAGTGTATTTTTACTGTATGTTGTCTTTTAAAGGTTTGTATAAACTAAATTAAAAAAAAAAAATAATATTCCTATTATTTTAAGGATATATTCTGAAAGTTATCATTAGACATAAACATTGTTACAATTTAAAAAGATTCACTTTAAAATGTTAATGTAAAAAAAAATGTTTTATAAGCTCTTTGTGCAAAACAAAATACCCATGCCAAAGATATGTGTTGTTGTTTTTCTCTTGTCATACAGCTGTCAGCAATGGGTGGGCTAGGTCTAGCAAATGTGCACTGGACTATGTGACTCTCAACCACATAGAGACAGTCAAAGAAAGAGATGCAACAGAGCTATAGGAGTGACAAACAGAGAAAGAGGGGATGCGGGGGAGAGAGTGATAACTATTTCTGCAAATGGTATACCTGGTGCAGCTAATTTAAAATATAGTTTTTGGCTCATTTCAGTTTCTCAAGTTAAACTGAACTTAAAATGATGAATGGTTATAAATAGTTTATATTTGTAATGCTTGTTACTTGTGATAAGTCATAGATCAATACCTGTATTAAACAAATTATTCCTCTTGTATTCCTGATGATTTCCTCTTTTATTCTGAATGAGGACTACTTGCAGACTGTATATACTAAATATAGGATTCGTTGTGAATCATCATGCACTAAATGCATCAACTGGACTTTGTTTGGGAAAATATTGTTCTAATGGATTGTGTCCTCACACAGATTCCTCATTTTAGATTTTTGTATCCTGACTTGCAGGCTCACAAAAAGTTTCAACAGCAGGGGACGCTGTGTGTCATCGGCGCTGATGTCCCTCGATGGTCCCATTCCCATGTCCGGATGTGATGTTGATTATGGTATAAATAGCACGCACTGCGCCTGTTACTTGAGTTCTGTTTTTCCACATGCACAGCACGCTCTTGGAGTGGTTTGATTCGCCTCAGTGATTCTCTAATACGTCATAATACTTCTGTGATTTGATCACAATGTCTATGCCGAATACAAGCTTCAAGTGCTGTGTGGTCTATGATTCGAAGTCTCGATCACTGATCCCCAGAGTATTTGTCTCGGGTGCCTCGGCAAAGATCATGAAGTCGTTGAATGTGGCTCCTGCAAATCGATGCCCAGTAAGGCCTTGAATAAGAGAAGATTGAAGTTTGCCCAAGGTCAGTTGGTTTCATAATCTTTGCCTTCCTCACCTTCCAAGAGAACATCTTCGAAAGATAGGAGTTCAACCGGAGACAAGTCTCCAGAAAGGCCCAAAAACCACTCCAAACATTCAAAGTGATAGAGATCAAGGAGTGAATCTTGTCATTCTTCTTCTCAAGGAAGAAGAATAAAAAACAATGCCATCATTCGTCGTCTTTGGAGTCCTCGTCCGACACACATCAGGTATGTTTTCCCAAAAAGTCTGCCTCAGTGGGTGAATGGGAACATTTCCCTGAGAAAATGATGGAATGGTTTTTGAAGGTGGCCCTTCCTGGTCCCTTAAAAGTGACCAAGAAGGCTACTGATACCAAAGTTTCCTCCAAAACAGGCAGGGAATCAAGTAAGGCTTAGTCCTGCATGCCCAAAAGCCCAAGTGTGAGTGGCATCAACAGCGTACACTGCTGAGATAGCATCGTAGCCAAAAGCTTCAGTGACTTCCAGAGACCTTCGATCTTGACATCAACCTCTGAGTCGACTTTGCGATTCAAACCCCAGTCTAAATCAAATGTTTTCATATACTTTTGGTCTATTTTTGAGGAAGAACAGGAAGACGGTGGTATGGGTATGAACATTTTAGATTTCCTAATGTTCCAGTGGAATTCATTTCATATCAACACCATCTAGAAGACATGACTTCATATTTGAAAGATGCCAGTGGTTTGGATACCTCCCGTGAGGTTGAATCTGACAACCAGATGTCATATCTCACCCAAATGCAGCCTATAGGACTGTCATGAACAGGGTTATGGAAGATTTGGGATGGTGTCACCCTGCAAAGGACATAGTCCAAGATGATCTGACAGACATCTTCGATAGAGGGCATCCTAAGGAGCCTGTGCTGCCTTTCCATACACCACTAAAGAATCCTGTTTTGGAAATATGAAAAAAACATCACATCACTGTGGATAAGGAGTTGGTGAAAAAGTACAGATCTGCATTTGTGTACCCTGATTTTCTCTCTAGGCATCCAACACCAGAGAGCTTAGCTGTACAGGTGGCAACATTAGCTTCAAAAGCTACAGTTTATCCAATCATCCCTCTGGATAGGGATGATAAGCATTACGACACTCACAAAAATAGCCTTAAAAGCCATTAGCGCATCTTGTCCATTAGCAAAATACAGCTATACATTCTGTAATGTGATTGGCCAAGCTCTGGAAAACATTCCTGAATGTGAGTTGCGAGAAAGGTTTAATAACCTTATTAATGATGGAAAAGAAGTTTCCTGTCAGTACCTTCAATGAAACCTAGATACATCAGACTGCATCAGTAGATGCATGGGGTCGAGCACAGTAATCAGGAGGTTTTCCTGGCTGCATAATTCTGGGTACGCCCCTGATGTTCAGTCATGACTACTTGATGGCCCTTTGATGGGTCCTATTGATATGGCCCTAATGTGGATGACAGCCTAGAGAAGCTACAGGCTTCAAAGGTTGCAGCAAAATCTTTGGGGGGCAGCCATTTTCCAGCCGCAGCAACACCCACATTCAGAGACCTTGAAAGGGTTGGCCTTTCACTATTACTCCTCCTTTGGCCAAAGGAGAAGAGTTCAGACAAGCCAGAAGCAAGGTCAAAGAAGGTTTACACGTGCCCCTAGAGGTCATGGCAAAATAACTGCTCAGGCAGCAACCTTCTCGTAGCCCTCAGCTCCTGCCAGAGTCCCAAAACCTCTCTGAGCACTTTGCGCACAGGACCCCAGTGTGAGGCAGGTTGACCCAGCATCTGCAAGAATGGCGTCTTATTACTTCAGATGGGTTTATGGTCTTTCCATCGAATGCCATTGCATCGAAATGCTATTTTTTATGTAAAAGTGTATTTCCATCGAAACAGTCCATCAAATATATAAATGGACAAGTTTAGATGAAAATGCCCTTTAAAATGTAAAAAATTGCATTTCGAAGCATTTTTTGTAACGTTACATGGAGCTGTCCAGTGCTGAAATTTCGGAACTGGCCAGCTACTTGCAACGTTTTAAAGTTTATTGTATATTGGGGGGTTCCGCCCATACCCTCCAAGCCCACGCACACACCCCTAACCCAACCCTAACCCCAACCCCAACCCTAACCCTAACCTAACCCTTAATCTAACCCTTTATCTAACCCTAAATCTAACCCTAGCCCCAACCCTAACCCTAATCTAACCCTTAGTCTAACCCTAAATCTAACCCTAAATCTAACCCTTGTCCATCAAAATTAACCATCGAAAATTATTCAATGAATATGCTTTTCGATGGAAAGGCAATTCAATGAATCATTTTTGATTGAAAGTTATTCGATAAATAAGTTTTAGATGGAAAGACCAGATACCCTTCAGATGCATGGGCTCTACAAACAGTGGCTCAGTGGTACTGTCTCCCATTTCTGCCAAAGCCCCAGATTGTCCCTCGAGAGAACAATCGCTTTGGGATCCACATCCGCTCCTCTTACAGGAGATTATTTCCCTGTTGGAGAACGGTGCCATGGAGAAGGTAACTGTAGCAGAGCAAACCAAGGTTTGGTACTCCACCTACTTCCTGGTCTCCAAGAAAGATGGAGGACTCCGACCCATCCTGGACCTGAGGCACTTGAACAAGTTTGTCATGAATGACAAATTCAAGATTGTCACTCTTTCGCAGATACTCGGGCCCTTCATCTCCAGGACTTGATGGTGTCACTGGATCTTCAGAAAGCTTCCTTTAGTGTGCCAATACAGCCCAGCCACAGGAAGTACCTAAGGTTCGCCACTGGCAGTTCTAAGTATCAATTCTGAGTACTGCCTATTGGCCTCACCTCGCCCCAAGGGTCTTCACCAAGTTGATGGTGGTGGTGGTGGCAGAAAATGTAAGAAAGGGAGGGATTCACATCTTTCCCTACCTAGACGATTGGCTGATCAAAGCTCATTCTCCTGAACAAACTCTGGAACATTTCTACAGCACCTGCCACAGCCTCCACAAACTGGGCTTCACCCTCAATTTGAGAAGTCCCAAGTGACAACTTCTGAAATGCTGCAATTTATTGGAGCAGTCCTGGATTCTTCTTCAGGGAAAGCTTTTCCACCCGAGTTGAGGGCTCAACATGTCTTGCAGATGGTAATGAGATTTCAGAGAGCCCAATATCTATTGGCAGTCGACTTTCTGAGGTTGCTGGATCTCACAGCATCCTGCATTTTCCTGGTGCCAGAGGCCCACCTAAGAATGAGGTCCCTCAGTGGGCCCTCAGATCCGAATAGTCACAGTTCCCATGCAGCATGATGAACCTTCTTCAGGTCTAGAACACAGTCTCACAGGATCTCCTGTGGTGGGCCTGCAAGGAAAACTTTTTTGGCAACCCTCATCAGAGATAACTGCTGTCACAAATGCTTCCCTCATGGGATGTGGAGCTCACATGAGCGATCTGGCAATGACCGGGCTTCTGTCCCCCTGCAGAATCAGGACTACACAGAAAACCTTTAGAGATTAGGGTAATCAGACTGGTGATGATGGCCTTTTTGCATTCTATGCAGGCAGGGAAAGAGTGTCCTGATAATGACAGACAATGCAGTGGCTAGGCATTGCCTCAGCAAAAGAAGAGGTGTAGGGTCACTACCACTGTGCAAGGAGGCAATGCAGTTCTGGTTCTGTGCTCTACATAACAGATTTTCTCTGATAGCTGTTCATATAGCAGGGAAACAGAATACAACGGTGGATGCTATGAGCAGGCAGAGCACACTCTTCCATGAGTGAGAGTTGGCTCAGGAAGTCCTTCCAGAGATATTCATCCTTTGGGGAACCCCTCAAGTTGATCGGTTTCTGTCCAGTATCAGCAGGAAATGAAACCTGTTCTTCTCCAGGGGATTTCCTCAGAGAGGAGCTCTGGAGGACACATTCCTTGTGGGCTGGGAATTTCCAATACTGTAAGCATTCCCACCAGTCCACGTAATCCCTCATGGCATCAGGAGGTTGAGGAAGTCCAGGAAACCCATGATCCTGATTGCCCCGGATTGGACCAGGAGGATGGGGTACCCGGATTTTCTGAACAAGTACATCTGTCCTCCATTCCGTCTTCCCCAGAGGATAGATCTACCCTAAGAAGAGGGAGGCTGTCCTCTTCACCAGGAATCAAAACATTGAACCTTCCAGCCTAGTTTCTGAGAGGCTAAGATACAAAGATCGGGACCTCCCAGAAGACGTTATGAGGTGTTGCTTTTGGCTTGAAGACCAGTAACAGAAGCCTTATACAGCTGCCGTTGTAACAAGTTTGGCAGCTTGTGTAATGCTAAAGCTATAGATCCTTTCTCTTGCAATACACCAGCAGCGCAGACTTTTTCACACTGAGCCTAGTCTATAAGGGGCTGCAGGTGGCTACCATTAAGAGATACTTGGCAGCATTATCTATTTTTAAACCTATGCCAGAACATGGCTCTCACTTTAAGATGCTAATTGTGGTATCGTTCCTGAAAGGACTGACAAATGCATTCCCTCTGGTCCCTTTTTGGTTCTGTTTTGGGATTTGAATTTAGTACTTACTTTTTTAATGGGGGCACCTTTTAAGATTATCCAGTCCTGTCATCTCTGGTTGTTTACCTGGAAAACCATATTTTTAGTGGTTCTTACTTCTGCTTGCATGGTTAGTGAGCTACAATATCTATCTTGCAAGCCACCATTCACAGTATTTGCCAAAGAGAAGGTCATTTTGAGGGTTCGTCCCTCCTTGCATTCCCAAGCTGGTGCCTTAATTTCATCTGACACAGAAGATCACACTCCCAGCTTTCTATCCTCATCCTTCTAAAGATGAAGCAAGGTTATAAAGGCTTGACCCAAAAAGGGGTCTTACTTTTTTACATTTCAAGAATGTCAGCCATCAGACAGGATGATCAATTATTCATTGGCTTGACGGGTCACACATTACAGCAAGCAGGAACCAAGCAAATACTCTCACAAAGGATCATTGTCGAGCCAGGATGCTCGCTTTGGAAGAGCGGTTCTACACAGTATTATGTGCTAATCAATTAAATGAAATGAAATGAAATATTTTATATATATTGCGCTCCTACACAAATGTTTCAGAGCACGACCAGGCAAAGGGAGGGGAACAAAAACAACGATCTTACTAGGCCCAGTGACATTAAGAACACGCAAGTGCATGGAAAAGGGAAAGGGGGGAAGTGCATGGAAGGGGGAGAAGTGGAAAGTGCAGAAACAGAGGAGAGAACAGAATAAATAATAAGTAAAATAAATGAATAAATAAATAAATAAATAAATAAGGCGATAAGCAGTGGTAGTGTAGCCAGCAAGTGGCAAGTGCTAGTTTAGTCAGATAGGGTATAGCTGATAAGTGCAGAAGAAAAGTGGCAGGGGGACTGTATGGGTACAGATATAGACCCCAGTGCAAGGGGTGTCCCGGAGGCACTGCAGGAGGGTGGCAGGCTGAGTAGGTACCTGGGCCCGAAAGACAGGGGGTGGCCAGGTGCACGGTGCCGACAGACAAAACAGATCTGCAGGGGAGGAGAGAGGCAAAGGCAGAAGAGAAGAGAAGAGGAAGGTATTGAGGTGCTTCCGGAACCAGAGATGGTTCTACTCAAATTTCAAGGTGGCTGGGAGGCTGTTCCAAAGGGGGGTCCCAGCCGCAGACAGAGATCTACCCCCAGCTTGTTTCTTTGAAAAACGACTGACTCTGAGGGAGTTAGAAGTAGAGGAGCGAAGGGCTCGAGAGGGCCCCAGAAAGCCTTGTGGACAATGCAGAGGGTTTTAAATGTAATCCATGAATCCGCTGGCAGCCAGTGAAAGGATTTCCGAGATGGAGAGATACGATCCCAGGGCTTGAGGCCAAGGACAAGTCTTGCAGTCCTGTTTTTGATTAGTTGTGAAGGGCGGAGAGTGGAGGCAGGTAGATTTAGAAAGAGGCTATTACAGTAGTCCAACCTGGAGAGAACCAGGCCTTGGGAGACAGTGAGCTTCTGGGGGTAAGAGAGGAAAGGCAGAGTACCTCTAAGGAGGGGCAGTAAAAAAGTTTGATTTTGAGACATCTGAGATGTGTGAGTAGGAAAGTGTGGAGTCAAAGATGACCCTGAGGTTCTTAGCCTTGCAGGTAAGGGTAGGAGGAGGGCCAAGGGTGGCCGGCCAGAGAGTGAAGGGAAAGGATGGTGAAGGTGTACCAATAAGGAGGATCTCGGTCTTGTTGGCATTCAGACAAAGATTGTTGGTGGCACACCAATTCTGAATGGCGATTAGGCAATCAGAGATGAGGGAAGGAGAGGAAGTGGCTGAAGGAAGCCTGAAAATGAGTTGGGTGTCGTCAGCATAGCACTGGAAGTTTGAGCAGAAAATGGAAATGCAGTAGGCGAGAGTTGCCAGGTATTGGTTGAAAAACCAGGGTGAGAGGTTAGACCCCTCGGGAACACCACAGGTACAGAGGGTGATGGAAGACAGGAAGGACCCAAATTGTACCTGGGAGGGTTGATCAGAAAGGAAAGAGGTCAGCCAGGCCAGAGCCTGATCGGTGATACCCAGGTTATCACGGACATGACTGAGCAGGGTGGGATGGTTGACCATGTCAAAAGCAGAGGAGAGATCAAGTAGGATTAGGACAGAAGGAATGTTAGAGTCAAGGTTGGAGAGAAGGTCTTCAAGGATGTTCAGAAGATCAGTTTATGTGTTTCTGGCAGTTCTGAAATCAGATTGGTTGTCATGGAGAGAGCCAACAGAGTTGGAGTGAAGGTTAAGCAGAGAGATGGCCAGCTTTTCAAGGACCTTACCCAAAAAGGGAGTAATGGAAATTGGGTGATAGCCGGACAAGAGGGATCAGCTGTGGGGTTCTTGAGGAGAGGATGCACAAGGGAGTGCTTCAGAAGGGAGGGGAAAGATCCAGAGGCAAAGGAGAGGTTGCATAAATCAGCAAGGGCCGGAGCAAGGGTATCAATGTGGTCCTTAATGGTTTTAGAGGAACAGGGATGGATCTGTTTTGATGAGAGCGGAAAAGGAGTGTCATGTGTCACAGTTCCTTTTACTAGAAAAAAGAGGAACAAGGACACAATATATACCCTGGCCTCACATGGACAGAGAAAAACAGAAAAATAAGCTCCCAATGTTGACATTGGGAGCTGGAAAATTGATACATGAGTTAGAAAAAATGACAGGAGGGAACACGTTAGCTATAGGGGATGTTAAGGGTCTTTTAATCGCCATACTTGGTGATAGAGCTGACGATGTGTGGACACAGGCAGGTTACCCTGGAGTGACTACAGTTAACACTGCACGTGACGGAGCGCTGTTTAACAATTGCAGAACCGCAGTATGGAAATCACTTTGAGTGCTATACTGGGACACTTCTGATATGGGAGCTACAATGACACACAAGTTGAAGGAGTCAGATGATCCTTTGCTTTGCATTCAGAGTTTCCAAGATGCCTGGGTGGTGGTAACTCGTGAATCTTGGGGGAAATATATACCCGTGTTTTACCATATATTATGCCAAGGGCTGCCAGAACAGGTACAGAAGCAGCTCAAGAAATTGGTAGGGATTAAGGCTAAGCCATGGTCTGAAATACAGTTGACCATCGTGCAATATTGCAGGCTGCTGCAAGAGAAGAATTGCAAAAAGGATGCTGCACGAAAAGGTGAAGAGGCTAAATTGGTGCAGAAAAAAGTATCAAAGTATGCCATTGAGGGGGCATGATAACTAACACAGACAGATCTAACACGCAGCAGATCAATAATCAAAGACAGTTTGATCAAAACAATAACGGGCTTTACCAAGGGGAAGAGGCTTTCGAGGAAGAGGATAGCAGAGTAATCAGGGAGGTTTTCAAACCAATCAATGAGGTTTTCAAAATATGCAAAATAGAAACCAGGGTATACAAAATGGGCAAATAATCAGACCACCACCAACATGTTGGAGGTGTGGAATGACAGGGCATATAGCACGGACTTGCAGAAGTCAATGCATGGAGTAAAATGACCAATTCACAAGAGGAGGGATGGTGAATCCATCTGCATTCGCACAGCAGGGTGGAAATGGAGTTGCACAGAATCACATGATGCTGCAGCAAGCGCTGGGTGTACAGCAGAGTTTGCAACCCCAGAATGTGATACATTTTCCACAGGGACAGTCTCAACAGTCGCCAATGCAACTGTCACAAACAACAGGTACAGCCAGATACTGAATTCAGAAATGAGAAATGCCACAAGTAACGGGGGAAATCTGTTCACGCAGAATGGGACAAGATTATATATAGACTAGCACAGCTCACTGGGAGACCTGATGTGCTCTATCCTATCAGTGACACTGAACCCTCACGAGGAACCAAGGGTAGATGTCTGTATAGACGATAAAGAATATTCTTTCTTAGTTGACAAAGGTGCGACACGCTTGTGTATACGTGAAGGCAAGTTTTCTTTGTCCGGCGATGCAATTAATACTCAGGGCTTCACAGGAGCAATAAGTTGTGTTCCTTTTACAAAAGAACTTCCAGTCTCCATAGGAAAATTTGACATGAATGTGCCACCGCTATATTCAAGGCAAACCCCGGTGAATATATTGGGACGAGACCTAATGACAAAGTTAAACATGACAATCTTGGTCACGGAGAAGGGCATAGTATGTTCAATTCCAGGAATTAATTATTTGAACATATGCAAAATGATTAGAGCATACGCAGGACAAATGGCTATGAGAGCTATTCCATTGGAACCAGAATTATTCACTTATGGAGTGTGCATATTAATGTCATGGCTACCAGGCCCTGCAGACAAAACCATGAGAACCCCAGATGAGTTTAGTTTGTATTCAGACCAAGAATACCTATGCATGAGGAAAAGGGACAAGTGTTTCCCTTGACAATACAAACAGCAATAGTACGAGGAGAGATGGCTCTGCTTGACGGTTGTGATGATGAAGGCAGACAATGGTGTGCAGTAAGCTCCATTGGGGAAGGTTACAGATTGACTGGTGTCACTGATGATCTGTTTGAAGAGCAAACAAGTGAAGATGAGATGACAGTTGAGGTTAATCTCATATATTTGGTGAAAATTATCAACAGAGAAGTGCCTCAGAGAATCATGCTGGCACAAAAATGTATTGAATATTTTGATGACGAGATGGCAAAGATTCCTGTCTCAGTATGGACAACAGGGCCTTATGACATAGGGTTACTGAAAGGAGTCGGAGAAGTGAAGATTAAATTGAAACCAGGAGCAATTTTACCAAAAGCAAGACAGTATCCCATGTCTAGGGAAGTAGATGAAGGGATTTTTAAGACAATTTCTGCCATGATGGAGCAGGGCATCTTAGTGGCGTCAGAGTCATTGTGCAATACTTCGATGTACCCAGTGAAAAAAGGGAAAGGGGGTCTTAGAGGCTAGTGCAAGATCTACGCCCGATAAACCAGATAGTCAAGGCCGAGTTCCCTCTAGTCCCTAACCCGTCCATGATCATATGTAATATACCCGTTGAAGCAAGGTATTTCACAGTGATTGATTTGAAAAATGCATTTTTCCAATCCCATTGCACCAAGACTCACAACATTTGACATCGTTCACGTTCAGACAAGTTTGTCTGAAAAGCACAAGGATGCCTCCTTCGATTTTCAACAGAGTCCTGCAGATGGACTTAAGCAATGTAGCATTAGAGAGTGTTGTCTTGCAATACCTGGATGACATTCTAATTTGCAGCACGACAGAGGAAAAGTGCAGACATGATTCCATTCAGCTATTGACTATACGGGCTGAGAAAGGAAATAAAGTTGACAAAGAGAAGTTACAATATTGTCAACAAGAAGTGCTGTATATAGGCCAGCTATTCTCACATGAGGGGAAGAAGGTTACCCCTGAAAGAGCTGAAGCCATTGCAAAGACAGCCAAACCACACACGATAAAACAAATGCAGAGTTTTCTCAGATTATGCAACTATGTCAGGGCGTGGGTTTTTGACTACAGTTCCTATACCAGACCCTTGTTACAAGCCTTGAAGAAAGCACAGGCAATGAAAGAAAAAATTGTGTGGACCGAGACCATGGAAGAAGGGTTTGTTGAACTAAAAAAGGCCATTTGCACGGCACCAGTTTTAGGGATTCCCAATTATACAGAGGAATTCTGTTTTCACACATGAATGGCAGTGTTATAACAGCAATACTTACACAGAAAACCATGTTGGATTACAAGCCCCTTGCATACTACAGTAGGAATTAAGACCCAGTGATGAGGGGTCACTTCCCGTGCAAACAAAGTTTAGCTGCTGCAGCATTCGTCACTGATGACGATCTGTTTGAAGAACAAACAAGTGAAGATTAGATGACAGTTGAGGTTAATCTCATATATTTGGTGAAAATTATCAACAGAGAAGTGCCTCAGAGAATCATGCTCGCACAAAAATGTATTGAATATTTTGATGATGAGATGGCAAAGATGCCTGTCTCAGTATGGACAACAAGGCCTTATGACATAGGCTTAGAAGTGAAGATTAAATTGAAACCAGGAGCAATTTTACCAAAAGTACGACAGTATCCCATGTCTAGGGAAGAAGATGAAGGGATTTTTAAGACAATTTCTGCCATGATGGAGCAGGGCATCTTAGTGGCGTCAGAGTCATTGTGCAATACTTTGATGTACCCAGTGAAAAAAGGGAAAGGGGTCTTAGAGGTAAGTGCAAGATCTATGCCCGATAAACCAGATAGTCGAGGCTGAGTTCCCTCTAGTCCCTAACCCGTCCATGATCATATGTAATATACCCGTTGAAGCAAGGTATTTCACGGTGATTGACTTGAAAAATGAATTTTTTCAATCCCATTGCACAAAGACTCACAAGATTTGACATTGTTTACGTTCAGACAAGTTTGTCTGAAAAGCACAAGCCTGCCTCCTTCGATTTTCAACAGAGTCCTGCAGATGGACTTAAGCAATGTAGCATTAGAGAGTGTTGTCTTGCAATACGTGGATGACATTCTAATTTGCAGCACGACAGAGGAAAAGTGCAGACATGATTCCATTCATCTATTTACTATACGGGCTGAGAAAGGAAATAAAGTTGACAAAGAGAAGTTACAATATTGTCAACAAGAAGTGCTGTATATAGGCCAGCTAATCTCACATGAGGGGAAAAAGGTTACCCCTGAAAGAGCTGAAGCCATTTCAAAGACAGCCAAACCACACACGATAAAACAAATGCTGAGTTTTCTCAGATTATGCAACTATGTCAGGGCGTGGGTCTTTGACTACAGTTCCTATACCAGACCCTTGTTACAAGCCTTGAAGAAAGCACAGGCAACGAAAGAAAAAATTGTGTGGACCGAGACCATGGAAGATGGGTTTGTTGAACTAAAAAAGGCCATTTGCACGGCACCAGTTTTAGGGATTCCCAATTATGCAGAGGAATTCTACTTGTTTTCACACATGAATGGCAGTGTTAAAACAGCAGTGCTCACACAGAAAACCACGTTGGGTTACAAGCCCCTTGCATACTACAGTAGGAATTAAGACCCAGCGAGGAGGGGACACTTCCCATGTAAACAAAGTTTATCTGCTGCAGCATTCGCCATAGAAAAGGCTATAACCATTGTGATGGGATGCCCAATGTTGTTGTTCGTCGAGCACGCATTATTTGCCATTTTAGAGAAACCAAAAGGCACATTGACATCTCAGAGAGTTCTGCTTATGAAGTGGTCATATCAAATCCAACAAATAAAATAGTTTGATACAAAATAGTGAATCCAGCTATGTTTATAGCAGAGCCAGTCACTGAAGGCAAGCCAATACATGATTGTGCGAACAATCAATAATTCTATGATGAGATTCCCAGAATGAAAGAAAATGCATTGCCTGAAGGTGAAATAGTCTTCGTTGATGGTTCTTCGAGGATCGATCAAAATGATGGACAGAGGTATACAGGCTCTGCTATGATGAAACACATGGCACATGGCGAATTTCGAGTACTCAGTGCACGATTACGCTCTCACGATTCAGCACAAGCTGCAGAATTATTGGTGTTGATACTCGCACTCGAGAATCACGCAGACCAGGAAGTGATGGTGTACAGTGACTCTGCCTATGTAACGTCAACAGTGAACGCAAGCCTAGCGCGCTGGAAAAGGAGGGGCTACCTCCGAGCGGACTGTACACCAGTGCAACACGCAGCCATATTGGACAGGCTCATTAAGGCACTACAGCTTCCAGTGGGCATAGCAGTCGTGAAATGCGCAGCCCACACAAAAGGGACAGATTTTATCTCACATGGAAATCAAGTAGCAGACACTGAAGCCAAACGTGTGGCGACTAAAGACAAAATAATCATGAGAGTGGAAATAACTGATGTGCATGAGAGAATGATTGTTGCACGAAGTAAGTCTGAAGGCTATAGCAATTTGGCAAAAACTCAGTTAGTGGAGCTCCAAGGGGAGGCAACACAGGAAGAGAAGAACCTATGGAAGCGACAAGGGTGTTCTTTAAACCCCTCCGAGCGCTTGTGGTGACAAGACAGCACAAGTAAACCGGTGATGCCTATAGATAGCACTGAACAGTTACACTATCCAGCGCACGAGACAAAGGAGAACCTAGCAGCAACAATTGCTGAAGACTAGTTCATACTGAACTTGGCAGAACACGTTGCATTTTTTATGGTGAACTGTATAATTTGTCAGCAGTTCATGGCTGGGAATAAACTATGTGTGATTAGAGGAGTTATCCCAAGGCCTAATGGGCCTTTTCAGCACTTGCATATCGATTATGTCGATATGATTCAAGTATGTAACTGGTACAGGTCTCTAATTGTTGTAGCGTGTCCATTCTCTAGATTGATAGAAGCAGGTCCATGTACACACCCAGGCTCTACCTGTGTGGCCACATTTTTGGAGAGGGAGGTGTTTCCCAGATGGGGAGTGTGTGAAGTCATGAGGTCAGACAATGGTCCTCATTTTGTTAATGCAGTATTTGAACAGATTAGCTTGTTGCTTGGTATAAAGCACAAGTTTTCTTCAGTGTATCATCGTCAAGAGAATGGCATATGCGAGAAGCTCAACGGCTTGTTAAAGGAAAGGATAGCCAAGTTGAAGCTTAATCTGAAGAAGCGATGGCTACACTGTCTTCCACTGGCACTGTATGAACTCAGAAATCAGCCTGGTTCTGACCATCATCTCACGCCGCACGAAATCGTGACAGAAGGATGCGCATGCCATTGACAGATCAAAATAGAGCTAGATGTGATGCCCAGCCAACAGGAGAAGTGTTAGGATTGGAAATGCAAAACTACTTGAATTGCATGACAATTTCAGGACAGCTGCAGCAACGACAAGAAGGGTGCAGGGCAGCACAGAACACAGAAGGAGATACTACAACAGACCAAAATGACGTGCTCCTCCAATATTCCCTCTCAACGACATAAGAAAAAAGTGGGACGAGCCAAGGTTCAAGGGCCCCTTTAGAGTGGAGGACGTTACACCCTCTTCAGTCAAACTACAGGTAAGAAGAGCTTGGATCTTTCTGGGTAACCATCAAGCCATACATTGGAGAAGACCCTCTGCCTGCACCCCACCACGTAGAGACTACAGACATAGGGGAAGAACCACAGCACGTGCAGCCAATATCCATGACGAGGAAGAAGGACGCATGACCAGCAAAGCAGAGACAAAGAACCTTTTGTGCAAGTTGTGGCTTAGTTTTGGACACTTCCTTTGAGCAAAATAAGGGAAAAAAGGGACATAAAAACACGGACACTCTGTGCATCCTAGTTGCAGGGTGAAGAAGAATTGCAAGTATAAGCCACAAAATAGCTTGTTGATTTTGGACTTTGGACTGAGGCACACTGAAGCCTTGAAAAGGAAAGATATGCCAGATTTTGATCGAGGATACGTAAATTGGAAGAAAATGCAGTATCCTGACTCTTTCGATACAGAAGCCTTATTTGGACTTACTCATGGTGTCACGCAATAGTGACCTCACCAAAGACATTCTGATCTATTTTGAGTTAGCATTGAGGTCATACCCATCGTTGGTGGGAAGAATCACAAGCATAACAGAGTTTCTTCAAGACACTGAAAACGAAAAGACAATAAGGAGGCTGCTCACAGTGATTGCAAAGCAGTTTCTTTTCTTCCAGAATACAGGGAGGACAGGTCAAATGTCCCTGTCACAAGAAGATAGCAGACTAGCTAGTAACATAGTTTTTCGCTTGATTAAAGACTTTCCACAACTTGTGGGGAGATATGCCAGTATTGATGTCCTCACTTTCATTAGAGACCCAGCGAACTCTACACAGATGAATATGCTCCTGCATGGTATCATAAAGCAGGTCGAACTTTATAATCATCAGCAGAATCACCGGAGAAGATTGTAAACTTTCCTTCGAGGGACAGATGTGAAGGTGTTGCCAAGGGCTTCACAATTGTGTATGCAGACAAAGGAACAACATGTCGCCTGGAGTGAAACAGATAGAGGCATTGACTAGGAAATGGTCTATTTTGAACACGCAAATTAAGACTTGCTGTACTTATCGCTTCATATGGAACTTTCATTAAAAGAAAACAAACTGTTTCCAGAGACAAGACACAATATATTACTCGGACAAAGAGGATAATCAGTCCAGCATTTGTGACCTGCTAGAAAAGGCAGCAGAATCCAGATAAATTGGCAATGCTTAGTATATATTGAAGAGTTTGTTTTGCTTCCTTAGATGATCGAGATGGGAAATCAGAACAGTAATGTTGTCCTCCCTCATGAAGAGAGACATTCATATTGGCCAAGGAACAAATGATGTAAAGTAACTTACAAATGCATAGTATTCATTATTATAGAACTGCATTTTTCATTGGTGCACAAAGCGTTCAGGTTCCCGTGCACCCACCTAATGATGTATGCATGAAACCTACAAAGGTACCCAGACCTCACATAGTCATTCCAGTTCCTAGAAAGAATAACAGAATGACTGAACTTGAGATGGGTATGATAAATAATGACACACGCACAAATCTTGGGGTAACATCTGAATTGCAATGCCGGAGACAGGGTTGGCAAAGTAAACCCCAGAAGGGGCTGAGGAAAGGTACACATACACAAATAATGAGAACATACACACCTGGTCTAGTGTCAATAAGTTCAGAATCACATTCCAGAGAATGGGGGAAGCTTGGACAAACAACAACAATGAGAAGTTCCACATCAAGAGAAGTTGAGAGACAAATGGAGAAAGCTGAACTTTTAAAGAGACAAAAGGCTTTAGAGAATAAGCAAACAGAGACAACACCTGCAAGCACACCTGATCCCGCAAGACATGAGATCAGGGCAGTGCCTGGAGAGAAGACAAGAGCAGAAATGATAAGAGATATTTTCATGCCGTGTTGGTATATTGAAAGGATGAAGCAAATTGCGCAAACTCCTAAAAGAATGAGCCAACATAAGGACATGCCTGGATCATTGATGGAGATACCTGAGAATCCTCCAGAAAGAAGAAGCTATACGGATGTGTTTAAGGATGTGGTTATAGCAAACTACAGGAAGACCTTAAGAATTAGAAGGAGCATACAAGAATACAATAACGAATTGAACGATTATTTGGACAGCACAGCACACTTGGGAAACAACATATGGTCCCAACGCATGAAGTAAGTTGGAAGACGAACTTCAGAGGAACTATGCTTTGTGTATGCACTCCTACCTTACATCATGGGGAAGTCAAATATCTTCCTAGCTGTTGAAGCAGATGTGCAGACAGCACACTGTCTGTCACATATAGCAATGTGCACGACCAGAGGCCGGTTCATCGGGAGTGATCCTTCACTCAAATGGGCAACTGAAGCGACTGATCCAGATGAAGATGATTATGTCCAAGACATAAAGACAAGAAACAATGGCAAAAAAAGAACATTGTGATAAGATATGAAAAGCCTGGGGCTAAAGGAGCAGAGATCAGAAGAGAAACAAACAAAAAGCTGAACGTCGAAGGGAAATTTCCAGAAAAAGCTTGAAGATGTAAGAACAGAGGACAAATGCAAATCTGGGGAAGAGTGCTTTCACCAGACGGATGGGAGAAAGGAGTAGTGATCTGCAGAGCATGGATGATCATTGGATACTATAAAGAAACAATTGAAAATGCACAAATGATATGAAAACCATTATGGCCGAGACTGGCAAGACTGCTAACATGGGTCGAAGACAGAGGAGGACCCCTACAGATAGTGCCATTGGAGAATTCCAAACTGTGCTTCAGAAACAATGGTACAAGAAAAATGGGGGAAAATAAGAACTGTGGACGAATCTTCATACCTGTGGCTTCTGTTAAAGTTCCAGCCCCCCTATTTTTGGCACTTGCATATTTGGGATTTACACATGGGGCCTAGTCACCCTGACCGTTTGATCAGTTTTTATGACAAGCCCCCCTTTGTTTTAGTTCATTTCTCCTGTCGCTCACTTTTGATTACCAATCAGTGATTTTCTTGACCCACAAGCCTCTGCTTTATGTCCATGGACGTTGCACCAACAGGACACACATGTCATCAGCTTCATTAAGCGGATTTCGTTTCTCGCATCTCTTATTTCCATTCTGTCGTAACCTCTTGCAGCTCTCTTTATTCTGTGGCAAACTAAACACCCGATGTTCCTGTCTCCAACACATGATTCGACTTGGGACCACAGTCTGTGAGACTACACTCACTTGGAGTTTGGGTAAGACATGTCCCTTCACCATTCTCACCCTTGTAACAAACTTCTCTCTAAATTTTGTGAGACTACATTCATTTGGAGTCTTGGTAAGACACCCTTTTTTCCAACCTTACCCCTGTAGCAAATGTTTTTTCTACATGCCCAACATGCGGTGTCAATATGTTAAATAGCCTGTGTCTGATTTTGTCTTAAGAGAGCATATGACTATAGTAGTATATGCCCCTTTAAGAATTCGCTCCCGTCCTGTTCCGACTGAGATTAGAGGTCATGTGTTTACGTCACGTGTGAACGACGTTAACAACGCTCCTGTTCTGAGTCACTACGTTCATGTTTAAACAGTCCCGCCCTCAAGTTCACCGGACACCATTCCATTATCCACGGAGGACGAATTAATTTTTCTGGTTCGCACTGCTGCAGCAAAATGCATAGTTGTTCGGGTCCGGACCCCGTCTAGTTCATGTGACCAATCAATTTGTTGTTGTTTTGCACTGTGTAAGTGTCACTATGACTCTAACCGCAGCCATCCCTTTGGGAGTCATTAGGCTAACCTTTTTTGGGTGCCTGCCTGAGCAACGGTTGCTGCACCGATCAGCTTTTAAAAGTTCCCCTTGTCTACTTTCCACGCTAGGAGCGACAATTTTTCTGTCCATTCACTGGGCGCTCAGTTGAAAAATCATGTGTCGGTTTCCCGTTGGGGACGTGTTACACAAGATGTCGTGATAAAAGCTATTACAAGTAAGAATTATGAATGTGTCCAAAACTATAAGCTTACTGAATCAAATGAATATATGCATGCGGAAACTTACGTTGGTCTATTACAATTCTAATTGGATACTTATTGAATATCATTTTACAGCTGTAACCGTGATACTTGTGCATTAAAATGGGGCAGCCTTTTTCAACCAACTTTAGTCTGTCTCCGCAGGGGGCCTGCATAAAGAACCTGATAAGGTAAAAGCAGACTTTCAGATCTAGGGAAGCTGTCTGGTGATATAACTACACCTTGCTGATTTCGCATTCATTAGCATTCATAAAGTTTTTCCTCTTACTTTCTCTGCTTGCATGACAGCTTTTGTATTTCACCCACTGAGGGGGCGATTTGCTATTCAAGCACCCTTATGCGCCGGAACTTTATATAACCTGGGAAATTTGAGTCACTTGACCCAAGTAAGAATTCAACAGTCATTCGCTTCTCCATCAAGCAATTTGAAGATAAGTCATTCATCTATACATTTGTGAAATACTTTTTTTGTGAGCTCTAATTGGGATTTTGTCCATCTTCATTTATAGTTGAAACTCTAATGCACGTTTTATACAAACGCATTGCTGTGGTGGCATTATAGCCTTTTTTCCTATGGATCGCTCTAAAAGAACTCAATAAGGTAAAAATACAGATTTATTCTAGTTTCCCTGTGAAATATAGATACCTACACACGTTATGTGCAAATAGAATTTAGATAGAAATAGTCTGCATGTCTATATATCATTAATTATACAAGACTAAAGCATATAATAACTATTCTTAGCCAGTTTAACTTCTAATGTGTTGATTTAATCAACTCCTTCTACAATTACTATGTAGGACAAGGCGTTTTCTTGCAACAGAAACTGTGATCAACTCTGGCAGCCTGCAAATTTCCTAAAAGAAATATCCTCCAGTCGGACGTACTTTTCGCTGACCATTTTCTCACCTTTTCTGGAGAAACAAGTAAGAGATTGGATTCAAGTTTTTGTCACAAAACATTATGTGTTACATGTCGCTGTATGTGAAAATAAAGACCTTTCAGTAGATGAGGGTCTAATAATAATCTGCATAAGCTCTAAACCTCGGCCACATTTTCTAAAATGTGTAGTAATTTTGCTTATAAAAACTGAGTAGTAATGGGTAGTCTGTATCTCATAAACATTGTCCTCTTGTTTTTAAAAAAAACAAATGTGTCTGTCTACAAGAAATGGTTTATTTCAAGACCAATCTATCAGATGTTGTACCAATCTATCACATATTGTATTGGTACATTTCATCGTATAGAAAAGACTTTTTTTAGACTGTTTTGGCTAATCAACTGTTTATATATATTTTTTTAGATGAATGATGTTGTATTCACGTCAAACATTGGGGTAAACCATGTATGTGAAGACCTTTTTTTGAAGAAATTTGTTGTCCCGAAGATGGCCGTGACACCTTTTTTTCAAATGGATACTTGGGAAAATGTCCAATTCGTCATATGGCCGAAAATGTCGACACTCTATTTCTCATAAGACCTCCAAAGATGGTTGTCTGATCAATTCATTTCTCTGTTAAAAGTAGAGTTCACTGTGTCACTTACTTTTCTCCCCCTGTTTTGTCTTTTATATGTATTTTTCAAGTTACTAATATCTTTTCATTCATGAAAATATTTCTTTTAAACTTTTGTATTACCATTAAAAATGAATATTTTTTGCCACTTACTTCCTCACATGTTTTTCTGTTGTTTTAGCCATTTTGTGGCTTTCTGTAAAACATTGTATGATGTTATGTACATGTTAAAATTTGTGTGACAAATACCCCAATCTCTTTAACTCCCAGATATCTGTAGAGAGGGGTAATCAATTCTCTGTGCTTTTGCACTCATTTTCCTTCTTATACCCTCCCATTCGAGAATTGTTCCCCCGTTAACAATACATTTGGGAACCTACCTAATCATTATATACCTAGATCCAGAGGATGACAGAAAAGTGAATACTAAGAAATAAGTAAGAGTGGTTGATGAATCACCCAGAGGGAGGAGTGAAGAGGAAGTGCCAGGCCTCATCCGCACTCCAGCCACCACCTTCGAAGTGCCAGGAACATTCACGCCAAAATATGTGATGTATGGAGAACAGATAAACCAGCAGAGAGACGCAGTTGGGCTCTGCCCAGTGCCTGTCGGAATAACAGCACCTATTGAAGTACCGACACCTAAGAAAACCTGGACAGTAAGGTACCCATTGAGAAGACCATATCTACAGACAAGACAAAAGGACGTTTGTCAGAATGAAATACCTGAAGAAGCCAAGAGGATACTAAAAGAAGACGAATGGTGACATCATGAGAAAATCAGACTGTCACACATTTAGAAGATATAATGACCTAAGAATACTGACAAAGAGACAAAATATCATGGATAAATAACATCTTAAGCCTAAGGTGAAACAGTTGATGTCAAGATGAAGAAACTTATGTCATATGCACAATGAAGATATTCAGTTAGTTTAAACGTGTACAGATGCAGGAAACCGCAAGAAGCAAAGAAATCATGAAGCTTGCTTATGCTTAGTAGTAAAATAGATTGCGGCAAGCGCCAACTATACATATATCTACCTCAAAAGCACTTTATAGATCAGTGAGGAGAGTGTTGCAGCAAACAAATCGAGAGTTAAGACGGAGAGAAACTCAGCTGAAGGTAACCAGGCCAAGAAGCCAAGGTCGTATCTGGCTGCAACAGGCTAGCAATGGATACAATTAAGGAGAAAAGGAACACATTATCCTGTTCAGAAAAGTCGAGATAAGCCACAGATGGTAGAAGACTGGCAGATTTAAATCAAATACACGAAAATACATGAATACAAGGCCAATTTCACTGTGTCTGAATCACGTGTCAAGGCAGGCAGGAAGGGATGAGACTTTCACACCTACGCATGGAGCCCTGCCGTACCCATACTCCTTAACTTTCTCAGACCAAGAAGTAGACTCAAGGCCAAACTAACAAAGCATTAATTGACACATGACCACTGAGGTGATGAATGATTGTAACATAATTGGAGGAAAGCTGGGGTGCAGACTTACTCCCTGCACCTGGCTGATTATTCTGCATGCTGCTAAGCGCAAGTGGGAAAATATGTGTGAGATTGATGCCAAACCTATCATAGTGGACCGTGTAATCTAGGGTCCTATAGTAAGTAGGACCAATGAGACGTCGTACCTTTAGTGACGTTTACAGTGACCAGTTTGAAGGAAGGGCTTAGTTGCCCCACCTGACATTGATTATCCAATCCCCTCTCCCTATTACCATATACAGATACAGTACCTATGTTAAAATTAACCTTCCTATAACCAATGAAGTTGCATGTTAGGTTTTTAAGATTACGTGTCAATGACGACAAGTTTTTGGTATACATATTGTGTTTTTTCTGAAATTAATTGGAGTTTAAGCGAGAAGGAAGATCGAGCAGTTGCCGATGTTCATTGAACTCCCCTTTTTCTGTACTTGTCATTAAACGGACTCCCTTTGCCAAACTATTGAGTTGTCATTATTATTTGGTGCAAGAGTACGAATCTGCATCCCCATCTATCTCAAGGGTGCTGCTGCTCATCTTAAAGGGCTGTTTGGAGACCCCCAGTCTTATGGGCCGGCTGGGGTCCATCCAGTTCAGGAGGATGGGGGGAAAGGTGGCAGCGAAAGCCTTGTCTGACACATGCCTCATGGGCCGGATGTCCAAGAAGGTGGGTGGCAATCTTGGGGAAGGTTTGGCTTGAGGGGAGGGGGCAGTGATCAATCCAGGAAAGAGGAGTGGTGATGGAGTAGAGAGTGGGAGGCCAGAGGAGATCAACACATCAAGTGTGTGACCAGTAGAGTGAGTCGGGCCGGAGGGGAGGATAGAGAGGGAGAGTGAATCACAGAGGTCGCAAAGGAGCAAAGATGAAGAACAGGGAGAATCAAGATGGATGTTGAGGTCGCCAAGGAGGAGGAGTTGAGTGGTTGAGGCCAGGAGGCAGGAGAGAGAACTGTGAACTCAGAGTGAAAAGAGGTGATTTGACCAGGGGGCCGGTAGAGAGTAGCAACAGTCAGTGAGTGGCTAGGCGAGAGAGAGAGAGCCTGAAGAAAAGGCATTTGAAAGAGGCATAAGTCTGAGTGGGGATGATAGAGGTAAGAATCCACTCAGGGAGAATCAGGGCTACACCCCCTCTGGGCCGGTTGGATCTGAGAGTATCTTGTAGCTGTCAGGTAGGTGAGTGTCAAAACTCGTGACAGAGTTGGCCATCTCAGTAAGGCCGAGGACATCAAGGTCAAGTTCTTCTAGGAGCTGGCAGATGTCAGAGGAGTGTTTGACAGCCGAGCAAGAGTTAAGAGTGGCAAGATGAAGGTTTCCAGCCTTAAAGGCCTTCCTGGGAGGTACAAATCAGAGGTACCCCCTGCGGAGATGTGGAGGGAGCTTGAGATGAGGCAGAGGAGGAAGGAAAGGAGGGCAAGGTAGCCAAGGGAGGAGAGTATGGGACAGCTAGAGAAGAGAGGAAGTTGATGCGGTGGGGGAACCGCCTATCGAAGAGGAGGAGATTAGCCTGAGGGCCTTGCACCATGACAGTGCCGTATAGGTAGACATTAATGATGACTCTGGAGGAGTCAAAGGAATCAATGAGGACTTCCCAGTGGGTGCCACCATTAATGGGAGAAGAGAAGACAGGACAGAGCACATAGATCATATGAGGAGTCCAGAGCTCTGGCGGAGGAACAAAAAAGAGGATGTCAGTAAGGGTTTGTCTGGAAGAGGGACTGGAATAGGTGATGGGGAGACCTGGGTTGGAAGCTAAGATATCCTTTTTAAATGTCTTATTACCAGACTTAGTGAGAAGGGAAGGAGAGTTGATAGAGAAGCAGTTGGAATAGATAGGAGAAACAGATAATGCCATGAGTAGGTAGAGAGAGGAGGCAGTAGGAGATAAAACAAAAACAGCGGTATGGAACAGTCACTGGGCTAGCAGGTAACAATTGCGGGCCAAAGCAAAGTGAAAAACACACCCAAATTTGACTTTCAGAAATGCACCCAAATTTCAATTCCAAAAACACAGCCAAGACTGACTTTCAAAGCCACATACTAAGGCCCCATAGGCAAGAGATGTGAGGTATGGGTTTGAGGTGAGTGCTGAAGTAAGAGCATTAGAGCATTAGAGAGCATACTGGGCGAACAGTTGGAACCGACAGAGGGGAAGATCCTGATGGGAAAAAGAAAGGGTAGGCAGAAGGAGGGAACTAACCCATGCAGAGGGAAATAAGAGCGTCTTGGTGGTCCAATTTCATAGCTGAGTGTGCTGGCAGCCCCAGGGAGGATCAGGTTGCGTTAGTAGCTTCATGTAGCCTCCTGGTAGCAGACAAGGAAGCAGATGGGGGCTTTAGAAGTGGGCCTTTGAAAACAGGCCGGCTCCACACCTCCCGGTCCCACCAATTGGAAGTTCAAGAAGAAGGGATCAATTATCAAGGCCAAAAGGCAGGCAGCACAGGTAGCAGTAAGAATCAGGCTGCCATTTTGGAATGGGTTGCCGGATACTGCAAATAGAGGTCAAAGGGTCTCAGCAGAGCAAATCAGGAGCACACAACAGCGATGTACCGATATATGCTTCTCTAAAAACATGTGGCTGCTATTACAATGCGCAACAATGCAACTTTCACTTCTTCAATCTTTCTTTTTTCTTTTTTTTTCTTTAAAGAACGATGGCCTTTTTTCTTTACTCACATTAAACATGGGGGAGAGGGGCTGTGGCAGAGAATGGGGGCCACAAGGCTTACCTTTGCATGGTGAGGCGCATCTGCTGGAGACGTGCTCGGTACAATCACAGACAGCTAATTGCATGATGAAAGGTGCGCGCGGTGAGCGCGGGGTCCAGTACTGCACAAAAACTCACTTGTCCCACCTCCATCTCCAAAACTGCTATGAGAGTCTAGCTAAAATGAGGAATCCGTGGGAGCACACAATCCATTAGAACAACAAATTACCTACCCCTAGTAATGTTCTTTCTGATGGATGCCTCCCAATGATTCCTCATCGCCCTCCCAGCCTACCCCTCTGACTGTGAGCATATATTTTTGACTTATCTCTTTCAAAGCCCATGAGTGTTATTTAATTCCTTAAAACAGATGACCAAAAAGAGGGAAAAACTAGAAACTGATTCAACAGGTGTGGTGCATGCTATTTATACTGTCACCAACATCACGTCCATAAGTGGGAATAACCATTGAGTGGCATTAACGTCGATGACGCACAGTGCCCCTGCCGGCAAAATCTTTTGCCAAGACTGCAAAGCAGGATACACATATCTAAGATGAGGAATCCATGAGAGAAACATCAGAAAGAAAGAACATTGCCAGGGCTAAGTAATGTGTTCTTCTTTCTCAATTCAGGGCCACAATGTTTATTTCCTACCTTTGCAAGTTTTGTTCTGAAGATTTTCCACTGAAATAGGGCACATGTTTAAACTTCCTATCTCCAATTCCTTGGATATTATTGTTGCTAGAGTGAAGCGACCCAAAACCCAGCCGCAAAGATGGCTAGACATTTTTTCGAATACATCATAATGATGATCAAACCAGACTTCAGCACCATGTAGGCCCATAACTAGGTATGGCAAAGACAATCTTCATAAAGGGTTTAAATGAGGCCCCAACATGTCTAGTATTTAATAGAATTTGAGTTCAATAAGTAGGGGTATTAAAAGTAACCTGATCTCCTATTTTAACTTCAAACACTCTGGGGCACAGCGCAAGGTGTCCTGAAGTGTCTTTTAGTATGCCTGCATTAGCGATAGGGCAAGCCTCTCTGTCCCCTCACTCTAGATAGGCAGCCCATCACCGTCATCTAGGGACATTTAGCTGCATGAGGGTATGGTTAGTATGGTTGGGGGGGCCATTCAGGTTATATATGATTACATGACTAATTAACAAGCAGTCAAATTGTTCATGTACAGCTTTTGTGTGGATAAGGCATTCAGGCCATTATAGACCTTTCTTTGCTGCTCAACTCGGTTCTATGTAATTTCATTGAGGAGATTTGGTCAAATCCAAATGCATCTGATTTTCTTTCCTTTAAGCCATTTGGCTTCAAATAAATGCAGGGGAAGACCCCTCTGCATCTCTCCCTTACTGTCCGACCTTAAATATTACCCTTACCCACCCCCACATATATTTGTGTCAAAATTCGGCCAAACAAATTCGATAGGTTTGGATTCGACCAAATCTCCTGCAATGAAGGGTTCCTATCCCCTGAACTCCCGGGATAAAACCTGGGGTAAGCTGCTTGGATGCAGGCCTGTTTAGACATGGTCAAAGCACAGTAGACCCATGTTTCATTTTTTTCCTCATCCTTCAAACGTATGTGAGACTTAAAACGGTCTTCATTCATGTAGCTTTCATTGACCTCAGAATGGCATGATGATAGAGGATCTGTATTCCCATAACGGTGCCGAAGTTAGAAATGATTGCCAGGGTGGAAAGACGGGTGTGTTTATTATTAATATCTGAGTAAGGCAAAGCCGGCGTAATTTCCGAAGCATTGTTTAGTCTTTTTATTGATGGAGTGGTAAATAACTTGATAACTTTGAACAGTGAGGTACTGAAGTCCAACAATACTCATCGGCCGATTCTGCTTTATGCAGATGATCCTTTGCTGATTGTATTAACTATTAATACGGATAAAACACAAATAATTGAGGTTGGCTCAAGAAGCAGTTCAAACGACATCACATTGTAAATAACTGCAGACTTGAATAAGTAAAATGTCACGAATATTTAGGGATTAGGTTTTCTGCTAATAGAAAATGGATACAGCAGATAGAGCGACCAGTAACATCTTTTCCTCATGCACTTGTGTATGAGCGCGGTACAAATAAAATATCAATATCAATGCAACATGAGCTCTTTAAAGGATCCATGCATCACTTTGGTAACAATTGGTATCTGCTGCTCTAAAAATATACCAGGGGAAGTTTGCACCAGAAGCTCTGTGGGGTGCAGAGATGAGGGGAGTTTAAAATTAACAATATGGTCATCTCTACTTGCTGCCCCAAACTCTGCACCAGCACTGCTGATCATGGCCGAATTAAGAAATAAATCCCTTAAACAGCAGGCTGACCTGAAGCTAATCCTATTTTGTATGCACTCATGGCCATGGTCTCAAGAACATCCATATAGATAACAGTAGGCAGAAGTATTAACCCTATCCAGCGTATGCGTGTGTTTACATTTCATTGATTTTGGCTCATAAAGTATTTCTTTATCAGAAAGGACTACAGAATTGTTGGTTAACACCCTCTATTATCAGACCTGGCGATATAATGATGGTACAGGAGTCAGATCGTAATGTAATGAATAAGCTTGCCCTGGATGGTATTTATCTGTCAAGACATTTCCTGGTTTTATTCAATATTTGGATATGATAGACCTGGATCAACTTTGTGAACTGCCTTTGAAATTCCAATTGCAGACATTGCTGGTGCTGTACCCTCAGGGCAGATGATGTTGCTTTTACACTATGTGCTTGTTATCTGGGACATGTGGAGGCAGCTGTTCGCTTTGAATTTTTCTGCCTGCAGGAGGCTGTTTTAAAGGCAAAGTCATTGCTGCTGGCGTTTAGGATCCATGGCATATAGATGGCATATTGGTTTAGCAGATGGAAGGATCATGTAAAACTATCTGGAAAAACAATACTGCTAAAAATAATACTGCTTTGATAACCAAACGAAAGCCTGATCGTTTGGACCTCATTAACAATGCTACATTGAAGGTTCGACACTTCACTAATAAAATGTTTGCATGCATAGTTGAATATGTCAATAATCTTTCTATTACCTATCGATTGTCTTTATAAAATCGGCGTTCATTTTCTTCAGTCTTACAGGGAAAGAGAAATTCGACAGGGAATAATAATTTGAGAGAACGAAGATAAAAGATACTGATTTACACTTTCTTTCCACTGAAGATATCCTCAGGTGCAAAAAATTTACAGAACGGGCATTGGCATCATAATATCCGTTTAAACACATGCCAACGCACCAGTAGAGCGAGCACACATGCCTCTCACATGCGCAGATATAGGCACAGAACAACCACAGATATTTTCCCTTATACACATGCACTGCATACTTACCTCTCCAATCACAGAAAGACAGTCCACAGACACCAGCAGCGCACATTTCCGGGGGTGGACTTGTCTATAGGGAACTCTGGAGATTTGCCAGTAGGCCTCTACACCCTGGGCCTCTTTTGTGTGCTATTTCCAAGTGTTCCCACAGGGAAAGCATCAGGCTTGCTGAAAATGTGTAATATGGGGCCACTTTGAAAATTATTTCCAGGGCCTCTTTTTGTTCCGAGTCCATCCAGGCACATTTCCCCTCAGGAACACGGACAGCAGGAGCGCAAGCATTGTTGCCCCCTACCCCTGCCCCTCCCAGCAGGTATAGACATGGGAAGTGTCAGTGAACACTTGCCACAGAGCAGGTGCAACACTATACAAGCATCATCATGGCAAATTCCTCCTACACACACACCGTAAGGTAATACACAGGTAGTAACAGTGTAGTCTTCTCAGAACCACACATAACAGGTAGAGCACAGGTAGGATCAGTTATTGTTATTGTTATTGTTATTTTGCACTTATATAGCGCCTTATATACCATTGGTATGGTCTGAAGGCGCTGGTAGGTTGAACGCCCTTGGGAACCGAAGTTCATATCAGTAGAGAGAGTAGAGAGAGTCAAAAAGGTGCGTGTGAGCACCGGGTATGTGTACAGCTCGTGCGGTATCGGTGTAATAGCTGCTTTCTAGCGGTAGGTGTGGTGGTTGAGAGGTCAGGAGTATGTGTTCGTTCTGGCAGGATTCATCCAGATCGGATGTGGCTGCGTTAGGCCTGAGGAGAACGCCTCGCTGGGGGGTGCGTAACCAGCAGTGATTACTTAGAGTGATGTGGGGTGAGCAGCAAATGTTGATATGAGAACAGCTATACCGAATGGTGTCATAGTATCTCTGTGTTCTATTTGAGTGGTGATGTAAGGAGAGAGTAAGCGTGTTGGTGAGATATGATGGGTTACATGCCCTTTCAGAGACTTCTAAATTCACAGAGAGGTTATTGGGTACACTTCTATATTCAACTTTCCACGGGAGGCTATTGGGCGTACTTCTAAATTCACAGAGAGGCTACAGGGCACACTTCTAAATTCAGGGGGGCTGTTGGGCACATTTCTAGAATCACAGAGAGGCTATTGGACATGCTAACTTCAAGATTTATTCATGCACAGAATAAAGATATGGTATGACTAGCAGTGGTGTGTGTCGAAGTGATCAAAAAGCCCATGTACAGCACAGGCATGACAACTGCAGTACAAGTATCCATTACCCACAGAACAGGTACAGCAAGGGCAGCAGAAGTGAAAGATTGACTGTAAGAGGACAGTTAATCACAGATAGCAGATGTGCAGCTCCTCTTCCTCCATTTATCTTCGTGCCTGTGTATGCCAGGGCTGCGCCCCAGGACTTATCTGCACGTTTATGCATCTGTTTTCAGAGTGATGCACGGATTAGGACAAACTCATGCACTAATACATTGGAGAAGCTTCCCCGAACCCCCGAATATAAATTAAGCCCCACGGGAAGAAAGCTGAGGAATATGTATGACTGTCACAGAATACGAATGAGCACCCGTGAAAGCTCAAAATGTGACTGTAAACATTTCCCTGTTCGGAGATAGGAATTGTCAATATTAGAGACAGCATGCTGCCTCTTTTTTGTCTTTGTTGGCCCAACAGAGAAAAGCCATCGAATTTGAGGCTAGCAAAAGAAATATAGGAGCTGTCCAAAGGCGGGTATTCAGAACAAAAAACAGATAAGGTAACAAATACATGAAAGCAATATGGCTGTAGAATCTCCCTAGATCTGCCAACAAAAGGCTGAATATACAGGAACAGTTTTTTTGTGTCCCCCTATCCTTTCCTCTGATGTTCAGAGTCTGTAGAAGAGTATGCAGGGCGTAGTAACAGATCATAGAGGCCAGAGGTATCGTTATCGGGCCTGCACCCTCAAGATTATCGGAGCAAACAATATAGCCTTTACATTGTAATTGTAAGTACATTTGTCTACCAACATGCCTAGTAAAATGGGAAATAATTTCCCATGAATGAATAATGACAGCTGAAAACAAATGAGGACATAATTAATATATTTTTCTGTTGAAAAAAATTGAAGTTAAACCTCTATAAATATGTCATTGCAGAAAACACAAATGTACAATACTAGAACTGAGCAGGTGAATCTAAAGACAGAAGTCCTGAGACCAGTTCAGCAAGAGGCTTAACAAATGGAACAAGAACCATAAATAATATATATGATGGTGAAAAACTAGTGGATAGAAAAAGAAGTGTGGAAAGGTGGATAGTGCGCCCCTGAAGAAATTCCTAAAAATTGTTTAGTGAGACAATGGAAGGAATGAAACATGGTGGGATAAATGTAATGAGACTGAATGATTAGTTTGGAAGTGAGAATGAATGACACAGTATTTGTACTGTAGAATCTGTATTTTTAGATGTTTGTAAACTCTTTTGTTGCACTGTTAATCGCAAACCCACTAATCCTTATGAATTTGCAAGACATGGAGGGTAATGAATGTACCTTTATATATTTATAGAATAAATTGAAAAGTTCAAAAAGTTAATTGTAATATTTATCATCACCACAAAAGCACCAGCAAGCACTGTTTACTGGGCTGAGAGGCTGACTGAAGCTGACTGAATTTTCATCGTACGTCGCTGCAAGCCCTCGACTTAGAATGCGAGCAGGAGGAAGTCTTTAAACGCAACAGGAGTGTTGCCTGAAGTAAGCGTCACCGGCTCTGCCCCCTGACACTCCCGCCCATTCCCTACAACTACCCATAGTGCAGCGCACCAGCGTGCGCACCACGAAAGCACCAGCAAGCACTGTTTACTGGGCTGAGAGGCTGACTGAAGCTGACTGAATTTTCATCATACGTCGCTGCAAGCCCTCGACTTAGAATGCGAGCAGGAGGAAGTCTTTAAACGCAACACGAGTGTTGCCTGAAGGTAAATGCACGTAAAGCAGGCCGTCTTGCTTATGCTCTAGACTTTGTTGCTCTCACGGACTTGTTGATATTACGGACTCTCTCTTATTGATCTGCACTAAGTCACGAAATATTTATACTTACTTCTAAACTACTCTCTTACATTTACAGTAAGCGTCACCGGCTCCGCCCCCTGACACTCCCACCCATTCCCTACAACTACCCATAGTGCAGCGCACCAGCGCGTGCACCACGAAAGCACCAGCAAGCACTGTTTACTGTTCACTGTGAACAGTGCACGGTGTGCGGTACTGGTGATTTATCTCTTGTTTAGGTTTCTGAAGGGGATGCCTTGGTAGAGCATTGGTAACTAGATAAACTACATTACAGTGAGGTAAGAATTCTGCCCGAGACACTGACATCCTTTGATATTTTGACTAGTAAGATAGACTTACCTAGACATCTCTGCTATACCGATATGAAATGTAAAAAAATGAAACCTGGTAATATGTTGAAAGATCCACGAGCTGATTTTTTCACTGCAGTTTCAACCCGGCGGGCTAGCCTAGCGCGTGCAGCAGCACTTCCTCTACCCCCTCCATGCGAGGGTGAAGATGAGTTATTGTTATGCGCGCAGCATGCTCAAACCAGCTAAAGTTAAACAAGGACCCTGAAAATAATGTCTTGCAATCCAATGAAACTTCGCCATCTCTCTTTGCTGAAGACTTGGTAATTCACCCACAGAAAGACATTTTGAAATCCCTCTGGGGTGAAATATCCACATCCCAGATAGAATCTGATCTGGCAAATCAATCACTTGATGACACCCCTAATATTTTCAAAACCGCAAATGTAGATATATTCCAACCGGAAGAAAATACAGATTGTATAGATAAGGGGAATGATGTGATTGCTGATGGGATCACGACGGATAATTCCAAAAATACTGACCTATGTACTCTGATGGGAATCTTTAATAGATTAATTTTGAGTGAACTAAGAAAACATACCGAATTGCTGATGCAAATAAATACCTCAGTACTTCAGGTTCCCTCGAACTTTAATGACCTACTCCATAAGAACTCGAGTAAGATATTAACAGTACTAAACAACGAAAGTAACGATAAACTAAGAGCAGAAACTATTGACATAAGTTGTACTGCTGAGGCAGGAAAGGCTCCATCTGTAGAGACAATTACCATAGACGACCCGCAGATTGAAGGTGGTGTCTCTAAACCAGAATCAAATGGGAAAACTACTCCGGACACCATGATGGGAAATGTACCCCCCAAAATCCCTCAAGATTTACCGCTTAAGGTAAAAATAACTAAAAAAGAAAAAAAAAAAAAAACAACAAGCGCAATTTAAAAACCAAAAGAAAAACCTAAGCAAAACATTGCGGACGTATCTAACAGATGTGAACTTTAAAAATATAATTGATGAAGAAAGTCAAGACTTGGTTGGTACCAATGAGACAAGTAAAGAGATGGCTAACTGCAGAGCAAATGAAGTGTTAAGATCTGAGATTGACATAGAATCAGTGAAATCTGCAGTTCAAGATTGTTACATCGAAGCTGAAAACTCAATCTCGGATACCATGAAAAATAAACTAGAAATAGTGGATATTGCTTCACAGCTATCCTCATTAAAAACTGGCCTAGTTGACATCTTTGAAATCATTAAAGCGAATGCAGCAGGCATATGTAACGAAAAGAAAGGGAAAATTGTGGAAATAACGCCTAAAGAACAGAATGTAAATAACGCTAACTCTAAAACTATTCCGGTAAAACCACCTACCAACCCTATCCCCACTTTGCAATTAAAACCACTCCAGCCAGCCGTTAACATCCATCGGGATGATGCTGTGCAATCGGTATGGAATGGTAAAACTCTGATATCTGCCATTTGTCTGTTGAACTGGGTAGCAAAGCCCTTGCGGCCTCATCTGACGGACATATGTGCGAGGTGGAGATGATTGAAGGCCAGACTTGTGACCTGACCGCTAATGCTGAACATGGTTCCAATACTTTGTTCGATAAAGAAGAACTTGGAATGCATGAGAATGGTAAAGGTGTGGAGAATGAATGCTTGGCTAAACAAGACGAAATTGCAATGATTGGGAAAAAAATATTAGATGATCAATTTAACAATAAGAAATATCCTACCTTTGGAAACAAAGCACCTGGTGAGGCCGTAAGGCAAACCCAAAAGGCATATGAAAATGTTGATTGGGTAAATAACAGACAAGAGTTAAAGAAACCAGCCTTAAGCGAGATACCTAGCTTAATAATGTCTACACTGTTCACTGAAGGTAAACAAATCTCATTGAATCGCCCTTATATTCTTTCTCTATTTTCCTCTATTCCTTGTTTAACATTGGTTTCCTCGCATGATATTGCGCTGGTAGATTTTCTCCACAAAGGAAGACTGGATTATGTTCGATTAGTAATCCCATCTCCACTTGTCAGAGATATACTGTTGAAAGAAGCTGAGACCCTGCAATGCAAAGGCTTTGACATTTATCCATACTCTCATATCGAGACAAAACAAGATATGCACGGGGTATCAAAGAATGCAGGGAGTAATACTAGCAATGACCATTCCAAAACACATGTAAACAATATGGAAGGTTTTGCTACTGAGTGGAGAGGGCTTACATTGGCACTTAAGGACGCTATTTCATCACTGCAAGCGCTGGCCAAACCCCTTTAGCACTTCTAGCAAAACCTCTATTGCATCCTGGAACTCTAGAGGCCACGCACACTTACTAAACAATACTGTCGTTACAGATATCTTATCATCTTTTGAGCTAATTCTTTTGCAAGAAACATGGGCCATAACGGATTTTATCTGGGAAGATCATGATATCTGGCAATTACTTGCCAATAAAGGACCCAAAGGGAGGCCCATGGGTGGTTTGTTAATTACATGTAAACATACTCTTGAAGCTAGGGACATCGAGATATGGTCAAACCTGAAATACTTTCTCGCAGTTACATGCACAATTAAAGTTGGAAGTAACTACATTGATATATGTATTATAAATATATACTGGAATCCGTTGAAATACAATGTTTTACAGCTGACTAAAGAACTAGCCGAAGTAACAGCAAAAATTGATGCCTGGCGCGATATGAAGTCGATGGGCTGGTTATGATGACTGGTGACTTAAATACAGATTGAAATATAGATGATATCAAAATTGACTCTTTAATGTGTGGCCTAAGTGCGACTATTAAGCAACCTAAAGCTCTGAATGATAACTCTAAGCTGAGAGGACCTATTTGGATGAACTTTGCAGAGGTTATGGGACTAGTGATACTACCAAACCATGCTCATACTTGGCATGCGAGAGGTTGCAGTTCAATACTAGATTACATCTTTGTCTCTAATGGTTTGGACACATATATATCCAATGTAAAGGTAGAGGAAATGTCAACCAGCGATCATAATCTCCTGTCGATTTATATAACGCACTCCAATAAAACAGAATACAATGTGTTTTATAATCAAGGCTTGATTGCCAACTCGAACGGCACTCGCATATGTTGGTCCAACACAAAGATTTACATCAGTCCTACTAAAAAATTATACGAATATGTCATATGAAGAATGCCGATATCATTTTGCACCATCCTCCTTTTCGAACTATATTAACGAAGTGGGCAATTCTGCATGTTGCGAGAAGAAATTTATGAAGTACCCCCTTAACCACGTCCATGCCTTTAACACCGATATTCTAAAACGTAAAAAAACAGCTAAGACGAGATATCCGAGGGATCCTAAACACAACAGATATTGGAGTCGAAAGAGAAAAGAAGCTAAGAAGCACTAAACAGCAATACAAGAATTGGCTAATTGCTAATAGAGTAGCTAGAGACCAAACGGATGGTGAAAATATGCTTGCGATAATTAAAGGTAAAGATATCTCTAATTTTTGGCAGATGATTAATGGGATCCAGCTTTCGCAAAAAGAGATATTGCTGACCTCGATCAGTGAACAAAGCTGGAAAGCCCATTTTGCAAAAATGTACGGTGATGACACTAATAACGACACATCTCATCTTGTGAAAAAATCTAGATGGACAATGGACATCTCTCCTAATAACATTACCAAAATCATTACCAAATCTAAAAAATCTGCGGCACCTGGTGCGAACAACTTATCCAACCAAATTCTAAAAACAAATACGCAGTTATGGGGGAATATTTTGCACGTGCTGTTCAAAAACATTCTCGCAACTAACCTTATACCGAATTTGTGGAGACTGGCGATTCTGATCCCAATTTATAAACATGGGCCCAGATTTTCACCAGAAAGCTACAGACCAATTGCGATTTCTGATCCTGAATATAAGATTTTTACCTCCATTATACTTGAAGAACTGGATGTTTGGGTCACTAACAACAACATAATAGATGTCAAACAAATAGGATTTAGAAAAAACGTAGGAACAAACTGTGGAGGTCTTATTTCGAAAAGTCTTCAATCGAAAACATCTAAGAAGCCAGGTTATGTGATATTTGTGGCCTCAATGGACCTCTCTAAAGCCTTTGATCTTGTCGATAGATATACTTTATGGTCAATTTTAAAAGATCTTTCGATTCCCAGACACCTATTAGAGGTGATTATCGATTTATATTCTGATACAAAGATTAAGGTAAGACTTAATTCAGCAGGACGCCTCTCTTCTGAAATTTCTATTCCTAATGGCCTAAGACAAGGCTGCAAGCTAGCAGCCATTCTATTCAATTTATATGTCTCTAAGGCCGCTAAAGCAATTTCGGGTAAGGGTTTGGTTCCACCGAAATTAGGTGAAACTGCAATTGAACGGATAGCATACGCTGATGATTTTTTATTGTTAGATCGCACAAAAATTGGGTTGCAAAAATTGATTAATGCATTTGTGGCATTTACTGCTGGTTTACACCTAAAAATTAATGCTGCTAAAACAATTATTATAAGAATGGGAAAATCAAACAAAAAACAATCTTCTTTAACTTGGTTTTGTGAGGGAAAACGATTAAAATGTCAAACTGTTCTGAAATACTTAGGATACCAATTTACAACTAACCCTGCAATGGCAATAATCAAAAGACAGCTAGAAGTCAAAGCTGAAATGATAAGGAGACAGATGTCGAAAATTGATGCCAAATATGGAAGATTCACGGCTACACCTCTGAAATGCTTTTATACTATTTCTGGTATTTCTAAACTCACATATGGTTTAGATTTTTACGAGTTTGAGGGTACAGATTTTATGAAAAAACTTGAAAGAGACATGTGGAAAGGTGTGTTGTTTTTTATCCCTAAAGGTGTTCCTATTCACGCAATTAGATAGGAATTTGGCCTGCAATCTTAACAATCAATTATTGTATGGAGAAAAATGTTGTTGTCGAGGAAATGCTTGATAAACGATACCTCATCTCTATACACGATTGCAGCAAAAGATCAATCTAACTTTTATTGCGTGAATTTAAAAACTGTAATTGATGACACTTTGTCTAATGCAGGACTCACTCTGGAGATGTTGATAAGCAAACCGCAAAAAGTGAAGTCCATACTACAATGTAATGACTGGCAAATGACTCTGGATACGGTTCAACAATCTAAAACTCTTAATCAGATACACTCATTCTGGAGAATTATTTAGAGAAATACCCCTCGCGGAATTTTAGAAACTCATTCATGAGGTTCCGTTTTGATACCTTGAAAACAAACTACATCTTAAAAAGATGGAATCTCCAGAACGGTGAATGGGGGTGGTGTAGACACTGTAAGACAGAAGGTACAGAAGAAACTTTGAAGCATATATTGTTGCAATGTCCAGCTCTTATGAAGCAAAGGATTCTATACTTCGAACAATTTGTAATACACTTACACGCTGTTGACACTGAATTGCTATGGTATCAAATTAGACATAATAGCTTGACTGTTTTAAAATTGCGAATAATGGCATTTTTGAAAAATGTCTGATTTATCCTAAATGATTGTAATGAATTTTGTCTCGTCTTCTAAACCTTTAAGATACACAAGAAATACTGTTTTCCATAGGTTCACAGATATTATGAAATTCAAGAAATCTTTTAATGCTTCATAGATTGAGTTTGCATGAATTGTTCTCAATCTTGTTTTAATCATTGTTGTTATTTGCGCTGTTTATACTCTTTTATTCGAATTGTCATGTTTTTATTCCAATATGTTTAATATGTTTGTACGATCTGTGATTGAAGAAAACTGTATGAAATGTTGTTTTATTTTCTTATGATGAACTATTTTGTAAAGGTTTAAACAAACCACAAACAAACAAATAAATAATAAATAATATTATCATTATATTGAGATTCATAACTTCTCTTAAGTAAGGAGTCATCAGGGTAAATATTGTGTGTGTGAGTACCTAATATGACATAAGACCATCAAAGCACCATCCAATGTTGATAGCCAAAAATGTTTCCTGCATATTATCTGCTGCTGAAGTCAAGTGGTGCCAACTAGCTGTTCTATATTCACATGTATTTGATTTAATTTAACACCCGTACCTATACTGACCATTCCTCTTTTGTAAATTATTACTTAGAACATCATGTACTAAGAACATTGTTGTAGCTCTTATTTTTTATGTTGTTGCTCTCAGGCACTTACCATAAAATCAGTCAAATAAGAGTAGTACTGAATGATAATTACTGGAGTAGCTCTTAGCAATCATTAATACACTTCACAGAATATTCTGCTTGGCTCAGCCATTCAGGAACCACAATTCAAAGCAAATTCCTGCAACCAATACCTGATATTTGCTAGGAATCCCAGTTCTGGCCCTGCTGAGTCAAGCCAAATGCCTTTGGTGCCTTTGCCCTGGCTCCCATAACCCAACCCATCCTGTGGCTCACTCCTCGCTCCCACACCTTGCCACACATTTGCCTATGCTAGTCAGAAGGATGCCTCATTCTTCCTTGATCATTGCCCACTTCTTTCTTCGGGAGCAGAGGTGGGGTGCGGGATCTCCCCCACTTTCCTTTTTTTATGCATGCAACAGCCCAGCATATGTCCTTAATGCCCTGATAAATTAGAATCACAATACATTTAACACCTCAAGAACATAAATCTTCATTCATTTCAGGGGGTTTTTTGTTTTATTTGTAACCATAATGTCCCTTTAATAAAGTTTTTTCACTGAATTTCATAGATTTTTGTTAGAGCAACTTAACCATAACGACCCTTTAACAAAGTTTTTGCATTGTATTTCATACGTTTTTACCAGTGCATGCTATTTTCCAATAATTTACTAATATACCTACCCAATATAGCAATATTTGTGTCCCATTTACAAAGTGTCACCTTAAAACTCTGCCATTTCCCACCTTCTGGAATCATTTTTAACACTTCTATACACTTTTTGCAACTAATTCAACTAGTTTTGCATCCATAGCCGTCTACGAGCATCTGACTTCATAGCGAACCTTCCGGACAGTGCCACAAGACCATTCGCTGGCGCGTGGCATGATGACGTGTCCGAGAATCTGTCCGCACTTCACGATAAGATCTCTGCTTCTCGGACAGTTCAGAACTGCATTTTCTACTGATCTAAGAACCTTCAACTTCAAAATTTCCCTTGCACAGCTCTAACACCTATTCCTACCCATTATCCATTAACAATCTAGTACACAGTACATACTTTTAGCAAAACTGCTATTTAACTTAAAATGGCATCAGCTAATGCCATCCCTCCTCCACAAGAGCCACCACCACTACTGTAATCAAGGAACATGAGAAACACTGCCCCCTACCTTAGAAATAACACACGTGCAACATTTTCTCTTGTCCACCTACCCCTCCATATTAGTGTTTGGCTCCTCTTCCCTCATTTCCCTCCCCACCTTTCGTTCTCAGATCTCCTGCCCAAAAAGAATACATCCAAAAACAACAAAAGACATATTCATTTAGGAACCACCTTTCACAGTTAAAAAATAGAACTAAAAAAATAAAACTTGTATAGACTCCATCTACTTTATATTTCTCAGTAAAGTACATAGATTCAATAATATTTTCCAACATTTCCATTTGCATTTTGTGTTATGCTAATGGGAATATTGTGGCGTTCATCCTCCGTTCTAGGGACTGGAACGGTGGATACCGGCCCAGCAGCCCAAGTTATCAGCCCAAGCAAAGCGAGGGTGGATAACGAGGTCTCTGGACCATTATCCTCCCATTCCAGCCCCTGAAATGGGGGATGAATGCCAATAGCAACCTAGGTTCCCAAAGCAGGAACCCGGGGTGCTAAAAAAAGAGGATTTTTCTTCCTACACTGGGATGCCTGTGGCGTCCGGGTGTAGGAAGGAAAATCCTTTTCCAAGATGGCCACCATGGAAAGGGAAGGTGAGGGTTCCATACAGGGCCCCTCTTCGCTTTCCATGGCAGCCTGCAAAAGGCAAAAAGAGAACCTATGACCATATTACGAGCACATTTTTCTTCCCTTTCAGATCTATCCTAATTTAGAATAACTTTACCACAAAGCCAGTCCCAGGTGGACATGGCCACTTTAATCCTATGTTTTGTCCCTTGTGGTCATGGGCAGTAGCCAGATTGTCCGGATCATGGCCTTATTCCATGACCCGGACAATCTGGCCACTGTCCATGGCCACAGTCTACCCCTCCGTCACTAAAGGTATACCGCTATTTTTTGTAGCTACATTATGACACTTGTCAAATAATAAAACACTGGCACATTTGCAAAACCATGCTTGTAGGTCCTTGCCAATGCTCCTTACGCAAGTTTGCTGGAAATCCACCCATGTTTTATTTTTTCAAAGGTGTCAAATGTATGCACATACAATCGTCATATAACCGCCATTTGACAAAATCCATTCAGACTTCACGAAAACATCTATATCTATATCTATAATCTTTTTGCAAACCTTTGTGTAGATTTGTGAAATGGCACCACATTTATAAGCCTTTACAATATTTTGGGACCCCCTTCTAATTTTGCTTCCTCTTGACAGAATCCCACCAAACTTTGCAAAAACATGTATATCTTGATCTATTATCAGTTTGCCAAATGAAGGGTAGATTCGTCAAATGGCACTTCATTTATAAGCTTTTACATTATTTTGGGAACCCCCTTTAATTTTGCCCCCTCTTCACAAAATCCCATCAAACGTCAGAAAAACATTCATTTCTAAATGTATTATCAGTTTCCCCAAATTAAGTGTAGATTTGTCAAATGGCACCTCATTTATAAGCCTTTACGTTATTTTGGGACCCCACCTCTAATTTTGCTCCCTCATGACAGAATCCCACCAAACTTAGCATACTCACTCAGCATCATCTCAGAATTATACATGCAACAGTTCATGCAGTTCCATTAAGTGGCTCCAAAGTTATAAGCCACCCAGGAACTGCATTTCACCAAACCTGTAATGCTGAAAAGAAACTACTGGACGGATTTTTACGCAAAGTTATAAGCCACTATAGTGGCTGTGTAGCTGTGATTAAATTGCTAATCCCATAGGAAGAGCACTTTTTGGGCGGCTTATAACTTCGCTCTCCCTGGACAAATCCTCACCAAACTTTGCAAAAAAGTATATGGCCCACTCTGAATCATATTGCTAAGTTTGGTGAGGTTTGGTCCAGGGGGGGCAAAGTTATAGGGGGTCCCAAAATGTCTTTTTTTCCCATTGACTGAATGGGGAAAAAACTTTGCTCAGGCGTACAGCCCAAACCGCTAGACGGATTTTCACCAAATTTGGGGCAGGAGCAGCGGCTTGGTCCCGAAAGCGTGCTTTTGTACATTTGCTGAAAATCCGTCCAGTAGTTTTTTTAAAACGACCAAAAAGTAGGTCACAAAAAATTAGTGATATCTATGTCCGCTCCGCGAACAGGGAAGTGTATATATATGCTCCTATATATATATATATATATATATATATATATATATATATGCAGGTGGCACTTGAAGTCTTAAGCTTATACTCAAGAAATCCCCATGATGAAGGCATCCAAGATATTTATGAGGCTTTAATTGAATAAAATGTGATCGAAGAACAACATCATTAATTCATGTTTCTAGTACAGTTCTCACACAGATTTTCTTTAGATTTCAAAAAGATGTCTTTAGGCAAACAAAAACTACATAAATGTGTGTTTGGTTTGCTCCTGGTTATGCTAATGTCTATATGCAAAAATATGAACAAGGATGTTTTTAACTACTGAGAACATTGTATATTGATGGAGAATACTGGCTGAGGTTCATCAATTATGTTTTCATGGCATGTCAAACATGAAGTGTTAGAGGACTTCAAACATGATGTCACTGTAGGTCAATATAATTCGTAGCAACAATAGATAATAGCAAACGTACATTATCTGGAAAATGCTGACATTTTTGCAAAAGAGAAATGTATTGTTTCAGTTTATCATAAGCAATTTGATTGTAATTTGTTTTTGAGGTGTGATTCCCATTATCCAAAAGTATTAAGTAATCTACCTTAGCCACAATTTTTGAGAGCAAACATACATACATGCACTATAATGATTTCTAGACGGATGCACTTTTCACTAAGGCCAGTCTTAGTGCAAGGAAACACGGGACAATTTTGAATTGAATTAAATGCATTACAAAGTATGGCAATAGTTTAAACGAGGGATTAAACACAGTTCAACCCTCATAGAACCAGATTCAGAACTGAAAAAATGATTTCCAAATACACCAAAGTTTATATATGATAGGCAGCAGACTCAAGGATATACATATAAAGATGATCATATTTATTTGAAGAATTATCAAAGTGTTTTATAAACTCTAAGACAGGGTTCTTTCCCATCTGTTTTGTGTAATCATTGTAACATTGTGACAATGGAGGTGTGATATATCATAATCTTACCGGAGGTGTGTTGCTGCCTGTCTCACTAAGAGCACTGTTTAGTCTAAGATATGTCCTTGTGGCAAAGTACACTGGTAAAGCAAGAATAACGGAGGACCAAATTGGGGAACATAGAAGTCAAATTAAAGGAATAGTTCACTCTAAAATTTTATTGTCCCAAAAGATGGGCAATAATCAAAAATATATGTAAAACATATTTTTAAAGAAAGTTCCTATGTAGAGTTTTGAGCAAATGAGGCTCAAAATGTTTACATGGGAGAATCCATTTTGTGATTTCAAGCAGCCTCCTCTGTGCACATTAAGCTCTGCTCTGGCGGCACTAATGGAGCAGCAAAAGCCCCCTACTGGGAGCTTTCGCTTACTGCAGCCAGAGCAGAGCTTAACATGGAGAGGAGGCTGCCTTCACTTTCATTGTGAAGCCAAGCCCAGGGAAGCACAGAAAACATAAAATGAAAGGCAGAGCAAATCCATGCAATTATGAATACTTCGCCAGCATGCGGCAGAGTTTTCATAATTGCTGCTACTTTCGTTTCTAGTTTCCCGTGTGCGCGGGAAACTAGAAAAGAAAGTGACAGCAATTATGAATATTCTGCCACATGCTGGCGAAGTATTCATAATTGCCTGGATTTGCCTACAAGAAAAGGTGCAGCAATTATAAATACAACATTGTTGTATTTATGATTGCTGTGGTTAGAAAACCACGGAAATCATGAATATAACGCAGTGTATTTATGATTGCAGTGGCTTCAGCTTTGAGCCTCCCGGGCTCTCCTGGGCCAGGGAGCCCAGGAGACGCAAAGCTGAAGCCACAGCAGTCATAAATACAACACAGTTGTATTTATAAAGCTTTGAGCCTCCCGGGCTCCCCCGGGCCGGGAAGCACAGGAGACTCAAAGCTTAAGCCACGGCAGTCATAAATACGACGCGGTTGTATTTATAAATGCCGGTACTTTCACTTTGAGTCTCCCTCTGGCTCCCCCGGCCCGGGGGAGCCCGGGATACTCAAAGCGAAAGCTGCAGCAGTCATAAATACAACACGGTTATATTTATAAATGCTGTGGTTTTCTTTTTAAGTTTCCTAGAGGAGCCCAGGAAACTTAAAAAGAAATCCCCGGCATTTATAAATACAACAATATTGTATTTATAAATGCCATGAATATAAAAGGAAGGAAAACAAATTAAAAAGCACTGGCCAGGATGCAGCCTTCCTGCCTGCATTCTCTGCTCTCCTGCACTAATAAAGCAAAAGCCACCTTCTGGCAGCTTTTGTATATTACAGCAGGTGGTTTTTTCTTCATTAGTCCCGCAAGGGCAGAGCTTAACACAAGCACAGGAGGCTTATCCATTTCACAAAATGGATGGCTCCTAGTGCTAGAAATGTTTGAGTTTCAGCCTCATTTGCTCCAAACTTTACATAGGAACTTTGTTTAAAAATATTTTTTATATATATTTTTTATTATGAGCCATCTTATTAGCCAATACAATTTTAGAGTGAACTATTCCTTTAAGAATCAAAAAGGAAATGAGCAGCCACATGAAAATGTGCAAAAAGAATTATCTTATTTCTCAGTTAAGATTGAACGTTTTTAAAATTGAAAAAGAACACTTTAGAGGACAAGACAAGAAATGCTGCAGAAAGAAACTTGGTGAATTCATAGATTGAAGTGTTGTTATCCATGAGGAATGATTGAGGAATGGTCATTTATAATTTTTTTTGTAAATTGGAATTATGCATCATAAATCGTGACTGATTATGCAAGATTAAGAATATTTTGTAAAAGGATAATCTTTCAATTGTGTCTGGGCAGACATTGATAAGTACCTACTCTGCTGATATGTTCATAATGTTCATAATGTATCAGTGAGGTACTACAGGTTTTTTCAGTTTGGGGGTAGATGGTACTAATACGGTAGAAAGAAATGATTTTCGGGATATGGAAGGGATTTCATTTTGAGATAACAGTGAGCTCACACGACCGAACACAGTCTTGGTTCAGATTCCTGGGACGGTATTGATAAATAATGTTGATTATTTTTTGGTGGCTTCTTAGAAATGTGTGCAGTAAAATTATTTTGTAATTATATGTTGTGTACATTCTTGAGGAGGTTTAAATGAGTAGCCTGAATATGGCATGTGCACTAAAATATGTAGCCATTTCAATGCTGGATGTTTAATTGGCGGCTCTTCGCGAATTTGAAAATACACTACAGTTAAGAAAAGGAGTTAAGAAAATCACACAATGCAATTGAGTACCCTTTTAGAAAATGATTTGAACGGTTGAGCAGACCTATCATGTTCTGTGAAATGAGTGCCCCTTACAAAAGGCTATCTTCCTATAACATTCATATTGCCCCTAAAACACATCACGACCAATAGATCAGTTGGCGTTTACGTAGCAGGAGATACATTGGCTGACACAAAGTAAATATAGGAAAGGAAGCCAGTCATTATTCAGTGAAATTGCCTTAATGCCATATCGCCACAAAGTGTTGGTCATCTTTCATTGGCATCCCCACTAAAGAACCCGCAGCCAAATGAGAAATAGACTGCCATTAATGTATGGGTTGAAAGGATAAATCATTCTAAGTATCCAGTAATTTGATTTATTAGGTCACAGCAACTAGTAGGCAAATTAGCTCACAAACCGAGAGTCATTCAAAATGGATGTTGATGAAGAGGAGCCAGTCAAAATTATTAATCTACTTGTGGTTATGGTTATGTTGCATTGTGTTGCAAATGACTATTTAAGAGAGAAACATAGTGGGTACGGTTTTTCTTACAGTTTCCGGAGCATTTTCCTCATATTATGAAAAACATTTCCGATGTTGGACCATATGTAATGTTTCCGTAAGCAATGGGTTCCGACCGACGACTGGTGTCTGTATAATAACACAATAATAAATGTATCTCTTGCTTACACCGATAAGAGTGGATATTTTTGTCACTTATCAATATTCATTCTTTTTTTTAATCTGACACAAATAAGTTGTGAATTTTGTAGCTGTATATTTGATGCTCATTACATTTTTTTAAGTTATGATATGTTATATGGCATTTGTATAGTGCCTACTGCCATTGGTATGACCTCAAAGCGATGTGGGGATGAACGCCCTTTGGAAGACTATATTGAGAGATGTGAGAGGTGAAGAGGATTTCAAAAATGCGTGTGTGCATTGTTTGCCAGCTCAAAGGCGGGTAGGGAGTGGCTAGCAACCCGTAGTTATCAAGGTGAGAATGTGGGTGCTGTGACAAACTGTGAAGGGAGTGGGAGAGTCAGAACAGCCAGATCATGTGAGCGGTTGGTCCGACTTTTGTGTGGGTGTCAGCTGTATTCTACTGGAGATGGTGATGCGTTTTTGGGTGTGTGTAGTCAAATTCAGTCGGGAAGTTTACACCCTGGAACCCAATGGAGTAAAGGTAAGCATGGCAGTGCAAAAAAGCAACAAACATCAATTGCGAATCCCACACACCGGACCCCAAGGGAAGAAGGGGAAGCATGGCAACGCAAAACAGCAGCAAAATTCAACTGGCAAACTCACACCCTGGACCCAAAGAGAAGAAAAGTAATGTGAGAAACCTGAAGGTGTCTCACTTGCTAGTCCCTGAGGATCTGTCCTCCAGATGGGCAGGACACGGCCATCGCTATTGTATCCAGTTCCTGGGGGTGGACTAGTGCGAGAGGATCACCTGGATGAGGGATCTTCAGGGAGTGGAAGTGGGGCGCCGACTGGTGAGACGCGGTACCCCCTTCTTTATGACACCTTTTTCGCATCCTACTCTGTAGGATATTTAGAAACTCTTCCCCCTCCCTCCTTTTCCTCCACAAACACTTTCATACACTGCAAAAGATAACAGACGAACACCAGATCCGTTTTCCTGACATGTCCCAACACAAGGTTCAGGCAGAGTCAGGCAATTGCTGATAACTACACACACCTGATGGCCCTTTCCCTTCCCCACAGGATAAAATGTGGAGCACGAGACCACACTTAGAGCAAGTCCAAACATACGAGGAAGCAGCTATCCCGGGATGGCAGTTCAAACAGAGGAGAAAGGCGGTGGAAACCAAAAGGATGACAAGGAGGGAATTGCCCTTGCCCTTTTCAACCCAGAGGCGCAAACCCTTAGAGAAAAGAACAGTGAGACTAGGAATTGCAGCTGGCGATTGGTGTGACAGATGTCAACGGTACACAGGGCCCTCCCGCACTGAAAGCCAGGGCGGGGAAAAGAGCTTGCTGCCGTGGTACCGTCCTTGACTCCAGCAGAAGGAAAGCCAACAAGTTCAACACAGCCAGTGAGTCGGAGGAAACAGAAAGAGAACCGTACTGTGCTAAACTCAAAGTTGCAGTGGAAACATTTGCATAGAAGAAGAGAAGATAATAGGCAAAGGTCTTTTGTGAACAACCGAGGTATTAGGATTAGAGTGTTCCAGCACTGCATGGGCGCTCATTCAAAAGACTCTAATGAATGCCCCGCTCCTGAACAAGGAGGATATGTTGAAGTGAGAGAAACTACAAAAACCAAGAGGCCCTAGGGGAGTCCGGCGTGAGAAGTCAAAGTGATCATACAAGGGGCAAACCAAAACCCATGTACAGTCAAAAGTCTTGACACATTGTGAAAAGAAAGTGAACTGTGTTACTGAGGGGAACGCCATGAAAATTCTGATGGCATGAAACCTGCACTTGCCAAAGAATCACAGAGTGACCCAGAGAGATGTAACCGCCCTTCAGAAGTCTCTGTATGAATTGGCAAATGCTTTGAAAGGCGGGTGAGGGAAGGTCTGAGCCCGAAAGAGAGGGACCTAAGTAAAGTGGAGAAGGTAATCAGGAGGATTGCTTAAAGAGACATTAAGATTCCTGAATATTACAAGATGATGATGCTGTGAATAGAAAAGCTAAGTGAACTGCATTGTGATGACAACCGTGAACCCGACAGAGGAAGGATCACAGTGAGTTCTTGGTCTGAGCTCGATTGAGCTCTGATGTTACTGATGTTACGAAGGCCCGGCTGAGGGGGATCCTCGGATGAAGAGTAATTGCCCTACGTGCAGAATAACAGAAGGAACTTTTGTTTGTTGTTTCCGATACATCAGGACCTCTGAAGCAAAAGACTTTGCATAAAAGATACTTGGGCACAGAAGGCCCTGATATCGTGAGAAGGAACTATAACCTTGTGCCGGAGAAGCCCAGGAGTGTGCTCTGCTTGAGGGTCCCGCCTTGTCCTGTGCTTCAAATGTGAGGAAGGGAGACACTGGCCATAACATCCTGACTTTTCATTTGAGAACACTTGTTTCTTTCTTAGTGAACATTATCCCACACTAGTTTTGTAGCATAGTGGTAAGGATTGGCAATAGGTTTTTCTTAGTAAAGGCCCTTTTTATTGGACTAGACTCCACTAGGACTGTATTATTATTATTTGATGGTCGAAGTTTGCTCCCATCTTAGATTTCGGTTTAGATTAGCTCACCCATTTTTACAGTTTAATAAACACTCTTGAACTGTGATCAATTTTGTCTGTCTTACTTTGATAACATACCTTCCTTACAGTAAGCATGGCAATGCAAAACAGCAGAAATATTCAACTGGCAAACCCACACCCTGGACCCAAAGGGAAGAAAGGCAAACATGGCAATGCAAAACAGAAGCTAAATTCAACCGGCAAACCCAGACCCCACTATATATATGTTTCTAACAAAAGCATTTACAACAAATTGCGTGACAACTATTACTATATTTAGATCAGTAGGTGACTAGGAATGTATACTTAATAATGTGCATTTAGCTCTGTAACATTCCTTATTTTATAATTTTCAAAATCATGCTTACATCTGTATAAAAAACGAATTCACCTAAACAGAAGAAGCATTAGATATCCAACTAAAAATCGACACATCGGGATTTTTGACATCATGTCAGGTAGGCATGCAGTTCCTGTCAGCAGATTCGCCTTTGCATATCTCTGCTCCAATCTGGATTTTCTCTTCAAGTCTAAGTTTCATAGCTCCGGTGTTTCAATGAAATATTCCAACTCCTCAGTACAATGAGCCTCATTACGAGGTTTGCAGTAACCCACCGGTGCCAGTAACCCACCAGCGCACATAAGGAAAACAGATGTCAATGTGAAGGTACTGAAGCATCTAAACAACAAAGAATTCGAACAACCATGACAGACCTTCAAAACATGTTGATCGCGATCACCTCTCAGTCCATGATTCCCTTTTTAAATTACATGAAGCCAATAATGAGAACATCAAAGACCAAGCAACTGTCCTTACCCTGATCCACACCAAACAAATCCATATAGAAAATGTCATTAATGCCACCGGTGGGTTGCCGCCAACCCTGTAACACGAAATCCGGCGCCTGACTTCCCGGTGCCACTGGGACATTACAAGTCCCGGCGGAGCAGGAAGTCAGGCGCCAGATTTTGTAAGCCCCATTCCCATGGAGTCCCATAGAACTGCATGGGAGTGGGGAGACTGAAGCACCGGCACCGTTGCTAACGGTGCTGGTGCTTCTGTGATGATTCTGGCTACTGGGGCTGATGCGACCAGGAGGGTCAGACCTGTTGGTTGCAGCGACCACGGCAGGCAGACTTGTAGTGTGGTGGTCCAGAAACAAGGGGGCTCGTATGCTTACTGGCAACCTTTTATCCGGACTGCCACACTTGTAATGATGCCCAATGTCGTTTTACCACCATTCCTGGAGATAGCATGTTATTCCACCCTCATTGAATAAGGGGCACACTTACGTATGGCAACCCCATGGTTGTCGCTGTCCTGCTCCTGTTCGGACTACATGCAAGGGCAGGAGTAATGCATATATGTATCATTTATTACATTTATTTTGTCTACTAAAGGTCACATAGACCAATGCTGATGACTTGCAATAGCACTGATGTACATTATGTTCTATTTACTGATTTTTGGGGGGATGGGAATTTAAAATAAGGTGCAATGAGAGAATCAGCCCTTTCTGGTCGTATTTTTGCATAGTTATCTGCTGTCCAGATACTTATTTCAACAAGTCTCAGTCCATTAGCTCATGTGGGGAGCCGGACACTATGCATATATTAATATTAGGTTTCCATCTATAGGTACAAACACAGGGAAGACTTGTTTAAAATGCTCATGTTCTGCTTGTCTCTCTTACAAGATGCATTGTGTGCTCCCTGAGATGCAATAAGGTCATGAAGATATGCTTGATTACCATTATGGCTTCCAGGAAAAAGTCCTGTGCATGTGACATAAATGCCAGATAATTCTGGGGTAACGGAATTCCCTGCAGTCCTCTACAGTTGAGCACAGTATTGTGGGAGAGCACACGCAGACCTGTATCACCTATCTTGACACGCCAAGGTTCTGTACCTTCATTACATGCCAGAAATGAATGCATGATCCCTTTCCGCACCTCTGAACCATCTGCTTGCATATGGAGGAGCAGTCTCCCGGACGGATCGCCAAAGTCTCTTGTCAAGACCGAAAAGTCATTAGATCACCAAATTGACTCCCTTGAAAAATCGAATTGTTTCATATCAATGTATTGTTTGTAAAAACATTGTTGGGACCAACAATACGTTTTTTCCTAGTAAAGAGCAATTCCAACATATACTGTGGAAATCGAAATAATATTGTACCTCCTATCGCATTGTTTGAATGTATGTTGGCCTACGCCAAGTTGTCTAGAAACATTGTGTACATAGATTCCGCGGCAAGGTCTTGACCTTAATGTATTGTGCAAATCGCCATCTTGAATTAAGCCGTCATTTTAGGTACTCTTGCAGTGTGGAAGTCACCCTGAACAACAAAATGGAGGCCGAATGACATTTCGAGTGGGATTCTGGCCGTTGTGACCTCCGCACACATGAATAAGTAATATGCCGCAGGCCACTTGTTGGGGTCGTGAACTGAGACCTTGTCTTATCCTTGACCTATGTGTAAATGAACAACTGTATCAGCGGAACTGATCAAATTGCATACATTATGGGATTGACCTGGCAACAAACCCTAGGCCTGGTCCAAAGAATGGTTAACCCGCGAGGGGGTTGGCCAAGGCTGGATAAAAAGTATAAAAACCCGAGTATCCCAATGTACGGTCTCTCACACTAACACGGCGAACTACCGTTGATGGTTCGTTCTGTTACTCTGAGGGCCGAATAGCTATCCGTATGTCAATTGACTTTTGGTAATTGTTGTAACTTTGAATAAAGCGCTTTGTATGTCCTTTGTAACCTGTGTTGGTGTGTTTCCTTTGGGCTACCCGGCCTCATATCAAATTTTCTGTTTCCACAGTTGGCGCCCGAATAGGGACCCTCAAGATTGATGCCGGATCATTGAAGGTTGACGCAGACTATCGAACCGGGATCGGACGGTGTGATTCTGCGGGTCCGACCGATCGAGACGCGATACCTCGGCAGCGCTGCACGATCCGATCCTTGGACGATAGTCGTGTGGTCTGACACGGCATCTTGACGAGGGTCCAATTTTGAGGCGGGCAGATTTGCCGAAACCACCAAACGCAAGGTAAAATTCGTTAGGTAGGTTTGGTCAGGTGCAGTCGTGACCCGGCTCTTAATTTAACCCTGACACTTTGAATTTGGCGTATTGTATCTGCAGACACAATTATTGAACCAGGTAACACCAATTTTTTGTGAAATGCCTGGGAAATTGTCTAGCTGTTTTAGGGCTCTGTTCCGCAGCGATCGGCAATTCTTGGAATTTAGCCGCCCGGCACCACAGGAGGGGTCGCCGGCATGTACTATGTACTGTAAGTATGGCATTGGAAGTATAGTATTTAATGATATTTGGCACAGACAGACCAGACATGCCTCCGAATTTCAGTGGCCAATCAACGGTAGTTTTGAGATCCCCCGTATTGAATACTTAGAATCGATCTTGTTAAAGAAAAAGGCTAGACCAGCAGCCTTTGATGTGTTACAAAATTGGAAGAAAGAAGCATTGCAGCATCTTAAAAGTAGGGATAAACATGCACGTCGTCATAAAACAAATGCTGAAAAAGCATTATTATATGATAAAGAAAAGCAGTCAGAATCAGTTAAAAATATGGATAGAGCCTTTTCACTCGGGATCCAGAAAATGTATCCCTCTAAGGATTTCCATGTGTCTGAGGAATTTATTGAGAAATTATTAAATGAACGCAGGCCCGATGCCTCAGCGCCACCTCCGTATGCTCCTGTTTTGGGCACTCTGCCCATTCCTGCTGTTGTTCCTGTTGCTATTCCTGTTCCCCCTGTACAGCCTATAGTTCCTAGTCCTTTGGTTGTCGTTCCTCCGCCTGTCGCACCGCCCCTTCCCCCTGCACCCTTTGTTAAATTTACCTATACCTTCGCTCCCTAGTAGCCCCGTATTGATTGGAGTCGATCCAGGTGCAGGGTCAAAGATTGTGACTCGTAGTACTGTTTCTGCAGATAGGAAACAGGAATTGTTTGCATGGGCTAAGCATTGCATGGAGAAAGGTGATCAAGCTAATGTTTTTTCTACATTATCTAATTTGAATAGTTTTCCCGAGAAAAATATTTTTATCGAAGGTTTGGGGACTCATTTGTGTGTGATGTGGAGTAGATTACAAAATTCGGATCTTCCACAGGGGGTGAGAGATCTGAATGCTTTGGCACTTTCGAGGGACACAGAGCAGAAAGTATATGGACATGTTGAAAGATTGTTTGAGTTTAGGAAAGACTTTGAAAAATCACGAGATGAGGATGATGAGGACGATAGAATATATGTACAGAAGCGGTTCCTTCCGTGCCAAAGAACAGCACCTGAGGAAGTACGAATTTGTACCAAAGATGCGGTCCGATGGATCTCGGATTCATCGATACCGCCAGACGAAGTGTATGACACGTATAGTCAGTATACAGTAGAGATGCAAAGAAAAGTAATTCAGGTGATGGTGCAGCACCTGCAAGAGGAATGTGTAAGAAAGAAGGTTAGTTGCCCCATAGAACTATTGGGGATTTGTAAAAGGGCTTTTTCGCCCGACACTTCTACAGCTGCCTTAGCGCTCAACCTGGCTCTATTGCTTAGTAAGCGGCCGGAGGTATCTATATCTCAGTTGCCTATGAGAGAGGTTCCTCCGACCTTTGTCCCAAAAGTTGAGATCCCCGCCAACGCGGCGACTGGTGCCCCCGCGGTGGATATCCCTGCACATTATGTATCGCAATTCGTTCACGTCCCGTTTTCACGACAGGAAGTGAACACAATTAGACAATCAGTTCCTGATATTAGAAAAAACCCGACGGGGTTTTATAAAGAAATAGAGTCCGTTTTACAGTCCTCTGTGTTCACCTTGAGTGACATTGACTTGTTATTCCCTGTACTCCTACCCGTAGATGTATGGAAACAGGTTCGGACAATAGACGATGTGCCAGGGCTGGGAGATACGTGGGCAAATATGATTAGAATTGATGGAGAAAGACCAGCTGGTGAGAAACCGCCACAGGTAATACTTACTTTACCTGATAGGATTGTCACTAAACTAAAAACTATAATTCCAGAAAAAAGGATTATTTGGGACAAGCTTACGGCCTGTGTTCAAGGGAAAACTGAAGGCGCCACCGAATTTTTCAATAGATTCGAGCAGGTATTTTCTGACTTCAGTGGACAGGATTCGGGGAAGAGGTTGTTCGTGGACAAATTTGTACGTGGATTGTTACCTGACATCCAGTCACAAATTATGTCCTCTGAGAGCGCTTGGCTGGCAAAATCTCAATCTGAGGTTTTGCACATGGCTCAGTATTATGAGAACCGTGTTAATAATGAGAAGGAAAAAATTGAAAAGAGAAAGGGAGATTTGAAAAACAAAGTATTATTACAGCAAATTATTAGAAACCCCAGAGGAGGTACGACACAGACTAGAGGTCAGTACGTTCCAAAAGGAAATGCTCCTCTGAGTACTGTGAATATTAATCAATGCGCTTATTGCCGCCAGGAAGGTCATTGGCGAGCACAGTGCCCTGTCCTTCGCCAGAGGTCAAGCAGTGCGTTTGGGGGTATGGGTAGACGACCTAGGGGCCGCCCTGGAGCAGGGGCCCCGACAGAGGTCAACTTTTACAAGATTCACAGCAACCTTTTTCACGGGAAAATCAGACCTCGAGTATGGACTCGAGAAACATATTTGATCACCCTTCTGCTGCCTACCTTTCTGAAGAGCTTCCTTCTGACGAGGCTCCGTTTTATTAGGATTGCCCGAAGCAGGGTTTGGAACCTTTGCCTATTCCCGTTAATCAAAAAGGCCCCTACGTTGAATTATTAGTGGGGAATAGGAAACACCAGTTTTTGATTGACACTGGAGCACAGAAGTGCTCCATTGATCATTCTCGGGTTCCAAACATCCCACTGTCAGGGCAAACAAATGTTTCCGTAGGGTTTTCTGGTGTACCAACTGTCTGTCCGGTTTCTATGCCGGTATCCGTTTCTTTGGGTCCCTTTATAGACCATTGTCCTTTTCTTCTCACTTCAAACTGTGGAGAGAATTTGCTGGGGTTGAATTTGTTAAAGAAATTGAACGCAGTAATTCATTGTTCTTCGGATGGAGTACGGCTAACGGTTTCACCACAGCAACTTCCTAATTCTCAGTTCTTGATTCGACCTTTACCTCCCGAGTTCAGCATTGTCCCGGAATGCTTGTGGGCGGTGGACAACAATGATGTTGGAGTGTTACAGATTGAGCCCGTTAAAATAGTCCTGAAACATGGGGTGAAACTGCCACGCATCCCGCAGTATAAAATATCAGTAGAAGGTGAACGTGCTTTGAAATGCATTGTCTCCGATTTTGTACATCATGGGGTGATCGAGGAGATTACAGGTAGTTTGTGTAACAGTCCGATCTTACCTGTATATAAGAAAGGCGACAATGCAATTCCATACCGGTTTATAATTGATCTTCGTGCTATTAACCGGGTGGTCGCCCCACAATTTCCAATTGTGCCTGATGTGACGACGATATTAACAATGATCCCTGCTTCGGCTACGCACTTCAGCGTTGTGGATCTGAAAAACGCTTTCTTTAGTATCCCTATACATAAAGAAAGCAGATATTTGTTTGCGTTCACCTTGGGGGGACGCTCATTTACATTTACAAGGGCACCACAAGGGTATACTGAAAGTCCCAGTATTTATAGTAGAGCTTTAAAAGAGCAGCTCGACACCCTTGAATTGCCACCTACTTGCACGCTGCTTCAATATGTTGACGATTTACTTTTGGCTGCAGATTCTGAGAAAGCCTGTAAAGAAGGCACTATACTGTTGCTTGTTCATCTAGCTAAAAAATGGTCACAAAGCTTCGCTTAACAAATTTCAATATTGTTGTCAGGAGGTTGCCTATCTAGGCTACCTCCTGTCAAAGGAGGGGAGAAGATTGACACCTGAAAGAATAAAACACATTTCTGGCATGTCTGTTCCAAAAACACAGAAGGAAGTCAGAGCCCTGATAGGGATGGCGTCCTACTGTAGGTTGTGGATCCCGAATTTCGCACTAGTGGTAAAACCGATGTTGGCTTTGACGAAGAAGGGCATTTCTCTGCCACTGCCATGGGAATCGGAACATCAACGATTATTTGAGCTTCTCAAAACCGCACTATGTTCGGCACCGGTTCTGGGTACTCCAAATTATGACAAGGCCTTTGTTTTGTTTGTGCATGAATGTGATGGCTGTGCTTTGGCTGTGTTAACACAGGAACACGGAGGGAAGAATAGGCCATGCGGCTACTACTCCTCCGCCCTTGATCCTGTCCCATGCGCTTTGCCAAGATGTTTGTGCGCTGTTGCTGCTGCTGCCGCGTCTGTAAAACAGAGTGAGGGAATGGTCCTAGGCCATGACTTGATTTTGATGGTACCTCACTCTGTTGATATCCTATTGAACAAAACCCAAACGCAACACCTCACCTCTGCACGGTTAACAAGGTATGAACTAATTCTGTTTGCCCCTCATATTCAAATTAAGAGGTGTTGTGTTCTCAATCCGGCTGAACTCTTACCTTTCCCGCAAAACACGGTTTGCGGTGACGAAGATTCACATGACTGCCTGTATACCACCGAGCAAGAAACGAAGGGCAGGATAGATCTCATAGATACTCCTTTGGATAATGCAGAAGGGGAGCTGTTTTGTGATGGCTCCTGCTTCAAACTTTCGAATGGTACATCTACAGCTGCTTATGCAGTTACTACATTGAGCAAAATTGTTGAAACTAAGAATTTCGCATAACTCCGCGCAGGCCGCAGAGATTATAGCGTTGACCCGAGCTTGTGAACTTTCCCAAGGGCGAAGAGTAGATATATATACCGATAGCCAGTACGCATTTGGGGTGGCTCACAACTTCGGAAAACTTTGGTCGGAAAGAGGGTTCCTGACCTCACATGGGACCAAGATTCAGCATGGCCCTTTGATAGTGCAATTACTTTCGGCTCTCTCACTCCCTAAACGGTTAGCGATCATGAAATGTGCAGCACATCGCAAAGTCATAGATGATGTGGGCAGAGGGAACGCTTTTGCGGATTTGATGGCCAGACAAACGGCCACAGACCTTAGCACGGACATGTATACCTCGAGGGAAATGAGAGACGTTTGCATAATGGATGAAGGTATTGGGTCTGTGCGAGATATTCAGACTGATGCCACGATGGAAGAATCTAGAAAGTGGGCTGAAGGAATGGGGAAACTGGATGACGAAGGGTGTTGGGTGGATACATCCGAAGGGAAATGGTTGCTTCCTGATTCTTATGTATTGGCAATGGTTACGATGGCACACGGTCCTACGCATGTGTGTGCCCAGCAGATCACGAAAATGTTAGAACAGGTTTGGGTAAATGACAAAATTCTGGAAACTGCAAAGAGGCACGTCCAGAACTGCATGATCTGCTTACAGCACAATGTGGGTAAAGGGACAGTGACTCCAAGGGGAAGTTTCGGGCCCCCCTCTGTCCCTTTTGAGGTCATTCACTTTGATTTTATTGAAATGGAGCGATGTAATAATCTGAAATATGTTCTTGTAATTATTTGTGCCTTTGGTAAATGGGTCGAGGCTTTCCCCGTCAGAGATGCTACCGCCATGACCACTGCAAAGATTATGGTAAAAGAATTCTTTCCTCGATTTGGGCTCCCGAGGATAATCTGGTCGGACAATGGTCCTCACTTTATCGCAGCAGTAATTTTGCAAATATGTACAGCCCTAGGTATTGCAAAACGATTTCATTCAGCTAGGCATCCTCAAAGTGCTGGGTTGGTAGAAAGACAACGGTATTTTAAAGAATAAACTTGCAAAAACATGTGCGGATACCAAACTGAAATGGCCAGATGCTTTGCCTATTGTGTTATTAGCTATGCGTACCACACCTCAGACTAGAACTGGGCTTTCTCCATTCGAGGTAGTGATGGGGAGGCCTGCTAACATTTGGGGTCTCCCGCAACCTAAAGCCCTGAGGGAGGTGGAGAATGTATTGCTTGTAGACTACTGTAACCAGTTAACTAAAAACCTGTATTTCATCTACCACCAGGTGCATGCTGCTTTACCGGTACGGTTCACGGGCCCAGGACACGATATACAGCCTGGAAGTTGGGTCCTCGTGAAGGCCTACGAGAGGTCTTCCTGTCTCGCGCCTCGCTGGCGGGGACCCCACCAGGTATTGTTGGTCACCAGGACAGCAGTGCGGGTGGCTGGAAAGAAGAACTGGATTCACGCGACGCACGTCAAGAAACTTCCTCACCCGACGCCACACGATACAGAAGAAGCAGAACCCCTCGCTGATGCTACAGTCTCTGATCTTGAAGTAGCAAACAGCGCTGTGAGTGCGTCGGAGAAGGTCTCTGAGCCTGAGGAGCTTGGGGAACAGTCCATCTCGTCTCCACACTCTCTTGAAAAATCACTTCCGGAAAACACTGTTTCAAGCTCTGCGACTTCCGTCGCCACCGACACGTCGCTTCCCTCAGGAAGTGACGATACTTTGCTTCTGGACCGGACAAATTTGGGTACCATCGGGTACAACCTTCGACCATGGAAATAGAACTACGGCACGAGTGTCGTGCATCTGGAAAAGGAAGTGATCGGAAAATTGTTTTGTTTTGTTGAACAAAAAGGGATTCTGCTGGCTAGGGTTGGGAAGGACTAAGAAATCACGCGACCGTAGTGTCGCCAGCAACGAACATTGGGGCCGTCGATCAAGGAACTACGATGCCTGCCACCTTCACCGCTGCTCCCCGCACTGGACTTTTAGATGAGGGGGTGACCAAATGGAACAATGAACAATGTGCCTGGGCCCCAAAAACGTACTGTTGTGTTTTGATTATTGTTATTTTTGCAACTGCTGCTGTAGGACTTTGGTATTTCGAAGAAATCTATCCTTTGAAACCTTTATTACCGACCAAGATCGTACCAACTGTTTTGACTCCCTCTGTACGCCTTCACACTCTGTCCCCTAGAGACTCCCAACATAGACAGAAGTATCATAATAACACTCTGATGATAGTAATGAATGCTACTCATGCCATTTTTAATAAGAGTAATTGTTGGATTTGTACTCACTTACCGCAACATGGGAACAAGGGACTGGGATGGTATATACATCCTCTACCTTTAAAGACTTCTTGCTATGCCTATCTTAGAGCACTATTCTTTGGCCGATGGAATGATAGCATCTCAGGGAAATTTGATGGAACTAATTTGAATGATTTCGAGAAACGTGAATTGACTCCCCTGGGATGCTCGCTTTTCGCAAATAGAAGTAAGCCTAACGTTGCTTCTATTAGGCCGTCTGACAAACTATCTCTTCCTTTTCAAACTCTGATTTCCTTTAAAATGGTTCCGATAGGCAATAAGGACGCTGTACCTCCTTCTTATTCTGTAAATCATAGTCCCGATTCGGTTCCCTTCTGTGTACAGAGAAATGGCACTAGGCCAATGGGAGATTTTGAAACTTGTAAAAATATTGTAAATTTGACTGGGGAAAACAGGCCTCTGTATGTAGGAGGGCCCATTTATTTTGTTTGTGGTAGTTTAGCATTTCCCTGGTTGCCCAAGGATTGGCAGGGACCCTGTTATTTAGGAATATTGTTACCCGGGGTATTTGTAGCTAGTACCTTGGAGGTCTCTAAGGCTCGCCCACGGCGAGATAACAATGGAGATACCCCTGGGCAAGTATTGGGGGACATAGCTAAATCGGTTGTGCCCTTTTGGGAACAAATAGCAAACTCAGAGAACATTAGGGGATTAGCAAGGGTATTGGAGAGAACGATCAACCGGACCACGGACATACTCTACAATATGACCTTAGAGCAAAAGGCGATAAGATTGGTAGCACTTCAAAATCGGATGGCATTAGATGTCATCTTGGCAGAATGAGGTGGAGTATGCAAATTAGTGGGGTCCGCTTGTTGCGTTTTCGTACCAGACTCCTCACCAACAATTTTTAAAGCAATTCAGAACTTGCATACTCTCAGTTCTGAAGTCCATATCCCTGTAGGAGACTGGAACCTTAGTACTTGGTTTTGGGATTCTCTGCGATCTTGGGGTTGGAAGGTGCTTTCCGTCATTCTGGTTATTTTAGGGATTCTGTTATTCCTTTGTTGTTGTTTTCAATGCCTCCCAAGTATATGTGGAATGATAGGGGGGTGTTGTGCTCAAGCAGTGAGCGCAATAGGGCATAAAATATATACTCCAGATACAGCATCTAAAGAATTCATGTTACAAGAGGTTCTTATGAACGACCTTATGGCTATAGACATTACAGACAATGATGCAGAACCTATGGATGATAATACATGGAGTCATTTTCGAAAGTATTAGGGATGATATTTAGCACTTGGCATAGGCCAAAAGGAGGGTCTGTGGAAATCGAAATAATATTGTACCTCCTATTGCATTGTTTGAATGTATGTTGGCCTACGCCAAGTTGTCTAGAAACATCGTGTACATAGATTCCGCGGCAAGGTCTTGACCTTAATGTATTGTGCAAATCGCCATCTTGAATTAAGCCGCCATTTTAGGTACTCTTGCAGTGTGGATGTCACCCTGAACAACAAAATGGAGGCCGAATGACATTTCGAGTGGGATTCTGGCCGTTGTGACCTCCGCACACATGAATAAGTAATATGCTCGCAGGCCACTTGTTGGGGTCGCGAACTGAGACCTTGTCCTATCCTTGACCTATGTGTAAATGAACAACTGTATCAGCGGAACTGATCAAATTGCATACATTATGGGATTGACCTGGCAACGAACCCTAGGCCTGGTCCAAAGAATGGTTAACCTGCGAGGGGGTTGGCCAAGGCTGGATAAAAAGTATAAAAACCTGAGTATCCCAATGTACGGTCTCTCACACTAACACGGCGAACTACCGTTGATGGTTCGTTCTGTTACTCTGAGGGCCGAATAGCTATCCGTATGTCAATTGACTTTTGGTAATTGTTGTAACTTTGAATAAAGCGCTTTGAATGTCCTTTGTAACCTGTGTTGGTGTGTTTCCTTTGGGCTTCCCGGCCTCATATCAATTTTTCTGTTTCCACAATACTAGGGTTTCTATGATTATATAAACATACTGCAGTCTTAGAATATGCACGGAAAGTGCTGCGTACATAGTAAGGGAAAATCAAATATTGTTTTTCCAGCTATATGTTTTCAGGAGGATATTATGACTCAACACCATCTTAGACTAGTCACAAAAGGAACACACCCTGTTAGGGTTTTCTTTTTAATTAACCTACACAATACCAGCAACAGCCCAGTCTAGTCAAGCTACAAGCCTCTGGTATTTTTATGCTCCTTCTTCAACCCCTTTTAAGCCGACAGGAAGAAATTGTTGTCCATCATGACACCCGCTAAACCACCCTAGGTGCACACCCTTTCAGATGCAGGGAATATGTACAATGCCTGAGGCCACTCGGGTACCCGATGAGCATGCAAAAGCAAAGATTTCACTGAAGGCACATCACTGCAGCGCCAAACTCCATACCAGGTGATCAAATGAGTTCACACACCCAAACCTCAATCCAGCAGTGCACATTGTATGTCATATGGTTTCTTATTGTTGGTGTGGTAACGTAAGAACTTCAGAGTTGTTTTCCCCTTGAAAGCTAAATCTGGATGATGTATGTACAGCTAGCCAATCATAGGTACTGCAGTACTGCAGAACGTGCAACGTTTGTTTGGGACTATTCAGTTGTGTTCGTGCCACAGAGCAGTAAATATCCATTCCGGCCAAACAGGAAATAGCATTTTTCACTCCACTTAACCTCATTCTGGTCATTTGCCAAGTCCTACAGAGTGCTTCTTTTGCAAGTCCCAGAATGTAAAATTGAGGCATGGACTCAAGATGTACGAGGTTTATGCCTCACTTTTTCATTTGAAGACAGAGTAGAGGCCCAGAATCGTGTATATACTTTTCTGCTGTGCATTCCAAGTCTGCCTTCAAATACCACGTGGTTTTATTCTAAAATCAATGGATTCACTCAGAATCATGGAGGTGTGGACGCTGGCGGTCGCCTGCATACGATAAGTAGTAACTATAAAATGAACCCCTATGAGTCGCTCAGCACACTTGACAATTGCAAAATGACTAGCGCAAATAGCGCATGTGGAAATGCCATGCACATGTGTTACATAATATATTATAAAAAGGGAGTATTACCTTTGCTAAATAACAATATCGTTGTCCACTTGTTTTAACAATACTTATACAAAAATGAACAACCCATTTCCAAGCACTTTCAATTTGGACAAACAGAGGAACAGAAACAGAGTGGTGCACACTGATCTTGCCAGGATCACACTCTTCAGTGGCACGGATAGCCAGGATTTAATCTCAGGTCTACTTGGTCCACTGTTAGCCATTTAGACACTAGACCCCTTTGTCTATAACAAAAAAAAGCGACTGACGTTGAGTAGTAAATGTTTGTAGTTATATAACACCTGTGGCCGTCTGTCTCTTTAGCTGTGTTTTATCACTAGTCCACCTATCCATCCATCCTGTCACCCACCAACCCATCAATGCATCCATCAATCTTGCTGCCCCACGCCAGTCCCTTCTGGTAAATCCCATTGCGTACTGTACACCTGTTGTGCCAGCCTTTTAAAGTACACGGGGACGTTTGTATGCGATGCCGTTCCTGAATACATCACTAAGAAACGTCACGCTGAAAGCGAAACGCACTAAACAGGACTACTAGTCCTTAACAAATTAAACCCGGAAGTTCGTACTTCTGGACGAAATCGGCTCGTCCACGCGATGTAGTTTATTGCACAGTCAATATTAATAAAGTATTGAAACACAGAACTGACTCTTTTCTTTCTAAATTCTAAAAATGAACACCACAACACTGCGTTGCCAAGGTGAAATAAATGAAAGTACTGTACCTTTGGGTTTAGGGTTTCACATACAACCGCTGTTAAAATCCTTCTCGCCAACACCTAGATGTAGCCCCTCTCGCCAAACAGTCCATTCAAAAATACTTGAGGTCTCTCCCGACTATCTACTAAAACAGCGCCGAAAAAAACAGCGACCCTGACCGAAGTACGCCCTCTCGGGTCGCGCGAACTCGTGTCCCTGAAACAATTCGTTTCCTCGTGCGACTCTGATCGACAGCGACCCTCATCACATAGAAATGAGCAGGAGCGGCCACACGCTGTTCTTTATTGGTTTCTTGAAGGGCCAATTAGACTTGCAGGACACGCCGCCTCCTAATGTGTTATGTGGCTCCGGTGGGAGGAGGGGCGAAGCGCGCGCAGTCCTGAGGCAGTGACAGGGAAAATCTCTCTCACTGCGCACCCAGCGAGCCGCACAATTGGGGAGAATAGCTGAGAGCTGCACATGTGAGAGATATGAAGCAGGAATGCGTCCACAGCAGGGAGGGGTGGGCGGGCACAGCTCAAGTGGGACAGGAAATAATCATTTCTATTTTAAGCGGTATTCCTGCGAGAAAATGTTACATACTAATAGTTTTCTGGTTTCTTTTTCATAATGCAAGACCATCTACCTAGCCCGTGCCAGAAAATACTAAATAGCGCCGACAGAAACACGCCATTGATTTATTATTAGCCAACACATACGTGCTCTTTTCCTGGGGCTGGTTGCTTCCACACGGTCAGTCTGAATAGCTTCGTTTGTTGTAGTGCGAATACTCCTGCTGACACAAACGCCTTACTTTGTGTTCTTCAAAGTATGAGGTTGATTCCCCCAAGGGGTGACATGAGGATGTCTGGAGCTGGGGGTGCGAGGCTCTTTACAATGGGATTTTAATAGAACATAGGAGCAGTTCTGGCATTTGGGGACGCGGGTGGGGGACGAGGAGAGGGGGGCGCCAACGCATACGGTACTAGGGTTTGGGGAGTGTTTGTACTAGTGACCCAGCTCTAAATCCAGTGACCTGTGATGCATCCAGAAGATCTTTAACCACAAACTATGGATGCCAGTGGTGGCTGGTGAATGTTTGAACTGGAGGGGCGTAAATATTTGTCCCAGAAATGGCACAGCGACCAAGCATAGCGAGGGAGCCCGCACCAATCAAGGGGGGTTCAAGGGTGTTCTCCCCCCAAGAATTGTTTTAAAACAATGGGTTAAAATGGTGCATTTTAGAGCACACTTTTTTTAGAAAAATTGGGTAAAAAGCCAAACAGTTTGAAATTGTTTTTGTAGGGTAACTCATGAAAAAATGCAATAAATGCAAGTCATCAGCAGTGCACAGGAGCATTTCTGCAACACAGTTTCATGATGCTTTTTCCCACAATATGTGCTAGTATAACACATTTCACACTTGCTGTGCCCATACATTTCCATGTTGACTGCACCATTATACCCTAGTATTCCCATATGAGAATATACTCATGTTTGCTTTGCACATACAGCCAGTAATGATACTATAGGAAAACATGTCCATGTTTGTTCTGCCAATATATTGCAGTATCCCCAACATACTCCTGTTAGCTTTACCCTTAAAAATGCATCCCACAGTATGAAAACATGTACAAACTGGCTGCACTAAAATGCCAGTCGAGCTACATAATACCATCTATCATGCTTGCTTTATGAAACATGCCCACTACAAAATGCCATACTGCAATATGAAATGGCTAGACTGGTTGCAAACATAATTGACAGTCTGGCTTCATACTAACACTTATGCTTGCAAAGAGTGTGGGAGCCCCTCTACTGAGAACACACATAGGTCAAATACCCTGTTGTATGGAATTTCTTCCACTGAGAAGGGTTTACAAACACGTTTTAGCTCACTGTACCCTTCACAGAGGAGAAATATCCATGTGTAAATCAGTCTTTGTCCCACCCACAAGGGCAGGCCAGCACCGAAAATGCTAGGCAAATCTCCTCAATTCAGGATTGGTGCGCCTCCAACGATCTCTGCCTTAATGCCAGTAAGACAGAGATCCTTCTGATTTGACCCCTGCCCCTGCTTTCCCTCCCTCACTCTGGCTGCCCGTCTTTGGCCCGCTTCCTTTACCTTCCTGCGAGGAAAAAAACATCTCAGACGTCGCCAAGAAGTGCCACTACCAGCTGCACTCTTCCCTTTCTCACTTTCCCCCTGTGGGATGTTCTAACCCACTAGTCTATGCCCTGCAACAACATTGTGCGCTGTTTTAATCAAAAACAACAGGATGTCCGCCAAAAAGATCTATGCGCTAAGAATCTCAGAGAAGTGCGCAGGAAAACCTGAAAAATAGGCCACCAATCCATTTTGCCTATGTCAGTGGTCACACAGGAGACCACTGCCAAAACCTATCATTTGGCTGCCCACAGAGTAAAATGAAACTACTTGAAAAAGCAGTGCTGCATTACAAGGGAAACCCAGAACTGCTTTAAAAATCAGTTTTTCCTTGCCTGTTAAATTTGCAAAATAATGATTCTCAAACAGCAGAAAAGATCCAACATCCTTGTTGGGTGTTAAACATCACTTTATTTAAAGAATCCACCTAAGCACAATGTCAGCAGAAGCACATTTCATCATAAGAAAATCCACATTCAAAGGGGCTTGCATGGGAAAAATATGTCAGAATGGGTGCAGTACTGCCGCTCGCCTGTGTCAGAAGCTGGTATTTACTTATACTGTCATTTAAAACTTGTACATTAAAATCAAAGTATGGAAAAGAAGAGACTTACCATCAAAAGCAATATAGGTTGATACAATTCAATCTCTATGTTTTAAAAATGATGGAATTAAGAGATTTGTGGCTATATTTGTTAAAAATGTTAATTGTATTATAGAAAAAGACTATTTTAAACATTGTTTTAAAAGTGAGTTAAAGCCAGCCACACTTGGCTTCAAAGACATTCCACAGCTTCTCCCAAACAAAGGAATCTTCCCCCCTGCTCTCTGCTGAGGAACTGGCAGGGAGTTGTGAAAGGAGGTGGGAGGAGGACTTTGGCCTGTTGCTCTGACAGTAGACAAAAGACTTCCTTGATTGAAAGGAAATGCAAAGTTGGGCGTCAACAGAAACCAGCTACTGGCAGGAAGAGGGTCAGGTTGCTCTTGGCTCACCCAAACCTTGGAGGCGGGGCTAGACTGAAATGTGTATCTGGAACAGTAGAAAATATATTTTTGAGAAAAAGACTCATAGAAAACTGTGCCAAATTGGTAAAAATCTGGAATGTATAGGTTGTTAAAATGAAAATGTTGCTCACAAGTAGAAACTACTCTGTAATTTGTGCGATGTTCAGAGATTGAACCACTGAAATGTTGATATTGTAGCAATTGTAATAATGCTAGGAATATGAACATTTACAGGAGTATGCCCAGATGTTATGCGCATGTAGTGGAAATATTTGTACAGATCTGACACTGGGTAACCAACCAAAAGCGCGAAAAACTGCCAATTGTGAACCGAAACTCTAAAGAAGATGGGACTTGGACAGATACGTGCCTTATTTAATTTGGGGTGTAAATATGTATTATTAGTAAGTTGGTGATATTGTAAATATGCTTTATATGAAAAATATATTTTCTGTGTAGAAACAAAGGGGAGGTTTTTCCCTGGATTGTAAATTTCAGCATCACCATGACACATCATGACACTCTGGTTTCCTTCTCAAATCAGGAGAGAGGGAATACTTTGACCAATCAGTTTCCTAGAGGGTGGGCTTAGTATAATCAGCCTATCCACCCCTAGGGAAATACATAAATAGGGACTGTTGAGGACCTAGAAAGACACAGACTTTCACCCATCCACTGATTTACTGGTGAAGCGCTCTGCAGGAGAACCCAGATCCAGACTCCAGAACTCTGAAAGCAGAAGGCCCAATCCAATGCTGAACCCTTCTCAGCTGGCCTTTAAAATCTTGCAAACTGATTTTAACCCCAAACTTCCAAGGGGCACAATAAATTCAACAGCCGGACTGTGCTGTTTCTGCTTCTTGCCAAGAACTCTTGCTAGAACCCAGAGATCCAAACCAGTAGAGCAGAGCTGTAACCCAGAACCAACCCGTCAGATCCAGTCCAAGAGGCCGTGCAGAGACCAAAGTGCCTTGCTGAGTGCAGAACCAAGTGCCTGAATCCTGTCCGGTGGCTAGCAGATTCCAGTCCAAAACCCTTTGACCAGATCCTGACGGGCCTATTCCAAAACGGGCCTGTTCCAACTCCTTATTGTTTTGCCGCAATCGCACTTAACGCACGCGGAAAAGTTTGCCACAATTCTGCATTTGGAATAATTTCATCACATGTAGAATAGCTATTTCTTGCACTCAACCTCTGAATTCAGTTTCCTATCTGCCAGTCATTCAACCATCATTGCTAGTGTTTACCTGAAGCTATCCAAAGCGGCTCCCACTAGTTTTGAAATCCCATTTAGTGATTGAAAGTATTTTTTCAGTGTTTTTCCCATTCATTACAAGCAACATTCTAAAGCATTTGACCTGTTTTAAAATCATTCCTGTTTTTCTCTAAGCTTGCTGGGGGCAACTGGGGGGAACTGGGGGGAACTGGGATAGAAACTGCATTTTTAGAGTGTTATTCCTGAAACCTGTTTTCTCTGCTTCCATCTCTATATTTTATATTAGGGGGGATTGAGTAGATCAGGGGGAAAGAGTGATTACATTGCAATTGATTGAATTCATATCAAGTTTTATTTCTGTGCTCCATTAATTTCCTATCATTGCATTTCATTGAACCTACACAAAGTTTATTCTATGCTACATTATTCTTCTCATCCATACTCCTACTGATTAAAGAGATTGGTGATTGTAATATAACCCATTGCTGATCATTGTATAAATATTAATAGTGTTATATCTAGATATTGTTCATAATTCATAAAAGTGTGATATATATATTGTTCAAATCCATATAATAAATCTTTTAACTTTGCAAAACAACCTACTTCTTTGTTTAGTGAGACCGGGGCCTGATATAAGGGTACATCATTCAGAAATAAAAGAACTTTAGACATAAAAATATATAAATAAGGGTTCCAGCTGGTCATCACACGCTAGGCATTGACTTAGGTGGAGTGCTGGGTTGAAACCACTTACACCCGGAAGCTCATTGTCTCCAGAGCCCTGGTTCTCTCTAGGCTGGACTACCACAACAGTCTCTTTCTGCCTTTCCTCTACTCTCCGGCCTCTGCAACTAATCCAGAACAGGACTGCAAGACGTATCCTTGGCCTCAAGCCCAGGAAACGTATCGCTCCAGCCCTGAAATCTCTCCACTGACTCCCGCTGTCTGCAAGGATCAAGTTCAAGACCCTTTGCAGGGCCCACAAGGTATTCGGGGTGCCGGGACCCACACTACATCCAACAATCTCTTCCAAAATACTTTCCTTCTCGAGCCCTTTGCTCAGCTACCTCCAACTCTCTAAGGGTTAGACTCTTCTCCAGGCAGAGAGTGGGAGGTTGATCTCTCTCCTCTGCAGGTGCCTCCCTCTGGAATGGCCTCCCTGCCGCTCCCAAACTTGAGCCGGACAACCTGAAGTTCTGGAAGCATTTAGAAACTTTCCTCTTCTCCTATGCTTTCTCTCTCTCCCGCCTCTGCTGACCTACCTGACCCACCTATCTGCTGTACTGACTGGTTGCTTGGCTACCCTCACATTCTCACATGGTACCAGGCTCTTATTTGATCAGTTACCCTTGCACTGCCTCCAGGCCTACCATGCACTTAGGGGCTGTAACTGTAACTCTACAGTCCCTTGTTCTCCTTACTCTACCCAGAGCTGTGCTGCACTGGCTGCACTTACTCATACCATTGCTGCCCTGTTTTCCCCTCCCCTCTCGCTTGCCTTTCCACCCTCTCTTTCCCCTTGCACTTCTGTTAAGCAGAATCCTGTGCAGTGCCCTTAGGTACCACTACACACAATTAAGACTACAAGTGGTAATACAAGTTCACCTTTGGTACAAGCCCATACTACTACGTTAAAGTGGTAGCAGTAAAGGAACAGCCAGGCTTATCTCAAGAGTATATGAGCAGTAGCAGAGATTACACAAAGGACCACAATTATTGTGACTCAAGCAAACACTGACTCAAGGTTTCAGGTAAAAAATATAAGTACATTTATTTTTAAACCATCTTTTATAAAACACAACATCTATATATTTCAAACCACACGTAAAATGCACTACACACAACCAATTCCACTTGTGCCAGTACATTCAAGGAAGTACATTAGGATTTGACAGACAGGTGTTACGATACTAACGCGTACCTGCGGATAGAAATGCTCACAAAGTAAAACACACTTTGTACTTAAGAGTTTAAAACAAGGGAAAAGTGAATAAAAATCAAAGGCAATATTTTTTCAAGGCAGGGAGACTTGAGGACAAGTTTAAAGATGCAGATTAAAGTCAATAGGCCTCTGCCAGTGTCAATGGAGCATATGCTTAGTTGCTGAGGATCACACGTTGAACAGTTCGAGATTCGAGATGCCAAGAGTTCGTAAAGATTGTCAAATGGAAGGAAAAGTTATAAAAAGGAGGGAAGAAAGAACAAATCTTCTTGGAGGAAAAGGGTTCACCCCGATTCCGACTGGTCAGACGAAGAGAAAGACCAAGTGTGCACAGTACCTTATTCCGTTGGAGAAAAGCTGGTGCCACAGCATTTGTTCCTGGTAGTTCCTGCAGACTCACGGTTCCTGCGGCTTCAGTCGTGGGGACAAGAAGGAGGACGTCTGGAGCGATCTGCAATACCCAGGGATGAGGCCAGCAGCAGCGAGAAAGACAACAATGGATAACAGGTGCGCTCCTTTAAATCAGGGGAGGGCTCTTCTGATGGCTATCCGGACCACTACAGCAGAGCAGTGATTTCGACCCAGGAGAGGATTCTCTGACTGAAGAATAGACGAGCTGGTTGATCCCACCAAGCTCAAGGGAGGAAGACTCCGGACTGGATCTTCTCTTCGTCGTTGAAGGGGTAGATAGCTCAGGACTGCAGCTGGGCTTCACCGGGACTCGGGTTTGCAGCAGCCATCTTCTTCTCCGCTTGTCTTTGGTTCCTTGTAGTTCCAGAGGCGACTCTGCCTTCTAGCTCAAGAGTCCTGCCTTTTATGCCAAAATCCCCCATTCACACAGCCTGGCTGTCAATCACTCAGCAGGGGGGTTGTCCAGCCCGGACAACCACCTCAGCCAATCAATACAAAGTGTGACTTGGGTCTCCAAGGAGACCCTGTGCAGGGCATGACTACACCCCTCCCTCACATTCAGCCCACCTGGACATCCAGACGCCAAAGGAGGGCTTCTGGTCAGGAGCCCGCCGAGGTCGGCGAACAAAGGAGGCAAACCTGGTTTTCCGCGCAAAGAAAGACCCAAGAAGGATGTTAACAAAAAGAAATGGCGATTAAACCCAACCAGAGCTGAAATAAAAAGTATTTCGAGTAGCGGGTTTAAAGTTCGAGGCTACTAAAATAGCCTAAAACAATACCACGTTATGTAATATAATCGCGGTAGGAAAATTAGGGTAGATACCACTGCCACCAGCCAAGTCTTGATGTTAAGGGAGCGAAACAATGCTCCAAGAGGTACAGATAAAAAGGGCTAAGAATTAACCCTTTCCAATACTCCATATAAGATGGGGTGTACTGGATCTGTGGTTATATTACTATGTAAAGTTAATGGCAACTTTACCCTTTAAAGGGGAACAATAGTCAGCCCAGAAATGGAGTCGGTGGGAATTCGAAACAACAACCCTGTGTCACTGCGCTGAAGGTGCTGTGTAACACACAAAAGTGTGGGGCTACTGAAGTGGTGTACTCCAGAGTCCACAATTTCAAAAACAGATGAAATACACATGGCAAAACACAAGTAAGAGTGGGGGAAAAGCTCACACTCTTACCAAGTGGAAAAAAATAACCTCCAGAAATCAAACAAAGCTGCTGAGGGACTCACTAGGTAAGGGAAATTAGCCATAGAATGAGAATTCTCCCTAATAACTTCTGGTTCTTGCACTTGCACGATCTGAATGACATAATGCCTAGTAAGATCATTTGTCTTGTCCTTTCTCTTTCTTCCCTCCCTTGTCTTGTCGCGCCTAGAAACACTTGTGTACAGGCATGTTATAAATGACTTATCATATCATATCATATCATAGAGCCCTGAGGGACGCCGCAGGTGGAGAGTATGATGGGGGAGAGTAAAGGGCCCATTTGAACCTTAGATGGTTGGTCAGAGATGAAGGAGGTCAACCAGTCCACTGGCAGGTCCGTGATGCCAAGGGTATCAAATAGTCGATTTATAAGGGTGGCATGATTGAGTGTATCAAAGGCAGAGGAAAGGTTAAGAAGGATGAGAACGAAAGGAGAGTTGGATTCAAGATTTGAGAGCAAGTCTGCACGGGTGTTCAGGAGTGCAGTTTCCATGCCTCTTGCTGCTCCGAAGCCAGACTGGTTGCTGTGGAGACAGCCAACAGATCCAGTGTGGTGGATCAGCTGGGAGATGACTAGCTTATCCAAGAGTTCTCCCAGGAAGTGGGTAATGGAGATAGGGCAGTAGTTAGCCAGGCAGGAGGGGTCGGCAGAAAACATTTTGAGGAGAGGGTGCACAAGTGAGTGCTAGAGGGGTAGCGGGAAGGAGCCAATGGCAAAGGAATGATTGCAGAAATAAGCCAAGACTGGAGCAAGGGATGGAATGTTGTCCTGGATAGTTCTGGAGGAGCAGGGGAGCTGTTGGAGGAGACATTTGTAGAGAGGACTTGTCTCATCCGGTAGTATGGACGAGAAAGAGGGTGAAAGGAGGGGTGGGGAAACAGGGGCCAAAGGAGCCCTGAGAGCAGGTGGGGGAGAGGGAGGGGTGAAGAGGAGAGTGAGTACAGGATGCCCTGAGTTTTGGTTATGAAGTGAGAGGGCAGGGCAGTGCAGAAGGTCTGGGATGGCAGAGGGGAGGTAGAGACTGCAGAAGGATTGGCAAATTCCTTGCAGATTTTGAAAAGTTCAGCCATGTTGTTAGTGGCCCCATCGATGCAGGTTTGGATATAGGCTTCCTTATTTGAGCAGATGGAGAGTCTGTATTGCCTTCGGAGCAGGCGGCAGGCAAGTTGGTCCAAGGATGTGCCTGAGGCCTGCCACATCCGCTCAGCAACTCTACACTTGCAATTTGGCTTCATGCGGATCCTCATGACAGGGGAAAGATGTCCAGAGTGTTGGAGCGTGGAGGTGAAAGTTAGCAAGGGCTATGTCAGTGTGAGAGTCAGTGGCCGGAGTGGGATGGGTATAAAAGTGACTTCAAAAGCAGCAACAGACACTCAATTCATCGGTTGAATGATGGAGAAGGAGACTGGCTGTGCAGGAAGAGGTTTAGCCTGGGGAGCCAAGAGATCCAGGTGAGAGGACAGAAGGGCATGGTCAGACCAGGAGAGGGGTGTTGCGAGAGCGTTAAAGATGAGAAGTCTGCTGGGATAAGAGCATCCAAGGTGTGTCCGGCTGAGTGCATCGGACCGGAGGGAAGAATGGTGAGGGAAAGAGAGTCACAGATGCTGCGGAAGAGGTCAGAGGCCGCATCAGGAGAGTCAAGGTGAATATGGAAGTCTCTAAGGAAGAGAAGCTTGGAAGTGGAGGCCAGGAGAGAAGAGGTGAGGTTATACCACTCCAAAAGGAGGTAAACCGGACCAGGGGTACTGTAGATGGTGGCAAGATTCAGGGAGAGGATTGGAGAGACTCACACAAGTGTGGGGCTACTGAAGTGGTGTACTCCAGAGTTCACAATCACAAAAACAGATTAAATACACATGGCAAAACACATGTAAGAGTGAGGGAAACGCTCACACTCTTACCAAGTGGAAAAAAATAAACTCCAGAAATCCAGAAAAGCTGCTGAGGGACTCACTAGGTAAGGGAAATTAGCCATAGAATGAGAATTCTCACTAACAACTTCGCGTTCTCGCACTTGCACGATCTGAATGACAGAAGGCCTAGTAAGAGCATTGGTCATGTCCTTTCCCTGTCTTCCCTCCCATGTCTTGTCGAGCCAAGAAACACTTGTGTTCAGGCATGTTATAAATGACTTATCATATTATATCATATCATAGAGCCCTGAAGGACGCCGCAGGTGGAGAGTATGATGGGGGAGAGTAAAGGGGCCAGTTGAACCTGAGATGGTTGGTCATAGATGAAGGAGGTCAACCAGTCCACTGGCAGGTCCGTGATGCCAAGAGTATCAAAGGGTTGATTTATAAGGGTGGCATGATTGACTGTATCAAAGGCAGAGGAAAGGTCAAGATGGATGAGAACGAAAGGAGAGTTGGATTCAAGATTTGAGAGCAAGTCTGCACGGGTGTTCATGAGTGCAGTTTCCATGCCTCTTGCTGCTCTGAAGCCAGACTGGTGGCCGTGGAGACAGCCAACAGATTCAGTGTGGTGGATCAGCTGGGAGATGACCAGCTTCTCCAAGAGTTCTCCCAGGAAGTGGGTAATGGAGATAGGGCAGTAGTTAGCCAGGCAGGAGCGGTCGGCAGGAAACATTTTGAGGAGAGGGTGCACAAGGGAGTGCTAGAGGGGTAGGGGAAAGGAGCCAGTGGCAAAGGAATGATTGCAGAAATAAGCCAAGGCTGGAGCAAGGGATGGAATGTTGTCCTGGATAGTCCTGAAGGAGCAGGGGAGCTGTTGGAGGTGTTGGGTGTCTTGACCCACGTTCAAGTTATTGTGCTGCCACATTTGGGGCTGTGGGCTCAGAAAATCCAAGATGGCCGAATAAGCCCACATTGCACCAGAATCCAGGAAAACCGTGCAGTTTTTGCACACACCAAAATGGTCGCCTAACCTGCCACCCACCAGTGCGAGCGTGGGGGGCCAGAAGCGCCATGAGTGAAACGTGGTGCCAAAGAAAAAACAGCAGTGCCTGTTAGTTCAAAAAGCGCTTTGAAATCACCTTTGTTTCTCTGAAATGCAAGCTAAAAATGCCTATTTTAAACATTGCAAGATATTCAAAAATCTCACTGAACACCAGCAGACATTTGGCAGAATGTAGTCTTGTGTGCATACAAAATCTGGAAAGATGAAGAGCCCAAAACAATGTTTATAACAAAACTGGCTGAGCTGTGGAGGTCAGCAGCTGAAGTGAAATTGGACTTAAAGCCACTAAAATCGAAATGTTTAAAATAAATGAGTGACCTACTTTGAGTGTCACATAGGTTGCAACTGTTTAAAGGTCATAGTTTTGAACTTAGAATCAGCGTTCTAGCTGCATGTGTAGAAATTGTAAGTTTGATTTGGATGAAGAAAAACTGGGAACAAAAGTGACATTTGGCTGAAGCCTGGCTTGAAGAGAGTGAATTCTGCCCTGCAACTACCCCCGACAGGAGTTGAAACTTGCCCAGCCACTGCATTCTCAGGCCTGGCTGCCTTCTGCTGTTCCCACCAAAATGAGGTTACACCTCTCTGATTGAATCAGGGGAGGAGCACCTGGGAGCAGGGAAACAGAACAATGAGCCTTCCTTGGCTCAGGCAAATGTTAAATTACGGGGGGTCGTAAATGGCTTCCTCTTGAGAGAAACTGGGAGGAGCAGTGCCTCTGTGAGCAACTTGAGTTGGAGGAAGTGGACAAACCAGAAATTCCACCATGTGCTTTGGGAAACCACACCCCTCTGGGCCAGAGCATAATTTTAAAAAAAGGTGGATAATTCATAGTACGGGCTTGTCAAAATTATATAATTAATATCATTATTCTTGTGATTTTTCTGTCCACATTTTAGGAGGTGTTAGGACTCTGTGGTATGTTCTGGGGGTAGTAGCGGAAAATAAGGTATTACTCCGAATGTCTGTATGTCAAAAATCGGACACTTTATCATCTGATGCCCATATTCCTTGTGCATGGTTGTGTAAATTCTGGAAAAGTTTAGAGGTTGTGTTCTTGATGAAAAGGGCAGAATTCTGTCATAGGTGGACACAACATCTTACAAAGACAGGGATCGGATGGTTTGGTGCTACAGAAAATATGTTAACTGGACATATAATATTAGAAAAATGGTACATAGATAATATGTATTTGGATCAAAAATAGATTGGGTGCAAATAGACAAGGGGAGTGTTCTTTCTGTATGCCATAAAATTAATGCCTGATGACACTCCATTCCTTCCCCCAATCAAGGGAGAGAGGAGGACTTGGCCAATGATAAGTTGTGAGGGGCAGGCTTAGTTATGCCCACGCACACACCCACTTGCAGAATACATAAAAAGAGACTGCTTGGACAGGCAAGACATTCATTTTCCATTTTCTTGCAGAGCATTTTGCCGGACCACACAACATCTAGAAGGAACATCCAGAACTTAGACTCCAGATAGACTACAGAACTTAAAGCAAAGGCCTAACCCACAAGCTGAGAACTCTTCTCAGCAGGCCTTCAGAATCCAGCAATCCAACCAAACTATTCTACAGCTGGGCGAGCTGTTGGATTCTTTGCCAAGAACTTTTGCCAGAACCGGTAGCAGACCCAGAAAGCAGTGCTGTATCCAGAGAGACCAGAACCAGAGAAACCCAGACCAGACTGCTGTGAAGTGCAAAGCAGAGTTGACCCAGAGAGCCTGAAGTAACCACCCGCCAGGAGTCCAGTCCAAACCTGCTGACCAGACCCTGACAGCCTATTTCAAATTCATAGTGTGAGTACTCAGCCAGAACTCTGCAAAACCAATCTCTTAGTTTAAAATAATCTAATTCAAACTATTTTAACCTATTAGAACTGCATCATAAGGAATCGTGTGTCCATCCTGTTGATTCAAACCTTCCAAGCGCATCTATCATTCTGATACTGTAATTTCATTTCTCAAAATCTACCTCCACTAAATCGTCCATATCTTTGGAACCGCGTGTGCTCTGAACCAGATTTAACTTTCATTTGAAAGCTAAAATTCTAAGCTTTCCAACAAGCCTAAAACTTTCTATTCCTTATAGTTATTCCGTAATCGCGCTCGACGCGTTCGGAAAAATGCTTGAACTGCTAAAATTCGTTTTCAACCTGCTAATCCCTCATTGAGCATCGCAAGTGTGACTTGAATTAATCTTAAATAGCTATCACCTACCCTGAACATCCCATAGGGAATTAAAAGCATTTTTAGCATATTTTACTTCATTGCCACCACATTTAAAAGGATTTGCCTCCTTTAAAATCATACCTGTTTTCCTCTAAGCTCGCTGGGGGGAACTGGAACTTTGTATTGCATTTTGTTTGTATTCCTGAAAATTGTGTGCTCCCCTTCCATCTTTTTATATTGCATAGGGGGGGAGTGAATTGCCACCAGGGGAAAAGTGAACATATTATCTCTTGTGAAACCCTATCAGTTATTTCTGTACTGCATTTTATTCATTATTGCATTTCCTTGTAATCATTAAAGTATTCTCAGCTACCTATCCTCCCTATACTAACTCTTAAGCAATTAAATCAGTGTGCTAGTGTAACATCATCCATTGTTGATCATTGTCATATGCCTAAGTGTGATATCAAATATTAATTTATTATAAAAGTGTGATATATATATATTGTTTAATTTTTCCAATAAATCTTTTAAATTGCAAAACACACCTACTTCTTGGCTCAGTGAGGTCAGGGGGATTCAAAGAGAGGGGCGTTATATAAGGGTTTATCATCCTGAGTATAACTTGTCATAAGAATATATAAATAAGGGCTTCCCTTGGGCGTCCCAGACGAGGCACTCACTAAGTGGGATTGCTGAATTGAAGTCACTTATCAGATTGGGGGCTCGAGCCGGGGATTCTGGATTAGATCTATCACTTTTGCAGATTAATACGGTGTGCTAACTGCCAGGATACCTAATCCTGTTGGATCACCACGCCGTGTTACACTGTAAAAAACCCCCTCAAAGGAACGCTCTAAGGAAACAGTCTGTTTTGCAAAATAAAATACAAACTTCTGTAAGTCAGGAAGGAAATCAATTTCCAGAATGTGGACTTTTGTAGATTACAAAATAGCCAGAGAACACCTCTTACATAAGCTATTTGTGAGAGGTGAGTGGGCTCATCAGGACCAGGCGGTCTGGTTGCAGGCAATCGCACCCCAGATCACTGAAACAGGGTCAGACATATGGAGAGATCAGGGTCCATTACATGTGGCCCTGAATGAACTATATATGGCCCCTAAAGCCAAATATGAGCACGACAAGATTGTCAGGATAGCGGCATATTTATATTTATACATGGGAGCCATAAAGGACAAATGCGCTGAAGGCCAAGATCTGGCACATAGGCAACTGATGGCATTAGAGAAGGCCCAATCTGACCTGGTCTCTTCCGAGCAGAGGCTGCAGAGGTGCCAGGAGTCAGAAAATGATAGTAGGCAGTATATCATGAAAATAAAAGAGGATATGGGTATCCTGCAACAGGAAAAGTCTGACCAGGATAACAGATTTCTGGCATTGCAGAAGGAGTACGAAGAAGGTTTGAATTCCCTACTGCAGAGCCAGAAAAAGCTGGAGCAACAACTAGACTCTAACAGGGCATGCACAGAGCAGGTAGCCACCCTGCAAAGTCATCTAGATAGGGAAAAGTCAGAGAGCAATAAACTGATTTTGAAAGACCTGGATACCCAGGCAGAGTTTGATCAAGAACGCCAGAAAGCTGGTGCCTTTCAAAGGCAGAGGGAAGACCTGGCGGCACAGATGCAGTCTCTTAGTCAGGAAAGGGACACCTTAGGCCAGGAAGTCTGCCGATTAAAAGAAAAAATTGAGAAAATCACTTGGCCCTCCAGGGACTGGGTGACCTCCAAAAAGAGCATCAGAACTTGTTAGAGCACACCAGGAGGGTGGACGAGGCTCTGGCAAGAAAGGAGCAGTCCAGTAGGGATGGGACTCAGGAGGTAACCCTCCTGCAGCAAAGACTGGCCCAGTACTCCAGGACCAACCAGGAGGCACAGAGAGAAAATGAGGCTCTCTGTCAGCACAATGATAGGCTCCAGCAACAGGTAGCCATGCAGGAGAGACTGATAGAGTCTAGTAAGGCCTTAACCGAGGAACTGAAAGCGCAGGCTCTTGCATTGCAGCAGGGAGCAGGGGCTGACAGAGATGAAGTTCGCTGGGAAAGGGAAACACCTAAGCATAACCTCAGGAGCCCTAGTACCAGAGGCCTTCATCTCTCCCAGTCCCTGGACTCTGCCACCCCCATGTCCCCTGGCGCACATCAGCACAGGGCCACTGGATTGGCAGATTACTATCCAGCCAAAAGTATGGGGCTCATAGGCCAGTACCACCCAGGAATGGATGGGCGGGCATCCGGGTATGGGCACCCAAGTACAGTGCAATTTAGTGGGGAACCCCAGGAGAGTAGGCCCACTAAGGGCATCCTGAAAACCTCTGCCCAGTTAGGTCAGTGGGGGGTTACCCATCAAATCCTGGCAGCAAGAAGGAATATGAAGACTCCTCTGAACGTCACAGGACACAGGAGACCAGGTCCCCACATTCTGCCAGCCACTCCCAGGCTCGCAGAATCTGGGAGAGCCTGGAAGATCAGACAGGCACCTCTGGGAGCAGTGCTTCTGAGTCAGAGGATGAGTGGACCAGGGTTACCCAAACCAAAAAGGCCAATAAGGCAAAAAGGGCCTTGCTTAAGGACCCCTCAAAACAGATTAAGGCAATAAGGAGTGTCATCACGCCTTATCACAAGAACGCGCCAAGTATTCTGTTTGGGAACACTTGGAGCTTTATGAGCAAATGATGGAGACTTTCCATTTGAAAGACAGCATTAGCTGCATTCAGTATGTAAAATGGACATTCTCCCCAGAATACTCCAGTTTCTTTGCGGGGCTGAAGGACCAAAATCATTCAAGATGGTCCACCTACAGGGTGGCCATCTTGAAACATTTTTCTGTTCACAGAAATCCCCAAGAGGCTCACAAGGCAGCCTACAATTTGCAATGTGGGGAGGATCAGGCCCCACAAGAATTTGTGCAGGAGTTAAAAACTACAAAAAGATCTTTAGACTGGGTCATTGAGCAAGCCACCCCATCTATGAGGTCCAGAAACCGGTGGAAAATAAGAATCGCCAAAAAAAAAAAACAAACAACAGCACCCCTGCTGCCAAGGTGGCGGAGGTAAAGGTTGACCCCCTTTTTAGATTTGGAGATGGGGGGACCTAAAAACCTGCCTGCACTGAATAATTCATAGCCCAGAAGGCTCTCGGGCCAGTCACAGACAGGGAGTCAAGGAGGTAATCCCACAAATGGGGTCCCTTGCTCCCCTGACTATGTAAGTCCCCGCTACAAGGGAAACAGACCCATCCTGGGTTACGTGTGGACTCCTCCAGCCCAAGGGGGGGATCCAGCCAAGCACCTGACCCAGGGAACTTCCCTCCTAACTTCCCACAGGAGGGAAGAAATTCCCCAAATCCTGGGCAGAACTTTTTACCCAGGTATCCACAAAATTTCTAACCCCAAAATCATCCATCCTTCTTTCCCCACTTTCCTGAGCCCAGACAACCTAATCCGGGAGAGGGGAGGCCAAGGGTGGAGGGGTACCCAAATCTTCCCAGCCCGGGGTACTACCAGAGAAGGGATAGCTACCCTTCCCGGGATCAGCCCAGGGGAGAAAATAGAACCCCGTATCAGCCTGAGCGGGTTTCCCAACTTGAGCGCCAGGTCCAAAATATGGCACAGAAGCTGGGTCGCGTGCTAAGGGCTCAGCAGAACCCTACGATGGGCATGCCGGCACAGAATGCACCAAACTCTGGGCCTGGTGCTCCAGAACAATGATGGGGGCAGCACCCCGATAACCCACCGGTTCCCAGGGAGGAGGCACAAGTGGAAGGGGGGTGTAAAGCCTTGGAGGAAGCTTCCTTCCCCACTTGTAAACAGCCCCTGGAAACCCAGGAACCGGAAACAAAATCTCTTACCCCTGAAAGTCTGCCACCCAAGGAGCAGAGAGGAGGTATGAGAAACAAAGGACCCAAACAGACCCATTTTGTGGAGGAGGTACAGGTCTTCCAATTTGAGGGCGAGGGATCCTCAGAAGATCCTGGGAAAAGGATCTTCTGCTTCAGAGATGGGGGAACTCCTCCCAAGGAAAAATGGGTCCCAAGGGATTCCAATCCAGACTGGGTAGATGTGGGGATTGAGCTGTCGCCGCCCATCATTCTATCCCAGAACCAACAATACCGAAAACCCCTGGTTCAAACCCATCCTGGTGACTGCCTCCAAAAAGGGGGGGAGGGGGTGGCCCAGAACCAGAACCAGGGAGCCCAACATCGCATCAATATCCAATGGCCAACTTTTTCTTTCAGATTCCCAAAACTCCCTGCCGAACTCTGCCCAGATCTCTTCTCTCTCAATGTCCAAAACCAGAAAATTAGCATGTGCATTATCTGTGCCCCCTTACAGAGAAGGAGGGAAAATACTATGCCCCGGTTCAAGTACAGGGGCAGGGTACAATTTTGGCACTGGTGGACATGGGATCCCAAGATATTCTTCTGTCCAAAAGGGCCTCTGATGAGCTAAATGCAGGAAGGGGGGAGAATTACCGTATTCCTCTCACCTCTCTTCCTGGACAACTTCAGAACTTTGACTGGAAGGAAATTCCCGTCGAGGGGACTGCAGATTTGGACATTAAAATTGGGTGACACAAGGTGAAACACCTGGTCATAGTAGTGATTCCAGAGGGCACACCTTGTTTACTAGGGAATGACATTCTGACAAGGTTGTCACCCCTAATAGATTGCGTAAACAAGGTCCTCTGGACCCAGACTAGCCGACCAATAAAATTAAAACAGAGTGTCAACCATGTTAGTTTAAACGGCACCTGCCACATGGTTGAACAAAAATCTGACCAAGTAGAATTTTACTTCTAGAACAACCAAATTCCAGATGTGACAGTAATAGCAGTAGGACAACAGACTGGTGATGGGGGGTCCTCTCTATTTCTGAAAATCAACCTTCCTTCCAGTTTCAGGTGGTATTCCACACTGGAAGGAAACACTCTGAAATTCTTTACTAATCCACAATCAGACATTCCCACTCCTATAGTCCAGAAAGATGTGAAATCAGCTCAGAGCCTGGCTGATATTCAGCAAATTGGAGAGCAGTTGTTCATCCCTGTTCAGTTAAATGATGGGAAGGCTCTGTTCTCACCTGAGTGTGTGTGAACAACGGTAAGAGCTTCATCAGAGAAGCCATGTTCCGCCAACTCCCAAAAGATCCAGCCATTCCCACATTCAAACTGATAGACAAATGGGAAATGGATCTGGAAACACCCAATTCCAAACATCTCCTGCCAAGCAGGTGTATGCTCAAAATCTCCATTGGCAACAAGAGCATAGTCCATAATTGTTGGGTCGTGCGAGACGTCACTGCCGCCTTTTACTTAAGCAGTGACATTCTCAATCGCTTTGCCATTAGTTTGGACCTAATACACGTCAAAGCTTGGTCCCGATTAGCGGATAATCCCATGGGCTTTGATGATCCAGAAAAAGCATTTAGGTCAGCTCAATTGCTACCTTATGCAGTTGAAATTCAGGTTAAAGAGGAAGTCACCATCCCAGAAAGGACCCGACAATTCTCCCTGGAAGTGAAAGTTAAAAGAGGACAAAAATTGAAAGACCCTGATGCTTATATTCATCTAAATGCTTCTCTCCAACAGCAAGGGTTGGGGGTAAACCCAACACCATTAGTCAATATAGAACATGACACCATTCCAATAGAGGTGGATAACCGTGACTTAAAGAGTATTACTCTAGCCGCAGGCACCATTATTGGAATGGCGGTTGATGACCGACATTTTTCCATTGATCTAGGAAATGAACTGTTAGGACCAATCCCCAAGGACTGTTTTGACAGTAACAGTGATGACAATACAACACCAGACAGGATCTTTACCCGGCATGGGGGGAACTTCCTGGTGTACACTTCCTGCCCTTATGGTAAGGAAGATGTGACTTGTGACTTCAGGAGGGATGTGGTGATTTTCCAGGTCCATGAGGGCTGCCTTTCCCACCTGAAGCCTCCAGTCCAAATCAACCCTCTGACCAGGGACTTCTTCACCCAGCTGGAGGAGGCCGCTGAGATAGCAAAACCAGAAGTCTTTCCAGGCTTCAGGCAGATAGTGGAAGAGAGAGTCAACCTAGCCAATGCCTGTGTGACTCTGGAACAGAAGCAAAAGTTGAAACAAGTTTTCTTGGATTTCCAAGATCTCTTTGCGGTAGACTCATATGACTGTGGTCGCACCGACATCCACACAACAACAATTCCCACGGACCCTGGCACGACTCCAGTGTTTGTGAAGCAATATTGCTTGCTTCTCGCATCCATGGAGTCCCTTACTGAAATAATGAAGAACCTTGAGTCCCGGGGAATAATCCGTTCAGTCCACAGCACCTTCAACAATCCGGTGCTGGGAATATTGAAGCAAAACAGCCAGTGGAGACTCTGCGCCGACCTTAGGGAGCTCAACAAATGGGTCCATACTTCCCGATGGCCTCTGCCCTACATTGACCAAGGGCTGGCCCAGATTCAGGGGTCACAGATATTCACTGCAATAGACCTGACCAATGGATACTGGACCGTGCCTGTCAGTAGGGAGGACCAATACAAACTGGCTTTTACCTTTGGGGGCCAGCAGTACACATGGACCCGGACTCCCTTCGGATACCTCAACTCCGGCAATTAATTCAACATTTTCCTACATAAGGCCATGCCCGACCTGGGTGCAAGGTGTAACCTGGCTTATGTAGATGATGTCCTCATCAAAAGTTCATCTGTGGAGGAACACATAGCGGAGATCCGTTATGTTCTGACACAGTTGAGGGCTGCCGGAGCAAAACTTTCCTTTCAGAAAGCACAGTGGTGTAGAACCCGTGTTCATTTCTTGGGGCATGAGATTACTCCTCAGGGTCTCTGTCCCCAGGAGGAGTAAGTGGAAGCACTTCAGAAACTGAAAGACCCCACAACTCTGCGGGAACTAAGGAGCCTCCTTGGACTGACTAATTACAGCAGAAAGATCATCGAGGGATACGCAGAGATCACCAGACCCCTGATTCATCTCTTGAAGGGGGGGTCAAGTGGGAATGGGGTCCAGAACAATCCGAGGCAGTAAGACAACTCAAAAGAAGCCTCTCACAAGCACCTTGGCTAGCTTACCCTGTCAGAAACAAGGAGTTTTTCCTCGAGACCGGGTTCTCTAATACGTGCTTGACGGCAGTATTATACCAAAAGCATGACAAGGTCAATAAAGTAATCTCCTATGCGAGCAAAACTTTATCATCTGTGGAGGAAAAATTCAATGATTGTGAGAAGGCACTCCTGGCAATGGTGTGGGCATAGAAGAATTACCGCCCGTTCATCCAGGGGGAACACATCATAGTGGAGACTCCACACCAGCCTCTGCAATATCTCCAAAGTGACAGAATCCGGGCCGGAAATGTGAGTAATTCCCGAATTACTTCCTGAATCCTGTCAATGCAAGGCTTTCCTGTGGAGGTCAGATATGGCCAAAACAAGAAGAGTCCCCTCGCGCAAGTTCTGACTGACTTGCATGATTGTGCCAGAGAAAACTGTCACGAGGACGAAAGTCTAAAAATCAAGGACAACATGGAGGCATACCTTAATTCCCCACACAAAGTCTTTGAAGAGGACAAGTGTGAGGGAATGCCCACTGTCTATGTGGATGGATGCTCTTACCATGTTGACAACAACGGGGAAAAGGAACTGGTGGCCGGCGTAGGGAATGCATGGGTGAAGGAGTCCCCAGAACCCTCCGCTGGGTACAAAATTGGTCCCCGAAGTAGTCAGGTGGCAGAATTGATGCCTGTGTATCAAGCCATCCTCACTGCTGTCCAACATCAACTCCACAAACTGGTCATAATCACAGATTCAGATTATGTACGGAACGGGTTCATGGAGCACCTGGTTAATTGGAAAACCAGAGGCATGTTATGTGCTAATAACAAACCCCTGAAACATGGGAAGTTAATCCATAATATTGATGATCTGGTCACATCGAATGGGATGACCATCTACTGAAAAAAGATCACGGGTCATTCCAAAGTAGAGGGACCAGACAAAACTGGAATTGACTTAGCTGATCAGCTGGCCAAAACAGTGGCCATCCAAGGGGATCTATAACAGAGATTGAGTCCCTGTTGAGGGAAATCCAGGTCACTGCTATCACTAGGTCCCAGACAAATGCTCACAATGATCTTTCAACTGCACAATGGAGTAAGGAGACCCCAGATGCTGATTTGATTACGGCTCAGAAGGGGGATCCAATAATTGGTAAGTTTTACCAACACATCGGGGACCCTGAGAACTTTCCCCTGACGGATACCGATTACATTGGGAAAGAGGACCTCAGAGTGTTGATGAAATGTCCAAAGATGTTCGAATCCAAGACGGTTTGTTGGTAAGGAAATCCCAAGCTGGCCATAATCAGTGGGTGGTTCCTACCTCATTCCGAAGCCTGATGTTAAGTCACGCCCATGATGCAGCCACCGCCGGTCATAGGGGGTTTCATACAACACTTGAAATCTTAAGAGAGGTTGCATACTGGCCACACATTGGGCAGGACCTCGACCAATACTTGAAGGGGTGTCTTGTGTGTGCACAATTTCAGCCAACATCCCTCACAAACCGTGCGCCTCTCCAGAAGAGGGGGATGACACTGCCATGGTCAGAATTACAAGTCGACTTTATAGGCCCCGTGATTCGCTCCGCTTGGGGGAATAAGTACATGTTGACGGTGACATGCTTGTTTACCAAGTGGGTGGAATGTCTCCCGGCCCCAAACTGCAAGGCAGAAACAGCAGCTGCCCTGATGATTAACCACATCTTTTCCCGTTTTGGTCTACCTCAAAGGATTGAGTCAGACAGAGGTAGCCATTTCACCAGCGAGGTAATGACAAAGATGTGGGAGATACTGGGGGTCAAAAGGAAGCTACATATTGCTTACCGGACAGCCTCTTCTGGTGCAGTGGAGAGATACAACAGAACCATTGTGAGCATCTTAAAAAAGTTTGTGGCAGATTCTGGGCCAAGTTGGGATATCCGATTACCTCTGGTCCTAATGGCCATCCGATCTACCCCTTCATCTGCAACTAAAATGTCACTGTTTGAGCTGATGACTGGACGCAAGATGGTGCTTCCCCAGCATTTGCTCTACAGGACCCAAGAGCAGACATTAATAAATGCCTCCACAACTCACGAATACGTTGAGAATTTAAGGAAACACCTCCAAAATGCTTTTGCCTATGCTCAGCGGAATCTAGAAAGATCAGCTGATAGCATAAAGACCCATTACGATTTGAAAACTACCACGAAAGAATACAATGTGGGAGACCGGGTCTATCTATACAATTTCCAGAGGAACCAGGCCAAACAGCGAAAAGTTTTGACTGCATGGAAGAGAACTTTTGAAATTGTAGACAAGATCTCCCCAGTCGCTTACAAGATCTGCATCCCCAAAGGTAGTTTGGCAATAGGGGAAGACAAGTGGGTCCATATAAATCAGTTAAAGAGTTGCCATCCCAGGCACACTCTGCAGCAACTGGAGGAGTCCCACATATAGTCTCTAAAATATTATGATTCTTGAATAATTCTTGATTATATCTTGTTTTTTTAAAATAAGAATGTAAATGTCTATTGATTTATAAAATGTATATGCCGCCCCACTATATCAATAGTGGGGGAGAAATGTCTACGAATAGGTATTTCCTCTTTGCTTTGTCATCCTAGGAGAGATGAAACCATGGAGACTGACCAAGGAGGACGACCCGGGGACCGAGAGAGAGAGCAAAGATCCGAGGGGCCCGGGGTACCGCCCAATACTCCCATCAGGACCGGCGAGGAGAACCAATCGATCCACCCTGAAGGAGGAAAGATGATCAACTGTGCCATCTGCGGGATCGGAAGAAGATGATGCGGACTTACCAGCGCGTAGATCAAAATATCCTTTGCACCCGACTCCCCCTCGACTCAAAATCAAAGTGCAGTCGGGTGGGGGGCTTGACCCACGTTCAAGGTATTATGCTGCCACATTTGGAGCTGTGGGCTCAGAAAATCCAAGATGGCCGAAAAAGCCCACATTGCGCCAGAATCCAGGAAAACCGTGCAGTTTTTGCGCACTACAAAATGGTCGCCTAACCTGCCACCCACCTGTGAGCGTGAGTGAAACGTGGTGCCAAAGAAAAAACAGCAGTGCCTGTTAGCTCAAAAAGCACTTTGAAATCACCTTTGTTTCTTTGAAATGCAAGCTAAAAATGCCTATTTTAAACATTGCAAGATATTCAAAAATGAACACCAGCAGACATTTGGCAGAATGTAGTCTTGTGTGCATACAAAATCTGGAAAGATGAACAGCCCAAAACAATGTTTATAACAAAACTGGCTGAGCTGTGGATGTCAGCAGCTGAAGTGAAATTGGACTTAAAGCCACTAAAATCGAAATGTTTAAAATAAATGAGTGACCTACTTTGAGTGTCACATAGGTTGCAACTGTTTAAAGGTCATAGTTTTGAACTTAGAATCAGCGTTCTAGCTGCATGTGTAGAAATTGTAAGTTTGATTTGGATGAAGAAAAACTGGGAACAAAAGTGACATTTGGCTGAAGCCTGGCTTTAAGAGAGTGAATTCTGCCCGGCAACTACCCCCAACAGGAGTTGAAACTTGCCCAGCAACTGCATTCTCAGGCCTGGCTGCCTTCTGCTGTTCACACCAAAAGGAGGTTACACCTCTCTGATTGAATCAGGGGAGGAGCACCTGGGAGCAGGGAAACAGAACAATGAGCCTTCCTTGGTTCAGGCAAATGTTAAATTAGGGGGGTCGTAAATGGCTTCCTCTTGAGAGAAACTGGGAGGAGCAGTGCCTCTGTGAGCAACTTGAGTTGGAGGAAGTGGACAAACCAGAAATTCCACCATGTGCTTTGGGAAACCACACCCCTCTGGGCCAGAGCATAATTTTAAGAAAAGGTGGATAATTCATAGTACGGGCTTGTCAAAATTATATAATTAATATCATTAGTCTTGTGATTTTTCTGTGAACATTCTAAGAGGTGTTAGGACTCTGTGGTATGTTCTTGGGGTAGTAGCGGAAAATAAGGTATTACTCCGAATGTCTGTATGTCAAAAATCTGACACTTTATCATCTGATGCCCATATTCCTTGTGCATGTTTGTGTAAATTCTGGAAAAGTTTAGAGGTTGTGTTCTTGATGAAAAGGGCAGAATTCTGTCATAGGTGGACACAACATCTTACAAAGACAGGGATCGGATGGTTTGGTGCTACAGAAAATATGTTAACTGGACATATAATATTAGAAATATGGTACATAGATAAATATGTATTTGGATCAAAAATAGATTTGGGTGCAAATTGACAAGGGGAGTGTTCTTTCTGTATGCCATAAAATTAATGCCTGATGACACTTCATTCCTTCCCCCAATCAAGGGAGAGAGGAGGACTTGGCCAATGATAAGTTGTGAGGGGCAGGCTTAGTTATACCCACGCACACACCCACTTGCAGAACACATAAAAAGAAACTGCTTGGACAGGCAAGACATTAATTTTACATTTTCTTCCGGAGCATTTTGCCGGACCACACAACATCTAGAAGGAACATCCAGAACTTAGACTCCAGATGGACTACAGAACTTAAAGCAAAGGCCTAACCCACAAGCTGAGAACTCTTCTCAGCAGGCCTTCAGAATCCAGCAATCCAACCAAACTATTCTACAGCCGGGCGAGCTGTTGGATTCTTTGCTAAGAACTTTTGCCAGAACTGGTAGCAGACCTAGAAAGCAGTGCTGTATCCAGAGATACCTTAACCAGAGAGACCCAGACCAGACTGCTGTGAAGTGCAGAGCAGAGCTGACCCAGAGAGCTGTGACTTCAGAACCACCCGCCAGGAGTCCAGTCCAAACCTGCTGACCAGACCCTGGCCTATTTCAAATTCATAATGTGAGTACTCAGCCAGAACTGTGCAAAACCAATCTCTTAGTTTAAAATAATCTAATTCAAACTATTTTAACCTATTAGAACTGCATCATAAGGAATCGTGTGTCCATCCTGTTGATTCAAACCTTCCAAGCGCATCTGTCATTCTGAAACTGTAATTTCATTTCTGAAAATCTACCTCCACTAAATCGTCCGTATCTTTTGAACCGCGTGTGCTATGAACCAGATTTGACTTTCATTTGAAAGCTAAGATTCTAAGCTTTCCAACAAGCCTAAAACTTTCTATTCCTTATAGTTATTCCGTAATCGCGCTTGACGCATTCGGAAAAATGCTTGAACTGCTAAAATTCGTTTTCAACCTGCTAATCCCTCATTGAGCATCGCAAGTGTGACTTGAATTAATCTTAAATAGCTATCACCTACCCTGAACCTCCTATAGGGAATTAAAAGCATTTTTAGCATATTTTACTTCATTGCCACCACATTTAAAAGGATTTGCCTCCTTTAAAATCATACCTGTTTTCCTCTAAGCTCGCTGGGGGGAACTGGAACTTTGTATTGCATTTTGTTTGTATTCCTGAAAATTGTGTACTCTCCTTCCATCTTTTTATATTGCATAGGGGGGGAGTGAATTGCCACCAGGGGAAATGTGAACATATTATCTCTTGTGAAACCCTATCAGTTATTTCTGTACTGCATTTTATTCATCATTGCATTTCCTTGAAATCATAAAAGTATTCTCAGCTACCTTATCCTCCCTATACTAACTCTTAAGCAATTAAATCAGTGTGCTAGTGTAACATCATCCATTGTTGATCATTGTCATATGCCTAAGTGTGATATCAAATATTAATTTATTATAAAAGTGTGATATATATATATATATATATTGTTTAATTTTTCCAATAAATCTTTTAAATTGCAAAACACACCTACTTCTTGGCTCAGTGAGGTCAGGGGGATTCAAAGAGAGGGGTGTTATATAAGGGTTTATCATCCAGAGTATAACTTGTCATAAGAATATATAAATAAGGTCTTCCCTTGGGCGTCCCAGACGAGGCACTCACTAAGTGGGATTGCTGAATTGAAGTCACTTAACAGAGGAGACATTCGTAGAGAGGACTTGTCTCATCCGGTAGTATGGACGAGAAAGAGGGTAAAAGGAGGGGTGGGGAAACGGGGGCCAAAGGAGGCCTGAGAGCAGGTGGGGGAGAAGGATGGCCTGAGTTTTGGTTATGAAGTGAGAGGGCAGTGCAGTGCAGAAGGTCTGGGATGGCAGAGGAGAGGTGGAGACTGCAGAAGGATTGGCGAATTCCTTGCAGATTTTGAAAAGTTCAGCCATGTTGTTAGTGGCCCCATCGATGCAGGTTTGGATATAGGCTTCCTTATTTGAGCAGATGGAGAGTCTGTATTGCCTTCGGAGCAGGCGGCAGGCAAGTTGGTCCAAGGATGTGCCTGAGGCCTGCCACATCCGCTCAGCAACTCTACACTTGCAATTTGGGTTCATGCGGATCCTCATGACAGGGGAAAGATGTCCAGAGTGTTGGAAATGGGGAGGTGAAAGTTAGTAAGGGCTATGTCAGTGTGAGAGTCAGTGGCCGGAGTGGGATGGGTATAAAAGTGACTTCAAAAGCAGCAATAGACGCTCACTTCATCGAGTTGAATGATGGAGAAGGAGACTGGCTGTGCAGGAAGAGGCTTAGCCTGGGGAGCCAAGAGATACAGGTGAGAGGACAGAAGGGCATGGTCAGACCAGGATAGGGGTGTTGTGAGAGGGTTGGAGATGATAAATCTGCTGGGATAAGAGCATCCAAGGTGTGTCTAACTGAACGCATCGGACCGGAGGGAAAAATGGTGAGGGAAAGAGAGTCACAGAGGCTGCGGAAGAGGTCAGAGGCCGCATCAGGAGAGTCAAGGTGAATACTGAAGTATTCAGGGAAGAGAAGCTTGGAAGTGGAGGCCATGAGAGAAGAGGTGAGGATATACCACTCCGAAAGGAGGTAGACTTGACCAGGGGTCCTGTAGATGGTGGCAAGAGTCAGGGAGAGGATTGGAGAGACGTCGAGCTTGCAGACGAGGCATTCGAAGGAAGAGTAGGTCTGAGTGGATATGATAATAGAAGGGACCCATTCAAGGAAGATCAGGGACACTCCGCCCCCAAGCTGGTTAGGCCTGGGCTTAGAGATGATCTTGTAGTCCTCCAGGAGGAGCGTGTCAAAAATAGTAACAGAGCTGGCAGTGTGCCATGTCTCGGGGGAGTGAGGATGTCAATGCTGAAGTCTTCCAAGGGGTGGCAGATGACAGAGGAGTGTTCAACATCAGAGCCAGAGTTGAGGGTAGCTAAGTGAAGCTGGCTGCCTCCTTTGAAGTTCTTCCAGGAGGGGTACAGGAATGTGGTGCGCCCGTTGGTGGTGGCGAAGGGGGTGGAGTGGTGGCAGAAGGAGGAGTGGCAGGAGAAAAGTGGGAGTTTATGAGAGACAGAAGATGCCTATCAAGAAGAAGGAGGTTGAGCTGAGAGTCCTGAGCCATGACAGTGTCATTCTGGTAGACATCAATGATGCCTCTAGAGAATTTGGAAGTGTCCCAAAAGTACTTCCCATCGGGTTCTACCATTAATAGGGGTGAAGAAGAGAAAGGGGAGAGTGCTGAGACCATATGGGGAATTCAGAGGTCCGGAGAGAGGGAACAACAAAGAAGATGCTAGTGACAGTTTGCCTGGGACAAGTGTTGACGTAGGTGTCAGCGATGGGCAGGTATGGATTCGAGACCAGATATTTCTTGAATGTTTTCCTTCCAGACTTCGAAAGAGTGATAGGATAGGTGATAGAGTAGCAGTTACAGTAGATGGGTGAGATGGGGAACACTATGGAGGGGGAGAGCAGAGAAATGGAATGGGGGAGAAAGAGAGGGATGCTGAGACTGCACAGTGCATGACAAACTCACTAGGTGGCCTAGCAGCAAGACAGGTGCAGACGAATTAGGTACATGAGAAAGGAGGTCCAGACCAGTGAAGAGAGTCCTCAGGCAGGAGGAGGGTGAGCTCTTACTCATGGACTCATGGAGGAGAGAGCAAATTGTCATTTAGCCTGGCTCTGTTCTGACTTGGCCACGCAAAGGTGCACTCATTGTGTAATTCACCAGCCAGCTGACACACCATACACTCTCCAACTTGATGACAACGTTCTGGACTTACCAAGTAGGAGCGTGGATGAGTAGTGGCCTGCTTTATGTTGGGATAGTGCCACAACAGCATAGCTGTCCTACATAGATGAAGTGCACCGCTGCCCAGAGGTGCCGTAATGCCTACAGGACAACCTCAACTAAACACACAGATAACTACAACACGCAGGTACCATCAGTTTCACAAATTGAGAGGCGTTTGTGGGCTCTGCCACCACATCCTCGAGAAGAAACAAGGTAATAGTGGATCCAGGGGTTCCAGGATTAACTTCAGAGTTCGGCAGCCCAATTCCAAAGGTCAAGTAACTGCTGCCAACTGGTGCCTGGGTGATTACTTCTTAATTGTCACTCAGCAGATCATGGTGAAATTCCCCACCCAGAGGCGACATGCAACATCAGCTTCAGGGCAATCGCTGAGTGCCTCAGGATCAGCAGCACAGAATCTGCTCCATCACCAAGCCACGTAGAAAAACGCAGGTCTGTTTATGAGGGTCAGCTTTTGTACCCCCAGCCTATTTCCTGGGCACAGGTGATCATCAGCCCACACAATGCTCAAGTAGAATCAGTTGCTGTTGCCTCAGCACAAGTTAACCTCTGCCACGTCGCAGCTGGAATGCAAGGGATGTTTAGTGCTGTCATGGGTGAACAGAGATCCGTGGCAAGCCTGCACCTTCATTTCAGCCATCAGAATCACTGAGAAGGGAGAAGATGCATGCTTTAACAAAGATGCCCAATACAAAATGTCATGCCATAGTAAGAAATGGCTAGATTGGATGCCTAAAAGTGGCAGTCTATCTTTGTAATAACACTTATCATGCTTGATTTATCGAAGCTGCCCAATATAAAATGCCATACCACAATAAGAAATGGCTAGACTGGATGCATTAAAACGCCAGTCTAGATAAATAATAACACTTATCATGCTTGCTTTATCAACCATGCTCAGCAAATAAAATGCCATAACTGCTCCATGGTGCACCAGCGCATTGCACTCAGACATAATTGCATTACTGATGTGATTATGTGTGAGTGAGAGGGACTGGGGGGCCCAGGGAGCAGATGCAAGTCAGACACTGGGGTCCCAGTGTACAGCCACGTTATTTTTTACTGGACATAGATGCCCAGTAAAATCAATTGTGTGAATTTGAGGTACTGGTGGGACCCAGTCATAGTATTTTTAACTGGACATCTATCAGATGCCGATTAATAAATGCCATTCCTTCCCCCATTGCCCTCCAGCACCTCACATGCATAGATAATCAATTATGCGAGGTGCTAGGGCTTAGGGGTCATGCATGACATTGCATGTGAGGCACTTGGAATCCCAGTAGGCTGGAGTGGCATACTTTACTGGGCATACCCAGTAAGAAATGCCATGACTGCCCCGTTGGTCCCAGTGCCTCACACAGACATGATAAATGTGATTGTGTGTATGCGAGGTGCTGTGGGCACAGGGGTCAGGCATGGTATTTATTTACTGGACAACTATCATAGATTCACAGTAAAAAAAAAAATGACATGCCTGCCGAAGTCCCCAGTTCCTCAAACATGAACACAATCATTGTGGTTATGTATGTATGCCAGGCACTGGGGGCCCAGAGGGCGGGCATGGTGTTTTTTTTTACTGGACATCTATCATAGATGTCCCATAACAAAATGCTACCCCTGTCCCCTGGGCCCCACAGTACCTCAGAAGGAGAGCTGATTTTGGCCAGTGGGGAGGGGGATTGTGCAACAAAGGCATTTTTATAATGCCTTTGTTGTACAAAGCTCCTCCCCCCACTCGACAAAATCAGCTCCACGGACGAGCACACATTCACACAACATTTACACAGCATCCATCAGCATACATTCACATAACAACACAAGCATGCACACATCAATACACATAATTAAAATAAAAAATACATGAGCATAAACAAATGTACCTTCTGCTGTGGGTCTTGAAGTTTCCTCACCAGAGCAGCTGAGGGAAAGCTTTGTGTTTCACTGGGCCGGCTCCTCCATAATGGGCGAGAGTGGGACAAGACCCGGTGGGTCAACGCCCCCTTGTACATTATGGATGAGCCGCCCCTGAGGAAGCCAGTCCAAGATATTTAATCCAGCGGTGTATTGGTGGAGAGTGGGTGGCGTTGTGGTGTGAGGTGGGTTTTTGTGTGTTTGGATATATGATGTGTATATGTGGTTTACCTGCGTGGGTGAATATATGGTTGGAGTCATTGGCAGACCAGCTTGTCTGGAATTTGTGAAAGCTCTGAAGGCAGATGCATTTGACGGTTTCCATGGGGCTGGTCTAGATAGCCTCAGGCAAGTCGGTGCAACAATGATTTGCAGGTAGCACCTTTCCCTAGCATTATACTTTCGAAGACATCCGGGATGGACCAAGGGTCTATGGTCTGTAACAAGTCCTCTGAATAGGTGGTAACATTCTGTGTAATGTACATCTGCACCCGAAAGACCCCACATTGATCTACTTCTACTGAAAATACTACTGAATTTTGTTCACAGAAACGCTACACCTGAAACAGAAAAATAAGACTATTCTTTTAACTCTCTTAATTGGCTCTTTTTGTAGAACCTAATAGAGTGTTGCACGTCATTAAACAAGCATTGGAAAAGCCAAAAGTTTTTATTTTTAATTAGGGAAAGTCAATTTCCAGGCACTGTCACAATCGCACTATCCAGCCATAAAATGGCAAATGGTGTTAGCGCCTCAGTATAGCATGACATTGCCTGGCACATGCAGGGGTCAAGTCCTACAAATTAAAGTGGGAGGACTCATCATCAAACGCAATGGGATGTGACTTTGCCAGAAATTAGCATATCAAGGTGAAATATGCACATTTCATTAAATTGGCTTTGCATAATAACCCAAATTGACAGGACGATTGGCATTTGCTTTTCATAAAATCAACACACACACAAAATCAAGACAGGATATTTTCTTCTAATAGTGTTTTTGAAAACATTAAAAGGTGTGCATGTTTTAAACTCCAAGAACCAATACAATTGTTTTCCCTGGGACTTGCAGTACCGAAATGGGATATTTCATCTGTAGTTGTTTGTTATTTTTCATCAGGTTATATAGTGCAGTGGTGAAGTGTCTGGCCTACAAACTTGACGACTGTGGTTAATTCATACATTTAAAAAGCACATCCAATGTTTCTCTTTTAGCTGGAGGGGACTGAGTCCACCCTCTGAATAAAGTGGGTGGACTCCATCCACCGTGTGTACCCTCGACTTGAGCCCTGCAAATATGTCATTGCCTTACAGAGGACTGCTTAGAAATAAGTCAGGCTTCCCCCAAGAAGCACAGAGCTCGCTCAGACAGATCCTGGGGCAGGGATGTTTTAGAGAGGCAGGGGCAGGTACTGGGTGAGAATGGTCATAGCATGACTATGGGTGGATAGAAATCAATGCAATACCCACAACATGTGCCCCCTACATATCCCATCTCTTTCCTAGCGTCACTTCCCATGCCAATAATTTCGGCTTATAGGCAGTGCCTTAAAGTGACAACTATTTGCCAAAAATGTAAAACGTTTGGTGAATCATGCCCTAAGTCCTTTCTCTTATCATTGTTCTGCATGTAATTCCAGACCTCGCAAGTTTAATTTGGCCATGCATGAGAAACACATCTAGTTCAGTTTGTTCCCTTTGGATCCCGGGATGTATCGTTTTTTTTCTTTTCCATTTGACATTTAGGAAAACTACAAGTCCCAGAATTCCTAGCAAAACGAGGATGGGATAGCCTTCTCACACATGGCCATAGGAAACGTGAGTGCTACATGATGCCTGCCTCCCTGCCACATCAGGAGTGTTAAACATGTTTTGTGCTCGGACTGCCATGTTATCAGTGAGGTCAAAAATACTTCACGAAAGCATTTTGATTTTCCTCTGTCTGCAAACCAACGGTTAGGGTGATATATTGTGATTAACCTTTAGACACTCTTCCCCTCCAGCCACCTGCTCCAGTCCCTAAGAAAGGGCAAACTGAAAATAGAAAAGACTCGCTGTAAATGTTTCAGAAAAGCTTATCCGAAATGCAAGGGTATGACATGTGTCAACTGAAAAAGCCACAGAGAAAGGTGTGCATAGGCTTTACCAAATTCAGTCAGGAATGAGCAGTATATGACTTTATCAATGTTTGTTTTCAACAGGAACTCAATGCAAGGAACAAATATAAATCAAGGGGCTGCAGGAAACCCTGGTTAAGACATTTTTAGTGCACCAGTGGGCACCATTGACATCTTCAATTAAGCAATTATCTCTCAGCAGACAGCTTAGAAATAAAACTGGCAGGCCAAAGTTTGATGTTACTCCTTGAAAAAGATAGCTCAAAAAGATGTGAGCAGAATGTGGTTTTTGACAGGCAGGGCAAGGTACTGAATAGGAATGGCCATAAGAATTAGTATAGCCATGGGCGCTCAGTGGTTTGATAAATAACCAAATAACATCTACAAGCTGTGTGCCCACGATATGCCATCTCCCACCTATCGGTACCCCAAAGCAATCATTTCAGCTTATAGATGATGCTGCAGTGCCACCGATTTTGTAAAAAAAAAAAAAAAAAAATAGGCCTGGCTGTGTATAAGCAGATGACCATATCAGTTTCTTTTGTTCAATGTGTTTAAGACTTCAAAGGAGGTAAAGAGATGTTTGGGTTCCAGTCAATGTGCAATAAAGCAACAGAACAAGAAGGTACAATCATAGCTTAATATGTTTCCAAAATTATATATTTCATGACTTGTGCATTGCTGATGTACGTAAATTACGACTGTCACACGTATCAACTACACAAATAAATCTGACCAAGCTATAACTGGATTCCTTACAAGAGTTACAAAGCCTTACTGAGGTTATCATAAAACCCTCTGACAAGGGATCCAATATTGTCTTACAAGATCGTGACAGTTATGAGTCAGAAACCTTTTGACAGTTAAGAGATCAGTCATGTTATCATCATCTATCCACTAATCCTTTTTCTAAGATTCAGTGTGAGCTGATCGAACTTGTTAACAAATGGTGTGAGGTAGGCATTTTGATGAGGACACAGTTACATTCTTGGTTCTGTGAGGAAGGCACAGTATCAATAGTAGACACAGACACAATGGATATAAATTTCAAAAACATGTATTCATACTTTAATTTGGGATGGTAGAATTCTTAACTGGCCCTAATAAAATGGGAGTAATCTCGACCATTAAACAATAACCAACACGTGCAAGACGGTCTGGTCGAAATAAAAGGCCTATACTAAGAAAACCTAACCTTGCCCTCCTTCTTAGAATTACACATGTGTTAAGAGATTACAAAATGAAAATAGTGTCTCAAAAATAAATGTCAGAATGGCAAATGGAAATGTCAGAATGGCTCCGGCACCTACTCCCTTCACCGGGTTCAACCCCACGGGTTTAGAGAGTCTCCTAAAAAACTCAATCACTTCTTTAAGGCTTCGCCCACCTTGCCATAAATACTCAGTTCATATATTTTCAATTTCTCACAGTTCCTCACAGGCTTCTCTCTGCTGGGCTCAAACCTGTCTCTCGTTTGTGGTGGTTCCCTTCCCAACATTTTTATCACATATAGACTTTCTCAGTTGAAGACTTTCGGCACTGCAAGGAATTTACATAGACCTCAGCATGACCACTTTGACCGCTCTCTCAACGATCCTTTGGTTCACAATTTTCTCTTGTAGAACCAATGCCTCTTGGTACTTGTAGTTCCTATTCTCTCTCCCTTGCCGTCTTGGCTTTTATCACAATCCTTAAACTTGACTTATGCCCTATTGGCATATTTCACAATTCACTTTACTTTCGCCCTCTTGGTGTATTTCACAGTTCACAAATGTCACTTTCCTCATATTCAATCTTCTTTCCTTAGTGTGGTTCCTTTGTCCTGCGCATGCAATATCTTTCAAATTCCACAAACATTTCACAGATTCTTTCAAATGTGAGCCTTTCTCTCGCAGGATCACTCTGCTACTCTGTATCCTTGTCTTTTACCAATTCTTCTCTTCATTCGTGTTTTATTGGCATAGGCGTACATTTTTAACATCAACCAAACTTTTGTTTCCCTTGATAAGTCACCGGCTACGTTAATTTGATTTCTTTCATCTCTTTTCTGCAGCTCATGGCCATTACCAATGCCTCTTCTGCTCCTCCCCAAGTCTGCCTGACACTGCCTGGCCTCATTACAGGGACAGAGCCAAAGCAAGTCAGGGGAGGTAATCCCTCCAAGCTCATTCCGTATCTTCTTTGGTGTAGTACATTTCTCTTGGAGCTTTGGGGAGGAATTATGGTAGTTGTAATTTCCCATAAAGTAATCAGGTATAGGTCTTAGGTGGGCTGTGGAAAAAGGGTGATACCATGTTTTACCATTGGGTGCTTCTCCCCCACTCCTTGAGGAACACCTACCATGGTGGTCCTCCCTCGCTTGTCCACCCTCGGGTCGGAATCTAAAAACTATGGCCTTCCCTTGACCACCTGAGTACAGGATCTCTGGGAACTAGGTAGTGAAACATCCTCTGATTTTTCACATGTACTTCTTATTTCACTATTCCAATTATTTAGATTTTGCCCAAAATTCACAAGTCCTTAGTTTGGCCACCTGGGAGACCTACTGTCATGTTGTCAGGTTCTTTGCTGGAAAATGTATTATGTTTTCTTGATGAGACTTTGATTTCTTTTGTTTCTGTTTTACCTTAATTTCTACATGATGCTAAGGAATTCCTGCAGCACATTAATAAAGTTCCCTGGGAAGATGGTTTAATTTTGGCAACGTTGGATGTGGTTTCATTGTACACTTCTATTGACCATTCTGTAGGTGTAAGTTCTCTTAACTTTGTATCTCACAGTACTTTGATTTTGGAAATGCTAAGCTTTTTCCTGACTAATAATGTTTTCTTGTTTGAGAATCAGTTCTTCCATGAAGTATGAGGGACAGCCATGGGCAGCACATTTGCTCCATGGGATGGTGGGATGCCACTATTTTAAGTGAAACATACACTGAGCAGATTATGGCCTGGTGGCATTTCATAGATGAGGCTTTTGGTATATGCAAGGGCTCGGAGGCTGGATGGGTTGAGTTTTTTTAAACAGCTCAACTGTAATAATGTGAATCTATCCTATACAGAGAATTATAGTACTTCACATATGTCTATCTTGATGTGAATGTGAGAATGTCACATTATATTTATAATGGGAGACACACCTCTGTACATAAAAAAAACAACTAGTTGAAGACTACCCTACATGCTTAGAGTAGCCATCATATAAGCTGTAAGTACAGTAATCCACTATGGGGTATTTGTACGTTATCATAGAAACCGCTCAGATTGAATTCAGTTCGATCAGTGTTGTCCCCAGACTTCACAAAATTGTTTGCCTCAGGGTTACGCCACAGGGGTCATTGAGAACGCTTACATCGAGGTGCAGGAACTTAAAAGAGAACATTTGTTGAATATGAATAGAAAACATCAATAGGTGTGAGAAAGACAATTCAAAGACACTGGCATGTTCTCAGAATGGACAAGGATTTGACATTGCTGCTTTTTCCCCATCCCAATTTAATGTTCAGACAGCACCATCATTGAAAGATAAGCTAGTTTCCAGCTTTCTTCCACCCGTTCAGATACCTTCGGCGCAGAGTGGGTGGTTGTCGACATGTCCAGTTTGTTTCTCAAAATGTCAGAAATGTAAAGTTTGTGCCCATGCTATTGAAATGAAGGCATGTGTCCATCCAGTAACTGCTGCTTGTGTCAGCAAACATCTCATCACATGTGATTCTACATTTGTTGTGTATGTGCTCAGCTGCCCATGTAATAAATGGTATGTTGGCAGCACTACATGCAAACTCAAGATCAGGATTTTTCAACATCTTGGGGCCATTAGGACATCAGATCCCTCTTATCCTATGGCCAAACACTTCAAAGAGCAGCATGACAGCAACAGGCATTTATTAACTTTTTTCAGTGTTGATTATGTGCCTATTCATCCCAGGGGCATAGATAGAACTCTGTCAACTTGAAACTAAATACATTTTGGATATTGACACTATGGACACAGCATCAATGAGGAATTGCATACTTTTATTGGTGTGATCATAGTGACACCTGTATTTGCACACATTTTGTGCTGCTCAGATTTGATATTTTTTGCTGCTCATCTATGTCTATATTTACAATGAATGCTTTTTAACATATGTTTGTGTCATTTGTCTGATCATCATGTAACGGTCTGCCTTGTGCATGAGTGTATACCTCTGAGGTTGTCATTTCGGATGTGGCTTCATCACTGTCTGTGCCAGAACAGGATTTCTCTACTTAATTTCTTTGCACCACAGATAACATTATTATATGGGTGCCAAGTTTGCTGGACATTTCTGTTCTGGTGTACAGTGTAATGGCATGGGAGGTTTCTACATTGTAGTAGTCACAGTTCTCCATTTGTATTTTTAAGGATCGCCACTTATTTCCTGTTTCACAGCAGCTATTACTATTGCTTCGGCTGGTGCGCATTTTGTGCTTGCTGTGACTTGATGACATCCAGTTAGTGTGTCATTTGAAAATGGCAAGTTTGTTTTGTGGTGATGCCTTTTGTACTGTATTGGCACTTATGTTATGTTCATACATCTGGAGAGGGATGCTACTTAGTATGGGTATTGTTTGAGCTTATTGGTTTTATGTGGCCTTATATCACTGTTTTTATCATCTGGTTTTGCTGCTCTATTTATATGTATATGCATTTTAGGTTTTTGCTGCTACATGAGCATTTGCACTTTACATCGTTTTCTGCTGGTATTATTTGATGTTTTGCTGGATCTACGTGATCTGAATGTCCCGTGGCCGGAAAGTTCGCATGAGAAAGGTGCAGACTACCAAAAGTTTCACGTACATACCCACACCCCCACCCACACCCACAACACACCCACAACACACCCATGACACATCCCCCATCCAAACCCTCAACACACCCCCACACACACTCCCAACATAAACAAACCCCACTTACCTTCTTCTTCACGCTGGGTCCTTGCGGCGCCTGTTCCCTTTTCACTTCCGTGATCGGGAACCGGCGCTGCAGGGTCCTGTTCTTTTTTATGGAAGGCTGCGGGCATTCCCCCCTGCAAACCCTGCAGCCCCCGTTTCTTTTTTTTACAATGCTACCACCAAAGGATCGAACTTTTGGTGTTCGAACCTTTAGTGGTAGTATTTTTAGAACTTTTGGTTCATGCAAACCAGTATTTTCGGTAAAAAGGTACAAACCCGTTTTGCTATATGCACTTGCACTTTAAGTACATTGTTGCTAGGTTTGCACTTTCACCTTATACTAATTGATGCTTTAAGCACTGGCAATTTACAGCATGGGCTTCCTTTTTAACAGTATTTATCTGGTTGTAATTGACACTATCGATGGACTTTTAGTTATACATATTTGTATCTTAATGTATGAGCACTGCTGTTAGTTCATGTTCCAAGTTTCATTGTCATGAATATTTTGAGGATTTAATTCCTTAACAGCAGTTGTCAGTGAAGTTCATGTAATGTTAGGAAGCAGAGTGCTAGAAGCTCACCATTCCAACATGTCTGCCTGCTTGTCTCTTGTATTATGTATCATCCATTTTGTATTATTGACATTGAAAGTGAAAAGGGACCACATTGTATTTAGACAACTGTTTGCTAACCAAAACATTGTGTGAACAAGCACTTGATAGTGTGAAATGCGCCCTGTTGGACTATCAGTCCCTTTAAACTCTTGTTATGATGATCTGTCTTAAATAAAACGTTTACTGATATTTTTCATTGGATTGCTGTATTCTGTTGAAAACTCTGACCTCGTAGTGCGGTACTGACACTTTCGGCAGCATTGTTTTGCTTTTTTCATATATATGGATATATATATAAATATATTTACTCATAGACGTGTGCACAAAGGTGTAGGGGCAGCACTTCACAGCAAGACATTGAAAAAAGTCCCAGGACATGGAAAAAAAAGTAAAAATGCTGTGTAATTTTATTTAAGGCATGAAAATCGCCTGCAGGATACAGCAGCAAAAGAAAATAGCTAAGTAATGTGTTTTGTGCCTCATACGGCACTTGATCACACAATGAGAGTTTCTACAATGCAGCAAAACGGTGTAAAAAACTGAATTCATGTTACCCTGATCACATGATTGGGTCCCATGGGACCTCAAGCATTGATGCCCTTTCCAGCTGAAACCATCTCTGCCAACTTAGCCTGTTTTCACTAGCATAGAAGGCCATGCATATTTAGTGCACATATAATGGCCATCTAACAAACTTTAAATATGCGGTGAAAAAAGACTAAGCTTATTTTCGCAATCATTCTATGATAACATTTACAGTTATATAGAATATTAACCTGCATAAAACATCAAAGCCAATTGTAGATGCCGGCTTAAAAATGACTGCTAAGTGCATGGCAAATGGTCCACACAGCATCCAAAAATCGACCAGAATAAATGAATAAAGCACCAGTGCTTGAAGTCCATGTATGTTGAAACAAGCAAAATTGAAAAAGTGACCCGTGCAATATAAAAAAATCATCGGTACCAATTCATATCAACAATGAATATAATACATGGAATGACAGTCATAAGGTGCTTGGATGATACAGATTGTAAACATTATTATTTGAATCAAAATGACTAGTGAAAAATAAGTGTAAGCATGATCTCACAAGATAAAGTGGCAAGTGCATGATAATAAGAGCACAAACCCTGCAGATTGTAAACATTATCACTCAAGTTAAAATGACCATGACTGGTGCAGAATAAGTGTAAACATGATCTTACAAGATAAACTGACAAATGTATTGCAATAAGAACACAAACCCTGAAATTCACGGTAATAAAATTATAATGGAACTGTCTGCGCTGTAGGCTCTCTGGTAAGTAGTTAAAAATGAGTGCAAAGTGCATACAATAAAAGCTATCAGGAGCCAAACCATATTCTCGCAGACAACACATGATCATATTGGTTCAATTGCCAAATACATAGCAAAAAAGTTCCTTGAGGTGGCCACCAGGGGGCGCACGGACGATGCCAGCCTCCGTGTGAGCTCCTAACCCAGGGCCCCATAAGTGAGTTGAGCCCCCACTTTGGCCCCCCCGTGCCCAACAACGACAGCCTGAGCCACTGGAAGCGCCCCCCCACCCCTCGAGCGAAAACCCGGCCGAAATCGGACCTTCGGTCCGTGAGAAAACCCCAGCGGAATCGACCTCCCCCCACCGGTGGGGACGCAGACGTGGGAGAAGGCCGCGGCCTACGGCGCCGGACTCCGCCCCCGGCTCTCATCGCGGAAGACCAGCGCGGCACCGGGGCTCCAGAGGGGAAAGCAGCGGGCCGCCGCCCGCTCCGGAACACTTGGAGAGCTGCCCCCCCCGGGCTTCCAGGGAGCGGACTCCTCGAACGGCCGACCCCACATTGCAAGGGATCGGCCCCGCGGAGGTGAGTGCCCGCCCAGTCTTGGGGCTTCGGAGTGCATCGCCCCGGTGGGAGCCCGCTCCGCCCCCCCAGATTAGAACAACCGCACGGCCAGGACCCCCCCCCCGCACCAGCAGGAGATCCGAATCTCCCACAACCAAGGGAGACCTGCCATGAGCCTGCCCCCCGTGGCGCCCCCCTCTAATCGGAGCACAAGGGCCAACCAGAAGGGGCCCTAAGTTGGTGACGGTGCCGCGGTCCCAGCATCTTACGCACCGGCCGCAACGCGGGTTCCCACGAGGTCGCGCTCCCCGCCTAGCTGCAGGGGACCCGCACATCAGCAGGGGAGAGGAGAAGAAAGTGACCATCTCGACCTCTAGTGCTCTTGGAGGACCATAACCACACACCTACGGAGGACCCCGTTGCTGGGGGTCTCTCCCCATGCAGCGAACTCGCCAGCACACGAAAGGGGGGTGGAAGGTTGGGCCCCCACTCCTGGGGCGTGTGCCCTCTTCTGACAAGGCCCCAATTTACAAGCAGAACGGAACAAGGACAAGAGGCCCTACAATTGAGAAACAGTGCAACACATGGTGGCGCTCGCCCCCCCCTGCATCCGCACCTCAAATCCTCGCCCTGAGACCCGGGCCCACATACCTCCACCAGTGCCCCGCTACAGGCCGATACTGACACCTAACACCCCCCGAAAAGACGCTGGATCCGACGAAGGACATAGATCAGTGCGGAGGGTAGAGCCCCTGGAGACAGGGCGTGTGCCTCCTCCCACTCCCGCCAAAGGAACCTCCGACACGAGGACAACCACCCCGGTACTCTCCGACACTTCCTACGTGCCTTTCAACACATTGGTCCCGAGGGTAAGGCCCCCGATCCAGGGGCGTGTGCGGTGTCCAGTCAACTCGTCGAAAAAAAACTGGTCGACTGCAATTTGGTCGAAAACCAAATGGTCGAATTTTTTATTTTATTTATATATTTATTTTTCGGGTTTTCGTTTAGTTAAAAAAGGGGTTTTTAGAGAAAAAAAGGGGGTGGGGGGGGGACCCCCCCAAAAAAAAAAAAAAAAGGGTTAAAATAAAAAAAAAAATATTTCGACCATTTGGTTTTCGACCAAATTGGTTCGACCATTTGTCTGGTCGACCAATTTTTTTCGACGAAATGTCTGGCAACCGGCGTGTGCCTCCTCGTTGGCTAGTGCTCCATGAACATACCAAGCAAGCTTGCCAAATACGCCTACAGCCCACCATCTCAGGCTCCCGACCCTGGATCAACAATGTCGGTAGAAGCCATCGAAACGGGTGCAGCTGCCACAAAGGGAGATATCGCCGCCCTCCTAGCCGAAATCCGAAACATGGGCGCCAACCTCGGCGGCAAAATGGATAAGATGACCCAAAGGATAGATAACATCGAGGAGAGACTAGAAGGGGTCGAGAATAACCAAGCCTCTATTGACACTCTAGAAGCCCAAATGGAGCTCAGAATACGAAACATAGAAAGGAAGGAGGATGAGATTCGCCTGAAGATAGACGATTTAGAAAATAGAGAGAGAAGAAATAACCTACGGTTTTTCGGAATCCCGGAGAGAGAAGGGGAGACAGAAGAAGACCTCAAGCAGACTATACATGATATCGTCAAAATCCTGACCGCGGACGAGGACATTGATGAGCTCAAGACCGAGAGAATCCACAGAGCCGGCGGCCCCCCAGGAGGCCCGAGATCAGTCCTTGCCAGATTCCATAGATATCAGGACAGAACGAAGATACTAGCTAAGGCCAGGTCTGGAGGCACTCTTACCCTTGGAGGAGCCCAGATTACTATTTTCCAGGACCTTTCATCACTGACGCTGGCATTGCGTCGCTCATGCGGTCCTCTCACGAGATGGCTAAAAGAACAAGGCACGAGGTACAGGTGGGGATACCCCTTCTCCCTCGCGTTTGAACATGGAACCAGAAAGTTCCTACTCCGCTCTGAAGAAGAAATTCGAGAATGCATTGCCGACCTCTTCGGACAGGCCCCGGACGAGGGGGCTCAGGGAACACCAGCGCAGGACAGAGCACGATGGGAACTTCAGGGCCCGAGAAGGAAACGAGTAAAGGGCTCCAGAAAGTACAGGCGGCCCAATGACACACCTGAACACAACAAATGACATAGTGGCTTCAAGCTCCAAATCCTGGCGAATCAGGCTTTCAAGGTCCTGGCAGGGAACCCACTTACATCACGGATCTTGGTACCCCTTAGTCTGCGGTTCCGCCACACGAGGGGTGAACTGCCAGTTCAGCAAAAGGAAGATGCCGAGGAAGGATGACTCCCGAAATCGCATGTATCATAGAACATATTAGCTCAAAGTTAAAATTCCTGTTGTTTGACACACCGTTGTTTGTTACACAATCTCATGAGAAGGGGGGCGGGGGGCTCAAAAATGTTACCTTGATGTTATTAGTTAAAGGGCTCACTGGTGGTCCGACAGTAGACCGGTTGTTCACATCCAGTCCAACTCGGACGCCACCACGGACAGCCACAAACCCTCATCGTAGAACTAAAGATCGACGCGATAGAGCAGAGGGTGATGGGTAGGAAGTTCAATACCCAACGGGGACGGGTGGGGGGAGGGAAATGGGGAATGGCACAGCCTCAGACAAAGCCTCTGTTAGATAGAGGCAGCTACAATACTACTTCCAATACGGCAAGTTCTTACAATGGGCTCCAAGACGCTGCGAAGGAACTCCACAGACGCACTGATGTCATACAGACATGATGAATCAAATGACACGCAGGGTAAGCTTAAAATTGGCACGCTGAATGTTAAGGGTCTCAATTCCCCCACCAAAAGATCGCTGGTGACGAGAGAGTTCAGGAGGGCTGAATTGGACATACTTTTCTTACAAGAAACTCGATATAGCAAGGGAGAAGAGAGGAAGGTTCTCTATGCCAAGCTGGGATCGGAATACTGGGGCTCCGGCCCGCTGAAGAAGGCAGGAGTTGGCATATTAATCAACAGAAAGATCCAATTTGAACTCTTAAAGTCATGGATGGACGTCAGTGGTAGAGCACTAGCCCTGGTGGGCAGCATACAGGGCACGGTCGTTACCCTCGTGGCAATATATGCCCCCAATACAGGACAAGACAGATTCCTACAGAGGATAATACCTAAAATCATGTGCGAAGCAGAAGGCGACGTAAATATCGGAGGTGATCTGAACATGTGGATGGACCCGGAACAGGATAGACAATCGGGCCGCCCCTCTACGCCCCCGCTCGCCGGTGTTAGACGCCCACTAGCCGCAGACATGTTGACCGCCTACAACCTCACCGACGCATGGCGACACGCCAACCCCAACCGAACTGGCTTTACCTTTTTCTCGGCGCCACATGCAACCTTCTCCAGAATAGACTATGTATACCTAACCGCAGACCTCATCACGGCGATGACTGAAGCCGTTATAAACCCTGTCTCTTGGTCAGACCATGACATGGTCACGGTCACCCTCGACCAAATGGCCCTGCCTCGAAGATGTTCCAAATGGCGCTGTAATGAAACCCTCTTTAAGGACCCCATCTTTCGAGAACAACTAGAGCAGGACATTACCCGATATTTTGAGATCAATAACACAGGGGAAACTTCTATGAACACAGTTTGGGAGGCAGGCAAGGCGACCTGGAGAGGACTACTTATTAGAGAGGGAGCAGCCAAAAAAAGAGAAAGACAACTAATAGAAAATAGGATCCGGAACGAAATCACACAACTGGACCTCATGGCACAAACGGCGGATCAAGATAGACCACAAAAGATTAAAGAGGCCAACGATAAGAGAGAGGAATTAAGACAACTAGAAGCGGGAAACATAGCGCGCAAGCTACAGCATCTGAAGCAGAAACACTATGAACATGGGGACAAAGCGGGCGCCCTGCTTGCCGCAAGACTACGAGGCCAACGCCAAGAGAGGTGGGTGCCCACGATTCAAACAGAAGAGAACTCTGGTGAACCACTTTCTCCCAGTGTCCCTGAAGCTTTTGACGACTTTTACAAAAAATTATACTCAGCGCGCGCCCCCTTGCACACGGAAGCTATAAATGAATATCTGGATCGGGCACCCTTGCCCACCCTCCCAACTGATATTGCACTCACATTAGAAGCCCCCATAACAGGAGAGGAAATTGAAGAAGCTATCAAAAGGCTCCCAACGGGGAAAGCCCCCGGAAACGATGGATACACGGCAGGGTTCTATAAAACTTTTAAAGATGCCCTTCTCCCATTCATGGTTACCCTATTTAACAATATCCTATATTCCGGCGTGGCACCCGACTCCTTCTCTGAGGCGCTGATAACGGTCATCCCCAAGGAGGGCAGGGACCCAAAGTTGTGTGCCTCCTACCGTCCAATATCTCTATTAAACATCGACGCCAAAATTTATACGAGAATCCTGGCTGCAAGACTGGAGTCACACATGCCTGCAATAATCCACAACGACCAAGTAGGCTTCGTTTTAGGCAGACAAGGAGCGGATTCCACCCGGAAAACTCTTCACTTAATCCACGAGGCCCAAACTTCGCTGAGCAACCCAGCGCTACTCTCAATTGATGCCGAGAAGGCATTCGATAGAGTCGAATGGCACTTCCTCGAGGCCACATTGCAAAAGATAGGCCTAGGCCCCACACTCCGACGAGGGATCAAAGCAATCTACAAGTCTCCAAGAGCATCGGTCTCGGCGAACGCCCAATTCTCTCGGTGGTTCCCCCTCAGCAGAGGTACAAGACAAGGTTGCCCCCTGTCGGCGATACTGTTCGCACTGTCCTTAGAACCTCTCGCCGTGATGCTGCGAGCTGATCCTGCAGTGGAGGGAATCCAGGTGAATGGTAAAGAATATAAGCTAGCCTTATATGCGGACGACATTCTGCTCCACCTGTCAAACCCAACGTCTTCCGTTCCGAGAGCGATCCAGCTGATAGAGGAGTACGGCGCACTGTCGGGATTTAAAATCAACAAATCCAAATCTACTCTTTTTCCACTCCATGAACCATCGTCGGAACACCAGAGCGCCCTTGAGCATCTCAGGCTGATCATCGGAGGCCCGACACTGAGATACCTGGGAATTAACTTAACGCGACATCTCGACGGCCTCTATGAAGCCAACTTTCCTTACCTCCTCGAGGCCTTCAAGACAGATCTCAAGAAATGGAAACCGCTAACAATATCCTGGATGGGACGCTTGAATGCGATCAAAATGGTGTCCCTCCCACGGTTTCTCTACCCCTTTCAGGTCCTGCCTATCACAATTCCGGATCAATTCTTCAAACAAGTCAGAAAGGCCATCCTCCACTTTTTGTGGAATGGGAAGAAACCCAGAATCCCCTACGATGTCCTAATACTACCAAAAGAGCTAGGAGGGGTTGGCCTACCGGACATAGAACGCTATTATCAGGCCACACAGCTCAGAATTTTAATCCCACATCTGCGGGATAAGAAAGACCTCCAATGGGTCCACCTAGACAACAACGTTCTATACAATGTGACTCTGGCAGAGTGGTTATGGGTCCCCAGATCGAAGCTATCGAAGAAGCTGCGCAACCACCCGATACTAGGCACGTTGTGGAACATATGGAGGAAGGGAAGAGCAATGTCAGGAGTCACCACGTGGCCTTCGCCACTGAGCCATCTTTGGTCCCCAGGAATCAGAGAAGAAATCCCGGAACATGCCAGATACCAATCCTGGTTTGATGCCGGCCTCGAGAGGGTCGGTCAGCTTTGGAGAAAGGGGAAATTCATTTCGATAACGGAACTCGAGGAGGCCCTCCAAATCCACCCGATACCAGTCTTCCTGTACCTACGTCTGAAAGGCGTCATATCCAGAAAGGAATGGAAGGATACCACGCAGAGAGAACTAACGCCCTTTGAGACGATCCTAGACACAACTACTACCTCTAAATGCCTCATAGCGAGAATGTACAGAGCCTTAATTACCAAAGACGACGCACCCAACCATCGTCTCAAAGCAAGATGGGAACGAGACTTTGCCAGAGAGTTCGACCAGCAAGCCTGGAATAAGATATGTGAGACACCATCCAAAATATCAATCGCGGCCCAGTATAAATTGCATGCCATAAAATTACTACATAGATGGCAATACGACCCACAAAGACTGTCCAAAATGTTCCAGACCTCCAGCCCGAGATGCTGGCGACATTGTGGGATGAACGCCGATTACTGGCACATGTGGTGGGCCTGCCCCAAGGTCCGCATTTACTGGCAGGAGGTCCTGGGATGGATCAAACAGCTGGAAGGCATAGATAGGGAATTGTCACCCCTCCTGATCCTGTTTGGCCTAGAAGAAGAAGAGGACGAAATGACAAGAGTGAAAGGTCTGATATCTCCCCTCTTACTGGCGGCAAGAGCTGCCCTTGTGATAAAATGGAAAGCCCCTCGCCTACCTAACAAGAGGGACTGGATACAGATCGCTACAAATATTTACACTATGGAGAAAGTAACAGCAATATTACATGACAAAGCTGCGCGACAAGAAGAAGTCTGGTTCGATTTCACTACGAAATACATCTCGCGTTCAACCATGGAAAGCTCGACGCAGCAAGGAAACTGCTCCTGACCCATGCTACCGATCACTGGAAAACTGAAAGACCCCTTGTTGACAACCCTTGCGTGTCACAGACCACACAGGAGATCAATGATCTTAGGACGATTCAAGATGCGCGTCACGCAGCTCACTACGATTCAGAATGTCAATGCCCCGAAGGAAGTGGACATGAGAGATGGGGGTAGGGAGGGGGGAGGGGGGTGGGGCTTTTCTTTTCCCTTCTTTATTCCCTTGTTGGTTTCTTTTTTTCTTCTTTTTGCTTTCTCCTGGAATAATGAGCATTAATGTTGATAACTGTTGTTAAGGTGGACTTGGATATTCTAATGAAGCAGCTCGCAATGCATAATGTGTACCCACCTGTATGTTCACATTCCATGTTAAAAATAATAAAAGTCAAATTTAAAAAAAAAAAAAAGTTCCTTGATGCTAATCAAGGAAGAAACCAAGACATTCCAATGGAAAAATCCCTATAGTGTTTTGCCTGTCTATACGTGTAAATAAAACTGATTTCAAGAAAAGCAATTAGTCATGATTCATAAGAATAAGGAAATGTATTAAATCAAATAGTGCATAAACATTCATCTCTGTATGCTGACTCAGCATTAGAGCAAATAAATAAATACATAAATACAGCTGTTCAAATTTCAAAACGAAAGTTCACAGAAAATGCGGTTGTAAGTAGAACAATTGACATTATTAACACAGATAGGGTTCAAGCAAGATAGGTACTACATCAAGTAAAATGATGTGTTATTGGCCGTTCTGTAGTGGATGAGTTCCTATTTGTACACTACACTTTTTGGGAAGTAATCCCTTCTTCAGTTGTTTGGAACTCACTCCCGTCCTGCAATTTAAGGAGGTAAAATTGACATGAGTATGGGGCTCAACAAAAGATTACCAATAGCTCTCAAGGAATGACTATTAGTTAATTCATTCAATAGGTCATAGTAATAGTGGCCGTGTAGTATATTTTGTTGAATGACACCACCATGAGCGTTGCCTGTGCGTATCTTTAAGGAATCAGCGTATAACAGGGCTAGGGAGTACCAAATACAAAATATACCCCAAACAAGGCAGAGTATGTAATAAACACCTACTCTAAAATAGAACAGTGACTAGTGCATACTCTTATTCGCATCAATGCAAAGATCTGCTGTATTGCTCAAACACCGAAATTATACACAAAGGAGCGCGCAGATCTATATAAAGAAAAATACAATGAATACTATATCACCAAACCACCACAACCTCTCCTAATTGATCATTGTAAACAGCATAAATCAGTTAAAACATGATGCACTTTCAAATGAAATTCACCACGATGCCACCACCTAGACAGCAGATTTTGGACATTGAACTGAAATAAAGGGTGATGAAGAAATCAATTATATCAAATATTAAAACAAATTTCAAAAAAATTTAAGCTATCAAAAAGCTGAAGGTTTACAGGAAAGTCAGAGGAATAATACTTAAAAATGGTGGGAAACTTTGCACCACGATCTAATCACAATCTGGAAATTATCCATTCAGATAATGTTCAGTGCCCCACAAATGTGTATAATAGTTTGTCAATAGTCATACCTAGAGGAGTTTTAGTTTCAAAATCAATAATGAGTCTGGTTTCATATTGTTTTAACTTGAGGGTTCTAGCTCCACCTCTCGGATGTTTCAATACATGGAGAGCCCCAAAAAATTAAAAGCCCTCCATTTTACCCCCATAACATTCATGGAAATGTTTTGCTACAGAATAAGTAAAGTCTCCATGCTTAATGGCCCTAATATGCTGTAGGATTTTTATTTCCAGCTTACAAATGGTACTCCTAACGCACCACTTGTTACAGGTACAGCATAAAACATAGACCACATATTCTGTCTCACAGGTTATTTTCTGTTTAATGGTGTAGTTAGAATTAACAACCCAATGTTTAAAACTGAATCTTGGGGTAGCATATTGACATACCTTGCACCTGTGGCATTTATGGAAAGCAATTTATGGTCTTACAAGCCAATTCCTGGTTGGTTCTTTAATGGGGGACAAAAAACAAAAAACTGGAAGCAAGTTTATCGTTCATTGATCTAGATATTCTAAAAGTGACACTAGTTCACTCAGATAATACCAAACACAATTCAATATCTGTCTTCAAAACAAGCCAGTATTTATTGATAATGGTTTGAATCCTGAATGATTCCGACCCATAGGTCAAAATAAGGCTAATTTCCTTATCATCTTTGATGGTACTATCATTGGCTTTATTAAAAAGAGTATCCCTATGGAGATTTCTAGCTTTTGAAATGCTCTTTCAATGTTACCCTTTAGGTAACCACAGGAAAGAAATGTATGAGCCATAGATGAGCATGCTGCATCAAAGTCTACCAAAGTGGAACAGGTTCGCCTCAACCGTATAAATTCTTCATATGGGATACATTTGATCCATGCAGCTGGATGACTACTGACAACAATCTTACTAGGCCTAGTGTCATACAGATCGCGCAAGTGCAAGGGAAGGGGGAAGGGGAAAAGTGCAGGGGCAAGGGCGAGGGGACATTGCAGTACAAGGGATACATAGAATAAAATAATAATAAAAAATCCGGCCAGCTGGTGACAAGCGCAAGGGTAAGTGCAGACATCAGGTTTCAAGTGCTGGGAGGGGGACTGTAGGGATACAGACAACAGTCCCCAAGTACGGTGGTTGCCAGGGAGGCAGTGCAGATATGCAACTGGTGGGGGAGGTGTCCTAGGTCCGAGATCAGAGGGTGGCCAGGTAACCAGTGCAGTTTCAGTCAGGAATTCAGCAGGGGAGAGGAGGATAGAAAGCAGAAGCAAAGAGGAAGGTTTTGAGGTGCTCCCTGAACCAGGGAGGGTTCTCCTCAAGTTTCAGGGAGGCAGGGAGGCTGTTCCAGAGGGAGGCCCCAGCCAAAGAAAGAGGTCTACAACCAACTTGTTGCTTGGAGTAGTTCCTTAAAATAGGCAGGAAACAGGAATATCAAGGGTTTGATGGCTTCATCTACGAACTGGGTCAGATTTTCAAGTAATGACACACACAATGTTACAATGGGTTTACCCGGTGGTCTTAATAATGACTTATGGACTTTTGAAAGAAAGTAAATTGCTGGAATAACCGCCATCTGAGGAAGAACAAATTTAGCAGTATCATCCTCTAAAGTGCCTCGATCAACCCATTTTTTAAGAAGTATATGTAATTCATCTACTATGACAGGAAATGGATCAGTAGTCAATTTAGAATAGCAAGAATGATCCCTAAACTGTCCACATGATCTAAAAGTCCATGTGATTTAAAAGTACTATGGTAGCGCCCTTATCAGAAGGCTTTATGACTATATTATCAAGTTGTACAAGTTGCACAAGTTCAGCCAATGTGGATTTCTGCTGAATATATAAATATATATATATATATATATATATATTACAGGGTGTGTGGTAGCACCCCTGTAGTTATGGTTAAGTTGCTCAACCCGTTGGAAGATCAGTTTTGAGGTGGCTTGTAACTTTGGCGTGGTTTGACGAATCCTCACCAAACTTTGCAAAAAAAATTATATGACCACCCCTGAATGATCCTGCGTAGTTAGGTGTGGTTTTGTCTAGGGGGGCAAAGTTATAGGTGGAGACCCAAAAATCTGAAATCCGTATAGACATACATTGCAAAGAATTTTGCTCACGTCTCCAGGCAAACCTGTTGGACTGATTTGCACCAAATTTGTGGGAGGAGCGGTGGCCTGGTCCCGCGAGCATGCCCGTGCAAATGTGGTGTAAATCTGTCCAATAGTTTATTTTAAAATGGCCAGCAACAAAGTGGAAAAAAATGGTATCTGCATTTGGTCCCCGGACTTACTTCCTTATTTGGTGGCTGCGGACACCCCTGGGCCAGTTAGATAGCAGCGAGGTGTTAGCAGAAATGGATGCTGTATTGGATCCGTGGACAACAACCTTTGTCCGTGGACAGCGCAGTGAAAAAAAGCTCTGAAAAATACATTTTGAGTTATTTTGTGGATTAAATAGTGGCTGGGAAGGGAGGGGCAGTGTAAAGAAGTTGAAGATGGAGTTGTTTTTATAGGTAAAAATGGCTGTGTGGGTGCCACCGAGTCTGCGGTCAATTTAAGTGTCTGTGGCAGTATTATGTGCAGCAGACAGGTATCCCCAGCCATCATTAGGACTGGGAGATGTTTTTTGGTATATTTAACATATTTTAATAGTTAAAGCAAATGGGGTGTTTCATGTTTTTTGAAGGTCTAAGGTGTGTATTTATGATATGGTTGAATTCTACCAGTGTTCAGATTCTTGGGGGCATGGCTGTAGCCACGGCCAAAGAAATATGTGTATAGTAATTATGGCTATTTTAGGGCGAGTACACAGTATTTCTAATATGGTGGAATGAGATTATTGAAGGGTACATAGTATTTATAATCCTACTAGAATTACGCACACTGCCTATGGCTATAATAGTTTGTCCTCAGTGACTATGGCTACTGTAATATGCTGATAGAAATTGATAGTGGGAATGGATGCTTAGTTAAATATTGTAAGAAGGCTGTAATGTAGAATTGTAGACACTGGCGAAAAGTATAGTCATTTCTCCTTTCATATTAATGGCTAAAGTAATATGCTGAGAGTAATTGATACTTGGTGTGGATAATTACTCAAATATGTTAACAAGGCTGCATGCAATCTGTGGTTGTTTCTCTGTAAAGAAAAATGTATAATGTGTTAAACAACATATTTTGAAACATGGAATTACATATACATTAACTTTTTTGATCCTTATGAATAATACATTGTATGTACTATGATTCCAATAACATTTGTACATGGTACACAGTTGTTGTATTAACATGTAGTAATCATTGAGTCATTGAGAAATAAATCCATGGTGGTTTGAAAAAAACCTGTTGTAAACAGATACAGTTTATGGCATTTGCATGGTTTTAAAGTTTACTTGTTACAAAATATTTGTGTATGCTTCAGGTAGTTATATACCCTTGTGTATTATAACTGTATATGATTTTCTGATGGCATGTTTGAAGTGTATTGTAATGAGGGTACTTTTAAAGTAGTTAGATACCCGTTTGTGAATTCTAACTGTATTGGATTGTAAGTAGCTAGATATCCATTAGCGTTGTCTAACTGTGTATTTTATTGTACTTTAATGAGTACATTGGGTTGCAAGAAGAATATTTTTTTTTTTACTAACGGAAGTGTTGTTATATTCAAAGCAACCACTTCATTTTTTGACATATGCAGTAAGGTGGCCTGAAGTGGTTGTGGCACAACTGGGGTATATTATGCCTACTGCTGTGAAGGTTTTCTTGCCAAGAGATACTTGGCCATGTGAAAAGCTAGTGAGCTTGCAGTTATTTTTGGTACCATCTGCATTGTACCTTAAAAGCATTACTATCAGATATTGGCCATGTAAATCTATTTGTATGCTGGAGCGATTGTCTGAATTGCAAAAAGAGCATAAAATGCCATGTTTTGCATTTTGCAAAAGCTGGTGAAAAGGAATAGATTCACAATTTGGCATGCATATATACACAAATCATTCATTAGGGATGTGCTCTTTTGGAAAAATTGTTGCAGAGAGTGTATGAATGTTTCCACGTGTATGAAATCCGGAATATTTTATTCATAGGAATGTTTTTTGTTTCTAGTACTTGTAGTAAGTACATTAGGAATTCTTGTGGATCTTCCTTTGTGTTTATGGTGAATTTTATAATTCCTATCCAGTGGTCCAATTCTTGCCTTATACCTGAGACACTGCAGGTGCTGTCAGGATTATTTGTGGCATTTCTAGGAAGGAGGAGGCTTTGCAAACACAACCGGTCTGAGCCGTTTAAGTAAATGTTGTCAACAATTGGTGGCAATTGGAAGAGAAGATTGACTGCTACATTTGCACAGCAATTTACTCCAGTTGTGTTCTGGAATTTAAACGGACCAGAGAGTTGTGTGTCTGTACCACTTGCATGGACCTGCAGTTGTTTCTGGATGAGAGAGATTTGTCTCTGTATCTTTTGATGTGCCTGCAATTGGTTTTGGACCAAAACATTTTGTGTTTGTATCATTTGAAGGACCTGCAGTTGTCTTTATTCTTTGGCTGGGATTGCAGGGAGATCTGCTATAGCTTCTGTTTGCATTTATTTTCTTTTTAAAGGTTTTCTTTTTTATATACCGGGTACATATCTAGATGGTGTGTACAGTGCACGTAGTCTGTTATATTCTAGGATGCAAGGAATGTCAGCATTGACTTTGTTTGCATCATAGTTAACTAGGAATAGGCCATAGAGTGTACGGAGATGTGAAAGTGCTATTTAATTCATACCTTCTTTGAAGACTGTGCTGCCAATGTCAATCAGTGTGTGGTCTAGAGTTAGACCTTGCAACTTTTGAATAGTGACAGCATATGCAAGAGAATTGATCTCTGTGTATATAAATGTATTTGAAAAGAAGGAAACATGCTATTGTGCAGCCTATTCCTTTAAGTTTGTCAAAGTGGATGTTCACAAACTGAATGCTGTTGTCATGTGAATATGTTTGAAAGCCAACAACTATACCAATATCTTCATTGACTAAACCTTGTTATACGTCAAGGTTCCGTTTTAGAATTACTCTGCGGTTTAGATACAGAGTTAATCATTTTTATAATCCAACTGTGTTGGAGATACATTTTTCTAAGCTATTTAGTTGAGTTGTTGCTTGTTAACACATATGGAGTGTCATGCAGTGCACTTCTAGTTTGTCTGTGGAGCTGATATGCACTATGAGTTGCATTTGTTTTTTCTTCAATGTTGTATCATTGAATTGGGTACAGCTGGCAAGCATTGGCATTGAGCACATGCATTTTAGATGTTGATGAGTTGATTGTTCCATGACATCAGGGACAGATATCTTTTGTCCATACAGCTCATGGATTACTCTACTTTTTAAGATCGATTTTGCATCTTTAGTAGGCAAACCAGTTCTAATGCTTATTAAAATGTAAGCATAGGTGAGATCGGCAGACGGATGATTTTTTTGAGTAATTTCTCAGTAGCAAAAATGCTGCCAGAGATTTACATTCCTAATGCAGCTGAGTGTATTACGGCATTCTTTGTGTCCTAATGTTTTGAATATAGGTGGACCTTTTACTGGTTTTAACTGTAGGAAGTCTCAGAAAATAATAACATGTTTTCCTCCAAACAGTTCTTGATAGTTGGTTTTTAGGACTTCCTGCAGTCTGAGATGAATTAAAGTCAACATGAGGTTGGAAACCAAACCGTCTCCGTAACTCAGTAGCAGTTTGTGCTGACAATTTGTAGTATTCTAATTTCTCTTGGTGTGGGAGGAGAAGTCATTGGTGCAAATGTACACCTCCTATGTTGTCGGTTGGTAGACCTGTGGGGGCTGTTGCAACAGCTGAAAGGTGGTTCTTGAAGACATTTCCTGATTATTTTAATTAAGAAGATTTTGCCAGAATCAGCTTCACTGCTTACATACAAGAACAGAGGTTTATAATTTTTACAGCTACAAGTTTTAGTTCGTGTTTTAGACCATGTTCAATTTCTTCAGTGACTTCTAGGTAAATGGTGAGTTGTTCATCATTTAGCTGTGATTTGAGCACTGACAAATCTTCTTCAGATTGTTGAGATAGATACATGGGGCCTGATTCACAGAACGTTTTCCAATGGCACTGCACAATTATAAAACACTTCCATGAATCAGGGCCTTGGTGTTGTCTACCTCATTGATGGCTATTTATGTTTCATTTTGACTGAGTAGTTCTCCAAGTGTTTCTTGGCTCCCTGTAAGAGACAATTGACTAATCTCAGGGGTGTTTTTATCTAGTAGAGTTTCAATTACTTGGCGTTCAATGTTCAACATTTGTGTATTGTTTTAACTTGACATTTGTTATTGTGCTTTCAATTGCCTTGAATGCAGCTTCAAATGTGTCATGGTCACCTAAGAATTTGTATTCTTTTCTACAAGGTTTGAATAGTTGAAGTAGGGTCATGTAATAAAGTTATCTATGTTGTGGAGATTTAAGTGATTACTTTACATGATTAGTTAGGTTGGGCTTCGAAAGTTTTACTAGGCTGCCTTCACAAGGTGAGACTGAATACTTGCCAGTTCTCACATCTGTCATAAGATTTTTTTTATAGGTGTAGTTTTGGGCTATGTCGTACAGGCACATGTTTTCCAAAGCAGTACTTCTGTTTGGATAGTATTTGTCAATCATTTGGTAAGACTTAAGTTCCCTTTTTCGTGATGCAGGTGGACTAAGGTTTAGCCAATGTTTTTAGATTTGTCATCCCAAAGGTCTTTTAGGTCTGTCTTCTCAGCTTTGGTGAGATAGGCTTTGACATATCTTGCAACTGCAGTGGAATTGTTTGCAACATTTTGAATGTCTTTATTTACATTCCACAAAAGGGCAATGATTAAGTTGTAATCATTGATGTACTTGGATGCCTCATCTCTTTTAATGTTGTATGTGTTTTTAGGGGATTTCCTTTAACACTGTGCTTAACAGAAGACATCAAGCTATTTCCTTGTCCTTTGGTGGAAACTGTTCTAAGGAAGCCAACACAACATTTGGTGTAGTATTTACCTTTGTTTTTATATTGACGTTGGTGGTATTTGCCACACTTATGTTTTTGGAAGGTTAATATTTGTGTATATAGGTCACTGTGTGGTTTCTGAAGGGATGTCACAGGTAATGTATTTTTCAAGAAATTGTAAAACAGTGGCATCACTGTCATAGCTACATTTTGGAGCATCTTTTATCTCCTAAAAAATGTGGCTGTTTGGTGCTCCTCTGGATTGAAATTCTTTTCTCCAAAAGAAGTGTTCTTCTCTGAGTGGAGGAGTAGTTTTATTGCAGATGAAGTGCAGCATGGCAATGAAGCGGTGGTGAAAGTATCTTGAAATAGTGACAGGGCCAAGAAAACAGAGTTCTCCTGGTGTTTTCATGTCTATTCCTTCCTTATTTTGGTTTGCAGTGCGTAAGAAGTCATGCAAGTCATCCCATGCATATTCTGCACAAATTAAAGTAACAAACCACATGGGCCCAGGTTCCATAGCATACAGCACACATAAGTGTGCTGTCGGTACCAGTATTCTTTTGTACCGTACATGTTTCACAAGAGATTTCTGATACTTGACTGCAAAACGTCATCTTTGTCTTTTAACTTTTGAAGGAGTTAGGTACCTGGCATGTTTAAGAAATTAGAGCCTGTTTTAATGTGTGTGCAACTCCATAACATAGAGTTGCTAGTGCTTTCAAAGAGGAGGTGGAAAATGTTTTCTACATTTTGTCTGAATCTTGGGTCTTCAGAAAACTTTTGTAAAGAATGATATTCTGTTGCACTCATTTGTGTGGCTCTTTCATCATATCTTCCACCTTTTCCTGTGGGAAAGAGTAGAGGAAAAGATCGTGCTTCTACATTGTTCTCCCATATGCTAATAGGAGATGCTTTAGCTCGGCACATTTGATATGTTTCTAATGCATCTTCTATGGTGTCTTTGGAATGTAGAGCGTGAATTGTAAAGTAGTCTAAAATGTTGGCTGCAGTAGCATGACTTTCACATTCTAATTAGCCAGTTTGTGGTCAACGTTCAATTATTTGGGTGGTTTCTTTTAAGTTCTCTTCTATGTTTGTATCCTTATAGTATTCATTGTTTTATTTAAGATATTCTAGAACTTGTCTAACTTTGTTTAAGTCAACTATTGGTTTCCACATTTTGTTGTCTTTTGTTGGAATACCATTAACATGTACAATTAAAGATTGTTCCATTGGATGTCGTATTCCTAGAGTTTCTTCATTTTCTTTAAGATCTAATGGCAAATATACTACTTTGCCACAAATGCCTTTAAGTAACTCAGATGGAGGCAATTTTGTACTTTTAGGTTGAAGGTGTATTACAGCTTGAAATGGGTGTACTGTTTGACTTATGATGCTCTCATACAAGTTACATTGTTGGAGAGCTTTTGGAAGTGGGAATATTTCTAAGTTATTAATGATAGCCTGTGATGGCATTTGGCTACTGTCAGGCTTTGTATTGCAGTGTGTGCAAATTATTGAGGGGTCAGTTATTTTGTATTTATTTTCTGCTGCTAGATATAAAGCTAATTGGAACCAATAGCATTCATCATTGTCCTGTATTTTGTAGCCGATATCTACTATTTTTGTACTCGTTTTTATAAAATGTTCAACAACAACAGACACAAACATTATCTGGTATTTCAGTAGACGTGTTTTGAAACGTAGCTATTTGTTTTGTATGATTTTGTAAGGGGGCCATAGTTTGTGAGGTGTTTGCAAATGTTTTCTAAAGTAACTGAATTTTGTAACACAACTTCAGTTCCAAAAACTTTAGATTGGATGTGTTCTATTTCTCTATGGAGTTCTTCGGTTCCATATAGGAGAATGTTATTTATTTTTTGTAGTTGTAGAGCAGGCTTTTTTTGCATAGTCCAATCCATGGACAAAGTTTCTCATAGCAGAATGGTGTGTAGCTAACATTTTGATCTGATGGGAGGTGCTTTAGCAAGCAGTTCTGGAAATGCAGGCTAATGAATGTTCTTGCAGTCCAGTGTGGATGCGCACTGGGCAGGAGTCTATTGTTTGGAAAGTTTTAATTCTACTTTTGTCTTTTAGTTTCACATAACGATTGAGAAATTGTTGTAAACATTTGAATGACTCTTGTGTACATTACATCTTGAGCTGCAGGTACATTTGTATACTGGACAACTTGTTTGGACAAAAGGAACATTTGGTTGAGAGCTTGTTGCGGAAGATTTCTCTATAAAAGTTTCTTTTGCATAATGGTGTCTGCTACCACTTCATACCCTTGCCCATTATTGTCAATGGCAATTGGGTTTCTTTGTTGTTGTTTATAAAACTGTTCATTGAAATATGGTTCTGTGCTGCTTGTGTGAAACCATTCACCTTCACAAACCTTTAAAAAGGTAACTATATTGACATTTCACATTTTTAGAAGTAGTTTTTGTAGTTTGATTAATTTAGTTGGTGTTTTATTCTGTTTAAAATCAATTTAAAGATCTTTTCTTTAGTTTAAATGTGCTGTCAATCAGAGTTGCGAGGATTTGTTTTCTGTGGTAGTTTTTAAGCCTATAACGTGGTTTCTTAGATTTTTTATGAGATTGCTCAGAGCTGTATGGTGGATTTTCTTTTGGTAAAATTGACTTTTTGGAATGTTTTACTGTGGCTACGTTAACATTGGTGGATATAGTCTTAGGTTCATTTTAAGCTTAGTTTCCTTTGCACATCTTTTTTCTGTTTTATTTTTTGAAAGAGGTGGCTTACTTCTTTATTGCTGCCTGGTTTAATTTAGTTGATCAAAGTTACTAGCTGTTCTGTTTGAATGTTTTCTTTAAATTGCTTTAGTGGCGTGTAACAATATGGCTTGTTCTGATTTTTATCTGCTCTATCTTTTCTTTGTTTTCTATGGAGTTGATTTTAATCGGCATTCTGTTGTGTCTGTTGGAAAAACAGAAAGTGTGTGTTTGAAAGTTGTGGAATGTTTATGCATGTGTTATTGTACAAAAAATGATGTCTGTGTATGAGATTGTAGAGGGACGAAAAAGAGCGCTGTGGGATTGTGTGTGGGAAGATAGGTGTGGTTGAGAAGGTTCTGAGAGTTTGAGGTTTTATAGGCATGATGGGATTGTGGAAATATGACATTGAAATTGGGTGGTGTTGTGTAAAATAAGTATATTTATGTGATGGTGAATGGGTGATAAAGTGTTGATAGTAAAATGTGTTGAACAGTACTGAGTTAGTGAGTAAGGGAGTTGTGGTGTTATTCAATAAGTAAGAATATTATGCTGTGAAGAGAAAAACAGTGGTTGCTGTAATGGTGTGATTTACTGTACAGGTTTGAGGGTAGCGTGGGTGTAATTGTAATGAGGTGAGGAAGAATGTGTATGAGTGGTAATGTGTGTTTCTAATTTGGAATGCAATGAGTGTGAACATTTTTCTGCTGGAAGTGACAACTTGAGTTGGGTAGGGGTATGGAAGAATAAAGAAATTAAATTGTGTTATAGAGGTTTATGTGATAGCATGGTGTTGTTGGGCAATAAATAATTGATGGTCTATTGAATAAAGAAAATGTTGAGATAGGATTAGAAATAGTGTGACTGCTGCAATGCAATGAGTAAGAGTGACATACAATATTGTTCAGTAGAAAATAATGTTTTAGTCTAGTACATAGTGAAATTACATTATTTCAAATAGAGAGATATACATGCTATAGTAATATACTTACTCTGGATGACGTGAAGAGTTTTCTTTGTTCAGTAGCTGTGTTTGTCAATCTTATTTCCTGTAATTGTAAAAGAAAGTTAGTTGGTATATGTGGTAATGATTAAGTAGTTTTAGTAGCATAGCTTGTTATTTATTCTGGTAGTAGTAGTTATTGGAAAAAGAAGTGAATAAAGTTGTGTTATGTGTGGAGTGCTAAAGTATGTTAACTATGTTGTTACAATCTGGGAGAAGATTATAGAAACTTTGCACTTGTGCAAATGGAAAGTTGCACTGTATTAGCACTAGGGCACAGCGTGCCTTACTTTTAAAAACAGTGGGATACATTAGAAAATGATTGCACCATGACAAATGCAGTTAGGCATATTACAAGCAACAGGGTAAAAATTGTTATAGTGCAAAAAAGATGCATTTTTGCCCGGGGAGAAAATTTGCACTAGGGCTAATATGTAATGTTATTAGCTGAACAGCAAAGTTTGCCTTGATGCAAAAATGCATGAAAACCATCTGTTTTCTTTGCAGTAGGGCAATTTTGTTTTTAATATGGAAACTGCACTTGTCTTGGTGCAAGGGATTTGTAATGTGTTCCAGTGTTTTTAAAAAGTAGGGTACAATGGGTACACTGTGGTCTAGTGGTAATACTGTGGAATGTTGCAGTTGCAGCAGTGTATGTTGTCAGTATATGATATGTTATAGCAGTGGTTACAAAACACTAGTTATTTTTATGTAAGAAGAAGTGTTGCATTTAGGATTGCTTGTTTTTAGGAGGTTTGTATTCAAAGGGAAAAAATGCATAGATACATTGGGACTTCCACCATGGTTCTGTGTTTTTGAAGTAAGGACCATGCATCTGCAAAATATTGTAGCCACTGTTTTAAGTGGCACTTGTTTTAAATAGGTGTAATATTGTGCCACTATATGAAATGTGGTAGTATTCGGTGTAAAACATTTAAAGAAAGCTGATGCATGTTAGTAATGCCTACTTTGATTTCTATTTTAATGAGAAATGTACAGTGTGTAGATAGAGCAGTATTACGAAAATGTTGATATTTTTGTAAAGAAAAGGAAAGGCGGTAAACACTGGTATGGTACTATTAAGTGGCAGTTGATGTGAGCAGGTGGTGCATGGTGGCACTATAATGGATGTGATAGTAAAGGCTGGACATTTGACATGTAAGTAAAAAATGGTGTTGGTTTAAAAAAAATCTTTTTTTGAGAATTTTATTGAAAATTAAAAAAATGCATATGTGCATCTGTAACTTTAGGCACAAGTATGGAAAATGCACTTGGAAAAGATTTGTAGAACATTTTGAAAATGCCAGGTGAGGAAGTGCAATATGTTGGCAGTAAAGTAAATGCCACTAAAAGTGAGCAGGTGGAGAATGTTGCAATACGTGGCATTTGATAACAGTGGTTAGAAATGAGCATATGCCTATAGAGATGCTTATTACAGGGCAAGTGGTAGCAACCCTGTATATATATTTATTAAGGAGGTCTATGATTCTAGACAAATACTTAACTTTCTAAAATTGCCATAACACCCTTATATCCTGACTGCTACCCAGGTCCTCAGGCCTGCCTTGACTGCTGCAATGCAATGAGTAAGAGTGACATACAATATTGTTCAGTAGAAAATAATGTTTTAGTCTAGTACATAGTGAAATTACATTATTTCAAATAGAGAGATATACATGCTATAGTAATATACTTACTCTGGATGACGTGAAGAGTTTTCTTTGTTCAGTAGCTGTGTTTGTCAATCTTATTTCCTGTAATTGTAAAAGAAAGTTAGTTGGTATATGTGGTAATGATTAAGTAGTTTTAGTAGCATAGCTTGTTATTTATTCTGGTAGTAGTAGTTATTGGAAAAAGAAGTGAATAAAGTTGTGTTATGTGTGGAGTGCTAAAGTATGTTAACTATGTTGTTACAATCTGGGAGAAGATTATAGAAACTTTGCACTTGTGCAAATGGAAAGTTGCACTGTATTAGCACTAGGGCACAGCGTGCCTTACTTTTAAAAACAGTGGGATACATTAGAAAATGATTGCACCATGACAAATGCAGTTAGGCATATTACAAGCAACAGGGTAAAAATTGTTATAGTGCAAAAAAGATGCATTTTTGCCCGGGGAGAAAATTTGCACTAGGGCTAATATGTAATGTTATTAGCTGAACAGCAAAGTTTGCCTTGATGCAAAAATGCATGAAAACCATCTGTTTTCTTTGCAGTAGGGCAATTTTGTTTTTAATATGGAAACTGCACTTGTCTTGGTGCAAGGGATTTGTAATGTGTTCCAGTGTTTTTAAAAAGTAGGGTACAATGGGTACACTGTGGTCTAGTGGTAATACTGTGGAATGTTGCAGTTGCAGCAGTGTATGTTGTCAGTATATGATATGTTATAGCAGTGGTTACAAAACACTAGTTATTTTTATGTAAGAAGAAGTGTTGCATTTAGGATTGCTTGTTTTTAGGAGGTTTGTATTCAAAGGGAAAAAATGCATAGATACATTGGGACTTCCACCATGGTTCTGTGTTTTTGAAGTAAGGACCATGCATCTGCAAAATATTGTAGCCACTGTTTTAAGTGGCACTTGTTTTAAATAGGTGTAATATTGTGCCACTATATGAAATGTGGTAGTATTCGGTGTAAAACATTTAAAGAAAGCTGATGCATGTTAGTAATGCCTACTTTGATTTCTATTTTAATGAGAAATGTACAGTGTGTAGATAGAGCAGTATTACGAAAATGTTGATATTTTTGTAAAGAAAAGGAAAGGCGGTAAACACTGGTATGGTACTATTAAGTGGCAGTTGATGTGAGCAGGTGGTGCATGGTGGCACTATAATGGATGTGATAGTAAAGGCTGGACATTTGACATGTAAGTAAAAAATGGTGTTGGTTTAAAAAAAATCTTTTTTTGAGAATTTTATTGAAAATTAAAAAAATGCATATGTGCATCTGTAACTTTAGGCACAAGTATGGAAAATGCACTTGGAAAAGATTTGTAGAACATTTTGAAAATGCCAGGTGAGGAAGTGCAATATGTTGGCAGTAAAGTAAATGCCACTAAAAGTGAGCAGGTGGAGAATGTTGCAATACGTGGCATTTGATAACAGTGGTTAGAAATGAGCATATGCCTATAGAGATGCTTATTACAGGGCAAGTGGTAGCAACCCTGTATATATATTTATTAAGGAGGTCTATGATTCTAGACAAATACTTAACTTTCTAAAATTGCCATAACACCCTTATATCCTGACTGCTACCCAGGTCCTCAGGCCTGCCACGCCCGAGCACAACCACTCACAAGAGAGCATAAAACATTACCTAACTAATGTACCCATCAAGGACACATATCACCTTCTGTTAGGATCTTCCAGATCCTAACCTTAAGCTTCTCACACTTAAGCACACACTGACTCTCAACCTAAGAACAGAGAAAACTTCTCTAACTCACTGTATCTTCTCAGAACTCATTGCCACATCTAAATACAGAGAAAACCCTATGCATATGAAGACACACTCATTAAACACCTCCCCCAAGGAGAACACATACAAACAGAAAAAAATAGAAAAGATACTGACACCACAAAGTTCACATAAAAAAGCAGCACAAGGAAGTATTGCGTGAAGAAAACAGATAAACAGATAAACACACGAACAACAGGTTGGCTACTCCTCTTGTCCTTATGTTAACTGTTTAATCATGTGTTGCCTCTAGTAGAAAGTACACCCTGTGTGTTTCATTAACCTTAACTCACAAAAACTGCCATTTTATACTAGAGAATCCCCATACCATTCTATCAGACACAAGCTCACTATCACTGTTCCATCTACTCTTAAATGCTGGACAGGCACACAATAGTGCTACCTTCTTCCTATTTCCAAACTTCCATTCACCAAAAAGAAAATTCACCACGATATAACTACTGTGGAAAGTGCACTACTCTGCTCATACTGCTGGACAGGCACACAACCGTGCTACCTTATTTCCATATCCAAACTTCCTCATAAATGCTGGAACAATACACAACTTTAATGCTGGAACTATGCACTAACTGCGCTATATTCCCAATATCCAGACTTTCTTATAAAACATTTATGCTGGAACACATACACTAACTGCGCTTCTCTTTCCAGACTTCTTTATCACCTCAGTGCGCTACCTATTCTGGACTTCCATTCACCTTAAATGCTGGAATAAATGCTGGAATATACGTACCCTTTCAGACTTCCTTAATACCTTAACGCTGGCACTATTAAGGTATTCAATTTTCAATAATTATTGGGTTGGCCATTCCCAATAACTCAACAATTAAACATCTCAACTGCATGCACTTCTGACACACATTTATTTTATTGTATTGTTCATGTATAATGTGCTTAATACCAGCACATAGATACCACTAAGCTCTATAACACAAAACACCACAACATGCCTGCAATTGAGTACATAATTCTGTGCATGTCAACTTCATCAAATTAGCAAAATCATTTTGTATACTTATTCAATTTTCAGTGCTACTCTCCTAAGCAAGAATACAAATTAAATTTTCATTACTATACATTAACACTGACTGTACTTCCATAATCATTGCGAACACATTGCCTTATCCAAAACATAAGGGCGCTACTAGCTTATATCACCTCAGAACACATACAAGCATCAGCATGCACCACAATTCTTCAATACTATACATTTGAATTTCAATTAATTATATGCTGCGGTCAAATAAAACCATAATGCAACTTGTTCAACCGCTTCAATAATTGTCTTCTCCAGTGCCGTATCTATATAAACATACAATTCCTCCATTGTCAGTTAAAACACTTCACATGCACACCATCTGTCAAGTCAACCCGAAGTCAAATGGCAATAGAACCCCCCTTTTTTTCTCAGCGGTGTGCTCCATTAAGTTTAACTGCATATTGCTTTGGTACTGTTGCTGCATAGCATTAAATTGCAGCGCCTCATGTCTCTTTGAAAATTCTATGAATGGACTGCACCTCCACATCCTCAACGAAGGACAATGGTGCCAGGCTTTCCTGGATGTGTTTTGGCATACTGGCTGCTCTGAAATGCCTGAGGTTCTGCTTGGCGCATACCACCTCCGGTGCCATGGACCCGTGCAAATTGCCTTAATCCTTTTCCTCCGGGTCTCCGCTATAATTTGTCTCAGTTGCAGAGGATTGCATTTCAAATTCCACAATGCTCTGTCTTCACTGAGAGCAACAGCACTCGGTGTTGCAGCAGCATGCAAGTTCTGAATGCTCACTTCCAGTACACCCTTCACTGGCTGCCCTTATAAATGGAACTTCTGTCCATCCACTTTTCTCCAACTTCCAGGACCACCACTTCTCTTGGCTCCTTTCTAGATACTCTAAACTCTGTGGATATCCCTGCATACCTTCTCACATATGGCATCCACGGACTGCATTTCTGCCACAACTTTCAGCTTCTATTGGACTGTACTCCTGCAAGGGCCACCAAGTCTCTCTCAAGCCCTGGATTTGTTTTCTGCCAACTCATCGCCAAATGAAGTACTCTCGCAGTCTTAATGAGTCAGCAACCACTCCAGACCAGGATCTTTCAAACCAACACTTTCCTTTTTTGTCCCAACAGATAGAACAGAATACCAACTAAACAGCAACTCCATAGAAAATAAAGAAAAGATAGAGCAGCTAAAAATAAAAGCATGCCAAATACTCATCCACCTCTAGTAGAATGTATAGCAAATACTCAAACAAAACTGCTAATACAATCAGTCAACAAAACGAAACCAGAAACCACAAAAAAATGAGAACCCCTCTCCCAAAAGCTAAAAATAAATAAAAATGTATAAAAAATAAAAATGATAATGACCCTACCACTACATCTAACAATGTTATCGCAGCCACAGTTAAGGATTTGAAAACATTTATTTTCCAAAAATTGTTCCACCGTAGAGTACTTCACAATCTTATTAAAACAACTGAAAAGTAATGCTCTACTCTTAAAAATGATCGCAGAACACTAATCCTGGAAGCTCTACTTGACAGCACAATTCTGCTGAAAAGAAAATTGTTTATATTAATTTTATACAGAATAAAACCACTAACAAAATGAATCATTTAATTACAAAAAGTACTTCTTAACATGCGCAATGTCAACATAGATACCTATTCAAACTTCTGTGAAGGTGAATAGATTCACACAAGCAGCACAGAACCAGATTTCAATGAAGAGGCTTATAAACCAGAACAGAAAAACCCAGTTGCCATACATAGTAATGGCTGAGGGTATGAAATGGTCGAAAACACCATTATGGCACAAGATACCCTTATCGAAAAAATATCTCCAACAAACTTTCAATCAACTGTTCCTTTCACCCAACCAATCCGTCCAGTCTACAAAGGGCCATACAGCTCAATGTGTAATGTACGGCAACAATCCTTCAAATCTTTACGACAATTCCTCAATCGCTATGTGAAAGGAAAATACACATTTAAATAAAAACTTTACAAAACATGGACTCCTGTCCAGTGAACAACTACACTGGACTGCGAGGACATTCGTTAGCCTGCATTTCAGGAACTGCTTGCAAAAGCACCTTACACAACATCAAAATGTTAGGCACACACCATTCCTCTATACAGAATCTACTGCAGAGACTGCACTATGAAAAAAGTCATGCTTTACACATGCAACATTTTAATAACATTCTCCTACATGGAACAGCCAAAGAACTCCATCAACAAATAGAACACGTCCCAAAAAAATATTTTGAAAGTGAAGATGACTTACAAAATTGAGTACATTTAGAGAACATTAGCGAAAAACTTACACACACCAATCTTCTAACAAACACATACAAAAAAGAAATAGCAACGTTTAAAAGCACATCTGCTGAAGTACTGAACCAAGTATGTGTGTGTTGTCACAGAACCTTTTATAAAAAGAGCACAAAAATTGTAGATATGATTTACAAAATAGGGGACAATGAGGACTCCCAATGGTTCCAATTAGCTTTATATCTTATAACGGAGGAGTGCGAGGAGTGTTCTTGGTGTTCGGATCTATCGCAGAGGAATTACGAACTGGGCTGTCACCAGTGTTTTGTTTCTCTCTACTGTTGAAGGAGCAGCTCCAAGTGAAAACCTTGCCTCTGGATGCAGATTGTTCTTGGTGTTCTTGGTGTTCCTGGTGTGACACGGGAAATGGGGGTCGGTCCCTGTGACAGAACGCTAGCCACCGGCTCAATGCAGGATTCATTGCTCACCATTGATAACCAACAATCAACTGTGAAACAAATGATCATGCCTCCACAAACCCGATTGCAGCTTCGGAGGTGCCACTCCGCTTTGCCCCACTTGTCTTGAAAGGACCGGCGTGAAAGTGGAAGCGCAAGTGAACAAGTACGTTGCGGCACTAGGGGGCTTCCAAATGGTGCAGGGGTCACAGAAAAAAACAAATACCTCTGTCATGGGGCTTAAACATTTGTACAAAAGCACTCCCAGAAATGACGCTGTGCAAAAGCTGTCGCAGCATGAACTTCTACCTTACTCCTCGCCCCCAGCACAGGCCTCGCGTCAGCTGCTGAACGTGAACGGACTGATATTGTGCAGGGAGATCTTGAGGGGGTGCACCCAGTTGTGTGACCAAGGAAAAAAATTAGCGATCCTATGCAGCACTCAGCAGGGTTAAAAAAGAACAAGGCCGTATCATCCCCATGATGATCTGCCGATGGCCTCAACAAGAATTACGAAACAAGTCCAGTGTTAGACACGAGAGGGGTTCCACCCGTGCGCATCCTGGCAAATAGCGGAGTTAAGCAACATGCTAAAAGAGAGAGAAGAAGAAGCTGTTGCTCTGGGCACGTGCACCACAGAAAGGTGCAATAGCACTGTCAGAAAGGTGGCAAAAGTGATGGAGCGCAAGAAGTTGAAGGAAGCTGGAGTGGAAGTAGGAATGGTCTCTGCTGAAGAGACTACTCCTCACTAGTGGCCTCATAAAGATCGTTGGATGGCCAAATGCTGGTTTACTCCAGCAATGAACTGCATGTCAAATGACCAACCTCCCTATCCGAGATGGAGGGTTTGGCAGTGGTAGGTCAATCATGCAACCATGTCCGACAACAAAATCAGGTGGCTTTCAAGGAAGTCTTTGAAAGTATGCAATCCGCCACAACTCGGACACTAATATTAGAGGAGAAGGAAATCTATTATGAGCCTCATTGTCAAAATGAGTTTTGACCTAATGGAAGTCAAACCTGTAGATGAAGTAAGCAAAACCCTAACACGATCAAACTGGACAGATAAGGCTGATAGTGGTCGGAATTTTAAGTCAGGTCTTCCAAAAAGAGATCTTGCTCACACACATAAAAGGGCGCCCGAACAATCATCAAAAGCGGAGTAAGAAGAGGCGCCAAACTGCAGATCACAAGAGGAAGTTCAAACGTTCCACTAGAAACTAAAATCATGTTTGCATCTAACAACAAGGACTCAACATCGGCTAGAAATTCCAAAGATACTATCAATAAAAAATAAGAGTGTGATAACTGGAGCTGGATCGCAGGAGCCCTGAACAATAACAGGGCTAGTTAATATCAAGTGAATCCAGAAAGTGTTGTGATAAAAATGGGCTCCTGGAACACGCTGGGTTTGCTCACCTGTATCACAACACATCAAAGTTGCTAAAATCCTTGGTTATATTATGTTTACCGGAAACTTGGCTCTCTATTCTACTGTGTGTTGAAGGATATGAAATGTCAATAAATCCTGTCATAAAAAATCAAATGGCTGACCGATGTCAGGCTTAATCACTTTGGTCAAAAAAGAAAGTTCTTTTCGGATATTGAACTCACATAACCTTTCTCGGTACACACAAACAACCACAATAGAACCACCACAGGATTCAGAGTGAAAGAGGCAAAACGTACACATATTTAACATGTATTGGCAACACCAGGCTGCGGGAGCCTTGAGCTCCCTAGACAGGATATGTGAAATAATAGACAACATTATGTCCACACAGATGAGACCAAACATCATTCTCTGTGGAGACTTAAATATGGAGTGTGTAACGTTGGAGTCTTGCAAAAGGAACAAAATGCAAAAAATGAAGCCCCCAAATCAAAATAAAACAGCATGGCTGGACAAAATGGAAGCCAGGGTTATGCCCCTACTGAATGGGAACATCATGGGTGACATTCCCCCACAGGCTACCTGGAGAAGAAACAATCAACAATCAGTCCAGGACTACTTTTTTGCTTCAGAACTAATTGCCAGGAAGGTCAGTAATCCCACCGTTGTCAACATGTCGCAAAGCAATCACAATTTGGTAAAAATGTTCCTCATAGAAGCAAAATCTACTACCCAGCAACATGGAAACAACTGGTGAATGTAGAAGCCAGTCAAAATAGATTGAGAATGTATTGCATTAAAGTTACTAACATCACAAAAGCTCTAGATAACAAAATAAACAAGGAAGGTGGAGATAAGGTGGAGTATAGCGCATTATTACAACAATCCACCGAAAAGTGTCATGCACAGGTAAATCGAGATTCAAAACGCAGCACGCCTTTGACATCGACATTGCACACAAGAAGCGAGAACTCAGAAAAAAAATCAGAGCACTCATGCAAACTGACGATGTAAATCACTTCCACGAGAAAAAGAAAGCTAAGACCAGATATACAAACTGTCTGACCTTCCACAAAATCACAGTGGAACAGCGGGATGCAGAAATGATGTTGAAAAGTGTGGCTCGGAAGAACTCAAGAGAGTTCTGGACGATCCTAAACTACACAGAGGCTCTGCAACAATCTATGCAATATGGTAACTGAGGAACAGTGGACTGATCATTATACCAACCAGTTTAAGAAGCAAAGATCAACCAAAGAACCTCAGCTTTACTGCTTGAAGGCCTGGAACATCAGCATCACCAAAGATGACATTTTGGAGAACTTCATGCAAATGAGTTCCTCCCGGGCTCCCGGTCCGGATGATCTAACACACCAAATGCTGAAACAAAATCCCAAAGAGTGGGTTGACTTCTGCGACAAGCTATTCAAGATAATACTGAAAGAGTGTATGATACCCACGTCGTGGAAGGGTGCTTTCATAGTACCAATATTTAAAAAAGGCGTAAAAACAGAGCCCACAAATTATCAATTATCAGTCAATTGCGCTCTTGGATGTGGTAGGAAGAATCTTTGCCACACAACTGCAATGTCATCTAGCAGCCTGGATCAAATCATCTGGAAACTTCGATCCCCGACAAACGGGCTTTGTTAAGGGCATAGGATGTGGGCTAAATCTACTCATGATTAACATAAATCTACCTTGCCTTTGTAGATTTGGCTCACGCCATTGACAGTGTAGATAAGGAACTCATATGGACAAAGCTGATGATTGGAAATGTCCCGCAAGCCTAATTATGGCAATCAAAGAACTGTTTTCGAACACAGAAATCAAAATCTGCCTATATCAAAATGGAACCCTATCCGCCCTGATAAAAAAATCTAGAGGCGTGAATCATGGGTGTCCTTTAGGCTCAATATTGTTCAATCTGTTCATAGCCGACATTGGAGCTGAACTGGGAGAAGTGCAGTCGTTTGCTCCCAAAATCAACGGAAACCATCTGAGTTGGATGCTGCACGCAGACGACCTAGTTCTCCTGGATGTAACTCCAATTGGTCTCCAACATAAACTGTCAGCCCTGGAGAAATACATCGATACCAACAGCCTAAAGATAAATGTCTCCCAAACAGAAATCTTGGTGTTGAAGTATCTGTTAGGATCCAAAGGGAAGTCCCAAAAAAAAATTCTGTAGAAACTTGGGCAAGAAATTGTAAAATGTGTAAATCAGCCCCAATACTTGGGAGTTATAATGAACTCCAACATCAACAACGAACCGATGGTACAGAAGAGCAAAATGAAATGCAAGCAGTCAGTCGCGCAAGACGCCATAATAAACAGGAAGTTTGGCAAGTTCACACTGAAACCAGTAATCAACTTCTATAAAGCTGCACTGGGATGCTCTCACATGGCATGGGCCATGTGTTAACATGTGTTCTGGAGAAAAATCTTCCAACTACTAAAAGGAACGCCAACAGTTTGCATTAGGTATGAGCTAGGTCTTATTTTGATTAATGCAAGAATTACTTGGAACACGCTGTCACTATATAGAAAAATGATGGATGCTGACAGTCTTCCGCAGTTTAAGATCTTGAACAAACCCACTGCAGACAAAAGTGAAATGATGCTAGGTAAATGGGTGGAACATTGTGAAGTGATCCTAACGCAACTAAACACTAACAAGGACGTCCTGCAACATAATCCGAACTCAGTCAAAAAGAAACTGTGGCAGCAGGACTGGGTCGAAACCATGGAGCAGAGAGCACAACACAGATGCATACGGCAGGCTGCCCACAAATTTAAGGCCTACAACAAGCTGCCAATCTACTTGTAAAAGTTCCCCAGCAAGCACCATAGATCAATTTTTCTGAAGTTTCAGTTAATCCTCTTCCAAACCAAAGAAAAACAAAGACTGAGAAAAGATAGTGTTAGCTTGGATTGCATATTAGATTTTGTACCAACGCTGATGAAAATTTGAAACATCTACTCCTGTTCTGCATAGCACTTAAACCACTGAGAACAAAATATCTTGGGCTGGAGATTGCAAAAATACTGTCCCTAAGTGGGGAGGATTGGTGGTTTGTGATGTCAGAAAGTGCCAAAAACAAACTAACATTTGCTCTGACATTATACCTAGACCAACTGAAAAGGAGGCTGATTAACTAAGGGCAAATACCGTGCAACGTGATGAAACACAAGATAATGAATTTTGAGATATCCTTTTCTTGCTTTTTGTTATTCTTCTTGGTCTCTTAATTTGTGTTTCTTTTAAAAAAGATTGTAATAAACTGAAAAAAATATCAGAAAATAAATACGATAAGTGACCCCTCAATACTTTGCACATACTGCAATACAAAGCTTGATAATAACCAAATGCCATCAGAGGCTGTCACTTATAACTTGGAAATATTCCCACTTCCAAAACCTCTCCAACAGCTCAATTTGTATGAGAGCATTATAATCCAAACAGTACACTCATTTCAAGCTATAATATGCATTCATCCCAAAACAGCCTTCTGAATTATTAAAAGGCATTCATAGCAAAATAATAAATTTGCCATTTGATATTAACGAAAATTTTGAAACTTTAGGAGTGCAGCGGCCACTAGATCAATCTTTGATTATCCTAGTTAATGGTGTACCAACAAAAGACAAATAAATTTGGCAACAACTAGTAGACTTAAACAAAGTTAGAAAAGCTGTACAATATATACAAGAAAATAATGAGTACCACAAAGATATAAGCATTGAAGAGAACCTAAGAGAAACCACTAAAATAATTCAGGATTCATCACCAACTGGCCAATTCGAACATGTAGATCCTATTACTGTAGCCAATATTTTGAACTAGTATACAATTTACCAAGTACACTCCACAGACACCATAGACGATGCATTCGAAACATATCAAATGCGCCAAGCCAAAGGATCTCCAATCAGCATAGGGAGAAAAGTGTAGAAGCACGTGCCTTTCCTCTACTCTTTCCTACAAGAAAAGGAGGAAGATATGAGGAAAGATCCACATAAATAACAGCATCAGAATATCACTCTTTACAAATGTATTCTGAAGACCCCAGATTCAGACAAAATGTAGAATACATATTCTACCTCCTGTTCGAAAGTGAACTAGCAACTCTATGTTATGGAGTTGCACACACATTAAAAACAGGCTCTAACTTATTAAACATGTCTGCTACCCAACTGCGATTCAAAAATTAGGGCTCCTGATTGGAAGCCCATTCTACCCAGGAGAGTTAGTAGGGAACAATAATTACAATTGAATAGGTTCAAGAAAAATAGGTGCTCTCAGAATGCTCCTGTTTTTTGTCAACATCTGCATAAAGAAAGAACACATTTATTCAAGCTCTGTTGTAGAATCAATCTTATTCTTTATCTAAAGTTATACAGTTCAACATAAAATGGACGCTCTAGAGTTAACATAAAAAAAGGGGAGGTTTTTGACTGGAAGTACAGAAAATATTTACAACACACGGAACCAAATGTTTCTTGGTAAAACAACCACTTTGTGTGTGCAAGACAAAATCAACTTCAAGTATCATTTGTCATGAAGTTCACATGAAAATAGCAAACATATAGGGCCTCATTACGACCCAGGCGTAAAACCATGGTGCTAATAGCACCATGGTCCATGCCGGTAACTTACCGACTCCGCCATGGAGAAAGGGGGAATTACCACCCCATTACAAGGTTGGCGGGGCGGTAATTCCCCCTTCCTCCATGGCCCTTCCTCATTCCCTTTTTGCCCCATAGGGCATAAGGGGAATGGGGAAGACGGTAATTGCGGTACCGCAAATTGCGGTACCGTAATTAGCACCAAGGTCCCTTTGCGGGGCCATTCCGGGAACCCGCAAAGGGACCTCGTAATCAGGCGCTAAGGGATTACTGTTACGGGTACCCTTACTGGTACCGGTAATCCCTTAGCGCCAGGGTCATAATGAGGCCCATAGACATTTGGACATTTATAACAACACATAAACATTTTTAAAAAAACAAGTCATTTTCTCTGTGTAAATCAGCATAAATATAGTGCAGTTGGGGATGGTGCGTCTACACCATGGTGTTTCAGCCGTTTCTAGGTGGGCTTAGTATGCCACAACTGGTGTACGACGTTCATCAGGATGGGGGTCTGTACTGTATGATGTCTGCGCTGCAGGGGGAAGGGAGACAGTTGTCAGGGGAGTATTCATGCACCGATTATTTAAAGGAGAATAAATCATGCGCTGTGTAGTATTGAAAACACACACAGCTTACCTATGGGTGTATTAATTCCAAAGGTTCTGTTGTCTAGAAGATATATAAGCCACAAGGGCTAATCTCTGTATGATCCTATTGTGAAAAACAGAAAGATTGGGGTTTCTTATTAGTATCAAAATCACCTTCGAAGGGATTGGAAACAACTTGGTCAAGGCGGGCACTATTTTCATAAAATAGACTCTTACCTCTCAGCCAGAGGTGAAACTTCACTTTTAAATGAGCCTAGTTTCTTATTTCTTTCAACTGGCCCGTGGGCAAAAACCTAAGTGGAGTGAGAATATCTAATTAATATTTTAACGCACTGAAGGCACCTCAATGATTCTAAATGCCTGCCGAGTGGCCGCAAAATGGCCTTACCTGTCAGGGTGCAGGACCTGCTCGCAGTCTGCCGCTGTAGCGTTCGAACCGCTGAGTCATTCTACGATTCACGGAGACCTGGCTGAGGCGTTAGTAATGCTGTTGCTAGGTCTCCGTGATCATTTATACCGCGGCCACCTTAGATTGGGTTAGATTGCCGCCGATAGTAAAAACGAGTGATAATGTTCCATCAATCGCTCGGATTGTAAGACGAAAGTAATTACATGGGTCCCCAGGTCTATGGGATCCAAATGTGTAATTTAGACACTGTGTTAGTAAAGGTTGCTATGGCAACCGACAATGAGCAAAAAGAGGCGATAATATAGTATCAATCGCTCTAATTGTACAATGAAAGTATTTACATGGGTCCCCATGTCTATTGAGATTCAAATGGGTAATTTAGACCCTATGTTAGCATAGGTTGCCATGGCAACCGACACTGAGTGTCCAACTATAGGAGAACAGGCACAGAGGTTAAAAAGGGGGTCGAGTTAGAGGAGAGTGATTCTGACCCTCCCCTTTGGCACTGGGGGCGGGACCTTATCACTAGGCGTAGATATGCTGAATGAATACGCTTGACCAGTACAAGTGGAGTTCTTAAAGCTGCATCACAGCAAACAAACACTAAATAGTGCAAAAGGGTCCCATACATAGTCTAATACAAAAAATACACATGTGTGCAATTAACATTTTGCATTGTCTTTGATAGCTTCTCGTACAATTGCATAGTCAAACGACATTAGGACAAGTTGTTTTGTAAAGACAGTAATGGTACATCGAGTGACTATTGTTTGAAATTGCCACAGTATACATACTTTCATGGTGGTTTTTGATTTCTGTAGATGAACAGACAGAAATTGTTATGCTCACATATATAGGATCACAGTTCTGTTCTTTCACCAAGGAATGGGATTTCATAGGAAAGATTTCCACTCGACTGAGATGTTCAGCCCAGCCTGTACTGTGTTGAGTTTGTGAACCCAGCGTTGTTCTAGTTGTGTTAGTGTTTTGTTCAGGTCTCCATCGCGTTTTGCTGGTTTTACCTTTTGAAGGACGAACCATCTCAAATCAGTGTTCTTATGGTTCTAGTGAATGAAATGTTCAACTAAGGTCTTGTCCGCTACCTTATTCCTAATGCAGGAGCGATGTTCTGAAATGCACATTTTTATGGTGCGTATTGTTTTCCTTACATAAAGTAGGCCGCAGGGGCATTTTATGATATATATAACCCCCTGCATGTTGCAGTTGGTAAAATCTTGCATTTTCCATTTCACTTTGTCATGTTCGAGTGATCTTTTTTGTAAAGTCAGAGGGCAGGCCACACAGTGTCCACATTTGTGGTGTCCAACTAACGGGGGTAGATCCCAGAGCGTGTTCAGTGCTTGCGGAGGTGGTTCTATGAAAGTGTGCACCAGTGTGTCCTTGAGATTCCTGTTCTTTTTTAAAGCAAAACACGGCACACTGTTTAATGTGCCAGGATGTTTGACCAGGTGCCAATTCTTCTTGATGGTCCTCTGGATCAATTGGCTCAGTGGTCTAAAGGTGGTGACACAGACTATCCTGCCCAGATCCTTTTTGGGTTTGTTCTCTAGACAGATTTCTCTTGGAGTATGTCTGGCCCTTCTCTTTGCTTGGCTGATAGATTTTCTAGGGTAGCCTCTTTCTGTAAGCCGTTCAGTCAATCCATCCGCGTGTTGTTGGAATTTGTCTAGATCTGTGCAGTTTCTCCGTATATGTAGAAATTGTCCGTATGGTAAGTTGTACTTTAAACCCATCGGGTGGTAACTTTGAAAATGTAATAGACTGTTGCGGTCAGTGGGTTTTCGAAATAGTTCAGTTTTTAGCAGGTCGCCAGTTCTGTAGATGTGGAGGTCCAAGAAATCTATTTGGTGGTGGTCCCAATGTATCGTGAATTTGATATGTGGATTCCTTGCGTTGATCCAGTTGTGGAATCTTTGTAGTTCGTGTGATGTGCCCTTCCAGACAATGATGATGTCATCAATGAATCGTTTCCATAAGGAAATGTTCTCCAAAAAAGGGTTCTCTGTTGTAAATACATTGTTTTTTTCGTAACTAGACATATACAAATTAGCAATATCCGGGGCAAAAGTGGCACCCATACTCACACCCTTTGTTTGCTTATAGATTTGGTGCTGAAACAGAAAGAAGTTTTCAGACATGGCCAAGCTCGTACCCTCAAGAATGAAATTGGTCAAGTGGAGTTTAAGTCTTTTCTGGTTTTCAGGATGTCTCGTATAGCCTCTAGCCCTTCTTGTTGTGGTATTGATTTATATAGAGCCTCTACATCCATAGTAGCAAGGAGGCTGTCGTCCGTTAAAATGATGTTATCAAGTAGATTTATGGTGCTGGCGGTGTCCTTCAGGTATGAGGGCATCTGAATTACGAAGGGTTTTAAAAAATGATCGGTGTACAGGGATAGTGGTTCCAGGAGGGATTCACATGCCGATACTATCGGTCTTCCCGGTGGTTTTTCCGAGTTCTTATGCATCTTCGGCAGAATATAAAAAGCCGGTGTGCGTGGGTTGGTCTTGTTCAGGAACATCTTTTCATCCTCTCATATCCACCCTTCATTGAGGGCATGTTGCGTGAGGCTAGCCATTTCTTCTTGGAGATCCTTTGTCGGGTTGTGGTCGAGGGGTAGGTATGCTTCGTGGTCACTCAATAGTCACAGGCATTCTGTGTTGTAATCAGACATGTCCCAGACGACCATCCCTCCCCCTTTGTCTGCGGGTTTTATTGTTATTGATCTGTCAGTTTCCAGGTTCCTCATGGCAATCCTCTCTTCTCGATCCAAATTATCCCTATAGAAGTTGTCTTTCTTGAAACCAGCCATGACGGTTTTAGTCACCACTTTTTCAAAGGTAAGGATCTCTCCTGGGGTGGATCCAAGAGGGGGATAGAAGTTGGATTTCTCTTTTAGACCTGTGCTATTGTCAGAATTTTTACGCTGTTGTTCTTGGTCGGTCTCATTACGAGAAGGTAAGTACACTTCAAACAAATGTTTCAATTGTACATTTCGGTAGAATTTTCGTAATTCTAACTCGATCTCAAAGGGTCGTGCCCTTTGTGCATGGACGAAAGAGAGGCCCTTGCCAAGGAGTCTTAATTCTGGAGGGGTCATCACACAGGTAGAAAGGACGAAGACAGGTATCCCTGGTTCTGCCCTTGATTCTGATACCATTGGCGCGTTCTCATTCGCTGTCCTGGTGTTGAGGGTCGTCTCCTGGGTCTTCCTCTTTGACCGCCTCTGGGAAAAAATGGTTGTGGTAATTGTAGCCCAGCTGCACCTGGAAGACTAGATGAGCTCCCACTTCCACTTGATGAGGTTCCCGCGAAGTTCACTGATCTATTTCTGCGATTGTAGTCCTGACTTGCTTGCAAATCTGCATAATAGTTTGGTCTCAAGTAGGGATAAGTTTTCTCCTCTGAATAGTTGGCCAGATCCTTTTTGAACTTATCGACCTTTCTGTCTAGAGTTAGGTTTTTGAACTTAGTGATCTCGTTTGTCTAACTTGTCTTTTGCGTCCTGGATAGACTTGTCCTCTAGGAATTTCTTCTCCAGTTCCAGTAGTTCTATGCCTTGTTTGTCGCATTCCTCCGTGTCGATTACTAAAATCAACCAGTCTCGGCTGCACTTGTTCCCCACCCCGCTAAAACCTTTGGTGAATTTCGGATTATCCGTAAACACCCTGGGGAGGTTGCGCACTTGCAAGCCTTCCAGGATTATGCCGGCTCTCAAGTACTCAAGCATAAATTGACCATGAAGTTCTGTTCGTATTATTCTTTTTTTCCTCTGGTTCAATGTCTCTAGTTGGTCCTCAGTGAAGCCTCTAGCCTCTACTGATCACACCCTCCTCGTTATGGAGTGTGGAGGTGGTCCGTAGAAGTTTTTTAAAATAGTCATCGGTGTACGAGACTACATTTACCTTATCCATGGGGACAAGGGATAAAAACTTAATATGGATATGATGCCCACAGCCACGGGCTGTACAGACTGGATTCAAAAATTAGGGCTCCTGGTTGGGAGCCTATTCTACCCAGGAGGGTTAGTAGGGAACAGTAATTACAATTGAATAGGTTCAAGAAAAAAAGGTGCTCTCAGAATACTCCTGTTTTTGTAAACCTCTGCATAAAGAAAGAATACATTTATTCAAGCTCTGTTGTAGAATCAATCTTATTCTTTATCTAAAGTTATACAGTTCAACATAAAATGGACGCTCCAGAGTTAACATCAAAAAAAGGGGAGGTTTTTGACCAGAAGTACAGAAAATATTTACAACACACAGAACCAAAAGTTTCTTGGTAAAACAACCACTTTGTGTGTGCAAGACAAAATCAACTTCAAGTATCATTTGTCATGAAGTTCACATGAAAATAGCAAACATATAGACATTTGGACATTTATAACATCACATAAACATTTAAAAAAAACAAGTAATTTTCTCTGTGTAAAGCAGCATAAATATACTGCAGTTGGGGATAGTGCGTCTACACCACAGTGTTTAAGCCGTTTCTAGGTGGGCTCAGTATGCCACATCTGGTGTACGGCCTTCATCAGGACGGGGGTCTGTACTGTATGATGTCTGCGCTGCAGGGGGAAGGGAGACAGTTGTCAGGGGAGTATTCATGCACCGATTATTTAAAGGAGAATAAATCATGCGCTGTGTAGTATTGAAAACGCACACAGCTTACCTATGGGTGTATTAATTCCACAGGTTCTGTTGTTTAGAAGATATATAAGCCACAAGGGCTAATCTCTGTATGATCCTATAGTGAAAAACAGAAAGATTGGGGTTTCTTATTAGTATGAAAATCACCTTCAAAGGGATTGGAAACAACTTTGTCAAGGCGGGCACTATTTTCATAAAATACACTCTTACCTCTCAGCCGGAGGTGAAATTTCACTTTTAAATGAGCCTAGTCTCTTCTTTCTTTCAAGTGGCCCCGCGGGCAAAAACCTAAGTGGAGCAAGAATATCTAATTAATATTTTATCGCACTGAAGGCACCTCAATGGTTCTAAATGCCTGCAGACTGCGGGCAAAATGGCCTTACCTGTCAGGGTGCAGGACCTGCACGCAGTCTGCCGCTGTAGCGTTTGAACCGCTGAGTCATTCTACGATTCACGTAGACCTGGCTGAGGCATTAGTAATGCTGTTGCTAGGTCTCCGTGATCATTTATACGGCGGCCATTTTAGATTGGGTTAGCTTGCCGCCGATAGTAAAAACGAGTGATAATGTTCCATCAATCGCTCGGATTGTAAGACAAAAGTATTTACATGGGTCCCCATATCTATGGGATCCAAATGTGTAATTTAGACACTGTGTTAGTAAAGGTTGCTATGGCAACCGACAATGAGCAAAAAGAGGCGCTAATATTGTATCAATCGCTCGAATTGTACAATGAAAGTATTTACATGGGTCCCCATGTCTACTGAGATTGAAAAGGGTAATTTAGACCCTATCTTAGTATAGGTTGCCATGGTAACCACACTGAGTGCCCAACTATAGGAGAACGGGCACAGAGGTTAAAAAGGGGGTCGAGTTAGAGGAGAGTGATTCTGACCCTCCCCTTTGGCACTGGGGGCTGGACCTTATCACTAGGCATAGATATGCTGAACGAATATGCTTGGCCAGTAAAAGTGGAGTTCTTAAAGCTGCATCACAGCAAACAAACACTAAATAGTGCAAAAGGGTACCATACATAGTCTAATACAAAAAATACACATGTGTGCAATTAACATTTTGCATTGTCTTTGATAGCTTCTTGTACAATTGCATAGTCATACGACATTAGGACAAGTTGTTTTGTAAAGACAGTAATGGTACATCGAGTGACTATTGTTCGTAATTGCCACAGTATACATACTTTCAAGGTGGTTTTTGATTTCTGTAGATGAACAGACAGAAATTATTATGCTCAAATACATAGGATCACAGTTCTGTTCTATCACCAAGGAATGGGATTTCATAGGAAAGATTTCCACTCGACTGAGATGTTCAGCCCAGCCTGTACAGTGTTGAGTTTGTGAACCCAGAGTTGTTCTAGTTGTGTTAGTGTTTTGTTCAGGTCTCCACCGCGTTTTGCTGGTTTTACCTTTTGAAGGACGAACCGTCTCAAATCAGTGTCCTTATGGTTCTTGTGAATGAAACGTTCAACTAAGGGCTTGTCCACTACCTTATTCCTAATGCAGGAGCGATGTTCTGAAATGCACATTTTTATGGTGGGTATTGTTTTCCCTACATAAAGGAGGCCACAGGGGCATTGTATGATATATATAACCCCTTCGTGTTGCAGTTGGTAAAATCTTGCATTTTCCATTTCACTTTGTCATGTTCAAACGATCAAAGGGTGTGAGTATGGGGGCCACTTTTGCCCCAGATATTGCTAATTTGTATATGTCCAGTTACGAAAAAAACAATGTATTTACAACAGAGAACCCTTTTTGGAGAACATTTCCTTATGGAAACGATTCATTGATGACATCATCATTGTCTGGAAGGGCACATCACACGAACTACAAAGATTCCACAACTGGATCAACGCAAGGAATCCACATATCAAATTCACAATACATTGGGACCACCACCAAATAGATGTTTTGGACCTCCACATCTACAGAACTGGTGACCTGCTAAAAACGGAAGTATTTCGAAAACCCACTGACCGCAACAGTCTATTACATTTTCAAAGTTACCACCCGATGGGTTTAAAGTACAATTTACCATACGGACAATTTCTACGTATACGGAGAAACTGCACAGATCTAGACAAATTCCAACACCACGCGGATGGATTGACTGAACGGCTTACAGAAAGAGGCTACCCTAGAAAATCTATCAGCCAAGCAAAGAGAAGGGCCAGACATACTCCAAGAGAAATCTGTCTAGAGAACAAACCCAAAAAGGATCTGGGCAGGATAGTTTGTGTCACCACCTTCGGACCACTGAGCCAATTGATCCAGAGGACCATCAAGAAGAATTGGCACCTGGTCAAACATCCTGGCACATTAAACAGTGTGCCGTGTTTTACTTTCAAAAAGAACATGAATCTCAAGGACACACTGGTGCACACTTTCATAGAACCACCTCCTCAAGCACCGAATACGCTCTGGGATCTACCCCCGTTAGTTGGACACCACAAATGTGGACACTGTGTGGCCTGCCCTCTGACCTTACAAAAAAGATTGTTCGAACATGACAAAGTGAAAAGGAAAATGCAAGACGAAGGGGGTTATATGTATCATACAATGCCCCTGCGGCCTCCTTTATGTAGGGAAAACAATACACGCCATAAAAATGCGCATTTCAGAACTTCGCTCCTGCATTAGGAATAAGGTAGGTGACAAGCCCTTAGTTGAACATTTCATTCACAAGAACCATAAGGACACTGATTTGAGATGGTTCGTCCTTCAAAAGGTAAAACCAGCAAAACGCGGTCGAGACCTGAACAAAACACTAACACAACTAGAACAAGGCTGGGTTCACAAACTCAACACAGTACAGGCTGGGCTGAACATCTCAGTCGAGTGGAAATCTTTCCTATGAAATCCCATTCCTTGGTGATAGAACAGAACTGTGATCCTATATATATGAGCATAATAATTTCTGTCTGTTCATCTACAGAAATCAAAAACCACCATGAAAGTATGTATACTGTGGCAATTACGAACAATAGTCACTCGATGTACCATTGCTGTCTTTACAAAACAACTTGTCCTAATGTCGTTTGACTATGCAATTGTACAAGAAGCTATCAAAGACAATGCAAAATGTTAATTGCACACATGTGTATTTTTTGTATTAGACCATGTATGGGACCCTTTTGCACTATTCAGTGTTTGTTTGCTGTGATGCAGCTTTAAAAACTTCACTTGTACTGGTCAAGCATATTTGTTCAGCATATCTACGCCTAGTGATAATGTCCCGCCCCCAGTGCGAAAGGGGAGGGTCAGAATCACTCTCCTCTAACTCAACCCCCTTTTTAACCTCTGTGCCCGTTCTCCTATAGTTGGGCACTCAGTGTGGTTACCATGGCAACCTATACTAAGATAGGGTCTAAATTACCCTTTTCAATCTCAGTAGACATGGGGACCCATGTAAATACTTTCATTGTACAATTCGAGCGATTGATACAATATTAGCGCCTCTTTTTGCTCATTGTCGGTTGCCATAGCAACCTTTACTAACACAGTGTCTAAATTACACATTTGGATCCCATAGATATGGGGACCCATGTAAATACTTTTGTCTTACAATCCGAGCGATTGATGGAACATTATCACTCGTTTTTACTATCGGCGGCAAGCTAACCCAATCTAAAATGGCCGCCGTATAAATGATCACGGAGACCTAGCAACAGCATTACTAATGCCTCAGCCAGGTCTACGTGAATCGTAGAATGACTCAGCGGTTCGAACGCTACAGCGGCAGACTGCGTGCAGGTCCTGCACCCTGACAGGTAAGGCCATTTTGCCCGCAGTCGGCAGGCATTTAGAACCATTGAGGTGCCTTCAGTGCGATAAAATATTAATTAGATATTCTTGCTCCACTTAGGTTTTTGCCCGCGGGGCCACTTGAAAGAAAGAAGAGACTAGGCTCATTTAAAAGTGAAATTTCACCTCCGGCTGAGAGGTAAGAGTGTATTTTATGAAAATAGTGCCCGCCTTGACAAAGTTGTTTCCAATCCCTTTGAAGGTGATTTTCATACTAATAAGAAACCCCAATCTTTCTGTTTTTCACAATAGGATCATACAGAGATTAGCCATTGTGGCTTATATATCTTCTAAACAACAGAACCTGTGGAATTAATACACCCATAGGTAAGCTGTGTGCGTTTTCAATACTACACAGCGCATGATTTATTCTCCTTTAAATAATCGGTGCATGAATACTCCCCTGACAACTGTCTCCCTTCCCCCTGCAGCGCAGACATCATACAGTACAGACCCCCGTCCTGATGAAGGCCGTACACCAGATGTGGCATACTGAGCCCACCTAGAAACGGCTTAAACACTGTGGTGTAGACGCACTATCCCCAACTGCAGTATATTTATGCTGCTTTACACAGAGAAAATTACTTGTTTTTTAAAAATGTTTATGTGATGTTATAAATGTTCAAATGTCTATATTTGGCTATTTTCATGTGAACTTCATGACAAATGATACTTGAAGTTGATTTTGTCTTGCACACACAAAGTGGTTGTTATACGAAGAAACTTTTGGTTCCGTGTGTTGTAAATATTTTCTGTACTTCCGGTCAAAAACCTCCCCTTTTTTTGATGTTAACTCTGGAGCGTCCATTTTATGTTGAACTGTATAACTTTAGATAAAGAATAAGATTGATTCTACAACAGAGCTTGAATAAATGTATTCTTTCTTTATGCAGAGGTTGACAAAAAACAGGAGTATTCTGAGAGCACCTATTTTTCTTGAACCTATTCAATTGTAATTATTGTTCCCTGCAACCCAACTACTTCAAAAGATAAAAGACAAAGATGAAGTTTTGCAGTCAGTTATCACAAATCTCTTGGCAAACCATGGTACAAAAGAATACTGGTTCAGAGGACACGCTGATGTACGATGTATGCTAAGGAACCTCGGCCCACCCACATGGTTTGTTACTTTAAGTTGTGCAGAATATGCATCGGATGACTTTCACAACTTCTTACGCATAGCAAACCAAAATAAAGAAGGAATGTACATAAAAACACCAGGAGAACTCTGTTCTCTTGACCCTGTAAATGTATCAAGATACTTTTAACACCACTTTATTGCCATTCTGCACTTCATCTGTAATAAAAATATTCCTCCCCTCAGAGAAGTGGAACACTTCTTTTGGAGAAAAGAATGTCAATCCAGAGGAGCACCACACATCCACATGCTTTGTGGATAAAAGATGCTCCTAAATTTGGTCATGGCAGTGATGCCACTGTTTTGCAGTTTATTTACAAATACATATCCTGTGACATCCCTTCAGAAACCACACATATTTAGCTATGTACACAATGTTATGCTTTGAAAAACATAAGTGTGGCAAATACTGCCGATGGACAAATAAAAACAAAGGTAAATACTACAACAAATGCCTCTTTCGTTTCCCTTGACCAGTTTCAGCAAAAGGACAAGTAAACAGCTTGATGTCTTCTGTTAGAAACAGTGTGAAAGGTGAATCACTAAAAACACATTCAGCTTTAAAAGAAACAAAGCTTCAGCGTACATCAATGATTACAATGCAATCATTGCCCTCTTGCGGAATGCAAACATAGATATACAATATATTGCAGACAATTCCACTGCTGTTGCAAGATATGTCACAGACTATCTAACCAAAGCTGAGAAAACAGAGCTAAAAGACCTCTGGGATGACATATCATCTGAAAAAACACGATCACAATAATTGTACAGCTTCTGCATAAAAATGCTGTCCCATAGAGAATGTGAATGCTACGAAGCTACAGACTGTTTAACTGGCACAGCCTTATATGGCAAATCTGAACACATACTGCCTCATCACGAGTTTGGCAGTAACCCTTAAATGCGGCGGTAACGCTATTACCGCTGCATTTAAGGGTCTGCCAAATCACGGGCTTGGCAAATTTACCCCCAGCCCTGAGCTCAGCAGTAATAGCACTGAACATTCCCCATTGGGCCCAATGGGGAATGGGAAATTCCCGAATAGGTCCAATGGGGAATGGCTAATAGCGCTGGTGGGTTTGGTGGTAGGGCTAATAGCATCCAACTGGTGATGAGGCACATAGTCTGTCTAAGCCTTGGCCCAGCTGCATCCAGTAAAAGTGTGTTGAATTCCTACAAAGACATAGAAACAATAGCTAGAAATGATCCCAATAGCCAGGACATTTTGAAAAACAATTTATTAGACTCATACTACCCAAACAGAAGTACTGCTTTGGAAAACATGTGCATGTACCACATAGCCCAACATTTCTCCTTAAAAAAATAATGTGAAACCAGATGAAAAATGTGGAAAATATGTGGTCTCAGCTTGTGAAGGAAGCCTCGTCAAACTAACCAAACCCAGCCTAATTAATCATATAAAATGATCATTTAAAACTCCTCAACATAGAGAACTTTACTATATGGCCCTACTGCAACTTTTTAATCCATGGAGAAAAGAAGAAGCTTTATTAGGTAACCATGACTCATTTGAAGCTGCATTCAATGCAAATGAAAGCAGTATAACAATTGGCAATTTCAAGCAATTCAAAAACATGTTGGACAATGAATGCCAACAAGAGGAAGAAGTTCAAGCACAACTAAATGAAGAAACTCCTGAGGGCAGTAAACCTTCTCTTACAGGAACCCAAGAACCACTTGGAGAGCCACTCATTCTAAATGAAGCAGAAATAGCCATGCCTGAAGTAGAAAACACAGTGTATCAATATGAACAATCAGAAGAAAACTTGTCAGTGATGAAGTACATATAGATGATAAGCAACTTAGCATTTACCTAGAAGTGACTAAAGAAATTGAACATGGTTTGAAGCATAAAAGTAAAACTTGTAGCTATCAAAATGATAAACCTCTACTCCTCCATGTAAGTGCTACTTTACACCGACTACTGCTCCTTTCGGTACAACACCAAAACCAATCAGAGTACTACAAACTATCAGTAGAAGCTGCTAAGGAAGTATGCAGAGTTCTGAAACAAATGAAAATGCTCCTAATAGATGAGTTAAGCATGGTTTCCAACCTAATGTTGGTTTAATTCACCTCAGAATGGAATGCAAGATGTCCTTAAAACAGACTACAAAGAACTCTGTGGAGGAAAACAGGTTATTGCTTTTGGAGATCTCCTGCAATTCGCACCAGTGAAGGATAAACCTATTTGTAAAACCTTAGGACACAAACAGTGTTGCAACACACTTGGCAGCATAAGAAATGTAAACCTCTAGCAACATTTCCAATACAATGATCTAACTCAAAACATGTGTCAGTCTGCAGACTTCACCTATGCTATCATTTCAAAAAGCATTAGACTGGTCTTCTTTCTAAAGATGCACAATCCATCTTAAATAGTAGACTCATCCATGAGCTATATGAGCGTAACACATCTGCTCCTGATGTCATGGAACCTGTTGTGCCTTCTCTTGACCAGGGGTTGTGGTCTGGTTCCCTACGTTTTCCGATACAGATGTACTAGAGGCTATCCAGCATCTGAAATCAGGTTCTCTCTGGCAGAGGCTAAACCCTTGGCTCTTCTGATGGAAGCTTCGGGGGATCTGATTGCTCACATCACAGCTGCTGTAAATGCCTCATTCACAAATGGGGTGATCCCTCATGCACTTAAGCGTACACTGGTGATCATTCCATGAAAGAAGCCCTCCTTAGATCCTTAAGTGCTAGCTAATTATCGTCCTATTTCCCTTCTGCCTTTTTTGATGAAGGTTCTGCAAGCACTCGTTTCCCCTTTGCTTTCCACTTTTTTCGAAACCTCTCACTATTTTGATTCATTTATGTCCGGCTTCCGGCCTAGTAGAGGCACAGAATCAGTCCTGAACTTGGTGCTGGACGACCTAATGCACTTGATAGATCAGGGTGGTGTCGGAGCGGTTCTGTTGTTGGATCTTTCAGCCACTTTCGATATGGTTTACCATCCAATTCTGATATCCCACCTCTCTGCCGCTGGTCTGTCTGGCCAAGTGCTTGACCGGTTCATGGCCTTCCTGGCTGACCGTTCCCAATCACTTTCTCTTCCTCCTTTTTGTTCTAGTCCAGTGTCACTCTTTTATGGTGTTTCCCAGGGTTCTGCATGGTCCCCTATTCTGTTCTATGTTTATATTAGGCCTCTCCTGCTCCTCATTCTGTCTCATGGGTTGTGCTATTATTCATACGCAGACGACACTCAAGTCCTGGTTCGCCTGAATCTTACTCAAGCTGACATGACAGTCCGGCTTTGAAAGTGCCTCGAGGATCTGGGGGCATGGATGAGAACCAATTGGTTAAAACTAAAAGGCAGCAAAACCGAGGTTCTGGTCATTGGGACTACTTCCCCTTCTTGTTTCTGGACTGCAGAATTCTGGCCTACTTCTTTAGGTCCTCTCCCCGTGCCTATCTCGTCGGTCAAGAATTTGGGGGTCAAAATCTCTGCCTCTCTTGCCATGGACGAGCAGGTTGCGGCAGTTTGTAAAACTGGGCATTTTAAGCTCCATATTCTTTGGAAGGTGCTCCCTTGTATCCCAGCAGAGTGTCAAGCTCCAGTGGTGGCAGCACTGGTCCTGAGTGGGCTGAATTACTGCAAGTCACTCTATCTGGCACAACCTCGCTACCTGTTAAACCAGCTTCAATTACTCCAAAACGCTGCTGCCAGATCTATTCTTCACCCCCCTTTTGGAGTCCATATGTCCCCCTTACTAAGGCAACTTCATTGGCTCCCTATTGAAAATCGTATTCTCTTCAAATCTATGTGCATTGTACATCGTGCCTTCTATGGCCTGGGGCAGAATATCTGCAGAACAAATTTGTGCACTATGCTCCTATGCACGATTTGCGCTCTCGAGCCGCTCTCCTGGTGGCGGTCCCTCGGACGAGACTCTCACAGAGAGGTGGGCATGCTTTCTCGGTGGCCGCTGCTAAAGCCTAAATAGTTTGAAGAACCAATTAATCGTTGTGTATTTAGTGATGACAATGATGACCAGTTATTGGGGGTAGGTCCAGATGCCCACCTGACTTAAGTACCCAATCATAACCAGTGGCTATATAGAACATATACGGAGATGTTCACTGAGAGCCAACCACATGTACTCATAAGTTTTGTAGTTTACCACAAAGTATGACGTCAGCAGTGACACATTTTTGTTATAAAAGAGCTGTTTCTATTAAATGTTTTGAGATTGAGATGTGCAGCGTTGGATGATGCCCGTTGTACTCCCTGTTTTAGATAATTGATATTGAAACAGAAACACACTTTGCCAAACTTCCTGAGTCGTTTTGAATATTGATGTTTGAATAGCTTCTGCATCCCTATCCGCTTCTGAATATTACTACCTCGTCGTAAAGGTCTCTTAGGAGTAAGAGTTCACTATGGTAAAGCTGGACTAGATTTTTAAATAGAAAATGCATTTTCAGCTTTTTGACAAGTTTGGTGAGGTTTCACCAAGGGGGCAAAGTTATAGGGGGTCCCACATTTTTATTTTGTTTCCAAAGACGCAATGGAAAAGAAATGTTGCTCACGCCTACAGCCCAAACCGCTGGATGGATTTTCACTAAATTCATGGCTGAAGCGGCGGCTTGGTCCCGAAAGCGTGCTTTTGTAAAATTGGGGTGAATCTGTCCAGTAGTTTTTTTATTTAAATGGGCCAAAAGTAGGTCCAAAATAATAAGTGACATCTGGGTTCGGTCCGTGGACCCACTTCCCTGTTCGGTCCACGGACAGGGATCAGATTGGCCGAGAGGGCGATGTGATGTCTTCGGACATCGGACGAGCCCACTGATTGGATGGTGAAAAGCGTCAAGTGCGTCAAATTTTTGGAAACACCCACCATGCTGGATTTGCGAACATCCGCCAGTGTCCGCGAACATCGCAGTAAAAACATATTAAAAATAACAACATTGCACTTGTCAAACTTATGAAACAATCTCTGGGAAGAAGAGGGGTGATGAGGATGGGATGGGATATGGCCATAAGAAGTAAAAAAACTGCTGTTTTTCATCCCGAAGTCCACAAACAGGCCAGATGTTCGGCTACAGTCGTGTGAATTTCGCGAACACTTCAGATGTTCACGGACATCTATGTCTATTTCTGCATTACTGGGTTGGTGAATAGCAGTTTTTGGCTGGCTTATAAGTTTGGTGCCACTCAATGAAACAGCATGACATTTTGTAATTCTATTCTGGACCTGCATCTGAATGGTATTGAAAAGTGAAGAGTTGTTTTGTCAAGAGGAAACATAATTAGATGGGGAGTCCCAAAATATTGTAAAGGGTTATAAATGTGGTGCCATTTGATGAATCTGAACAACTGTTTGCAAAACGATTTGAAATCTAGATACAAATGTTTTTACAAAGTTTGATGGAATTCTGTCAAGAGGAGGCACAATTAGATGGGGGGGCACAAATATTGTAAAGGCTTCTAAATATGGTGCCATTTGACGAATCTACACAAAAGTTTGCAAAACGATTTAAAATCTAGATATACATGTTTTTGCAAAGTTTGGTGGAATTTTGTCAAGATGGGCTAAATTAGAGGGGTGGTCTGAACATTTTTAGATGGCTTATAACTTTGTTTGACGAATGTGGACAAAGGTTTTCAGAAAGATTACAGACCCAACCTTGAATGTTTGCGTAAAGTCTGAATGGATTTTGTCAAGTGGGGCCTAAGTTATATGACTATTGTATGTACATACATGTTGACACTTTTGAAAAAATAAAACATGGGAGGATTTCAAGCAAACTTGTGTAAGTAGCATTGTAAATTTGCATATTTAAGTAACTTTGGATCTCACCCTAAGTTACAAGGGGAATCCAGACGTGGACCCCTTGCTCACTATTCTTAGAGAGGCACAGATCGACCCTACTGATGAGGTCCAACCAGACTGAAACACATGTCTGGGGTTTCTGTTGGTACTCTTGTTCAGAGGAGAATTGCCTAGCATTTCAGTGCCGGACTGCCTCAGGGCAGGACAAAGACTGATATGTTTGGGATATTTCTTGGAAAACGCTAATAGCAGAATTGTTTGGAGTGATATCAGATTCAACTGACTCCGAAGAGAACGAAACCCAGCAGCAAGTGCCAAACATTGAATGAGATTGACAAAGAGGCTCGTGGGGGGAGGGAAGGGTAGTGGGAGCAGTGATTAAGATAATTTGATGTTTAATGGAACTATTATGATTATGCTGCTTGTTTGGTTTTGTCGTTTTGTTTGCATAAAATCAATAAAAGAAATTTAAAAAAAAAATGTTTGGGATATTTCTTCTCTGTGAAAGATAGTGAGCTAAAGACTCTGGGTAAGTCTCTCGTAACCAGGACTAATGTCTGGCAGAGGGACTCCCAGGACCCCCCTTGTTAATTTGCATATTTAAGTAACTTTGGGTCTCACCCTAAGTTACTAGGGGAATCCAGACTCGGACCCCTTGCTCACTATTCTTAGAGAGGCACAGATCCACCCTACTGATGAGGTCCAAACAGACCGAAACACGTGTCTGGGGTTTCTGTTGGTACTCTTGTTCAGAGGAGAATTGCCTAGCATTTCGGTGCTGGACTGCCCCAGGGCAGGACAAAGACTGATAAGTTTGGGATATTTTTTCTCTGTGAAAGATAGTGAGCTAAAGACTCTGGGTAAGTCTCTCGTAACCAGGACTAATGTCTGGCAGAGGGACTTCTAGGACCCCCCTTGTTAATTTGCATATTTAAGTAACTTTGGGTCTCACCCAAAGTTACTAGAGGAATCCAGACGTGGACCCCTTGCTCACTATTCTTAGAGAGGCACAGATCCACCCTACTGATGAGGTCCAACCAGACCGAAACACATGTCTGGGGTTTCTGTTGGGCCTCTTGTTCAGAGGAGAATTGCCTAGCTTTTCGGTGCTGGACTGCCCCAGGGCAGGACAAATACTGATATGTTTGGGATATTTCTTCTCTGTGAAAGATAGTGAGCTAAAGTCTCTCGTAACCAGGACTAATGTCTGAAAGAGGGACTCCCAGGACCCCCCTTGTTAATTTGCATATTTAAGTAACTTTGGGTCTAACCCTAAGTTACTAGGGGAATCCAGAGGTGGACCCCTTGCTCACTATTCTTAGAGAGGCACAGATCCACCCTACTGATGAGGTCCAACCAGACTGAAACACGTGTCTGGGGTTTCTGTTGGTACTCTTGTTCAGCGGAGAATTGCCTAGCATTTTGGTGCTGGACTGCCCCAGGGAAGGACAAAGACTGATATGTTTGGGATATTTCTTCTCTGTGAAAGATAGTGAGCTAAAGACTCTCGGTAAGTCTCTTTTAACCAGGACTAATGTCTGGCAGAGGGACTCCCAGGACCCCCCTTGTTAATTTGCATTTTTAAGTAACTTTGGGTCTCACCGTAAGTTACTAGGGGAATCCAGACGTGGACCCCTTGCTCACTATTCTTAGAGAGGCACAGATCCACCCTACTGATGAGGTCCAACCAGACCAAAACATGTGTCTGGGGTTTCTGTTGGTACTCTTGTTCAGAGGAGAATTGCCTAGCATTTCGGTGCAGGTCTGCCCCAGGAAAGGACAAAGACTGATATGTTTGGGATATTTCTTCTCTGTGAAAGATAGTGAGCTAAAGACTCTGGGTAAGTCTCTCATAACCAGGACTAATGTCTGGCAGAGGGACTCCCAGGACCCCCTTTGTTTATTTGCATATTTAAGTAACTTTGGGTCTCACCCTAAGTTACTAGGGGAATCCAGACGTGGACCCCTTGCTCACTATTCTTAGAGAGGCACAGATCCACCCTACTGATGAGGTCCAACCAGACCGAAACACGTGTCTGGGGTTTCTGATGGTACTCTTGTTCAGAGGAGAATTGCCTAGCATTTCGGTGCTGGACTGCCCCAGGGAAGGACAAAGACTGATATGTTTGGGATATTTCTTCTCTGTGAAAGATAGTGAGCTAAAGACTCTGGGTAAGTCTCTCGTAACCAGGACTAATGTCTGGCAGAAGGACTCCCCGGACCCCCCTTGTTAAGTAGCATTGGCAAGGACCTTAAAGGAATGGTTTTGCAAATGGGCCTGTGTTTTATTTTTTGACAAGTGTCATAATGTAAGTACAAACAATTGTGATATACCTTTGATGACTGAGGTATAGCCTCTGGCCATGGGCAGTGGCCAGATTGTCCGGGTCATGGCCCGGACAATCTGGCTTCTGGCCATGACCGTGAGGGATGACGAATGGGGTTAAAGTGGCCATGTCAACCTGAGACCAGTTATGTGGTAAAGTTATTTGAAAAAGGGATATGTTTGAAAGGGAAAATGTGCTTGCAGTAATATGGTCATAGGGTTCTCTCTTCGCCTTCTGCAGGCTGCCATGGAAAGGGAAGAGGGGCTCTGTATGGAGCCCTGCCTTCCCGTTCCATGGTGGCCATCTTCTAAAGCACCCCGCGTTCCTGCTGCAGGGGCTGGAATGGGGGATAATGGTCCAGAGTCCTTGTTATTTATTTTTTATTTATAACCCGCAAAGCCTGCAGGCATCAGTGCGCACACAGACACACTTTGCTTAGGCCGATAACTTAGGCTGCCGGGCCACTATCCCCCTTTCCAGTGCCTGGAACGGGAGATGAATGCCACATTATTCCCATTAGAATAACACAAAATGCTAATGGAAATGTTGGAACATCTTATTGAGTCAATGTACTTTACTGCGAAATGTAAAGTAGATGGAGTCTATAAGTTTGTTTTTTTTGTTCTGTTTCTTAACTGTGAAGGGTGGTTTCTAAAGGAACCTTTCTTTTGGTGTTTTTTTATGTATTTTGTTTTGCAGGAGAGGTTAGAATGTAAGGTGGGGAGGGAAATGAGGGAAGAGGCAGCAGGCACTAATATGGAGGGTCAGGTGGAAGGGGAGGTTGTCGCGTGTGTGTTACTTCTAAGGTAGGGGGCAGTGTTTTTCATGCTACTTGATTGCAGCTTCAAAAGCACTTCATAATTGCTTCCCCCTGCAGAGTGGTGTGTTGCAGTATATACAGAGGACTGCTGTCTTCCAAAGATATGGATCAACAGACTCTTTTATTGCTTGCAAGGTAGCTGGTGGGATTTTGCGTCCCACAGAAGTAGGCTGTACGGTGAAAGTATTGGTTAAGGAAGATGATGTAGTGGAAGACAGCCTACTACCTCCTAAGAAAGGAATAGCCCTTCTAAGAGCAGAAAGGCTATTTCCTATGCTTATGGGAATAATGCACATTTGTATACTAGAGAAAAATATAAAAGAGCAGAAACAATGTTCTGTCCCAAATGCTTTTCTCTAGCATACAATAAGGAGCATAATGGATGGACCTTTATAACAGGGCAGCCTTCTACCCTTTTTATTTTTATATTTGTAACACTCCCTCAATACCTGCTTTCAACCAGTCACACAACCATCCACCAATAACTTCCAAAAACTGTATAATTAACCCTATGAACATATTGAGCTTTCACACACCAACTACCACTTGACAATCTTCTACAAATCCTTTACATTTGCATTTCCCTTGCTTATACAAAAATATTGAAGGGGCAGTACGGATGGTCAAGTCCTCATGAGGACCCAGGAGGAAAGGGCCAAGGCATGCCAAGGGATGACGCCACTGGCAAACTACTGCAGCAGAGAAGTCCCAAGGGTGGGATGCATCTTAACCGTACCACCCCTTTAACAAAGGTAATAGGTTTTTATAAGTGAAAATGTTTCATGAACTTACATCACTGTGTTTAAGTTTTTAATAATTAATCTTTCCATATATCCAAGAACTATAATCCTCCTTTAAGAATTTTTTTTTGCAACACATGCTTATGTGTCGTTATCAACAGCGCATGCTGGGGATGTAAATCATTGTTCAATTGCCTACGACATAAGGCTCGACTATGACCCCAGCCCCACCAAACCACCCCTATTATTTACTGAAACTTTCCTGCATCCTAGCTCACTGTGCACTATACCCAAAAATTGTGACCAATGGCCAGTGCTCATAGCTTCCAGCCTTGGCCAGTCTTCAAATCCATGGGCATGGGCTTTGGCCATGCCGCATTCCCCAAAAAGCAAATCAGAGTACACATTTGCATTTGCCGACAGCCAGACCAACTACCCAGACACCAAATTTATATCACTAGTTTTTGTACTTACATTCTTACACTTGGGAAAAATAAAACACAAGAAATATTTCCAAAAACATGGTTTCAGGTCCTTACTGATGCTCGTCGTACAGGTTTGTGATAATCTAGTCCACCACTTCAGGCTGTAACTGCAAGCAGAACATTTTTTCCCTTTCAAACCTATTGCTTCGGCCATGCCGCATGCCCCAATAAGCAAATTAGAGTACACATTTCTCCTTGCTGACGGCCAGATCCCTTGCCCAGACACCAATGTTATATATCACTGTGTTGTGTACTTACATTTTCACACTTTCAAAAAAATAAAACACAGGACATATTTGAAAAACCATGCTTTGAAGTTCTTGCTGACCCTCCTCGTACATATTTGCTGCATTCCCATCAAGCACTTCAACCTGTACCCACAAGCAGAACTTTTTCTCCATTCAAACCTATCCCGATTTTGAAAAACCTTACCACATAGCCGGTCCCTGGTGGCCATACCCACTTTAAGACCATTGCTGGTCACTTGTGCCCAGTAGCCAGATTGTCTTGACCATGACCCGGACAATCCAAAGGCTATGACCTTGACAATCTGGCCACTGCCCATGGCCACAGGCTATTCCTCATTCACCAAAGGTATACCACAATTTTTTGTACCTACATTATGACACTTTTCAAAAAATAAAACATGGTCCCATTTGCAAAACCATGTTTTCAGGTCCCTGCCAATGCTCCTTGAATGAGTTTGCTGCAAATTCGCACATGTTTTAATTTTTCAAAAGTGTCAAAATGTACGCACATAAAATAGTCCTATTACTTAGCCCCCACTTGACAAAATCCATTCACACTTTGCACAAACATTCTTTCTAAGTTGGGTCTATAATCTTTCTGCAAACTTGTGTGCACATTCATCAAATGGCCACAAAATTATAAGGCATCTAAAAATGATGAGACCCCACCTCTAATATGGAAGTTCTGGAAACAAATCGCCAGGACACGTTCTATCCCATACTATACGATCCAGGACATAAACTACACAATTAATTACAAGGAATAGCTTCAAATACAATCTCAGTGGTGAGTGATGATGTGTTACTGCCACCCACAGTTATGCACCAGGTTAAGCATGCAAACGGTGACTATTGGTATCTGTCACTTGATTCAAAATATTAAATATTTTAATCTCAAATAAAAAAGTGATGATCTATAATTGAAAATGTAGGAGTGCATGTGTCAAAGGTGTAACTAATATTCTGTTGACACGGTTTCTCTCCCTTCCTACCAATACAACCCAATACCACTCCCCTATTTTCTGTCTAAATACACAATGTTATATCTATGTCTATATGATGTGAATTTCGATTTTTTAAATATATGATTATGTTCTGTAAACAGTCAATGTGACCTGTTATCAATTTAGTCAGTCCGGTTTTTGAAAAAGGACTTGGCAGGCCGAAACACGTGGCAGACCAGATGGGCCCAATAATTTAACAATTATTTGTTTATTGAGACCACATTGATCTCAAACGTATACTTCAGAAAGTATTAAACCACTCAACTGAGACCAGGTGGGCACAATATTGTGACTATGATTTGTTTGTTGAGACCACATTGATCTAAAATGCATACTCAACTGGAAATAAAAACCATCAAACCTAACTGGAATTATTGATTCATCAGTTTGGCGCACCCTTTGAGTGCACTGCGTCATTGATTAATTTCTCTAAGGTGTGGGTATACCTTAGGTACTCAAGCCAGCTGCGACAACCGTGAATTTGGACGCCCCCACTATTTGGGAGGTGTATTATTAGCCGGTGGACCAGAGTGACAGGCCTATTACCCAGCGGCTCACCTGCTTATAGGAATGACTATTTTTCAAACCAGGCTCACAAGCAGGTGCATGAGGTGTGCACTGGGAAGACAAGTAACAGCCCACCCATTCCCTGCATGGCACCCCCACTGTACCTACATCAGTATGCGAGCAGGGACAGAGTAAGGGAAGAGGGCAGTGGAAAACAGGAACTGCAGTGGGCGGGCCAGGAAAACACAGGACATGGAAGAATACACACCTCTGACTATATTTATTGTGGGCAAACATTACACAGATCTTGAAATTAGCAACGTGTTTCACGTACCATACTTTGCGCCTTCAGTAAGCAGAACAACCAATTACAGTGTTGCCAGAAATGGAAACCCATTCATAGCCCAAATGGACCCAAAAACAAGCCCAATCTACCCAAACATCAGGTTTACACCAATCAGCATTAAGGTTATGAGAATAACATGTTTTCTCTGGATAGGGTAAGGGTACAACAACTTCATATATACAACATGCATACATACATAGATACATACATGATATGTTATGCCTGAATAATGCTTGAAGTATGTCTTTTTTTAGGAAATATTTTACTTTATTTTATTCCTAAAGCAATCACATAGGAAGGGCATGAACAAAGCTCTATAGGTGCCCCACATCAAGTGCAGATAGCACATTCATTTCTGATTTCTATCCTTGGACAACCTTATATATATATATATAATTCTGTTAGAATATCCATGCATTGAGGACTGGGCACAGCCCCATATACACAGATATCCTTACCCTGAGACGCGGCTTCCACTTGGCTTTCACTTTTCTAAAATTATACAACAGAGTAACTAATGTAGCAGCCATTTAATCCTCGTATTGAAACTCTGAGGCTGCCTGATGCGTGAGTATGTTTCTTGGCTGCGAACACTTTAATGTTAGTGTCAGTGTTGTGAAGAATTAAATGAGCATCACGCCCAGTGTGCAGTTGGTAATTGAAGACCATGCACCTCTATCACTGACATATTTGTTAAATAGAAGGATATATGCTCTTTCTTACATTCCCAAACTGCCAAGAACCCTCATTGAAGCTATTTGTCCCCTCCCCCTTTGTCATAGGAGTATTTTCAAGGAATACAATATGAGGGTCTCAATCCATCCATCTTGGAACTATAACATTATATCAGAAAATAATGTAAATGGTTATTCTAGGCAATTTGTCACATCCTTATAATACATGGCAGCCTGCAATACTTGTATAAAAGCCTGTAAATAATTATTACAGCTTAGTAGTGACAACACTACTGACCAGAAATAATTAAATGACATCACTAGCGCACTGTGATCAGTTTTTACAGTTGGGTTGTAACGTGAAAATGCCTGCTGCTTGACCAAGTACAGAGCACAATTCCAGCTGTCACTGCAGCACATAATTAAAGCCGTAACTCACTTTTCAAAATCCTTTCTTGCAAAATAGTTTTGTGTGACAACTATTAATTGATAATGATATTTTGATTGTAGTATGTATTTTTTTTGGGGTTTTTTTTTTTGCACTGCTGGAGTCATTGTATTACTTATTCTAAAGCACACTCTTTTTCGGATGTATTTTTTTAAACTGATTGATTGAACTATTATTCTGCTACACTGAAGCTGTAAATGAGGCTCCAGAGTATATAATGATTATATGTATAAAAAAAACTGGAAGATCTCTCGCATCATAGTAAGCAGGCGGACCACTATTAACGGGGATTAAAAGTGTATGGTTATGTAGTAAAAGTATTAAACAGCCCCCACCACACACGAAAAGAATCTTGGAGTCACTTTGGAGTTCCATGGATCTATAAAGAAATGATGCCACTAGTCAGTGATTTGCAATATCCTTATAACATGCACTAGGGGGCACTTTATCCCATATATTGACTACAATATATAGTGGAACTGCTCATTAAACAGTAACAGTGTGCAATGTTACATAGAGGCACAGATGATTTCCTGTGTTAGCCACTTCTTTTGCTGAGAACATGCACGCATCCCCAAATGTCCTTAATTCCTTGAAAGGGTCATGCTCAGATTAAAACCAATGATCTGTTTCTCCTGTGAGCACCAATGCAATGTTTAATATTTCATGCTGCCCACTGATTGGTGATAAACCCACACATTTGTATACGCAAACACTCATAATTTATAGAAAAACATTACGAACTCAGTTATGGATACTCTAGCCTTGTCCTCTATCAGGACTCTAACACTTTTTGCATGGTCTATCCACTTTCACCATGACCTCCCTGCCCACGGCCAATTCACGTTCAATGTAATGGTGACATTCCAGCAGGGCACACACAATGACAATATCTGTCTCCAAATTCCAGCCGGGTCTCCACCTCAAGGGATGCTCTTGTTCCTGCTGCTCTCATCCTAATTGTAATCACAAAAATCGCAGCACCTCCCTCGCCTCCTTCAAGATATCTGTTTTTTTCTGGTCACACTTCTGTCAGCCACGGCTGGGGCGGCTCTCACAAACTAGGAGCAGGTCATGTGTTACTATAGGACAAAGACAAAGAGAGGGTGCAGGGGGTCCGTAGTCACCACCCCTTGCCCCCTTGGAATTGTGAACTGCTACTTTGTATTACTGCTTCCAGTTGCTCTCTTGACTGCACATCTGGATTAACGGGGTAAAACAATCTTGTGCAAGTGCATATTACATTAAATTCAGCGCGTTGATGCTTTAATGGTACAATTTTGAGTTGGGCAAAACAAATTTCGATATCAGATGAGCTCCATTAGCGTTCAGTAATTCAACTGCTGCCAACGTTGTGACAGTACAATTGAGACATTATCCTATGTCCATCCTCCCTCGTGCACTATTGCTGTGTAGTCCTACATTTGTGTTTGCTGCCCTTTGTCAAATTCTAGTCTTACTTTTTTGACCTGGTCCTTATTTTGATTTTGAAAATCTGGTCACGCTACGTATACGGCCCCGACTCCCTCTCTCGGGCCCTCCTTTACAAAAGTCAGTGAATTGCCTTACTCCACATTTCACACCACAAATGGTTACTATAACGCAGGGGAGCTCGCCGTACAGTTACAGCCCTGCTCACCCCTTATGCCACACCTCCCTTGCACATAAGGATGCCTTCAGGTTAGGGGGCAATGAAGGTCAGCGAGTCTCTCGGGCTGAAGCACAGGCTAACAGAGATAAGGAGAGGGGCTCAGGGGGCGAGCTAAATGCTGAGAGAGGGACATAGAGAAACAGTCAGAGAAAGAGATTGTGGGGGAGGGAAGAAGGCAGGGAGAGAGAGGGGGACAGAGAGAGAGAGAGAGATAGAGAATGAGAGAGAGAGGGAGAGAGAGACTTCACTGACACAGAGAACCGGAGAAAAGAGAGCTTACAAGATCACACTAACAAAGGAAGAGGCTCAGGGAGAAACCCAGCCTACACTGACACAGCGAAAGATATAAGTAACAGACTGCACCGACAGAGAGAGACAGTGAGCACTTACCAGATGGCACTGGCAGAGAGAGATAACAGAGAGAGCACAAAATGTGCAATACTCGGGCACAGAGTCACAGTGTTAGTCAGGAGTCAGGGGGAAATAGAGAGAGAGAGAGAGAGAGAGAGAGAGAGAGAGAGAGAGAGAGAGAGAGAGAGAGAGAGAGAGAGAGAGAGAGAGAGAGAGAGAGAGAGAGAGAGAGAGAGAGAGAGAGAGAGAGAGAGAGAGAGAGAGAGAGAGAGAGAGAGAGAGAGAGAGAGAGAGAGAGAGAGAGAGAGAGAGAGAGAGAGCTAGTTTTGCATATGATACTTTGAGCACACATTGATGTGATTAAAGCACCACAAGTCCCACAATTAAAAGCAAAAACCAGTACTGAATGAGTTAATCCATGAAAATATTTGAAAGCAATACTCTACAAGAGTAACCATATCAGGCTAGACGTTTTTTGTTTGTTTTCATCACCTTATTTCCACGTTGTGTAAAACAGCACATTCAAAATTCACTAGTATAGCTTTCACACCCTGGTGGGTGGGGGTGGCAGAAATGGGCTTTAATTGCCGGCCATGTGTGCCATTAAAGCCCATGTCCGCTCACCCCCCACACCTCCTGCCAGGGCGTGAAAACTATTCACACCCCGGGATTTACCAGGGTGTGGTGAATTTTCTTTTTTTTTTTTTATCTGACCGGAGATCAGCTCTGTGCAAGCCCATATCCTGTCTGAGATTTTTTTTTTTTTACAAAAATGTCCACCACCACTAACATGGAAAAGGGACTAAGTCGATTTTTTTCAGATGATGGCGTCCATGAAAACATGTTCCAAAATGGCCATTGTCATCCGAAAAGGGACATAAACCCTTTTCCATTTCAATAGTGGCAGCCATTTTTTCAGTTTCCTTTTCCTCCAGATACAGGCAGTATAGGCAACAATCGCACCCGGAAAAGGATGATTGTGGTTGGTCAATCTGTTTTTACTAGGTGGCAATATAGTTTCATAAATAAATTCCCTTCCGCACACACAACTTGGAATGTTTCTCAGCACTGCCCCAGAAAAAGAAAGCTTTTACGCCCATTGCTCAAATGGCTGACACGTAACAATAGACTAGATCTCATGCAACAAGGCAGCCCTAAACCAGCAGGAGCCAGCCACGGAAGCTTTGATAACGATAACAATCGCCAGCCCAGTCTGTTCAATGGCCAATCTGTCTTCTACCTATTCCACCCTTTTCCACTGAACCTCCCCTAACCTTACACTCCTGCTGCATGCCTATACCCCTAATTTCTGTAGTGCGGAAATTAGCACAAAATGCACAGATTATAGTCCAAGTGTAGAAAGTAGCCCGATCCGGCAACTCTGATTGCTTAGTATACATGAGCATGTTTTCAAGTAAAGAGCTAGGATATGTAGAAGGGACCGAGGTAGTGTTATGATCAGAGTGACTGGAGTGCACATCCAATGGGGATGCGTCGAACACTGTCAGGTAAACATCAGGCACAACTCTGACTGCAAGACTGCTCTACAGGAACGAAACAACAAACCGAACTATGCTCTATTCTTAGACAAATCTGAAAGCACAGAACTACAAAGGAATAGCTTAGGCAAGGTGTTTTCTGTGCTAAAACTAAAAAGAAGTGGCAACATGGTGGAGGCCTCGGGTACACCACAGGGAGTAGGAACAAAGTTAAAGAAATGGTGGAAGACTAATTGCATGTTCATGGTCAGTGAGGTGGCCCAAATGTTCTGCCGGCTTGCATTTCATGGACAGAATAGTAATCTACAGTCCAGGAGCTTTGATGAGCCATGGGACGGAGTTGCAGTTTCCTCATGCACCAAGTGCTACATCATCCACCAAGGTGGAGCCGGTATTGCTTAATAAGCAGCATGCATGCTCAGAAGAATCTCTACATGAGACTGACGGACTTCAACGCTAATGACCAGGACCCATGTTCATCTCAATAAGGAACAAAATAATGCCATCAAAGGAAACTCATAGTAGGGCCCACAAGAGGAATATATCACAAACAGAAACAACCACAAATGACTTAAAGGATCTTTTAGCAGAATTCTGCGGAAAGACACCAGCACGGAAAACGCACTGGCGGGATAACAACTTCCTAACAAAAGAACCAATGCAACACTTGAAACACTTGTGTATAGGTGTGTTATAAATGCCATATCATGTCACATCAATGCATAAGAAAAGTTCACGAGATCTGGACCTGCTCGTGATGAAATCCTACCTCGGTCTCAGGTGAGCCAAAGGGCTTTGCACAATACTTATCAAATCCGTCTAAACTAGACGTGGCAATGGACGGCCCACCCTACTGAATGCAAGAAGGACACATAAAGGTGTGTCAGTGTGGAGGAGGCAATGCGCTCTAAAAGTATCTGTAGGAAAGATGTGTTCCACGCTTAGTGATTGGGAAAAGAATCGGTGCTTAGTGGGAGGCACCTAGTACCCTGAATTGGAGGAGGAAGTGGTGCTTGGTGATAGTCACTCAGTTATTTTTTTTAAATGTATTTTGTGTTATAGTTAAAATAAATGTCAACTTTCACACAATTAATGATGATAGCCATAATATTCATTAGTTAATGTTAATGAGTGACTAACGGTTGATAATTTCTCTTTTCTACCTTCTAACTAACGAATGATTTGATAACCCAAAACCAAGGTAGAAGATCACTAGGTTTGAGTGATTATTTGGGTTCTCCCACAAATTGGAGTAGATAGCAAAAATATACCACTAGGCACTTAGTGCTCATGAGGGGGTGCTACAGATCACTGAACCCCGCAGTAGAACTTGGTAAGAGGTGCTTAGACCTCTGCACTGGCCATTGATTCCGAGAAGTTCTGGGAAATGCAGTCAAAGCGTCTAATAAAGACTGTGGGAGAAGGAGAGGCACAGAAGTGGCAATATGGGAACTGCAGTCAAAGCAAGGTGTCTAATTACGCCTGTGAGTAAATCTAAACGGGGATTGAACTCTGGGAATTGCAGTCAAACTAACAACGTGTGTAATGAAGCCTGTGGGAGAAGGAAAAGGGACAAGGACTTCTAAGATTATTGGCAAATGGCCAACAAGTCCAAAGCTTGTGAGTTGATGAAGATGGACACTGAAGTCTGGGAATGTCAGCCAAACTAGCCAAGCTGTAGAACGGAGATGGTGAGAGAAGGAATGGCATGGCTGATTTGGCAATGAGAAGGCGAAAGGAAAGAGAGACTGGATGAAGCTAAATCTTCCCCTGTGGATGTGAAAGTAAGAACTGTGACACGCCAGAGCTCTAAGAGTCCAGCCGGCAGCAAATGTCAAAGAAAGAAGCAACGGATTGTTATCGGATGATGGAAAAGATTAAAGGAAATGCATTTTCGCAATTAAAGTGAACTATTTTCGGAATTAAAGTGAACTTTTATTAAATGTCATACAAAATAGTGTTAGTATTAGGGATGTTATTGTAATGCTAACTGTGACTCTATCACAGGAGCTATGCCCAACATAGAAGTGCAAACGGGTAACGGTCTCGGGAGGATAGCACAGCGGCAACGTGCTCGCCTTGGAAGTAAAAAGACACGCAGCAACACAGGTTCGATGCCTGGGTACGCGCTTAGGAACCTCTGGGTATTTAGTGCGTTATAAATAACCTATCATTTCATATTAACAATGGGATGCATTTCACCTAAGGGTTCCATGTGACATCTTAGCTCAAGCCCTGCTCTGGTCGTAAATCTGTCAGTAAAAAACCCGCAGTGCAATACATCCTTATTGTTTAGAGTTATCTATAGCTAACTAAAAATACCCTAGAAGCCAATGTCCTGGATGGCTATGGTTCTTCTCACTTAGGCAGTGTACGCGGGTTTAGGTATGTGCATGAGTCTTCGTGTGTGTGCACGTGTGCCCGCATGCAGTGGGAACAAATCAATAATGAGATCCTGTTTTAATTGTGGTGTTGTAAAGGGCAAATTGTGAATTAAATACACGTATGCATGTAAGTGTATATTTGCTCTATTATTCTAGTTCCTGGAAAAGATGCTGACCGGCAGCACTGGAAATAAAAGTTCTTCACCACCATGCACGGGCCCGCCCACAGTGTGCATTACATGAACACAAGCAGATGGGCAAGAGGTTCTTCCCCTGCACTTATTTCATTCTTGTACTAACCGCTGAGTCTTTTTAATAATGTATAATCTTTCAGTACTAAAGTATGAACAAATAACAGTAAATAGCCAATGAATAATTGTAAGAATTAGGATGCGTGAACACCGTCTCAGAGCTAAATATGAATTCTTCATTGGAACATTATGTAGTTGCGAGTCAATACAAGGAATAGATTTCTGAAAGATGCCATAGGTAGTCTTCAGTATTCAGGACCCCCTAAAGATGGTGCTTCCTTGCATCGGAGCACGAGAACACTGCACTGATGGTGGGGATATATGCATAAGCTTTCAGGACCTCAAAAGACCCTTCATCAGTATTCATGCAAACGCAGATGAGCTGCAGAGCTCTATTGCGTGGCCATATCATTCCCAGACACTATCAAGAGAATGTTTTCCATCATTTCACGGTCAGTGAACATTACACGGAAACATCATTCTCAATGCACATTCTTGTAAACTTGTCACTCCCTCACAATAATAGGAGAAACACATGAAAATACCCCCCTCACTTCAACAGCCCATATATATGCATTTGGCCATGACATATTGCAAACATCACAATTTCAATTTGTTGCTTCACAGATCCACTAGCCTATGACACCCAGAGATTCAGCGCATTTTTTCGAATTTGCATTTTAATAGCTGTATTGAGAATACATGATCTTGAAAAGCACTCGGGGGTCTTGAGCGTTCTGTGAGTAAACCTCTACATGATTGCGACATCAAAGATCATTTTCTAGAAGCATGGTTTTCAAGATGCGATGCTATTTTCCTAAATTGAGACTGCACGTTTGTCAACGCAGGTAACACAATGTTGAATGGGTGCCATTCAATAGCAGGTGGGTGCAGCAGGCTTTATAGAGCCAAACACGCAGTTCATGGCTGGCATTACAGAAACCTTATACCAGGGCCATTGCAATTACCACTTGCAGAAAAAGGCCATAGGCCCAAAAACAATATTTCAATTTATAGTGAAAAACAGTTTGCATCAATTTACATACTGCAGCATTGTCTCTTAATATTTTGTCAGAGAAGTGTCCACCCACCACTCATAATTATCTGCTTCAAATACATAATAATAATAATCACATTTCCGCTAAATTAAAGACATAGAAATTGTTACTTAAACACCTTGGATCCAAATTACCTAAGTAGTGGAGTAACCCCCCTTTCATCAAACTCAAAAGGGGGCGTGGTTTGCACAATGTGACAGGTGGCCACACCCAAAGGGGGCGTGGTTTGCATAATGTGACAGGTAGCCATGCCCCCTTTACCCTGAAGTACAGCCCTAACCGGATGTTACGCCCCTTGGGGTGTCCATGGCAACGCATGTCCCGCCTTAGCGGATGTCCCTGTGTTGTAGTGACGTCATGTGTTGTGTAGAGGGGCGTGGTGGTGTAGGAAAGGGCGTTTCCGGGGGGGTGATGTTGTGGGTGATGTAATATTTTGGGGGCTAGGTGTGGTCTAGCAGGTGTGGTGACATCACGGGTGTGTCCCTGAAGTTTCCCCTAAGGCCTAACCTAACAGTGACGTCATGGCTTGTGTTTAGGGCGTGGTGGTGTAGGAAAGGGTGTTTCCCGGTGGTGATGACGTGCATGAGGTAATATTTTGGGGGCTAGGCGTGTCCCAGCAGGGATGGTGACATCACGGGCGTGTCCCTGATTTTTTTTTGTAAGGCCTAACCTAACAGTGATGTCATGGCTTGTGTTTAGGGCGTGGTGGTGTAGGAAAGGGTGTTTCCCGGTGGTGATGTCGTGCATGAGGTAATATTTTGGGGGCTAGGCGTGGTCCAGCAGGGATGGTGACATCACGGGCATGTCCCTGATTTTTTTTGTAAGGCCCAACCTAACAGTGACGTCATGGCTTGTGTTTAGGGCGTGGTGGTGTAGGAAAGGGTGTTTCCCGGTGGTGATGTCGTGCATGAGGTAATATTTTGGGGGCTAGGCGTGGTCCAGCAGGGATGATGACATCCCTCTGGGGTCAAGGTCCAGGGTTTTGATGAGATGATGTAGGTATGAAGTTGTGATGTCAGGGGGGACGCCGGGGGGGTTGTGGGGGTGATGTAGTTGTGGGTCCTCCCCTAGGGGTGGAGTATGGTGTATATATACAGAAGGAGCTCTGGAGAGAGGTAGACGGCGCTCTTGGAGTCTGCGCTAGTATGTATGGTCTGACCCTATGTTTAGGTGGGCTATGGATCTTTTTTAATTGATAAATATATTTCCAAAACCTGTAAGTTTAGGTACATATATATATGTGTGTGTGTGTGTGTGTGTGGCTGTGTGTTTGGGTGTGTGTGGCTGTGTGTTTGGGTGTGTGTGGCTGTGTGTGTGGCTGTGTGTTTGGGTGTGTGGCAGTGTGTGTGTGTGTGTGTGTGTGGTTGTGTGTTTGTGTGTGTGTGTGTGTGTGTGTGTGAGTGTGTGTGTGCTTAGAAAATAAGAAAAGATTAACAGTTATAAATGTTGAGCTGTGTTGTGGTAAAATGTGGTGCAGAAAAAAAAAAAAAAGCTTTGGTTTTTTATGGATGAATCATCCAGGCAATGTAGAGTTAACTGGAGTCTTTAAATAAGCTTTGTGACGTTGAGGGAACGATCAATATTTCGGTAGCACTCTGATGTGTAGCATTGGCTCATGTTTGTAAAACAAGTCTTACTTTCGTTTTGTATGGAGCATGGAGTTTTAAGCAGTGTCATTGTATGTATTTGTAGAGTGTACGTGTACCATTTGGAAAAGGCCACGTCCGCAGATCTAAGAGGTTAGGGTCCTGTCTCTGACGATATACGTTTGTATGTAAATTGATATAAAGTGGGCTGACTAGCTAAACATTAAACAGTCTAGGTTATAAATATACCGGTAACAGGAAAGCAGCCTTTTCATTTACACTTTTGCGCCTGAAGTCATGGAGTTTGGAAACGAAGTAAGTGCATTTTTTTTTTTTTTATCTTTAAAAAATGATTCAAGGTGTATAATTATTGATTCCTTTTATTTAGAGATACAAAGCACCGTCCTTTTACGATGAATTTGACTGCCAAAAAATATTAGACAAGGGTATGTGTATTTTTTTTTATAAGTGTAGAATTAATGTTATACTTGGAAAAAGGTTAAACTGTTTGAAAAAGAGTCCTGTGAGTAAAACAAAAGGCAATGTAAACGTAGGAGGTTCTGCAAAACCAAAAGAATTGTATTTAGGGTTTGTGTATGAGGCTAATAAAGCTATACTGTGTGTTTTATTTATAATAGATACGACTAAAGATGAGAACATAGGCGCTTTACAAGGTAATCTGGATGCTTAAAACCTGTTTGTTGTTTGCCGCTTTGTAAAGGATATATGTGTAGGTAATCTCTAATATTGATTAGTTAGACACGCGGTGGAGAGCGAAGGACTTTGAGTTTTTGAAAGGTTTCAGGCAGTCTTTTAGACTTGTGAATTTGAGAGTTTTAAATGTAGGGTGGACAGACAATTATTTGAGCCTATTCAAATAAAATATATTTTTATTCTAGAAATGAATGAAAAAAAAAGAAAACAGCGGCCACATGCTATTTTAGATAAAATAAATATGTTTCAGATGCTTATGGGACCCGTGCAATGTAAAAAAAAGAAGCTGTATTTGACTAGCCAATCTATAATATTGATTTTTTCTCTGACCAGGACACCGTGGATAAATATTGAACAACAGTGTATAAATGAACATGGCCATTGTAACTTTTTAAAATGAATTATTTGGGTTACAAGTTAATGGCTTTTATGAAAAATGTGTTTAGTTTAAAGCTGTAATAGAAACATGAAGTTTTAAAGTGGAGGGTGCAACCTTTAAACGGTATTTTGAGTTTGTATTTGGTTATGGTGCGTTTGTTACACTGTGTAAAGACACGAGGCGGCTTATGTATTTAGACACGTGTGTTTTGTAAATGATATTTTAGAGTGTTTTTTATTTGAACACCTGAAGTCTTAGGATATTAGGGTTCAAGGTGTAATCACATATGAATTAAAAATGTATGCTTTTGTATTAACATTATAATAGACCGTGTCTATGGGAAAAAGGCTTCCCAAAAGAGGAAGCATGTAAATGTTGCAAATTCTAAACTTGTGAAAGACACACCGGCGTGTACGAAAGGTAATCCTATTAATTTTAATTTTATAGTGGTGTGTGTGTTTGTGTGTGTGTTTGGCTGCAGTATGTAAGGATTAATGTTATAATGTTTTTATGTAGATTTACAATTGTTGGGAAAAGCAGAACATGTTGAGGGTCAGCCGAAAAGAAAGCGCTTAGAGGTGGATACGCATGGTACGTGATTTATGTTTGCTTAGCAGCTTTAAGGCTTATGATAGTTTATTTTTTTATTTTTTATGGGTTTTGTATGCTTTAGAAGGAAACAATTATTAGGATTTATGAGCTTCTTTGGTTATAAGGAATCACACTTATGTTTTAGTTTTGTAAACATGTATCTGATTATGTTATGGTCAATTTTTTTAGGGTCTAGTGTTGTGAAGAAGTCTAAAGGATTAGCACATGGTACCTCTGGATGGCAGGCCGCCGATCGTGTGAAAAAAACAGGCCAGAACTTAGAGCATTTTAAGGGGATTTTGAAAAGGACCTATTCAGGGGACAGCACACAAGGTATGTTATTTATGCTTGCTAGCTTTATAGATTAAAGGTTTATAAAGGTATCTAGGGGATATATTATTATAGGTGTTTATGTGATTTTATTGTTTTAAAAGGAAGCATGTATTAGGTTATAGGATGGTGTATGTTTATAAGGAATAGGCTTTTGCTTCGAGTTTGTAATGTTGTTTTAATTATGTTTATTTTTAGGGTCTAGTGTTGCGCTTACGCCCTTTGCGGTCCCACCAACGACTCGTGTGAAGAAAACAGGTCAGCCCTACACAGAGCACTTTAGCACAACACGGGAGGGGGGTTATCAGGAGTGTTTGGGGCTCCAAAAATGTTTAAAGAACTCTAAACTAAGTTTGAAAAAAGATGTATGGTTTACAGGGATTCAACCTGTTTTAAATATGACTAACTCTGAAGCTGTGGAAGATCGAAGTATTCAGGTAACTCCGGCTGATCCCCCTCAGGCCTGGTCTGTTAGATGTGATAAAAAAAACAAGGTCTCGTGTAAAGGTTATACCACCTATAGACCCATCAGCTAATAGATCGCAGCTGGAGAGTATAGGTTGTGGCGATATTACCCCGTCTAATGTGCTTTCATCTTTAAAGGTAGTAGCCCCTTTAGACCCAATACAGGCCGTCGTTAGGGCACGGTCTCCTGATTATGGATACTGTACACCGCCCCATACCTATTGACCCACAATCCCCAGCAGTGAGAGGTATGTTGATATTTCCCAAAATTTAGAACCAGCGTTGGAGGTAAAAGGCGTACCAATAGCCCCTGATTCTGAAAATGTTATAATAATTATAGACTCCCCTATAAAAGAACCTCTTGGAGATTTTCCTGCTTTAGACCCAATACAGGATACCATTAGGCAACAGTCTCTGGATTGTGGAGCTTATTCAATACCCCATACGTGTTTACCTACAAGCCCCAACAGTGAACAGTGTGCTGATATTTTCCAGAATTTCAAACAGGTCCCTTTGGTACCAGATATACCAACAGTCCGTGCTTCTGAGAGCCTGTTGTAAATCCCCCTATAAAAGAGCCTATTATAGTTAACTCAGACTCCCACATAAAATTAGCTTGTGAAGTATTTGTATATGCCTCAGTTATTTGTAGGTTAAATGACCCCCCTAAACTGTTAGATCTTTCAAGCACAGGGCCAAATGGTGTGAACAAACGGGTGTGTGCAGTGAACAATTTTCACAAGCTTGATAATAAGCCGTTGTCTCCCCGACATACCTTTAAACATGTTAACACACCAGCCGCCCGGGTGACGGTTCCCTGTTATAAAAGGGGTGACACTGCTAAGCGATTATTTGAGGTAGATGTATTAAATAGTAAAAAAGGAAAACATCTACCAGGTATACAGAAGAAGGTAAACTTAGGCTGCCAGAGGTATAGATTAAAGCAAAAGGGTACTAAAAAAGCTTTAATTGATACACGTCGAGGTGTTTGTAAGGCCAAACACCTTTTGTTCAAGATGAAATCTAAAACCAATGTACTGCCCCAAGACTATAAAAAACAGTCTTTAAAAAATAAAGCTAGGGCTGTTCCAAATCAGTTGACAATCCCTATAACAGCATTAAGGACTGGGTTAGGTCCTGGGAAGTCCACAAATGGTATAGATGTAATGACACCCCCTAGCACCATAGGGTATGGTTTGGAAGATGTGCATACACCCCTAGGCCTGTAGACACACCACATTTACCTGTAAAAGGTACAAAGGCCTTGTGTTTAAAATGGCTTCGCTCGAGGAGACAGAGGAAAATATTTGTGAAACGCTTAAAAAAAGCAAAAGCTATCATTACCCGCCGTGCAAAGAAAGATTTAGACCTTCACTCTCCAGATACACCTGACACGTCTGATACAGAAACTGTTTTTTTACAGAGTTTGGGAACTTACCATCATGATATACCAAAATATAAAAGTGTTGAATACTATGAAGTTTTTCGTTTTATGAATCTAGATAGGATAACCTCAACAGGTCACGCACTATTACTGATAACAGAATCGGTTGAGAGACTTGTTTCCCACATTTTGGAATCTGCTGGTCCTAATGACTTTGTCCAGATCCGTTTAGACAGTTCTACTTTAAATAGACCTCTTTTTACCAGACGAACCCACCGACAGGTGTTTGATGTTTTAGAGTTTTTAGAAAACATTGGCCGTTTGCTACAAAGTAAGGCTGAGCTTCTTGTAACGGAACCCTTAAGAATTGTAACTGTGACTGTTAGATCTAGAGAGGGTGGCGTGTACAGGCCTTTAAAGAAAACACTCTACAGTATGCTTTTGGATTTTAACTATGGGGACTTAAATATATGTATGGCTGCCAGTATCATAGGTCTGCTGGAGCCTAGAACTGTTACTGACGGTTACATACAAAGAAAGGCCTTAGAGGTCCACCAGACTCTGGGTATACCCCCTGACGTCATGGTTGGTTTTAATGAAGTGTGCCCATTTGAAGATTACTTTGGGGTGCCGATCAAAATTTTGTATAATGAAGACCGGATTTGGAAATATTTTCCCCAGGGTGACACTTCTAATAAAAACACTGTCTACCTTTTACATCATGAGAAACACTATTACGGCATTTTAAACCTACAAGGTTTTCTAGGGATAACGAATTTATGTCCTTTTTGTTGTCATATATACAACAATCGAATGGCTCACAAATGTAGATTACATTGTCACATGTGTCAAAGAGATGGGTGTCTTGTGTTGGACGAATCAAAGTTTAAATGTCCCAAATGTAAAACTTTTGCCCGGTCTGAACAATGCCTTAAAAAACACATTGAGAAAGCAGCGCAGGGTTTAGCCCAATGTTATTTGAAAACGGACTGTGTTTCATGCGGTCGCTTTATAAATGCTAATCATGAATGCCGTGGTAAAATTTGCCCTAGATGTAAAATTGAAGTTGTTTCATTGGAGGACCATTTGTGTTACATGACAGTTCCAAAAGATGTGGCTAAAACTGAGGATTACATTGGCCCTCATTACGACCCTGGCGGATTTTTTCCGCCATCGGCGGACTTTTCCGCCATGGCGCAAAGTCCCTTTACGCCATGGCGGATGGCGGACTTACCGCCCCATTCCGAGGTCGGCGGGGCGGTAAGTCCCCATTGACCCATTTACCCTTCCCCATTCCCATTTCGGCCCCATAGGGTATAATGGGAGTGGGGAAGGAGTTAATTACGCCACAGTAAATTACGGTGGCGTAATTAACACCAAGGTCCCAGAGCGCCATGGATTTTTCCGCCCGCAAAAAGCGGGCGGAAAAATGACCATGGCGCTCCGGGAACTCGTAGTTGGCGGTAAGGGGTCGGCGCAGCTAACGCTGGCGCAGACCCCTTAGCGCCAGGGTCGTAATGAGGCCCATTGTGTTTGATATAGAGTGTATGCAAGAGACAGGCATACACGTCCCAAACTATGTTTATGCCAAACATTTGACGGGTGATAAGACGTGGTCCTTTTATGGTATAGACTGCATTAAGCGTTTTATTACTAATTTCTTGGATGAAAAATTTAGGGGGTATAGCTTTCTGGCACACAACAGTCAGGGGTATGATTCCTTCTTTTTGATACATGAAATGATTAAAGAACGAGTAGCAGTCAAACTGGTAATGCATGGTGCAAAGCTAAAACTTTTAGAGGTAATACCCTTTAAAATTCGGTTTATTGACAGCTTAAATTTTTTGCCTATGAAGTTAAGTAAGTTGCCTAAAGCTTTTGGATTTCCAGGGTCGAAAGGTTATTTTCTGCATTTTTTTAATACCCAGCAGAATCAAAACTATGTGGGTCCTATTCCTCCTGTGGAGTGTTATGGTTCAGAATTTATGATGTATGAAGAAAAGGAGGCATTTCTAAAATGGTACTCAGAGGCCCGTAAAGATGTTTTTGATTTTAAGAGGGAGCTAAAAAGGTATTGTCGGGAAGATGTTAATATTTTGAGAACAGCCTGTAACATTTTTAGAAACGGTATCATTGAGCTAACCCAAAAGGAGCACATTTTGAAACCCAATACTCCTGAGGAGTTAAAATATGTGACGTATATTGATCCATTCACTTTTATCACGCTAGCTAGCATGTGTATGCATATATATAAACAACTGTTTCTTGAGCCTGAAACAATAGCCCTAGTGCCAATCGACTTGTATCATGGAAAACAAAAACGTTTTTCTACCCCTTCTATACAGTGGTTGATGTACTTGTCCCATCAAGATGGTATACCTTTACAACATGCCCTGCGTGGAGGGGAAAAAAAGATTGGTCCCTATTTTTTAGATGGTTATGCGTGTCTAAATGGGGAGGAATTGGCCTACGAATTTAATGGTTGTTTTTTTCACGGGTGCCCCCGATGCTATAAGGAAAATGACTATAACACCATGATGGGTTGTTCTAATGACCATTTACATAGAAGAACACTTTTAAAAAAGAATTTTCTTGAAAACAAGGGTTTGCGCGTTATTACACTTTGGGAACATGAATGGACAGATATGCTAAAAAATTATGAGGGGCTAAACATTTTTTTGAAACAAACAAATCTACCAGAACCCTTAGAACCCCGTGATGCTCTCTTTGGGGGAAGGACTAATGCTGTTAAACTTTACCACGCGATAGCTCCTGGTGAAAGGATACATTACTTTGACTACACCAGTCTCTACCCCTTTGTTAACAATTCAAAACCATACCCGCTAGGACACCCCAAAATTATCTATGAAGATTTTGGAGATGTTAAACAATATTTTGGGCTGATTAAATGTCAGGTGTACCCCCCTAAAAAACTTTATTTCCCAGTGCTCCCTCAAAGAGTTTCTGGAAAACTAATATTCCCACTTTGTATGACTTGTGCCACTACAAAACAAACTGAGAAATGCACACACAGTGACGAGGAACGCTCTATTACTGGTACCTGGTGTACTGTTGAGATACAAGTGGCCTTACAGAAAGGATACCGGCTGGGTAGGATTTATGAAATATGGCACTTTGGGAAAGCTACAGTAGAGCTGTTCACAAAATACATTTGTCTTTTTCTTCGAGACAAACAGGAAGCGTCGGGTTACCCCGAAATTTGCAAGGATGATGAATCCCGACAGCGGTATATAGACGAGTATTACAAACACCAAGGGATACGGTTAAGACCCGAGTTTATTCAAGACAATCCCTCTAGACGTCAGTTAGCTAAACTGTGTTTAAATTCCTTATGGGGTAAATTTGCGCAAAGAACCAACCTTCCAAACACAACCATTATAACAGACCCCGAAGAGTTGGCCGCTTATCTTTTTGACCTGGGCTATGACATTTTAAGCTTACAGTTTATAGATGAGGAAACAGTGTGTCTTTGCTGGAAGTATGCCAAAGAGTTCCCAACGTGCTCCAACAACATAAACATTTTTATTGCATGTTTTACAACAGCCCACGCCCGTTTGGAGCTTTATAAAGTCATGGATGCCCTCCAAGACCGTTGTTTGTACCACGATACTGACTGTTATTTTTGTTAGCTCACCCGGTGACGAGGACCCGCCCCTGGGTGATTATCTAGGTAATTTAACAAGCGAACTAGCTCCGGGAGAGCACATTGTAGAATTTGTTTCTGCAGGTCCCAAAACCTATTCCTATAGGACATCCAACGGTGTTGTCTGTATGAAAGTAAAGGGTATCACTTTAAATGTTAGCAATAGTATAAAAATTAATTTTGACAGTTTAAAGGAGCTGGTGCAAGAATACTCTTTAAACAACATAACCAAAATATCACAGTTCATCAACCTTCAATAGTGCGTAAAAAGAAACAATGGGAGATTAGCAGTGAAACGCTGCAAAAAACCTTGAGGGTAGTATTTGATAAGCGTGTGCTTACTGCTAATTACAAAACATTACCCTATGGTTATTGAAAAGGGAACAACGTATACGATGGATACCCGGTTACAACACCCTTTTTCATGCGTGTTAGCGGGACCTTCTAGCTGTGGTAAAAGCTATTTTATTAAGCAGCTATTAGAAAACGCACCCTCTGTTATGAATACCATTCCTGAAAATGTTATCTGGTTGTTTTCTTGCTGGCAGCCCTTGTATAATGAATTGGCATCTAAAATACCACATCTGAAGTTTGTGGAGGGCTTACCAAATTCTTTGAATGACGACCGCTTGCTACCACCAAATCTTGTTAATATGATTATTGTAGATGATCTTATGATGGAAGGAGAGCATAGCTCCGAAATCGAGAAAGCTTTTACACAATACTCACATCACAGGAACCTTAGCATTTGCTACATTGTTCAAAATTTATTCTACCGCGGAAAGGGCAACCGCTCCATAACATTAAACGCCAGCTATATAGTGTTGTTTAAAAACCCTAGAGATAAACATCAACTAACCGTCCTAGCGAGACAGATGTACCCGGGTAATACCCGTTTTTTTATGGAGGCTTTTGAAGATGCTACCTTAAAACCTTACGGTTACCTCTTGGTGGATCTAAAAACAAATACTTTAGAAGACTACATATTGAGGACCGGTGTTTTCCCTCCTGATATACCCGTGGTTTACATACAAAAGACGTCTAGAAAACCACAGTGAAAAACAATCTTTCCTCATTAGCGACGACGACCAGCGACCATGACGGCCCGTATACGTAGGAATTTTGCTCTTCTTAAAATGCTAGTAACAGCTCCACCCCAACAACGGAAGGCCATTTTGTGCTCAGCCTCTGATGATCTAGTATCGGCTATAGCAGAGATTGCCTTCAACACTATAAAAGGTAATGTTCCGTGATCCACCCAGCAACTAGGCGTTTTAAAAAAGAAAAAAAACCTCCTTTAAAAGCTGAGTAACAAGAGGTCCTCTATAAAAACCAAAAGAAAGCTTCTAAAACAATCTGGGGGTTTTATAGGGGCACTCCTAGGTTTGGCATTGCCTCTAATTACTAGGCTTTTAGGGGGTGGTTAATGGAGCATGCCCAAAAGATGTATTTGGTTGACAAACGTCAGTTGGAGGGTATAAGTACCCGGAAGCGGGAAGAAGCAGATATCCGAAAATCAGCCACTTTAAGGCTTGACTCTGAAATGCAAGAGGTTTTAAAGCGGCATGATTTATCAGACTATGATAAAGTGGGGCTCTATTCAACTATTCTACAAAAATACTTAACATACTTTAGACAGGTCGAAAATGAGAAAAATAAACTGATGTTGTACATGCCCCCTGAAGACCCTGCAATTAGCTCTAAGCCCTCCCTTTCAACCTCTGCACCGGATCCTATCGTAATGGAGGTTTTGGATGCTAATAACCCCCGTTATCGGAAAAATGCAGAACTTTTGATGAACAAAATGGGAAGTCAAAAAAACGTGGCAACATGGAACAACAAGGGAGAATTTATCTATAAAGGAACAGTTGTTAAAGGATCAAATGTTCACGATTTAGTTCGCAGCATTACCAACCCTCAGGCTTTTGGAAGACACACAAAACCTCAAGGTTGGGACCTGTTTATGCAAGCAGCTGCCGATGTGAACCTGCCCGCAACTTTAATTGGAAATATGGGACATCGCGAACTGTTGGAAAATTTAAAAGACTCTGAGATCAAACCTTTAACAGCAGCTATTGAATCATCTGAAATGTCAATAAAAAAAAGAAAAAAAATTAAAGCCAGTAAACGAGCCTCTTGGTTTAACGTGTAACCTCATTTTTTTTTTTTCTTTAACGAAATCTTTAACCGTTGTAAAATATGTATATACATGTATATCTTTTTTTTTTTTTTTTACTATTACTTTTCCAGTCTGCAAAAAGAAATTTAAAAAAAAGTTCATTGCAATAAAAATATTATTCATACTTTCAAAGGCGTTATGTCTAATAATTTTGATCATGTCTAACATGATATAAAATATTAAATAAATGAAAAATAAGACAAAAAAGACTGTTTCAATTAAAAAGAAAATGTGTTTATTTATATGTGTACACAATTTAAGGTTTAGTAATAAGAGTACATTTTTGCCAATGATCAAAAACATTTACAGGGGATCTCCGAAAGCTGTTCTTATTAACAAAAGCGGTAACCATGACATCATTTTGTCGGAGGTCCAGTGAATAGGTCTGCATAACCCTTATCAGCGAGTGTTTCTCAGACATGTTAGATACAAAGTAACAGGAGTGCTGTCTTCAGGATGTTGCACAGGTGTTTTATTATAATGTTTATAAACATACCTATCCAATGGGTGCCTTCCTGATCTTGGGGATCGGTGTTCGCCACAAGACTAATGGGTCGCTCATTACTTATGTCTCTTGGAAGGTTATCACATGAATACACACCATTGAATGTTTTCTTAGCGTGTTTGTCTTTACTTAGAAAACGCTTGATCTGGTAAGTATCCATTACATGTCATACAGGACTTGTCGTTGATTGTTGAGTTCCATAACCGAGTCAAATAGAGCCATAATAATTAGATTCACCGTGTTGGGTAAATTTACCATTTCTAATAAGATTATAATGGCCGGTTGATGTATTATCAGGTCTCAAATCAAAAGCTAAGAGAGTATAACCCCCATCATAATCGTCCCGGGGTATCACAAAACCTTTATCATGCAGATGTTTACCGCTGATGGAGACAAGACCCAAATACTCCCTAATTGTATTTTTATGTTGAAAACTGGGACTGTAGGCTTTAGACGGTATAACGACCCCGTCTTTAAAAAGAGCGGCGTAGTTGATGTTGTAATGTTTAAAATTAAAAGGGTTGCTGGCGTAAGCCCCAGAAAAAGCTGTGTTGTCCACAAAACCAATGATGATTATTTTCGGTAACTGTCCAAGGAATAAGTTATCTTGACTGGCGACACGGCTACCCGCTGGAACACTGAAAATTTTCAAAAGATGTCCGCTCCACCGGATATTTTAAGTTTGATACTTGTAGAGCATCAGCATGAGCTAATCTGACCGTGGGTGACACATTCACCCTTTTAATAAATAAACTAGCTGATACTATAATCAGCTTGTAGGCTTCAGCATCATCGCTGTTGAGGCAAAAAGCATCTTTATTTCTAGAAAGTTTAATTTTCAAATCAACGCCGTTTACCATTAGTTTCTCCTGGAAAAATAGATTGGAGTGTAGACGGCCTAGTGAATCAAAATTTCTGCTCCCTCTGGCATGTGTAGCTCTTTTTTATAAAACCTGCATTAGCCCCATCTAGAGCATAATCCTCCATATGGCCTGCTGTGTCCTTATAGAAAAGCCCCGCTGTAAACTGAGTGTCCAAAGCGTCATTGCTGTAGTTCAAAATGCTTTCTATATAGGCCCTGTACGCATACATGTTGTCGCTCTGTGTAATCAGCTGGTCGCCTAGAGTAATATCCACTTGATTAAAGAGGGTAGCCACAGGGTAAGCAATCGTAGCAACTTTAGCCGTTGCGGGGATAGCTAATCCATCAGCTTTTGTTATTTTACAAGTGAGGTAAAGTAACGTGTCATTTAAATCCAGATACATCTCTGTTGAGCCTGATATATAAAACTCTATAGGCGCTAGCGGAGATAGTGCAGCAAGGGGAGCCACTTCCATGAAAAAGCTGTTTTCAATGCTAGTTTGTGTCGGGAGTACAGCAAACAGATCGAGTTCAGATTTCACACATTTCCCCGACGCACAATGGATAAACGCCATCTTTTAGAAAATATTAATGCCGGGGCTGTTTTTTTTTTTCTTGACCGATCTGTTCTTGCGAGTTCTTTTTCTCTTCTGAGCCGTTTTCGTTGCTGATCCTAGTTTTTTATGCATTCCTGGAGGGCCCCATCTGTGCAGTGATTTCCTTTTTCTTTTGTTTGTGTTGTTTTTCACATAAACCAGCCCAGAACCCTCTTGCGGTGGTTGGTTAAAACGATTTGCGATGGATGTTGTAGCCGTAGACACCATATCTTTGGCAATATTTGTGGCTGCTGTTTTGTAGTTTGGCTAATTCAAACCCCTTTCGTAGAAACGGCATAGCCCTTCGAAAGAGGCTTCTAAAAATACTTCCGAAACCCGCACCATACATAACGGGTGCCCCTTGAAAGTAAGGTTGATTGCCATAACCAGCTTGTCAGCGGTAATAATCCCTATAAACGTACGGCTCCCCATAGTTTTTCATAAATACCATGTTTTTTTAATAGTCTTTTTCTCGCCTAGGACGGAGGTGTAGTTTCACTAGGACCTTCCCGTATTTAAATGACACCAACTCCCCCTGATCATCCCTTATCTGTATATTGATGGTGTCAAAATGATTCTTAGAAACGCGTATATAATCAGGTTTAATAACTTATATATTAACAATGCCACTATTTTCACCTTTCACCTGGGCTGTTCTCATTAGCGGGGCATAAGAGTCACCGACCCTTTGATATTCTACTATATCACTGTAGATCATAAGACTGTAAAATCCCCCATCAATATCAGCACATGTTTTGTCCAAATCTTTAGTACTTTTTACATGTTGAACGGTTCCCAAAACACGAAAAAGTTTCCCAGTACATATAAACTCGGTGGTAAGATCCGTCGATTTTAGAAATACTTTTCTCTGCACCTTATCCAGAAACAATTGTATATCAGAATAGCGTTCAATGTTTGCGAGACTTTTATTGATAGCCTCTAACAAAACTTGTATACTGCTGTAAAATCCATGAGGAAAACCGGCGTGTAACAGTTCGATAGGACCTTCACGTTTGATGGTAAATTTGGCCTCTCTTCTAGACACAGTGTCCCAGGTATGGGGGTATTGAATCTCCATTAGACCCGCTTCCCACAATCCTTGTAAATCAACGGGTTTAACCATTTTAACACAATAATTTGATATTTCATAGTTTGGGAATGTATCGTGAGAAGCGTTACTGGGTAAGGTGATATAAAATCTACTGCTTTCCATCTTCTCAGGGAGCGCCTTTGCTTTGTAGATCCTTTAGAGATTAAGCGCTAACCCAACTGTTAAATTTCTCAGGCCACCCTGTCCATTTTACCAGACTTTGTTTTTTTATTTCCTTTACCTTTACTCTGAAGAATTTTCTCAACCCTATAAAAGCGTTTGGGCTCATTGGTGACCTTCTGTAACTCTTCGGTATAAAAATTACTGCTCACACCATCACCATCATAATCAACCAGCTGATAGATGTAAACCCCCTCTTTCACAGTTACTTTGGTCACTATAAATATTTCATCCGTAAATGATTGCTGATACCCCTTTGTAAAGACACCTTTAAGCTTAGAAACTCGGACATGGTCCCCCACGCGAAAGGATGGTTTCTTGACCTTCTTCTTTACCATGTCAGCGTACAAGTTTTTCCAAACAGTTAGAGAATTTTCAGACGTTACAGAATTTGGAGTCATTTTTATAGAGCGATGATAGCTATGGTTGTACGCCTCTATGAAACGTTGTAATACGTCCACATAACGATGTGTATACTTTGCTGTAAAATATCGCCAAATCTTAGATTTTAAGGTTCTATTAAAGCGCTCAACAACAGCCGCCTTAACTTCGTTATACGTTACAAAATGATACACGTTATGTTGTTTTAAAAGATTTTGGAAGGGTCTATTTAAAAACTCCTTACCAGCATCCGTTTGTAATTTTACAGGCACCCGGCCTTTGCTAAAAACATGTTTAAAAGCTGCCGTCACTCTTGATCCAGTCTTATCCTTCAAAACTTCGGCAAAGGCGTATTTTGATAAAATATCAATAACCGTCAAGATGTACTGCGCCCCGTCGTTCTGCTTCCCATAGGTCCGCATATCCACAATATCACCCTGCCATTGTTCGTCTATTTGGGAAACCACTGTTCTTCTTCTGTTAAAACATTTTCTAGCATTTTTATGAAGACTATATGCCTCTTCACCAGATAACCATTCCTTAACAGCTCCGTGTGAGATAGGTTTCTTGTCATGTTGTAATTTTTTATAAAGAGCATCAACACCCCCATAACTGCCAACACCGCTTTCATCATAATAGCTTTCATGCATGCTTCAATAAGAGATGTTCACCGCTGAAACACTTCAAAAAATAAACAAAGGCATAATGGGTGAAAGATGATTTTATTACAACTCTTATACATATAGCGTCTGGCACAACGTGACCCTTTTTGATATTTTTTCTGCAGCCTTATAAATAGCATTATACAAAACTCCCCGTTCCCCCCACATATAACTCTGTATACATAAAACACTTGAGGCATTTAAAAGTTCATACAATTCGCGGTCCTGTAAAACTTATCCTTTAATGCTAAAGTAATGTTCATACAATTGCTCCAACAGCTGATGTAACACCTCTCTAGGGTGTAAATATAAAGAACCCACATCATATTTATACAAATGCCAGTATTCATCCAATACCGGGAGCCATGTGTTGGTACATATGTTACCTATACACATCAAACTTTTACAAATTGGCTCTGGTCGGGGGTTAGGTATCTGTAGATATTTCAGGGTATCTGGGGCAATTTCCGATATCCGCTCTTTCAGCATAGCGTATAACAGTTTTTCCACACATACACGGCCCGGTTTCAGTTTACGATCCACACGCCTTGCTGGCCCTTCAGAAATCTTATCCTAGAAACAAATATACACATATAAGAAACAAAACTCTGTTTATTTCTCCTCTCTCTTTAAAACAGTCTACGGCGTGCTACACAAGGCTTCAGGGCATTCCCAAAAGTGTATAGGTCACAAAAATCTTTATCCATTAAACGGGCTACCCTGTTTCAAAAACGCACAGGACCAGCCATGTGTAAACATCTCAATTTTTTCTCGGGATTGCGGCAATGGTATATTTCTATCCATGTTTTAGATAGAACACTCTCCATACTAGCATGTACACGCATGCCCATGCCTTTATATACAGCTTTAAGCAGCTGAAAACCTTTATATGAATTCAACAGAAAACATATCCGACGTATTGCTCTAGCGTGATAATTCAGAAGTAAACAGTCATGAGCATCCTGTTGCGGGTCATCGCTTTTATGTCCATAACACCAGCGGTAATAATCACGCTTCAAACACACTTTCACTGCACAGGCCGCCAAAAGCCTGAACAGTTGAGGTTTCCAAAAAAGTCATAGCTTCCTCTTCTTCTTCATCAGAACTTTCAAAACGCTTTAAACAAACACACTTCTTACACATATTGCGGGCTTGTGTTGCTGGACTTTCGATCATTTTTAAACAGCACACACAGTAAAAATTGACGGTATTAAATGAAGACCGCTGACTTTCAGTACCGTCAATTTTATCTGCCGTTTTCTGCAATTCAAAAAAGAAAGAAATGTAACTCTTCAATACATATATATATATATATTTTTTTTAAAAAATGTTTAACATATAGTTCACACACACACACCCCTTTTCCTACATACCAATTTACACAGAACAGGTCCCTCCGCCTCCGCCTCCATAGCAACAGCTGCATCCATAGACAAACCGGCCTCCACAGCATCTGCTGTCTCCATAAACAGCCTATCTTCATCAGCGCTTGTTTCCAACTCCGGGGTCATGGCTACCTCTGGAAATAGCTCGTCCAAAACCCCCAGATCCGCCTACAAAGGCTCTTCAGAAGTCTTCATAGATTCGTCCATAGCTTTCAGATCGGCCTCTGTATAGTCTGCATCCATTATACCATCAGCATATTTAAATGGATAAGAATCAGGAGGTGTCATATCACCCAGATTCATTAAAAAAATGCCCTGGCTCAACTCATCCTCATACGCCATTCCACTATAAGTGGGACCTTGCGATTCCTCATCAGCTACAGGAATTATTGTTGTCGGACTTCTAGGACTATCAGCCTTTTCAGCGGTGTTGCTGACGTCTTCCCCTCCTGTATTCTTAGAGTAGTAGCTGTAACGCTTCATGATTCAAGGGTATTCTAAGCGTTATGCAAATAGTACAGTCAGACTCCAAGAGCGCCGTCTACCTCTCTCCAGAGCTCCTTCTTTATATATACACCATACTCCACCCCTAGGGGAGGACCCACAACTACATCACCCCCACAACGCCCCCCGGCCTGCCCCCCTGACATCATAACTTCATACCTACATCATCTCATCAAAACCCTGGACCTTGACCCCAGAGGGATGTCATCATCACTGCTGGACCACGCCTAGCCCTCAAAATATTACCTCATGCACGACATTACCACCGGGAAACACCCTTTCCTACACCACCACGCCATAAACACAAGCCATGACGTCACTGTTAGGTTAGGCCTTACAAACAAAATCAGGGACACGCCCGTGATGTCACCATCCCTGCTGGACCAGGCCTAGCCCCCAAAATATTACCTCATGCACGACATCACCACCGGGAAACACCCTTTCCTACACCACCACGCCCTAAACACAAGCCATGACATCACTGTTAGGTTAGGCCTTACAAAAAAAAATCAGGGACACACCCGTGATGTCACCACACCTGCTAGACCACACCTAGCCCCGAAAATATTACATCACCCACAACATCACCCCCCGGAAACGCCCTTTCCTACACCACCACGCCCCTCAACACAACACATGACGTCACTACAACACAGGGACATCCGCTAAGGCGGGACATGCGTTGCCATGGACACCCCAAGGGGTGGGACATCCGGTTAGGGCGGGACTTCCGGGTACAGGGGGCGTGGCCACCTGTCACATTATGCAAACCACGCCCCCTTTTGAGTTTGATGAAGGGGGGTTACTCCACTACTTACCTAGATTATACAAAGAATATACAGAAAATATATATCCGTCTCCACAGTCATTGAAGTGTTGTAGTTTAGATGCTGCTGTGTGTGTTACTCATATAAACATATAGATGGGGTACAATTTACCTAAAGGGTCACCAAATACATATCTTAGAAGTTGCAATGTGTATTGGTGTTTAGCCATTCATTATCTGGATAATCCCTGTTACTAAAACAGTAAAGTGTTGTATTAGAGTTATCCAAGCTGTCTGACAATTACAATCAGACATACACTGCAACTCCATTTAGACAGAAACAATTTATTCAAATTACTTAATCCTATGGTCTGAGTCCCTATGTCTAACTAAATGTCCCTATATCCGCTAATTGGCCCTCTCTTCAGGTAAGGGGCTCGCCCTCGGTGGTTACTAATATCACACTCATCAAGGGTACACAAAAGGAGATGAAGTCTATCCCTATCCTTGCTCACTACTTTCTTGTCTGCTAAAATATTGCACACATCATCACGGTTGATATTTTTACTTTATTGTCATCTCCTTGGATCTGTGTGGCTTACAGTACACAAAGCCTTGATTTTTACTAATAAAGGGATTTCTAAGACTAAAAAACAGCTACCAATCTTGTTGGGGCTGCTTATCTTAAAAAAATGCTATGTCTGTGTGTGTCTACCGCTCCCGTTTGTATCGAACACGGGATCTAGGTCATCACTCCTGGATGTGTTGTCTACCGGTTTCAGCGGTATCTCATTACTTCCCGCTTTCTTAGGACATATACTGATTTTTGCGTTACTGGTCTCAATTATAATAACAGAACAGTAGAGCAGAAAAATAACAACAACAAGAATGGTGACTATTCTTGTCCTGTGTGGCCACATTTATAGGTTGTTGATTCTTTTTCCCCAATTTTCTGTAGGCTGTGGCATGTGCACTAAAGGGGAAGACAAAGAGAAAGGGGGCGGGGGTGTTTGCTTGTTTTAATCTGCCTTTGGAACACATGCCTAAACCTCACAACTGGAGGACTTTAGAAAGGACTGCTCTCTCAGCAGGGTGAACACAAACTTCTCAGGTTTTAATCCAAAAATGCTTCAAGAAGATAAATAGAGCCCTCCAAACTTTCTGAACTAGAAGAAAGCAAGAGTGCAAACAAGATAGAGGCCATGGAGGTGTTAAGGACACATCAACGTGGGAGCTGTAGCAGAGAACACTGGGTCTAACCAGTGGCAATGGTTGGGCAGGGATGTTAAGAAAAGCCCTTAGATGAATACATTGAAGCCAGAACTACAGCTAGACAGGAAAAGGCAGGCAGTGGAGAGAGGCTCCAGACGGGAAGACGTGCTTAGGGCAAACATTTCAAAATGATACAGACAGCAGACTTTTGAAGGTAACAAAGGGAAGCGAGAGATACTCTGGAAGACTGAGGAGGAGTAAATGACATTTGTAAAACCCTGATAAAATCAGAGAATGCTTTAGTGGCTGAGAATATCAGAAAGGAATGAATGACGCCCATTTTGCAGAGTTTGTGTCTACAGGTCCAGACCAATATAAAGCTATGGTTGATTGTTGACTCATGATGATGGCAAATTAGAGTGCCCAACTAGTTGTCCTAAGGAACTGTCCGGACTTGGTATATACTGGGATTTTTCACACTAAGAGTATACTGAAATTATGTAGCAGCAAACTGGTAGTATTAATGTGCAAACTAGGAACATACTGGGATTGTGTTACTGTGGGTATTCTAGGGTTGGCAAAGTGGGTATTGTGATGATTCAACTACTTTTGTCACTTCTCTCTAGGGGGTAGCCCCTCCTCATGAGGCTACTGAGGTGAGGCCGCTACCCAATAGTCCCCCCAGGGGTGGTTTACTATTGGAGAACCTCATATGGAGAGACTCCTCTACTGGGGATAAGGACAACCACCTGGATGATAGACGGTACAACACCCAAACCTATTAAAAACTTCTAGCACCCTTTTACATGCCCCCTCTGACTGACACCACCATGTGCTATTGTAATATCAGATCAGTTTTACCAACTGAGACGAAGAAGATAATCCAAGATGTAAAATGTAACATAATGTCTGTTTCATCAAATAGAACGAAGAACATTGTCCGAAAAAAGCAAAGGTCACTCTCAAAGCAAGTACTGAGAAGACGTGGTCCCAAGGAGTTATGAAGAGGGACTCATGGAAGGAAAGAAAATGTTCTTGTGCTCCACGGGTGGAGTTGTTACCAAAGTAACATAAAAATAGACAAATGACTCAGTGATGGAAAGAAAAGTCGTGGATGCGGGACAGCAGAGAAGGAGAACAGCACAGGAGACAGTCAGCCCGGGAGAATCAAAGGTGGAGCGGAAAATGCTCTGGGGAAGCCGTAAGCAGTCCTCTGCTGGAGACGAGAAACAGGCAGCTAGAATTATTTGCCCGGTGGTGTGGATCTGGTGAGGAACGTGGCTGGAGGCTGAGAAACGGTGGTGCGATCTTGAGCCTACACAGCCGGCCTGACGAGAAGGAATGAAGAACCTGGAGCAGAGTCCGCAGAGACAAGGAAGTCCTGCACAACACTCTCGAATGAAGCAAGACCCCAGGAAGAACCAACAGAGCGTCCCGAAGCCAGCAAAGGTAACGAGTGTAATGTGGTAACCGGTAGGGGCATAAAGCTTGAGAGTAAAAAAAACGTTAATTGGAAATACTGAGTGCAAGTTTAAGGAATTTGATGATACAAGTGTTGGGAAGGAGATTACCCTATGCCAACTTCCTAGGTGCTTTAGAGTAAGGTGAATCCTCTAAATGCACATGTGATGTGCCAGGGAGAAGGGGGTCGTATTGAGGGACCCTGCAAGAACACAATGCAATACGAAATGTAGATGCTTAGACTTAGTGCACGCATGTAAAAAGGCACCATTTTGTAGTTATGATAGAAATATTCGTGCCTGCATGGCTGCGTGGTAGACACAAACCACAGTCCCAATGAAGATACCTGAATAGGCCTAAGCGCTTATGATAGAGAGACCCATGCTGTTGACCTCAATAGAAACTCTCCTCTGTTCCACAACTGTTGCCAATACGTGTTATCCTGAGAAGGAATGTGCTCTGCAAGGCCGCGAGACAGTACTAGGCGCCTCACAGTGCACGTTCATCACAGCCAGGCCAAAGCAGGCCTCCAACCCCACCCAGCCAACCATGAGTGATGGCACCCACAACTGTCCCAGTCCCGAGACCCCTGAATCCCACAGTAGTAGATGACCCCAGACCACCAACCATAAACCCACTGGCCATAAAAGATCTAAAAGAGCCTAACTATTCCACCTTATTTCATAATGACAAGATTTGGAATGCGAGGTACAGGGTAGAATGAATTATAGTCCATAGCGAAAGTGGAAGTCTTGGGTGCAGATAGTGTGATACAGAATGAGTGAAGAATGTGACTCTCCCTGTGCCAGTCCCCGAGCCTCCCAGGTGCACGGCATAATGATAGATTAGCATTGTCTTACATAGTAACTAATTGCAAACTCAACCTTGGTTTAATGGAGTTGATGAGCCCAGCAGACCCCCCGTGATGGAGGACTGATGGACGGGGCTGGTGCCAATGGCCTGGCACCTCCTACAGGGCAGGTTGACCATGCATACGGTCTCACCAACCAGCCTCGTGGGTTTTTTCTGTATATGTTTACGTCACTGATGATGATTTGTTTCCTTATAAAATCCTGCTTCTACCATTTTTCAGCAGAACGTTCTTGAGCAGCAGAGAACTTTGTTGGCATAGCTATTTTCTGTGTGATTAAAACTTGTTATCCTTGCAAGAATCTCTTGGCCTTTTTTCCCTAGTGGGTTGTATTTTGTCTGGCTTGAGCGTTTGTGGGCGTGCCTTCACATGTAATCTTCCTCATGGCAGTACTTGGCAGGAGAGTTAATAAAGTGGGCCTAGCGAAAAGGAGAGGAAAGAAAGGGTTTGGAACCGAAGCAAGATAAGGGTTTGGGACCCGAAGCGAAACCAAACAAGTCCCACAGGTTGTCGCCCTCAGGACAGTGGCAGAGATAATTCTACTGACAACCAAGGAAGGGTCTGGGACCCTGTCCACAACTGCAGTGGGGAAGAAGATGCCACTGGCCACCAAGCAAGGGTCTGGGACCCTGTCCATCACAAACAGTGGGGGAGAGGAAACCACTAGTGATATAAGAAGGGTCTGGAACCCCTAGAAAGAGAAATTAAAGCAGAGAGGAAGCATTCCCCAGCGTAGTGGCGGAAATAAGTCCACTAGTAACAACAGAAGGATCTGGGCTCCTAAGACAATTCGGGACATTGTTGAAAGCAAATTACAAAGGCAAAGTGTGTATCAATCTGAACGCACTGAATATCAAGTGATACCCAGAGAAGGGAATCATTATCCTGGTAATAAAGCACACGTAGAGAGACGCCAGGGAAGGGAGTCATTCCCCCTGTTATACTGTGTGTCAAGAGCAGACCAAAAGAAGGGATGCATATTCTTGGTCTTGAAATAGAAGTCAAATTGGTGATACCAGTGGAAGGGAGTCATTCCCCATAGCCTTGTTGTGAATTGTATCAAGATACATCGGAAAGGGTGTCCTTCCCCCTGGTTCCATTGGAACATGTACAGAATCACACCAGGAAAAGGGAGCCATTCTCCTGGATAGAACATTTTGTAGTGACTGTTTTGAAACCTGAAAATCAGGGAAAGGGAGTCATTCCACCTGATGTTTATGTTTGAAGGAAGATTTTGGTTAATCAAAAATCCAGGAATGGGAGAAAAGAGCAACTCTCCTTAAATGCTGAACTTTTTGTTTGTTTATTCTTTAGTTTTATAATGTGAAGTAGGTTTTGACACAGGACGGTGGTTTATTCTTTGATGGACATCCAGACAGACCCGTTTACTATTAATTTTGAGGCAGGGAAACTGCTCTTAGAAGTTAGGGATAGCGATGGCCTATTTTCCATTTTCGAAAGTAAAAGTCTTTAAGCAAAATCATGCCACCTTTGTGTTGATCTCCTTCCTCAAAACACTTACAGTATATACTGTCATATTGAACCTTGTGACCAGACCAGGATTATGAAACTGTGCTAGCCAAAATGGAAATATAAAGGGATTGACAATAAAACTGGAAATATTTGGAGATTTTTAATACTGGAATGCAGAACCTGGGCATATTGGGGAATTATGCAAACTGGATATATATTGCGATATAACTGGAAAAAGACATACATTAGCCAAACTGGAAATTTATGTCAAACTGGAAGCATACTGAGTTTATGAAAATCGAGATCACACTGTGATTTCCAAACTGGAACTATATTCATAAAATGCAATCAGGGAGTGTACGGTGTATGATTACACTAGATGTTTACTGGGATTGCCAAACAGGTAATATGCTGAGATTGCATTCCTCAGAATATTCAGGAATTGTTTGAATGAGAATGTCCTTGAATTTCAAACTGGAAGTGTGCACTGTCAATATACTGAAGTACACAAACTGCAGATGTATTTTAGTTATCAAACATGGTACATCCTGGAATTGTTAAAGTGGGATTATGCAACCTGCTAGTATAGTTGGAATGGCAAACTGGGAATATATTGAAATGCACAAAATGGGAATATATTGGGCCTCATTATGACTCCAGCGGTGGCCGTGCCGGTAAAACCGGCACGGCTGCCGGCGGTGTCATTTTTTTCCGGTGCCCGGGAATGGCCAATTACCATGGCATTACAGCCCCGGCAGACCCTACAATTGCCCATTCCTGGGCGCCACAAAATATTAGTCCCCATTCCGACTTAGTCCGATTGGACTCAATGGGAATGGGGAGGTTGGATGCACGGCAACATTCAGGAATGGTGCCCGTGCATCCGATATGGTCTACTCGTGGATGCCGGTCCGCCCACCAGGTCAGACCTAGCTGGCGGTAAGGCATCCGTGAGCAGAACTTGTAGTTTGCCAGTCCGGTAACAACGGTACGGGCAAGCTTACTGGTACTGTTGTTACCGGACCGGCAACCTTATAATAAGGCCCAGTGACTTTGTCAAACTGGTAATTTTCTGGGGTTGTCAAACTGAGAGTGTACTGGGTTAATCAGACTGGGACTATATGGAGATTATACCAAGCAAACCGGGATTATACTGGGGAAACATGTACTGGGCTATTCAAACAGTTAGCATACTGGAAACGCCAAATGTATAATGCTTTGTTTGTAATGCTGGGAATACACTGGAATGGTCACATTGCGATTATACTGGGACTGTGAAAAGTAAACTGGGCATGTCAAGCTGGGAGAGTACTTGGATTGTCAATAATGGATTATTCTAACATTTTACAGACTACATTGGGCCTCATTACAAGTTTGGGAGTGTGCTACAAAAGTGGTGGTAATTCTATTCCCACACCTTTTTTGGCAGTAACGGAATTATCACCATTTGTATGCACCACCAAACTATGAGATTGGCTTTGAAGTAGAGGACTTTCCTCCAGCATGATGCTGGAGATGCATCCTCCACCTTTACAGCAAAAAACTGCGGATTTACTGTGATGGGATGACTGTTCCTGGTAAATCGATGGGGACTAACACCACCATCGATTTTTCGATAAAACCAAAGGTAAGAACTCCTCTAGTTGCCAACACACTGTGCAAGCTAGACAGAGAATTAATGTTCCAGATAACAGAGGGTGCCACAGTCTCAAACACACCATTTATCTATTTACAGTGTCACTTCGAATTATCAATTTAGATCGGCCAACATTCAGAGACACCCTTTGAATAGGAGATTGAGGTAAAGTGAAATATGCTCATAATTGCACTGATTAGACCCACTTTCAATAGATTAGGTAGAACGCATATCTCACTACATGCTCTATTTTTGTTTTTTCTTCTCTGATAATCGTGTGATGAATGGACCACTTGGCATGTAATCCTATTATGTTATTACATCACTACATATGTTTGATTATGTGGTTGAATTGGATATGTTAATATTATGTTGTTCATTAGTACTACAAATGGGTTTCGCACTGAAGAAGGAGTAAACAGACTCCGAGATGCATTGGCTAACAAGCCCACATGTACTCAAATGAATGCTGGCCTCTGATGCAGGAATACATTTTGATAGATTTGCTGAACTTTTCGCTTGACCACCATAAGGAGTTTGTTTCTTAATTTCAGATTAAATCATTACCCCTAAATATTTCTATTTTGAACAGAATATTTATTATATATTTTTGTGACTTGCCTACAGTAACCCTATAGTGGGTACAGGTTGTGAGCGACTGGTTAGCTAGATGTTCCTCATCTAGCTTCCTGCTTTGCTGTACTTTGGGTCCAGGTGCCTCTGAAGCCCTACTCAGTCAGCTCCTTGAAGTTGGTTATTACTACTACTATTACGTTTTTGAAGCTTACGTGATGTAGTAAGACACGTGGTGCCCACCTAGCGACATAGACAGACACCACCATACCACAACTCTGAATCCTGTGGGAAATCCATGGGACCATGTGGTGGTAATGGTAACTGATTTACTGCTGAATTACCACCAAACTCGGAATCAGTCAGTATGAATGGGATTGTGCAGCATCACATTGGTAATATACATAAAATTGTACAACAGTAACGTGGAAGTAACATTGAAGGGAGGTGGAATCAATCAAACTGGAAATATACTGGTATTTTATATTATCGGAGTATACTGGGATTGTTTAAACTGGCTTCTTTGTGAAAAAAATTAGAAGAGGATGGGATTGATAAACTAGCCATATATTAGGATTCAGAAAGCTGGAAATATACACCGCTGGTAAAACTAGGAATACACTGATATAGTGTAAACTGGGATTATTCTATGGTTGGAAAAGCTGGACGACATTGGGTTTTGGCAATGTGCAGGTCGGCAGATTGTTGCAGAAATCAGAGCCCAGAGATGCTCTTTCATTCCAGGGATCCTATGCGACTCTGTCCATTGTCTCAAAGGATAAGCAGAGTCCTCCTTCTGCCCTTCCCAACCAGAAATGTTGCCAGTGAGCACTTGTAGGACCTGCCACTTCTGCGGGGCAGAGTCCTGGTTACCAGTGTTCAGGCAGCAGGAAGGCATTGTTCCAGCAGCAGGTCACTTCAAATGTTCAATTGAAGTGGTTAGGGGAAGGTCTCACTCCTTCCTTGGAAGTCCTTATCTTCACCTCAGTCACTGAGGGCTTTTGGCAGACTGATACTCCAGTATGGATCCAGAGAAATCCTTATTCTTCTGGTATCCAAAGATTATTCAGTTAAAAGGGAGGGGTTCTCACCCACGTACATACTCATTTTTCCATGCTGGTCCATTTCAAGCATTCTATAAGTAAGGGTCCATATCTGGCTGATGTGACAGGATTCTTTGCCTTGTAATATCAATCTCAGAGTGCTCTTTCTGCAGGAATTTGGGAGGGGCCTAAGTCTTCTCTTAGGAAAGTGACAAACCTTGCCAGAGAGAACAAAGGGGCCTCCTATGGATGGAACCAAAAGTCTTGTTTTGGGTGAAACTCAGTCCCAGGTAGTAATTGCACACATCTCTGACAGTTGACAGGGGTCACTGAAAAGCCAGTTAATATAAAATTACATCAAATGTTCTTGACCACTATAATGGTATCCTTCCATAGGCCACCATATCAAACTAGATATGGCTTTATGTTTATATTTTAACAAATAATTCTGCCACCAGGCCTTGGGTAGGTAGAGTTATATAAGTGAACATGCATGTTTACTTTTAAAGAAATTCCGGTTTATATTCCAGAAAAAGGTCAAAGAAACGTTTACAATAATGTTGGTTCTATAAATGTCTCCCTGTTGTAGATCTGAGTGTCCCATCCAATCTGCAGACTGTTGCCACTTTTACAGTAGATTTGGCAACCAAAAACAGCTGTACACACTTTAGTTAACAAATTGGCTGAGCCATGTTTTGAAAGGTCGCCACATTGCTGTTAAAGAATAATGTAACTTTAGCTGACTGTTTGCAATCCCATACCACACTTTCCCTCACTCCAAAATGTGGTAGGATATGTCATTAGACAGCTGTATTATGTGAGAAAATGGTACTCAGTTTCTGCATGTGCCCATTTCAGGCTATGCACACTTTTATGCTAGGTACTGTTTCACTTACCAGCTGCTAGAAATTTGAAAATGCTTGACTATTAAACTTATAATATACTAGAATGTGGAACAATGGAAACATACACCACTAGTGAAACTAGGAATATACTGGTGTAGTGTGATTTGAGACGATATTCAGATTTTCAAATATCCTCAGGTTTTAAAAACGGAGATATGATTGGATTTTGGCTACCCCCACAATATACTGGAATTAAGCAAACTTGCAGTGTAGTGCAATCATAACACTGGGGGCCTCATCACGACTTTGGCGGTAAGACTTAAATCCGGCGGTCGCGCTATTACCGCCAGATTTAAGGGTCCGCCAAATCAGGACTTTGGTGGATTTCGCCCCAGCTCTTGGTTCGGGGGAAATCCGCCCAAAATCTGCGCTATTGCCGCCGGCGGGAAATCTGCCGGCAGTAAGAGCGCAAATTTTCCCCATTGAACCCAATGGGGAATGGGGCATTCCCGAATGGGCTCAATGGGGAATGGGGAATTACATTACTGCCGAACACGTGATCCGGCACTATTAGTGCCGGGGAGTTTGGCGGTAGGGCTAATACCGCCGGCGTTGGCGCCAAAGTCGTGATCAAGCCATGGCTTTTCTATTGGGATTGTTAAAACTGAGAATATACTAGCGTTGCTAAATTATGAATGTACTGGATGATTTTATTCTACTGGACCAGACACTGATCGGCCTGCAGTGTTCATTAAAACAACTTTGTTGTTTATATTAAAGACCTTAACCTCGAGATCAATTCCCAAAAAACAAAAATCCTAATCACACATTCAAAGAGATGTCACAGTGGTACTTTTAAATGGTATCTCAATGACAATGAGCTGCAGACGATGGTCTTCTGGAAGTATCTTGACTTTGAATTAGAGCAAAAATATGTAACTCTAGCTAACTTTAATGAGTGGTCCCAAAAGATTCTTCTTCTTGCGGCACAGATGGGCAAAGTAAACCGGAAATTTGGGAAATGTTCCCTTATGCCTGTTATAACATTTTTACAAGGCTCTAATTTATGGAGCAGAATTCAAATAGCCTAAATTTTCATGGGACAAAGTTGAGGGAAATATTTGGTGACGTTTCCTGAACCTACCCCAAGGAGTACCCATCACTGTAATTAGGTTAGAATTGGGCCGCTCTTCAAACAGGGTCATGGCAGAGTGGAAAACATTGACCATTTATGCCAAGAACTATTCACATGTGCCAAATTCTCTATATTTGGATTTAGATGGGTTGGCTGCACACGGTTCATGTCTGATCCTTCAGTTTTGGACCCAACACTGTTTTCCAATATCATGGGTAGCACAGGCATAACAAAAGAGGACATTATCACCAATCTTAAAGCTGTGAAGAAAAAAGTCCTATATTCCTACTGTTACTCCACTAGAGATAGGAAAAACAAATGCAAGTTCTTTAACCAACTCCGCTTTGATGAAAAGAAATTGAACCAGCCACCTGCCTATCTAATCCAATCACCAAATGTACACCGTAGTGTCTTTTTCTATGAGATTAAGGTTAAACCTTCTACCTACTAGGCAATTACTAGGACCCAGAAATAAATCTGCTTTAATGACTAAGGATTGTCACTATTGCAAAAAAAACAGGAATCATAGAATCCCGTAAACATCTATTTGTGGAGCGTGTTAAGCTAACACAGAAATGAGTTCTCCATTTTAATAACTTTGTCCTTGACACAGACGCGCTTCATTCCGCATGATTTTGGAAAATAATTGTAAATGGCAGACATAAAACTTTAATCATTGCTGCAATGTTATATATTCAAACTCTTTTGCACATAAATTCGAATTTCATAAACATGCCCAGTCACTTTTTAGCTGGTTGATGTTTTATTTATGTACTTCGGATGAAATCTTACCAGCTAACTTCTTTCTTCCTTTCTTTTTTACTGCAGTTAATACAAAATAGGATCGCTTTAACCGTTTTTAACTTTCTATGTCATAACAAGAGCAGCAGTTTTAACCTAATTGTATGTCTATACTAGTATTGTACATTTATGTTGAATTTGTCTTTTGGAAAGGTTTAAATAAATCATTCACAAATACAAAAAAGATACATACTGGATGTGTCAAAGTATGAGTAAACTGGATTTATCAAACTGGGAGTTTTACTGTGATTTTCAAATTGGGAATAAACTCATGCCACAGATGGCCTCAAGAACACACCAACTCTTGAAAACGGTTCAAAAGTTTTTATATGGATTCTTGTAGAGGGTCTCACTAAGGGCCTTCCCTCTCTCTCCTATCTCCCATGGGCTTGGCCCTCCCTTACCCAGGCATCCCTAAACTTAGATACTCATTAGGAATTGGCAAGCCCTACTATCTAAAACACTGACTAGCTATTGGCACAGCCCCAAAGGCAACCACCTTTTCTCTCTCACTGCTTCTGGGATCAATCTGAGTGGATCCTAATTAGGGGTCCCACAATAAGAGGGTTATCAAGAAGTGGTGCCTTCCATTTATCCAGGTCCAACTCACTGGGCCAAATTACAACTTTGCCGGTCCCAAAACAACAGTGCCGGTAAGCTTACCGGCGCCGTTGTTTCCGGACCGGCAAAGTACAAGTCTGGTGCGGGTTGACTTTCCGCCCGCCAGGTCTGCCCTAGCGGGCAGAAAGGCACTGCCTGCAGACTTTCATGAAAGCACCGGCACCATTATTAACGGTGCTGGTGCTTCCATGGTCCCCATTCCCATTTGAGTCCTTTAGGACTCAAATGGGAATGGGTACTAACAATTACTGGCACCTGACTTCCCGGACGTCCGGGGGTGTAATGCCCCAGAGTTTATAGGAAGTCAGGTGGCGGTAAATCATTGTGAGTTCAGCGGTAGCCTGCCGGTTTTACTGGCAGGGCTACCACCAGACTCATAATAAGGCCCATTGTCTACCGTCCATGCTCACGGCTTCCTTGTCCTGATGTTCTTTCCATCTTTCCCCTTCCTTCTTCTCTCCATCTTCCGTTCCCCCGACTCATCTCCTTTTCTTTCTCTCTCTCTCTTTCTCTCTTTCTCTCTCTCTCTCTCTCTCTCTCTACCTCTCTCTGTTCCTCCAATGTTCTCTCATATCATGTCTACCACTACGCTCCTCGCTTCTCTGCTACTAGTCCACTCTGCTCTCCACTACTTTTCAGCTCCCCTCTGCACTACTACTCTACTCCTGTCTCCTCTGCTACTGCACTCCCCTCTTTGCTAGTACTACACTCCCCACTTCACTGCTACTGCACTCCCCTCTGCACTACTACTCCACCCACTCGCTAAAATACACACCTTGTTCTCTTCCACCCACCCTCCTTTTACTCTTCCACCTAACCTTCTCTTTCAACTTCACTTACTCCCCTCCAAACCTCTACATAAGCTTGTTCCCTCTCTCCATTTGTGGTACATGCACTCACATACCCAAGGACCATTATCTCCCATCGGCCAATTCTGCACTACGCACACATTCTTTGTAATCTGCTCCCACACTCTGCTACACCATCCTTCCTCATCTGCTCTCTTGGTCCACCTTCTTCCCCCATGGCATCACCCTAACAACCCACAATCATTTGCTCTCCCACCCCCTCTCATTGGTCCTGTCACCCACCTGGCTTCCCTGGCCAATACATGTCTTCCTCTCCCCAAAGACTGGGTTACAGGTATCAGTAAACATAAATTCCATTGTTAGCGCACCCCCTTTTCAACCACAGATTCGCCAATGTTCTTGGATGGTGGCCCGTCTAATGAGGATCATTCCTTTTGGTTGCATAGCGTTGCTGCTCCTTGTTCTGATTGCTGCTCTGAGGTGGGGACCACTGTGTCTGCTCTCCGTATGCCACCATCTCTCTCGCCAGCGTACAGCGAATTTTGCTAATTTGGCCGCAGAGAACTTTGATTGTTATGGTGCTAGTAGGGAAGAAAGAAAACACTGCCCGGTATTTGGTGAGGCAGCTACGACATGATCAAAAGTGGTAATATGTGTGCATCAGAGTACAGATAGGAGAGAGATAACTTGTGAGAAGGGACATCCAATCTTGTGCTGTGAAAGATATTCTAGTGTTATCTCTAAGTAATACTATGATAGTTTATTGCCTGTTTGAAGCTGGAAAGGTATTCCGGGAGTAATTAAAAAAATGCCTAAACTGTGACTTCAGCAACTTGATTTATGACCAATATGTGTTTCCTCACATCTGTTCCTCGCACTGAAGTCCTGTTAAAAGCAAGCACTGACAAAGCCAGCAGTTTTGGGTTGTGCATAGGTATTAGACAGATATTTGTGAGGCATTTGTGCTGGGATAATAAAACTGGAAATGCATTGGGATTGTTAAACTGAGAATATACTGGGGTTGCCAAATTATAAATATACCGGATGTGTCAAAGTGTGAGTTGATTGGGGTTTGTCAAAATGAGTGTTGTTGAGTAATATTGGGGATTTAAATAGTCATGTCGCTAAAGTACACTCTCCGATATAACACCCCCTATTGTACAATCCCACCCCAAAGTTCTGGGACAAGAAACAGACCATATTTGAATTTATAATCTGATTCATCTCAGTAAAAGATGGAAGTCAAAAGAGGTCCCTTAACTTCATGCTGGGGAAGTCACCAAAATAACTTAAAGTCACATGGAGCTTGTGTACAAAAAGAAAAGGTTACCTGCCTCAGGAAAGTCACGACTTTCACAAACATACATAATTACTTGAAGAAAACAATATTATATCTAGACATCTACTTCTAAATAGTACAGTGCAAATTCAAGTTCTTGTTTAATAAATTATTTGGAAAATTAAAGTTAGCCTGCCTGTGACAGTCTCACTAAATGTAGTACACACATTCAGTCACACTATATAACTAATAATATGTCTTATCCTTGTAAGAGAATCTAACTTCAAAACACAATTTATTCTATAAGTATATTGCTGCTTACCAACGGGTATATTTAAATTATCTTTTGTTAAGATTCAAATTAGTTTCCTTATAATAAAGCAGCAGGTTTAGAATATTGTATTTTCTCCAGTGTTAAAAACAAGTATTAGTACCAGAGAAAAGTTGCATTTATACCAAAGGAAAATTACATTTATGCACACATATTTACATCAATTTGCACCGTGTTTGAACGTGGGGTTATGGGTTTCTAGCATGTGCATGAAGTTTGAATGCATACTAAAAAGTGTCTCATCGAATTTTGCAGGTTTGATTTAAAAAACAGCATTGTCAATTTAGTATGCACAGGATATTGGTTCACCCACCCAAAAATGGTGTTATGATTTTCTAATACAAGAAGGAGTACCCCTCCCACTTCACTCTGCAAATCGGGTTCCACAGGTGCAATCCAAGGGAAAGGTGAGGATTTATTTATATTGACATAATTTTCCATGAAAATTAAATTAAAACGGATGAAGTCCCTTTCACCTCCTCTTTCTCTTTTTAAATATATATGACTTTCATAGGTCGCAAATTCTGAAGCAATTCTCTATTTAGCCTATGAAGCATGGCCACCGATTGATAGTCTAAAGTGTTTGACTATATGATATGATATGATATGATATGATATGATATGATGTATCATTTATAACGCACCTGTACTCAAGTTTTTATAGGCGCGACAAGACAAGGAGGGGGAAACAAGGGAGGACAAAGTAACGATTTTATTAGGCATTGTGTCATTCAGATCGTGCAAGTGCAGGGAAGTAGGAAGGGGAGAACTGTTGGGGGGGGGGTGAAAGGGGAAGTGCAGTTAACTCACAAGTGCAGCCAGCGGGTGGCTCATAAGAGCAGAGAGAAGGGACTATAGGGTTGCAGATACAGACCCTTAAGTGCTGGGTATCCCGGAGGCAGTGCAAGGGCCACTGGACATACAGGATCCTGGGCCCGAGTTTAGAGGGTGACCAAGTGACCATTGTGCGGAGCAGTCAGGTGCATCAGCAGGGGAGAGGAAGAGAGAAAGCGGAAGCGAAAGGGAAGGTCTTGAGTTGCTTCCGGAACCAGAGGTGGTTCTGCTAAAGTGTGAGAGCGGCAGGGGGGCTGTTCCAAAGGGAAGCCCCAGCCGAGGAGATAGATCTGCCCCCAACTCTCTGCTTGGAGAAGGGTCTGACCCTCTGAGAGTTGGAGGTGGATGAGGGTAGAGCTCGAGAAGGAAGATGTTTTGGAAGAAAAAGTTGGAGGTAGAGTGATGCCAAGCCCCAGAAAGCCTTGTGGACGATGCCAAGGGCCTTGAACTTGATCCTTGCAGCCACAGGGAGCCAGTGAAGAGATTTCAGAGCTGGAGAGCTAAGATTCCTGGGCTTCAGGCCAAGGACAAGTCTTGCAGTCCAGTACTGGATAAGTTGTAATGGTCAAAGAGTAGAGGCAGGAAGATTTAGAAAGAGGCTGTTGCAATAGTCCAACCTAGAGAGGACCAGAGCTCTGGAGACAGTGAGCTTCTGGGGGAAAGTGAGAAAAGGAAGAATAGCTGTGAGGAGGTGCAGCTGATAGTTTGACTTCTTCGAGATGTCAGAAATGTGAGGAGAGAAGGAGAGGGTGGAGTCGATGATGACACCAAGGTTATTAGCCTCACAGGAAGGAGCAGGAAGAGGCCCCAGAATGGGTGGCCAGAGAGAGAGAGGAAAGGAGGGAGCGGGTGTCCCAATGAGGAGGATCTCAGTCTTACTGGCATTAAGGCAGAGATAGTTGGCAGCACACCTTTTCTGAATTGCACCTGGACAGTCTGGTATGAGAGAAGAAGCAGAGATGGCTGAGGGGAGCCTGGAAGAGAGCTGAGTGTCATCCACACAACATTGAAAATCTGAGCAAAATGTAGCGATGTGGTGGGCAAGAGGTGCCAGGTAGTGGTTGAAGAGCCAGGGAGAGTGGTTAGACCCTGGGGAACACCACAAGTATGGAGAGAGATAGACAAGAGGAAAGACCCTAGTTGGACCTGAGAGGGCCGGACAGTGAGAAAGGAGGTCAACCAGGCCAGGGCCTGATCAGTAATACCAAGGTTGTCCCGGAGACGATTGAGCAGGATGGCATGGTTGACTGTGTCAAAAGCAGAGGATAATTCAAGGAGAATGAGGACAGAAGGGAGATTAGAATCAAGATTGGAGAGCAAATCTGTTCAGGTGAGCTGTCTCTGTGCTTCTGGCACCTCTGATGCCAGACTGTTGGGCATGGAGGCAACCAACAGATTAAGTATGTAGATTAAGCTGGGAGATGGACTGCTTTTCTAAGAGTTTGCCCAGGAACGAAGTGATGGAGATCAGGCGATAGTTAGCCGGCGAGGACTGATCGGTCGAGGGCTTTTTTAGAAGGGTGTGCACAAGACAGTGCTTAAGGAGGAGGGGAAAGTTCCAGTGGCAAAGAAGTGATTGCAGAAATCGGCCAAAGCTGCAGCAAGGGTGTCGATGTGGTCCTTGATAGTTCTGGATGAGCAGGGGAGAACCTGCTTTGATGAAACTTTCATAGATGAGACTTATCTAGAAACATCATTGAGGTGAACAGGGGGAAGAAGGAGAAAGGAGGAGGAGAGACGGACTCAGACCGGCCAGGAGTGGTAATGGAGGAGCAACAGGAGATAGAAGAAAAGAGGGTGGACAGGATGTCATGAGTTTTAGTAGTGAAATGAGAGGCCAAGGCCATGCAGAGGGCCTGGAAGGGAACAGGAGAGGTAAATACTGCAGCAGGATTGGCCAGCTCCTTGCAGATTTTGGAAAGTTTGGCCGAGTTGTTAGATGCCAGAGAGATGCAGGCTTGGATGTAGGGTCTCTTCTTAGAGAGGACAGAGAGTCTGTACTGCCTTTGGAGCAGGCAGCAGGCCAGTTTGCCAGGGGGTGCACCCGAGGCCCTCCACTTCCTTTCCGTCACCCTACACTTGCGTTGAAGGGTGGCGAGGTTGGAATCATACCAAGAATTGCACTTGGATTTGGGCTTCAAGCGGATCCTCATGACAGGGGCAAGGACAGAGTGTTAGAGATAGAGAGATGGAGAGGGCTCTGTCAGGGTGTGAGTCAGCCAAATGTGCAGGAAGAGGAGACAAAGTAGCAGTAAAAGCCTCAACTGACACATACTTCATGGGTCAGATGACCGAGAAGGTAGGTGGCAGTGCTGGAGTCTGCTTGACCTGCAGAGAAGAGAGAGAGAGATGGGAAGAAAGGAGAAAGTGATCACTCCAAGAGAGAGGAGTGGTGAGAGGGTTAGAGAAGGGGAGGTCTGAGGAGATCAGAACATCCAGGGTGTGCCCTGCAGAGTGAGTCAGGTCAGAGGGAAGCATAGAGAGAGAGAAAGAATCACAGAGGTTGCAAAATAATCCTGAAGAAGTGCTGGTAGCATACAGGTGGATGTAAAAGTCTCTGAGGAGGAAAAGTTGGAGGTAGAGGCAAGGAGCAAGGAGGAAAGGTCAACTCACTGAGAGAGGAAGACTCGACCTGGCCAGGAGGTCTGCAGATAGTGCCCACAGTGAGAGAGGGGCCAGGAGAGATAGAGAGCCTGCAGAACAGACATGCAAAGAAGCAGGGATCCACTATGGGAAAATCAAAGCTACACCCCCAACCGGGACGGTTGGTTCTGGGTTCAGAGAGGATCTTGTAGCCATCGGGAAGGAGAGTGTTGAAACTCATGACAGACCTGGCTGTAAACCAAGTCTCTGTGAGATGAGTACATTCAAATCAAGGTCTTCCAGGAGATGGCAGATGTCAGAGAATTTTTGACAGTTGAACGAGAGCTGAGAGTAGCGATGTGGAGCAGGTTGCCACATTTGAAGGACTTCCGGGGAGGGGTACAGGCCAGAGGTAGACTCTGTGGAAGTGTTGGAGGGGTCCGAGGATGGACACAGGAGGAAGAAAGAGATGACAGGGTAGTCAGAGAGGGAGAAGAGAGTGCCAGAGGGGTGGCAGAGGAGGGAAGCAACAGGGTGGCCAGAGAAGCATCAGGGGGTGCCGAAGAGGTGGCAGAGGAATGATGCAGCAGAGAGCCAGAGAGGGGTAAGAAGGGATAGCAGGAGTGGAAAGGAAGTTGATAAGGCATGGGAAGCATCTATCAAAGAGGATGAGATTGGCCTGAGAGCCCTGGACCAAGATGTTGCCATTTAAGTAGACATTAATGATGGTCTTAGAGGAGTGGAAAGGGGTCAGCAGGGTCTCCCACCAGGTACCACCCAAGTAATGGGAGAAGAGGAAAAAGGAGAGAGAACAGAGACAATATGGAGGGTCCATAGGCCTGGAGAAGGAACGACAAGGAGTATGTCGGTAAGGGTCTGTCTGGAGGAAGTACTGGTATAAATATCAGTGATAGGGAGGCCTGGTTTGGAGACTAGGAGGTCCCTTTTCAACTTCTTCCTGCCAGACCTAGTGAGAGAGATAGGATAGTCGATGAAAATCAGTTTAGAAAAGATAGGCTATACCTGTGAATACAGCAGGATTTCGTTTATTTTAGCTATCATTTACAAAATGCTGCACTGTTGGTTCTGGGGATGTTGTACCTGTTTTACACAGCACAGCGAAAACACGTTTGTTGTTATTTATATGTAAGCTCCCTCAGAGTTAGTAATCATGAAAGCAGGATATAAGTCACACGAGCAAACTACATATCATATTCCCATTCGGTTAACACAAATGTATATGGAATGAGCACCCCCTAGTGGAAACATCCTTCTCAGTTATTTCCCCCTTCAGGGACCTAGCAGGGCAATGCTCCTAGAAGACTTATCTAATCAAATTTGGGAAATATTTATACTCACTTTGAAATAATTTGTTAAGGCACTGAATCAGGATGGGCCCTCATGAGTTTCCAAGATACTCCCAGTTTTCCTTGCCTCTCTCATGGATAGCATGTCTGCTCCAGGTAATAGTCTACTAATGGACAGAGCCCAATCCTCCAGGTCACATCCAGGCTAATTTGCAGCCAGTCTTATCCCTTATATGCAGTTTTTGATTCTAGAGGGCGAGAGCCCTCTGTTCACTTTGTGTTTCACCTTTTATTATGTGAACTGTCCCCATGCTTTGTCCTCATTATGTCACACTTTTTGATTGGTCAAATTTTCCCATTGGGTAAAGAAATAGTCAGACACTCACAGAGAATACACCTCCCAATCTTCATAGTTTGATCATAGTTCTGACATGAAAGGGTGGAGGTGAATCTGCTCTTAACACTTTTGAATGAAAAATGATTGCATTCCATATTTCATCGTAACAACATGTCACATTGAAGACATACAGATTTTCGTGATCCCGGCCCATTGGGAGGGCTGAATATGCATCATGAACATGTGCCATATTTTTCATTTAGTTATTAATATTAGTAAGATTATCAATTATTTACTCAAAGAATATGGGCAACTCAAATTTGATTTCATATGAGAGATGAATATGTCATGATATTAACATATTTTTCCATTTGTTTCTAGGTTACAGGGTTGTGGATTTATAAGCATACATTGTTTTTACCTGCATTAATAGTGTTGATTCAAATAACCCACTATATTCTTGCCACAGATTTCCAGCCTTGCGCTTAATTTCTTTTCATTCAGCAGGCCTTTCAGGTGATGATTTATTCATTTTTTATTTATTTATTTAGATTTATAAAGCACCTAGCGGCCCAGAGGCATTGTGGCCCTGTTACAGTATATTCACTTAGATGCAGCTTTAAGACAGATCCTGGATTATCCTGATTATCCTGGATATGATGGTAAGGGCCTCCTTTGTTTGAGTTTCCATTAGGATGACCATTTGGTGGATTTTATGGGGATTCGAGGTTCAAAGGGGTCACTCAAAGTGCATTAATTTGCTTTTGAAACTGGGCCCAGTTTTCAAAGGCTGGATCATCATGTGAATATTCCTGATATTATCCGCCTGAACACAGCATTTCAGCATCTGCTAGAATTCAAAAATGTATTTCTCAGAAGTACGTGCTTGAAATTAGTGGGATCTGTCTCATTAATTCAGAGACTGGGGTATGTGTATAGGAAGTGCGCTGCACCCCTCAGTCAGTACTGATGGTTGGTAAAGGTTCAGAAATAATACTTGAAAGTAACATGGGTCAAATCTTAGCTGAAACAGACAAGTTAATTCATGAAACTTGAGAAAACAAAGGAAGCCCAATCTGGGCTGACCATTTATTTCGTCACAATTTGGAAATTATAAAGGCCCAATTTTAGCCAACATGTGTTTTGACCATCCTCTGTCTTTTTTAAGGCAGGGTCTGATGTTGGTACGTGTGTTAGAACGATTGGTATAAGACTCCTATTGCACTTAGAAGCTCTTTGTAGTTGTCGAGAAATATCTTGTGGTGTGTCTCCGGGGATATTTGTACGTCTTAATATTTTAACCGTCCACGTTGTAGATGGTGGCAGAGTCTAATGTTATAGAACATAAGTAACTCCAAGGTCTTTGGTGTACGTGTTCGATGGTATACAAGTTGATGCACTGTGCCTTCCAAAAAAGTCTGTCACGTTGTGTGTGGAGCGAGTACAACGTACGTTCACAACACCAAAATATCATCCGTTTGACAGAAGTATAGTAAACGTGTATCCAAGATCAATATTTCCTTGAGACTAGTATGGAAGTCATAACGGGCTTCAATGCCTCTGAGAAAATTCTATGCCTCGATGCATTGGAAGGCCCTCTCGGGAAGTGGAGTAGGCTCGTAGGAATCTATACGCTGTGTGCCGTGAGCGGATACCATAGACTTTTACATGAATGTATGCATTTATAAAGATATCACTGTTATCTTTTAGATCCATATATGCATTTAGCAATAAACCAAAGTTTCACTTGCTGTTGAAAAAAATGAAAAACAATGTTTATATTGGAACATTTCTGACACACTGGGTCTTTTCACAATTTTTGGGCTAGAGTTCCATGATGTATAAGGAATACAGTGATTATTGATTAAATACAATGCTGCTCTGCACTTCCTCAGCATTTCTTGTTAGTCGATTCTGTTAATATATTGTCTGTTGCACTGTTTTTATGACTGCAAAGAGTTTCATTTTCAACTGGGGATTTCAGCATTTTGTGTTGTAACTGTTCATTCCGGCAGAACCAATTTTGTGGGCTTTGAATATATTTTTGCTTTACAATTCGGTAATATTCCTGTGTGTGGCAAAATCCGTGTCATATGCTGGGTGTTGTCCATTACATGAGGTGACACCTATCTGTTGCTGTACAGTTCTCCAGTGTCTCATGCTTTAGTTTAATGCTTGTCGTATCCACTTATCTTTACAACATAGAATAGTTATATAACAAACTGTGTTGTCATGTTATGAAAAATGTTATTTGTAGAGCGCCCCATATGCCACAAGTAATTACTTGGCACTATATGAGTAAACAAGTAATGATACAAAGATGATGCTTAATTACAATTTACTCAAGAAAGAAACCTCTCTTAACAAGAAGAGATTAAGGGCCTCATCACAAGTCGGCACTATCCTGGTGGTAAATCCACCGGTATACTGCCCAATGCAAATAGTGTTACCGCAACTCGGTCCGGTGCTATTAGCACCGGATCTCGAGTTGCAAAGGTGCGTTTTCGGTGCTATTATCGCAGCACTAACAGCGCTGCGGTAATAGCACCAAAAATGTGCAGAAAGTGTCCAGATTTACCTCCAGCTCAAAGTTGGAGGTAAATCTCCAACTTCCCGGCCAACTCATAGTTGGACAGAGCGGTAATGCAGTGATAATCGCATTACCACCACATTTTTACCACTCTGGCCAACTTGTGATGAGGCCCTAAAGCATTTAAAATAATATTGTTTAATAAGATCTGTCAAATGAAAGATGCTTTACTAATAGAGATCGGTTACTACCTGCAGCCTGACACTACAGCTAGCAGGGGTCCTTACTGCAAAATTATTAACAGCTATTGAGAAAACCTGCTTTGGGAAAGTCTGCAAGTTAAGACTGCATCCCTAATGAGGTGATGAGCACCGAAAACGTTTGGAGAAGAATAGGTAGCTCAGAGACATACTGATCAGGGATGCAGTCTTAACTTGCAGACTTTCCCAAAGCAGGTTTTCTCAATAGCTGTTAATAATTTTGCAGTAAGGACCCCTGCTAGCTGATAAGGGAACCAGAGTACGCCCTTCCCTCCTGTTTTGTTAATCTATAGGGAGAACTGCAAGGCGGGAGCTCAGGACTCCAATAGAGTGCTACACAAAAGTTACTCATGCCCAGCTTTGGAGTGCCACACTGTGGACTACGCCCTCCCCCCACTCTCCCCAATGTCGCTGAATTGATGGGGTTTGAGCAGGTTCCCTGCAACCTGAAACTACAGCTACCAGAAGTCCTTGCTGCAAAATTAACTTCTCTTGAGAAACCCTGCACTGGATGAAAGCTGCAAGTTAAGACTTCCTCCCTGATGAGCTGATGAGCACCGAAAACGTGTGGAGGAGAAGATCAAGTAGATGAGAGACATTCTATGCAGGGAATCATAGCTTGCCCCTTCCTCCTGTTTTGGTAACCTATAGGGAGTCCTGGAAGGTGGGAGCTCTAGACTCCAATAGGGTGCTGCACCATGGTTACTCATGGCCGGCTTTGGAGTGTCACACTGTGGGCTGCCCTCACCACTGTGGGTGAATGAATAGGGGTTGTTTATGTTCCCTGCAGCCTGACACTACAGCTACCAGACGTCCTTTCTGCAAAATGAACATCGATTGAGAACACCTGCACTGGCTAAAAGCTGCAAGTTAAGACTGCCTCCCATATGAGGTGATGAGCACAGAAAACGTTTGGAGGAGAAGATCAAGTAGCTAAATGGCATACTGAACAGGAAACAGGAGCGCGTCCCTCCTTCCTGTTTTGTCAACCTCATGTCCATCTCTGTTTGGGGTACCGACAGAATTCTCTTATAAAATAAAGAACCTTGGCTGTATTTGGCAGTCCAGTATGGACTGCAATCTACAGATTAACCAGATGGTCAAGGCTGTTTATTATCAAATTAAACTCATTAATCCCCTGCTGCTGCTTATTGCAGAAACGGATAGCTCAATGGTGGTTGGTGTGCTCACAAATTCAAAATGAAACTACTGTAATGCCCTCCTTATTCGGGTCAAAATAATTCAAACACAAAGACTGCAGGTTGCACAGAATTCTGCAATTGGGCTGATCTTCAAGTTGTCAAGAAGGTCAACTGTTTCCCAATATCGAAGGAGCCTTCATTGGCACACAGTACAGCAGAGGATACTATTTAAAGTGCTGTGTTTGGTCTTTAAGTGCATTCATGGTCTAGCACCAGCCTACCTGACCTCTAAAATCTTAATTCATCACTCAACTCGATCAGTTCGATCGATGGGACAGAGCCTTTTGGTGGTCCCTTTTATCAAGACATCGACATGGGGTGATAGACGTTTCTCCTCTTTTGGTCCTCGCTCCTGCAACTCTCTACACCTGAACTTGCAACAGATTTAATCTCTTGCCATGTTTAGAAAGCAATTAAAAACCTATCTTTTTATGTAACTATTCTATCACTTCTGCAGATACTGAGCTACAATTTAGCAAAGTCTATGATTGACTACTAAAGTTACATCTGCCCCTAGATGCAGTTCTGCTCGGACCTTGTGGGGTATGCGTGTTAGAAATTTCAAAATCAAATCAATCTAGTGGGAGTCCTGGAAGGTGGACGCTCCAGACTCCAATAGGGTGCTGCACCAGGGTTACTCATGCCTGGCTTTGGTTTTCCACACTGTGGGCTACTCCCTATATCCCTCCCCACTGTGGGTGAATTGATGAGGGTTGAACAGGTTTCCAGCAGCCTGACAATACATTTACCAGAAGTCTGTTCTGCAAAATTAACACCTATTAAGAACACCTTCACTGGCTGAAAGCTGCAAGTTAAGACTGCCTCCCTGATGAGGTGATGAGCACTGGAAACGGCTGGAGGAGAAGCTGAAGTAGCTGAGAGGTATATTGAATCGGGAAGCAGAGTGGCACTTCCCTCCTGTTTTGTTAATCTATGGGGAGTCCAGGAAGGTAGGAGCTCCAGACTCCAATAGGGTGCTGCATCACGGTTACTCATGCACAGCACTGGAGTGCCACACTGTGGGATACCCACGCCCCCACCACTGTGGGTGAATGGATGGGCGTTGAACAGGTTCCCAGCAGCCTGACACTACAGCTACCAGACATCCTTGCTGCAAAATTAACATCTATTGAGCACACCTGCACTGGCTGAAAGCTTCAAGTGCAGACTACCTCCATGATGAGGTGATGAGCAGTGAAAACATTTGGAGGAGAATATCAGGGAACCAGACTGTGCCCCTCCCTCCTGGTTTGTTAATCTATAGGGAGAACTGCAAGGTGGGAGCTCAAGACTCCAATAGGGTGCTACACCAGTGTTACTCAGGCCCAGCTTTGGAGTGCCACAGTGTGGACTACGCCCCACCCCCTAATGTGGGTGAAGTGATGGGAGTTGAGCGGGTTCACTGCAGCCTATCACTACAGCTACCAGAGGTCCTCGCTGCAAAATTAACAACTATCGAGAACACCTGCACTGGCTGAAAACTGCAAGTTAAGACTAACTCCCTGATGAGGTGACGCGCATCGAAAATGCTTGGAGGAGAATATCAAGTAGCTAAGAGACATAATGAGCAGTGAACCAAAGAGTGCCCCTCTCTCATATTTTGTTAATCTATAGGGAGTCATGGAACATGGGAGCTCCAGACTCCAGGGTGCTGCACCAGGTTTACTAATGCCTGGCTTTGGAGTGCCGCACTGGGAAATACTACTGTGGGTAAATTGATGGGTGTTGAGCAGGATCCCTGCAATCTGACACCACATTTACCAGGCGTCCTTGCTGCAAAATTAACATCTATTGAAAACACCGGCTGAAAGCTGCAAGTTAAGACTGCCCCCCAAACTCAAAGTGTCCACCCTATGTCCAAACTAATCTACTCTAGCCCTACTACTAACAAAACACATTGGCATAAATTGCTTCAGGAGAATGACACCCTTCTTCTGGTGCAATGGGATCAGCCCTAGGGGTGCATTTCTATTAGTCTCTGATAATAGTTCAAGTTCTCCACTTATAGAGAAAACAAGGAGAATGACTACCTTCTCCTAGTGTAATGGGATCAGTCCTAGGAGTGTATTTCCATTAGTCTCTGATGATAGTTAAAGTTCTGCATTTATATAGAATACCAGGAGAATAACCCCCGTCTCCTGGTCCCACAGTTCAACAACTGCTATCTCCTCCTAGTCAACTTGAACAGCCTCCAAGCTGCTGTTTAGAAACCTTTCGGCTTAGTTTCTGATTCAAGAATTTAGGTGAAATAACCAGAACAATGACTCCCTTCTCCTGGTTCACTTGATTCAGCCGCCGGCTAACTTTGGACAGTTTCTTCCAACAGTTTTTATCAACCTTTACATTTCTTTACAGGCTTCTCTTAGGGCTCGTTTAAAAGTGAAACAGTCCTGTTGTTTCCTGCACACAATTATTTCTCTTATTTCTTTCCTCTTCTCTTGTCAGTGAAAACAAAGGGAACTGTTCCTGTAGTGTCCTTGACTTCTTATGATACGCTGACAAAGTAGATTATCCTTGTGGCCCTCTCTAGCCTGAATGTCTTTTTTGTTGATAGAGTGTTGAGGGAGAGTCCTCCCTATATGTTCTTCTCTTTCTGTCTCTTTAACACAACTCAGGTGAGGAAGATCACTAGTGATGTAATCTTCACATTTGATGCTACTGTGCCAACTCTAGAGACAAGGGAGATTTATCCTGAGGCTTTCCTTTCTTTCAATACTCTTGATACAATTACTGAGACGACTGTGATTACTCCTGCTGTTTTTGTCCAATTCGGTACTTTTAATACAGTGACTGAGGGAAGGGAGATTACTCCCAAAGTCTTCTTTAACTTCAGCACCCTTCTCCAATCCTCTACTGGGTCTCCTGTGACTCCCATTACCTATTTGTTGTTGGAGCCACATTGTCGGTTTTTCCTGGGGTATCAGGTTGATGCATTCCCAAGGTACGTCCTCTCTGCTTCTTTTTCCACTTCCTGCTGTTGTGCTTGGACTCTGACAGGTCAGACGATTTCCAACTTCCAGTCAGGCCTGCTCAAGGCTGGCCTGAAAAAGACTTCGACAATCTGTTGTCGGCATCCTCTGGAGTGGAGGTTTGCTTCCCTGACGTAGCTTCTTGCTTCCAAATTTGAACTTCCCGGGTCTGCCAGACTGCCTGCCTGCGTTGCCTCTCATTGGGTCTTTTTCCTGTTTTTATTCCATTGAGTTGGTTCCTCCCCAGTGGAGTGCCACAGTCCTTTGGGTATTCTTCATGCCTCCTTAAGGCCACTTCTTCCAAGTACCTTCTGTATTTCCCAAAGGAGTAGTTTGTACTCAATTCATCTTCTTCTTAATAGTAATCCTTGAAGATGGCTTGAGAGGAGCCTGTATGTCCATGTTAGTCTCCCTGATCATGGTGGCATCAATATTTACAGAATGAAAGGAAGAAGTATTGCCATAACATACAGTAGTGATTTTATATGGTTTATCAGCAAACTTTATAGATTTCAGGGACTCAAGGGCAAGAGGGTTAGGTTAGGACGTTCAATCATGGAATGGGATTCCTTTGTCCCCATGAGGGGAGTCTCTCCCTGTGAAGTCCCGCTTTCCGCCACCCCTAGGGGGAATGTTGCATAGTGGGCTCACCTCCCTAGCCTCACAGGGAAGGGCTCCCCCCTGGGGGGAGGTGATGTGATTCCATGAATCCTCACAACTGCCTATTCTAGTAACTTGACAAAACAAGACAGGTTTGACAGAGGACAGAATTTACATAATTGCTAGGGTCGAGTGACGGCTTCTTAAATAAAAAGGAAGCTCAGCTCTTTTCAGTTCCTTTTGGAAGCAACCCTATGATAATGAGTAATGCATCAAGGTTCTAATATTAGGCAGCATTAAAGGATATTGAAGCATTATGCTGATAGAGTGCTTAGAGGAGAGCCCGAGGGCCTCCACTTCAGTTACCCAGAGCCCCCTTGTCATCATTTAAAAGTGGAGTGAATGATCTACAATTAATTGTACTGATCTTATCATGAGAAGGTAGGTTTTCTAGATATATACCAATGCTATGTTAAGAGTTTTTTACTTTTTAAAAAAATCTTAAATAATCTAAATATTTTCATGCAGGACTACAAGGATGAGTGGTGGCTAAACCACCTCAGCCCTCATATTTCTACAAACCAGCAATGATCCCAATCATAAAGGAAAAACAGGCACAGTCAAGAGCTATACCTCCTTCTCCTTTTGTGGTAACATGGGCTAGTGGAAGGCTACACTCTTAGAAGGGGTGTGAATGTGAGACAGCATCAGCCCAAACTGCCAAAGTACCCAAGTTCAAAAATAAAAGATGCATAATCAAGGCTCTATGAAAATGTATACTTTAATTAAACAAATCAGTCATAAACCTATGACAACCCACTCCTGTAAAAGAAAACAGAAAATGCATAACAAATATGTGTAGGCAGTCTGGATACTTTGGCAGGGTGGGAACGGGCAGCAATTGAACTGATGTCACTCAACAGGTCATCTTATTTAGGACAAATATGCAACAAAGGCCTTAACTGGTCTCTAGGGCCCCCACAAATGTCCAAGGGGGCAAAGGGCTCTCAATAGTACCTGATAATAGTTCTTAGGTGGTAAAACCAGGCTTCGAGGTGTGATGCTTGTGAGTTGAACCAGTTTAAAAGGTAGTGAGTCACATTTATCCCCGGCAGCTAGTCAGCATCGAGTTGGGTTCAAGAGGTACTCAGTGCAGTTCGAGGCACTGTTGAGTGATGCGGGTTGATTGATCACAAGGAGTGGTTTGACGATGGAGAGTTGTTCAAAATGATGAGTACTGCTAGTTCAGGTCAATGAGTGATGCAGTGATTCACCAGTTTGAGTTGAGCTGCGATGTGACGTTCTGGCTGTTTAATGCTTAGTTCGAATATGTGGCGGTTCGAGGTTGTCTGCAAGGTGCATGCCTGTTCAAGCCAGACTGGTGACAAGGCACTGCTAGGGTGATGCTTCATGGCACCAGTTTGATGATGCAGCAACAGCAGTTTGAAGTGCAAAGGAGAGTGCCAAGTTTGGGTCCTGGAGGTTTTAAATCAGAGTGCATGACTTGAATGCAGTTCAAAATGGTTTGAGCGATGAAAACAGGAGACCTAGCTGATTTGTTCCTCTTGATGGTATGAGTCCTACAAATTGGGGCTCTACAGCAAGGTGAGTTCTTTTAGCTCTTTGCTCTCCCAGCCTAGGGAGTTTTTCTATCTGAGTGGCAGGCCTTGACCCTCAGCAATGCCACCTCCCAGTGTACCCTGGGGATAAGCAGAGAGAACAACTTTCTGCTGCCTTTAACACCTGTCTTCACCTCTGGCAGAGGGCTTTCAAAAGGACAGCTCTGCCAACAGGGTCCAAATGAATTCTTCCTAATATCCTTGAAGATCTAAAAGTGAATCAAATAAGGAGTTGGATACCCTCCTGTCTTTAAGTAAAAGACCACACAGGTTTGGATGGAAGCATGCCTGCTTCAAGAGGTACAATCCCGGTCCTTGCGACAAGTGTCCCTTACATCCTGATGTCATACATAGGGTGCTTTGTTCCACAGGAATTGGAGTGGCGGAAGGCAAGAAACGCCCACAGTACAGAAAGATGGGTGAACCCGTGCTCATGCCCCCCCCTTGTGCCCTCTAACTGGCCTAACTCTGCCCCTAACCCAGACTGAAGCGTAAAAGGATCTCTGAGGTGCCACCCTCTGAGGTGTGAGGCAGGACGTTGATATGGAAGTGCCTCTCTGAAGCCAGGTTCCGAGGAGATCTGCTGGTGTGAGCTATTGGTATACCTCCCTCCACCCTTCCCCACTCCTCCTTCCCTCTACCCTTACCTCTACACCCCTCGCATTTCTCCGTCTCATCCGTTGTTTAGGCAAAACAACCACTCACGCCATTTCTTTCCAGTGAGGCATATGTCGTATGAGTGCCTCTACAAACACAAGTCCTACTGGTTCTAGTGCCACACAAGCATAGCCGGCGGACACACGACACCCTGACTTCTACCAACCCGAGGTCCCTTTGAATTTGTTGATCAACAAGTACCCTTCCAATAGGGTACAAACTTTTTCATATTGGAGACTACACTGTGCATGTGTAAAATGTGCACACCTTTTTTGACATAGCCTGGGATCTGACGGCTATACTTTACTCTTCCAGGACCGGTCCTATTACCAAGAGGCTGATTCCTGGCTGCCCGGGGATACGTGCTGCGCTCTCCTTACCAATGGAGGGCTCCAACCCCAACCTACATGGGCTTGTTTTAGTCCCTACCTACGACTTGGGTAAGGATTATGTTCCCACAAGGTTTTCTTTAGTTGTTCTGCAATACAAAATATATGTGACTTATGCAAACGCCAAAATTACTGAAAACACTCCTTAAACATTTTATCTGTTTGCCTTCACACAGGGTCAAGTTTAATCTCTCTCCCTGTTCCCGCCCTGAGGAAGGCTGCAATGTAATCAACCTGCCCGGCAAGGGGTTAATCCGAAACGTGACATGGATGTTTGTTTTCACAATAAACAGGAAGAGCCTATTTTTTTAACTCATTTTTGGAGCTAAATCTTGTTTGACCTTTACACATTTAGGTTCTAGGTTATCTTCCAAACACGTACACGTCGGCAGACCTGCATTTTTGGACCTGCGGAACCTGGAATACTTATTTAGGTCGCAGGATTCCTCCCTTTCCTTTATTCCTTACTTAATTTTTTTGTATTTATTTGGTGCTTTATTCAATAAGGTTTTTCTGTGTTTTTTCTGTTTTTTCTGTTTGCAAATCTATTTTGAATGCATATGTCCTGATGACCTTTTTGACTTCATTGAATTTTGCTTAACTATTTTGTTTTCAAGTTCTTTTCTGCACTTGTGTTTACATTTGTCATACTTTCTTTCATGTGATTCTGAGTTTAAGCAATTCTTAGAAAGAAAAATATTCTGTAATCTGTTTCACCAATTTATGTACCATTGATGGTTGCTAAAAAAAAATAAAAAACAAAAGATCCCATTAAAAAATCTTTTTTGAAAAAAAAGAAGGAATGTTTTCAGTATTTATAGTGGGGCAAAATAAATGTGATATCCGCTGTTAGGATACACCATAATTAAATTCGATTTAAATTATACTTGATTCTTCTCTATAATAGCATAGTGGATACCATTGGTATAACAATTTTCATATGTCCCAATCCACATTATGCTTTAAGGGACTATCCCTACCTCTTTTTTATGTATGAAGGTGTGAGCTATTGGGCCTGCCTGGGAGGAGGTCCCGATCCACACTGCACCCACCATCACCACTTTCAGAAAGAGCCTCAAAACATACCTGTTCCCCCAAACATAACCCTACACTTTCATCTCCCCTGCTACCACTTGCCTATCCGAATCTTTCTATCCTCTCCTGGATACATTTGATAACTTCTGCTTTAATCTCCACACTTTAAACCTTTGAGCCTTGAAAGGCACTCTGAGACCCTCTGGGTAGGGCCAGCACTGAACAAAAATGTGAACAAATACCTAAATAAATAGATGAATTCATAAATAAATGAATATGAACAGGGATTGTAATTGCATTTGGGAACTTTAAAGTGTGATTAAGTTTGGAAAGCACTTTCTGTTGTATAGCAGGTTGATCAATTGGTGAATAGCTTTTTGGAGGCTATAATAGTTGCCATGTAATGAGCAATATGCTTGTGAAGAGTAGTCTTATTGCCATCAAAATAAGACATGCAGCATGTATGCTCCAAGGCACACTTTACCAACCTGATTTTAGCATGGCCCAATATGTATCACAAGGGTTTACCATACATTGTTTTAACAGTTGCATTATAGCAACAATGCTGTCTATATTATTTAAGAAGTTTCAAATATAATGATATGGCCGATGAGTTTTCAAGTCCTCCTTCAGCAATGAGGATTTGATTCTATTTTTATTTATTTTATTTATTGGGTATTTATAATGTGCCTATACACAATGGGCCTCATTATGAGTATGGCGGTAAGGCAACAACGGTGCCGATGTTGCTACCGGCACCGTTGCTACCGTACCGTCATACTAAGAGTTCTGCTCGTGGGTGCCCTTGCAGCCACCAGGTCTGACCTGGTGGCTGCACCGGCACCCGCAAGCAGAACTTGATGGTAGCAACGGTACCGTTATTGACGGTACTGTTGCTACCACCCTCCCCATTCCCATTGAGCCCTATGGGGGCTCAAATGGTAATGGGGATGTACCGGGCCCGGCACCCGCGCAAGGGGAGTTACTGGGTCCGCCAAGGTCGGCATGACCCTGTAATTCCCCTTTCACGGGTGCTGGACCCAGATGCAAGTTTGGAGGTAGCCTTGCCAGTAAAACAGGCAAGGCTACCTCCAACCTCGTAATGAGGCCCAATGTGTTTCAAGGTGCTACAAAACAAAAACCAAAAACAGGGGGGGTTAGGTCAGGGATGACAACAAAAACAGTCCTACAAGGTCTTGTGACATCCAGATCGTGCAAGTGCAGTATCGAAATGTGGGAGAGGGGGAAGAGGAGGAAGTGCTGGTCAGGGCAGAAGGGCCCAGGGGAAAAGCGAGTGCATGGGAAGCCAGGTGGACAGAGCCAGGGAAATGCAGCGAGTGTAGGGTAAGGAAGGTCCACATGCTAAGTGCAAGGCACAGGGATAGAAGGGCTCAAGCGGTGAAGCACCAGCCAGGTTAGTGCAGGGGGTGGGGACCCGGAAGGGCAAGGGCAGGTTGAGGCGGCATTAGGGGAGGCCAAGTGCATGGGTAGATTGCTAAGTGTGAGGTACAGGGATGCAAGTGCTCAAGGGGTGCAGGCCCATCCAGGCTAGTGAAGGGACAGGGGGCCCGGAAGGGCGAGTCCAGGTTGAGTGGGGACTCAAGGGAGACTAAGTGCAGGGGTACACTAGACAAGGAGGGCCTGGTGCTCTGTAAGAATATGAAGGAGCCATGGCGTTAGTGACCCGTTCCACAGGCTATGCCATGGGGTAACGGCCTGGCAGACCGAGTTAAAGGCCCAAGCGAAGCGATATGTGATTCATTTCCCATGCAAAAATTTGATAATACAGTGGAACATATCTTTCTGAAATATGTCCCCTCTAGAATTCCAGGGTGATTCCACTCTATATTTATAAACTATTCTACAGAATCAAAACCCTCATTCAAGATTAATAACACTGTTAATATTTTGGCTGCTTTACTTTGTGATATGCAGATACTAAGGTTAGCGGCATGAACATGTTTGCCTTAGTCGTTACTATCAATATTTCTTCTATGTTGGTTGGGGATCTATCAGCCAATATGTTTTCTAACTACAATCAGTGAAGCTAACCAGTCAGTGGTTTCTGTTGGCTTTTCAATTCAAACCTCCATAGATACATACAGCTAATGCCTTATTTCTTTAAACCTAAATATAGGAATGTATCCCACCAGCCAGTATTGACTCCTCCTTCAATTTAATACACGAATAAGTCCCTTCAGTAACTCATTTTATCCTGAAAAACATTTTGGTATCTAATGAACTCCATTTGATGCACCATTACACATTTCTCTCCTTCCACCATTCATACTTTCCCAAATTCGACAGTAGTCTTCTTTCCTAACCATTTTCACAGAATATAACTATTTCCGAGGTGTTGAGCTCAACATAATGTTTGATAATGTTTGATGGGGCCAACTAAGAAGTAGAAGATGATAGGTATGCCTTTCCAACATTTCCGTCCCGTCCTAGCTTGAATTGCAAACACGCTATAAACCACCTTTTGAGCTCTGCAGTTTTCCCCAATAGCTTAAGGACTAATGTTGACTTTATGCATAGCTACATCTCGGTCAAACACAAAATAAATCACTCTTTCTGGAATCTGTCTAGACTTGGCATCCAAGTCAATCTACATATTGATGACTTTGTCATCAATTTAATTACTGCCATGGTCTTAGAATATTATCATCCTTTTCATCTTCCACAACTAGTGCAACTTAATTCAAACATATGGCTCCTTTACACAGTGTGTATCTCTCCTCCAAATTACTTCATAACATTTGGTCAGGTGACTCTTCTCATTTATCTTATTTCTTGCGATTAACTTTGAAGCACGACATTCATTATCGCTTGACAGATATGACCAGTCTCTACATCTAGAACACCTTATCGTATTCCCATCATTTTCATTCAATCCACCATTCACAATGGCCTTTTACCATATTTGATCACTTTGTGGGAATCATCCTCTTCCACTCTGACTACACTCGTATGCCCCCCTTTCCTTTCATACCCCAACCAATTCACTGATATGTTCTGCCCTTTCTGACACTCATGACACTACATACAGATCTGAGTATCCCTTAACATTTCATATGCTCCCTGAGGAGTACCATAGGTTTAAACATGTTCATAGAGATGCCAAACAAATGTTCTCTATTCACATAGTAAACTGCATTTCTGGTTGCACAAATGTTCTCTTCTCCTACTATATTACTCCTAAGCGGTTACCTTTCACCTAGATTTGGAGCTGTGGGCCTGGCAGTCGCTGTTCTGCAAGCAATGTTTTATATCTGTGCTGCCGAGAAAAGGCACTCATCTTTGTCTTTACTGGAGGGGAGAGGCATGTTTCTGCTGTTGTTGGGTGATGTCTATTTTGTTGTGTACATGGGGGAAAGTGCAGACACAAGCTGTCCTCCTGTATGTGGTGTTTCGGTCCACAAAGGCTTCATTTATTTTGTGCCAATTGCAGCCTTTTGCATGTTTGAAAAATGGACTCCAACACTGGATGTGCCCTTATTTTTAGAGCAGGTTTTTGCAGACGTACCAGCAGGGGCGTTGCTGGGGGGGGGCTAAGGGGGCTATAGCCCCTGATCTTTTGGTTGTAGCCCCGGATAGAATCTCAGGAGCTACAGCCAAAAGACTAGCTAGCCCCCAGTCCCAACAGTTCTGACATCAGCGTAGCCCCGGGTCTTTTCCAGACCTAGCAACTCCCCTGCGTACCAGTCAGGGTCCTGACAGAAATAAAGGGTGCTCTGGGCGTGTATTCCTTACGTGAACTCACCAATGTATTCCACTACTGTTTCACTGGACTCATAGTAACAGTGACACTGTTTTCGATTTCAAAGACTAGAGCAGTGGAACACCTAGCAAATGTTTTGTAAGATTCACTAAGATGCCATCAAAATGTTACCCCATTCACAGAGCAAACTGCATTTCTGGAGGTACATTATCTCACCCTTCCCACTACATTCCTACTTAAGGGTTACCGTTCACCTACCTTTGAAGCAGGGAAGAGGCAGTCCCTATTCTGTGAACAGTGTTTTATATCTTAGTTGCTGAGGAAGGGTGCCACTCTTTGTTTTTAATGGGAGAGTCATATGTGTGCAGCTGTTTGGTGATGTTGGTTGATTTCTATTTTGCTGTGTGCATGTGTGCATGTACATAGACATTTGTACCTCTGGGGGTGGTGCCTGCCCACAAAGTCTATATGTACATTTTGCCATTTGCAGCCTATTGTATATCTGAAATAGATACACTCCACACTCTCTGCAATAAGGATCCGGAAATGGCAGATGAGGAAACCCTGAAGAAAGTTCTTCAATGAGACCCATTCCTGAAGAACCAGTTGAACTACCTTCAGATTAAATACCTATGCCCCCATCAAATGGGCCCCTTTCCTTCTAATTCCTTCTATATTCCAAAATCAATACAGCATCTAATTTAGCAGAACAGAAGGTGAGGAAGGTGTGCAGGTGTGTTTTGGAACTTTGTCCTCTGGAATTATTCCCTTCTGCCGATCTCCTCCACTCTCATGCAACCTCTGATCTTCAGAACACTCACAAAAGGCACCGAACATATGCTAGTACTCCCATATAAGAACAAACTCATGTTTGCTTTGAGATGTTTTTTATAGTATCATTTCTGGCACTAGGCACAAAGCTGGTTCTGCCAATATATGCCAGTACACCTAAGTAAGAAAAAATGCTCAAACTGGTTCCAATGTAAGCCAGTCTAGACCCATACAAACACTTAACATTCTTGCTTCATCATAGATGTTCAGTTAATAAAATGTCATGTTACAGTAAGAAATATACAGGCCGCTACACTAAAATGTCAGTCTAGCAAGGTAATACTACTTATCATGCATGCTCTATCTAAGTTGCAGAGTAATAAATGTCATGCCACAGTAAGAAATGGCTAGACTGACTTGAACAAAATGTCAGTCTAGCCAGGTGATGAAACATGAACGTGGCTTTGCCCAAGAAAATACCAGTAAAACGTGCAAAGTCAATAAAGGATGTGTCAAAAATGCTCTAGTGATCCCCAGTATTCCAGGGCCTTACACACAGACAAGCACACACACACACATGCAGGCATCCCCTTTCACCCGCCCATACATCTCCTCTCACATTCCTTCACACTGCATTCACCACACAGCCATGCACCCACCCACAACATACACACACACAATCACATTCATACCCATTCACCCACCAGTCACTTACCCATATACATTCTCTCACATACACTTACACTGGCACCCACCCACCCAGAACATTTACACACACACACTCAGACTCCTACTCATTCACCCACCACTTACTGACCCATACACCTTCTCTTGCATCCACTCACACTGCATTCTCCACACAGCACGTACCTATCCAGAACATTGAAACACACTATCACATTCATACTCATTCACACACAAAACACTCACTCATACACCTTCTCTTACATCCACTCTCACTCCATTATCTACACAGGCACACTGCCGCCCACCAACCCACCCAGAGCATTCAAACACACACTACCACATTCATACTCATTAACTCAACAGTCATTCACTCATACACCTTCTCTTATGTCCACTCTCACTGCATTATCTACACAGGCACACGCCCACCCACCCAGAACATTCAAACACACACACAATCACATTTTATCTCATTCGCTCAACACTCAATGAATCATAGCATTAACGTACATCTGACACGCACTTCACACATGCAAAATACACATCACATTAATTTAAAAGCCTTACTACCTGTTTTTCCAGCTTTGGCCCATCACTCCAGGCCAGCCTCGGCTCCTCCATGCTGCTCACAAACAGGAACCAGGAATCTGGAAGAGCTTTCTGGTTCCTGTATATGAGCCGCGAGGAAGCCAGAGGAGAAGGGGTTGGAGCTGAACGTGGCATGTGACATGCGCCAAATATTTGTATTTGTATTTATTTTAATTTATATAGCGCCTTAATCCAAAGCACTTTACAAGAGGAACAAGTTAATACAACAAGCAATAGTTAACAATGAATCTAAACCAGAAAACAGTACAATGAACAATTTACATTTATGATGAGGCTAAGTACTAATAGAGGGAGAGAAGGTAGGAGGAGAGGGTGGAGATGGGTTAGTTGGTGAGAGAGGAAACAATTGGTGCTAAGGGGGAGAGTGGAAGAGATAGGATTTTAGAGAAGTGCGAAATAAGGGATAAGAGGTGATGGAGCGGACGGGAAGAGGAAGGCGGTTCCAATGGAAAGGAGCAAGAAGTTGGAAGGAGCGGAAACAGGAGGGGGCACAGGGGGGAGGTGGAGTAGAGAGAAGGAAGAGAACTGCAGAACGGAGAGAACAAGAAGGAGTATAGAAAGAGAGAAGGGAGGAGAGGTACAGAGGAGTAAGACCAGAGAGGGCTTTGAAGACTAGGCAGAGGAAGTTAAATTTGAGCTGGGAGTGGAATGTGAGCCAGCCTAGTGAGTTAAGAGAAGAGGAGATGGAGTCGCGGGGTGAGAGGAGGCAGAGGGACCGAATGGCAGAGAGGTAGACAGATTTGGGGGGGGAGAGATGAGAGGAGGGGAGTCCAAAGAGAAGAGTAGAGCAGTAGAAAAGTCTGGAGAAGAGGAGGGAGGAGATGAGGAGTTTAGTAGCTTGGAAGGTTAGGAAAGGATGAATTTTGAGGATGTTGTAGAGGTGGAAACGGCAAGATCTGGCAGTGAGGGAAATGTGATGAGAAAGAGAGCGGTGGGTGTCAATGTGCAGACCCAGGTTACGAGCATGAGGAGAGAAGGGGAGTTGGGAAGGAGGAAAAGGAATGCAAGGAGGAGGGCAGGGAGGAAGGAGAGTGTTGGCAGGGAAGAAAAGGAGTACAGTTCTATCTGCATTGAGAGTAAGGAAGTGAGAAGACATCCAAGATTTAATAGCAGAGAGGCAGGAAGAGAATATCAGGGTCAGCTCCAACCCCTACTGAGCGCTTCCTTCTCATTCTGCAAGCCCTGCCCAGCTTTCACCCATATGGTTGAGGAATGCACCGTGGCACCCCCTGGCCTAGTGTAGCGGGACCCTCTCTACTGCAGGAGCTTCAGTTAATATATACCAAACACTTTGCTTTTTACAGGGGTAGCAAGGGAGATTGCAGGGGTTGCAAGGGAGGACACAGGTTTGCAGCTTTGACCCCTGGTGTACCCCAAATGACATCCCTGGCTAATTGAAGATTTCTTCAGTTGATTGGAACTTTGAAAGCTCAGGGCATTGAGCAGCACTATGCCAGGGTACACCCCTCTTCTGGGTGAAGCACTGCAGCCTGGCTTTCCAACGGTCACAGACAGCCTACAAACCCTGGACAATGCTTGTGGACTTCTTGGGCACCGGATGTCCAGTCCCTCTTCTTCTGGACCCACAAAGATACCTCTGAAGGAGGGCAGACAAACATGGCTGGCTTCAAGGACACTTCTGGTGATGAACAACAGTTGCATGAGGTCCCCTCGTAGCTACGGGAAGAGGTTGCCTCTCCGATCAGTCTTTGAATCATGCTAGCAGCCTTTGGATTGGATAAAGAGTTGCAGCATCAGAAGGTCTACCTACAGCTGGATTCAGGATACAGGCTTCCAGGATAACTCCAAGTTTCTGACACAAAGGTAAGTGAGGGGTCTTCTGATATATGCAAATTCACCCATTCACTCAGGCTGAACAAGGCTCTGCCAGCCAATCACACACTAGTGCATTCATCATGCAGCACCCAATCACAGACATTCAAGCCATTCACCCAAAACAAGACACCCAAACAGTGGATGTGTATTGGGGACAACTTCAAGCCTTTCAGTGCACACACTTCATTCATTTGGTTTTAGAGAGGGTTGGCTCAGGTAGGATGACAGGCAGTGTGGCACACAACCAAAACCAGACACCCGCAACACAGAATTTGAGTTGACTCCCCTTTCCATTCAGTCAGATCCCACCCCTAGGGTGTACCCAAAACAAGCAGGTAGGCAGAGGGTAGCCTAAGAGCCATACATGGTCCTTCCACCCAACATCCAATCATGGGATGGGAACAGACCCAGGGATTCTCAGATCTTTGACAAAGAGGAAGGAAAGGCAATGGCAGTAGCCATATTATCTTTGTTCAGGAATCCACAGATTCCTATGGCAGGGCCTGGGTGCCCCAAAATGGGGGAGACCCAGAGTCCCTACAAAATCAGCATGTAGATTCCACCAGTCCAAACCCTGCTCTGTGGGACAAAAGATAGGTGTCCACAAAACTTACTAAGGGTAACAAGGTGTACCCCTACCTAGGGGTTCAATAGGGGTACCCTATAGGTCTTGTTCACCAACAATACAAAAATGAAGACCTGCACTACCAGGGGGCCAAACTGGACTCATGTGCAGAAAACAAACAGAAAACACAGGCTGGGGGAGTAGTGAGAAAGTACAAGGAGGCTCTGTCACTCCAAAGCATTTCCAGCATCATATTCGCACCCTCAGACGGAGGTTAGTGTAGACTAACCTCCCATAAGATTATCACCTGTCACCCTCATCCAGACAGTCAATATACCTTCTGGAAAGGTCATCTGCATTATCATGACTCTTCACCGGCCTATGTTCAGTGGTGAAGCCTAGCCGTTGCAGGCTAATGGACCACCTGAGCAGTTTGGGATTTTCATCCTTCACCTGCATAGTCCACTTTAAGGGCTTAAGGTCAGTTTGATTCTTGAAGGCTGTCAAAGTAAGGTCAGGCCTAAAACACCATAGACTCCAAACTATGCCAAAGCATTCCTTTTCCACAGTGGCCCACCTATGTTTCCTACCTGTCAGTTGCCGACTAATGATAATTATGGGAGGCTCTCTTTGTCATCCAACCCGGGACAAAACAGCTCCAATTCCTGTGTCACTGGCATCAGTCTGTACAATAAAGGGTCTACTGTAGTAAGGGGCACACAACACGGGTGCCCTACACAGACTCTAGGCCATCAAAGGCCCTCTGACAGTCTTCAGTCCAGTGAACCTTCTTAGGTTGCTTGGGTGATGTCAGAGCTGGCAGAGGGGCATTTATGGTCCCATGAAATTTCAGTAGCACCCAGTGAAGCCCCGAAAGTCTCTCACCTGGATTTGAGTAGTGGGGGCCTACCAGTCCGGTACAGCTTGTACCTTGCAAGGGAGAGGTTGGATTTGACACCCTCTTACCTCATGATCAAGGTAAGTGGCCTTCCCCTGGGCTATCTGTCACTTGGTGGCGTTGATAGAGAAGTTGCAAATACCCAGTGCCACAATGGATTAGGAAGCACGCTGGTGTGTAGTAAGAATATAGATTTATTAATTTATTTAAACCAAATGTGGCAAACAGACTAACATCAGCCACCAATGCTGTGGCAACACAAGAACAAAAATGACTTCTGTAATAGCATCAACACAGATATAATACTGAGATATACGGTCACAATTTCCGGCAGCTTTCTTTTCAAATCACCCTCACCAATACAGAAAAAGAACAATCAGAACACACAGTGATTGCTGATTTGGATATAATACTTTTCTTCCAGCCACCCCCTACCCTCCAAACATCAATTAGACTTGGCCCCTCTGAATTGAAGGCCAGTGGCGGAGAGTGGGAACACAATGGGAAAATCGTTTTGGGAATCTAATAAAATGCACTCTTTGGAAAAAAGGGATTCAAGGGGAAAATGTGTTTTTTCACTTATAACCAGAGATACAATATGAGTGAAAGAAAAGCAATGGGAAAATGTTTTGCCACCCCTAAAAAGAACAGGCAGGGCTTTGTGGTTTGGGTCAGAGCAGGATGGGAGCAAAGGGGCAATTTTGTTTTTCCCACCACTCATGCAAAGGAAATACAAGACTTCACACTTCTGATTTAAATGAAGGGTATCAATGGGGAATTTTTGTTTTGCACCTTGCACACTCAATTGGAAACAGGGTTTTGGGATTCATTCTTTTGTGAAATCTTTATGTCTATACCGGCTCGAAACACACTGTGAAGAGCTTGTTAGTATTGAATGCTAACAAAACACCCGTGATTTTTCTAGAAGAATTTATTGATTAAATTAAGTAAATATGCTAAGGATCTACACAGCCAGACATGGGGCCTCATTATGAGTATGCCGGTCCGTTAACAACGGTGCCGGTAAGCTACCGGCATCATTGTTACCAGATTGGCATACTCCAAGTTCTGCAGGCGGGTGCGTCCCTCCCCCAGGTCTGACCTGGCAGGCGGAATGGCACCTGCTTGCAGACTTTGACAAAAGCACCGGCACTGTTATCAACGATGCCGGTGCTTCCGTCCTCCCCATTCCCATTGAGTCTTATGGGACTCAATGGGAATGGGGATTAATTTTTACCGGGGCGTGGCGTTTGGGAATTACCGGGACCGCTGGGCTGTACTGCCCGGGTTATTCCCCAAAGCCAGGTGCTGGTAAAAACACGACTCCGGCGGCAGCACGACTACCACCGAGGTCGTAATGAGGCCCAGGGTATTTTGCTATGGGGAAATAACTAAAACAATGCTTGAAAATGCAGGGCCTACAAACTCTATAGCTTTGGGGATAGTTTTTCTTACAGGAGAAGCATTGTAATGGGCATCAGGAAACATAAGGGCACCTCTGGGACAGCAAGGGACTCAGTCAAGGATATGATATGATATGATATGGCAATTATACCGCTCCTGTACACAAGTGTTTCAAGGCAGGTAAGGGAGGGGGAACAGAAGGAAGACAAAGACAACGATCTTACTAGGCCCGGTGACATTGAGACATTGAGGTCACACAAGGGAGGGGAGGGTCAAGTGAAAAGTGCGGGGAAAGAGGGAGGAGGGGCAGTGCAATACATAGGATCAACGGTAAAATAAATAGAATAAATTAGAACAATAGGTAAAAGTGCAGCCAACTTGTGGCAAGTGCAGGGGTAAGTGCAGACATCAAGTGTCAAGAGCTGGTAGGGGACTGTGGGGATACAGAACATCCCCCAAGTGCATGTGTTGCCAAAGAGGCAATGCAGGTGTGCAACTGGCAGGGGTGGGGATCTGGGCCCGGGATCAGAGGGTAGCCAGGTGACCAGTATAGTTTCAATCAGGAGTTCAGCAGGGGAGAGGAGGAGAGAAAGCAGAAGCAAAGAGGAAGGTCTTGAGGTGCTTCCGGAACCGGAGATGGTTCTCCTCAAGTTTCAAGGAGGCAAGGAGGCTGTTCCAGAGGGAGGCCCCAGCCGAATATAAAGATCTACCACCAACCTGTTGCTTGGAGAAGCAAATGACCCTGAGGGAGTTGAAGGTGGATGAGCGAAGAGCTTGAGAAGGAAGATATTTAGGAAGAGAGAGTTGAAGGTATTGAGGCCCAGGCCCCAGAAGGCCTTGTGGAGAATACAGAGGGTTTTGAACTTAATCCTTGCAGCACTGGGAGCCAGTGCAGAGATTTCAGTCCTGGAGAGATACGATCCCTGGGCTTGAGACCAAGGACAAGTCTTGCAGTCCTGTTCTGGATGGGTTGCAGAGGGCGGAGAGTAGAAGCAGGCAGATTTAGGAAGAGGCTGTTGCAGTAGTCTAGCCTAGAGAGAATCAGAGCTCTGGAGACAGTGAGCTTCTGAGGGAAGGAGAGGAAAGGAAGAATACCTCTGAGGAGGTGCAGCTGGTAGTGTGACTTCTTAGAGACGTCAGTCATGTGAGGAGAGAAGGAGAGTGTGGAATTGAAGATGATCCCAAGTTTTTTTAGCCTCACAGGTGGAAGCAGGAAGAGTCCCCTCTGGCTCCTCCAAGGGGTTCCAGTCAGCTTCTATGTCTCCTGGTCCTTGTCTCCAATGCAAGATTTGGGGCCTCTCTGCTTGGGTGTTTCTTGAAAGGGTTCAGCAGCAGGTTACTTCTCTGAATAAGTGGGAAAAGCCCAGTTCTGATGCAAACTGGTTTACTTGCAGGGCAAATGATATGAAATGATATGTTAACATGCTTAATAACCAGAGGTTTCTAAGTGCAAACCCGGGGATCGAACCTGTTGTGCTCCGTGTCATCTTGCTTTCAAGGCGAGCATGTTGCCCCTGAGCTATCCTCCCGGGCGTGACTGTGATGCTGGAAATGCATCGGAGGGACAGGGCCTCCGTATCCTTGTCCTTTATTGCCTTATCGTGTATGTTCTGTCTTATTTTCTGTGCAGGAGTTCATGTGGGACTCCTGGTGGTGCGGCTCTTTCTCTTTTTGGTCGTGGTGAACAGACCCTTGGGATAGCCTTATGGCACCCATGGGTAGGAGTATAAGCCTGTACTCCTAGTTATGTTTTTGAGCACTTGTGTGTGGCCCACTGAGTAGAGTATGGGCTGGTGGCAGCTCCATGCTGAATTTGACAGGTGCTCTGAGTATCCTCCATTTAGGGATGCCCAGGCCCTGCCATTGGAATCAGTTGATTCCTGATAGGAAACAAGATGTCCCCTGTGGCCTCTTGCTTTCTATTGCCTGTTACTGTCATGGCCACAGGCCCCATAAAACAAAAACCACACCATCTAGTGATGGGGGCAATGGGTCACTTGACTCACTTATGTCCCTTTGGGACCCATAAACACAGGGGCCCTGGCTGGACACAGTCCTGGTGTCTTTGGCATATAGAGATGCAAGCAGGAACACTTTATTTCAGTGCAGGAGTGATTATACTTTATTTTTGTGCAGGAGTGCTTTTATTTTACAAGAACTATGAGCTGATACATCCTCATGTGCTGACTCATCGGGTTTGGCTCCCCAGGCCTGGTCTTCATGTGCTTACTCATCTGGTGTGGCAGGGTGTGGCAGGCAGGCTGAACCTGGTTGGTGTGGCGTCAGAAGCTCAGCTATATAAGCTGCTCCATCCTTAAGGCTGGTGCTTCGTGTTACTGTGCACTCGCATGCAACATGACCCTCACCGCCGCTTGGAAAAGTTTACTTACCTTTACCAGGCGCTCTCCTGCAAACTCACCTCCAGGAAACCGGTGCTTCATTGCATCATCTGCAGACTCATCTCCTGACATCCAGTGACCTTGATCCCGACGCCGCAGCACTTCACTCCGCATCCAACGAACTCAGACTCTATGAAGAAGAAGAAAGACAAGGTTAGAACATCCATCCTATGGCCATGCCGCATTTGAACCCTGCGCGTCCCCTAGTTAACAATTTACCAGCTACTGTACAACTGCAGCTTCGTTCGTCGTTCCCTCCGGTTGCCACCTCAAGCTCCCCAGCTTCTGTCAGGCTTGCAACATCACCTGCAAGGGAAGAAAGCAAAAGAGCAAACATCAAAAGTGGAATGGACAGCAATACAAGACAACAAACTTTACAATACAACAAAAACAGCCGATGAAAGACAAAGGCAAACAGGAACACTTACCTGAAGTATAGTGGCTTAGTCGCAGCAGGACTGGACTACCACGTGCAAGGGACCAGTGAAGGAACTCGGTCCAGATCATACAAGCGCCCCTGCCAGAAAACAGCAGGACGGAGTGCTCACCAAAACTAATCAACAGGTGAGCTTTCCAGGAACAGTGCATCCCACGGATACCACGGTTTGGGAGAAGGGTTCGGTAAGGGGATCAGGCACACAAGCTGGCATACTCAAGTCCCCTATTCTCCATGCAGGTGCAGTCCCGAGCAGAATCATCTATTACCACCAGTCACCACATAAGCGCAGAGGGCAAAGTTGGACATGAGCGACCTCACCCCTGGGAGGGCTGCAACCATGCCCCAATACCTCCACAGAGACCAGGTGAGCGTAACAGTTACCTTACTTTTCCCGAAGTCCCGGGAAGCCCTGACTCTGTCCCTTGCCCCTGGCTGGAGTGTGTGACAAACACACATTCCGTGTTATGGGTGTCTAGTATCTGGTGTTTGACACAATGACTGAAACAGCCCTGCCCGAAACTGATATGAATGCAGTGTGTAGTGCTGAATGGCAGAGTGCGTGTCCGAATCCACATTCTATGTTGTGAGTGTCTGGATGGAGAAGAATGGCCTGAATGCACTGTGAGCCGATTGGCTGCCTGACTGCCTGAATGCCCTTCTGAATGATTGGTTGCCTGAGTGTGACTCAGCAGAGTGAATGGGAGATCAACAGTGTATCTGGGGGTCTCTCACTGCTAGAAATCATTCAGAAGCTGAATTTGAAACTGATGCTTAACTTTGAAGCCCACTGCAAGAAAAACTGCTGCTGCTGTCCTTCGCTAATCTGAAAGCTGCTGTGCCTTCAAGGAACTGATCCAAGAGAGGACCTGGCTAGGAGACCTCTTCCCGAGCTACGAGGGACCATCGTGCACCAGCTGATCTTTGCCAAATCTCTCTGGTAGACAGACTTACGAAAGGCTGCCAACCGGAGAAGGGGACTGCTGATGAGAACGAAGAGAAGCACTGGACAGCCGTGCACCATCGCCAGCCACCGTCGCCGACCGGTGCTGCAGTGCTCCATTTGCCTAAAACATTGAAGCAGGACTCCCTTGCTCATCCTCGTCGACCGCTTTCGTCCTGCCGGAGAAAGTCAAGGCCGCCGACAACCGAGAAGAATCAGCCAGTGGGTTTCCTGCCACCCGAAGACCGCTGAGGCTCCTTCGACACCCCGACATCGAACTCTGCTATTCCAGGTACATTGGGGATGTCGAATTATTTAGAAGGAACTAAGACTCTTGTGAACAATGACAGGGCTGGTATGATATATCTTTAGTTACAGGTTGCCCAAGTGGGGGATCCTCGTACAGAATTGTGCCTGGTGGTAGGGGATGAGTATTCTGCCTATTGTTCTCACCAACTGCTTTTCCTCCAATATCTACCGTTGGTTCTCTTTATTACTTGATTTGTGTGACATTTAAACTAAGTACAGTTTATGCACTTTAAATCTGATAGTAAGTGTGGTACCATGTAAACCTGTGTATATATTTTCCATTGTAGATTAACTGAGCACAAAGTGACCTATTGCGATTGTGTATATATGCTTCAACATTAATTATATAAAGACTGTGTTTTGTGGGTGCTTGGGGACTACACTCTACTTAAGAACCAGCCCGCATCACCTCCTGGGAGCTAAGCCTTGGTTGCTCCACCATGATACCAATAATAGAGAATCTTGCCTGGGGTTCTCTGTGCCTCTCCTCTGACATATAGAGAGCAGGAGTACAGACACCCCCCTACAGTATTAACAGTGACATCACAAACGTGTCATAATTCCCGCAAAAAAGATTAGTTGGTTTTCTCTACCTACCTCCCAACTGTGTGTTGATAGGACAAAGAGATTAGGGGTGTGAGTTAGGAAAGCTGTGGGAGGAGAAAGCTTTGTCATCTCAAACTGACATGTGGGCTTGGCCTGTTTAAACTCTGAAAACCCGTCAACATGGCAAGTACCATCATTTTTCAAATCTTTACATGTATGGATATATTTTTAAGAACTACATTTTAAGGCAAATCAGATGATGCTAATCTGAAGTCGGCACGCCCTTCCTATGCAGAGATACGTTTTTTCTTTGTTCACACAGGAGCCTTATCAGTGAAAAATATGCCAGTTCATAGTTCCCATGTTAATTTTGTCCTTCACCCTCACACCAACTTTCAAATCTCTCGGAATCAAGGGAAGGCCCAAATCAAGTTTTCATTAATAACTTCTGTTATGTTAATCATTTAAAAATCATTTTGGTGTGGTTCAAAGGGGGTTATTGTCACCTTTAATAAAAGTCTGGCATGACCTTTGTGGTATATACACCGCCATTTTTATGCAATAATATGTATTTTTCCATTAACTAAACTCCAGCATTTATTTTGTTCTCTTAAGTGACTTAAGCAAGTGATCAGCCAGAGGCTGCCTGATGTTTATCTTCGCCTGTCCCTTCATGGCCTTGTAATGGCCCTGACTGCAACTCTAATGTACATTTCATGGGAGTTGTGACCTCAAGGTCACTGCTGCTGAAAGAACAGGCATGGCTTTAGCTGTTTCCACTGTGGTTTAAATCTAGGCAATTTCTTTCTTTCTATTTTGTGAAGCAATGGACCTGATTGATGGCTGACAACCAGACCTCCCACGCCAGGACCAACAGAGGAAAGGTCTTGGATGTTAGGTTTCATTTTCAGGTGAAAATGCCCATCTGCATGTCAAATTCTTCAAGAAACGGCTTTTAAACTGACACAGAATGCATTTTACATAACTAGGCTTTATATCCATGTGTAATGTACTCCTTTAATCTCCCAGCTGCAAAAGACATGAGTATCACTTCTGGATTGTCCATATCTATAGGGCAGTTATATGAGAAAACCATGTTCAAACTCTTAAAGTCTAGTGGGCACTTCTCTCTGCATACTGTCATTTGGATGAGGAGAAAGGAAGTTCTTTTGTTTCTTATAATTGCAATAAGCTTGGTTTCACTTGAGATTACTGGAGCACAGTTTGGTATTTCATTGAAGATAATGTACATACTGCTATCTGTCTCTTTAAGTAAAAGTGCAGCTCTCCATAGATTTAGTAAAACAGCATTTTCAGCCACATGTCTTTCTTTTCCTTGCTGGAATGCACTGTGCATATCTTTGCACTTTTGAGATTTAAGCCCACTTTCCTTGCTTTGAGATTTAGGTCTGTTTTTAGTTCAATAGGCCTCATGTCTGACAACACCATTTCTGTGCTGGCTTTAGACTTCAATGGGACTTTACAAATCACTCTGGCCTCTTTATTTCTGGCATTCAGGGGCTATATTTCACCCCACATCTCAGGCTTGAGGTAGGGAGTTCAATTGTTTAACTGCAATGGAAGGGAAGCTGGAGCCACCCACTTTGGAACGTTTGAGTCTAGGCTATACCAACCGACATGAGTATGGCGTTCTAGTGGGTCTGGACGAGGCAGAGTTGGTAGTTTTCTGGGATAGGTAGGGCTGGGCAGATCTGGAGATACACCTGTGGATGATAGAGAGAGTCTTCAACAGGATCATTTCTTTTATTGGGAGCCAGTGAGCAGCCATCCTGGCAGCCGAGATGTGTTCCCTTTTGGGAATGTTTAAGGCTGCTCTAAGGGCATTGTTATGGATCGTCTGGAGTTTCTGGATGTTCTGTGGAGAAGTGCCGAGAAAGAGTGCATTGCAGTAATCTAGCCTAGCACCTACCACTGACTGTGCGATAGTTAGACAGCTATCCGTCAATAGGAAAGGTCTGGCAGTATCTAAAAATTTGGTTGTGTATGCTGCTGATGAAACTGTTGATGGACCAGTGAGGAGGAGCTCTGTCTTCTCGTCATTTAGGCATAGGCCATGTGTTGCCATCCAGGCCTGGATGGTCGAATAGGCGCAGTTCAGGGTGTCAACGTCTTTGGGATAATTGCCAGATATGGTAGGAGAATTTGGTGTCATCGGCATAGTCATTGTATGCTATGCCGAGGGTGTCCAAGCAGTCAAAGAGTGGTTTCCTAAATATATTACAGAGCATGGGAGAGACACAAGATACCTGTGGCGCTGCACATTTGATTGGGACTGGCAGGGCACAAGCTTTTTCCGAGAAGTCCCTCATAGTTCTCCCTTCTAGAAAGCAGGTGATCCAGATCGCAGCTTCAGGTCAAAATGATGCAGAGGTGGTCGTATAGTGGTAGAGTATCTTGCGGTCGACCAGGTCGAATGCTGCGGACAGGTCCAGAAGGAGAAGCAGAGTAGATTTCCCTTCATCCTGGATCTCATCAATCTATTTTTTTACGTCTAGGAGTGCTGATTCTGTGCTGTGTCCTAGACAAAAACCCGACTGTCGAACTCCTAGGATGTGATTAGATTCAAGGTGGTGCTGAATTTGAACATAGGCTGCTCTATAAAGTTCTTGAAGGAAAGGGGCTGTGGTGATGGGCCTATAGTTGTTGGGGAGAGCAGGGTTCAAGGATACTTTTTTTAGCAGAGGGAGTACCCAGGCTTTCTTGAGGCTAGGTGGGACTGCGCATGCTTCAAAGAAGGCATTGATAAAGGCTGTAATGAATGGGCATCATTTTTCTGCACAGTCTTTGATGAAGTTGACAGGGAATACATCACTTTTACATCTTGAGGGTTTAACACCCTTTAGTATGTGTAGTGATTCCAGTTCTGTGACGTTATGGAAGCAGAGTGGTGGAATGTTGAGGTTAATGTGTGTCAGAAATGATCTGTTGCAGAGGTTTCAGAGTGGCGTGTTTTAAGAAAATCTTTTCATCAAGTTTGGATAGTGGTATACCATTCTTTGCCTTTTGTGAGTGTAGAGGGAGGAGTGATTGGAGTTTCTAGCTCCTTCATGATGCTGAAGAGCTCTTCTGTGTCAGATTTTGCGTTGGCAATTCTGGCATTAAAGGTAGAGGCTTTAGCATGAATAATGGCTGATTTGTACAGTTTGGCCGCCTTTGTGAAGGCTGACTTTTTGCCTGAGAGGGCCTTTTTTTCCAAGCGGTTTCCGTGAGCCTTTTTTTTGCTCAGAGATCAAGGAGATTGGGACTTAACCAGGCATTGAGGTGTCCTGAAGGTTTGGATTTTTTAGGTGCAGGGGGCGATGAAGTTAACTGCGATAGTTGATGTTGAGGAATAGAGATTTTCTAGGGTGTTAGGATCTAGTGAATAGTCGTGCACTTGCCTGAGTACGTCCAGGTGGGGTAGGATGTGCTCCTTGGTCAATTTACGAGAGCTGGGGTCCATATCTCGGGAGGATGGCTCAGGGGCAACGCGCTTGCCTTGGAAACAAGAGGACGCGGAGCAACACAGGTTTGTTCCCTGGGTCCGTGCTTAGAAACCTATGGGTATTAAGCGTATTATAAATAACCAATCATAATCATAGTTGGAGTTAGTGGTATGGTAGTAAGTTTGGATTAGTAGAAAAGAAGGATGGTGAAGGTGATGATGTGGGGGTTATACCAGGGACGCGGAGCATTCGATCTGATGGTAATAGTGCAGTTGAGGTCTGCGACCCAGTCCTAAGTGCCGCCTTCGACAAGTGTGGGGGTGTTGAGACATTGGTTAAACCCAAGAGCAGACAGTGAGTCGGGCAGTGGGGTGGCTTGGAGGTCAGTGGAGTCATTGAGGCCCAGATTTAGATTGCCAAGGAGGATGATTCTAGATAAGGGCTTAATCTTGTCAGTTACTAAGTGCAGGGGTTTCCTTTGAAGGTCAGGGTAGGGCCAGGTGGACAGTAGATGAGGTGGAGTGTGATGGTATTGGTGGGGGTCATCTGCAGCTTTATGGAAAGAAGGGCGCACATTTTAATGGAGGTGTTGAGCGGCCCTATATAGAGGTGGCTTTTGGCAATAATGGTGACTCCTTCGCCTCTGGCGTTGTCTCTGTCATTCCTAGGTATGGTGAAGCCTGCAGGGATAGCCAGAGAGAGGGCTGGCCCCAAGGCTGCATGGAGCCAGGGTTCAGTGATGGTGAGAGCGTCAATGTCATCTGTAAAGAGAACGTCATGGACGTCCAGCGCATGGGCTGGTATGGAGCAGGCATTAATCAGAACAAGATTGAGCATGGGCAAAGCTGGCCCAAAGGGCTTACATGCCTTAGTGTTGGGAGGTTGCATTTCCTGTGAGATGTCAATGTCTGGGTTGGGTATAACAGCATTGTAGGCAGAGGAGCTTTGGCCGGCACCTTTGGGTACGGGGCATGCTTTAACCCTTTCTAGGCTGGGATGGTCAGGCACTGTGCTGGTAGTCAGGGTGGGAGGGCAGGTGGCTGTCTTTGCATGATGGTTGGTATTGCAGGTGTAAGCATATGTATTTACTGCAGTATTGAGAAGTGCAGGGCCATCAAAATCATTCAAAGTTGAGTTGTTCATCATAGTCAACGAGTTCATCAGCCCTGGGCAAATGGTGAGCATCCGTCTTGGTGACTACATTGACCCCTCTGTAGTCCACACAGAACCTCCAATCTGTGGTACCTGCCGGGGAACTGGCCTTGGGAACAAGGACCCCTGGGCTGGACCATGGACTGGTTGAGGGTTCAATGACACCCAAATATAACATCTTGGCAACCTCTGCCTGGATGTGGTTCTTTACTCTGTCTGGCATCCTGTAGCATCTGATCTTAACAGGTACACTGTCACAGTGTCTAAGACATCCCTGCACCATTTGGGGAGGCTTGGTGTCAGTGAAAACAGAGGGGAAAATATCTGGAGCAAAGCCCTGCAGGCCATCTGCTGCTCTGGTGTCGGATCTGAGCCATCCTGGGGATTGCTGTGCAGCAAGTCATGAAGGGGCTCACTCTTATCCTTGTCTTGCCCTTAAGCTATCAGGAGACATGAAACTTCCTCTCTTCGGTGGTAATGATTCAGCCTGTTGATATGGAAGACCTAAGGGGCTACCCCAGGGATACCCATGTCAACCAGGTAGTTAGCCTCGCCCATCTTGGGTATTATCCTGAAGGGTCCAGTCCACTTGTTTGCCAAAGCTCTGGGATTTGTTGGCTCCATAACAAGGATCTCCTGGCCAGGATTACAGTCCACCTGTGAGGCCTTGAGGTCATGCCAGTACTTATTCAGCTCCTGGCTGGCCTGGACATATTCTGATGCCTGGCCCATCATCTGTGCCATCCTCCTCCTGAGACCTAGTACATAGTCTCCCACATGCTTGGTAGGACATGGAGGGGTGGCTTTCAAGTCTTCTCTAACTACGGTAAGGGCCCCCCTCACAGGATGTCTAAAGAGGAGCTTGAAGTGGTGGTATCCAACACCCTCCTGAGGCACCTATCTATAGGCAAACATCAACATGGCAGTAGGAAGTCCCTATTTCCTCCTCAGGGGCTCTTCCAAAGCACCCAGCATGCTTTTGAGAGTGTTATTAAATCTCTCAACCAGACCATTGATCTGGGGGTGACAGGGTGTAGCAAACTTGAAGGTCACCCCTCAATCCCTCCACATTGCCTGCATATAGCTGGACATAAAAAATGGTTCCACTGTTAGAGACTACCTGTTTAGAAAACCCCACTCTGCTGAATATGCCAAGGAGGGTCCTAGCAACCACCTTGACAGTATTAATCCAAAGGGGTATAGCCTTAGGGTACCTGATGGAATCATCAACCAGAACCAGGATGAACTGACAATGTTGATGCCAACCCTCTCAAAGGATGTGCCAACCACTGGTAAAGGCTGCAGTGGGGAAATGATGCTGCCTCCAATCTTACCAGATGGCTGACAAGTGGGGCAGGTCTTGCAGAGTAAGCTTCCCCTTCTATCCCCATCTTGGGCCAGTAATGGTGGGCTGAGTGTCTTTGCTTGGTCTTCTTAGTGCCAGGATGACAAGTTAGAGGCACCTCATGAGCCAACTGCAGAAGGAAGGTCCTGTAGATATTGGGTACAACCAACCTTTTTAACAGCACTAGGTCCTGGCTCAGTGGGCTCACTGTAAAGGAGCTTACCCTCCCAATAAATCTTAAAGGACCTAGGCACTCCACCTTGTGCCTGGTCTGTGGCCTATCCCCTCAGACCCTCAAGAGAGTGCAGCTCTCTCTTGGCATTACATAAATCCACCCTAGAGGTCCCACCTTCAGCCAACAGCTCAGGCTTATCCTCTGTGGTCAGTATCTCTCCTTGAGGAGGGTTCTCTGGCTCTTCTCCCTCAGGAGTTGATTCTAAGTATCACCACCAGGCCAGTCCCTCAGGAACTTGGTCCGCAGTTGGTGCTGCTGATGCAGGTAGAGAAGGGGCCCCCTTCACAGAGGTGGCCTTCATGCTCTTCCTGGTTGCGTTGCTCTTCCTAGTTGCTTTGGGTTTCCCCTTTGCCTTGGGTAAGTGACTATCAGTTAGACCAGTCCCCAACTCAGCTAGGTCAATATCCAGGAGCACCTGGGCAGGCACATGTTCCTGTGTGATCACAGGAATCATTGCTGTCTTATTATCCATTTGGAATGGTAACTATGGCTACAGCTGAGAGTTTGGGGGGCACACCAGCGTACCCAGTGGTTCTTGGAGGATCAATTATATAGTCTTCTTCCTTAAGCAGTGTCCTATCCACCACTTTCATGCTAGCCCCTGTGCCTCTCAAGCCAGTGGAAGGTTGGCCATTAATGAGAGCACATCTAAAAATATTTGAGTGTTCAGTGGGATGCAACCCAGTACTTCTGAGTACTGGTCCCAGGCCCCAGGGGAAACTAATGTGGTCTCTGCAGGATCACCTGATGTGATGCTTGGAGAGTAGGTGAAGACAGTGGGTTCCACCTCAGGTATAGAGCAAGGTTAAGTCAGGCCGACAGCCTGGACAGCAGGTACCTTCAATACACTTGGGCTCACCATTCCTGTGTTTCTGGGCTCCACACTCCCAACAAGTGTGAGGGACACTATAAAACTGGACTAGGACCACTGGTAGTATGCTTTACAGCAGGGGGACAATCACTCTTACTCACACCCCCAAGAGACTTATCCCCACTGGATTTGTGGACCTTAGAGGAGTGATGTTTAGATGTATTTGAATGTGGCTACTTATTGGACTCATCAGGTTTCTGAGAGGTCCCTCTCTTCTTGTCCTTATCCTTCCCACTGGGATCCTTGGGGGACACTCTGTGGGAGACCCATTTGTCAGCCAGCTCGACTAACTTAAAAGGGTCTATGATATTCTGGTCAGCAATGCACTGACGCAGCTCTGGTGAACAAGCCTCAGTAAATGTTAAAAAACAAGAGGTGGGACAAAGCAACAGATGTTTTCACCTTGTAACCATCAATCCACCCCATCATGTTCATATGTGGAGCATTCACCCAGTCAATCCAAGACATAGCTTCTTTCTTTTTATGTGTCATACCAAACCTGACGATCAAAGCAGCTTTCATACACTCATACTGACTCATTTGGTGGCAGAAGACTTGATGCTTGCAATTGTTCTAGCTGTACTTTCTACTTTGGCTTTCTACAGCTGAATACCTTGCTTTCAGTGTCTTTGTCTTTAAGCATTACTTGTGTCAATCCCTCCTAACTCAGATTCTGTTTGTAGCTCCTTATACTGAAAGGCTAACTTTTCTCTTTGTAGCTCCAACTTCAATAATTGGGGTCTCAGGACATCCCCCTGAAGAACAGTGCTGTGTTTTTAATAGAAATGGCATGAGAGGTGGCAGTCCTAATGGTAGACTCTATAATATCCTCAAGGGCATGGTCCCCATTAGAACCCTCCCCAATTTCATCAGGAATATCAGAATCTGCATGGTAATCGACTACAGCAGCTAACATCTCTGCCCTGGACCAATCCTCAAAGTTGTTCTGACTTGAGTGTCGTGTAGACCGTTGAAACCTCCGTCCTCAAGTGACGCACAGGGGAACTAAAAGAAACCCGCTGTGCGACCTTTGGGGCCACAGGTGGGAGATGTTACTTCCCGGATCCACGGAACCTCTGGAACACCAAGGCTGCTGTCAAAAAGAACGAGGTTAAGTACAAGGCAATTACAGTATATAATCACGATAACCAAAGAATCTGAATAGCCTTACCTATCCGGTGTTTGGAAAACCCAGGAAACCTAGGAGGGAGGTTCGAGACTCAGATGAGGCGGTCCCTATAACATGAGGACCGCAGACAAGTGTGGATGCAGGATGAACCACCTGTAAGACTGAAGGCGTGACTTGAATCCCAAAAAGGAAATGACGTAGAAGTTCAACAAGGTACCAAGGATGATCCGAAGGCAAGTCAGGTTCGTGTCCGAAATCCAGCAACAGGTAAACAGTTCCAAGCAAAAGTACAAAAGGGTAATCCGAAGGAGTCCACGAGAGAGTTCCAAGATCAAGGTAAACCAGAAAAGCAAACCAAAACGTAACGCCAAACAGGGTCTGAAGACAGCTGAGAAGCAATGAATGTTCCGTGTCTCAAGCCTTCTATACTGTGCGTTTCGGGGTCATGTGACATCCACCAAGGTCACGTGAGGAACGCCACTCTGGATCACGTGATCGGCGTGGAGATGTAACGCTGCCCCTTCTGCTGTATGTTCTCCATGGCAACTGCCAGTGCAGGAAGGGTTGCAATCGAGCCCGTACACCACACCTGGTACGGAGCTTTCGGTCCTTTGGGTAAACCGAATCACATGAGCCTCGAACCCTGAAAGGAGGTGTTGGTGAAATGTGAGCAGTATTCTGGTGTGCAGTGGATCGGTGTGCAGAGGATCGCCTAACAAAAGTCTAAATCTCTCACTTCACAAGCATCTTGTAGAGCTTCCAAGCGCTTTCTGGCTAGTTTACCATTAGCAATAGGCTCCATTATTTGTAGTGATGTCTTTTCAGTATATGCAACAAAATCTTTCTAGTGTAGATATTTTGTAGGAGGCAAGGTTAAAAACTGTGTTCTAAAACCAGTGATCCCACTGCTCTGCCTCCATGTTAAAGACTGGAGGGGGGTTGCCTGTGATACTACCCACTATGGTTGAGGTAGAGGCACAGAGGCACCCTTGCCAGGGCTCTCAAATGGTAGTAGTCGACAAGCAACCAAGGCTGAGACTCACAGGAAGGTATGTAGGCTGGTTCTTAAGTACAATGAACCCCCATATACCCGCCAAGGAATGTCTACACACTATGTTATGCACTACCCAAGTTCTTTTATTAAATAGCATAAGATGTAGGTGGTTATATACCAATAAATAGGACTCACTTTGTACTCAAGATTCTCTACTTAGCTTCAGTAATAATGCACCAACTGGTAATGGTCCTAGAAATGTAATAAGATTATTAAACACTGTTTAACTCCATAAGCATACATGTAGAAATGTAAGCAGCACTTTAAGATACTGGCAGAATACTTTCTTTAGTGTCAAGATGCAATTCTGAGTGAAGATCCCCCCACCAGGGGATCCTGTAGGAAACTGTAAGTTATACTTTGCTTTTATGTTAATGGCCAGTCCTTATATATGTTTATTAATTGTCAGATGTTTTCTCTACAGGTCCTACCACCACAAAGGGCCTGGGATGCAACAGTGGAGCCAAGACCAAGTTGAACCTGAGACCCCTAGATAGACCCCTGCTGGAGGAAGCCCCTCTTCCTCATCACAGTATACCTTGGGTGACTTGGAAGCCTAAGTGGTGGAGTCTCTCCACTTTACTCGATGATGCCCCTCGAGGATGAACCCCTTCTGTTACAAGAAGTCACTGGGTCGTTGCTGTCGAGCAGGAGAGGGGAACTCAGAAGTATCTGAAAGGCTACAGTGGTGGTCTGTCACAGTAGTCTCATTGGTTGTTTGCTTCTTGGGCTGTGGATGTTCCACAAAGATGAAACTCACTGTGGACCTTGAAAAGGCTTGGGAGGTGAGGGTGAATCCTTTTATTTCTGTCAATGATCTTCAGTGGTGGGTGCAGTGACAGAATTAGGTGTCAGGTTTTGTCAGTTTGCCGTTTTCCGTGGTTTGCTACTTTGATGCTGCAGCACGGATGACAGGATGGCTTCTGGCAACTTGGACTCGAGAAATTGACTTCTCTGCAGGCTACCACCAAGTATGGACCTTTATGATTTTTTCCTCAGTGCAGGAAACCCACCGCCGGGCACTTCTCTGCTGAAGGCAACACTGAACTTCCTCAGCCATGGAAAAGTGGACAGATGTCGGGTGGGCAGTACTACTTGAAGATTTCTTCAGTTGTTTGGATGTTTGTAAGATCCGGGTGTCAAGCAGCACTATGCCAGGGTGCCCCCTTTTCTGAGTGATACACTGCGGTCTGGATTTCTAATGGTCACAGACAACCTCCACATCCTGGACAATTCTGATGGTCTTCTTGGACACAAGATGTCCTGTTTCCCTTCTTATGGACCAACGAAGATACCACCGCAGGATGACAGTCTCACAGGACAGGCTTCCAGGACACTTCTGGTGAAGAACAGCAATTGCATGAGGTCCCCTCGTAGTCCTTGAATCACCACAGCATGTTTTGGATTCAATGAAGAGTTGCAACAGCAGAACCTCTTCCTCCAGCTGGATTCAGGATACAGGCTTCCAGGAAAACTCCAAGCTTCTGACACAGAGGTAAGTGAGCGGTCTTCTTATATACACAGATTCCCTCATTCACTCAGGCTGAGCTGAACTCAGTTAGCCAATCACACACTAGTGCATTCATCGTGCAGCACCCAATCAGGCTCACGGGCAGTCAAGCCATTCCCCCAAACCAAGACACCCAAAACAGTGGATGTGTATTTGGGACACCACCCAGCCTTTCAGAGCACACACTGCATTCATTCAGTTTCAAACAGGGCTGGCTCAGTGGGACCAATGGCATTGTGACACACAACCAAAACCAGACACCCACAACAGAGAATGTGAGTTGACTCATCTTTCCATTCAGCCAGGTCCCATCCCTAGGGTGTACCCAAAACAAGCAGGTAGGCAGAGGGCAGACCCATAGCCATGCATGTACCTTCCACCCAACATCCAATCAAGGGAAGGGAACCAAGCCAGGGCTTCTCTGGTCTTTGAGAAACAGGAAAAAAAGGTTGTTGCAGTAGCCAGGAATCCATTGATTCCTATGGCAGGGCCTGGGTGTCCAAACTGTCCCTACAAAATCAGTATGTAGCTTCCACCAACCCATACCCTGGTATGTGGGACAACACACATGTGTCCAAAAACATCCACTAAGGGTACCAAGGTGTACCATACCTATGTGTGCCATAGGGGTACCCCATGGGTCTTACTCACCAACAATATAAATTGAAGAGCTGCACTGCCAGGGGTCCGAACTGGGCTTCTGTGCAGACAACAAACAGAATGCAAAGACTAGCGGAGTAGTGGGACAAGAGCTAGGATGCCCTGGTCCTCCAAAGCATTTCCAACATCACCCTCCCTTCAAACATTTCTACCTCCCTGTGTCAACCTGTTGGTGCTCCCCACTCATCTATCTCTTCCTGCTGTCCCCCGCTACTCTCTCTATTGTGCTCTGGAAGTCCCCTTCACACTGCAACAAAGTTGTGCAACTAATGGACTACTTTGATTCCCAGCACCAAAATCTGTCATGGTCATCACTGGAACATGACGCCCCCTCCCCGCCATGTCACAACCAAGCTCGCTGCCCTCTACACACACAATACCACCTTCTCTTACTCTCCTCAATTTACTGACAGGGATAGAGGGAGTTGGCCTAGTGGTCTGCAAGTCAAGTATATCCACTGCCATCACCATCCAACCTTTTGTCCACAAGTGCTGCCATTCTACTCCTCACTCCCACACTGCTGATTGTTGTTCTAATCAACATGCCACCTTTCCTCTCAACTCCTTCTTCCTTGTCTAAAAACTCCTTTTAAACTCTGTGGCCCTATCGCAATGATGGGCCTCTTCTACTTGCCTAAAATGTCATGTGCCCAGTATCTTCAATTTGATCAACTTGTCTTTGACCACCGTCTGGCCTCCCTTGACAATGCACTAATGCACATTAATGTTAAATCCCTAGACCGTATCTTTCAATAACCCCCTCACTTTATTGGTACGGTCCATTGACACCTCTCTGCCTGACCACTGCCCCCTGCACTTCAAAGTTTCTGTCACTCCTCCTATTACTCCCCAACCTGACCCATTGCTTACTAAACACACACTCAAACTTGACTCTCTGGCTGTCTACCTAGCTGGGGCCATTTCCCTTATCCTAGCTCTCTTAGCCACAGGCCTCCTCCATCAAAATAAATGTGACATCAACTCTCCTCTCAACTCCCTTTTGACCAGCAACACCCAGTTTGCATTTTTATGCCCTCTTACTTTGCCAACCGCCCTGGATAAACTCAAGGATTCACCAACTCAAGATGACGATGCAACTATATCTATGCATTTGACAGAAGTCCTGCTTCCCTTCATCCCTAGCCTCCTACAAGGATTCCCTCGCCAGTGACTCTACTGCCTTGGCTGCTGCAATGTCAAGCTGCATAAAAAACCTAATTTCTCCCGTACGGTTCAGGGCAAGCTTCCCCCACCAGACCGTGCTCTATCTTCTCTCTCTCTCTGCCAACCACTCCACACTTTAATTCTCCAAAATCTGCTTGATCAGAGGCACCTTAAGTGCCCTACCATCTCTGCCCAACCCGCCCTCATTCTCCCCAATGCCCTACATCCCCATTTGATCCACCTATGCCTCTTTTTTGCCCACCAATCCAACCAAACCATCTGTTCTCCTATGGGTCCCTTGCACTGCAAACAATAAAGGAACTTGCACCTCTCACTTACCAGTGGGGCCTTCTCTGCCTGCTTCAAAATAGCCACCATGCTACCTAAGCTATATAAAATCACTGCTGACCCCAACAAAATTCACAATTACCAGCCGGCCTCCCCTCGTACACAGTTCTCTAAGGTTCTGGAACATGTGGTAATCAATAGGAGGACCAATTATCTGGAGGCCAACAAATTCTGCTAAACTCTTCGATCCATGTTCTGCAGCAGACTCTCCATGGAAACCGCAGTGGCCCATGTCTCTCCTCTGTCAACCACCTTAATGTGTGCTCACTCTCGAACTTTCCATTCCTCTTCCAACTCCTCCCCTTAGTCTGCACCTCTACCCATGGGCTCGCCCTGTCCTAGATCTATTTTCCGATCCTTATCTGCTTTCACCCTTCAATATAATGCCCTACATAAAGACACTTTCCCTCATCCTCCCTCTTCAGCCACTTGTTTTGTCCCATTCACCTTTAGTTCCCCCAATGCTGGAACTCCCTCACTCCAGACATAAAAAAGAACTATCCTCCTAGCATTCGAATTTGCCCTCAAAGAGCCTCCTTCACCCACGAGGGTATACCTGCCCTAATCCTCCTCAACACCCTTCTCCATAGCCTCCCTTATCTGCCATCTTCATTTCACCCAAATGTACAAAAATGTGCATAATTGTAAACGTATTAATTTAATCAAACTGAAAATGGGAACAACGGTACATAATTGTAAACGTAGGGACTTTATCAAACTGTAAATGAATGAACATGTTTGTGTGACTAAAGACAAGAACGTTCAATTACAAGAAGACGGAGCTTTCGTTCTTTGAAGAACCAGGAAAGGGGATTGCACCTCATTTTATCCGCAGGCATCGAACGCTTTGCATCTGCCCTCCCTCCCAACGATCACTTGCTTACTTCTCCCCGTCCTTCCGTAAGAGGGTTGCCCTCCTGTTACAGCAGTGGGCCCGATTCATGGCACATTTGCCTGCTTCAAAGTTAATTTGCACTGCTGAAAGGGGACTTTGCACTGCCGACACATACCCTGATTCATGGAACCATGCAAAGTGCATTTTTTGCAGGGCAAAGTCACTTTGTACTGCAAAAATGACTATGATTTTGCCCGAACTTGGCACTGCAAAAGTACACTTTGCACAGTTCCATGAATTAGGGTTTGTGTCGGCAGTGCAAAGTCACTTTTGAGCAGTGCAAATTCACTTTGATGCAGGCAAATATTCCATGAATATCGCTCCATGGACAAAAATATAAACATTTATAAAAAAAAATATATAAAATATATTAAAAATATAAAAATATAAAAAGCGCTTGGAAGTGGCTGTAGAGTGTCCGATGGCGGGGGAGGTGAGGGCTGCATAAACACCTAAATAAGTAAATGAAATATGCACGCCTAGTTATTTTCCCATGTATGTGCATTTTGTGTGTGTGCACTGTGTCTGTTTAAGAACGATGCCTTGTTATGTATTGTGTTCATGGGTTCACGCCTGTCTTGCATGCCCACATTCTTATTGAGGCGCCCTAGCAGAGGAATTCAATAGCGCCTACATCCAGTTTATTGGCACTACATGTATGTTTCAATTCTGGCTGAACGTTAGTGATTTCAAGTGCACACTTTTGTGGCTTAACTGTGTTGATCCGCATTTGATAAGTAAAAACATTTAAGAAACAAATTAACAAAAACATATTAAGCTAATACGTCCAATCAGCTGAATGCTTCACACGTTTGTCCTGCTTGTATTTGTGTTTCTTTACCTGCAAAATACATGGTTAAGGGAACCTGTTCACTTCATCTTTACTGCCATGGCAGTGGGGGCCAGGGAACAGTGTAGGGTTCTGGAGGTTTGTGGGGAAGGTTGATACAATTTAACGCTCCCTCAGAGCATGTCATGCACGGACTGGACCCCACGCGGCTGCACTCTGAAGGAATGCACGCCTGCTGGCTGACTGTGTGTCTGTCAGAGCAGCACGTCGCCCAGGCAGGCACAGGCTAAAGTGCTTCCGGAAAAAAAATGCATACGATAACCAGGCCCTTCCGATTCAGTGGGCTCCTACTGCACGCTCACTTGTCAATGTAAGTAGCTGCTACTGTTACATCTGAAACGCAAAGGTAATTGTGTTTTCCCAGCACCTGCAGTGAGGGTAATGAGTGACAGCGTGCCTCAGTGTCCCGAAGTGTTCTGGGAAGGCTTTCAGAGCAGTAAGCAAGCGGTAAGTCAGCGAGGGTCAGAAAGAGGTTAAAGAAAAGCACATCTATGAGTACCTGAAAACTTAACTGCATGTGCAAGTGCAAGACACGTTTTCTTTGTTCATTAACGCAAATCTGATGAAGAAAACGGATTTCAATCACTAAGTATTGGGCACAATAAGTAGGGCTGATAAACACAGCAATATAGAGGACATTCTGCTTGACCTATAGCACTACTGGTTTTATCCAGTAGTGGTATATCATTTCTAACAATAAAAGAAAGTTGCACATGTTAAAAAAAAACACCAGCTGAAATCAGCAGAGATAAATAGCCAGTTCCGAGATACAACTCAAACCAGTAATGTCTCTAGCCATTCTGTGGGTGCACAGCCATCCCACAGGCCAGCAGAGCAGACTAGATCCAGTATTAAACATTTGTAGCTGAACTGGCATTTTCTTTGGGGCATTCCTATCTTATTGGAACTCAAATACAACAATGTCTAGGGCTACTTGTTCCATGTTTTAGGGTAAATAAAAAAGATGTATAAATGAATAACTAAATCATGCAAATTAATGGTTTCGTTGTTTTACTTAATCCAGAGAGCCTTTTTCTAATACGCGATACTTCACTCCATTCTCACAAAATAAAATACAAGATTGCATGGGGATATTTGAAGAACTATGGAAGGACAGTTTCTCTTAAGATGTTGAATCTGACCTGGTTGCCTGAGATCCGTGGCCTGGAATCCCCTGGTTCTTCGGCTGCCCGTCCTATCACTGCAAAGCTATCAGCCCGCCAGTATCTGACTTCTGCTCCTGCCGTTCAGGTGAGGTCAGACCCCTGACATCCTTTCCTGGCATCAAGTGGAAACGTCAGTGTTTCATAAGCTGGGCAGTGGCCTCCGTCACTGCGGCACCCCGAAAGCCCGCCTCCCTGGCACTCCTCTTAGAGGAACATGGACTCAGGAGGAATAGGGGGAGGGGATGCTCTCACGGCAACTGGGACCCCCACGTTCCGTCATGGGGGTAAAATGGCTTGGGCCCTCCTGAAACTATCCCCGGCGCTCCATTCTCTTGCCCAGCGCGCGCCATCACTTGTCACAGCAAGAAGCAGAGAGCAAAGAGAATGGACACGCAGTGACGGCTGGGGGTATGCTATTCCAAACAGATCACTTTGCACTTCACGTCTAACCTCTGAGTGCCGCGCATACGTAATTGCAATTAAGTGAGCACTTTTGAGAAAGGCTGTTAACGGACATTTGCTGAGAGTGAAGCACAACGTTTTAGGCCGGAGTAAATATGAAAACGAAAAAGAAAAAAAACGGTAATGTATTTGAAAAAAATATGTTACCTAACAGTGAAATTGTATTTGTTTAGCTCAGCCACTTGATTCTGGATCTGACATGCCATCCCTAAGTCACGTTTAGCTATGCCATTTACATTGATTTTAAATCAAACTGTCATATAAATCTGTCGCTTTAATTTACAAAAATATATAAGCATTCTCCTCTTTGTGACAACCTTTATAGGCCTCCCGTGCATTTGCAATCCTAATGCCGTGACTGCACGATCTGGCACCGTGACTTAGGCCAGACTTAATGGCATGCGGCAGAGCCCTGGAGAGGTTCTCCCCGCCTCTCGGGCTGCCCTTAGCACCACACGCATGGCCCATAGAAGCTCAGAGGAGGCTCCCCTGAGAGGCTGGCCAGACCAACATTTCATCTGTAGTGTCAAGGGCCTGACACATGGCGGCAATAAAAATGCCTATAAAAGATTATTAGTGCAGGGTTTGACAGGAAGTGTTGGGGGTGAGTGACATGTCTTTGTAACTGTTCCCGGTTGTCCGCATTCTATCGTGCTGCATGTTTTGTAAGGGGCGCGACGTTCATTTTTCTTTCACCAATTTCAACTGTCGCACCTGGGTTTGGACCTGTCTGAGATCCTGGCTTCTAAAGGGATTGACGTTTGTGAAAATATCCGGGCATGGCTGTGCCACATTCATGATTCTTGGTATGACTGGCAGGATAAGGGGGGAGCTGCCGGTGGTGCTTTCTGTTTTGGGGCCACTTGGATCATCAATGTCTTAAGCGCATTAACCATCCTGTGAACGGAGGATAGTACAGGGGCAACGCCCTGGTCTTGAAGCAAGACCACGCAGAGCAACAGAGCTTTGAATCCTGGATCCACTCTTAGAAACCAAACTCAGGTATGCTATTAGGCTTGTTATAAAAAAAAGAATAAAATAAATCCTGAGCCTCTTGGTGATCATACTCATCATCATCTGAACTGGAGGCGAGGCTGAGGCAGCCATCTCTGATATCCTTCCAAATTTCACAGCAGGCCCGGGATAGGGCGTATGCCTCTGCCACCTGGGCTCCATGGACAAAGCAACATCAGGGAGTTTAGGGCCCCAGCTGCAAGGGACCCCTCGAATTGTCCCAGCAATGGCCTGATTCAAAATGGCTCTCCATCCTGCTGATGAAATGTTTGTGTCATCTTCCTGCCTTAATCCTATGGAAACCTTGGTATTTATGTCTTGGAATGTGGCGGATATCAGTTCCAGACTAGGATATTTGAAATCTTTGTTTTTGCGTGAAGGAATTGATATTGTTTTAATACAGGAATCCTGGGCTATGCAGGACGCAGCTGTAGAGGGATTCACAAACCACTTTTTGTACTGGACCTGAGGGGCCAGAGGGGGTGACACCATGGTGGATTATGTATACTGATCAAGTTCCCTCTCGTGAGCAAAGCTTTCCATTTGGAGTCTTCTCACCCCTGACGGGCGGCTGAGACATGCTGGTGGTCAATTTTTACAAAAGCCCCATGCTCAATTTGGTGAAACGTGCCTTTCAAACTTAACTCTAGCGATGGAGGGTTTGCTGAGCTGGGCGGCCACGAATGAGGTATTTCTCATTTTGGGAGGGGGTTTTAATGCTAAGCTGGCCAGTGAAGTAAGCAACACTGAAGACGATCTGGATGGTATGCCACCTCCTTTAATGAAAGATGCTTGAATTTGTAGGGAGGGGGCTAGGCTCTGGAAGCTTCTTTACAGGCGGTGATTATGTTCTGTCAATGGTCATTGCCAGGGAATGTTACTTTTTTATTCCACATTGGGATGTTCAACCATGATTACCTTTGTGTCCCAGTCAAGTTCTGGAGCCGTGTAAGTGACTTCAGAATACTTTACGATTTAGGTAGTGATCATTTTCCTATCTGGCTCAAAATGAGACTTGAGTGTGCGCCACCTCCTGTGGGCTTGGTCGGCTGTCAGAGAGTGCCTTCTGCTCTACACCGTAGGGTGAAATGGTAATCAGTGGATCCTCAGTGCCCGCACAGTGTTATCGTTAGAAATAACTGGCAGATTTTGGAAAAACTACTCTGTAGGTGTATGGAATGAGGGGCTATTGGGGCAGATTTTGTGTTACCTCTATCTAACCTTTCGGCCAAATTCACTTTGGGGGAGGGCAAAATGAGGGCTAGTCCTCATCCTAGGTGGTTCAACTCAGAATGTGCAAAATTGATGTCCTCTTTGATGAGAATTCTAAAGAATCCTTTATCCACAAAGCTGAAGATAATTGGGGCTCGAGCAGCATACAAGAAAGCCATTGCATGCAGGAAGCAACACATTGAAAGAGAGACATGGTAGGATTGGATTCATTCCTCAGCTTCTAACAATGCTAAGTTATTCTGGGAAATTGTTAGCAAGGGACCTTTCTATACATTTAGTACTAGTGGGCAACCTGTGGTGGTTTCGGAACAGTCACGGGTAGCTCATTAGTCCTCCCTATTTGGCAGTGACTACACTAGTATGCATAGAGACAGTTTGTCTGTCCGAGGCCCCAGATTGACAATTTGTAACACGATAGCTAGTGTTACCTTCAAAGTGGAAGAAGTTGTGTTGGCTATCAAAAATCAAGGCAGCCACAGGGCCCTTGGCACAGACAATGTTTCAGCAAACCTCTTCATGGCACAGCCTGACATGTGGGCTCCTGTTTTGACCCTGGGATTTAAAGCTGTCTGTGCTGGAGGCCCTATTGCCATCTCTTGGTCTTGCGCACTGATTTGCCCAATATATAAAAAGGGAGCAAGGGAGCAGTCAGGGTCTTATAGACCGATCTTCCTGCTAGATTAATCTTTTAAGATCTTGGGATGAGCCATTTTAGAGAGACTTGAGTCCTGGGCTGGGAATGCAAATATCGGTCCACTGGTTGATTTGATGGAGAGATTGCACCTCTCTACAATGGCCTAAGTGAGAAGTGGAGCTGATGGACAATGCATCCCCTCTTTCCAGGTGGAGTGTGGGGTGCATCATGGGTGTGTCCTGGATTCCCTGCTTTTTTGTCTTTACGCTAACAGCCTATACGAACACCTATTGAAATTGTCTTCTGACTTCCCCAGGCTGGGCAATAGACGTCTGCCAGCACTTGCCTATGCTGATGATGTGGTCTTACTTGCCGCACCCCCAGATCATTAAAACCTTTAGTGGGTGACTACTCTGGTTTCATGAATAATCTTGGGCTCAAGATAAATGCTTTGATTGATATAGCACAAACCAAGCTCATAAGCCGTCACAAACCAAGCTCATAAGCCGTGGAGAACTGTACTGCGGGATTAGGGTAGCATTAACAAGCAAGAGTGTCGAGGGGCGGACAGTAACGCAGTGAAATAGCCAGGTTTTATGCTCCTTACAGGAGGAGGGAGTGGAGTGGTCCTGATTGCTATTGGGATGGAATTCCACAGGGCCAGAGCGTAGCAGGATAATGCTTTTTCCTAGTTGTCCCCTTGCTGACCTATCTAGTCTTGAGTATGGCAATGGTCCTAATGCATGTATGTCTTGATCTGCCAGAGGCATATTTATTTTAACAGTATCCTAGATGGTAAGGGTGACCAGTGCAGCTCTCGTAAGGTGGGTAAGATCTGGTCAAACTTGCATGGCCCAGTGATGAGCGTGCTGCAGCGTGGTGTATCACCATAATGGGGCCAGCTCTGTAGCTGGGAGCTGTGCTAGTAGTGTGTTTCCCCCCACCTATATGAAAAGTCACCAGAGGCTGCATTGCTGTTTTGAAACCCCACGGTGGCAGGAAGGGTTTGATCTTGCGCAGTAGGCTAATTTGATGCCAAGCCATCTGGGCCTTTTTAGCTATGTTTTGTTCACATGACAGATCATTGTCCACAATGAATCCAAGAGATTTACCTGAGTTGGTGAGTTGCAGGCAAAATCTGTCCACATGGATACTGTCCAGCCAGCTTTGAGTGTGAGCGTGCATGGCTGAGGAGTCTACACGGATGAATACTGTCTTCGTAGGGTTACGTTTCAAGTAGGCTCATAAGATCCATGTTTGAATGGTACCAAGGGCTGCACTGAGGTGGGTTATATCCTGGGCACTACTAACATTTAGGTATAGCTGAGTGTCTTCTGCGTATTGGTGCACAGAGTTTTTAGAGTCAGTTAGGAGGGCTCTGAGAGATTCCGTGCATAGAATACAAATAAAACTGGAGAGCATATGAATCCCTGGGGGACAATGCTGGTGATGTGGCAGCATGCCAACCTCAGATATCCCATCTGGATAGCCTAACGTCTCCCAGATAGATCTCAGGAGAAACATTTTATGACTCTGCCTGCAAAGCCCATTCTGTGGGTAAGTAGGGAGAGCAGCGTTTCATGGACCACTGTGCCAAATGCAAAAGTAAGATCGAATAGGACTACTAGGCATGTGTCTACTTTATTGAAGATGCAAAGGCTGAATGGTGACTGTGTCTGTGCTGCATTGGGGGTAGAAGACAGATTAATAACACCTAAGCAGGACGATCAATTTTAGCGATTAATTGATTGGCAAATACCTTCTCAGTTCTCTTTCTGCTGAACCGTAGGTAATTGATAGGACAGTAGTTTGCTAGATCCACAATGTTAAGGATTTCAATCAGGCGACACACACCTTGGTCTCGGCCTAGTATGCAGCGCACAACTGAAATGCTTATCTTTTTATATATATATAGATTCAATATTGAGATGGTACACCACTCATATCACACCTGCTTTTCAAATACCCCGGGTCACAATGGACCATGAACCAGGCTGGTTGGTAAAATACAATATTTATTTCTTTACTTTAAAATTCAAAAGAAATCGTACACTTTTTAATATGGGGCAGCAATCACCAATGGGGTGATAATTACAATGAGAATGTGAGCAATGCACTGGGTTTAACCTTCTAGTGGAACATAGACACGGCACAGCGGAATAGGAGCACTTTTTGGTTTAGGAAAGATAGCACCCAAGTTAGGATTTGCTGCAATGTTCCCTCAACCCACAAATAATCAATTCTGAGTGGATAAACCGAAGCAGCAGGTAATCAGGAATAAGAAACAGGACACGGAATCCAAATCTGCCCCCCACTCCAAATAAGAGAGAAAAACTGATTTTAAACCCCTTGCAATGTTATGAAATGACACTCGGAAATTGACAAATGAATAATGAATGGGTGTTAAAAACCTTGAAGCAAATATAATTCCTCAGTAAATCAACAATACAATCACCAAGAATGGATTACCAAAAGCATACAGTTCGAAAATAAGTGGACAGTTTAAAACAGATTGCAGCAAAATTACACGTTGGAAACTTTGCACAGTTTTCAAGTCCCGCCTGAAATTACCCAAACGGTTTTTAATAAAAACAGGTGAAATACACTGATTTGGTTGGGGGATAGAGGTACATCAGAGGAACAATATGGAAGTGAAATTAAGTCTCTAACTGGTAAATTGGATGAGTTATGCAAGATATAAAAAGGTGCGCTTTTAGTAAAATGGAGCTGTGAAATAGGAAAGGAAATCGGTTGTGACAAGAACAGTTTTACTTTACACTAGAGTATTCAGGCTAGTTCACCAAAGATGGACACAGTAAGAGCCAAGGTTGATTCGCGACTTCAACCCCGTCACCCCGGTGCCCATCCCCGGCGGAGACCAGTCCGATCACTCGAAATAGGACTAATGGCTTGGAATTACACAAGACAAAATTACTAAAGAGATGGCGCTAGTACTAGAAATCAAGGGCAAGGTTGCAGGAATGAGTCTGACAGTTTCAACAAGTTATCAGGATAAGGCTAGGATGACTTAGAGAGTGGGATAAGGACAAAGACAAGATATGCTATGGGTTTCTATGGGGTGGCGATTATACTCAAAGTCCACTTTTTAGTTTTGGGTTTTTTGGACCATCAACGGTTCTGGTCACTACACGGCAGCACGCCTGGCAAACAGCTGGCAGTTCTGGTCACCGGATGGCACTGGTCTGGAATGGCAATTCTGGTCACTGGATACTAAAGGTCAGCTGGATGGCAGGATGGCAGGATGGCATGCAGTTAGGGGGCAGCAATCCAGGCTGGTTCAGGATGCTTCCCAAAAGAATAACACAGCTTTCCCCTTTTTAATGGGAATTTTAGTGGGATTTCAGAATTGAGGCCTTGCTCGGATGGATCAGCAATGCTTGGGTTTTGCAGTGGGCCCTGGAGCATGGTCAGCAATGCTTTGGTCTTGTAGTTGGGATCTGGAATCTAGATGGCTGGAACAGGAACGCAGCGCAGGAACGTCAGGAAGAGTGTGTGTCCACAGTCTTGTCAGGGGCTCTTATTTATAATGCATAGTGACATCATAGACATATTGCTGGGCCGGCTTAGCTAAACTCGCCTCTAATCAATTGGACAATCAATGTTGGTTGCCTCCCCTGGGATATGACTCTGTTCAGGAGGTTGCATTTTATGAGGTAAAAAGACTTCCCACTGACCTTTTTGCAAAAATCTGTCATACCAGAATTTACACATTTGTACAGTTGTGGCACCTTAATAAATTACATAATCACATTACATATTTTCTGTAGAGCACAGCCGTGAAATATTCAGCCTACAATTCCATAACTTTATACATGGGTGTGGATGATCATAAGGGATGTATGTACAAAACTTTGCATTTGCAACATGGATGTTTTTCTTGTAATCTGCAATACTTTGTCATTTCTGTCCCCAAAGTGTCAGTGAATTCTATCATGTCTTCAATGAAAGCCCATAAAATTATATTTAAACTATAACATTTTCAAATGTTTACAAATTCTTGCTGCAGAGATAAAACTTCTTCAAGGTTTATTTATAAAATAGTCTTTGGAAGCAAATGGCAGTCCTTTGTCTTACACTGGACCATTTTGTTTCTTTTTCGGCTGTCACCAACTGTCATTTCCTTCAGAGCAAGGTGGGGGTTTCAGCTTGATTGAAAGTTTATTGCCCCTTATCCACTTCACACTTTGATGTCCCAGAATTTCTATTGAAAGAGACCTCTGCCCAGACTGAAGTCTGATTAGTGTGTGAGTTTCTTTGTCCTGGTTAGTCACAGTTTTCCAAGCTAGCAATTATCATTTTCGTGTCCTGGAAGTTTATGGTGTAGCTCTCTTCCTAGGGGTAAGCTTTAACTCTGCCAACCCAAATCACCTGTTTTTTACAGCTTGCAAATCCAGCCAAGGTGGTTTAAAACCTTTATTTTCTGATATTTGCTCCTGAATTAAAACAAACCTGTGTAATAAAATACCCCATGTACGTATTTTCACCAGCCACAAACCCCTTCACATTACTAGGTAATGGCAGGCTTTCCTCTAACAGTTTACTTTTCAAACAGGCATTTTTATCCTTTAGTTTTGCAAAGCCCATCTTGCACACGTGGTGAAAACTGCTAGCATTTCCTTTCAAATTCTTTGATTTTGCCATCTGTCTTCCCAATATTGCCTTGCAGCCATAGTTATTTTCTTCTAGGCAGTAGTTTATTTGAAGCACAGATGCATTGAAACTGACATGGCTCAGATAGCTGGAGTCTCTTTTGAACTACTGAGATTTGATACATTTGTAAAGAAATTAACGTGTTTTCCTGTATGAGTAAAAGTGAAGCTCCTTATTGATTTCTCTCAGAGTTGGTTTGACAGGGCCTGTCATTCAGAAATCATGCCTGGTTTTGCTGAGGCACAATGGGATAATGGGCATGGCAGGGCCTTATTAATCACAGTGATTTAAGGAAGAACAGATGGAAATAGCGTCAGCAGCATTATTTTAAAGGTGAAAATGTTCCTTTATAATGGAGATCTTGGGCTTTCAGCAAAGCAGTGCTGCCTTTTCACTCCATTTCTTTTGTACAGGTAAGAACACACTGGAACGCTCCCTTAGTGTGTCCCCTTGTTCCATCCTGCCCATGTGTGCTTGGCAAGAAGTTGCAGCAATCTTTTTGCTACTGCAAAAAACGCAATTTTGATGCCATAGCGCTCACAGAAGCCAGCACAGCCATTTTGCTGTTTCTGCACACATGCAGCTTGGTGATGTGGGGAAATACTGTTGAGTGGGTCCATATATCCCACAAGAGTCAAGGGTTGTTTTTTCAATAGAGGGTGTATGAGTCCTTTTTGGTTTTGGCGATTTGCTAGCATAAGCCACCTAATCGCTAAACCATTAGTACTGTAAATGTAAAAATAAAAAGCAGAAAGGGGAGTTCGGGAGCAGTGTATGACATTGGCATGGCAACTTGCCTATGCTTGGCTATGAAATGGCTGAAGCATCAGCCAGGCCTTGACCCTATCGCTCACGTCTGAAGGCCTGCTGCTGTTGCCAGGGAGCCGCGCGTGCTACTGAAGTAGGAGCAACATGACTGCACTTAACTAGATGCACATTAGATTTTCATTTGTATGCACCAATGCTTTTTATCAGATGAACTCTACTGGGACTATGTTTAAAGTCTGAGCGGAGTGATCTGTTGGCAGACGAAGACTGAGGCAGCCAGGCAGGCCTCTGATTTACGAGGCAGACTAGCCACCTTTATTGTTTTTTGCACAGCTGTCAAATTAGGTTGAAAGCAGTATTATTCCATCCCCGTGGGAGCAGGCATGCTGCAAAGGGTGCTTTTTGGGGTTGTTTAAGTTTTCTGTGCTTAAAGTCGCATTCCTCTTTCTCCTCAGAGCTGCATCAGCCATGATGCGCTGGGAGTTGATCTCTGTGTTACCTTACTCCTTGAGGGCTGGAAAAGGGAATGGCTAAAACAAAGCTACTTTCATCTGATTTTGCTATTAATCTCTCTCGTTCCATGATTGTCCAGAACCACTGCCTCCACAAAGTGTACAAGGACCCAGCACAGGCGTTCAATCCCCCTCCCCCGAGACCGGTGAATGGGGACATAAGGGTGAGTTTCAGCCAGTGGCAGCTCCTATGCTTGGGCATTGAAAACACATACGTGCATCTTTCACCTAGCTCTTACTTCAGCATATGAATTTATGCGTAGATATCACATGAAAGCAGTGTATGTTTTGCCTCATGCAATGTGCCTGTGTGGGGTTTGCAACAGGCTTGTGATGGCCTGTGAGTGCAGAGGCACGTCCGTGTTAATTAAACTCTCTCTGCTTCTGCAAGAAGGGCTTTACGCATATTACGTTGTACTTTATCATTGGTGGCCGGCGGGACAAGGAAGTATGGCCCTGCTGCCTCTGTGTATATGCAAATAACGCAAGTTGAGGCACAGACAGTGATTGGCAGCAGGCTTGGGCCAATGGTGGTCCGGGGTCTGCTGTCAGTCAGGCACATATTCAAAATTCCACTTGCTGTTTTCTAAACCAATGGCATTTCAATGTGGACTGATTGGGGGGGGGGCTGCCTGTCCTGCTAAACATAGAAGCAGCAGGGTTGGGCCTGGCACGTGGCGCAGTATAAGATTTACTTGAGTCACCATCATGCCCGCCTGGACGTAGAAGTAGGCATCCAGCTGCCGAATGACTGGGCCTCCCAAAAAATGAACGCATGACACCTGCGTTTTCAGACCTGCACCCTGGTACGGAGGTAGGTTCACCATTTGCTCAGTGGTAGTCAGTGTATTGCTGCATTTATACCTCTGTTTGCTTAATATGCCGCCTTAGAGGAAGTGCATTAATTATTTTAGTACTATTGCCATCTTTCTGCCGTGAGTGTCCTAGAAAACAAGGCCAGAAAAAGAGAAAGGGCCTCATTACGACCCTGACAGAATGGGTTAATGGACTGCGCAAAAGGAGGAAGACCCATTAAACCCGTTCCGCCACATTACGAGTTCCCCTTGCGGGACCCGGTAAGGATGCCTGGTAAAACCAGGTGTCGTTACCGGGTCCCGCGAGGGGAAGAGGGAGCCAACAACGTGCTACTCGTAATCGGCCCGTTGCTCCCTCTCCCATTCCCATTCAGCCCTATTGGGGCTGAATGGGAATGGGGAAGGTCCGGGCCCGGGTTCCTGGGGGGAGGAATTACCGGGCCCTCCGAACTCGGAATGGCCCGGAAATTCCCCATTCTGGGAACCCGGACCCGGACGCGATTTCGGCGGCAGCCATGCCGCCAATAGTGACATGACAACCGCCGAGGTCGGAATGAGGCCTAATAAGTTAGTTATTTACTTTTGTCTGCAGGACTCCCCTTCTAGTCAAATACACAACTGCTCTGGTGAATCTGCTGCGATGGATGGCCCTGGATCCTTTCTGGCTTTCGCGCTATGTTTTTTTTTTTCATTCCCGTCCACATAAAATAACCAGTTGTTGCCTGCTTTGTGAACTGGGCACATAAAGACTTTTGCTTATTCAAGTGAGCAGCAATTTCACTTCTGTCATTAGCACACTAACTTTGCAATGAAAGGTATATGTTGTAATTTTAGGCTCCTTTTATGATGCAAAGTGACCTGACTGAAGTAAAAACACAGAAAACTAAAAGCTTTTTTACAGTAAATACATTTACTTGAGAATCTCTGAATTGGTGGCTAATTTGTGTCCTTGATGCTGTGGTCCTATAAAATGTTGTGGCAGCACAAATGTAGGCCCTTTTGTAGCCGACAGAACAGTCTTCCAGTATTACGGCGTTGGACACTGTGTTTTTCATGATGCGATGCTCCTGAACTCCAGAAGTATGCCCCAGGCCCCGGGCCGCATGAAATGCGGGACGATAGAGGGTCTGGGAGTTTAGGCGTGGGGTGGGGGGAAACGGCGCAAAAGCGTAGGGAGGGGCGTCCGAACGGTGCCACAAGAAACAAAAGCCCAGGAAAGGGCAGGAAGCAGCACCTGGGAAGGTGCGAAATATAACAGCAAGGAGCCAGGGGGCTAACCCGGCCGCCCCCAAGAAGGATCAAAAGGCTGGGGCATATAAGTAAGCCAGGAAAAGGCGGCACAAACCAGGTAAGAGCTCACCTCTCTCGGGTAGGCTCTTAGTGCCTGGATAAGGGGAAGGAAAAACGTTTGCTCTTGTGGGCTCACGCATTTCCATCTCCTCTTAATTCAATCTAAACGCAGTGGCTACGAGTTTGCCCAGCCATGCTGGAGCAGGAGCGACCCAGAAGTAACAGCTGCGAGCGAACAGAGCACTTTCGCCGTGGACAAGCGAGACGGGCAAGGAAGATCGGGATTAGAAGACCAGGAAAAACAGAGGACGCACAGTGCGAAGGAGCCGGAAAGCATGGCTGACAGAATTCAGACGAGAAGGATGGCGGAAGGAAGAGCAAAAAGGACTGAAGAATTCTCAGAATGGGCGAGAAAGGCAGAGAAAGAATATGTGGCACAATGGGTGCTGGAGATAATGCAGAAGGAAGAAAGGGCGAAGGCAATGTCACCTTTGCTGTTCATAGAGCCCAGCAGCAGCGAAGGAGAAGACGAGGTACCGCAAGGACAGAAGAGGGGGAGAGTTGAGTCGAAGAGATCGGAGGAACAGACAGAGGCACCTACCAAGAGGAAGAAAAAAGATTAAAACAAAGGTACTGTGAATAATAATGTGGGGAATAAAATCGTAAAAATGTTAAAAAATTGCGTCACGGTTTTGGGTAAGTCGCCCAGAACCAATGGCAAGAAGAGCAGACGTGAGAAGGGATCCAGGGAGGAGCGGCAGGGGAGTTCCTCAACTGAAGCAAGCAGTGATGACGAAGAAAGGGACCATTTAAGGGCTTGGGTAAAATGGAGAGGAGTGGTGAGAAGGGAGAAACAGAGAGGGGCGGGGGGGCAGGGGGAGAACCCAGGGAAACCCCGGTCCCAGCGCCACAAGGGGCACCAGTAGTCCCGGCGTCACAAGGGGCACCAATAGTCCTGGCACCACAAGGTGCACCGGTAGGGCTAAACACAGGGGGAGCACCGCAAGGACCCAACCCACAACCGGGGGTGCCAACGGGGGCACCAGCGGCAACAGTGTCAGGGTCCCACCGCTGGGGGCAGCACCAACGGTGGCAGCGGCAGAAATTGGGGGGCCACTCATAACGAAATATGACAGGCCAACAATGGGTAAAGATGCACAGGGCAGGTCAATGAAGGCAATGGCTTGGTATATAAATGACAAAGTAAAGGAGAAAATATGGAGGAAGGAATTGATCGATATTTTCACATTGTTAGAGTGTCAAAAGAGGGGGATGAATGTGGCCCTAGAGGACATTAAGGAGGACGAGAAAAGCTTACTAAAAAAGGGGCCAGTGGTAAGGAATTTTGACAACTGGATGGTGGCCTTCACCATAATGCCTACAATTATATTACAAAAATTCCCGGAAGACGGGGTAGCATTAATGGCGTATCAGCAGAGGGTGCTGAAGGTACACCGGCGTTTGGGGGTGACGCATGGCTGGAGTATGATCACGAGTTCAGAAAGGAGATGGACTGCTTTCCGGATATGGGTTGGGATGAGGAAAATGTTAATCTCTACATATTTAATGTGCTGAAGGAGAAATGGGATTCCAAGGAGCGAAGCGCAGGGGGGCAGCAGAGAAGGCAATATTGGCAGAATGATTACAAAGCGGATTATAGATACAATAACAGAAAGTACGAATCCAGCTATGAAAGAAATAGAGACCAGAGTTTTCGGAGCAGAAATTATGGGTCACAGAGAGGGTTGCAGAGCAGCCTTCCCCCAACAACGTAGGGTGGGGGCTGTGGGAGCACGGGAACAGCACGAGCAGAACCAGGACAATGTCGGAATTTTGATAAGGGGGTACCCTGTAGCTGGGGATGGAAGTGCAAGTTCAGCCACAAGTGCGAGAGATGTAAGGGTGACCACAGCAGCTCCAAGTGCACATGAGCCGCAGCTCCAAGCGGCAGAAGCGATGAGATGCGGAAATAAGAACTGGGGCGGGAAGGGGGCCATGCCAGTAAAAATTGAGAGGATGGAAGGGTGGCTCCAGAAATACCCAGACCAAGAAATGGCAGATCAGATCAGACAAGGCTTTAGAGAAGGTTTTAACATCCCGTTTACCTGGCAGGGAGCGCAAGACATTCCTAGAAACCTGAAGTCGGCAACGGAGAACAGAGATATAGTGACCAGTAAGATCCGGAAAGAGGTAGAACTGGGGAGGGTGGAGGGCCCCTTTACAGCCTTACCATTCGAAGAATTTATATGCTCTCCACTGGGGCTGGTGCCGAAAAAAGACGAAGGGGAATACAGGCTGATACACCACCTATCCTACCCCCCGGGGGCCTCAGTGAATGACGGCATCGCCCGCAGCGACGCAACGGTATCATATTCAGACTTCGAGGAGGCAGTAGAACTGGTCAGGAAATCAGGAAAAGGGGCATGGATGGCGAAAGCAGACATTAAATCTGCATTCCGCCTGTTGCCAGTCATCAGCAGATCTCAAAGATGGTTATGTATGCATTGGGAGGGGGAATACTTCATCGACAAATGTCTCCCGATGGGGTGCGCCATCTCATGTGCATATTTTGAGAGGGTAAGTTCATTTTTGCACTGGGCGGTAACAGAAGAGATGAGGGAGTCCATGATGGTACATTACCTGGACGATTTTTTATTTGTTGGGTCCAAAGGTTCAGAGCTATGCAGGGCAACCTTGGATACATTCGTGGAAATAACAAGCGAGTGGGGTTTTCCACTGGCGTAGGAGAAAACGATGGGCCCAACGCAGATTATCCAAATCCTAGGAATAGAAATTGACTCAAGCAAAGGAAGGTGCCAGATCCCGGATGACAAAGTGACAGATCTGCTGAAGACAATAAAGGAACTACAAGGAAGAAACAAAGTGACAGTGAGAGAATTGCAAGCGCTGGCAGGAAAGCTGAACTTTGCAGGAAGAGTCATACCACAGGGGAGGGTGTTCCAGAGAAGTATTGAGCTGAAAACGAGAGGGGCTACAAAGGGGCACCAGAGATTCAGGCTAGGGGGAGGAATCAAGAGAGATCTGGAAGTGTGGGCAGAATTTCTGAAATACTTCAATGGGTCGGTGATATGGCGCTCACCGGTAAATGAGGAAGGTAAAAGGGTGTTGTTCACCGATGCAGCAGGTGGCCTTGGTTTTGGCGCGATACTGGGGAAACAATGGTGTGCAGGCAAGTGGCCAAAAACATGGCAGGTGGCGGAATGGACGAAAAACATAACGCTGCTGGAGCTCTTCCCGATATGGGTCGCGTTATACGCATGGGGGGGAAGAGCTAGGAAACAAGGAGTTGGCAGTATGGTCAGATAACATGGCGGTGGTGCACGTGTTAAATAAAGGAAGCGCGTCATGCATAATAGTGTTGGAATTAATGAGGGCAATCATGCTGGAAAGCCTAAAAATGAATACATGCATAAAGGCGAGGCATATCGCTGGGGAAGCAAATGTGGTGGCTGATGCAATCTCTCGCTTTCAGTGGGAAAAATTCAGGGAGCTGAGACCGGACGCCAACAAGGAAAGAAAGCCCACGCCGCGGAAGGCATGGGTCCCGTTGGAGGCACTGGAAAGGAAAGCACGGTTGGCCACAAGGTCGACTCAAAAGAAGTGGGAGAAGAACGGAAAAAGGAAAGGGTCATTGACAAACTGACCAGGAACGCCCTAACGTACAAAACGGGTAAGCAGTACGAAAAGCATGTAAAAGATGTGTTGGTGGAAACAGGTGTAAAAGAGGTGGAAAAAATTTCAACTGAAAAAATGTGTGAATTTCTCAAGGGGCATTTGCCAAAGGGAAAAAGAAAAGCTGGGCAGCAGCGCACCTAGCGGCGGTGGCATATACCACAAAAGTGGCGGGCATACCGGACCCAACAGACAGCGCTAGAATAAAATACGCTATGAGAGGATGGGCTAAATTAGAGGGGAAGAAACCAGATAACAGAAGGCCGGTAAATTTTGGAAAGTTGATAATTCTGTTAAAAGTACTACGAGACACATGCAGCAGCACGTACGAAACCGCGCTGTTCAGGGCAGCATTTGCACTGGCATACTATGGGGCTTTCAGGGTAGGGGAACTGGTGGCCAGTAATACAGTGGCAGGAGACGGCGTGGCAAGGAAAGACATTAGTATGGGAAACAAGGGGATGTCTATAATGCTAAAGACATCTAAAACAGACCAAACAGGGAAGGGGAGAGCAATAGACCTCAATTGCATCGGAGAGAAGGACCACTCTCCCAGATGCATCACCCAAGAATTCCTAGATCTTCGACCAGAGTTCGACGGGCAGCTATTAATACATAGGGACGGCAGCGCACTCAGCAGGTACCAGTTTCAGGCGGTATTGAAACAGGCGGTGGCAAAAGCAGGATGGGATCCAGCTGAATTTGGAACACACTCTTTCAGGATAGGAGCAGCAACCTCTGCATGGGCGGGGGGCCTGGGAGCGAAGGGTTTGAAAAGAATTGGGGTATGGAAGGCGCAATGTTTTAAAAGATAAATAAGGGAGGAACTGATATAAACACTTATCTTCCCCGTTTCCATAGAGGCTGGACCCTACAAATCGGCATGGATAGTGGGGCACTCTTTCGTGACCCGGGCAGGCAGGTGGCTGGAAGAAGTGAAGCAAGGACTACATTTCAAAAACACAATTACATCCTGGTGGGGCCTCCCAAGGATGCACTGGGAGGACATCCACGACAGGCTGTCAGACCTGATAGGTTTCAGGGACCCCCCGAGTACCTAGTTATACATCTCGGAGGGAACGATCTGGTGAGCACAAATAGGGGTAAATTACAAAGGAACATTTGCGAGTCGCTGCATAGCATAGCCCGCATTTGGTGAAAAACCAAGATTTTTATGTCAGAAATAATACCAAGAAGGGTCTGGTATGGGGCACAGAAGAGGCACGCAATCGAAATAGCCAGAAAGAAACTAAATAAATCAGTAGAAAAGTACTGCAAGAGCACAGGGCTGCACTTCATAAAACATGGTCTACACCGGAACAATCCGGACATGTTTCACCAGGATGGGGTACACCTATCAAGGAAGGGCATGGGGGGTTTTTCGACAACATATTTAGGGCACTCCAAGAACGGGGTTGTAGGTAGGGTGCTTTTGGGGGGGACCTGAACGGGCGTGAGGAACACCTGCTCAGGTGTGGCGGCATGTGCCCAGGAACGAAGGCCCAGGGATAACAAGGGCTCAGGAGGAGCCTTGGGCAACTTCGGGACTGGACACAAGGTGCCCTTAAGTATATGGCAGTGTATTGATTTTTGTTGTGTTGTATTTTCTGTAAGAAAGTAAAATGCCTACCGCCTACAACTTTTCCATAAACATAATTGGTCTGTGATTTATTATTTAGGTGGGGATCTGGTAAGAGGAGCAAAGCGAGCCCACACTACTCAGCCTATGCCCAGGCCCCGGGCCGCATGAAATGCGGGACGATAGAGGGTCTGGGAGTTTAGGCGCGGAGTGGGGGGAAACGGCACGAAAGCGTAGGGAGGGGCGTCCGAACTGCGCCACAAGAAACAAAAGCCCAGGAAAGGCCAGGAAACAGCACCTGGGAAGGTGCGAAATATAACAGCAAGGGGCCAGGGGGTAACCCTTCCGCCCCCAAGAAGGAACAAAAGGCCGGGGGTGTATAAGTAAGCCAGGAAAAGGAGAGGCGGCACAAACCAGGTAAGAGCTCACCTTTCTCGGGTAGGCTCTTAGTGCCTGGATAAGGGGAAGGAAAAACGTTTGCCACTCAACCCACCCTATAATGGAAGAAGAGGGGAGCAGGCAGGAGCCGGAACGGCGAGTACTCTTTCGGTACACGGTCCAAAAAAGAAGGAGCAGGCAGAAGTGGGAACGCCGAGTACTCTTTCGGTACACGGTCCAAAAAAGAAGGAGCAGGCAGAAGTGGGAACGCCGAGTACTCTTTCGGTACACGGTCCAAAGCATGTCGTAGGCGGCATGTGCCCAGGAACGAAGGCCCAGGGATAACAGGGACTCAGGAGGAGCCTTGGGCAACTTCGGCACTGGACACAAGGTGCCCAAAAGCATATGGCAGTGTATTGAATTTTGTTGTGTTGTATTTTCTGTAAGAAAATAAAATGTCTACGGCCTACAATGTTTCCATAAACATAATTGGTCTGTGATTTATTATTTAGGTAGGGATCTGGTAAGAGGAGCAAAGCGAGCCCACGCTACTCAGCCTAAAGTTGGAAACAGGCTGTGAAGTCCAATGCAATGCCTTGAACTACTCGCATATTGAGCTGTGTTTCAAACAATTCCCGCAGATTACACTGATGTGCAAATGCTCAGGAAAAGGCTTATTTTTAACAGTGCAAGTGACTTGCGATAATGGGAATTGGATCAGGTCTTGCTGGAGTCCTAAATCCTGCAGACCATGGTATGAAGCATTTGCTTTCCATCTGATTGCATCCCTGTTCAATGCAGAGATGTTTTCATCCCTGACCTTAACTGAGAGATAGCTGTGCTCAAAGCTGGCTGGGAAAAATGTCACTGCCGATCACATGGTCAAATGGCAGCCATGGCAATATATGCAGCTTGCTCAGTCGCAGGCAGGGCCTGCAGAAGATGCCTCAGGGGTCATTTCAAAATGATGTTTGGGGCCCCTTGCAAAAGACTTTCAGGGTCGAAGGTGTTCAAATGCAGAAGGATAGTGGAAACTAAATGTACGGCACACAAGCAGTTGTAGTTGTTGCAGTTGTGCATCTCTGAGCTCATACTTGCTCACATATCAATAAATGAAAAGGACTGGGAAGAATTAATTCCGTGCAGCCTAGGTGAAGGACTTCCCGGGGAGGAGATAGCTGTGCAGTGTTTTGATTATAAGAATGATTTCCCCATGGCAAAGTGCAATGGGTGACTTCCATGTTTTTTATCATTGAGGCTATATTACATGATCCTCCTTGAACGTCACCTATCTCCCAGCATAGGCACTGCCCCACTCCAAAGAGCTGAAAGCAGGGTAAATCAGGCATGTGATTTTTTGAACATTTTTGGAGAAAGGGTGTAAGGGAGGCCTAGTGACACAAGTGCTTGTGGAGGAAGTCTGAGTGTAAGCACCAGGTTGCAGGGTTGGCTCCTTGTATGGCTGACTAAAGCCTTTAGTATTTTACAAGGTACATTTTTAAAACAGATCCTGTATATTCAATACACATCTTCCTGTTTCTAATCCCCACCCACATAGGTTTGCAAGATTGAGAGCCATGAAGTGCTTGAAGGGTCAGCCAGACCAGAACAGCATATTTAGTCGCCTTAAGTTAGAATATTTGGGACCACGTACATGCTAACATGCTCCAGGAGCCCGAGTAATACCCAGTCTAATGGTGCACAAGATAATGGCCTTAGAAGAATAAAGGGAAGAGAATGTGATTTCCTGACGTCACCGAATAACCCTGGGCATGTTAATGTTTGCACATACCACACAATTCCCACTTTACTAATATTGTTTGTGCTTGGATTATTTATCTGGCACTCTCTAGTGTAATGCTAGAGTATTATATGCATTATTTATTTATTTATTTATTTATTTACTTATATGGCGCACAAACAGCCGGTGCCATTGAGGCGCTGTTACATGGGAAGTTTAGTTACATAGGCTGGCGGGGACGCTGCTGGAATCAATATAAGATTAGTTGCATACATACAGAATACATTTGGCCAGACATTATAGGGCATAAGGTGCCCCTTCGGTGGTGTTATAGAATTCTTCTTTGCCCACGATTTGCACCCAGGTTTTGCGTTCACAGTAATAGAATATTAAAACCTGTTTTGTGTGTATAACATTTTAGTACCAGCTATATACTCAATACATTTTGAAAAAACCCCATTGTACACAGAAATTTACCATCACTGGTACCTTAAACCAAATGATTTTTTTTAGACAATTTGTGTCTGAAATGTGTAGTAAATTGCATAACCCCATTCTTCCAAAATGTTCTCTGGGGAGACCCTCGAACCCACCCTTGTAGGGTTTAGGGTTGCTTGCTGCACTCGCTCGCAAATTCAGAAACTAGCATTTACGCCCCACAGAGTCACTAGCAGACACTGGTTTCGGCGCTTTCTATTCTAACTTTCTGCTTGTGTGCTGCTGGTGTGCTGCTGTGGGCGCCGAGTGCAGACAGGAGGGAGAGAGGGGATCGTCTTTCCATTTATAGACTGCCTGGTCCTTTGTTCTAGCTCTTGTGACGCAGATGCCTTGGTGGTCTTGCGAAATAAAGGAAAGTCTGCTTATTTAACCCGTGGGATGAAATATGCTTTCCATTACGGAAACCTGTGAGGTATTTATTCTAGCAGCCACTGAGTTAAGAAAGATGTACCTGCTGTCTCACACTGGATGAAAAGCAGGTGAATGTCTTGTATCGTCGAATCCATGAGGAATGTGGGGGCATTGTTTTTGTGATTTTTCACCAGCCTGATGCCTTGACTCTGATGGCAGTTTCATTTGACCAGCCACAATAGTTTCTACTGGATTACATTCCTGTTATATGGGTTTTAAGGGCATTCAAGTAGGCCCGAAAACTACATTGTAACCCATTCCTATTATGTTCCAATTCTTCTCATGTCCAAATGCCAGTCCCTTTTTGGAATGACAGTCATTCTCGCATGTTTCAGTCACCCCACAAACAAGTGTATTAGGAGTATGGCCTGGTGGAGATAGCTAGGCATGCTGGGCCAGAGAGAGAATGATACCTCAGGAAGTCAAAGAGTTACCTGGGGGCTCCAGAGCCGGAGGGGCTGGGGAATATGTCATCGCTCGCTGCAGCTCCTCCAGACTTATCTAGCACCACAGCTAGTGATTAGTGAAGCGGGGTCCAAGAGTGTCCCCCTCTGACTGCCTTCAACCTGCCATCGCTGCACCAGGGATTTACCAAACTCCAGTTGTGTCGGGTTCAGATAAGAAAACCATGTGATAAAAGGCCCAGCCTGATATAGCGCCACTCGCCTCAGCGCCTACTGTGTGCCTTCTACACTCTAGCGAGGGGAGTGCAGCAAGCCGTCCTACCCCAATTCCCTAACTAAAGCCCCAGCATTGCCAAGTGGCCCGTCTAAGTATACATGCATGTCATTTATAACACGGGAACACAGCTGGGTGGGGCGGGGGTCATTAGAGTGCATTATGGAGGTGGGGCATTTACACAGCTCTTCCACACACGTCAGGCCTGCAGTTCACAGAAAAGCTGTCAAGTGCATAACCGTGAAACGTGCTATTCTCAATTGCATTGCACAACTGAAAGCAGTGGCGGCACCTGGTATGTTATGCACAGTATGTATGTCAATCTTCATGATAGTATGCGTGTGCCTTCCTTCTGGTGCTCTCCTTTCTCATTTGTTTCACATTTTCCTCTAAATGTGACGTTCAACGCAACTATTTGGCCCTTCAGCCCCGTTCACAGCCAGCGTCGCTCTGCCTGCAGCCATACAACCAACCGTGTAGAGCAAAGAAAACTACGCCATGACTTGCTTGTATTCTAACACTTAACACTCTGTTGAACCATACACTGCAAAGAACACGGCAGGTGGCTTATGAGTTAATGGAAGTTGGAGTACATGATGACTTAAAGTAATCATGGGCGAAAACATGTTTGGGGATGTTTGTGGTCTTGTGCAGAAGGGAAGTAACCTAGCAGTTCGGGCTGGACTGCCCCTTTTGGGGTGGGGCCAAGCCTGATTTGCATATGGTCTTTCCCCTTCTGCAATGGCTTGGCAGACGAAGACCGGTGGTCTGGAGGGTTGCCCAGAGCAATGCCAGTGGTTAAGATTCATTCTAAACTTTGTTTTTGCTTTGTCACCCCGAGTGGGATGGGTATGCCCAGACGTGGGTCCCGTGCCCGCTGGGCCTAGAGACCCAAGCTACTTCTCACTGATGAGCCCCAACAAGGGCGAAACATGTTTGGGGATGCTTGTGGTCTTGTGCAGAAGGGATGTAACCTGGCAGTTCGGGCTGGACTGCCCCTTTTGGGGTGGGGCTAAGCCTGATTTGCATATGGTCTTTCCCCTTCTGTAATGGCTTGGCAGGCGAAGAACGGGGGTCTGGAGGGTTGCCCAGAGCAATGCCAGTGGTTAAGATTCATTCTAAACCTTCCAGCCATCGCCTCTTTGTTTTTGCTTTGTCACCCCGAGTGGGACGGGTATGCCCATACGTGGGTCCCGTGCCTGCTGGGCCTACAGACCCGTCTACTTCTCACTGATGAGCCTCAACAAGGGCAAAACATGTTTGGGGATGCTTGTGGTCTCGTGCAGAAAGGATGTATCCTAGCAGTTTGGGCTGGACTGCCCCTTTTGGGGTGGGGCCAAGCCTGATTTGCATATGGTCTTTCACCTTCTGTAATGGCTTGGCAGGCGAAGAACAGTGGTCTGGAGGGTTGCCCGGAGCAATGCCAATGGTTAAGATTAATTCTAAACCTTCCAGCCATCACCTCTTTGCTTTTGCTTTGTCACCCCAAGTGGGACGGGTATGCCCAGACGTGGGTCCCGTGCCTTTTGGGCCTAGAGACCCCTGCTACTCCTCACTGATGAGCCCAAACAAGGGTGAAACATGTTTGGGGATTCTTGTGGTCTCGTTCAGAAGGGATGTAACCTAGCAGTTCGGGTGGACTGCCCCTTTTGGGGTGGGGCCAAGCCTGGTTTGTATATGGTCTTTCCCCTTCTGTCATGGCTTGGCAGGCGAAGAACGGTGGTCTGGAGGGTTGCCCAGAGCAATGCCAGTGGTTAAGATTCATTCTAAACCTTCCAGCCATCACCTCTTTGTTTTTGCTTTGTCACCCCGAGTGGGACGGGTATGCCCATACGTGGGTCCCGTGTCTGCTGGGCCTAGAGACCCAGCTACTCCTCACTGATGAGCCCCAACAAGGGCAAAACATGTTTGGGGATACTTGTGGTCTCGTGCAGAAGGGATGTGTCCTAGCAGTTCGGGCTGGAGTGCCCCTTTTGGGGTGGGGCCAAGCCTGATTTGCATATGGTCTTTCCACTTCTGTAATGGCTTGGCAGGCGAAGAACGGTGGTCTGGAGGGTTGCCCAGAGCAATGCCAGTGGTAAAGATTCATTCTAAACCTTCCAGCCATCACTTCTTTGTTTTTGCTTTGTCACCCCGGGTGGGACGGGTATGCCCATACGTGGGTCCGGTGCCTGCTGGGCCTAGAGAACCAAGCTACTCCTCACTGATGAGCCCCAACAAGGGTGAAACATGTTTGGGGATGCTTGTGGTCTTGTGCAGAAGGGATGTAACCTAGCAGTTCGGGCTGGACTGCCCCTTTTGGGGTGGGGCTAAGTCTGATTTGCATATGGTCTTTCCCCTTCTGTAATGGCTTGGCAGGCGAAGAACGGGGTCTGCAGGGTTGCCCAGAGCAATGCCAGTGGTTAAGATTCATTCTAAACCTTCCAGCCATTACCTCTTTGTTTTTGCTTTGTCACCCAGAGTGGGACGGGTATGCCCATACGTGGGTCCCGTGCTTGCTGGGCCTAGAGACCCAGCTAGTCCTCACTGATGAGCCCCAACAAGGGCAAAACATATTTGGGGATGCTTGTGGTCTTGTGCAGAAGGGATGTATCCTAGCAGTTCGGGCTGGACTGCCCCTTTTGGGGTGGGGCCAAGCCTGATTTGCATATGGTCTTTCCCCTTCTGTAATGGCTTGGCAGGCGAAGAACAGTGGTTTGGAGGGTTGCCCGGAGCAATGCCAGTGGGTAAGATTAATTCTAAACCTTTCAGCCATCACCTCTTTGTTTTGCCGCTTTGTCACCCCAAGTGGGACGGGTATGCCCAGACGTGGGTCCCGTGCATTCTGGGCCTAGAGACCCAAGCTACTCCTCACTGATGAGCCCCAACAAGGGTGAAACATGTTTGGGGATACTTGTGGTCTCGTTCAGAAGGGATGTAACCTAGCAGTTCGGCTGGATGGCCCCTTTTGGGGTGGGGCCAAGCCTGATTTGCATATGGTCTTTTCCCTTCTGTCATGGCTTGGCAGGCGAAGAACGGTGGTCTGGAGGGTTGCCCAGAGCAATGCCAGTGGTTAAGATTCATTCTAAACCTTTCAGCCATCACCTCTTTGTTTTTGCTTTGTCACCCCAAGTGGGACGGGTATGCCCATACGTGGGTCCCGTGTCTGCTGGGCCTAGAGACCAGCTACTCCTCACTGATGAGCCCCAACAAGGGCAAAACATGTTTGGGGATACTTGTGGTCTTGTGCAGAAGGGATGTATCCTAGCAGTTCGGGCTGGACTGCCCCTTTTGGGGTGGGGCCAAGCCTGATTTGCATATGGTCTTTCCACTTGTGTAATGGCTTGGCAGGCGAAGAACGGTGGTCTGGAGGGTTGCCCAGAGCAATGCCAGTGGTTAAGATTCATTCTAAACCTTCCAGCCATCACTTCTTTGTTTTTGCTTTGTCACCCCGAGTGGGACGGGTATGACCAGACGTGGGTCCGGTGCCTGCTGGGCCTAGAGACCCAAGATACTCCTCACTGATGAGCCCCAACAAGGGTGAAACATGTTTGGGGATGCTTGTGGTCTTGTGCAGAAGAGATGTAACCTAGCAGTTCGGGCTGGACTGCCCCTTTTGGGGTGGGGCTAAGCCTGATTTGCATATGGTCTTTCCACTTCTGTAATGGCTTGGCAGGCGAAGAACGGTGGTCTGGAGGGTTGCCCAGAGCAATGCCAGTGGTTAAGATTCATTCTAAACCTTCCAGCCATCACTTCTTTGTTTTTGCTTTGTCACCCCGAGTGGGACGGGTATGCCCAGACGTGGGTCCGGTGCCTGCTGGGCCTAGAGACCCAAGCTACTCCTCACTGATGAGCCCCAACAAGGGTGAAACATGTTTGGGGATGCTTGTGGTCTTGTGCAGAAGGGATGTAACCTAGCAGTTCGGGTTGGACTGCCCCGTTTGGGGTGGGGCTAAGCCTGATTTGCATATGGTCTTTCCCCTTCTGTAATGGCTTGGCAGGCGAAGAACAGGGTCTGGAGGGTTGCCCAGAGCAATGCCAGTGGTTAAGATTCATTCTAAACCTTCCAGCCATCACCTCTTTGTTTTTGCTTTGTCACCCCGAGTGGGACGGGTATGCCCATACGTGGGTCACGTGCCTACTGGGCCTAGAGACCCAGCTACTCCTCACTGATGAGCCCCAAGAAGGGCAAAACATGTTTGGGGATGCTTGTGGTCTCGTGCAGAAGGGATGTAACCTAGCAGTTCGGCTGGACTGCCCCTTTTGGGGTGGGGCCAAGCCTGATTTTCATATGGTCTTTCCCCTTCTGTCATGGCTTGGCAGGCGAAGAACAGTGGTCGGGAGGGTTGCCCAGAGCAATGCCAGTGGTTAAGATTCATTCTAAAACTTCCAGCCATCACCTCTTTGTTTTTGCTTTGTCACCCTGAGTGAGACGGGTATACCCAGACGTGTGTCCCGTGCCTGCTGGGCCTAGAGACCCAAGCTACTCCTCACTGATGAGCCCCAGCAAGGGCGAAACATGTTTGGGGATGCTTGTGGTCTCGTGCAGAAGGGATGTAACCTAGCAGTTCGGGCTGGACTGCCCCTTTTGGGGTGGGTCCAAGCCTGATTTGCATATGGTCTTTCCCCTTCTGTAATGGCTTGGCAGGTGAAGAACGGGGTTTGGAGGGTTGCCCAGAGCAATGCCACTGGTTAAGATTCATTCTAAACCTTCCAGCCATTACCTCTTTGTTTTTGCTTTGTCACCCAGAGTGGGACGGGTATGCCCATACGTGGGTCCTGTGCCTGCTGGGCCTAGAGACCCAGCTAGTCCTCACTGATGAGCCCCAACAAGGGCAAAACATGTTTGGGGATGCTTGTGGTCTCGTGCAGAAGGGATGTATCCTAGCAGTTCGGGCTGGACTGCCCCTTTTGGGGTGGGGCCAAGCCTGATTTGCATATGGTCTTTCCCCTTCTGTAATGGCTTGGCAGGCGAAGAACAGTGGTTTGGAGGGTTGCCCGGAGCAATGCCAGTGGTTAAGATTAATTCTAAACCTTCCAGCCATCACCTCTTTGTTTTTGCTTTGTCATCCAAAGTGGGACGGGTATGCCCAGACGTGGGTCCCGTGCATTCTGGGCCTAGAGACCCAAGCTACTCCTCACTGATGAGCCCCAACAAGGGTGAAACATGTTTGGGGATGCTTGTGGTCTCGTTCAGAAGGAATGTAACCTAGCAGTTCGGCTGGATGGCCCCTTTTGGGGTGGGGCCAAGCCTGATTTGCATATGGTCTTTCCCCTTCTGTCATGGCTTGGCAGGCGAAGAACGGTGGTCTGGAAGGTTGCCCAGAGCAATGCCAGTGGTTAAGATTCATTCTAAACCTTTCAGCCATCACCTCTTTGTTTTTGCTTTGTCACCCCAAGTGGGACGAGTATGCCCATACGTGGGTCCCGTGTCTGCTGGGCCTAGAGACCCAGCTACTCCTCACTGATGAGCCCCAACAAGGGCAAAACATGTTTGGGGATACTTGTGGTCTTGTGCAGAAGGGATGTATCCTAGCAGTTCGGGCTGGACTGCCCCTTTTGGGGTGGGGCCAAGCCTGATTTGCATATGGTCTTTCCACTTCTGTAATGGCTTGGCAGGCGAAGAACGGTGGTCTGGAGGGTTGCCCAGAGCAATGCCAGTGGTTAAGATTCATTCTAAACCTTCCAGCCATCACTTCTTTGTTTTTGCTTTGTCACCCCGAGTGGGACGGGTATGCCCAGACGTGGGTCAGGTGCCTGCTGGGCCTAGAGACCCAAGCTATTCCTCACTGATGAGCCCCAACAAGGGTGAAACATGTTTGGGGATGCTTGTGGTCTTGTGCAGAAGGGATGTAACCTAGCAGTTCAGGCTGGACTGCCCCTTTTGGGGTGGGGCTATGCCTGATTTGCATATGGTCTTTCCACTTTTGTAATGGCTTGGCAGGCGAAGAACGGTGGTCTGGAGGGTTGCCCAGAGCAATGTCAGTGGTTAAGATTCATTTTAAACCTTCCAGCCATCACTTCTTTGTTTTTGCTTTGTCACCCCGAGTGGGACGGGTATGCCCAGACGTGGGTCCGGTGCCTGCTGGGCCTAGAGACCCAAGCTACTCCTCACTGATGAGCCCCAACAAGGGTGAAACATGTTTGGGGATGCTTGTGGTCTTGTGCAGAAGGGATGTAACCTAGCAGTTCGGGTTGGACTGCCCCTTTTGGGGTGGGGCTAAGCCTGATTTGCATATGGTCTTTCCCCTTCTGTAATGGCTTGGCAGGCGAAGAACGGGGTCTGGAGGGTTGCCCAGAGCAATGCCAGTGGTTAAGATTCATTCTAAACCTTCCAGCCATCACCTCTTTGTTTTTGCTTTGTCACCCCGAGTGGGACAGGTATGCCCATACGTGGGTCCCGTGCCTGCTGGGCCTACAGACCCATCTACTCCTCACTGATGAGCCTCAACAAGGGCAAAACATGTTTGGGGATGCTTGTGGTCTCGTGCAGAAGGGATGTATCCTAGCAGTTTGGGCTGGACTGCCCCTTTTGGGGTGGGGCCAAGCCTGATTTGCATATGGTCTTTCCCCTTCTGTAATGGCTTGGCAGGCGAAGAACAGTGGTCTGGAGGGTTGCCCGGAGCAATGCCAGTGGTTAAGATTAATTCTAAACCTTCCAGCCATCGCCTCTTTGTTTTTGCTTTGTCACCCCAAGTGGGACGGGTATGCCCAGACGTGGGTCTGTGCCTTTTGGGCCTAGAGACCCCTGCTACTCCTCACTGATGAGCCCAAACAATGGTGAAACATGTTTGGGGATGCTTGTGGTCTCGTTCAGAAGGGATGTAACCTAGCAGTTCGGCTGGACTGCCCCTTTTGGGGTGGGGCCAAGCCTGGTTTGTATATGGTCTTTCCCCTTCTGTCATGGCTTGGCAGGCGAAGAACGGTGGTCTGGAGGGTTGCCCAGAGCAATGCCAGTGGTTAAGATTCATTCTAAACCTTCCAGCCATCACCTCTTTGTTTTTGCTTTGTCACCCCGAGTGGGACGGGTATGCCCATACGTGGGTCCCGTGTCTGCTGGGCCTAGAAACCCAGCTACTTCTCACTGATGAGCCCCAACAAGGACAAAACATGTTTGGGGATACTTGTGGTCTCGTGCAGAAGGGATGTGTCCTAGCAGTTCGGGCTGGACTGCCCCTTTTGGGGTGGGGCCAAGCCTGATTTGCATATGGTCTTTCCACTTCTGTAATGGCTTGGCAGGCGAAGAACGGTGGCCTGGAGGGTTGCCCAGAGCAATGCCAGTGGTTAAGATTCATTCTAAACCTTCCAGCCATCACTTCTTTGTTTTTGCTTTGTCACCCCGAGTGGGACGGGTATGCCCAGACGTGGGTCCGGTGCCTGCTGGGACTAGAGAACCAAGCTACTCCTCACTGATGAGCCCCAACAAGGGTGAAACATGTTTGGGGATGCTTGTGGTCTTGTGCAGAAGGGATGTAACCTTGCAGTTCGGGCTGGACTGCCCCTTTTGGGGTGGGGCTAAGCCTGATTTGCATATGGTCTTTCCCCTTCTGTCATGGCTTGGCAGGCGAAGAACGGTGGTCTGGAGGGTTGCCCAGAGCAATGCCAGTGGTTAAGATTCATTCTAAACCTTCCAGCCATCACCTCTTTGTTTGTGCATTCAACATCCCCAGGGGAATCCTCCTCTCCCCATCCCCAAACCCAGCCACCCCCACAGACACCTCTGCATCAGGGTTGTAGCGCATCTCAAGGAGTGTGCCAGGGGCAGGTGTTCTGCATCTTAGCCTCTATCCTGCAAACACTTTAACAACACCACGCATGCTACTCCATTCTCTCTAGACCCACCCACCCCACATACACCCTTAATTGCACCACTCGCACTACCCTCTCTCCCTATCCCCTCTCATCCTTCCCTCACACTCTCGCTTTATTTGTTACCCTCTAAAACTCGCCCTTTCTCGCTCATGTTTCCTCTTACTCTTTATCACTGGAAACCTCTATCAATAGCTTCCTCCCTTGCTCTATTCCCCTTCTATTTCTATTCACACCTGCATCCCTTATTGCATCATCCTTTAAACATTGCACTCGCCTCCTTGCACCCTGGTGCCTATGAATACAAAATGCAAACTACATTGGTAAGCACCCAAACTATTTGCATTTCCATTGCTTGTTTAACTCTGTCTGGAAAAGTGCCTTCGTTAAGAGATGTGTTGACTATCCTGAGAAGAACAGTAATGGTGGGACCGCTAGGTTGTTTGAGGATGCTCGCCGGATAATGCCATCCGAGTAGGAAGTGGGATTTAGTGAACCAAGTGTTTTACAAATGTCCTCTGGTGATAGAAGGGGGAAGTCAGTCCAGGGTTGTATGAATATTGGGAGATTGTATAAGAGGTGTGTAATTGTCCTGATGGTGTTGATTTTGTTATGAAGAACTGATTGATAGATTCAAATTTTTCTTTTGAATCTGATACCACTGGGTCCTGCATAGGTTTAGAGCATTGTTTGATAGTTGCAAAGAGGGCTTAGCTCCTGTTAGGGGCTGTTCCAATGGTCTTGGTGTAATAGGTAGCTTTGCTCTCAGTGATGAGTGTCCACTGGTTGGACCTTAAGGCTTTGAGGACTAAGAGGTCTTCTGGCTTATGTGCCTTATGCCACTGTTTTTCTAATGGCCTAATCATGGATGTGTTACTGTGGAGCCCTTCAGTGTACCAAAGGGCAGTGGGTTTTGTCCTGGCCCGGCTTAGTTTGATTGGTGTGTTGATGTTGGCAAACTCCTTTGAGATTCGAAAAAAGGTGTCCAAAAGGGAGGAGACCTTCTGCAAAAAAAGGAATTTAGGGAATCTTTCTTCCATTGTCTGTGCCAGGAAGGTTTTGAATGATCATCGGGCGACCATAAGGCGATTCTCCTGGCAAGTATGGGGTGACATGGTGTGAGTTAGGGAATAGGGGATGGCTGTGTAATTTGACCAGTCAAAGGTGAGGGGGTCAGCATAGTTTAGAAGGCAAGTGCAGGAGAGAATTAGGTTGTGTATGTTCTCCTTGATGTGAGTGGGGGAGAGCACATGTTGAGTTAGGCCTAGTGGTTCAGCTAGGGATAACAGGGCTTCACATGTGCGAGAGTGAAGCTGTCAGGATTGAGTTATTGATCTCAACTAGGAAGGTATCACACCTATGAGGTTGTCTGTAGATGAGGTGGAAAGTGGCTCAGTCTTTATGTGAAAGGGGAATTTGCATGTAATGGTTTACATTGAGTTAAGAGGAGGTCATGTATGCACCAAGCAGAACATGGGCAGTCAATTTTGAGGATGCCTGCACCCCGGCCCCTATTTTTCCAATTGGACCACATGTTGAATGCTATAACTAAGCAGTACAGGGAAATCAAAGATACTGGAGGAGGATGGCATATGCCAGTATGCCAGGTTTCAACAATGAAGATCATGTCAAGTTTTTGGTAGGTGACAAGGTTTGAAATGTCAAATTTGTGCAACGGTTAGCAGTGCGATGGGAAAGACGTGAGTCTCTCCGGCTCCCGCGACCGCCAAACACATCCTGATTAAATTGCCTGATTCCTGCATTCTATAGAGGCACAAACACTCCGGACGGGTGTCGGACCCCCCTGGCTAAAGTGAGCCGGAAAGCAGCTGAAACCACGGCTGTATCACAGAGCTACGGGCGAGAAGTAATCCAAGTGGGCGCCAACCGGCCCGACTTCAAGATGGCCGCCGGGGGTGAGCGCTAACTCTGTGCCTGAAAAGCAGAGCTGTACGGCAGGGGGACTCGGCTTGCCGCCTCCCGCCGTCGACATCGAGGGCAGGCAAAGCTCCGACTTGTGTGCAACAACTGACCTGCCTGTCGGAAGAACTACAATCCTGCGCACCTCCGCTGGGGAAGACACCCCGCGCCGAGGCGGCCTTGATACTGCCCACGCCGTAGTGAGTGGGCCGGCGGATGAGTGAACGCAAGCGGCCAACTGCACTCGCTCAACCACAGGCCAGGAGGGCCAGCGACGAGCGGAAATAGAGGTGCCAGGGGCTGGCCGGGGCAGAGTCCCAAAGCACAGCAGCAAGCACACCAGCGCAAAGGAAACCGACAGCACCCCCCAAGAACAGTGCGCCGCACCGCCTTGCAGCCTACCGGAAAGCTGTGAATCCGACGCTCAACCGCTGGTGGGGGGTAACCGGGGCTGGGGTGGCACCGGACTGCGGGAGGCCACCCGCAGCAAGGGCCCTAAGCACAGCAGCACAGTCACCGCCAAGAGCACGGGGCCCTGAGGCCTGCATCGAGGATTCCAGGAGAGCTGCACTACGCAAGACCAACAACCGCACCGCCTGTAGCGAGGGTGAGGGCACCCAGAGAAGAAGCTACATCTCAGAAACAGGCGAGCGGCACTGGAGAGCAGACGTGAGTAGCAGTCCCACAGCCCCACCACTTGCATCGGCCAGGGCACCTGGCCAACATTGAAGGGTGTAAAGCGGACTCACCAGGCTGTGAGGCGGCCATTACACGCTCCTCCACCCCGCAGATAGCAACGGTGTGTGGCTCCCGGGACCGAAGTGGTGGAACTCACTGGGGCTGGATTGAGTGGGCAATCCATGACCAGCCCCGACGCCAGAGCAGGCCAGTATGCTACACAGAGGCAACAGCTCAGTCCGCAGTCCGGTTGCTGCACAGCGATTTCCGCGCAAAATCCAGACCCACCAGGCGAAGTAAGAAACATGGGGAAAGACAGATCTAGAAGACTGCCCACGCAAAGCAGCATGGACCAATACACAATTCCCCCTCCACAAGCCCCCGACATCCACTCATTGTCCTCGGAGGAGGTGGAGACAGACAATACGATCTCCCTCAAAGACATAATGACCGCCATAGCGGAATCCCGCACGTCCATGGAGAAGAAAATGGACGGAATAAGCATGGACGTGTCCCTCCTCAGACATGACCTCCAAAAGCTAATGGCACGCACGGGAGAGGCCGAACAACGCATCTCGAACACCGAAGATGGGATTCACAACATGAGACAACAACTCCAGAGTGTCACGTCCAAACTCAAGGTGCCGGAGGATAGAATTGAAGATGGAGAGGGGAGATCTAGACGCAATAATGTGCAAATACTTGGTATCCCAGAGAAAGCAGAAGGCGCCTGCATGGAACTGTTTTTGGAGCAGCTGCTCGCTGACCTGTTCGATCCGGACTCATTCTCCAAGTTCTTTTCTATAGAGCGAGCGCACAGAGTGCCCACCGGCAGACCAACGCCTGGGGCTCCCCTGCGCACAGTAATTGCAAAATTTCTAAACTTCAGGGACCGAGACGCATTACTGCAACATGCATGTGCCAAGGGCACGATTAGCTTTAATGGTTCCAGGATCACCTTTTTCCCTGACTACACTAGGGAAGTGCAGAGGGCAAGACAATCCTTTGACCACCTCAAGAAGCAACTACAATCAATCGGAGTGAAGTATGGGTGGCTCTTTCCCATGCAATTAAAGATCTACCACAAGGGAACCACGGTCCACTTTAATGACCCCAAAGAAGCATGGCGCTGGGCTGAACAGCATATAGAGGACGACTGGTCGTCTTCGCGTGGCAGAGGGGGAAGGAACTGTGTGCCCCGCCTGCCCAACAGCGCAAGCCCCGTCAGCCTCCAGCACAAGACCCACAGGAAGACATTGGTGGCTGACCCACGCCTAAATCTCTATCCAGTGCCCCGGTACTCAACAGTAAGCTCAAACTGTAATATGGCACCTTATGCGACATACCGCAATACCCATCTTAAGGTAACACACACTTGAATGTGGCAGTTGCGGGAACATCTCGCACACACGCTTTGTAGGCCCCCCCCTCAGCTAGTAAGTTTCAAGTTAAGCGCTAAAGGTGGCACCCCCCCAGTCATAGTTTGTAGGGGGACCACCTGAGCCTTAGGCTGCGATTGTCTTATGTAAGCCATCCAGTTGACAGCCAGTAGTGTTAAAGTTCGGGCGACCGATGCTTCTAGTTGGGATAAGAATAGGGAGGGTGGGGTTGGGTTTGTTGAGTTTAGTTAGGGGAAGGACCAGTCTAGCACATAAAACACTAAAATCACATAAGAGGGTTATAACACGGAGGCGAGCGGTTGCCGGGTACCTTGCGTCGTCATCAGCAGCACACACTCCATTAGCCACAGATAGAGATGGCATCACATAATACAAACACAACCAGAACACTGAAATGTATGACCTGGAACGTCAATGGCCTCGGCAATGCAATCAAACAGCGATAGGTGGAGCAATACCTGAACAGGCACGCACCGGACGTCACTTTCTTGTCCGAAACACACCTTGCAGGCACAGAATGCTCCCTATTCAGATGCAAAAATTATAGACTCGCAGTCCACACAGTCTTCACAATGGGCTCAAGGGGGGTCATGATACTGAAACACATGAATCTCCCTTTCCACCTGAACACAGTAACCCAGGACACTGGAGGAAGATACGTATATGTGGCTGGCACACTCTGGGAGCACTCTGTCACACTACTAGCGATTTATGCACCGCCCACTTTGTTGTCACCGCTACTCGTCGACATTTCCCCCCTGATTACCACAGAAACTTCTAACATCATGATAATAGGAGGGGACTTCAACGAAGTCATGGACATATCCCGGGATCGCTCACACCTTCGAAATAGAAAACCCAGCGTGCATACCAAACTTGCAACGTTCACGAATGCCATGGGCCTGTGTGACGTATGGAGAGAACTCCACCCTAATATCAGGGAATACTCCTTCCACTCAGGGGCTCACACCTCACTCTCTAGATTGCACTACTTCTTTCTCCCAGCAACTGACCTACACGGCACATGAAGCATGCCTACTCCCTAGAGGCATCTCCGACCACTCCCCACTGGTGATGCAAATCACAACATCCAGGCCGACTCCCCCGCCCAGCTGGCGCCTGAATAATTACTACCTGGGCCATCCAGACCTGGTGCTAAGGCTCCAAGAGACACCGCAGACATACTTTGAGCTGAACACAGAGTACGCATCAGACCCAGTGTCACTATGGGAGGCCTACAAGGCAGTACTGAGGGGGGAACTCATCTCATGGACGACCGCACAGAGGAAACAATACCTACTCAAGGTACACAGAGCGGAACAACAGGTGAAACAAGCAGAGGTAGCGCACATAACCCAGAACACGCCCGACACAAACCGGGCCCTGCTCCTGGCACAAAAGCAGCTCCAGAACACTGCACTGGATAATGCCAGGCATGCACACTCGACAATGCGTGCAAGAGTTTATGAAACGGGCGATAAAGCCGGGAAAATGCTAGCGTGGCTAGAACGCAAGGAGCAGGGACGCAGCCATGTCCAGCAGCTACAGATAGAGGGCACAACCCCACTTGTGGCAGATCAGGACATCACGGGGGGCTTCGCAAATTACTATGCTGAACTGTATAAGTCACCTAACACCCCCGCAAATACCTCAATCATAGAGGAAATTAACTTCCCCACCTTGAGCATAACACAACAAGAATTGTTGGAAAGAGACATAACGGAGGATGAGGTGTCGAATGCCATGTCCGGCCTCCAAGCTGGCAAGTCCTCAGGTCCAAACGGCTTCCTGATTGAGCTGTGGCGGAAAGTGGGAACCAACGTGATTGCTCCACACCTACTGCAAATGTTCCAACATGCAGTCTTCCGATTGTAGAGGGCCAACAGGGCACCCTTTCCCCAGATCTTAGGGAAGCCACAATAATAGTACTACCCAAACCGGACAAACCCCCTGAACACTGCAGCTCTTACAGGCCCATTTCACTTATGGACAGCGAAACCAAAATACTTGCGAAGATCCTGGCAAACCGGCTACAACAAGTCATCCCCTCCCTGGTCCACCCTGACCAATGCAGCTTCATGCCCGAGAGATCGACACACATGAATCTCTACAGGTTGCACTCAGCACTAGAAAAAGCCGGCAGCATACAGGGTCCGCTGGCTTTGTTGGCAATAGACTTTGAAAAAACTTTTGATTTGGTGAGGTGGGAGGCAATATGGGACATAATGAGGCACATGGGTTTTGGCACAAACTTTATCGGCTGGGTGCAACTACTATACGGATGTCCAATAGCCAGAACTAAGGTCAACGGCTGGCAATCAGACCCCTTCAGATTGGGCAGAGGAACGAGGCAAGGTTGTCCCCTGTCGGCCATGATTTTTGCACTTGCCATCGAACCACTGGCCATCCTTTTACGAAATACCACACTCTAGGAGGGCTTCCGGTGGTCAGAAACATGGGAGGATAGAGTGTCCCTCTACGCGGATGACTTGCTCATCTACTTGAAAGACCCACGCAGCTCCTGCCAAAATGTTACCCAAATGCTGAAAAGATATGGAGCCTTCAGTGGCCTATGCGTGAACTGGTCAAAATCCATCCTATTTCCCATAGGAAGCGTAGCTGCCACTTGCCCCATTGACTGCCCCTACCAAATTGTTACTGATCAGTTCAAATACCTAGGGGTGAAAATCTCGAAGCACCTCACAGACTACACAGCTCTGAATTCACTAAGGACACTCGCCACTGGAGCTCCCTGCCACTGACACTGATGGGCAGAGCTGCCCTATTCAAAATGACCGCCCTTCCCAAGTTCTTGTATGTTCTGCAAAATGCACCGCTGCATGTTCCGCACCAGGAATTCCTCAAAATAGACCGTATCCTCCGGAAACTGCTTTGAAGTGGAGGGCCCCCGCGGATCGCTGTTTCCACCCTTCAGAGATCTGTCTGGGAGGGGGGGATCGGGCTGCCCAGGCTGCAAACTTACTACTGGACCAGCCAGATGGCGGTGGTGAATGACATGCTCCATGGGGAAAGGAACCTGCCGCATATCAGAAGGTTTAGCACCAACAGCATCATAACACCCCTGGAACTTCTACGCACATCACACGAATCTGGGCGGAGGCACACCGGCATGTAGGCTGGGAATCGAAACTGACGCTGCCCCAACCATTGTGGAACAACAGGCTTCTCCCCGAGTTACAGAAGCTGCCGAAATGGCCCGCCTGGGCCCAACGTGACATCACCAAAGTAGGAGAAGTAATAAAAGAGGATAAATTGGTCCCCTTTGAAACACTGCGTTCGAAATTTGCCCTCCCATCCTCGGAGGGATACCATTATACACAACTGAAACACGCACTGCACGCCCATCAACAGATCATCAGCGACATGCTAGAATGTACCCCGCTGGAGCGTAACATAGTCCAGGACCAAATAAAAAGAAAAGTCACTTCAACCATGTATAATGCAATCACATCCTTTGCTACACCTGAGCTCGTCAGCTTGAGGGCCAGGTGGGAGCGAGACGTTGGCCCTCTACAATCGGAAGACTGGATGGAAGCCTTGATGTACCCTTGTGAGGCGACCATTTCATCGAGGCTCCGACTGGTCCAACTCAAGATCCTACATCGTATTTACTATCCGAGAGTGGCACTCTTCTGGTGGGGCAAGGTCTCGGACCCGCGATGCATATGATGCAGGTGCGAGGAGGGAACTTTCTTCCACATCATATGGGAATGCGACGAAATACAGCAACCATGGTGGAAATGCTGTCCAGAGTCTTGGCAAGCCAATACAAAGGGGATCAAAGCAACTCCTGTTAGGGGTCTCCGATGAATGTGTCCTGACCCGGTATGAGAAACTGCTCTGGTCAACCGCTACAGCGATACTGAGAAGGAACATTGCGCAGTTATGGGGATCGGAAAGAACACCTAGTTATGATCAATGGATCACGGACGTGGACATCTGTGTAACAATGGAGCGCAGGGTATACGCAGCAAGGGGATGCCCGCAGAAAGCGAGCAAAATCTGGCAGAGATGGGAAGACGATGGCTAAGCCCCCGAAGCAGCGTCACTGGCAATGGGAGCATTAAGAACAAGGTGCCCATGGACTGGCGGGCCTGGCGCACGGGAACTGTGTTCTGTGTTCACTCATCAAAGACTAGATGGTCCAGAGGGCAGAGGCCCCTCCCCAATTTTGTTCTGCCCCCCCTCATGGTTTACCCTCTGTTTCTTCCTTCCCCTGCAATGCACAGTGTTATGTGTAATGTTTACGTATGTGTGGAAAATGTAATAAAAATGTTTTGATAAAAAAAAAATGTGTGCAACGGTTGATCGAGCGTTGATCAGCATGAGGTTGTCTCAGCATAGTGAGGGTGCAGGTTGTGTGAGGGCAAGAGGTTTTTTGAGGAGGCTATCTGGTGAGTGATTGTTTGACCAGGCTGTACCTGTGTAGAGATAGACTGTGTTTTAGGAGACAAATGGTGATGTCTTCCTAGGGAGAGGAACACACTGTTTGGACCTTGGCTCTCACAGGCCCAAACAGGCACAACAATTTGCCATCTTTGTCTTTGTTTGCCCTTTGCTGAGGACACAAAGCACTGATGACACTTAGGGGGGACTATTGATAAAGCCCGAGTAAGGTATGACCGAGGAGGTCATAGTGCTGGTGGCAGTCGAAAAGGAGCTAGGGAAGTAAGGTTCAATGACCGCCACCCACTCCTACTACTGCCACTGGTGGTAAGTGTACCTAGGAGTCGGAGCAGTGTTGATAAAGCTTTATGTGGGCATGGCTGAGGAGGCCAGAGTACTGCTCAGCTGCACTGTAGAAAGCAAAATCATGCCTGTGGCAGTCAGCAAGGAGGCCAGAAGAAGGTCATGTGGGCTGCTCCTCACTCCTGTTCATGCTGGTGCCGGTGTTGGTAAGTAGCCTTAGGCTGCAGGAACAGCATTCACAACGCCTGAGGTTGGTGTGGCAAAAGAGGCCAAAGCACTGGTAGCAGTCGGCAAGTAGGCAGGAAGCAAGGTCATGTGGCCTGCACCTCACTCATGCTACTGATCATGCTGATGTTGGAAACTGGCCTTAGTCCACTGCAGCAACATTGATAAAGCCAGAGGTGGGTCTACTGAAGGAGGCCAGAGCACTGGTAACAGTCGGCAAGGAGGCAGAACGCAAGATCACATGACCTGCCCTTTGCTTCTGCTGCAGTCAAGGTTGGTAAGAGGCCCTAGGCAGTGTGAGCGAAGTTGATGCCGCCAAATATGGCTATGGCCAAAGAGATCAGAGCACTGGTGGGGTCATCTAGGAGTTGAAAAGCAAGGTCAAGTGGCCTGCATCTTGCTTATGCTGAAGCTTCTACCAGTGCTGGCCACTTCCCTTCACCCAGAAAAAGCTGAATTCAATTGAGATTGATTCGGGATTTATACGTGGAATGGTAAGAATGGAGTGTTAATTCACATGGGTGTTCTCTGAAAAAACAGAAACCTCAGGGTTTGGCTACCCTAATATTAGGCTGTATCGCAGGGCATTCTCACTCAGGGACTTAAATTCTTGGGTGTATGAAATGAAACATGGCTAGGTAGAAATTGCAGGTAAAGCATTCGCCATAGCACATCTGCAAGTGTTCTTGCTGAGGTACACGTGCAATCCCTACTCTCGATATCGTACGTGGAGCCAGAATTTAAAACTGTGGTGCGAGATATGGGCGTAGCAGGAGTGTTGTGGAGTGTCTTGTGTAACTACGACTACTGACTGCATAAACTGCATAAACTGCTGAATTTGCCGAGCGAGCAGCATTACTGGTGGAATTGAGACACTGGGATTGATTGCTTTGTTGTGGAGCTGCTCGACACTTGGGGCTTGCCCATGGAATCGGCCAAAAAACCTGATGACGTGGGCGTCAGAATGCGCTTGGTGTAGCAGGAGTGTTGTGGAATGTCCTGAGCCTGATCTACAAATAAACTAGGTAAGATCCTTTTGCGAAATAGTGTCTTGAAAATGTAACACCAGTCCATCCGCAAATCTACACTACGCAGTGCCACAACTCGCCCGACTTGAGCAATAAAGAAACAAGGCTCAGATCCGATCAGTAGGGCCATTACTATTGATAAGGAAAAACGCAAGCAAACTAGCTCTCTTCAAACTGACATTACAAACTTTTTTGATACTAAAAAACTTCCATCTATAGGCCAACAACTTTGATCTCCCCGGCTGAGATATCAGAACAATCGCTTTCGCATACTATTGATAACAACAATTCATTGTTAAAAATGTGTGTTGGTCTACACCGTTCCTCCCTCAGGGTTTAAAAGGAGCTTCCATCTCAAGATTGTGACGGAAATATGATAGACATGGATTTGTCTAATTTGTCTGATTTAGCCGCATTGGTGTCATCTTCTAACTTCAGATGTATTTGAAACAAGAAGCGAAAGTGAGTCTGAAAGTGCTTTGGTTAACGAAGCAGAGCCTGAGATAGGTGCCACATTGTGTCTTAGCAGTATAGACCCAATAATATCTAAGGTGGAAGCCCTATCAATGCTGATAGCTACGATAGCTAAGGACAAGATTAATATTAAATTAACACCAGCAAAAGTGGTAGATCTGATTTTGATGAATTTAAATAAACTGACACCTGAGATTATTCCATCACAAAGAGCTTCAAAAGGCAAGATAACAAAAATTGCCAGGACATCATCTGTATTTCTGAGCAATGGGACAATGTCACCATCTTTAGCCCCATGAGTGTTTATCCATTTGTTACAAACCGGCATCCCTATTGATAATTGGGACTATAAGGAGGTCTTTATGCCGCCTGAAACCGCAACTCTAAAAAATCTCGAGTTGGCAAAAGCAGCTAAAACTGTTCAATTCGGCTCTAATCAGAAAAAAACAGTTTACACATAAAAAGTACCTAAGGGTGCCTATTAAATTAAATTGTGAACCAAATACTCATAAAACCCTAAAGGAGGCACACATTAAAGAAATAGTGACAAATACACTGCCTGATGGCTCTGTACAAAAGTTCCTGTTAAATGGGCCATTAGACCATCCTTTCTATTCAATCCCAACTGACACGCCAAATATTCAACCACAAAGATCCACATGCTCAAATCAAAATTTTGACATTTCGTGCTGCTGCTTAAACCCGGTACAATCGCTTGTGGACAGGTTGCTTGAATGGAAAACAGATCGATAAGACCTCTACTTTTACCAAACCAGTATCTGCCTTAAAAACTGAAACAAGGACCAGAACTTAGGCAACCGATACACCTTTTATTGACGCTAGTGACATTGAAGATCTGGGTAAATGGGTTATCTTGGAAGAACTTAACCCCACTAGCTACAGCCCTTTCCTGAATTGATCTTGCCTCCTGGCCATATTTAAGCAGTTTCCACATCTAAGCCTGATTAGCTCTACTGATATTATCTGGATTGATCTTCCTAGGATTGGTAGTTCCACTAATTTGGCGCTGATATCATTTTCTTCACTATTGATAGTGGCCCTATTAAAAATGTATGCTACATCTTTTACACAATTAGGATTGTCCCTCATAATTTTTTGAAAGTCTAAGAAGCAAACATCTACAGAAATTTGCTCCCAAGGAAAAAAGAAAAAAATTCTTACAATATCTGAGCAAAAATCAGAGAGAACAACTTTACGTGCACTTCAAGCGAATAAGGATAAAGTTGTGACAAATGATCTGGAAATGGAATTCTGGTCACCTGAACGAATCACTAATGGGGCAAATTGACTTTATACTTCTGTACATACCCAAAAAGGAACATCATGGACATCATGGTTATCATCCTTTTTTAGTTCATCCAGTTGGCCTAGAGACTATTGCACTAAGCAACGTGTTTATCTTACAGGAAACTTAGTGCACTCAAACATTTGTTATAAGTGGCTTTCAGATCATTTAGAATCACGCAATCCATTCCAATAGGGGACATGCTAGTGGTGATCTCACAGTGGGAACTAAACTAACGCATTCATTTGTACTTTCCCCCCAAAAAATTCAATCGCCCTATGTGTTATTGGCGATTCTCCAGATTTCACAGGACAAGGCCATTTCTATTCTGATTATAAACGTGTACGATCCCCCGGGTGGCACACAAACTAAATCTATGCAGTCTATTATGGATGAAATTATCATTCAATGGCATGAGTCATTTTTGAGGGGGTTTATAGTTGTTGCAGGTGACTTTTATGTAAGAAAAGTACACCTTCCCACTTCCTATGTCAATATCCCTGATTGGCAGTGGTCACGCTTCACACTTCATAAGATCTCATGATTTCATGTATGTACCATTTATCACATCTATCACAGAAACAGTGAGTCATACTTGGACAAACGGTAATGCAAAGTCACATATGGACTACATTAACAACTTGAGTGACATGCAGTCCTGAATTGGACACTTTATATTGACACTCCTTGTGTGAATATGGTTAGACGTCTTAATATCACCTCTTTCATCCAGGGAAACCAGCTTTGCTGGACCACGACAAACATTAAGGAAATGAATGATTCCTTGTGGTATGACCAAAAAACTATACAGAGGGCCCTGCCAACAGAAAATTGGGACTTAGAGCATATCATTTGGTCTAGAGCAAAAGATGCCCAAAAAATCTGAAATAATATGGTGAATTAAAATATAATAAAAAATAAGAACCCTTTGATGCTACTATAGAAAAACAAAAGCATGCATACCGGAAAGCTCAAGCCTTAGTCAGGGGCAGGCTTTTGTTAAGCAAATGTGAGAAACAAATTTGTATTAAAAATCTTGCCAGCCGATACACAAATTGGTTAAAACGACATAAATATTCAACCAATAACTGAAAATGGTTACTTTTATTCAGATGGCTGAAATCTCACGATACTGATACATTTTGGTCAAACATCAATAAATATAGGAAGTGTTTGTCGTCCATGGAACTAAATACCATATCAGAAGCTATATGGTTTGACTATATTGATGAATTATATAATGAAACCACTCCGAGCTATTTGCAAGTGGGACCAGAAACTTTAAAATTACATTCTGCCAATTTGGATATAGAAGAAGATACATTGATAAATAGCATTACTAAAATAAAGAGCTCTCCTGCGCCCTAAGCCCAGACGGCATACCAAATATTGTCATGAAGGCCCATCTGGAACTTTGGGCAAAAATATTGTTTATTGTTTAATAGTTTATTGTTTATTTATACAGCACTTATACATAGGTGAATTGCTTCAAAGCGCTTCAAGGCGGGAAGGTAGCAAGGGAATACAGTAATCATTCATAGGCCTTGAAGATTCCGAATGATCAAGAAAGAAAACTAGAATACTAGGCCTGATGACATTTCTCCTATTGTAAGTGCATGAAGTGTGATAGTTGCGGAAACACATCTAAGCATGTAGAACTTGCTGTGTTAATACCTGCCAGCTAGCGCAAATCTGTGCTGGTGCCGATCTTTTAAAAAAGGCGATAGACTGGAACCTTCCAACTATCGTCTTTTACTATGATGGACTCTAGCCAGAAGGTCTTTGCAACGGCTCTATTAAGAAAACATACTGGTTGGGGTGTAAAAACCAATCCGATAAGCTCTTTCCAGACAGGCTTTAGAAACGCTTATAACGCAGTTACTAACATTTGTGCTCTTCAGTATTTAATCGCAGAAACCAGCAATAAACACAAATCGAAGCAGTATTGTAGTACGTTGATTTCAGCAAAGCATTTGATTTTATTTCCAGACCTTTGCTTTAGAGTAAGCTTATGTTCTGGGGGATCAATCCAATACTACTGTACTAAATCCAACAGTTATAAACAAATACTTGAATCACAGTTCGACTGAACTTAGCAAGTGTATATACAGATTACCATCACACTAATCGCGGCCTTAAACAAGGCTGCATTTGGCCCCTATTTTGTATAATCTATATACTGCCGATTTGACCCATGTTTTTTGATCAACCCATGACTTTCCACCTAAAATGAATGCTGAACATATATCAAGGCTTTGTACGCTGATGACATTATATTGTTTGACCAAGCACCAATTGGGTTACAGCACTGATGCCTTAGTCAATTTTGAAAAAAAAGATTCCATGGTCATAAATACACTTAAGACAAAAATTATGTGTTTGGGAAAAAGCACTACAAAGAAGGGCACTCATGTGTGGAAATTGAAAGATGACTCTCTTCAAAAAATAAAAGAGTATATCTATCTGAGTTTTCTCATTAGAATAAATCTGCCACCATCATACTACGGTGATAACTCTATGGTAAACATTTGGAAAACATGGCTGGTATTAAAGCACTACACAGTGCATCACAGCGGTTATGTTGAGGGCCTTCTTGAAGTTTATCACACTTGCCTTGTACCTGGTATACTGTATGCCCTTTCACCATTACCATATAAGCAGGTACTTTGGCGCGATCAAATCGAAGGTAAATTTCGTCGAGTGGTTATTAATCTTCCAAACTCATTGCTGGTTGATGAACTAAGGTTGGAATTTGGGTTAACTTCTTTATTAACCATGTGGTATGTACAGAGATCTCTATTGTATGCTAAATGCATGCAAACACCACAAAATTCCAATGACTTATTACAATTGTAGGGTAAGAACATGGATTCTGGAGAAAGAAATGCCTTTGTCAAGGAATGAAAATCGACAGCCGTGACACATCTAGAAACATTGGATTTAGAGTTTGATTTTCATAGCACTATGCCAAACTTTGAAACAATAATAAAAAATAAATCGAAGTGGTGGGATAAAGGAAAAATGATTGATAAATCACATGGTAATAAAAGGTACAATGAGTATATACAACAGAGCTTCCCTTTGCATAAACTGTGTAGTTTTCTGACTAAGTTTTGAGCAATTGAGCTAAAATGTTTTATATTATACTACTTACTCCCAACCATTGAATTTATAGGTACAGGGCAGAACATTCTGTTGATTGAACGTTCATGTCGGCTTTGACATAGAGCAGTGGAGACTAGTCGGCATATATTGACTTACTGTATGGTTCTAAAAACATACTACCAAAAAGGTTACTCTGACTATGTTAAAAAATTGAGGATATTGCCTGTGATCAAATTTGGGCTACTTTATTTGTGGCAGGGCCAAGAGTTATGGTTGCGACCGCCCTTGCCATATGGAAGGAAATCTTGAAGAGGTTGTATTGAATTGATTGTATTCTTATTGATTTTAACAACAGTCCAAATCGTTATGGAATTGGACACCATATATGTTAATATTGTGAATAATTATGTTTTTTTCTTCCCTTTTTTCTATTTCTATTTTAAATTGTAAATGATTTTATTGCAGAAACGAACACATTGTTTTCTTATCGTTTATGTGCTTTTAATTACCTAGATAACAAAAAAACGTTTTTTATGGCATGTGGAAGCTTCACTGTTGTGTAGCCTGGCGTTGCCAACACACAACAGACACTAGATTGGATAGCAGTTAAAAAAACAAGCAGGACCAAAATAAGTGAACTGTGGACTGACAACTTGTTGTTCAAATTCAATTAGCTGAAATTGTATTATAAGTAACAGAGTCCGAGAGACGTAGTAGCATGGAAAGGTTAAATCTGTTTGACAGATTGATTTGATTGCTAATGGTGAATTCTGGTGCCCCGCCTTACCTGTTCACCCACTTCATGGCTGGACCCTTATTAGCCTCTTGTCTGGTTCGCTGCACTTGAACGATGGAATAGGAGTGAACATTGCTAATGTTTGGTTGGGCTGGAAGGAGGATCTGGGTTTCCACACTGAAAGGAAAAATGCCATTTGGATGCTTCTTACACTGATATCAGACACGCTACACAATCCAGGCACAAGTCTTTACTTTGTGGATTACAGCTCTACGGTTGATAACGTAGACAGGGGCAGACTCTGGAACAAACTGTCAGGCTGGGGAATGAATGACTCATTGCTTTATTGCATCCGACAGTTGCACAAGAATACTGTAGTAAGGGTTAGGTTAGCACAGGATGGCTCCCTTATGAGACCATTATACACTAATGTTCGCCTCAAGCAGAGTTGTGTACTCAACCCATTGTTATACAACCTCTATGTGGCAGATTCTGGCCAAACCCTCGATGCAGCACACACTTATGCACCGACCTATGGGGGCAAAAAGATAAGCAGCCTTACTTACACAGATACTGTTATACTTGACCACACACCCATGGAATTGGCGTTCACTTGATGCCCTATCAAAATATGTTCTGCTAAATGGCCTCCAAGTAAACATAGGGAAGTCATGTCTATAGGTAAGGGAGCCTATCAGAGAAAGAGGTTTATGTGGCGATTGGGAGGACAAAGACTAGAACAGTGTGAGACCTACAAATACCTAGGCATGCATATAGAACACAACCTGAATACTACTCACCAAGCGAAGGCGGTTCCTTCCTTGGCATGGACCAAATGGCTCTCACAAACGAAATTTGATCGATAGTCAGGGGGGTAGATCCATGGAGGCAAAACTCACTGCATACAAGTTATCGGTAGTACCACGGATACTATACACATTGGAAATATTGTTCTTGGGTTCATTTCTATGGCCGACTAAATTGGAGGGGAAAATATTGAGATTAATTCTGGGTCTTCCAAAATCATTACCTGTTGAATCAATGCACCTAGAACTAGGATTGCATCCCTACATGTTCTCTGGCAGTTGGCTGCTATTAAGTTTTGGGGCACTATATACTTCAGTGAAAAGGGCAGACCCTCAAACATAGCCAAGTGCCATGACCAACACTGCAGACGCATTGTTTGGTTTTCTGACATGCAAAAATCTGTCTTAAACCACTGCGTGGTAACTGGCATGAAGGGCTCACCAGATTCGCTAGGCGAGGTATATGTGTTGGATTTCGAAAGAGAGTCAAACGACCACGACCGAAGGCTGTCCATTGACTTCCTCGCTAACAAATGCAAATCTAACTTCTATTGCACACAGAGAATGAATGTAAATGCCCCACGTGATTACCTGGTAAAAACGTACTCTCCACAATTGGTGCACTTCATTCTTTCCCTGCGTCTTGAAACCTTACGGGTTTACAAAAATATATGGGCGTGGATTGGGCTGGAAAGAAGTGACCGACGCTGTCGTATGTGCAAGGCAACAGTGGAATCAGCTAGACACTTTATCACACAGTGCATTATGTTAGCATCTCTCTATGAAAGGGGCTATGATAAGTTTGTGGACTATACATCAGACCAATCTTGGAGTCTCATTTACGGAGCACACTCCCTGGTCATGACCGCGGCTGCATTTCTCATATGGTAGAAGGTGGAAAACCACTTGGCTATACTGTGAGACTTTCTGTGTATAGTGGATCTTGCACACATGCAGAGGGAAAACTGGACTTGTTGCACGCTTGTTCCCTGGTTATTAAATGTTCATGGTTGCACTTGCTAAAGGCTGGCACACATTGATGAAATTGATTGTTTTTAATTGTTATAAATGAATTGACTTGGTTTTTAAGTTACATTTTATAAATTTGAAAAATTGTAATATGTGTAATTGTTTGAAGAATATAGTGTAAAGGTCACGTTTGACCATAAACACTAAATAGAGAAAGACATTTGAAAGGAAATTGAAAGGAAATGCTTGTCGGAGGCAGGCTCCAATATGGGGCATATGAGGCTACACTTACATCTTAGGCTAACCAAGTAAACATTATCCATCACTTATATTGGACCCCAGTGAAAAGGGTAAAATGCAAGCTAAGTACCTCAGATATGGTTTGGGCTTCTGAAGAAGGGGTGGACAGTGAACTACAAATGTCTTGGTGGTGTAGGCGCGTGTTTTAGTTCTGGTTGAACGTTTTGGACAGGGTGGATTGCCGGTGGTCTGATTTCCCATTGCCTCCTATGCCTGCTATTGGGGATCTTCACTTCCCAAATAAGCATAACTAATGGGACCAAGTTAGGACTGCCCCTCCCCTTTTTATTTGCAAAAAAAGAAATCCTGAAAGAATGTAAAACTGCCAAACCATCAAATGAAGCCTGGATAAGTTGCCTATGTGTGTTATCATCAAGAAGTAAATCAAAGTATAAAATATAGCATTTCCATGAACAATATGATGACACCTGAGTGGCATCCACTGCCCTGTATGTTAGAATAAGGGGGTCCCCCCTTTGTTACCCTCTAATCTTCTGCCCTTTCTACCTCCCCATCTGTTGTTGTACTACCCAGTATTTCAACCCCCTCACCCCTTTTATAATTTCCATAGATTGTGGTGTCTTTTGGCTAGTCCGTCATTAAAAAGGATGCCATTTAGAGTTTCTACCCATTAATTGTCATAATGAAATAAACTGAGCATGGGTGACATGGGATTGTAAATAAGGTACAAATACCTAAAGCTGGTCTGTTTTGAATCTGTATGCCTATTTTGTGGTTACTGTTTCCTCTCTGACTGACCCTCCCAGGTTCAACTCGGGTCCTTCTTCTCCTCTATCTCTATCTCTATATGTCGTGTTCCCCAGTAGTCTAACCTCTCTCCCTGGCTGTTCAACCAATACCTGGCACTTCTGGCCCACCGCATTGCAGAGCTCTGCCCCAACTTCTAGTGTTGTGGGGATGACACTCAGCTAATTTTCAGGCTACCCTCAGCCACCTCTTCTCCCTCTCTCATCTCTGACTGTCTGTCCGCCATCCACGAGAGGTGTGTTGCCAATGATCTCTGTCTTAATGCCAGTAAGACTGAGATTCTCCTCATCGGCACACACACTCCCTCCTTTCCTGTCACTCTCTGGCCAGCCTCTCTTGGCCCTCTTCCTGTGCCCACCTGTGAGGCCAAAAACCTTAGGGTCATCTTTGACTCCACACTCTCCTTCTCTCCTCACATCTCTGATGTCTCTAAGAAGTCACACTACCAGCTACACCTCCTCAGAGGTATTGTCCCTTTCCTCTTCGTCCCCCAGAAACTCACTGTCTCCAGAGCTCTGGTTCTCTCCAGGTTGGACTACTGCAACAGCCTCTTTTTAAATCTGCCTGTCTCTACTCTCCACCCTCTGCAACCTATTCAGAACAGGACTGTGAGACTTGTTCTTGGCCTCAAGCCTAGGGATCGTATCTCTCCAGGACTGAAATCCCTGCACTGGCTCCCAGTGGCTGCGAGGATTAGGGTCAAAACCCTCTGCTTTGTCCACAAGGCCTTCTGGGGCCTCAATACCTTCAACTCTCTCTTCCTAAATATATTCCTTCACAGGCTTCTCTCATCCTCCTCCAACTCCCTCAGGGTCAGTCGCTTCTCCAAGCAACGAGTTGGCAGTAGATCTCTCTCTTCGGGTGGAGCAGCTCTCTGGAACAGCCTCCCTGCCTCACTGAAACTTGAGGAGAACCATCTGTGGTTCCGGAAGCACCTCAAAACCTTTCTCTTTGCTTCTGCTTTCTCTCCTCTTCTCCCCTGTTGAACCCCTGGCTGAAACTGCACTGGTTACCTGGCCACCCTCGGATCTCGGGCCCATGTCCCCTCCACCGCCAGTCGCACACCTGCACTGCCTTCCTGGCAACCCTCGCACTCTGGACTGTCGCTGTATCCCTACAGTCCCTCCACCAGCACTTGACAGTGGATGTCTGCACTTAGCCTTGCACTTGCCACCAGCTGGCCGTACTTCCCATGTTATTAGTCTATTATCCCATGTACTGCATTCTCCCCGCCTCTCTCCCTTGCACTTTCCCTTCCCATGCATTTGCGCGATCTGAATGACACCTGGCCTAGTAGGATTGCTGTTTGTCTTCCCTTTGTTCCCCCTCCCTTGCCTTGTATCATATCATATCAAGATGTGGGTTATTTGCTATAATATACCTTTGTAATATCGTGCGTGTGTATTGTTGTATTTTTTTGTGATCAATAAACATGTTTCTTTTTAAAACCCTGAAGGTAACTTCTCTTACAGGCAGATTTATGGACAAGCTAGAATAACACAAGCTATACACCTCTTTGTCAGTTTTTCCAGTTCACAATTTATTTTATTTTTATTTATACATTTATGTAGTGCCCAAAACCGAAGCTATCATGGCGCTGGTACAAAGTCGGTAAGATAAATAGAGAAAACTATGGACAGTCCAGCTCCAGTTATGCATATTTATTAAACAACAACGTTTTTAAAAGCTATCTGAAGGCAAGGTGAGATGTTTCATTCCTTATGTGTCCAGGGAGAGTGTTCCAAAGAGTAGGCACTGTGACACAGTAACTTGATACCCCGGCTGCAATTGAATCTAGGCGTGCCGAGCTCCAAGTGGGAGGAAGAACGCAGGGAGTGTGCAGGTGTTTTAGTTGCAATGCAGGAGATAAGATAGGAAGTGGCGTTTTTCTGTAGACAACGGTGGGTAAAGCAGCGTGTTTTGAAATCAATTCTAGATTTGATGGATCGCCAATGAACCTCTCTTCTTGTGGTGGATATGTGGTCTGAGAGTTTGAGACCTAGTGCCTTATTGTGAAGGAGCTGCATTTTAGCAAGTTTCTTGGTGGATGTACCTGAGGAAAGGACATTACAATAGTCAAGTTTGCTACAAATGATAGAGCATGCAAGAGTCAGGCAGTTTTTGGTGGAGATTAATGTTGTGCTCACAGTAATGAGTTTAGCTGTGTGGGCAGTGGGCAGTGGCAGAGGCGTGAGCGTTGATATGCTGGGTCATGATGAGCTCAGCATCTAGGTACAAAACCAGTGTCTTCACTTGCTTAGATACTTGAATGGACATTCCGTCAATAGGAAAGGAGAAGTAAGAGGGGTCCAGGGCCGTTAGCCGGTTCGAAGAGCCTACCAGTAGCAGTTCAGTTTTCTCATCATTGAGACAGAGATTATGAGTGGCCATCCAGTTTTGAATGATGCTGGACATTCGGTTAATTGCTGTGACATCCTGGCCATAATTCCCTGAGTTGGTAGCAACATTTTGTATCGTCTGCAAAATTAGTGTATGGTGTGCCCAAGGAATCAAGGTGGCAAAGAGGGGCTTAGTGTAGGTGTTGTAGAGGGAGGGGGAGATGCATGCGTCCTGAGGGATCCCAGATAGGACCGGGATAGGATCCACCATGGCAGCGCCAATGAAGACCCTGGAGGTCCACTCGCTGAGAAAAGATTTAATCCAGATAGCCACTTCCTGGTAAAATGAAACATGAGCATAAGGTGCTGGCAGAGGATGTCATGATTTACCAAGCCAAAGGCTGCTGAGAGGTTGCATAGTGTACGCCCAAACTATCACACCTTAGAAATAATAGATATTTAGTTTTATATTTAAATAACCTTCCTGTAGGGACAACCCCTTGTGTTACAATTTACAATGTTTCCCCAGCCACGATCAGAGTAGGGGATGGTCCTCAAGTATGAAGTTTAACTCTAGTCCAGGCTGGTTCTAAGACTCTCTGAACCCTGAGCCCTCAATTGCTTTTTGGACAGGTTTTTCTAGTCAAAGCACGCAGCAAATAACTAGATATATAGGTACCCCCACAGCTAACTAAACTGGATTGAGGTCCGGATTTCTCTTTAAGTTTGAGTTATTTTTTATTAGTTTATAAGTACATTTATGTGTAACGACTTACATTCTAGAATGTCTTTGAATGTAAGGAATACGCTGAACGTAATCTATTTAGCTTACACTGTATATGGTGCACATCAATTTTGTATCCCTGCACTTCCTTTTGTTCTATGTTAGATTTAAAAAATGTGTGCCTGTCTGGCCACCAGGGGGCGCATGGATGCGGTCGCCCTCAATGTGAGCTCCGTACTCAGTGGTCCCTTAAGTGGTCTAAACCCCCAATAAGAGAACCTCCTGACCGTAACAAGGTGAACAGAGTTTGATGTGAACCCCCCCACCCATTGAGTGGAAAAACAGAGTGAATCGGAGACGCAGGAGAGAAGATTCACCTCTCTGCGACGAGAGACTCGCAAGGCAACTCGTCGGAAGCAGGTCGAAAGTGAACGTGACTCTTCAGATGACAGAGTGGATTATAGAGGACACAAACAACGCCAAAAGACCCCCCATCTACGCAAAGCTGACCAGCTTGTAAACTGTCGAGCCCCGGATGTCAGATTGCTGCTCCTCCCGGTATATCTGCTGCGAAACAGCGAGGGGTTGGGCCCCCAGTTAATGGGGCATGTGCCCTCCTTCGTGGCCCTATGTTCTGCGTTCATTTGATCTACCCCAAAACACTTCAGAGGAACACGTATAGGATGTAAAGACCAAGTCTTATCACCTACAGAGCTGGCGAGGACCCTGTGAAAGAATTGGGACTGTCATCTTAATCAACCCTCCCCCGCACTTTGGTGAATGAGTGCAATTACATTTGTTAAGTTGCGCATCCGGCTTGACAGGAGTTCCTGACTAAGTGCATTCTCTTTAATCCGAAACATCACCCAGGCCCCAGCTGAGACAGGCCTGACAGCCAAGAAATCTAATTGAAGACATCTGGCACACGATTTGGCATCTACGAACAGGAACTCACCACACCCTGATACCACCCGACTCTCGCCCACCGAGAGTGTACCCCCTGCAGAGCATACTTTGATGAACCCTCAAGGTCAGCCCTGTAAACTGGATACACTTGCCCTACAAGGGCTGGGCCCCTATATCGGTCCGGGGTGTGCGCCCTCCTTTGGGGCGTGAAACGCTTCATATACATGGAAGCAAGGCCCCATCCCAAATACGAGGAGGAATGGCTGGACCACCTGCAGCACATCGGTGAGCGCAAATCCCAGCCACAGGGCCTGTTACGAAGCCCATGGACATAAGTTTGAAACTAGCAAAATTCATATATTCTCCATCTCTCTCAACGCTGGGAACCTCCCAAAGAGCAACCATGGCAACCTCAGGAGCAGAGGGGGATGTTGCAGCTTGAATTAAATTATGAACATGGGGGCCAACATCGGAGGGAAAATTGAAAAAATCATGCAATGGGTGGACAAAATGGAAGAGAGACTCGAAGGAGTCACGAATAATCATTCTTCGCTAAATACCTTGAAGACGCAAATGGACCACAGAATCGCTGAAATAGAGCAACGAGAGGAAGAATTCCGTCTCAAGATGGACGATTGAGACTCGGAAAAAGAAGGGGAGTCTGAGGGAGACCTCCAAAAAATGCTCCACGACATAATGAAGCTCCTGTTTGAGGATGAAGCAATCGATGAACTGAAAACAGAAAGAATACACAGAGCAGGAGGACCAGCAGGCAGACCAAGATCTGTTCTGGCTCACTTCCATAATTATCAAGATAGGGCCAGAGACTTGGAGAAGGCTAAACATAGCAGGTCATCGCCCTCGGCGAAGCAAGAGTGACGATTTTTCAAGATTTGTCTTCCCTGACTCTCGCCCTGAGGCGGCTGTGCATCCCCCTCACAAAATGGTTGAAGGAGCGCGGAGTACGCTACAGATGAGGCTTCCCACTCTCCCTCTCGTTCAAGCTTGAAGGCAAAAAAGAGAAGCTGATGTCCGAAAGAGACATTAAAACCTGCATTTCCGAGTTACTGGACAGACGCAAAGAAGGGCAAGACCAGGGAGAGGAAGGAAAAGAGGACAGACAGTGGCGCCTTCAAGGCCCAAGGAGGAAGTGTATACCTGACTCGAGGAAATATTGAAGAGGAAATACCTCCCCTGACGCAGAAGAATGAGTATGCCTGATAATGCAACATGTCTTCTAGAAGCCACACATCATTTCACTTTCAGGTGGGTCCGAGCACTCACGGACACACAATGCTATAGGGTGAACAGATGGCAGATCAGATCCGCCGTAGAAACCCTCCCTGATCGCCCAGAGCATGACGGGCCAGGGGGTACCCGTCCTTGGCTTCAGAAGTAGGAGATTGCATATACCCCGGATACTGAGGAGACCATGGTTTTCTGGAGGTGGTTGGTCGAGATCTTGTCTGCCCAGAAGCTCTCAGGCTCTGTCAGAGGTACAATTGTGTTAAATTTGGACACCCCTTGCTTGGAAGATGTGCTGATTGTCGAGGCTGGATTTATACTGCAAATATATGTTCTTTCTCTGAAGTTAATGTTTCGATTTTGGGGGGAGTGGAAGGGGGACGGAGGGGGCTCAATGTTATTGTGGTTGTGTCATGCGCGGGACCATGAGGTAAGTCTCTCCACTGGTGTTCCGGCATTGACTCAGTGAAACCAACTGCGTCTGGTCGGATGCCGACATGGGGAGAGGGTCGGGTGGGAGGGGTAGGTACAGGATGGGGGTTGGCGGGATGGAAGGGTGAGAACTGGATCCTCATTAAAATATAGATTTGTGAAAATGCTGGTGACCCACTATGCGTTTGGTTGCAGACCTCCATGGAGGGGTCACTTGATGCACACCAAAACAAAAGGCAGATAATTTGGTCTTGCAGAGGAGAGGTCTCATCAGGGTAGGGACACTAAACATCAAGGGTCTAAACTCACTGACCAAAACGTCCTTGGTATTTAGGGAATTTCATAGAGCGCGACTCGATGTCCTGTTCCTACAAGAAACCAAGTATGCATACGGCAAGGAGCGAAAGATACTGAACATGCGAATGGGGACAGAATACTGGGGTCTGGGCCTCTGAGGAAGGCAGGAGTCGGAATACTTATTAGAAAGGGATTAGACTTCAAGGTCACCAAGATATGGGCTGATGTAGAAGGACAAGCGCTGCTGGTGATAGGTCTCATAAGGAAGAAGTCCATCACGTTTGCTACAGTGTACTCGCCCAACTCAGGGCAGTCCCAATTCCTCACTAGGACGAACCCCAAAATTATGTTGAAAGCCATGGGGCATGTTGTCCTTGGAGGGGACTTCAAGTTATGGGCTGACCCCAGACTGGACAGGAGGGCAGACAACTCCAGTGCATGGGACACAGTTGATGGTGGTCGGGCAGAGGTCATGGACATGATAGGCCTCTACAGGTTGCGAGACGCATGGCGGGGGCTCCACCCTGAGGAAATGGGATACACCTTCTATTCTGATCCCCATAATAGTTTCACTAGGATTGACTAAATATTCCTATCTGAAGAAGTAAGGGACGCAGCGATGAAATCAGAGATAGTAGCGGTCACCTGGTCTGACCATGACCTGGTCATGGTTGACATGAACTGGGATGATCTCCCTGGCAAAGGAGGACAATGGAGGTGTAATGAATCCCTCTGGAGAGATGCCGTCTTTTAGACAGATATGGAAAGCGAGATCAAGGAATATTTTAAGACAAATAATACGGGCAAAGTCTCCAAAATGATGGTGTGGGAGGCGGGGAAAGCGACGTTCAGAGGTATTCTAATCAGAGAGGGTGCCAAACAAGAAGAGGGAGACAACCCTGGTTGAAGGCAAACTTAGGAAAGAGATAACCCAACTAGACGAGGAGGCAAGGAAGGCCGGGGATAGGAGGGCGGACAAGCTCCTTGAGGCAAAACGGAAAAGGGGCAAGCTCCGACTCCTCAAGGAGGGTCTAGAAGTTAGTAAATTACAACTTCTGAAGCAGGAGTTTTACAAAAAAGAGGACAAGGCGGACACGTTGTTAGACGCCAGATTAAGGGAACAACGAGCTGAGCAGAGAGTCGCAACTATAGAAGAAGCGGGTAGTCCTGAAGGGGCGGTGGAGGGGGCTATCCCTGAAGCTTTTGCAACATTTTATGAGACACTGTATAAATCAGAGGTGGACCCTAGACAATCGGGAACAGATGGTTACCTGGCATTGGTTGAGATGCCGAAACTTTCACATGATGAAGCTCTCAATCTCGAAGCCTCTATAACGGCAGAAGAATTTAAGGGTGCAGTGAAGAGGCTATCACAAGGGAAAGGCCCTGGCGAGGATGGATACACTGCTGGGTTTTATAAGTCCTTCCTCTCCACACTCACCCCCTTCATGGTGGAACTCTTTAACGAGATTCTCGATACCGGTATGGCCCCTGACTCCTTTGCTCGAGCTCTCATCTCAGTGATTCCCAAAGAGGGCCAGGACCCCAGGTAGTGTGGTTCGTATCGTCCCATATCTTTGTTAGACATAGATGCAAAGATGTATGTATACTAGAGTCCTTGCTGCAAGGTTGGAGACGCTCATGCCTCGTCTGATTTGTGCCGACCAAGTTGGATTCCTATTGGGTGGACAGGGAGCGGACACCAATGCGAAAGACCCTACACTTGATTAATGAATGGTGAAAAATGTCCAACGATCCTGCCCTCCTTTAGGTGGACACAGAGGAGGCCTTTGACAGGGTTGAATGGGACTTTCTGATTGTGGTCCTGAGAAAGGTGGGAATCGGTCTGAAATTTAGAAAAGGGATCCATGGTGGTATACACGTCTCTCAAAGCCTCAGTGTTTGTAAATGGGGAATATTCCCGCTAGTTTGAATTGAGTAAGGGAACACGACAGGGATGTCCCCTCTCAGCGATACTGTTCACCCTGTCCTTAGAGCCCATATCCCAGAAATGAAGGAACGATTTCCAGGTGGAGGGACTCCAGATAGGTGGGAAAGAATACAAGGTGGCCCTATATGCAAACAATCTACATCTTAAGAATTCCATGTCATCCAAACCCAAAGCGGTCCATCTAATAGAAGAATATGGTGAGCTCTATGGTTTTAAAATAAATAGAGCTTAGTCCATTCTATTCCCCATGCATGAACTCACACAAGAGGACACAGAAAGGTTCTCCCTGCTGGGTCTTACAATCGAGAAAGGCACTCTGAAATATCTCGGAATAAACATCACAAAGGAACCTTAACAAGTTGTATGATGTCAATTTCCCCTCCCTCCTCTCGAGATTCCACATTGATCTGGCGAGGTGGGAGAAACCTACGATGTCATGGCTAGAGAGACTCAATGCAGTGAAGATGGTATGTCTCCACCGATTCCTCTACCCATTTCAGATGCTCCCGATTCGAATGCCGAAACACTTCTTTGATGAAGTTAAAAGGGCGATGTTACGGTTCCTGTGGCATGGGAAAAAAGGCAAGGGTAACCTATGAGACCCTAATACTACCCAAAGATAAGGGTGGAGTTGGCCTACCAGACCTGAGGAAGTATTACGAAGCAGCTCAGTTAAGAATCCTGATCCCACATTTGAGAAATCACAAAGAACCCCAGTGGCTTGAACTAGACAGCTACTACCTAGCCCCAGCAACAGTCTCTGAATGGCTCTGGGTCCTGAGGAACAAATTACTAAGGAGATTAAGGGATCATCCAATACTGGGGAGCATATGGGACATATGGAGGGAAAGGAGTGGCATGCATGGGATTACTACGTGTCCTTCGCCTCTGAGTCACATATGAGCCCCAGGCATCAGGGAGGACATCCCCAATCTAGAAAGATTTCAGTGCTGGTACGAAGCATGATTGGAAAGAGTGGGCCAACTGTGAAGGGACGGCTCCATTATTGCAATCTCGGAATAAGAGGGGGCTCTCGGATTGGGCCCCTTTCCGTCTTCCAATTCTTGCAGTGCAAAGGTATTCTTACAAGGGACAAATGGACTGAGGAATTCAGTAGGGACCTCATTCCATTCGAAAAAAAATTGCTGAACTCCAGAACCAAAATGAAAGGCCTGATCTCTGCCATGTATAGAGAATTAATTGAAGCCGGGAAGGGATCAACCTTGCACTTGAAGGGTAGATGGCAGAGAGATTTTGCAGACGAAATAGATCCAGATATGTGCGGGAAAATGTGCAAGTCTGCCTCTCAGGTCTTGCTAGCCAGTTAGTACAAGGTTCATGCCATTAAACTACTACACAGATGGCAATATGACCCGCACAGACTGTCCCAGATATTCCAGTCTATGAGCCCACTCTGCTGGTCTGAATGTGGGGAGAGTGCAAATTATTGGCACATGTGGTGGGACTGTCCCCTTATTAGAATTTTCTGGGACGAGGTCTTAGGGTGGATTAGAGACTTTGATGGGATCCAATGGGTAGCCAACCCCCTCCTAATTCAATTTGGGTTTGAAAAGTGCGAGGATGAATGCAGAAGGATCACAGGTCTTGCTGCCCTACTTTTGTTGGCAGCACGAGTCGCTCTAGTAATGAAGTGGAAATCAAAGAAGGTGCCGATGAAGGGGGAATGGGTCAATGTGGCCAGAACATTTGTGTAATGGAAAGGATCACTGCAGCCTTACATGTGAAATCCATTCAATATGACCTAATGCAGGGAGAGTTTGTGAATCAATACATGCCCGGGACCTGACGACGTTCAAGGGCATGGGATTGAACATCTCTCCCCACCAAATTTGTGGAAGCACGAAAACTGTCCCACCAGAGGAGACCAATGTGGTTGTCTCAAAATGACCTCATGGAGGCAACCATGCCTAATGTTGATTGCAAAATGAGAACACTAGGCATTAATCACGATTATTAGATCTATCCAAGACTTCTGAAGCAAGAGGAAACACTGTTCCAAAGGGGGGAGGGAGGTGGGCCGGGGAAAAATAGTTTCAAATTTTCTGTGCAAAGGTTGTTGGGGGGAGAGTATTAGTTGAATGTAAGTTTTTGCATTATGTTCCTAATGATCTACTTGTATTGATTTTGATTTGTTTTTAAAACTTCAATAAAAACTAAATTTAAAAAATACATACAAAAAATGTGTGCCTAACCAAATGCTTTATATAATTAGATATATGGCAAAAAAAAGAAAATTGCTTCCATATATTAATATATGACAGAGATATGTCTAGTTTACAGGTTCTCGTCAGACAGGCTTTAAATTTAGAGTACGCCCCCAAACTATCACTCCTTAGAAATAATAACAATTTAGCTTTAGATTTAAATAACTTTCATGCCGGGACAACCCCTAGTGTTACAATGTACAGTGTTTCCCAAGCCCAGATCAGAGTAGGGGATGTCCTCAAGTACGAGGTTGCGTATGAGCAGGATAACAATGTTGCCAGAGTCTCGGAAGCTGTACAGTTGCATTTTAAGGAATAAAAGCACAGATTCTGTGCTATGTTGAGGCCGGAATCCAGATTGTCTGGTCCCCAGTAGCTTATGTTGTTCAAGATGGTTTGAGATGTGGGAATAAATGATGGGGTCAAGGATTTTCAGAAGGAACGGAACTGTGGTTATAGGCTTGTGATTTGTGGAGAGGGAGGGGTCTAGGGAAGGTTTCTTAATGAGAGGGGAGACCCATGCTGCTTTGAGGCAGGTGGGGACATTGTTGGCGGCAAAGGAAGCATTCACAAAGTCTGCTACAGACGGCGCAAGGGTAGCCGCTCAAAGTTTGACGATGTGGACTGGGCAATCGTCCCCTTTGCAATGGAGGGTTTAAGATGCTGTATTAAAGTGTGCATTCTTCCAAGGTGACAGGGGCAAAAAATAATTGGGTGGTGTGGGAGGGAGGGGTAGAAGTAGGGAGAGGAGCAAGTGTAGGGAGTGTGGCTAACAGTAGCAGTTTCCTTTCTGTTATTTTGGTTTTGAGCTTTTTTAATTTTGTCAGAGAGTTCAGATTGGATGGTGTAACACCAATTCCTATCAATGAGGACAGTAGAGGGGTGATGAGGGGTTTTACAATTCTCTGAGGATACAGTTTAGAACTGGAACTGGCTTCATTAATCTGGTGTTTAAAGGAATTGGCTTTGGATGTGATGAAGGCGTTTTTGAAAGCTCTGGAGGCAGTGAGGAAAGCGGTGTGATTTAGATGTGTAGGGCTTTTCCTCCAAGGACACTCACTAGCTCATTTGAGTCTGCGTAAGGAAATCAGGTCATAGGTGAACCAGAAGTTTGCCCTTCTATCTGGCTTGTTGGATTTAGGCTTGAGTGGGACATGCTGGTTGATAGTAGAAGAGAGAGCTTCTAAAATTCACAAGGCATGAGCCAGGGGAATGTTAGGTTGGGTGAGGGGGTGGGCCAGATGTTTAAGTAATTTAGGAGCAAGACTATCTTCAGTAAGTCGGTGCGTGTTTCGGGGGAGGATGGGTGGCAGTGTCTTACCTGGATTACCTATGGGATGGGAATAGGAGGCAGGACTTGATGAGGAAATGGTCGGACTAGGGGACCAGCATGATAGATGTGGTGTTAACAGTTATGTTTAGTGTGAGTAGCCAGTCTAAGGTACGTGTGTGGGAGAGTGGATATGATGGTGAGGTTCATGGCCTTAAGAGAACTAGTGAGGTTGGCAGCTCTGGAATCGGTCTGACCATGGAGACCTAAATTGGAGTCACCTAGAAAAAGAAATTTAGTGGCTGGTTTGATGAGGTGGTACACAAGGAGAGGGATGTCCACATTTGGTGAGTTCTGCTGCTTAGGTTGGCGGTATAGCAGGAGCATGTTGATGGTAGTTTGGGGATTTAGTTTAGATAATAGAATTTCATATCCTGGCTGAGGATCTCCCTAAATCCTAGGGAGGTTTTGGCTATGATGGCTACATCCTCACCTGGATTGTACAGTCTTTCATCCCTGAGGGTAGTGTAGTATGGTGGCAGGGCAAGTGCAAGGGAAGGTCCTGCAGCACTGTACAACCAAGATTCTGTAATTGCTAGGCAGTCAGGGTGATGTTCAGTAAAGAGGTCATGGATGTTGGTGGCATGTGCACAGAGCAAACGGGCGTTGATCAAAGCTCTTCATAGTAGAACATGTTTGTTGAAATGTGGTTCCTCATTCTGTTGGATTGGAGGTTTTGTGGGCAAGGAGGGAAGTCAGTGGGGGTGGGAGGGGTTGTGGTGCAGGATCATGTCTGTTGCGTTCATAGAGATCCTGTGATGGGGTAGCTCATGGGGCATTCAGGTGGTGCGGTTCTGGAACATAGGTGGGCAAACCTATGGCATCAAGACAAGGAAGCGTTTCAACTGTTGCTAGTTGAGAGTGTAGGGGAGGGTGGCGATGTCATTGACAGAGGTGCTGGTAGAGGGGAAGTTAGTTAGAGAAATTATAGTAGGTTTGGAGCTGGTCTGACAATAGGAGTGGTCATGATTGTGGGTGGTTCTGTCATGGAAAAAAGAATGCATGAGTGGAGAAGGCATGGGTGCTGAAGGTATAGGCATAATATTCAGGTGAGTGGTAGGCTGACTTTTGTGGAGGCTAATATAAAGTAATATAAAGACTTTTGTGGGGCAAAGGTAAAGTAGGTGTTGGCGTCAGTGGCAAGGAATTTGAGGTGCGAAGTACAGAGACTGCTATGCAAGAACAGTTTGGGAAGAAAGAGTGTGGGTGCTGGGGTCAGTGGCACAGAATTGAGGTGTGGATCGTAGAGGCTGCTATGAAAGGCCAGTTTGGGAAGAAAGCGTGTGGGTGCCAGGGTCAGTGGCAGAGAATTGAAGTGCAGAGCTCAGATGCTGCTATGAAGCGCCAGTTTGGGAAGAGAGAATGCGGGTGTCAGGTTAGTGGCACAGAACTGAAGTACATAGTGTAGAGGTATAGTGGCATTGGAGATAGGCGTGCATGCTTGGTAGGTAGAGGGGATACATGGTTGGGAGGCTTAGTGGGTGGTGCACATAAATCAGCTAGAGTGGGATGGCATGAGATAAAGGAGTTTGTGAGAACGGCGCAATGCATACTAATGATATTAGGCATTTGGGCATCAGGGAAATGCTTACCATGCTCTGTAGTGCTCACAACAAGATGTGCAGCCTGGATGAAGTGTGAAGGAAGAATCTTGATTGAAGATGGGTGATAAAGCAGAAGCGGCGGAAGCCATGGAGTCAGCTCGGGTAGGCCTAGCATCTTGGTGCCTCTGCCTATGCTGTGCATTCACTGAAATGCACAGATAGGCGACTGTCAATCTGAGCATTCTGGTATGCAGGAAGGGTGTAGATGGTGGCGGCAATTTTACTGTGTGGCACGGTCTCATGGCCATTCATATCTGCCGCAGTGGCCGTGTCTTTGTTGGTCATTGTAGGGGACGCAATGCCCCATTCCTGTGTGGGAGTTTCAGGCACAATGAGTGTCCTACAGAACAGGCCTGCACCCTTAGCACGTGAGAAGGTCTTTGGTCAGGACAGTGAGAAGGATTTCCATTTGGCAAGGGTGTAGACGCCCTGGCTTTTTTGATTTTTACTAATAATAAAATGATAATGCTCTCTCTGAAAGGGTGGTATGATGACCATACCCTCCTTTTCATCCAACTGCATGCCAAACGCATAGTCTACATCTGTGCGATGCTGAATATGTATCCTGATCTGAAGCGCCTGCTCTGCAGTGGCAAAGAGAAGGTTCAGGGAGCACAAGTGCTCTCTGACAGCTGGATTGACAACCAAGTCATTTCAGTGCAGGGGCTGCATTCAAGATATGCATCTCAGTTTCCAAAACCACATAACTATGAGAGTTACTATCCTGGTGGCAGTTGTAATCTTAAAATATAAGCCATACCTACGTTTATGATATGGTGGCTAACATCTTTCATACATATTTAAAGCCACTTCATAATGATATCACACACTTTTCAGGCCTGTAAACCTAGCACAGCTGTGGAAGGGCTATGTGTATTCGAGTCAGACAGCCTGGCCATGCCAATTGCAGGCATGAGACTGAATGGCTGGGCCTCTACTTTGATCCTTTGTGAGGTCTAGTAACACCTCTCTCCAGCAGGATAGCCTTCCATCACAGGCTGTCTTGGGAAGAAGACATCAAAGAGTACATCCATTTGAAATGACTAGCCTCACACCAGGGTGCTGCATACCAAAAGGGCCTTTGATGCTTAGAGAGTGAGTGAGTGTAAATAAAGGGAACAAATCCCAGGGTAACAAAGATTCCACCATTGTGTTTCTCTCTATCTCTACCCTTCCTTCCCGTCCCCTCCACTTCCTTTAGCATAAAGCTCTTTGGTGTAATGTCAGAAGGCAAAGACAACTTGTCTCAAGCACAGGGATTGGACCCCCTAAAGCAGGCTTCCTTTAGTCCAATCACCTGTGGACGTTTGCCTTTAAATGAAGGGGGTCCCATTCCTTCTTTGATTCTCTTTGGAACAAACACATGAAAATAGAATACATTGGAACTCTGTTTGGAGAAATTACTTTACAAAGCCCTCCACCAGTGAGGTGATAACTGAGTGTCCAAGGCAGATACACGCTCTGTTACCTACCCATCCCCAGGGCACACTGGCAGTGACCTATTGCTTGAACTAGACCTGCCTATCTGCCAGTCACACTGCTGACCAGGACCATGTTGAAGTAACCCTGAACGTGTGCACCAGCCTTCCTTGGTTTGGGAGCTTGAGAGCAAGTGCTACATTTGTCCCTGTGACACTCAAGTGGGACTTACAGCACCTGAGAGCAAAGAGAGCCAGGATTCCTGTGTTTTCACGTTTGAACCACCCCAAGCCTGTATTCAAGCGTTTTCGATTCCATTAGAACCTACTGAATCCTCTGACGCTGCCTGTGGCACTGGACCGATAGTGAGCCCATTGTTGCATTTGCCACTTTTGATTCACCTTTTAAACCACCAGCATCTTTATTGCTGATCTACATTGCCATTCGAACTGATCCTGGCGGGCTCACGAACAGCGACCTTCGAATGCTGCATCAAACAGCCCAACTCGAACTGCGATCCAGTCACCAGCATCCTCGCCAGAGAACCAATCGCAAAATGAAACTAATGGCCCTCATGAACCGCACTTCCTTGAGCGCCTCAAGAACCGATCACATACAACAGCACATACAACAGCACATCCAGGCATCAGCATCTTCGCTGTCAATCTGACCCCCCCCCTTCTCAAGCATTTCTTCAAACCTCAATGAACTTTGGCACGACCCCTGCTAGGCACCGCCCAGTACAAAGCATCCACCACATTCGAGCTGCTTTGTACCGCATGAGCAGCACTTAGAGGCCTGATTTGCCATTGTGAAACGACCAAAACATGGTCACTGGCGTGCTCCACTCTGGGGGATTATTTACCTCATTTATAATGTTCACAAAAATCTTTAAACTGTAGCTGTAAGTGTTCTTTCTTAGTGAGTACCAATAATACAATGTACATTTTATGACATTACACATGCAGTTATTTGTAAATACATAGAGTGTTGTTACTTTTTAATAAGGGTAGATGTAACATTAGCATGCTATAACCCTCACAAACTCTTAATTTAGTGAATTTGTTACTTAGCCCCTCGTTACAAACTATGTCGATTTGTTATCCCAGTTACTAGTTGCTATATTTAATGTTATCAAAACTGATAATCTGAGGGTCAACGCATGATATGCCCTTTACTGCTGGATGTGCGGTAGAATTACCATCCAATCCATGTGAACACTCTTCAAGATGGATTTACACATATATTTCCAGTAAAGCATGCCCTTCCACTGTAAACAAACAATAACACTGGGTGCCCCAATGTAGGCGCCTATATAATGCTAGTAAAACCCCCATGCCACTGTAAATAAAAATCCATGCTGGTTGCCCCAATGTATTCTCCCTTCCCCAGCCTCACCTCTGCGTAAGAACACACATCAAGTTGGCTTTATCCAAATAATGCCAGAAAATCAGCCATGCCACTGTAAAGAAATGCCCATGTTGGCTGCCCGAATGGCCCCCAGCCTTGCTCCTGGGACCCGTGCACACAAAAGCGAAACTGTATAGAGATCTGCACACCATAATTGTAAAGGATGTGAATAGATTATATCAATTCACTTGTGCTTGGGTGCAGGGAACAAAACAACTCTGGCACTAGAGTTGTAAAATTGGAAGACTATGGCCCTGATTCACAGAGCGTTTTCCAATGGTGTTTTGTCATTATAAAACACTTCTGTGAATTAGGCACAAAGGGAGGGGATCTCAAATTAGATAGACCACTGTGCCCTCCACACCATATAACTGGGAAGAGTCAGTATTTACTCAATTCAAATAATATGAAGCTAGTGTTAATTTAATCAACATTAGATATATTCATTTTAAGAAAAGCAGATTTTTTAAGATCATATTCAAGATAAGCCTCCTTGCGCTCCATCCCGCTTTTGTTCTTTTCAGCTCCTCGCCCCTCTTCACTGGAACATGCTCCCTCTGTCTCTTCGCTCTATTACTTCTTACTCCTTGTTCCGTTCCTCCCTAAAAACTCACCTGCTTCAGTACCCTGATTAATTGTTACCGGCTCTTGCTGAACCATGATTTGTACCACAGTTTTTTATGTACCGTTGATCTCTTATGTAAAGCCCTTTCATTGATTGTTACCGGCTGTTGCTGAACCATGACTTGCACTGCTGTTTTTATGTACCGTTGATCTCCTAGGTAAAGCACTTTGGATAAAGGTGCTATATAAAGAACAATAAAAATACGAATACAAATAAGCTTACACATAATTCACAAGTGATTCCAAGTGCGACTTTATGTAGTCAATATCCAAATGTATTCCGCAAATGCTCAACGCATTTCGAGAGTGGAATCCCTTCATCAGGAGCAAGTTAATCAAACTCTTAAACAAGAAAAAAGACAAATGTATCCTTACTGACAGGTTGTGGATGCAATAACTGAGTAATGCTTAAGAATGTATATGTTCAACAAGTGATGACCATGGACAATTGATGGTCCCCAAGATTTTACCACTCAAAACAAGATAACAAATGGTTGTAAGATGTTGGATAAATATTAACAGGGTAGGAGTGGAAGTCTAGCTAAATAAAGAGGCACCTTCAATAAAATTATTGTGAGGACTCACAGCCGCTGGTTTGTGTGGATAAAGAGAAACGGGAACAATCTAAATATAAATACAGTGCCAAAGAGGTAATTGGTCATTTATAATGTAGGACATAAGGTAGAAATAGCGAAAATAGCCAACTAAACTAATTGATACCTACCAGTGAGGCTCAGGGCCAGGAATTCACTGAGAGGAAAGGTAGATTGTAGAATGAAACCCGCGTCCCAAGACATGCTTCTAAACACCATGAAACATGGCTTCCAAACCATAATGTATCTGATGACATCATCATAGACATCATGCCATCGTCCATTTAAAGATAATAAAAGTGTCAGCGATTGGACCTACCTGTTCTGTGTGGCCACAAACTTTTAACAGTAATGGTTTATCTCTGCTGTAAGCCACTGTGTTCCAGAGATTGAAACTGAGAAAACAAGTACCGCAGGTAACTTACTCGTTCTATGATGGTGTCTGGAAAGAAGAAAGCCCTGGCAACGGGAGCCACATTCTGCACTGAGTGCATGATGTCATCACATGGCATGCATAACGCTGCCTAGTGCCATCTTGATTTGAGATGAGACATCCGAGCTTGGCATTGCAGTAAGAGGAGAGATGCCATCTGTTAGAGTGAGCCCAGAGATGTCCGAGGCACATGACAATGTGCCCCCTTCTTGTGGGGCAGTCACCGGGCTTCCAACAATGATGCAGATGCAAGCAGTAGACCAGGCACAGAGCATGCACATTAGAAGCAGGTTCCCAAGAACGATCACTGGGATTGTAGCCCTTGCAGTCCTCAAGATATTGTAACCTGCCATGTTAATATCGGGAGTCGCAAATCTGTGCAACTTCATTTTCTGGGGTCCCATCCAAGAATACAGGCAGAGGAGTGGGGTTTCTTTCTGGAAAAGCGATCTGAATGATGAGGCTAGAGTGGTGATGCATGAAACAGTTGTTGGGAGTTTACCTTTCCACATTGAGGATTGAAGTGTGGAACATTCAAAGCAGCCTCACCACAAAGTACTTGTAGTGGTGGTAGGAGTTGTATCCTGGCAGGTGAGGAAAGGGACCATTAGTGGTTAGTCCTGGCAGGTTAGCGGACCAGGAAGATAGATAATTGAAGTACTGCAATGTGGTAAAAATGTTGCGGTGGTAAGAAAGTGGAAAGACCATATACAGTGCTGTAATGAACTGTGGTAAAGCCATCCTGACAGAACATTGTTCTTTATGAAGAAGAGATGTGAAAGTATTTGTGTGTTTTGAAGACGAGAAATTATATTGAAGCTTCACCGAAAGTGCAAAGACAAAAAGTCTTTTGTTATCAAGCAAGAACTGTGAGTAAGAACTGTAGAACTTTGACAAGTATGTTGAGTTTAACAATAAGGCTGCTCACATGCCAAGTGAAATTCTTATGGAGTGAAGTTAACTTTGTATTATGGTTGAAGCAAAACCATTGCTATTGAAAGAACCTTTCTAGATTTTAACGTTTGCTTTAAAATCCTGAAGCAATCCTGGGCAAGGGGATCCGACCCTGGTTACAAGGATACATGTTAGCAAAGTTTATGTTTGAATCTAATTGTTATTTTGACAATATAATACCTGTATGCTATGTTGTATGTATTAGTGTGAGGGACAGATACCTTTTGTTACGCTCACCTGGCTCCCACAGGGGCGTCGGTCGGACCCGGACAGCTGCAGTCTGCACCCACGTGATGCGTAGTGCAGCAATGACTGCCTGGATCTGCCCTCCTAATCTTGTCTGCTTAACCCGTAGAAATATTGTCCTGCAAGTGGAGAGGTGGATTTAGCCACGTGTGGATTCAAGTGATGGCACCCCCACAGTCCTCCCCAACTAATCACCTCCAAAATGCCCTCACAGCAATCTCACCTTATATTCTTGAAAGATGAGCTCTCCATCCTGCGTGGATTTGCAGGGGCGCGTCGATTCCAGTTACTTCACTGGTTTGAAGGCTCAGGAGAGTTCCGGAGAGTATTGACTCTGAAGTTCCTGGTGAGGACCAGTAAGTATTAAGTTCATAGAGTTCAATATGTCCGATGTACACTCTTGTTCCCCCCTTTCTTTCTTGTCTTGCTGCTGGCTCGTGAAAAGATGCTCTTGTGGCAGCTGGTGGCGCTCCGGTAAGAGTCTGTATTACCCGGCGCTGTCCGGTAAATGTTGCACGAGGAAAACGTGTTGTTTTGTCTCTCTTTACAGATGCGGCACGTGAAAATATGGAGAGTCACAAAAGGATGCCTCCGGTGGAAAATCAGGTAAGTCTATGGTGGTAAGAATTATATTTGTTGGTTCCCTCGGCTCACCTTGTGGTTTTCTTTTGTCTCCGAGGTGCCGAAGTTCGGCGAAGAAATGATGGAGGCAGCGCCGACCCGAAGGATGCTGTGAAGACTGGTGAGTATGATGCGGCGCTGCAGCTGGAGGTGCGGCCCGTGCAGAAATGATGTTCTTTACAGGTCTGGAGACAAGATGGATCCAGAATCAGGTGTGGAATAGAAATAAGTTTGTTTTCTAACCTTGTCCCTTTCTTTCCTCTTTGTTTTAGGAGCTCCGGATTCGAGGCGGGCGTGGCAGAAGACTGGATGCAGGCTGCAGGCACGGTGAGTGTTACGCGGCTGGATGCAGAATAACGCGAAGCGTGTGTTGCTGGTCGGGTGTGGTTTAAATAGCCACAAAAGTAGTCCCAGGTAAGAAGTCCCTAGAACCACACCCGAGTAAAAAATAGTCCCTGTAGAAAAATAGTCCCTTTCAGGCTTCATGTTGGATTGGAGTCATTTGCAGCATGGTCTGCCTGAGGTAAGTAATGACTATGAGCCTGGCGCCTTAGGCGCCAGGACTGATACCTACTATGAGCCTGGCGCCTAAGGCGCCAGGACTGAACCCAGATAGCCCCTAGCCGGGGCTGCTGAGGTTTTACTAAATGTCTATATGCCTGCTCCCGGGGCTGATGGGCTTGGTTTGGATGCCTGGGGGTAGGCATCATGACAGCACTCCCCCCCAAGGCCCCTCCTAAAGTTGTTCTACCCCTGGGCCCTGGTTTGTCTGGGAAGTTCCGATGGAATCTTTTCACCAACCGAGGTGCATGGACGTGGTCACTAGGTTCCCATGACCTTTCATGTGGTCGTAGCCCTTCCAATCGATTAAATAAAAAAGGTTTGATTTAACCATCTTGGAGTCCAGGATATTTTTTACCTCGAATTCAGGTTCTCCATCTATCAAGATGGGGTCGGGTGGTTTGGTTAATCTTGTTCCTGGTTGAGCTGGTTTTAAAAGTGAAACATGAAAGACAGGATGAATGCGCATATTAGAGGGTAATTCCAATTTGACGGCTATCGGGTTGATAATGGCCTTAATAGTGTAATGTCCCAAATATCTAGGGTTAAAAGTCCGAGTTCCCTTCAGAGGTATGTGTTTTGTAGCCAGCCAAACTTGATCCCCAATCTGGTATTGTGGAGTTTCACTTCTATGTTGATCAGCATTTTTCTTATATTTCTCTTTTGCTTGTTTCAAATGTTCGGTTGCCTCTTTAAAGGCTTGTGTAATAGTAGAATGCAAATGACTAACTGCAGGCATTTCTAAATGCTGAGGCGAATCTAGTTCTGAGGTTCGAGGGTGATGTCCATATATGGTATAAAAGGGGCTTTGTCCAGTTCCTGAATGTACAGAGTTATTGTATGCATACTCGGAAATCCATAAAATATCTTTCCAATTACTTTCGGTCTGGTGTAGCATGCAACGTAGGTACTGTTCAAGGGTCTGGTTGGTCCTCTCCGTCTGACCATCTGTCTGGGGATGGTGACTGGTTGATAACCTCACGTCGATTTGCGCCAGTTGACAACATTTCTTCCAAAAATGTGAAATGAATTGACTACCTCGGTCAGAGATCAATAAGGAAGGAAATCCGTGTATTCGAACAATGTTTTCGAGGAACTCCTTGGCCAGAATTGAAGCAGAAGGTAATCCCTTTAGAGGAATAAAGTGGGCCATCTTTGAAAACAGATCCACAATAACTAGAATGGTGTTAAATCCATTACATGGAGGTAGATCTGTAATAAAGTCTAATGATAAGGTGTGCCATGGTGTAGGTGGAATATCCAAAGGTTGTAAGAGGCCAGCTGGTTTTTTCTTCTGACTTTTGTTTTGGGCGCAAATGCCACAAGACATTACAAATGACTTTACGTCACCAGAATTGTCTCTTAATTTTAGCTTCAGTTTTTGTGATACCTGGGTGTCCTTCCATCAGGGTGTCATGATAATTGGAGATGACTAGTTCTTGTAGTTCCTTGTGTGGTAGAAATAGTCGCCCTTGATAATAAGGTAGGTCATTGATGACTGAGTAGTCCGGGCCTTTCTTCACCCAGTCCTGCAGAGCTGTTGGATCGAAGAGTTGTTGGATCTTTACTTGAATATCCTCTAGTGTCTGTAGAGTGGTTATGCCAAGAATTCTTTGTTCTGAAAATATAGGCACCGGTTCCGGGTTTGCATATGCTTCTTCCTTCCCTATTCGGCATAAGGCATCTGCCTTGCCACTTTTACAACCTGGTCGATAAGTGATCACGAAATGGAACTCGGAAAAGAACAATGCCCATCGAAGTTGACGCGACGATTGGGCCTTGGCTGTTTTTAAATAATGCAAGTTCCGGTGATCGGTGATTACCGTAATGTTATGCCTGGCACCGAGAAGATAATGCCGCCAAGCCTTGAAGGCGGATTTGATGGCTAATAATTCTTTATCGGTAACCGCATAGTTTAACTCGGGTGCCGAGAACTTTCTGGACCAAAATGCTACTGGGTGAAGTTGACCGGTTTCAGGATCCTTCTGGGACAGGACAGCTCCCATGGCTAAACTGGATGCATCAGTTTCAACTATGTATGCAAGTTCGGGGCGTGGATGCTTTAAGACAGGTGCAGACGTGAATTTCGCTTTCAGCTCTTGGAAGGCCTTTTCAGCTTCTTCGGTCCACAAGAAGCGTTTGTTTTTTCGCAAAAGTGCTGTGATAGGGTGTACAACATGTGAGAAATCCAGAATGAATCTGCGGTAGAAATTAGCAAATCCGAGCATGCTTTGTACGCCTTGAACTGAACTGGGTGATGGCCACTTGAGGATTGCGTCCACCTTTTGAGAGTCCATTCGGACTCCTTTTGGAGTCAGGATAAATCCAAGGAATTCAACTTCCGTAGCATGAAAAACGCATTTTTCCAATTTTGCATATAACTTGTGCTGGCGTAGTTTCTCAAGGACTGTGCGAACGTGCTTCACATGGTCTAATTCTGAAGAGGAGTACACTAGAATATCGTCTATGTATACAACAACACAGACGTCAATGAGTTCACGAAGGACATCGTTCATAAAATACTGGAAGGTTGCTGGTGCATTGCACAACCCGAAGGGCATCACCTGGTATTCGAATAACCCGTACTTAGTGCGAAAAGCAGTCTTCCATTCGTCGCCTTTCTTTACACGTACCAGACGATATGCCCCTCGGAGATCTAATATAGTGTAGATGCAAGCGTCCGTTACTTGGTCTAGTAATTTGGGGATCAGAGGCAATGGGTATCGGTTCTTAACTGTGATCTGATTTAATGCGCGGTAGTCTATGCACGTTCTGAGGTCACCTTCCGTTTTAGGCACGAAGAACAAAGCTGAAGATGCAGGGGACTTGGATGGACGAATGAAGCCATTAGCAAGGTATTGGTCCAAGTATTGTCGTAGGTGAAGGTTTTCGGGTTCTGTAAGGGCGTAGATCCTACTACATGGAGGTTGTGCACCAGGTATGAGATCGATTTGACAATCATATGATCTGTGAGGTGGTAGGTTGTTTGCCTGTTCCTTTTGGAAAACATCCTGGAATTCTTGATATTCCTGAGGTAACTGCACGACTGGAGTAGCGACTGTGGCCAGGCCTTGGTTCAAGGGTTTTTTTGGGTAACAAGTATGTGCACAATCCGGGAAGGTTATTCTCTTCTCTCGCCAATCAATACAAGGATTATGTGTTTCCAACCAAGGTATCCCCAGTATTATTTGGAACTGCGGGGCTTTGATTAAATCAAACACAATACTCTCTCGATGCTCATCCTGACCCAATAGTGTCATCTCTGCGGTGGAATGAGTTACAGGCCCAGAGGCAATTTCAGTTCCAATGACTGTGGTGATGACATCCGAAGTGGTCTTTTTGCAGAGAGATAGATTCTTCCTAGAAGCCAACTTGTGGTCCACATAGTTTCTATGGCCCCGGTATCAATGTATGCCCTCACTGCGTGCATACGTGATGGCTGCCTTTTATCTATAAGGACCATTGGTATGATGAAGTGCGAGGTCTGAGTTTCCTTCTCCAAGCTCGGCAAGCGGACCTCTACGCTTGTCGGGCGTGGTCGTTTCCCGAATCAGGCTCTGTTTGATTTTTATCAGCAACTCTGACTACTTTTTTAGATGTTTTTATAGGGCAATCCCGTAGAAAATGTCCTGAGTCCCCACAGTACAGCCACAATTGCATCTGCCGTCTTCTTTCTCTTTCCTTTTGAGTTAAGGGCCCCTTGACCCCCCCGATCTGCATCGGTTCTGATACATATGTTCCTTTGAGGGTAACATTGGGTTTAACCAATACCCGATTCTCGAACTTAGCTCGATCAGCCTTTCTATTCTGAAGTCGGTGGTCTAACTGAACCGCTAAGTCTATATATTCTGCACAATCCTGAGGTGGGTTCACAACTTGGGCCAAAACGTCTTTGAGTTCACCATGAATTCCACGATGAAATAATGTAATTCGTTTTACCTATGGCCATCCGGTTTCCACCACTAACCTATTGAAAGTGGCGATATAGGTTAGTAGATCCTGGTTACCTTGTCGTAATGATAAAAGTTTATTATCCAGGGCCTGTCCCTGTGAATGTCTGGCAAATAGTCTTTCCATGCTCAATTCAAAACCTTGAAAATCCCGAAGAAGAGGGTCATCCCGGTTAACTAATGGAATTGACCAATCCGCTGTGCTGCCACTAAGATATGAAAGTACAAAGGCTACTTTGGTTTGATCGTTCGGAAAAACTCCAGGTCTGCATAAAAAGTGCAAGCAGCATTGGTTCATAAACACGGCAAACTTTTTTGGGTCCCCAGCAAAACGTTCGGGTGGAGCTAAAGGAATGCTCCCTGGTAGAACCACTTGCACAGGATTGCTCGATGAAACAGGAGTTGGATTCCCCCTGAGTCCAGGTAATGGTGTTTGCCCCGCTTGGTTTTGCAGTAATTGTCTAGCAAGATCATCAGTGCGCTCCTTTGACACAATCAGTTCTCTCCTGAGGGCATTAGTCTCTTGGCGCATGGAGTGCACTTCTGCCCATAGTTCCCCTAACAATAGGGCTAGTTGGTTGGTTTCTGAGGTTTCCATAACGCCCGGGTGGGGATTTGTAGATAGGCTTTGCATTCTGTTACGCTCACCTGGCACGCACAGAGGCGTCGGTCGGACTCGGACAGCTGCGGTCTCCACCCACGTGATGCGTAGTGCAGCGATGACTGACTGGATCTGCCCTCCTAATCTTGTCTGCTTAACCCGTAGAAATATTCTCCTGCAAGTGGAGAAATGGATTTAGCCACTTGTGGATTCAAGTGTTGGCATCCCCACAGTCCTCCCCAACTAATCACCTCCGAAATGTCCTCACAGCAATCTCACCTTATATTCTTGAAAGATGAGCTCTCCATCCTGCGTGGATTTGCAGGGGCGCGTCGATTCCAGTTACTTCACTGGTTTGAAGGCTCGGGAGAGTTCCGGAGAGTATTGACTCTGAGGTTCCTGGTGAGGACCAGTAAGTATTAAGTTCATAGAGTTCAATATGTCCGATGTTCACTCTTGTTCCCCCCTTCCTTTCTTGTCTTGCAGCTGGCTCGTGAAAAGATGCTCTTGTGGCAGCTGGTGGTGCTCAGGTAAGAGTCTGTATTACCCAGCACTGTCCGCTAAATGTTTCACGAGGAAAACGTGTTGTTTTGTCTCTCTTTACAGATGCGGCACGTGAAAATATGGAGAGTCACAAAAGGATGCCTCCAGTGGTAAATCAGGTAAGTCTATGGTGGTAAGAATTATATTTGTTGGTTCCCTCGGCTCACCTTGTGGTTTTCTTTTGTCTCCTAGGTGCCGAAGTTCAGTGAAGAAATGATGGAGGCAGCGCTGACCCGAAGGATGCTGTGAAGACTGGTGAGTATGGCGCAGCGCTGCAGCTGGGGGTGCGGCGCATGCAGAAATGATGTACTTTACAGGTCTGGAGACAAGATGGATCCAGAATCAGGTGTGGAATAGAAATAAGTTCATTTTCTAACCTTGTCCCTTTCTTTCCTCTTTGTTTTAGGAGCTCCGGATTCGAGGCGGGCTTGGCAGAAGACTGGATGCAGGCTGCAGGTTGCAGGCTCGGTGAGTGTTACGCTGCTGGATGCAGAATAACGCGAAGTGTGTGTTGCTGGTCGGGTGTGGTTTAAATAGCCTCAAAAGTATTCCCAGGTAAGAAGTCCCTAGAACCACACCCGAGTAAAAAATAGTCCCTGTAGAAAAATAGTCCCTTTCAGGCTTCATGTTGGATTGGAGTCATTTGCAGCATGGTCTGCCTGAGGAAAGTAATGACTATGAGCCTGGCGCCTTAGGCGCCAGGACTGATTCCTACTATGAGCCTGGCGCCTAAGGCACCAGGACTGAACCCAGATAGCCCCTAGCCGGGGCTGCTGAGGTTTTACTAAATGTCTAGATGCCTGCTCCCGCGGGCTGATGGGCTTGGTCCGGATGCCTGGGGGTAGGCATCATGACACCTTTTTAGAGTATTTTCCTTTAGGCTTAGCTGGAAAGGTAGGGAAATACTCATTAGTTTTAAAAATGTGAGGCATTTAACCCGTTGTTATTATTTAATAATATGGCTGCTTTTGGAAAAACCCCATCTACTTGTCCCCCTCGCATTTCAAACCCCTCACATTCTCCAGAAATGAAAAGATGCATTTCAAACGTAAGTAGAACCCTAAGATAACCCACAATGGCCCTTGTGTTATCCATAGTAAAATCCTGGTATTCAAAGGGGCTGGGAATCAAAGGGGAATGTTTATTTGTCAAGGACACAGAAGCAGCATTATATAAAATGCCCTGTATCTCACATTTACATTACCCAGTGAGATATGATTTCCTTAAAGTCCAATGCATTTTTCTAGTAAGAGGCACACTTTAAAACTCAATGAATATTGATAAAACATAGATGCATACTGTTTATGTAATATTAAACACCATTAAATAGAATGATTGGATCATGCTGACACACAGTCACATGCAATCGTAAGGCCATAGTGTACTTGTGATACACTATGGTCTAATGTGTTATCAAGCTATAAGAGGCCTTTGTGAGTCTAGTCATATATTAGATGTTGCACAACTAAAATTAGCACAGAGAATGCATCCTATTCTTAGAAAACCATGCAAAGTGTTAAACCCTTGCAGTTCATCATCTTAAAATGCACAGTCAGACCTGTACCGTAAAAGGATAGGGGTGTTTTAACATGGTATCTGTTACTTGAGAATAGTACATCTCCAGCCCAAAAACACATGTAGACTGTAAAAATACAGACAGGCACATTGAAAACTGTACTAGGATTAATAGATTAACAGTTGCACACTTATATAGATTGAAAGCAGCACCCACATGTTTATTGAAAATTGCCCACACGTGTTCATTGGCAACTGCACATACATATTCTGAGGAGACAGCACAGGTCTGTTCAGAGAAGAATGCGAATTCCCCTGAGAGCTTTGTTTAGCGAATTCAAACCTTGGGGAGTCATAAGAAAGCTACCCATTGTCTATATTTAAATGACGAGCACATAGCCTATACATGTACAACTCTGCACTTATACACGGGAGCCAAATAGAATGGATGTTTATTTATAAATGCTATGTTTTAAAACAACCTTTCTACGATACCATACTGGAGAAAAACAAATGTTTTGAAGAATTCTAAAATGTGTGAACACACTTGCCGAAAAGCAGCAGTGTTGTCATTGAAATAAATTGTGTTGTCTAGACAGAAGCAAGCATAGGAGGAGTGTATTAAAATAAACTAGTTTCTTTTAGAGTACAAGATATACATGTAGAATTGAGATTCGAAATGAATGCTTATGTAGTGAGATCCACGTAGACAGGGAAAATGTGCATTGTTGATTAATTAATTATGAGCCCATAATCTTCTAGTGATTTTCCTGGCACAGAGCTGGAGACCTACTTGGTTTAAATTTGACTGTATTCTTTTAAATAAATTAAGAATTTTGAGAAACACACTGTCTGTTACTTGCCCAGGAATTGCGGCGGTTGGACTCTATATCATGGGGCATGAATCAGTTGTGCTGCCCTTACTGGGCCTAGATATTAATTCAAATATTTCTACAACCTGGAAAGATTGCAGTGTTTGTTCCCCTGCCATTGCAAGAGGATGACTGGACGTATGCACTCAAGTGTTAGGAAATAGGCAAAGCTGGACTCCTGCACTGCTGCAAATGCAACAGAGACTTCCCCTATGCAGGTTTGAAGATGCAGCTTTTCAGGTTCCTGAAAGTGAGGTTCTACCTGCAATACAGAACTGTAAGAATGCCTTGGACCAGGAGATAGGCAAAGTGGCAATAGATGTGTCCTTAATATGAAAAGAGTTGCACTATGTGGGGCTATGTTGGAGTCCATAGTGAAAAGATTACACTCTCAATTGCAGGACACAGGCATGCACCAGGGGTCTGCAGAAGCAAGTTGAGGACACAGAAGCTAAATCAGGGTGATGGTTTTGTCAGAAGGCAAAGAATGCACAAATCTGGTGACTTTTTTTGAGAGACTCTTACTGAGAACTAAAGGAGCATCACAACTCTTTTTTACAGTGGGAGAGCCCTTACGGTCTAAGCAAAACCAGCTCCACTGGGTGCCCTCACCGAGTTCCCATTCCAAAAACTCCCACCTACTGTGACAGAGAAGCAATCTTGTAATACATGAAGACTAAGATACAAATAGGTTTAGATGCTTTTCCCTGACCATATATCACAGCTGGTACAGAAGGACCACAATTCTGATTATGAGATGAAACATCTTTGTGACATCCAGATAAAATATATGTTGTTACCTTCCTCAAAGTTGAAGGTGCTTCATGATGCAAATCTTATTTTTTGAGTCACCATATCATGCTGAGCAATAGATGGACTATCAGTGTTTTCTGATGAGAATGGAGGGTGTGAGGGAGATTCCGAATCAAATCGCTCTCCATTTAGGTATCTCAAGCATGTTAGGAGAAAACCGCATGGCACTGCATGCACGCCCATTCTCACGTGGCCAGAGACTATGAATGATGCTAGTGCAGTGACTGATGATGATGAGAATGTGCTGAGACACAAGCAGAGACAGATGAGGCTGTATCAGATCCCTCAGTCATTTGTTCTTCAGAATATGGATTATTGGTGCATTATTGGTAGCTCTTGTTGTTTTCGTGTCTCTCTTCACCGTACCCCACTTTATTGCTGGGCCTAGGCTCAAAATCTAGCTCAAGGCATGCCACTGCCTCAGAGTTGCATCTGGACCCTGCCAAGAAGGCTACATTTATACAATTGTTTGTTTACTCCTATAATGTTGATTATGGTGTAGGGCACGTACTCGGTCGGAGTTCTCTTTGTATGTAAAGTGGTTCCAGTCTTTCATGCATGGACTACCCTCGATCTGGTTTGATTGTAGAATTTGGGGTTTAATACACTCACATTTAAATTAAAGTGTGTGAACCCAAAAGTTTGGTTTGAACTGCTGATTGTTCAGGTGGATTGGTTAACAGCGCCCCAGTGAATGCACATGTTTTACCCCTTTAGAAGTCACACACATTTTTTCTTTTCCAGGAAGTCTATCTATTTTATTGAAAACTGGAAATTTGTGCAGTGCTGGAAATAGTGATAATTTATTTTGGACCTAGTTGGGGTGGGTGTCCAATGGGTGGGGGAATTAGGTAAGTGCACGTTCTTCTGTTTTATATTTGCACATTAGCAATGGAAATTGGAGCTTTTAAAAAAGGGCCTGATATTAGTTTATGATGGTTGAGCTGAATATAGTTAGATGGACCTTTATGGGTTAAGTGGGTACATAAAGAGATGTTTTGTTTGTTCCTTTTCAGGGTGCTCAACCATCCTTGCAACGGGAGATCCATTCAGTTGCAGATGAGCTGGTGAAGCTGTGTAAAAAGTGGGAGGATGAATAATATTTACAGTTTATTCCTTGTGTGCTTGAGGGGTGTTGGTATGGGTGGCCAATGGAGGTCCTCAAGAAGTAGTGGTACGTAATACTGATCACAATGGTCAGTTTGTAATTATGATGTGTGCAGTAAATGGTCAGCAGATTTGCATGGTAACTTTAAATGCACTCAGGGCTTTAAGTGGGCCGGGGCCTGCCGGGGCTGGGCCCGGTAGGCTCCGAAATTTCGTTTTGAGGCGGGGCAAAGCCAGGGCCTACTAATCTCCCCTGGCAGCCCGGGCCACTACACGAGAAGGCATTTTTTTCTACAGCCTGAAGCTCTCGTTCGTGTGCGAGAGCTTCAGGCTTCAGAAAAAAATGCCTTTCAGCCATAATGGTGGCGCCGCACCTGCGAGGCATCCCTTTAATCAAGCGATGCACGTGGGCCGGCAACACCATTATGGAGAAAACGTGAGGCCGCTGGAAGCAGAGGCCTTGCTTTCTAAATACTGAAGCTCCCGCGGATTCGCGGGAGTTTCAGTCTTTAGGAAAAAAGGCCTCTGCTTCCAGTGGCCTCACCCTTTCAGCCTTAATGGTGACGCTGCCCCTCCCCAGCTGGCGAGGGGCAGCACCGCCATTAAGGCTGAATAGGCGAGGCGTTGTCCCCTGCCAGGCAAGACTATACAAAATAAATGCAGAGATCAGCACCCTCTCCTCCATAGGGGAGAGGGTGCTAATCTCTACAAAAGGCTGCCTGGCAGGGGTGCCAGTAGCCCATTGAGCCGGGGCTCGTCAAGGGGGCGTGGCCTAACGGGCCATCAAGACCCCTGTTGTTAGGCCACGTCCCCTCGATGAGCCCTGGCTCGATTTGTAGTGCCACTTAAGGCACTGAATGCACTAAACTAAGATGATAATACATTTTTCCCAGATTTGTTCAGGAGATGCTCTCCTTATCTTTGTGGAATCATACAGTAGGCTGGTGACATTAATTGCACTTTGAACAAGAAATAGGATCAGTATATGCTAGCCAAATCAGCCAGAAAAAGATCTTTTTTATTTTATTTTATATGGTTTGTTACAAACCTTTAAAATATTTCACAATTATTTACATAAAAAACAAGAGATCTTCAACTCTATTTCAGTTTCGTCATTCATACATTCTTACAGTACATTTTAAGACTATCTGCGAGCACACTGCAAGTGCTCATTACTCAACATAAGTTAGTCGATGCCTGGAGATTTAGAAATGAAGCCCCAGAGTGCACTCATACTATTCAGTTAATAATAGACAATGATGCTGCCACAGGCCTGTTAACCTTTGATACTATTTCAGGGACCTATCAAATCACTGTCAATTGCAGGGGTCCTTCTGTATGATACAGGTGCATCCCTATTGCCCTACTGAGATGACAGACCAACGCCCTCAAAGACACTGCGTCCAAAGAAGGGGTTCACAGGCATACACTTTGAATGGAATAAGGGCACATCATCCTTGGGAATGGGGGAAAGGGGGCTACATGTATATGGGGATCTTGTATATCTCAAATGGTAAGGGTTATGCAGGGGATTGTATACCACATAGAATACATTTGAAGTCTCCATGTCGGAGTTGCAGTCCCAGCTGGACACCACACCCTCTTCTTCACTTGTTCTCGTAGGGAGTTAGATAAATAATGTTATAATGTTGACGACTTGGAGGCACTCCAGCATTTCAAGTTTAATGCTTGGCACGCAAGGCAGCACAAGTTAGATGATACATCCAGCTGATTACTTGCATGGGTACACAAACATCAGGATGCCAGTCATGTGATCACCTCTATTCACTCTATAATCCCTTCTCTAGATGCACAGAAAGTGTTGTATTCTGGGGGCATTTGGGATAGTGAAGCCAAAGAATAGTATATATTGGCCCGAAGTACGTTAGCTTGGTTCAATGATTGCATTCAACTCTTAGCACTACAGTAAAGACAGGATTGCTTGTCTTAGAGGGCTGAAGCATCAAGAGAGGCATGAGGCAGGGATGGCACCTCTTCTCTTCTCTGTGCTAAGGGAGACTTGGGCTAATTCCTTGCAGTCTCACCTCACAGGAAACACGATCTGAGCTTTTGGGAGGGAACATTTAGTAGCAATATATGTAGATGACCTACTACTTTTTAAGACAAAGGGCCTCATTACGAGTGTGGCAGTAAGGGGTTAATGGCGCCGGTAAGGATGCCGGTGCCGTTAACCCCTTACCACCGCATTACGAGGCTCCTTAGCAGGTCCCGCTAAGGATCCAGGGAGCTAATAATGGGCCCGTTATTAGCTCCCTCCCCATTCCCATTGAGCCTTATGGGGGCTCGAATGGGAATGGGGATGGGTATTTTGAATGGGGACTTACCAGGTCCTCCAAGGTTGGAATGGCCCGGTAAGTCCCCATTCAAAGAACCCGGACCTGGACACGAGTTTGGAGGCAGCCATGGCGCTAATAGCACCATGTCTACCTCCAAACTCGTAATGACCCCCACAGTATTCACCAATGCTTCAGATGGTGGAGAAATTAATTGTTAATCAGTTGTTTAGTGTTAATTCTGCTCTTTTGCCCTTATTACGGGTCCTGCGGAAACCATACCGGTAAAACCAGCAGGTTGCCTCCGGACCTGTAATGATTTACTGACGCCTGACTTGCCGGAATCACCCGGGCATTACAGCCCCAGTGGTCCGGTAAGTCAGGTGCCGGTAAAATGTTGATCCCCATTCCCGTGGAGTCCCACAGGACTGCATGGGAATGGGGACAGCGGAAGTACCGGCACCGTTAATAACGGTGCCGGTGCTTCCGTGAAAGTCTGTGGGCCGGTGCCGTTCTGCCCATCCGCCAGGTCTGACCCTATCAGGTGGTACAGCACCCGCCCGCAGACTCGTAGTTTGATGGTCTGGAAACAATGGTAAGAAGCTTACCGGCACTGTTGTTTATGGACCGGAAAAGTTGTGATGAGCACCATTGTCATTTGGTAGACTGAGATGGGTTCCCCGTGAGGATCTGCCAGTGTTTTCTTTAACATGGGCTCTTTCGACATTCACATAGTTAGGTATCCACATATACCACAGCGTATAGAGTTATATACTCCAAACATAGACTGGGTACTAACATGATTGAAATAGGGCATAGGATTCTGGACTGGACTACCTTTGTCTATGTTTTGCCGAATCGTCTTTAGTAAAATGATTTCGGGGGTACAGGCGATTCCTACACGTGAATTGGCAGTGTGGGTCCTCCCAGGTGTTCCCTCTACACCCTCCATGGCCCCTGCAGGCAGACCACACCACAGGGGACTACCATGCACCCCTGGGCATGTCCCGCAGGCAGCCCATCCACCATGGGCATGCCCCCCCAGCCAAGCCACATGTCACCTTGCACTAGTGATCACCAATGCATTACCCCCTTGCACCCCCACACCCCAGCTGTGCAGGGCACCTGCCTACAGGCCCCCACTCATGACCCCAGCACCCCCACCCCCAGCAGTCAGGGGCACCTGCCTGCAGGCCCCCACTCATGTCCCCTTGCACCCCCAACCCCCAGCAGTGTGGGGCACCTGGCAGCAGGCCCCCACTCATGTCCCACTCATGTCCCCCTGCATCCCCACCCCCCAGCAGTGCAGGGCACCTGCCAGCAGGCCCCCACTCATGTCCCCTTGCACACCCACCCCCCAGCAGTGTGGGGCACCTGCCAACAGGCCCCCACTCATGTCCCCTTGCACCCCCAGCACTGAGGGGCACCTGCCAGCAGGCCCCCACTCATGTCCCCTTGCACCCCCACCCCCCAGCACTGAGGGGCACCTGCCAGCAGGTCCCCACTCATGTCCCCTTGCACACCCACCCACCAGCAGTGCGGGGCACCTGCCAGCAGGCACCCACTCATGTCCCACTAATATCCCCTTGCACCCCCACCCCCCAGCAGTGCGGGGCACCTGCCAACAGGCCCCGACACATGTCCCCTGCACCCCCAACCCCCAGCAGTGCGGGGCACCTGCCAGCAGGCCCTGACACATGTCCCCCAGCCAACACGTCATCACAATCTAGATCCCTGGCCCTTATGGCCAGCCTCCACATGCCAAACACCCACCCAAGTATTGCATCCAACCACATAGAAATGCCAATTACATGACACAACCCCAATGGCAAGTATGTAAATGAAGACATTTCCCTCACACACACACAATGGGTGCAAGTGAATCTCAAAACCCATATCATGACATGCATGAAACCAATGAGATAATACCACACATCGAAGTTTGAAGAAAAAAATGTATTAAAAGCAACATGAATGGAATTAAAATCAAACAAACAACAATGGAAATTAAAAAAGAAAAGCTGCATGTCTGTAAAATAATGAAAAACAACAAATCATAATCCAAAGGAAAGGTGTCCAAAGTCACAGTTCCAAAAATGAAAAACCATTGCTCCATGGGGAAATCCAAACAAAAAAGTAGAATCCAACAGTTAGCTATATACAGATGAACAATCCAGGGTCCATGATCCCAACTGAAGAAATGAAACCTATCAAAAACTCCTACCTAATAAAAAAACTATATACAAAAATGTGGTCCATTGTCCAAAAGGTCCAAAATAAAGAAAAAACCAAAGGAAACCTAATACTAACCAAATAACTATTTACAAGGGCACTGGGCAAGTCCAACGGCTCACATGTTGATGTTCCGGGCCAGGGCATCATCGAACTCCTGCTCGATCTCCCAGAGGCGGTCCTCTTCCATGGCCCCGAGGGTTCGCAGGGACGATGACATCTGGAACTCCAGGTCCCTGCGAATGGCCTCGAGGTACTCGGCCCGCCTCAGGGCCCTACGCATGGAGTTCTCCGCCCTGACCATCGTGAGCCGTGCCTCTTCCGCCCGCTGCCGCTCCGCATCTATCGCATGGCCCAACCGCTGCCACACGGAAGACACTTCCCATCCAGGGTCCTCCTGCCCTCCGGCCGATGCCTGCCCCTCCGATGTTGATGGCTCCGAGCCATCATTGCTCCCACCTACAGCCTGCTCCTGCTGCTGCTGTCCATGTGCCCTGTCCGATGGTGCCTGCACATCCTCCATCTGCTGGTCTCCAGTTGTGGTGTCCACCCCTGCTGGACCGCCAACTCCCGACTGTGGCAGGGATGGGATCTCCACCAAGCTGGCTGTGTTGGTCAGGCCAGGTCCACAGGGGGCCCTGGTGGAATCTGGGCCGGAAGACGATGTGGAGAACGACCGGCGCATAGCCTCCACAGAGGAAGAGAGTTCCGCCAGAGTGCGCATCACATGTAGGAACCCTCCGACCAGGGCCCCTCCCAGCAGTGCCACGTCACGACGCTGCTCTTCGTGATGGCGTGCGTTCTCCGCCCAGGAAGAACGTACGTCATCACGAATGACACGCGTGCGTAACGCGACACCCACCAGGACGGATCCCATACGATCGCGGGACCCCTCGCCACAGGTAGTGGAGAGGCAGGTGATATGGCACTCTCCCCTACCTGCGGACGGGTCTGGGATGGGGCCTCCCTGCTGGTGCATGATGGTGCAGTCACAGGGTCAAGGACAGCGACATGTACAGGCCCCTCCGCGGTGCCCTGTGCTGCCTCCTGACCCTGGCCCTGGACTGCACCACTTGCACCAGTGGTACTACCCCCACCAGGCCCCATGTGCGGCTCAGTAGCGGGCTCCTCCTCCTCTGTGGAGACCACCAACCTGGATGTCTCCACACCGTCTTACGCCATTGGAAGCCCTTGTGGGGGCTCACCCGGCCCTTCCGCCACAGCCATTGAGGTAGATGCAGCACCAGCCCCCTCGCTCCCGGATGATGGTAATTCCTGGGAGGGTGGCTGGGCCTTGTGTCGCCGCCCAGTGAAGGCATCCCCGCTGCTTGGCTCCACAGCGCCGTCTTCGCCCTCTTCTTCACTTGACGCTGCATAGAGGGAGACATAGAACACAAGGATCAGGGTACAGTACAAAATACCCTAGACAGGAAGCAATAACACATGAGTGGCACTGTCAAATGTCACTTCCATCCTGGAATTCCACAACACATGGGTGAATGCACACAACACACATGCAGAAACAGTCCGGGCGCCTGCAATCAACATCAACATCCATGTAGAAGGGCCCCTATAAACCAAGATGTTGCCTTCAAAGTCACATGCATCCATGGCGTTTCAAAGTCACACACACTTCTCAGGCACACACACACACATGTGCACCACACATGTACATGACATCAGCACCCATTCCTCACCCCCCCTCCATGTCCAGGAACAGAGACAGCCATGCATTCATGTGTGCATTCCACATAGAGCTCCCCATGTTGCTTTAAAACACATGCACCAACCATGTGGCTCACACATAACTGGTCTCACATGCATGACCATGATGTCCCTGCACACACACATCCATACATGGCCTATGTCACACATACAGGCAAGCATCAGACTACCAGCACACTGAAACATGCCCTGTCTCACTCAGCAATGCTTGGCCACTCACCGCTCAACTCCAGACGGGTCTGCCTCCGAAGGATCTGGGCATGGAGCGCTGGGCCTACGTGTTCCAGGACCCTCATCTGGATGGCACTCAGGCGTGCCCGGCCCCCCTCCGCGAGGCGCTTGCCCTTGTGGAGGGTCCTGGACCTGAAGTCCTCCCAGCGCTTCTTGACGTGCTTGATGTCGCGGGTTGACACCCTCTCCACGTTGATAGCAACCACTACGTCGTCCCAGATCCTCTCCCGTCCTTCCTTGTTGGCACGTGATGTTCCGAAGAGAGCATCATAATGCCCCAGGACATGCTCCACCAGGACACCAACTTCGGTGGCAGTGAAGCTGGTGGCCCTCTGCCTCTCTGGCTGGGGGTTGCCAGTGGTGCCAGATGGTGTAGTGCCCGACATGGCAACCCCAGAGGCAGGAGTGGGTGGGCAACTGGGTCCTGGGGCTGGGCTGTGGAGCGATGGAATCCCAGTCGGGAGTCTTCTGTTCCAGCAGGGGTGGACACAGCAACTGGACCCCTGCAGATGGCTGACGTGCAGGCACCAAATAGCAGGGCACGTGGGCAGCAGGCAGACAGGCAGCAGCAGATGGCTGGTGGGAGCGTGCTTGGGGCTCTGGGGGGCAGGAAAATGGCCTTCTGGGCAGGAGCGTGGTCTTCCGTGGGTGTACGCGTGGCCAGCTTGATATAGAGTGATTTGGCATGTGAAAATCGTGCACGTCAGCGTGTAATTCGAGAAAAGGCCCTTAGCGCGCAAGCGCGTCACCACACGTACGCGATATCATTGGACCAAAGGCCCTTAGCGCGTAAGCGCATCTGTGACATATTGTGCACGGGTGTTGCCCTTTCGCGTGTAAAACTTGCCGCGCACCCCTGAAATTCACGTACTCCCTCGACCAGGGCCCTTTCGCGTGTGAAACTTCACGCGAACCCCGTAATACACGTACCCTGCTGAAATCGCGGGTGAAACTTCACTCGAACCCCGTAATACACGTAACCTGCTGAAAACACGGGTGAAACTTCACTCGAACCCCAGGAATACACGTACCCTGTTGAAATTGCGGGTGAAACTGCACGCGAACCCCAGGAATACACGTACCCTGCTGAAATCGCGGGTGAAACTTCACTCGAACCCCGTAATACACGTACCCTGCTGAAAACGCGGGTGAAACTTCACTCGAACCCCAGGAATACACGTACCCTGCTGAAATCGCGGGTGAAACTGCACGTGAACCCCAGGAATACACGTACTCCGCTCAACAGGGCCCTTTCACGTGTAAAACTTCACGCTGTACCCCAGACCTACACGTACCCCGCTTGCTCGCACAGGGCCAACATTCCTGGGGTTCGCGTGAAGTTTCACCCTCGATAGGCCCTGTGCGAGTGGGGTACGTGTATTTAAGGGGTTCGCGGGAAGTTTCACACGCGATTTAGCTGTCAGAGCGGGGTACGTGAATTTCGGGGGTGCGCGGGGAGTCCTACACGTGAATTGGCAGTGTGGGTCCTCCCAGGTGTTCCCTCTACACCCTCCACGGCCCCTGCAGGCAGACCACACCACAGGGGACTACTCCGCACCCCTGGTCATGTCCCGCAGGCAGCCCATCCACAATGGCCATGCACCCCAGACAAGCCACCTGTCCGCTTGCACCACTGATCACAAACTCATGTCCCCCTGCACCCCTACCCCCAGCAGTCAGGGGCACCTGCCAGCAGGCCCCCACTCATGTCCCCTTGCACCCCCACCCACCAGCAGTGCAGGGTACCTGCCAGCAGGCCCCCACTCATGTCCCCTTGCACCCCCACCCCCCAGCAGTGTGGGGCACCTGCCAGCAGGCCCCGACACATGTCCCCCAGCCAACACATCATCACAATCTAGATCCCTGGCCCTTATGGGCAGCCTCCACATGCCAAAGACCCACCCAAGTATTGCATCCACCCACATAGAAATGGCAATTACATGATACAACCCCAATGGCAAGTATGTAAATGAACACATGTCCGTCACACACACACAATGGGTGCAAGTAAATGTCAAAACCCATATCATGACATGCCTGAAAACAATGAGATAATATCACACATCGAAGTTTGAAGAAAAAAATGTATTAAAAGCAACATGAATGGAATTAAAATCAAATAAACGACAATGGAAATTAAAAAAGAAAAGCTGCATGTCTGTAAAATAATGAAAAACAACAAATCATAATCCAAAGGAAAGGTGTCCAAAGTCACAGTTCCAAAAATGAATTCCAAGGGAAAAACAAAAGTGAAAACCATTGCTCCATGGGGAAATCCAAACAAAAAAGTAGAATCCAACAGTTAACTATATACAGATGAACAATCCAGGGTCCATGATCCCAACTGAATAAATGAAACCTATCAAAAACTCCTACCTAATAAAAAAAACTATATACAAAAATGTGGTCCATTGTCCAAAAGGTCCAAAATAAAGAAAAAACTAAAGGAAACCTAACACTATCCAACTATTTACAAGGGCAGCGGGCAAGTCCAACGGCTCACATTTTGATGACCCGGGCCAGGGCATCATCGAACTCCTGTTCGATGTCCCGGAGGCGGTCCTCTTCCATGGCCCCGAGGGTTCGCAGGGACGATGACATCTGGATCTCCAGGTCCCTGCGAATGGCCTTGAGGCACTCGGCCCGCCTCAGGGCCCTACGCATGGAGTTCTCCGCCCTGACCATCGTGAGCCATGCCTCTTCCGCCCGCTGCCGCTCCGCATTTATCGCATGGCCCAACCGCTGCCACACGGAAGACACTTCCCGTCCAGGGTCCTCCTGCCCTCCGGCCGATGCCTGCCCCTCCGATGATGAAGGCCCCGAGCCATCATGGCTCCCACCTTGTTGCTGCTGCTGCTGTGCCGCTGCCTGTGCCCTGGCTCCTGCTGCCTGCACATCCTCCTCCAGCTGGGGTGCAGTTGTTGAGGTGGCCACCCCTGCTGGACGTCCGACTCCCGACTGTGGCAGGGATCTGTTGTCCACCAGCCTGGCCGCAGGGTCAGAGGCAGCTCCACAGGGCACCCAGGTGATACATGGGTGGGAAGATGGCATGGAGGATGACTGGGGCATAGGGGGTTCAGTTGAGGAGCGGATCGGAACAAGGTCCAGGAAACGGAGGAATCCGGCCCTGGTGAGCTGTTCCAGTGGGTCACCACGGTCAACGAGCCATGCGAGAAGAAGTGCAGTTTCCTCATGAAAAGACTGCAGGTCACCTCGCATGGCATGTTGACGCAACACCACCCCACCCAGGACAGGCTCAACCCGGTGCCAGATAGCCACATCCGCAGGAAGAGGAAGGCCACTTGGTGTAAGCCAATCCCCTCCCTGAGAACGGATCTGGACGTAGGCATCCCTGCTGGTGCAAGATGATGCAGTGACAGGATCAGGGACAGGATTGCACACAGGCACCTTCGCGGCGGCCTGTGCTGCCTCTTGTCCCTGGTCCTGCCCTGCACCACTAGCACCAGTGGAATCCCCACCTCCAGACCCCGTCTCTGTCCCTTGCACGGCCTCCTCGTCCACCAAACCCCCCACCAACCTGGATGACTCCCTGCCATCTTCCTTCGTTGGGCCCTGTGGGGTCTCAGCTGCCCCTTCTGCTGCCGAGGAGTCCAACTCCGACCTCCGCCTCTTGGACCTCCCCTCGGCAGCTGCGGCCTGGGATGCAGCACTGGACTCCTCACTCCCCGATGAGATGACAACCTGGGAGGGGAGCCGGGCCTTACGTCTCTGGCTGGTGGTGCGATCCCTGCCGCTGTGCTCCACAGCACCTTCTCCGCCCTCTTCATCAGTTGACGCTGCAGACAGGGAGAAATAAAACACAGGCATCAGGGCACTGTACAATGGACCCATACACACATGACAGTTGTACATGAGTGGCATTGTCAAACTTCAGACATGGCATCACAATCCCCAACACACATGTAATTTTTACTCACACACATGAGCTATTCCACAGCCATATCGCAACAGCCAGCACCATCCATACACATACAACAGCATGAGCAGCCAAAGGTGAGCCAGACATCACATGAAACACAGGGAGTGCACTACACATGCACACACGCCACCACACTTACATGCATGTGTACACCTCCACCAACTGTCGCAGTGTTGAGATCGGCATCCATGTCACATCTGCCAATCAGTCTTCCACATATCAGTGTCACATGCATCCATGTTGCATCACTGTTGCACCCTTGTCAAATACACACACATGCACATGTACACGGTGCAGACACATGCAGCTGGAACCAACATCCATGTGTGACACCACAACCATGCCAACTGACATACACAGTAATCCAAACATGTGTGCTCACACATCTGCATTTGGCTTGCATGCTTACCCACACATACACCATCCATGTGTCTCACACATGAAAGGACTTGCATGTGTCAGCCTCACAGCCCTGTACATACACATCCATACATAGCTCTAGAAAACCACATGTACAACCTGCACACTACTGGCACACCACCACACGCACAGCTTTCAATCAGTATGCATGTACACTTACCGCTCAACTTCAGACGGGTCTTCCTCTCAAGGACCTGAACGTGGAGCGCTGGGCATATGTGTTCCAGAACCCTCATCTGATCTTCCGACAGGTGGCCCCGGCGCCCCTTAGCATCCGCTGCCTTCAAGAGGCCTTGTTGAGGGTCCTGGACCTGAAGTCCTCCCAGCGCTTCTTGACATGTTGGAAGTCGCGGACGGCCACCCCCTCCGCGTTGATGGCAGTCACGATAACCGTCCAGATCCGAGTCCGTCCTTCCTTGTTGGCGCATCTTGTTCCGAAGAGGGCATCATACTGCCCCAGGACTTGCTCCACCAGGACACCATCTTCGGTGGCAGTGAAGCTGGTGGCCCTCTGCCTCTCTGGCTGGGGGTTGCCAGTGGTGCCAGTTGGTGTAGTGCCCGACATGGCAACCCCAGAGGCAGGTGTGGGTGGGCAACTGGGTCCTGGGGCTGGGCTGTGGAGCGATGGTATCCCAGTCGGGAGTCTTCAGTTCCAGCAGGGGTGGTCACAGCAACTGCACCCGTGGCTGATGTGCAGGCAGCAAATAGCAGGGCACGTGGGCATTAGGCAGTCGGGCAGCAGCAGATGGCAGGTGGGAGCGTGCTCGGGGCTCTGGGGGGAAGTGATTCGGCCTTTTGGGCAGGAGCGTGGTCTTCCATGTGTTTTCGCGTGGCCAGCTTGATACGGAGTGATTTGGCATGTGAAAAATGTGCACGTCAGCGTGTGATTCGAGGAAAGGCCCCTAGCGCGTAAGCGCGTCAGCACTCGTACGTGCTTTCATTGGACCAAAGGCCCTTCAAGCGTAAGCGCCTCTGTGACGTGACGCGTGCGGGTGTGCGCGGGTGTTTCCCTCGTGACGTTAGCATAGTGGTTCTGCGCGTGTGAAAAACTGCACAAACGCGTGTGAATGCGTGTAATCCGAGGAAAGGGCCCATGCGCGTAAGTGACGCAACGCGCGGCTGCGTTTCCCTCAGCACGGGTTAAAGGTGAGCGGGGGCAGCAGTTCGCTGTACGTGCCTTTCGTGGAGACCGACGTGTGTTGCTGCTTCCTGTTGTTTCACGTGCCATCACAACTTCACAGCTATCAAGGACGTATCTCTTCTTTTGGCAGGGGTATTGGCTACATGTGTTTTTCTGCATCGCGCTAGTCAGACGGTGAGTCGCACACGCTATTTTTCCCACTGCGGGTGCCCCTGTGTATCGCACCCATTTTCGAGGTCATAGTAGCCTGCGTGTCCCACGTGTACGCGTTATTCGTGTTACTGGGTGCCACCGCGTACTGCGGGAGGTTGATTCCACGCACGTAGGCTGCAGGGTTGCGCGCACGGTTTTACTGCAGTTTTGGGGTGCCTGAGCGTTGCGTGACCCGTCACTACATCACCGGGGTCACAGACAGCCTTGCAGGTGCAGGGGGGCTGTTAACATCTTCCTTCCCACCCCCTTCACCCCAATTACCCAGGTCAATTGTGGTGTACACCTCCCATTGGCACTACTCCATCTGTGCCGGCACTACTACATCTGTGCCATGGTTGGGAGGCCAGCAAAGGTGAGGGGCGCCTCAGCTGGGCGTACTCCTCGTGGCGGGCGTAGTCGGGGACGTGGCGACCAGGGATTAGGGGGACTCCAGGGTGTCCAGGGCGGCCACAGAGGGGGAAGAGGCAGGGGTGTGCCACTTGAGCACAATGTTGTGCCATGTGTCGGTGCAGTCATGCCACCACCCCCTGTGGTTCCGGGAGATGCAGCTTCTGCATCTGGCACTGGCGCCCGTGTGACCCGGCAGTCCGTTCCATCGACTGCCACGGGCCCAAGGGTAGTGGTAGCTGCAGGTGCAGCTGTGGACACCGCCACCCAGGCTCAGGGTCTGCCAGCGCAGGCTGCGTTGGCACTTGAGGAGCCCTTGGAAGATTTCCAACAGGCCAGGAGGGAAACCGTAGGGGCATGCAGGGCTGTTCTGACCAAGACACGTGTCCCTGGGGCAGTTATGTCATCTGCTGCCCCGAACAGCCGGGTGTTGGCAAGTGCAGGGGCAGATGCACCCAAAAACACCGCAGATGTGAGTCTGCCAACCAGGACCGTTGCAGTCAATGACCCTGCCACAGCGGATGTTGCTGCGCAGGGTCCATTAGAGGGCACCCAGCTGCCACTGACACAAGTCAGGCCTTTGGTCGTCCCTCCACCTGCCACTCCCTTGGCTCAATCCACCGAACCCACTGGCCATACTGGTCAGGGCGGCATTAGCCAGCCAGGGTCTGCACCACAGTCCAAGAGGAGGAAGGTTGCACCTGCAGCACAGGCTGGGACCTCACACAGAGCCACGACCTCCTGCACGTCGAGGAAGAAGCCTTTCTGCAAGCAGGAACTTGACTTCCTCGTGGACTACGTGCGGGGCCACAGCCGTGACATGCTAGTGGGTGCCAATAGTCAGACTACGGCTGCCCACCGTGACACCCACTGGAAGCAAGTTGCCGAACATGTCAGTTCATTCGGCCATGAGGTGCGGACGGCGCAAGAGTGCAAAAAGCGTTGGAATGACCTCAAACGCAGCGCTAAGGCTAAGCATGCCTCAAATTACAACTTGACTCTGGTGACTGGCGGTGGGCCTGCACCAGAGGAGGAAGAGCTCACTCCACATGAGTCACTCGTTGCAGAGTTCATACCATCTGAATCGGTCGAAGGAGTTGGAGAGATGCTGGACTTTGATGCCCAGTCCAGTGAGTGTTGATGCGTGTTTGTTGAGGACGTGTGTGTTTTACTTGTGGGATGTGTTGTGCATGATTGCCACTACATGTGACGTGTACATGGTTCTGATGTGCAAGTAATGCAATGCTTCCGTGATGCATCTCTGCTCTGCTGGATGGTGGACATGTGGAGCAGACGGGAGCTGTCCGCATCATCACTATTGCACCCTACTCACATGCTGGTTACCAGTATACCCCTCCGGGCCATGTTCCAGCTCACTGGCCCTTCTGCATGTGGCGTGGGGTGACCTTCCTCTCAGCCCAGGCACAATGTCATAGCATGACTGACGTGCATGTGTCCTCTGCCTGCATGCGGGTACTCCATGTAGGCATGCTCCCTTGTCCCTCCTCCGCCACTCTGCACCCCAGTTCCACCTTTCCACTGGTCTGCTTCAATCTTGCCATTGGGTGCTTTCCTGTTCATGCGTCCTGTGTACATGCTAACTTCCAGCGGACAATCTGCCAGACATATGCTGTGTGGTACAGCCTTAGTACTTGATGCAGGGTATCTCACTTGTACTGTGCATAGATCAGATGCCCCGCAGGGACATGAGTGCCCATTCATGCTCCATGTGCATTGCACGCATGCCCCTATGTGTCCTTGACTGGATGATCACTGTAATACAAGTCCTGGGTGACATACATTGCATGGCATCTCATCAGCCTTCCCATGTCAACTGTGGCTCAGTACTGCGTTGCACACATGTTTAGGGTCTGACAATCTGTGTGGGTCACAGGCCTCAGCCTGTTTAATGGCCAATGACTCTGTCCGACTGTTGTAGTGTCTTCTTCACAAGTGGGCAGCCTCCAGAGTTTTCATCATGTGTCCTGCTTACTGTCCTATCATCATTTGCAGTGTTGTCACTTGAATCACATTAAGCTGTTGATGCCAGTCAACGCTGCCTGTCAATACACAGGTCTATGGTCAGCCTTTTGATACCATGCTAGGCATCCCTGCTTTTGCACTTGGGTGGAGGGGTGCTTTGCTTGTAGATATGCTACCCATTGAATGCACATTGCACGTGATGCCTGAATTTGACCTTGTACTGCCTTCACATTTCCTGACACACACCATGAAGTCCTTGTACATGTAGGTAGTGAGTGACATACACATTTGCTGCACTGCATAGACCCACTTCTATGCAAACTGCCACCTTTCAACAGGTCTGATCACAGAAGCAATTCAAAGTTGACCCAGCATGCATGCCAGGTTCTATTTTGTGTGTCACATGTCTGTCTGATGTGTTTGTTGTATGCTTCTGACATGTGTAGTGACCTTTTTTCTCTATATTTTTCAGATGATGATGCAATGGAGCCGGAGGATGGTGTTGTCATGCCAGACACAGGGTTCTTACCACTACATCAACCCGGCACAAGTGGGAGTCGTGGGGTGGTAGGCCACGAAAACCCCCAAGTGCTACAGTCCATCTTGTCTCTGGCTGCCTATGAGTCCAACCCTGATGACGACTCTGACGTCCATGTCGAGTTGGATGAGCATCAAGTGCATGTGTCAGGGGTGAGTGATTCTGATGTGGACACTCCTCTGTCCGCGACACCTGCACTGAGGGGTCAGACAGTCTTGGTACCTCCGCCCGTGGTGGATCGGGACGCAGGGTCACCCTCCACACCAGTCACTGATGTGCCTGGGACTTCACGTCGACGGGGACATGTAGTCGTGCAGCCGCGGGCGGTGCCAACACAGCGAGGACACCCGGTCCTTGGGTCACGCAACAGTCAAGCCCAGCAACGCGGTCGCCGCGCGCAACCGCAGTATACTGAGTGGGAGCAAGACATGACTGCCAATTCAGAACGGCAGGGGGCAGCAATGGAGAACATCGCTGAGAGCATGGAGCGTGTGGCCCGATCTGTGCTCCCCCGTGCTAGGCAGGTGCTTCTCCAGCAGCAGGCGGCACGGTCCACGGCCCGCTCGCTCAGGTGCTTCTCCAGCAGAGGCGCACATGGAGGCCCTGAGGGAGGAGTATGGTTCCCTCAAATCCACTCTGGGTGTCCTTCTGATGTCCCAGAGGCAGCGGGCAAAGGAGAGGTTTGCACAGCTTGAGCGTACCATCTCAGCTGAGCTACAGGCTTGCCGGGAAGGTCCAACGTTTGTCCAGCCAGGTCTTGCAGGAGGAACTCCGTGTTACACGTGCTACCTTCCAAGAGGAAGCACGTGTATCACGTGAGGTTCTGGATGCAGACCTACGTCACATCGCCACACAGAACCAGGCTCACCCGTCCGGCAGACTTGCTGCCGTCGAGGGGAAAGCTGCGGCTCGGCATGGCCAGGCTACTGTGCCATGTCCTCCTTTCCAGGATGAGCCAGACTCGGACGACCATCTATCTCCCACATAGATCGGGCTGTGCAGGCGTTGAGCCCATGGAGTTTTTTTTTTTTGGCTCAGCATCATCGCATGTGGGTGTTGAGCAGCACCCTGTACCTCCCCCCTCCTGGGTGCCTCCCCCCCGGGTCGTATGTGGCCATTTTTGATTTTTCTTTTAGTTTAGTTAGTTAAGTTTCTGTTTGAAAGTTAGTTTAATTAGGTAATGTAGGTTGTTCATAGTTAGTGTAATTAGTTAATATAGTTTAAAATTGCTTGTCTATTGTGCTTTCATGTGATGGTGCGGTGCTTTGTGGCTTTTGAAAGCATCCACTGTCTGTTCCAGCTGGGCCCTTCAGGCTTGTCTTGTGTATGTGTTTGCTGCTTGGGGTCCTTGACTCACATATGCCACTCCTGCTTCCCTTATCCATGGGCTCGCAAGGATTATTCGGTGTAACAGCCGATTACACAAGAGCTTTGGACTGTCATATCTGTGGCATGTCTGGTGCTTTGTAACTTGTGTTAACACCCCTAGTGGGGATGATTGTGGTATTATTGACCACTGTTCTGCTTTTGCTAGATGGGGTGTTTCATGATTAATGTGTACATTCATTGCTATGCATTGTGTAGTATGTTTCTTATCTTTACTGTACACATGCTTGTTGCAATTCATGCCGTAGATAGTGTGTGACACACTTTGGATGTGAAAGACGGACTGATGGTGTGATTTCTGATGTATGTCTCTGACATGGTCCAGTAATGAGATGCCTGAAGATACACACACAGATGACTCTAAAGCATTAATCATGTGTTTCATGCCCTTTCTGCAGGGGGATGAGCCTCCAGACCACCTTTGCCAGCAGACATGGCCCATTGGACGTCTGGATTCTGGACACGTTTGTTGGTGCCCACATGCACATGTGTGCGCAAGCAGAGGCACAGGGATTGCAGACATACATCCTAGAACTGCTGACGTGTTTCAAGGGACTCCAGGCAAGGTGAGCAGCACAGGGGGGCCACAACACAGCAAAGCTTCCACCAGGCCAGTTGCACATGCAGGCTTAGTAGCAGCACTGACGGTGAGCTTGGACGAATATTGGTGATGAAGCGCACAATACAGCTCAGATGTGTTGGTGGACTGATGGCTAGTTGATTGTAAGGTTGTCTGGGGCACCTGCAGGGGCAGTGGCACATACCCTCCGGTCCACCATGGGCCATTGAGGCACTTGTATCACCCATGTAGCCTTCCGAGACATGGAAAGGAGCAGCTCACAGGGACATACAGCAAGGGACAGACTCGGGTGCAGTGCATTTCATTTCCATGTACATTTTGAAACATACACTGCCTATTTTTTTTCAGTCATGGTGGGACACGACTTTTTCTGAAGTCATACCTTGCTATATGCGTCTGTCTGCTTACCCAGGGAACATTGCATGTTGTGTGAATTGTGACACATTGGTGTTTCATTTGCCACGCACCCACCGGCGCCTGACTTACTGCATTGACTGTCTATGAACCATCACAGGGGGAATGTTACGTATGGGTACGAAGCATCCACACCAGATTGTCTGTTTGTAGAGTAGTTTGTTGCTATGGGGCATATTTGGTGGTGTGTTTGTGTGTTATGGGCACGCACAGATTATTAACTGTGGCTCTCTTTGCAGCATTGAAGTGCTCCTGTAACCAGACCTGAGAGTGCGCAGGCAGGAGGCCAGCACTCAAAACCAGAGCAGAGTGTCTTGTTGTTTTTCTTTCAAACTGCTCTACATAGGCTTGCTGGGGGGTGCACTGATGCATGGATGAATGTGTAATTCAATTTGGTATTTTTTTTTTTCCCTAATCACCCCGAGTCCTATCCAATTCTAAACCCTGTACCCTCTACCCGGTGTTCCTGCTTTCCGTACCTATCCAACCAACGTTCCCTAACCCTCTTTCCCCACTGGGGTTGCAGATGCCTGTGTAAGCCCCAAGCTTGCAGGCGACAAAACCCTAGAGGGGGTGGTTGGTTCATGCCACTCCTGCGCCTGGACTCCGGAAGGCCCTGACAATGATGTACACGTTTGTTATGATTGTGTATGTGTTAATGCAAGTACTACATTCTAGTGCATTCCCTACTTTCACGTGTCATTCCTACTCCCCTCTCCTGCCCCTCATTCCAGTTATCCAGTGTGCCAACACCTGTCCCGACTGCATATCCCTGACCCTCCTTCCCCACCAGGGTCTCAGAGGCCTGTGTGAGTTTGACCTTGCAGGCACCCAGGCCAAGGTGTGGGTGGTTGGTTCGTGCCACTCCTGCACCTGTACACGGGAGCTGTGACAGTACACATCCGTTTGTGGTGCATCATTCTATGTTATGTACCACACATGGTTCACATCCTGTTGTGACATTGTTTTACTGTGCTACATTGGTTGTTACATCATTGTGGTAGTACTTGGCCTTTGTAAGGGACTGCTACTTCAAGTCATCTACTGGAGGCTGTTCTGGTTCGTTTTTCTGCCTTGGATTTTGTGTCTTTGCAAATGAAGGTGGACTCTGAGGGTGCAGGCAACTTTTTACACACAAGGTGGGAGATGGTGACGAAGGGGAAGGGTGAGCCTGTGGCCAGGTGAAATTGAGGGTTGAAGGCTCCATGACCCAGGTGCAGTTGTTCAGTGGGTCATGGTCATTTGTGAGGGAGGGGGGTGTTTTGTTGTTGATAGTTGCCTTGCCCTGCAGTGTGATGGGAACCCTGACATTGTAATTGTGGTATCCTATGTACATGATGTGTTCTGCTGATCAATGCATGTTTATGTGTTGTGTTTACCTTTCAGGTGTGAGGGGATAGTTGTGGTTTGACATGCTGGGGTGTACACATGGTGAATGTTCACATGTGATGTGTAGAGGACACTGATGGTCACTTGATTGCACATGCATATGTTGAGTGCATGTACTTACTGACCCGCACACTCGCACTATGATGCACTACATGTACAACCACCCTTCGATATCCACGTGTACACTCTGTTTGCCTTCTGCTGCCCACTGTGTCCCTGCAGCACATGTTCTGTGACCAATTATGGATCCTGTACATGCCTAATTTGCTTTTTGATGTGGTTTGTCGCTTAGATGTGATGCTCAGGGCGTGCATCACACACAATGGCTGTTCACTGTGCTGTGCGCTGAGAAGTGTGTTGCAGGAGTTGGACACAGCACACAGAAGCTGCAGTGTTCATTTTGCAATGCACAATGTGCATGTCGACAGGTATTCATTGTTATATTGCGGCTACTACTTTTGTGATGCATTTGGGAATTACTTATTTTGGGTGGGAGGTTGTTGGTCAGTCATTTCATCTGATTACATGTCAGGCATCATTGTCTGATGCCAATTTACATTTTTCACATGGCAATGTGTACCTTATTGATACTGTGTTGGTGTATGGCTATTGCTTGCCATGTCATGTTGTGGTTTGGGAGGGTTTGAGTGACATAACAGTGATGGTCATGGCCTGTTTTGCAGGTGTGTGTGATTCACACCTTGCATGTCAGGGTCAGCCGCTTCTCGAAGCAACGAGCTGGGGGTAGATCTCTCTCCACGGCAGGGGCCTCCCTCTGGAACAGCCTTCCTGCCTCCCTGAAACTTGAGGAGAACCATCTCCGGTTCCGGAAGCACCTCAACACCTTCCTCTTTGCTTCTGCTTTCTCTCTCCCTCTCCCTTGCTAATTTCTTCACTGAAACTACACTGAATCTGCAACTCAGCCACTCTCACCGACCTCGGTCCCTGGCCCAGCCACTCTCCACTTGCACTGCCTCCCTGGCAACCCCTGCACTGCGGGACTGTCACTGTATCCCTAGAGCACCCCTTCCCAGCACTTGTCTGCACTTACCTTTGCACTTGCCACCAGCTGGCCTATTTATTTATTTTTTATTCTACTTACCCAGTACTGCACTCCCCTTCCCCTTGCACTTTTCCCTTCCCCCTACCCCTGCACTTGCGCGATCTAAATGACACCTAGCCTAGTAGGATCGTTGTCTGTCTTCCCTTGTTCCCCCCTCCCTGCCTCGTCGCGCCTTGAAACACTTGTGTATAGGCGCGTTACAAATGCCATATCATATCATATCATATATCATATGTGTGCCTTTTGGTCACACAGGATAGCTTGTGTTTAAGTAGCTAGGGATGCACACAATGTGGCACTTCCATGGCAACAATCTCAGGTGGTAAGGTTGTGACAGTTGACTGTCTCTTTGTCATCATCGATTGTCACCTGGTATGTGCCAGGCCTGTGTGCACTCCGCAGGGGTGGGAGTTTAGGTGAAAAATGTGGCCACAAGCTGGGTCCGGCCTTCCTTGCCACGTGCCCTATCCCCTCCCATGGGCAGCGCCTGTGCATGTGGTTGGGGATGTGGGGGCACCACCATGTCCACCGGTACGCCCTGCCGTGTTGCAACATTGTGCAGGACACATGCTGCCACAATGAACCTGCACACTACTGGGGGTGCATAGAGTAGCTGCCCGCCAAAGCGGTCAAGGGAGCGGAAGCGTGACTTGAGCACTCCGAATGTGCGCTCCACCATGGCCCTGGTTGCAATATGGGCCGCGTTGTTTCTTACCTGGGGTGGTGTGGTGGGGTTCCGGATTGGCATCATCAAGTGGTTGCTCAGAGGGTAGGCACTGTCCCCTGGGGAGGTGAAAATGGTTGTGATTATTGGGGTTTGTGTATTTGTGTGTGTGTGTGTGTATGACATGCATTTGTACTCACCTAGGAGCCATGTGTCGCCATGCTGCCCAGCTTCCAGGGCCCGGCTCAGGGCAGACATTCTGTATATGAAACTGTCATGGGTGGAGCAAGGGTAGTTTGCATAGACAGAGGTGATGATTCCCTTTGCATCGCATACCACCTGTACGTTGATGGAATGCCAGTGCTTGTGGTGTCGGTAGATGTGCTCAGTGGCCCTAGGTGGACGTAGGGCCACATGGGTGCAATCTATGGCACCGAGCACTTTGGGGAAGTGTGCCACCCTCTAAAAATCCTGGACAACGGCCTGCCTTTCTGTGGGTGTTCTGGGCATGTATATGTGCCTGCGGACTGAGGGGCGCGCTGTCATGATTGCCAAGACCTGGTGTAGGCAGCGTGACTGTGTGGCCTGTGAGAACCCCCCACTATGGCAGTGGTCCGCTGAAATGACCCAGTGGCCAAAAAATGCAGGACATTGAGCACCTTCTCCAAGGGGCTCAATGCTTGGGAGCAAAGGGTGAGGGATGTAAGGTCATCTTCCCACTCCCTGAGCAGGTCTAGGATGATGTGGGGTGGAAACCTATACCTGCCGTAGACCTGGTCGTCAGGCATCCCAAAAAGGCTTGTCCGTGGTGAGAAAATGTGTGCCCTGGCTATTCTCCTCCTCCTGCGGTGTCCCACGATCAGTGCTGCAACAAATGGGGCATTCATCGTAGCTGTATATATGTGTTTGTTGTTTGCGCGCACTTTTATACTGTGCGCGGTGACGCTTCCGCCTGCCTTCGTGTGGCGGACGCGTTGACGCCTGTGCGCGTCTTTTGCCGTGCGCGGGTTTCCCGTATTCAAATCCATGAATATGGGTTGTTCGCGTGCGTGTGGGTGTTCCGTGTAGTTCCCTGCAGTACTTCCCCAGTTACGCCTTCTTTTTCACGCGTTGTGCCCGATTCCGCGTGTTACGCCCACTGTTCCGCACACATTTGTTATGTGCGCCGCGCTATGTGCGCTTTTGCTGTGCGCGTAGCGCATGCCGTTTGATGACATGTGTGCCCATGTGCGACATGCATGGATTTGGCGCACGACCAGCGGGAAACTAGCGCAGCGCCTTCCTTGTATCGCAAGCGTGCGCGTGCGCTTGATTTCTCATGCTTGCGCCACCATGCGCCTGCTTGCGCTGGGATTTTCTGGCGCACGATTGTTCCATGAATCAACCCCTGAATGTCTATTATTTATTATAATAAAGTGCTATTGATTTATCTGTTTGGATATTGCAAAATCTTGTGGCAGTTAGATACCAGTTAGCGTATTCTAACTGTTTATTTTTTTATATAATTTAGTGGTATTCATTTATCTGTTTAGTTGTTGTAGAATCTTGGGGCAGTTAGATACTTGTTGGCATATTCTAACAGTTTATAGTTTTTTAATTGAAGTATTGTTAATGTTTAAGTAACGATTAGTTCACAAATTTTGGGTTTAAGAAGATTAAATAAGCGTTTGTAAGATTTGCTGGTAATCTCTGCTTTAGAGTAATGGTACTATCATTACATTCGAACCATCTACATTTTTTTTATATATATGCAGTATAGTGACCTGCATTGGTTGTGGCTCCTGTGTGGTAGATTATACCTATTGTTGTGAAGGTTTTCTTACCAAGTGATACTGGACCATGTGTGAGTCCAGTCAGCTTGCAGTTGTTTTTGGTACCATCTGCATTGTAACGTAGAAGCATTAGTATTACGTATTTTCTATGTGTTTGTATTAGTAAGGTGGAGCGATTATCCAAATTGCAGGTAGTACATAATCTACCATGGTTTGCATTTTGTACAAGTTGCTGAAATGGGACAGATTCACAATTGGGTATGGATACATACACGAAGTGCTCATTGGGGATTTGTCCCTGTGTCACATTGTTGCAGAGAGTGCATGTATGTTTCCACATGTATGAAATCTGGAATATTTTATTTATAGCTATGATTTTGTTTTCCAGTACTTGTAGTAGGTACATTAGAAATTCTTGTGGATCTTCCAGTGAGTTTATAGTGAATTTCACCATTCCAGCACAGTAGTCCAATTCTTGTCTTATTCCATGAACACTATACGTGTTGTCAGGATTGTTTGTTGCGTTTCTATGAAGTACTAACATTTGCAAGCACAATTGGTCTGTACTGTGTAAGTAAATGTTGTCAACAATTGGTGGCAATTGAAATAGAATATTCATTGCTACATTTGCGTAGCAACTTACACCAGTTATATTTTTGAAAATTTAAATGGACCAGATAAGTGTATGTCCAAGTCATTTTTTTGGAATGTGTGTTGTTTCTTTGAAGAAGTACTCGAGTTACTTTGAGTAATAGGTTCTTCTTTGGTTGTGGTTATTGATGAAGTATTAGTTTCTTTTACTCTCTTTGGAGGATTTGCAGTGACATCCTGTTGCATTTCTGTTTGATTTAGTTTTCTTTTACAACGTTTTACTTTTTGTAGAACAGGATATGTTTTTAGATGGGGGGTGTATAGTGAACGAAGTCTATTGTATTCTAAAATGCAAGGAATATCAGTGTTTACTTTACTTGCATCAAAGTTGATTAGAAATAGACCGTCAAGTGTACGTAAGCGTGATAGTGCTACGTAGCTCATGCCTTCTTTAAAGACTGTGTTACCAATATCTATCAATGCTTTGTCTAGGGTAAGACCTTGTGATTTATGAATGGTGACTGCGTATGCAAGAGTTAGAGAAAATTGTTCTCTGCGTACATACATGTCTTTGAAGAGAAGGAATCGAGCTGTTGAGCATCCTATCCTTTTCACTTCTGAAAGTTTGTCAAAGAGAATATTGACAAACTGAATGTTGTTGTCACGTGGGTATGTTTGAAAACCAACAACTGTACCCAGTGCTCCATCAACTAGTCCTTGATCCATGTCAAGGTTACGTTTAAGCATTACTCTACAATTTAAGGATAATTTTAATATTTTTTCCAACCCAGCTGTGTTGGAGATTGAATTTTCTAAACTATTTAGTCTTGTTGTGGCTTGCTCACACATGGGTAGTGTCATACCATGTACGTCTAGTTTGTCTGTGGCGCTAATTTCCATTATTGGTTGCATTTCTTTATTTAACATTGTTTCATTGAATTTGAAACAGCTTGCAAGAGTTGGCATTAAGGCCATACAATTGATATTTTTGTGTGCTAATTGTTCCATAACATCCGTAGCACATGCATTATCGCCATAAAGTGCATGAATGTGCCGGGTTTTCAATATTGCTTGTGCTTCTTGAGATAGCATACCAACTCTAATACTTTTTGATGTTGGCATAAGTGAGATCTGCAGATTGCTGCATGTTTTCTGTTAATTCTCTGTATTGGAAATGTTTCCAAAGGTTGACATTTCCTATGCTGCCAACAGTTTTACGGCAGAGTTCGTGTCCTAAGGTTTTAAAAATAGGCTCAGCTTTCACTGGTGTCAATTGAAGAAGATCTCCGAAAACAATAATGTGTTTTCCTCCAAAGAGCTCTTCATAGTTTGTTTTGAGTACTTCTTGTAATCTGAGGTGAATCAAAGCCAACATTAGGTTAGAGACCATGCTCACTTCATCTATTAGTAGCATTTTCATTTGTTTTAATACTCTGTGTAGTTCCATTGCAGCTTCTGTAGAAAGTTTGTAATAGTCTAATTTGTTTTGGTGTTCTACTGGCAGGAGTAGTAATCGGTGTAAAGTGACACTGCCTATGTTGTAGGCAGCTAAACCTGTGGGGGCAGTGACAACAGCTGACAGTTTGTTGTTTGTCAATTGTTGAAGGAATTTGCTGATGTTTTTGATTAAGAATGTTTTGCCAGAACCAGCTTCACCACTGACGTACAGTAGTATAGGTTTGTAATTTTGGCAGGTGCATTCTTTATTTTCATGTTGTACACCATGTGCAATTTCTTTTGTTACTTCTTGAAAAATGCTACGCTGCTCATTGTTTAGTTTTGATTGTAGTATAGTTAAGTCTTCTTTATCTTCATACTGACACATGGTGTTTTCTACTTCCGTCATAGCTAATTCTGCCTCATTTGCTATTAGTGGCTGTCCCATTGGTTCTTGGCTTCCTGCTACAGAAGGTTGACTACTGTCAGGAGTGTCCTTATCTAGTTGGGCTGGAGTTCGTCTTCGTGTTGCTGTTCATTGTGCAACATTGCTTTGTAGTGTGTAAAGTGTACCTCGGTTATAGTGCTTTCATTTGCTTTGAAAGCATCTTCGTAGGAGTCATAGTTATCTTGTATTTCTTCTTCTTTTCTCCATGGTTTAAAGAGTTGTGGCAGGTACATGTAATATAGTTCTTTATGTTGAGGAGTCTTTAATGACAATTTGATATGATTAATTAAACTTGGTTTGGTGAGTTTTACTAAGCTGCCTTCACAATTTGTCACTCTGTATCTACCTTTTTTTCATCGGGTTTTATATTATTTTTGTATGTGAAGTTTTGGGCTATGTGGTATAGACACATGGTTTCCAAAGTGGTACTTCTGTTTGAGTAGTATGTGTCCAGCAAATTGTTTTTCAAAATGTCTTGGCTGTTGGGATCATTTTTGGCTATTGTTTCTATGTCGTCATATGATTTGAGAACTCTTTTTCTAGATTTAGCAGGACCAAGACTTAGCCATACTATATTTTCAGATTTTCCATACAAAGCAGTACCGGTTAAACGATCTGTTGCTTCATAGGAGCCACATTCTCTGTGGGAGAGCATTTTTGTGCCCAAGCTGTACAATTTCTGAGACAGTGTTTTGTCTGATGACAGGTCATTCCAGAGGTCTTGAAGCTCTGTTTTTTCTGCTTTGGTTAAGTATGCTGACATATCGTGCAACTGCAGTGGAAATGTCTGCAATGTACTGCACATCTATGTTTGCGTTCCATAAGAGGGCAATGATTGCATTGTAATCATTGATATATGTTTCTTCTTCTGTTCTTTTTATGTAATATGTATTTTTAGGTGATTTACCTTTAACTCTATGTCTAACTGAAGGCATGAAGTTGTTCACTTGACCTGTTTTTGTAACTGTTCTAGGGAAACCAAAGCAGCATTTGGTGTAGTATTTCCCTTTGTTTTTGTATTTGCGACGACAATATTTGCCACATTTGTGTCTTTGAAATTGTAAAATGTGTGCATGCAGATCACTATTTGTTGCTCCCGATGGAATTGCACAAGTGACATATTTTTCGATAAACTGTAACACAGTGGCATCATTGGGCCTCATTACACGGTATGCGGTAAAATCCGGCCTTTACCGGCATGGCGCTATTAACGTGTCCGCCTTTGCAAGAGGCCGCTAATTGCGTGCTATTACGAGTATGCGGACACGAACACAGCACCATGCCGGTAATGACCTCGGAATCAGGCGTTAAGGGTCGGCGCCGTTTACGTAATGAGGCCCTATACCTGTTTGTAGTGTTCGCTAGCAAGTTCAAACTGTTCAAACTGTTCTAAGAACACATGCGGTGTCCTGAATTGTTCGTAATTAAATGAAAATGGAGGTGTCTTAAAGAACACTAAACCTGTCCGTACTGTTCGCTAGCAAATTTAAACTGTTCTAAGAACACACGCAGTGTCCTGAAATGTTCGTTTCACGTGTGACGCAATTTTAATTAGTTCAGGATCCGAACAGTGTCCGTAGAACATCAACGCGCATGCGCTAGCCAATCTCCGTGCATTTGGTGTCCTGCGGACATGCGCTTCCTTCGCGGACTTGTTCGCGAACGGATCATATGACCGCGCCCACGCTGATCGTGTGTTCTGAATGTGGACACTGTTCGGGTCCCCGAACAAATTAAAAGTACATTTTCAATTAATCCATAATATTTTTCAATAAAATCTCACCATGGCACAAGTCCCACATAGTAATCCTGAGTTTCTACATACCTTTTGAAACTTTTCAAACTTTTTTTGTGTTCGATTTTTGTCCGCGGACAGCGCGCATGTCCGCGGACCGTGCACAAGCACCCCTATAAAAGACCACTCCCTAGAGCTTATTCTTATTGTGTTTCTGGTTTTTCTACAGAGCACAGCAAATTTTGCTGCCAACTGCAGATTTCCATTGCATCTTTGATGGCATCCCTGGCTGCTGAACTGCCACCTGGTACTGCACCTGCTTCAGCACCACCCCCAGCCCCTCCACCACCACCACCTCCCCAAGGGCCTGAAGAGGGGAACAGGAGTGAGGATGCGGAGGAGGAAGAAGAGGATGATGAGAATGAGGTAGAAGAAAACCATACTACCCGCACTATGCGTGAGTCTTGGGTGTGGCGGTTATTTACCATTCATGGGAATGTTCCTAAGGCTCGTGCGAACTGTGTTACCTGCAATGAGTGCAAAATGATACTCAGTCGCGAGAAGCACGGTAAGTACAGCTTTGGGACCACTACTATGAATCGACACCTGAGGTCATTTCACTCTGGGGCTATTCGCAGGGTTGTACCTTGCGAAGAACGTAGCAGGTTGATTTCCTCTACTTCATCCTCTGTTTCTGATCCTGTCACTACAAGGACCACCTCTGTGGGACAGCGTCTTCCTCAAGCTGCCTCACAGGCCATACAGAATGCTGATGACCCTTACCTTTTGAGGGTCACAGTTGTATGTATGTACTGTGACACAGTACTCTGCAGGGGGGAGCGACTTCGTAGTGCTTTTGAGACTATCGTCTCAGAGCACGAGAAGATCTGCTCACTACCCAAATAAAACCCACTCTACATCTTCCTCTCTCAGCTCGCCCTTTCTTATCCCTGTGGTTGGTGTCCCCCCCTTTACCTTCCTTTCCCCTCCTCTCCTAGTGTGTCGTGTATAAAAAACCCAAAAAAATACAAAATATCAAAAATCTAAAAAAAAATAAGGCTCTTTTCAGAGCCGCCTTTCACAGTTAAAAAATAGAAGTGAAAATAAATGAAGCAGGGCCCTCTGTATTTTTTAGAAGTCCACGGACAGGTGGCGAACATTTAAAAAATTGGGGTGCTTCCCCATCACAAACAATGCAATTTTCTCTGGGAGGAAGTGGTGGCTCTGAAAAGAGCCTTTGGGAGGTGTTTGTAAGTCAAAAATTATAAATGCTTAACACCTACTTCAAAATGGATGTTGTAATTCCAAAAAAGGTCGCAATGCATTTTGTACATTTCTCAGAAAAATCTGATTGCCACCATAAGTAAGAAGGACTCCATCTTTGCGAAAAATGTTTGTACTACGAAACAGAATATTTTCATTGTGAAAAGAAGACATGCCAAAATCTTTTAGAAAGGCACAAACAGCTTTATTAACATTGCGCCTTGCTTTTTCCATTTGTGGACCAAATGAAGAAGAACAAAGCCACATTTGTCTCTGCGCAATCTGTGAAAATATCACTTGAGAATTAGGAAACATGTGCATAACCTTCCCAAGTCCTTCTTTCATAGCAAATTGCAAAAAAAATCCAGTCACATGTCCTAAACTGTTCCCTCCACAATGAATTACAATTATGTCTGGATGTTGCTCTGTCTCCAAAGTAGCACAGAGAGGTAGCAAGTCCAACCACTTAATTCCACGCACTCCATGCCAGTGTACTTCCACATGTGGGAATCCAAGATCTACAGCTACTCCACAGCTTTCTGCATGCACCTTCAACCAATGTATCCACGAATCTCCCAAAATCCAAACAATCTGTTTTCTGAAACACACAGCCATAACTATCTTTTGTTCTCTCAGCAAAAAGAATATCTGAGAAACTCTCTCCTGGCACAACACACCCACTAAACTTTCCTGACCAATTCCTTTCAGTGCTTATTCTCATTTGCATGACTTCTGAACCCAAAAATCCCCAGATGTAACTCCCGATGTCCGCGAACTACCGCCATGTCCACGGACATATCGTAACATGAACAGCCCTTCTACCATTTCCAATTCACTCTATCTGCCATTCCCTCATTGGATGTAGCTAAAAAATCACATGACCATGCACCAATCACATTCAAGCCCTCTAGATCTAACTGCATCATCATAGATCAGCACTGCAAATGTACTGTGAATCTCTCTGAGTACAAGTGTCATATCATTGGCAAGCACCATCTACCAGAAATACTGTACAAGTCTCCAAGATTTCTACTTGCAGCTCCATGCATATTCATATGCATGAACACAAACTTCAGGTATGCATATTTTCTGTACAGTAGATGAACACATTTTCAAACAGACTTTTAGCTTGTGTAATCTGTAAAATGAATTTACTGTATTTTTTTCAATTTCCTAAAATCAACTATCACTTATAAACCTTCATACTATTTACTTTCTTTATACACACACACTCAAATCATGTTAAACTAACATTTTTAAAATGAAATATATAGACTACATATATTCAAACAAAATTGCATGAAAGCACAAACTATGTTTAAATTTTAAAAAAATACTTATACAATTTCATATTTTTTTGTTTTTATTTATTTATTTATTTACTTAATTACTTTAATTTAGACATGACATTGAGGCGCTATTACCTAGAACAGCTTACTTACAGAAATAGTGGTATTCACTGGTATATTATAAATTTCACAAGACATAGTAAAGATATTTTTTTTGCTACAGTTAGTCATTCAATACAATTTGTTCATTAAGAACATATCATATGTACTGAACTGATGCAATGTATCTTATGTAAATAAATTAGTTTAATGGTTTTAAAGAAGGCACTGAGGATTTCAATTAAAAAAATCAATATCTAAATTAAAAACAGTGCTGTATACAAACAAAGTTACTAATTTGAAGCTTTTACAATTGCAGTGAAGACCAGTCTCCTGAAAAGAAGCAGCCGAATTCGAAGAACAAAGAAGAACTAAGAAGTTACCTGTTAATTTAAGAAAAAAAGTGAGTAGAATATCACCATAATATTTGAATTATTAATCAAACATACTATAACATTAATACAAGCTATTTCGGTGCCTAAAAATAGAGATTGTGTACCATTTTGTCCAAAAATCTCCATGTCTTAAACAACGGTTTACAGCCAGAATGGCCCACAAATTCCTATTTTTAGACACACAAATTACCCAACTGAACCGCTACAATTTTAATATTATAGAACAAACAACTGTTTTATTTGTATACATTAGATTTACTATTTGTACTTTTCCACACCACTAGCTTACTTTTTTTTGTCATCTGAACCCCAGTTTAGTAACACATAAATTCAAGAATACCTATCCCTACTAGTTGTAGTTCCCAATGCACAATCACACACCATTACATACATCTTTATCATCTTACTCAAACACTCATGCACACAGCACACATACATTCCAGAACACCCCAACCCATATCTTCTTTATTTTTTTCAACAGACCCTAAAGAATGCCTACCAAAAGTCAAGTCCGTAGAAAGCAACGCAAAAGTAGAGCAAATGAAAATAAAAGTGTCCAACATAAGCATCCATCTCTAGCAGAATTTGTAAAAAAAGTTGAAACAAAACAGCTACTACAGTCATTTAGTGAAACACAAGAAGTTTAAAGTACAAAAACGTTGCCTCCTCTATCAAAATGTAAAACAAACCAAAAAACAATTAACAGAAAATCAGCTATCACTACAGAAAAAACTACTTCTTCAAATTTTAATATAGTGCAAAGTAAGCATACCAAGAAAAGTATTTTAGCCAAAATGTACCGTCACAAAGTCCTTCAAAATCTTATAAAAACAGGAGAGAAATCAGGTTCAATGTTTAAAACCTATCGTAGGAAATTAATCTTAGAAGCGTTGATGGACAGTGCAATTCTTCTGAAAAGAAAGTTATTTATTTTACTGTTAAACAAAATGAAACCACTGACAAAACTAATAACTAAATTACAAAAAAGACTTCTCAATAAGCGAAATGTCAACAGAAAGAACTTCTTAAGTATCTGCGGAGGTGAATGGAATCACACTACGAGCACAGAACCATATTTATTGAAGAAGTGTACAAACAAAAGCAAACAAATACAATTGCCATACATAGCAGTGGTCGAGGTTATGAAAAAGTGAATAATACCATAATGGAACAAGAAGTACTCCTTACAAAAATATGCCCTGAAAACTTAGAATTACCCCTCCATTCAACTGAATCAGAACGTCTAGTGTACAAATGGCCATGCACGTCAATGTGTAACATTCCCAAACAATGTTTCAAATCTTTACGCCAATTCCTCAATAAATATGTAAAAAGCAAAGACAAAATCAAAATTAAATTACTGCAAAATATGGATAACTGTCCAGTGCGCAAGTACACAGGACTACAAGGACATTCATTGGCCTGCATTACAGGACCTACTTGTAAAACCACTTTCCATGATATCAAAAGGATATCAACACATCATTCAACTATAAGAAATCTAGTCTATAAACTGTACTATGCTAAAAGTACTGCTTTAGCACTAGCAAAGTTAAATAACATCCTTCTACATGGTACAGCAAAAGACCTACTTGAAGAAATTCACTATATCCAGAAAAAATATTTTGGAAGTGAAAGCCATTTACAGAATGAAATAGCTTTAAACCAATTAAGCAACAATTCTACACATGGCAACCTTTTGCTAAACACATACCAAAAAGAAATACTAAAATTTAAAAGTACATCAGCTGAAGTACCAAACCATGTGTGTGTATGTTGCCGCAGAACTTTTTATAAAAGTAACACAAAAACTGTAGACCTATCATACAAAATAGAAGACAATGAAGATTCTAAATGGATTGAATTAGCTCTCTACCTTGTAGCAGAAAACAAATGCGAAATAACTGAGCCCTTAATACTTTGTAGTTACTGCACTACAAAACTTGACAACAACCAAACTCCTTCACGTGCTATCACAAATAATTTGGAATTATACCCAGTACCAAAACCCCTACAACAACTTAATTTATATGAGAGCATCATAATTCAAACAGTGCACCCATTTCAAGCAATAATACGCCTTCAACCAAAAACAGCAAAATTACCTCCCTCTGAATTGGTAAAAGGCATTCGTGGAAAAGTAGTTTATTTACCATTAGATCTAAAAGAAAATGAGCATACTCTAGGAGTGCAACGTCCAATGCAGCAATCTTTAATTATCTTAGTAAATGGAGTACCTACAAAAGACAAAAAAATGTGGCAACAGCTGGTAGATTTATATAAAGTTAGACAAGCCTTCCAATATCTTAAAGAGAATAATGAATATTACAAAGAAATTAATATTGAAGAAAACTTGAAAGATACAACTGAAATAATTCAAGAAACACAAGAAGCTGGTCAATTTGAGCTACTAGATCCTGCTACAATATCAAATACTTTAGACCATTATACAATTCATCCTTTGCTCTGTAATGACACCGTAGAAGATGTACTGGAAACTTACCAAATGCATCAAACAGAAGGATCGCCAATCAGCATATGGGAAAAAAGTATAGAAGCACGTGCTTTTCCTTTACTCTTTCCTACTGGCAAAGGAGGAAGGTATGATGATAGACCTATTCAAATATCAGCTTCAGAATACCGCTCATTACGGATGTATTCTGAAGATCCCAGATTTAGACAAAATGTGGAATAAATATTCCACCTACTCTTTGAAAGTGAACTAGCAACTTTATGTTACGGAGTTGCACACATATTAAAATCAGGATCACACTTTCAAAATATGACAGCTACATAATTATTAGAAAAAGTGCAACAAAAGGATGAGGTTTTACAATCAAATATTACAAATCTATTAGCAAATATGCGTGGTACTAAAGAGTACTGGTTTCGACGTCATGGAGTATGTTGTATGATCAGAAACCTTGGCCCACCCACTTGGTTTGTTACATTAAGTTGTGCAGAATATGCATGGGAAGATTTACATGATTTCCTACGTATATCAAAAAAAAAAAACAAACATAGATATACTAACACCCGGAGAACTTTGTTTTTTGGATCCTGTTAATGTTTCAAGATATTTTCACCATCGCTTCATTGCTATGCTACATTTTATTTGTAATAAAACTGTTCCTCCCCTTGGAGAAGTGCAACACTTCTTTTGGAGAAAAGAATACCAAGCCAGAGGAGCACCACATATCCACATGCTTTTATGGATTAAAGATGCTCTTAAATTTGGTCAAGACAGTGATGCCACTGTTTTACAGTTTATTGAAAAATATGTCACTTGTGAAATTCCATCAGAAGCCACAAATAGTGATCTTCATGCACAAATTTTACAATTTCAAAGACACAAATGTGGAAAATATTGTCGTCGCAAATACAAAAACAAAGGGAAATACTGCACCAAATGCCGATTTGGTTCCCCTAGACCAGTTACAAATACAGGTCAAGTGAACAACCTCATGTCTTCAGTTAGACATATGTTAAAGGTAAGTCACCTAAAAATACATATTACATAAAAAGAAAATAAGAAGAAAAATATATCAATGATTATAACGCAATCATTGCCCACTTATGGAATGCAAACATAGATGTGCAGTACATTGCAGACAATTCTACTGTGATTGCACGATATGTCACAGCATACTTAGCTAAAGCAGAAAAGACAGAGCTCCAAGACCTCTAGAATGACCTGTCATCAGATAAAACAGTATCTAAGAAATTATACAGCTTGGGCATAAAAATGCTCACCCATAGAGAATGTGGATCATATGAAGCAGCTGATCGTTTAACTGGTACTGCATTGTATGGTAAATCTGAAAATATAGTATGGCTAAGTCTTGGTCCAGCTAAATCTAGAAAAAGAGTTCTAAAATCATATGAAGATATAGAAACAATAGCCAAACATGATCCCAACAGCCAAGACATTTTAAAAAACAATTTATTGAACACATACTACCCAAACAGAAGTAATACTTTGGAAAACATGTGTCTATACCACATAGCCCAAAACTACACATACAAAAATAATATGAAATCTGAAGAAAAAAAGGTATATATAGAGTGACAAACTGTGAAGGCAGCTTAGTTAAACTCACTAAACCAAATTTAATTAATCATATCAAATTGTCATTAAAGACTCCTCAACATAAAAAAGTATATTACATGTCCCTGCTACAACTCTTCAAACCATGGAGAAAAGAAGAACAATTACTAGATAACTATGACTCATATGAGAAAGCACTATAACTGATGTAAACTTTACACAGTACAAAACAATGTTGCACAATGAACAGCAACACGAAGAAGAACTCCAAGCCCAACTAGATAAGGACACTCCTGACAGTAGTCAACCTTCTGTAAAAGGAAGCCAAGAACCACTGGGAGAACCACTAATAATAAATGAGGCAGAATTAGCTATGATAGAAGTAGAAAACACCATGTGTCAGTATGAAGATAAAGAAGACTTAACTATACTACAATCAAAACTAAACAATGAGCAAAGTAGCATTTTTCAAGAAGTAACAAAACAAATTGCACATGGTGTAAAACATGAAAATAAAGAATGTTCCTGCCATAATTATAAACCTATACTACTGTACGTCAGTGGTGAAGCTGGTTCTGGCAAAACATTCCTAATCAAAATCATTAGTAAGTTCCTTCAACAATTGACAAACAACAAACTGTCCGCTGTTGTTACTGCCCCCACAGGTTTAGCTGCCTACAACATAGGTGGTGTTACATTACACCGATTACTACTATTACCAGTAGAACACCAGAACAAATTAGACTATTACAAACTTTCTGCAGAAGCTGCAATGGAATTACGCAGAGTATTGAAACAAATGAAAATGCTACTAATAGATGAAGTGAGCATGGTCTCCAACCTGATGTTAGCTTTGATTCACCTCAGATTACAAGAAGTACTCAAAACAGACTATGAAGATCTCTTTGCAGGAAAACACATTATTGTTTTTGCAGATCTGCTTCAATTAACACCAGTAAAAGGTGAGCCTATTTTTAGGACACAAACTCTGCCGTAAAACTGTTGGCAGCATTGGAAATGTCAACCTTTGGCAACATTTCCAATACAGAGAATTAACAGAAAACATGCGGCAATCTGCAGATCTCACTTATGCCAACATTTTAAAAAGTATCAGAGTTGGTATACTTTCTAAAGAAGCAGAAGCAATATTGAAAACCCGGCACATTAATGCACTTTATGGCGATAATGCATGTGCTACAGATGTTATGGAACAATTAGCCCACAAAAATGTCAATTTTATGGCCTTAATGCCAACTCTTGCAAGCTGTTTCAAATTCAATGAAATCATGCTAAGCGCCACAGACAAACTAGATGTACATGGTATGACACTACCCATGTGTGACCAAGCCACAACAAGACTAAATAGTTTAGAAAAATCAATCTCAAACACAGCAGGCTTAGAAAAGATATTAAAATTATCCTTAAATTGCAGAGTAATGCTTAAACGTAACCTTGACGTGAACCAAGGACTAGTTAATGGAGCACTGGGTACAGTTGTTGGCTTTCAAACATACCCACGCAACAACAAAATTCAGTTTGTCAATATACGCTTTGCCAAACTTTCAGAAATAAAAAGGATAAGACGCTCAACAGCTAGATTCCTTCTCTTCAAGGATATGTATGTACGCAGAGAACAATTTTCTCTAACTCTTGCATACGCAGTCACGATTCATAAATCACAAGGTCTTACCCTAGACAAAGCAATGATAGATATTGGTAACACAGTCTTTAAAGAAGGCATGAGCTATGTAGCACTATCACGCTTACGTACACTTGACGGTCTATTTCTAATCAACTTTGATGCAAGTAAAATAAATGCTGATATTCCTTGCATTTTAGAATACAATAGACTTTGCTCACTATACACCCCCCACCTAAACACATATTCTGTTCCACAAAAAGTAAAACGTTATAAAAGAAAAATAAATCAAACAGAAATGCAACAGGATGTCACTGCAAATCCTCCAAAGAGAGTAAAAGAAACTAATACTTCATCAAGTACCACAAGCAAAAAAGAATCAATTAGGGAAAGTAAACGAGGTACTTCTTTAAAGAAGGAAGACAAACTCCAAAAAAAGCAGTTAGATACAGAACTACCTGGACAATTTAAATTCTCAAATATAGTTGGTCTAAATTGCTACGCAAATGTAGCAATGAATATTCTATTTCAATTACCACCAATTGTTGACAACATTTACCTACACAGTACAGACCCATTGTGTTTGCAAATGTTAGTACTTCACAGAAATGCAGCAAGCAATCCTGACAACACGTATAGTGTTTATGGAATAAGACGACAATTGGACTACTGTGCTGGAATGGTGAAATTCACTATAAACTCACAGGAAGATCCACAAGAATTTCTAATGTACTTACTACAAGTACTGGAAAACACAAACATACCTATAAATGAAATCTTTCAGATTTCATACATGTGGAAACATACATGCACTCTCTGCGACAATGTGACATAAAGAAGAAATCCCCGATGAACGCTTCATATATATATCAATACCAAATTGTGAATCCATTCCATTTCAGCGACTTGTACAATGCAAACCATGGTAGATTATGCTCTACCTGCAATTCAGATAATCGCTCCACGTTAGTAATACAAACACATAGTAAATACATAATACTAATGCTTCTAAGTTACAATGCAGATGGTACCAAAAACAACTGCAAGCTGGCTGGATTCACACATGGTCAAATATCACTTGGTAAGAAAACCTTCACAACAATAGGTATAATCTACCACGCAGGAGCCACAACCAATTCAGGGCACTACACTGCATATATAAAAAAGAAATGTGGATGGTTTGAATGTAATGATAGTACCATTATCTAAAGCAGAGATTACCAGGAAATCTTACAAACGCTTATTTGATGTTCTTAAAACCAAAATTTGATAACTAAACTGTATTTAAACCCTAAGTAAACTTGTGTTAAAAAAATATAAATTGTTAGAATACTCCAAAAGCTATCTAACTGCTCAAAGATTCTACAACAACTAATCAGATAAATGAATACCACTAAATTAGACCAAAAAATACACAGTTAGAATACGGAAATTGGTATCTAACTGTCCCAAAATTTAACAATATTCAAATAGTAAATCAATACCACTAAAATATATTAAAAAAATAGAGAGTTAGAATACGCCAATTGGTATCTAACTGCTCCAAAATTTTATAATATCAAAACAAATAAATAATATGTTACTGCTCCAAAAAAATACAACAAGCCAAAGTATAAAGCATTAGCCAGAAACAACAAGTGAACACTGAAAACAAACAAACAAATAAACTGTAGCATAACAGAAAAAGTTTTTTTTTTAATCCAACATGGATTTTTTTTTCTCCCACAGACCCAATGATTTTAGCAACAAATACAGAAACTGAGCAAATTGCACAGTACTCTGATTTGTAATCTACTAAATATGAGGGTCCAAAAAAAAAAGTATATTGATTATACAATGTAATAAGTCATTCCAAAATACTAATACTAACATGCTATTTTCTTTTATCACAGAAATTAACAAGAAATACATGTACTGTGGTTACTAGACCAAACAGTAAGTATACAATAATAAGGAGAACCATAGCAGCATATCACATCCATAGTATCTAATACCTTTGTTCCTTATACATTTGTTTTTCACCCAAAGTTATAAGCAAATATGAATGTGATATGCTGCGGTGGTTGTTGCCAGGGCATAGAGTCTTGGGTGCATGGCCAAATGGCATGGACTCTATGCCCTGGCAACAACCACCGCAGCATATCACATCCATAGAGTCAAACATTTCAACTATGGTATATGGAAACGTTTAATGTCCGCGGACATTATGAGTGTTCTTAGAACACTTTCAACTTGCCAGCGAACAATACGGACAGCGTTTTCAGGACACCCCCTACGAACATTTCAGAACAACGCGATAGTTCTTAGAACACTTTCAACTTGACAACGAACAATACGGACAGTGTCCTCAGGACACCCCCATTTTGTTTATTTGCGAACATTTCAGGACACTGCGAGTGTTCTTAGAACACATTCAACTTGCCAGCGAACAATACGGACTACGCCTTCAGGACACCCCCTATGAACATTCCAGGACACCGCGAGTGTTCTTAGAAACGTCTTCAGAACACCCCCATTTTGTTTATTTGCGAACATTTCAGGACACCGCGAGTGTTCTGAGAACGCATTCAACTTGACAGAGAACAATACGGACAGCGTCCTCAGGACACCCCCTACGAACATTCCCCGGACACCGCAAGTGTTCTTAGAAGCGTCTTCAGAACACCACCATCTTGTTTATTTGCGAACATTTCAGGACACCGCAAGTGTTCTTAGAACACATTCAACTTGACAACGAACAATACGGACAGTGTCCTCAGAACACCCCCATTTCTTTTATTTGCGAACATTACAGGACACCATGAGTGTTCTAAGAACACATTCAACTTGACAGAGAACAATACGAACAGCATCTTCAGGACACCCCCTACGAACATTTCAGAACAACGCGAGAGTTCTTAGAACACATTCAACTTGACAGAGAACAATACGGACAGCGTCCTCAGGACACCCCCATTTTGTTTATTTGAGAACATTTCAGGACACTGCGAGTGTTCTTAGAAAACATTCAACTTTCCAGCGAACAATACGGACTATGCCTTCAGGACACCCCCTACGAACATTCCAGGACACCGCGAGTGTTCTTAGAAGCGTCTTCAGAACACCACCATCTTGTTTATTTGCGAACATTTCAGGACACCGCAAGTGTTTTTAGAACACATTCAACTTGACAGAGAACAATACGGACAGCGTCCTCAGGACACCCCATTTTGTTTATTTGCAAACATTTCAGGACACCGCAAGTGTTCTTAGAACACATTAAACTTGTCAGCCACAACCCCCATTCATATTTGCGAACATTTCAGGACACAGCGAGTGTTCGACAACGTCTTCAGAACACCCCCATTTTGTGTATTTGCGAACATTTCAGGACACCGCAAGTGTTCTTAGAACATATTCAACTTGACAACGAACAATACGGACAGCGTCCTCAGGACACCCCCATTTTGTTTATTTGCAAACATTTCGGGACACTGCGAGTGTTCTGAGAACAGTTTCAGTTTGCTTGCGAACAAAACGGACACATATTGAGTCCTCAGAACACCCCCATTCAGTTTATTTAGAACATTTCAGAACACCCGTGATGTCCGCAGACAAATCGAACACATAAAGAACGTCTAACACATAAAAAAACACAACTTTCATCCTATCTCACACACTCCCACCCTCCCCAAACACTCCTATACACCAACACACTCTACTAAATACATATTTTGAACAAAGTTTCACCACGCTGTCCGCGGACGACCGCGAATCCAAGATGACTGGCGCTACCGAAAATCTGACGCGCTTCACGCTCCACGCCGTCCAATCAGCGAACACGTTGCATGTCCGCAAACATCACGCAAGCCGATTGGCCAATCAGGACACTGTCCGCGGAGCGAACAGGGAAGTGTGTCCGCAGACCGAACACAGATATCACTAATTTTTTTTACCTACTTTTTGGTCATTTTAAAAAAAACTACTGGACGGATTTTCACCAAATTTGCAAAAGCACGCTTTTGGGGACAAGCCGCTGCTCCTGGTCCAAATTTGGTGAAAATCCGTCCAGCGGTTTGGGCTGCAGACTCAAGCAAAAATTTGTTCCCATTCAGTCTATGGGAAAAAGAAAAGTTTTGGGACCCCCCCTATAACTTTGCCCCCCCTGGACGAATCCTCACCAAAAGAATTCAGAGTGACCCAAATACTGTTTTTGCAAAGTTTGGTGAGGATTCATCCAGGGAGAGCGAAGTTATAAGCAACCCAAAAAGTGCTCTTCCTATGGAAACACCAACTTAACCATAACTACATGGCCACTACTGTGGCCATGTAATATATATATATATATATATATATATATATATATATATATATATATATATATATATATATATATATATATATGTTAAGTGCACATAAAGTAATGCCTATTAATTTGGTTATATAGAGAAGTGTCTACCATTAGTTTCACTATCTTCATACATTTCACCATGTGGGAAATTCTCCTCAAGCCATTCTAGTTTTTGACATTTCTAAGAGGAAATAAAATATATATTACTTTTATTGTATCTAATATAGACATTTTAGAAATAAGAAAAAAAAAGTTTACTTACTAGATTGTGGTAAGTTGTCTTCTCACTGTTCTGTAGATCTGCTGCTCCTAGTTGTGCAGTTTCTGTGTGGTAATTATGTTAGAAGCATACCTTGCTTGCTTTGGTATATTCCATTTTTACTATATATGGTATTTAAATAGATGTTTGATGTGTTAGATATATCAGTTCTACTTCTTATTTATTACTATATATAATGTGTTTGTGTGTTGGTTTTTCAACTTGTGCAGTGTTCATATGGCATGATATAACAATTTAAGATACCCCTGAGTTTTTGGGTAGCATTGGTGTTGTCCGCGTCCATCCGCAGACATTCGCACAGTCCGCGGACATCAAAATCACTAGCGGGGGGTTCAGTATGTTCTATGTTACATGTATATAAAGTCAGGGATATTATGGTTAAGTTGTCCTACTAAAAACCTATGAAATTCAGTTAAAAAAAACTTTGTTAAAGGGCCTTTATGGTTAAGTTGCGCTACTAAAAACCTATCAAATTCAGTAAAAAAAATGTTGTTAAAGGGACATTATGGTTCAAAGTAAAACCAAAAAACCCCTGAAATTCGCCAGTTATGGTAAGCTAAGCAACCATAACTCGCGCCACCGTGCAATGCTAACATTAACACTCAGGACATCAAAGATGACATCACAAATATCATTACAGTTTCCGTGCTGGCAATAGAATGCTAAAAGGGCCCTATTACGAGTACGCGGGCATGAGCTTTGCGCCATGCCGGTAATGACCCCACCTCCTTGCCGGAAAAGGGTGAAAAATCTCCCTTTCCAGCATCGTACGAAGTGCAAATAGCTCCACCGGCATCCAAGCCATCGGCATTAGTAGTAACCACTATTCGCGGTCACCGCTAATAAGCAGAACCAGAAGTAGCGTCATCGCACAGGAATGGGAAAGAGCATGGCGGCCATCTTTAAAAACACAATCCATTGCCATCCACCACAACCAGGAGCCATCTGACCCCCAGAACTCTAACACACCTCCACCAATACCTGCTGCATCTCACCATGCCGAAAGCTGTTAAAAAAAGCACTGATCGCCTGCGTTAGGAGCGCTTCTCCCGAGAGGAGTTGACCATGCTGGCGGAGACGCTGTAGGAACATGCAGATGTTGTCTTCTCCTCCGACATGTCCCGCCCTGCAGTGCAGCGCAAGAAACAGATATGGGCTGAGGTTGCCCAGAAAGTAAGTGCCATTGGCACCACACCCTGCACTCCCAAAGATGTCCGTAAGCGCTGGGACGATCTGCATTTACGCGCGCGGAGCATCCTCTCTGCCAACCGCAACCTGGGGATGGCGACAGTCAGAGGTCGGACTCCCCCCTCAAGTTGCAACCATGGGAGGAGATCTGCGCCAGCACCATAGGGACGGAGGCAATTGAGGGAGTGGGGGACATGGAGCGAGGAGCCCCGTCATCGGCCGTTGCAGGTAGGTGTTCCAAATGAAACAATGCTAATACCAACACGATGATGGCCACCTGAACTGACAGTGCAATGATGTAGAGCAGGGTCCACCAGACTCATATGTACAAGACACAGCATCATCTTGTCCACATGCATAATGCACCCCCTATGTGTTTCAACCCAGACGCTTCCATGCATCACCCACCCAAAAGCCAAGCAACCCGTATGTCACTCCCACAATGTGAATCAACTGCCATTCCATATGAATGCAGCCACCCCAGTGCATGCCTGATGCCTGTAGACCCATCAATAACCCTCTCCCTCTATTGGTCCCCCACAGGCACGCATTCAGACAGCAGTGACGAGGACACTAGGGAGGATGATGCCACACCACAAAAGAAGGCCAGGGGCGAGGAGGGAGAACACTGCCCCTCGACTTCAAGGGGTAGAGGCCAACCTGCACCACTGCAAAAGGCCAAGAAAACCCCAGAGGCCACAGCACCAATGTGCATATGGCCCCCACAACAGCACACACACCAGCCACCAGCACCCAGGAGCCAGTGGCAGAAGGCACTGCATCGGCTGCCAGCAGCACAGTGGTTGAGAGAGCTGCCACAGCAGCCGTGTCGGACGATGAGGCAGATGTTCAGGTGCATGGCGTAACTACCGACACATGCCCCCTGCATTCACCCCAACTCTCCCCATGCAGCTTGCACAACAGCAGCATGCACGGGCTGTCTCCTGATGATTCGTGGCCCGCAAGTTCCAGCCCACGCCAACTGTGCATGAGGAACAAAGCATGTTGGCAACCCCTCACACATCCACCACAGTTTCAACCAGCCAAGAGGGGATCAGGGCTCTTCAGAAGCGCCAGGAGGAGCTGACAGGGCTGTTAACACAGCATATAACGGAATGTGCCCGGGCAAGGGATGACATTAGGGAATGTGCTGCATCCCTGAAAACAGCAATCGAGACCACCTTGAAGGACATTTGCGGCGAATTGGCTGCAGTGCGGCAGGTCCTCTCCGAGATGGTGGCAGCAATGCAGGCCATGCATCCACCACAGTTGCCCGAACAACCTGGGACATCTTCCAATGCAAGCTCAACCAGGACCAGCCCCGTGCGTAGGTCTGGCCGGAACCTGTGCAGATCGGACAGGGGTGCACCTGGTGCTGGAAGAGGGGGAGGGATGTAGGTACACCCAGGCATACTGGTGCCATGTGGACTAATGTTGTATGCTACTGCACACCATGTGTGGGGAAGTCAAGGGGGGAGGGGGAGGGGGAAGAGGGTGTGTGGGGGAGTTGAGGGGGAGGGGGAGAGGGTGTGTGGGGGAGTTGAAGGGGGAGGGGGGAGAGGGTGTGTGGGGGAGTTGAGGGGGGAGGGGGGAGACGGTGTGTGGGGTGACGAGCTTGTGCACTTTGTTATTTTTCTTTAATACACCTTTTGGGAAATCATAATTCACATGTGCGGACATTGCTTATTGTGTACGTGTGCTTTATTGGTGAACAGTCTACAGTGTCCATATCCCTGGCACACCCAGTGCCCTGAGTGCCACCTCCATGTCACACTCCCCGTCCATGTGTGCTAGAAACATTGGTTGATCAGAGTCTGACGCATGACACGTCCCTCCTGTGCATCGCTGCCTCCCTGAAGTGCAGCCCCATCTCCACCCTCCTCATCCTCATTGTCAGGTGGTTGCAGTTCAGCGTCAGGGGGCAGTGGCACATTCCGTCTGATGCACATATTGTGTAGCATGACACATGCCATGACGATCTTGGCCACCTTCTCATGGCCGTACAGGAGTGCCCCACCAGACCTGCTGATGCAGCGAAACCATGCCTTCAAGAGGCCAAGTGTCTGCTCAATCACCACACAGGTACGTGTATGCACACAATTGTAGTCCTCCTCGTGCCTGTTCTGTGGGTTCCGACTGGGGTAAGGAGCTACCTCTTAAAGGGATAGCCTGCATCACCTGCATGTGGGCAACAATGTATATGTGTAAGTCATCACATCATATGGGACCTGTATCAATGACACCATAGCATGCATTTATTTCCTGATTGCAACCACATTTCCATGCATGAATGGAGACACACGATGTGACTGCTATGTGTGTATTCCTCTTATGGACAGGTGTGCGTGCCATCGTCTAGTGGGCTCAGGGGGGTCCTGTTCCTTGTGAGTGCTCATGCACTGTGTTATTCCACGCCGGTTGTTTCCATGATCTGGCTGATGTGCAGTCATTTGTATGCTTTCATCCTGTCACTGTTGATGTCAGCCTCATGATGATCTCACTATGCACAACAAATGGTGACATGCAGTTTTGTTGGACCTCTGTGTCAGTGTAGTGGTGTATTGATGTATTTGGCCCTCATGTGACTCCTTTGTACGCAGTAATGGAGGACTGTCCTTTCTGTTGATGGTATTCGGTGCTGTGTATTGGCCATACTAATTGCTTGTAGCTGCATTGTGTTGCGGGGGATACGGTCTGATTGAGTACAGTGCACATGTAGATGGCTATGGAATGGTTGTGACACTGCTTCATTTACATGGTAGGGCAGCTTACATCTTGCATTATGTGGTCAGGTGACAGGTCCGGTCTGGCCTGCTTTGGGGTATGAGCATGGTCCTTTCTCTCAGGCACTTGCAGCCAGGTGAAGTATGCATCTCTCCCCCCCGCATCTCAGCCAGGTGAAGTATGCATCTCCCCCCCATCTCAGCCAGGTGAAGTATGCATCTCCCCCCATCTCAGCCAGGTGAAGTATGCATCTCCCCCCCCCCCCATCTCAGTCAGGTGAAGTATGCATCTCTCCCCCAATCCCCTACCCACAAAGCATTTCCATGAGCCTAACATGCAACTCACCGAGAAGCCAGAATCTCTGCCCTGCATGTCGCTCCATGTAGCGTGGTATCGTGGAGTTCCACAGGACCATTGGATCATGGGTTGATCCGGGGAATCGGGCACAACAATGTGTGATGATCTTGTTTGAGTCATACCATTTGCACGTTGATGGAGATTTATAACTCACGGTTGCGGTACGCTACCTCCATCGCATGTGGGACCACCAATTCCACATGGGTGCAGTCGATGGCGCCAATGCAACCAGGGATGCCGGCCAGTGAATGGAAACCAACTTTGGTGTTTGAGATCTCCTGGGCAGTTCGCGGTAAGTAAATGTGGTCGCCTGTGTGCTTCAGGAGGGCATCAAGCACTTGGTTCAGCGTACATGAGAATAATGGTTGTGATATGCCATGCATGTGCCCCACTGTGTGCTGGTAGGTGCCTGTGGCCAGGAAGTGGAGCACAGACAGTACCTTCAGTAGGGGGGGTGGCAGTGCGTGTTTCAATCAGGCTGACAATGTCGTCATGTATCATGTCCTCAATGGTGGTGATGGTGTCCCAGTCCAGACGGTACAGGGTGTGGTTCTGCTCAGGGGTTAGGTTGTATATACTGGCTCTGATGCAAGGGATTGGGGGCTGCCTGCGTGGTACCACTGGCTGCACTGGTGGGGAATGCTGGGCCTGCCTAGCCCTCATTCTCCTCCTGCGTCTCCTCTGTGCTGCCTGTTGTTGTTGTTGTTGTTGTAGCTCGAGTTCCACTGCTATCATGTCCTCCAGCCCCAGCATTGCTAGTAGTATGGGAATCATTTTGGTGTGTGACTGGGTGTGGGAAGGGGTGGGGTGTGCTCCTTTTGTGCTGGCCCAGTCTATATTTTCTCCACCTGTGCTGATTGTGTGCACCTGTGGCAGTTGGGAACACGGCACATGACCGTTTACGGGTGGTCCGCGATGCCGATATTTGCTCCATGCCGGTAAGGTACTTTTCAGCCTTCAGTAGGCCGTTATTTGCATGGCCGCCTGACTTGTGATGTCCTCCTGTTTACGCCATAATGGTATTGCCGACATGAAGTGTCGCGTGCCCGCGCCCAGGCCGCTATTAGAGGCACCGTTAATTACAGTGCTGCTAATAGTGGATTGGCGGGTCATGATCGTCTGGAGTGGTAAGCTATGCCGGTAATCCTTTACGGGCATTGTTGTTCCCTTACCGCCCGGGTCGTAATGAGGCCCATTGTCCGGATCATGTACTTATACCATGACCCCGACATTCGGGCCACTGCCTATGACTACAGCCTACCCCTCAGGCACTAAAAAAAACATGCTTCTCGATCCTTGCCAATGAGCCTTACGCAAATTTGCTGTAAATCCACCTACGTTTTATTTTTTCAAAACTGTCAAAATAATACACAAATCATTTGTCATATAAACTGTGTACAAAATTCCAACAAACTTTGTAAACTCATTCGAAATGACGTCTGAAATATTCCAACCATGATCATCACCCCTCACCTCCCCAAACATTATTGCATACGTTTTACAAGTGCAATGCTCACAAAACATTATTGTCCCGAGGGTTTGACCATGTATTTTTGTGTATACATTGATTTATCGCAAACATTTCCACATCAGCTTACCGCATTTCTCCTCTTTGAGAAACATACGAAATCTGGCAACAGGGCGCGTCCATCTTGTGCTATTGTTAACCATTGCTGCATCGGCCTAAGGTAAACTGGCCGGACGTCACTAAATCATATGCCCCGCCCCTGACCCTCACATAACCAACCCTAGTGATAATCAACACCTTTCTCAGTGACGTTGCTCTTCAGCGTAGCCAAATACGCGCATAATCCACCTACGTGACGCAGAACCCAAAAATCAACACACAGTGACTAACAACATACCACGTCACAATTCAAATTATTAAACCGCTCTTTAAAAGAAAACAATAACAGTATACAATTTGCAAATGTGTTTCTTCACTCGTGATCGAAAATGTTAATTGTGAGACACACGTTCTTCTTTTTCCATACACAAAGTGTTCGTTTTTGATGAAGGAACCGCTTGGGGCATCTGCATCAACTTACGCCTAGACCACCATAAAAGATGTTATGTTACTCCTAATCACTAGTGCAGGGTACGGACACATGGGCCCTGGCCGATCGTCCCACAAAACAGTCACAGTAATCCAGCCGTTTACAACTACGTGCACCTGACGAATGAAGAACCCATCAGTTGGCATCTGGAATCCATGGCAATCGCAGTAAGGCAGCATGTAGCTATTTGGAAAACATAACAGAAAATATGTATCAATACCCGACCTTTATTACACTTTATTAGAATATATGTATTATTTTCTTAATTCAGCATATAGTTTAAACTAACGATTAGCACACACATCAAACAATCTCAAAAAGACAAAAAGAACCTAGAAAGTGATACACAATTCCATATAGTCATACAAGACATTTTAAAGATATATTAGCGTTGAACCTGGGTGAATCTAGTTATAGTCAAAATACACCTACATTCTGCACTTTCCATAACCACATAAAAAAGACAACCACACAGAAAAATAGTACTTGAGTTACATTGCCAAAATTAATCTTCAGATAATAATAGGTTAAAGCTCGTTCCGGTATACAGTCGTCAAAAGCAAACTTACATAATATTGATCGTCTCCATTGTATTTGCGAAAATCAGTCCGTAATGCTCAATCCGCTTGCATCAAAGAATGGTCATTAACTGAATTCACATGTTCCGTACACACTTTTGGAATGCATAACCTTATCAACTGTTCTTTATTACAAACCTCCTCTCACTGACTCTTCACGAAAAAATCCCTTTCTCCCAAGGTCAAAAAACAATTGACCCTTCTTCTTTCTGTCCCTTAGTTCGCAACCAAAAAAATCAAAGCTGCTGACCTTCACTCAGAATCTAAATACATTCTCACTTTGCAACAACACGGCTCGACGCACCCATGAGAACTCGTATTGTCTTACACGTGCACCGCCGTTGTTTCCATCAAACACTGCAGGTGGCTGCCTCAGATGCCAATCTCTAGGGGGCAGCAATCTGACTCCAAAATGATTTTAAATACATTGTAACACAGACACATTACTCCTTCACCGGTATTTTACGCACACTATATTGAGGAATACCTCCAAATCGGGTGGCCAACTTTTTCACATCCCTTTGCGGGACAAAAGTTGGTGATGACGTCACAGCGTCATTCACCTGGCAGAATCAATGCATTGCACCCGAAGCTACTGACATGACCAGCCTGAAAGCATGTCACGTCAGTAGCTGCGGTTGCAATGCAATACAATAGGACTCTTATTTACAGATTAGCTGTCACTTGCCAGCCACTGTTATTCCCATTCGTGGGAAATGTATGTATATGACCCCTCCCCGCTCGGCCCCAACCCCCAGTATGACTAATTGTGACTCCTAACTTACTCTGTTAGATCACAAATTGTGCTCGAACAGAGCAAGTCGGGACAACCCGCGTCCCGCAGAGCCACTCGGCAAACTGCGCAACACAGGTGCCAATTGCGGGACTATCCCGCAAATTACGGGACAGTTGCCCACCCTACCTCCAAATATACCGTATGACATTCGTGACAAAAAAACACCACTTTTTTGCTTCTTGCTGCCACATCCCATCCCATCTTCATCACCCTCACCTCCCCAGACAGTATTTGATAAGTTTAACAAGTGCAATGTTGTGTTTTTTTATATGTTTTTGCAGCAATGTCAGCGGACACCAAAACACGGATCAAAGATGACGGGTGCATCAGAACAATCTGACGCACTAAACGCCCTTCACCATCCAGTGAGTGAACGAGTCACATGTCCGCAGACATGACCTGCCCGATTAGCCAATCGGTGTCCTGCCCGCGGAGCGAACAGGGAAGTGTGTTCGCGGAGAGGACATAGATATCAAACATTTTTTTAGACCCACTTTTTGATCGTTTAAAAAAAACTACTGGATGGATTTTCACCAAATCCGTCCAGCGGTTTGATCTGTAGCCGTGCGCAAAGTTTTTCCCCCATTCAGTCTAGGGCAAAAAAATACGTTTTGGGCCCCCCCCTATAACTTTACCCCCCATGGACCAAATCTCACCAAACTTTGCAAAAATCAGAGTGGGCCATATACTTTTTTTGCAAAGTTTGGTGAAGATTCGTCCATGGAGAGCGGAGTTATAAGCCACCCAAAAATTGCTCTTCCCATGGAAACAGCAACTTAACCATAACTATATATATATAGAAAAAGGGGAAAACTAGGCTTCTTGGTACAGCTGGTCGGTTGGGCGACTCATTACATATTTAAATCAAAAAATCACTCTTTATGACTAAATGTAGGTGGGGACAGGAATAACCCCTTAATTCCAAGGAATTTATAATACTTCATCGCAGGTCACTGGATTGTCTCTGGATTTTGTCTCTGTAAACACACATACAGAGACAAGAGATGGGTAATCAGTTAGTCACGGTTTGTCTCAGGCTTGGGTTTGTAATTAAAACAAAAGCTTCTGAATAAGCTAATTTACCCACACCGGGGGTGAGTATCTCCTCTTGCAATAGGAATATGTTGGGCCAAATCCCATTTATATATAATCTATTGTCAAAACAAATGACCTAATATGGTGGATGGTTTTAATTCCAAATCATGCACCATATATTTATATATTTTATAGGGGCAGAACATTGATTAGGCTTCAAAAGCTGTGAGTAAGCATATTCTAATGTAGTAGAAGCTATCTATTTGAATAACCTTGTATTAGATGCATAAGTTATTATGTATTAACGAACGCTTCAAATGCGCAACAACATAGTAATTCGTTTGGTTAGAAACCATCTATTTATATTCGCTCGTTTTGTGATCTTATATCAGACATTTGTAAAGTTCACGGCGCGAAATTAACTGGGCCCAAAGGCCAGCGAAAAACGATACAGCGCTGCGCGAGGGCACCGAACACCACTCACCTTCTAAGCAGAACTGGAATCACTTGCGTTGGCTTCGGACAGAGAAGCCGGCCGCCATTTTGGGACTATTTATTTAGTTCCCATGGCGACACAACGCCAAGTCCACTGCTTGGCTTTCGTTGCTAAGTAACCCCACGTACTGAACATCCCAGCACAGAGTTCCTGTTCTGCCCGTGGTTGCACGCGTACGAGTGCTCAATTTAGAATGAAAACAGGTCATATTAGGCAAACTGCGTTCTGAGACCGGTCTCATATTTACAAAGATGTCCAAATTATTATGTTATTATAAATTGATTGTCAAAGCATTTCACATTTAGATATTCCCATCAGGCTAGTCCAAGCGACATGTCTCAGTACTTAGTCTGCATGAATGACTGCCTTAAAGGTATATACCCACTAAACTCCTCCGATGTATTGTTTATCTATGGTATCCAAATTATTGTAATGTACATATTTCTGTAGCGTGAGAGCATGTACATTCCATTGTATACTTAAAGCAAATGGTTATTCCAAGAACGTTGGAGAGTGTCAGTGGCAAATAAGCATAATGTAAAGACAAAATTATTGATCCTTCGTGTAACTCATAATTATTTAACACAAAAATAAACTAATTCTGGTCCAATAGAAAATAGAAAAAAACCAGATAACCAATGAGACAAAATAAATAAAGTAAGCAAATGGTATTGGAGCATCATTGGCATATAAGTGTTTTTGACGCAACATAAACTTTTTCAGATCCAGTGCAAAGGAAGGGGTAACGGTGAAAAGATAAAATTATTTGGCATATAATAAGTAGAGTAAGCACATCGCAGTAAAGCATCACTGTCATATATATAGCACAAAACCAAATACAATAAGGCAACTTAAATACGTTTAAAGTTCTATAAAAAAGATGCCATTTCAGTATCTAAATTCAAACCAAGCATGGTTGTGTTGAAAAAACAAATTATTCTTGCTTCCGCTTGTCTCAGTGCTCGAATTCTGTCTCCACCTCTCTTATTCAATTTAACATATTGTAGGCCAAAGAATTGGATATTGGTCTTATCATCTATCTGATGGTTCCTTTGCCAATGTACTGCTAAGGGTAAATTCGGATCTTGACTTCCAATTTTGGCCTTGTGCTCCCGTATTCTGATCCTGAGCTCTCTTTTATTGCTTCCTATATAAAGTTTTGTACAGGTGCACTTGATGGCGTAAACAACATATTTTGTTCTACAGTTAATTGAATGCGTGATCGTAAACACTTTTCCATTTTGTCCCTCTAGGCTCTTGGTTCTGTCACCTGCAAATTTGCACATACTTCAAAAAGCACACTTTCTAATGGTTCTAATTGGATTGAGCCAGGTGGTCGCACTGTTACTTTGTGGGTCTGGTAACAGGGATGGGCTGATGATTGTTTTGATTGCATTGGCTTTTCTGAAGATAATAGTCGGTTTATCATTGACAAATTTGCACAAATGTTCATCCAACTTTAGTAAATGTCAATGTTTCTGTAACGTTTTTCTGATTAGTTGATGATCTTGATTGAATTGGGTTATGAACATGAGTTTCATTTGTTTTTCCTTTCTAGGTGTCTTCGCAATCAGTGTTTCCTCTTGCTTTAATTTTTTGGTTTTCTCAAATGCTTGTTGTAAGCATTTGTTAGAGTAACCTCGTTGTTTGAAACGATTTCTCAAGAGTTCACATTCTTGTTTAAATCTTTGGTCATCCTTGCAGTTGAGCCTTGCTCGGATATATTCATCAAATGGAATGTTATGAATAGTGGCTCGTTGGTGACAACTGTATGCGTGTAGAACTGAATTAACTTCCGTTGGTTTTCAAAAAGTCCATGTTTCTAGATGCTCATCCCGAACATGAGTAGTCAGATCTAAGAAATGTATTGATTTCGTATTGTATTCTCCTGTAAATTCAATCTCAAATGGATTATGGTTCAGTCTTTCAGAAAATTCTTTGAATGTGGTTTCTGGCCCATCCCAAATCAAAAGAATTTCATTTATATACCTTGTCCAAAGTTTAACTTGATTCTGAAATGCCGGGTCTTGATACACTGTATGTTCCTCCAACATCCCCATAAAAATGTTGGCTAGTGATGGTGCGTACTTAGTGCCCATTGCCACTCCCTTAAGTTGCTGGAATAATCAGTTGTTGAAAGTGAATAGGTTTGAGTCCAACGTTATCTGCAGCATTTCTTTCAACATTTCAATTTGACAATAGTAAGAGGCGGAATCACCTTTGAAGGTATGATCAATCGATCCTAGAGCCCATTTGTGTTGTATGGACGTATACAATGCTTTTACGTCCAGAGTGGCCAGTATGGAGGTATCCTGCCAAACAAATGATTGGAGTGTCTGTATTAAACTGGAAGAATCCCGTAAATAGGTTTTAACTTGGGTTGTACGTGGCTTTAAAATCCCATCCAAATATTCACATAAATTCTCTGAGATCCAACCAATACCACTTAGTATTGGTCGACCCTCTGGTATGTCTTGATAGTATTTATGGATCTTCTGTAGGAAGTACATTGTTGGCGTTACAGGATTTTGTGTAGTGAAATAGGAACGTTCTTCATCTGTGATGAGGCCCTTTCTGTGCCAGCTCATTATTGATTCTTCAATTTGATTTCAGATAATCTGTTGGTCTGTTAAATTCAGTTGTCTATAACATCCCGGAGTTGCTAAGTGATTTAATGCCATTTGTAAATAGTCCTCTCTGTCCATAATCACAATATGTCCGCCTTTATCGGCCTCTTTGATAACTATTGATGTGTCCTTAGATAGAGTCTTCAGGGCTTGTATTTCTCCTCTGGAAAGGTTGTCTTGGTCCTACAGTGTTCCGCTATGTTCATGATGCCTACGTAGTGATATATCATAAAGATCCTGTGTAACCACTTTGCAAAAGGTATCTGTGACACTGTCAGATGACACTTGTGGATTAAATTTGGATTTAGTTTTCAATTCCTGAGTACTAAGAAGATCCAGTTTAATTCTTAGTTCATGAAGAAAATTATGCATTTCAAAATGTTCATCTTCAGTTAGTGATCTTAGTGTGAAGGTATGTTCTATGTCCTGTATGCTAAGCTCACTGGTAGGCATTGAAATTTCTTCAGGTCGGTAGTTTCCCGGTGCCTTGGTCGCAAAGAATTTTTTTACTATTAATTTACGTATGAATTTGAATGGGTCGATATATATATCAATCTCATTTAGTTTTTTCATTGGTGCAAAGGACAATACTTTGTTGAGTAACTTCCTCTCTTCTTCCGAGATAACTCTTGTTGAGAGATTCAATACCAAATCTTTATTTATTTGTTTTTGTTGGATTCCCTCGAGCTGGCCCTCGTTTGTATTTTGTTTTCTGCTGTAGTTTCTTGTCCTGCGTTGCTTGCATCCCCCCCTCCTTCCTCTCCTCCTTGCAGTGGGGGTGTGTGTACCCCATTGGCGGTAATTGAAAACGGACCGGTTTTTGTAGTTGGTTTCTATTGCCCTTTTTATATCTTTTAATTTGGTTCATGTAGCCTTTGTCCTGTTTGGTTTGTGGTATTTCGACATCTACGGTATCCAGGTCTGAATCTGCCTCCGAGCTTGCAGATGATGTATTGGGTGTCGAGCTCTTTGATGATGGTTTGGTATAGCTATCATATTTTGTTTGAAATGTGTATACTCTGTCTTCTTCATAATCTCAATCATCTCTATAACTTTTCCGTAGTTTTTTGATTTTAACTTCATCTTGGTATATTTGTAGAATATCGTACATTTTTTCATAATTCTTAAGTTTCGTCTCCTCACTTGATTTCATTTCCTTAATTTCCTTTTTAATGGTCTCAATTCCTTCTATTGCCCTCTTATGTTCTCTCGTTGCATGTTCCATTAGTAAATCCATCATTTTCATAGAACTATTACTAAGGTTTGCCTCCCATGCTTCAGCCAGGTCGGCCTCCTCATTGTTGTTGAAGTTGGGGAAGATAAGGATTCTGAGACCTCGTGGTACTTGGTCATTCTTGACATAGTTCTCCAAGGAGACTTTCTCCCAGTACTTACCGATTTCTTTTTTCGATATTCTTTCTAAGCGAATAAATTTGGTTCGAAGATCTTATTGTCGTTTATTTAAGTTTGAGAATGCATGTGTCATATCACCTCTCTGGGTAAAGAGGTTTTTTGTTTCTTCCTCTCTATTTTTCAGATAAGCTTCCATTTCTGTATTAGTCTGTGCAGTTGGTCTGTCTGGTTGCCAAGCTGTGAGTTCAAGAGAAAAAGGGGAAAACTAGGCTTCTTGGTACAGCTGGTCGGTTGGGCGACTCATTACATATTTGAATCAAAAAATCACTCTTTATGACTAAATGTAGGTGGGGACAGGAATAACCCCTTACTTCCAAGGAATTTATAATTCTTCGTCGCAGGTCACTGGATTGACGGTAAGCCAAAGAAAATCCGTCAAAAACTAATATACAAGTATGTTAAAGACATAAGAAAAAATCCAGGACAATGCGCCCTTTAAGGTTGTGAAAGGTGTTGAATTTTATTTTAATTTTCCAATATAGGAACATGCAATATTTAACATTCGCCCTTATGGTGATAAGACGTGTTTCGGCCCCATGTGGTCTTTCTCAAATCAGAGCTAGTGCGGTCATACTAGTAATGACAGACATTTATGAAGGGAAAATACGCAATATTAAATAAAAGAGTCAAGTATTTGTGATGCCAAACCAACAAAACAATTGGACAGTATCATGTGTTGCAACATCCAGTTAAAACAACAAATCACCATGATAAATCAAGAGAAACATCATAATCAACAAAAAAATAGAGAAATAATTGGCATCATTACAAAAAAATAATAAATCGCAAACAACAGGTCATACATATATGATGTTAATGGGACAAAGAGAGAAAAAAGGGGTTCGGAGGGGGGAAAAGACAAGCACACATACAGAGACAAGAGATGGGTAATCAGTTATATATATATATATATATATATATATATATATATATATATATATATATATATATATATATATATAGTAACCATAGAATGACTGTAGTGAATTTGCATGAAGCCACAGGGATCAGAATAAGGGAATAAGGGAAAAGGGGATGCAGACTGCAGCACGAAGCATGGGGTCAGTACTTGCTGCCAGTAGAACATTCCGGGCTCCCGGGTCAATGAGTCTCCTGCAAAATAACAGAATAAAAAATCATCACAAATTGCTGATCGAAAAGCTCAGTTTTGAGGTGGCTATACCAGTTGCAACAATGGGGACACAGACTCTTTCTCATTACCTTGGAAAGGTACACTGAGCGCTGAGAACAGAACAGGGTCCAGGATAATGGGGTGATGTGTAATGGGGCAAAGGCTAATGGTAGACCTGCGACCCTGCAACAATGTGATAGATAGTTTTTGGGGAAGTCTCAGGCGAACCCACCAGACATGGAAGGACCAGTTAGACAACTCATATAGGGGACACCTATAGGTGTTATTACCAAAGCTACCCAATAAGGCTCTTAGCTTTTTGGGGAAGAGTTGAGATTGTCATGTCATTACGGGATAACAGCTTATGCCATGGGCTCAGGAGCTGTGACTGATGGCGATTTTTGTATTTCCTGTATGATACCTGTATGGAAAATAAAAGACAGTTCTGCTTTGCCCCATGGCTGAGTACTCTGTCATTGCCTGGGAAGGGTTTGATGGGCCTTGGGAACTCTGCTAAGCGGTGACTTTATATACCGCAAACCCCCAGTCCTGTGGCATACCTTTACAAATTGGTAGCAGAGGACGGTTCGCTACGTCTCTTCCATCGCAATGCCTGGAGGGCTGTGAGGTGACCCACAGAAAATGAGGACCATGCGGAAGGTGCACCCTGTGAAGAGGCCGCCCGGATTCGGAATTGTTTTCAGCAATGTGAGTGGGCGGGTATTGCCGATTTTGTGTTCTTTACTTATGCATTATAGAGGTGACATCACCTGGGAGGTTTGTGTATAGGACTCGAAGAGCAAGAGGAGGTGCAGAATTATTTTGGATGATCAGGGGCTGAAGAAATTGTGGCATTTTCGAGGAAGGCGCATGCGCGAGATTGGTGGGTGTGCCTGAGAAGGCAGAGAATTGCAAAAGGGCGGTGCATGGAGCACTCCCAGAACAGTGATTAAGGAGAGGCTTATAACTTTGTGGATTGAACTGTTATTTGGAATTTTGAATTTAATATAAAGAAAAGTGTATTTGTTTGATAACAGCAGAGGTGTCGAAAGCCCTGACTTGGGGTCAAGCAAGTATAAAGTAATGTATCATGGGATCAATGTGGAGACACACCCCTACAGAATATGTGCAGTTGCTGTCTGCAATATAAGGACAGCATTCGTAAATATAGCATGGAATGGACACAAAGCACACAGAGCAAACAGCCCAAGCCATGGCCAAAAGGTGAGAGCTTCTCCTAATGTGTGCAGCAACCATTACATGCACATATACACGACGCTTACAAGGGGATGCATGTCAAGGGGTACAAGGGTGAAGAAATTGAATAAGCAAATGGCTAGGACAATGCATGGGATGTGGCACGGCATCACTGGATGCTTAACCAACAGGAGACCATGGGCGAATACCCCTCAGCCCCCTGCCCTTCTCCTCCTGAACTTAAGAACGAAGGTGCAACAGCGTGGGCCCAGGGGTTATACCCAGCGATGGAATTGAGAGCAGCAGAAGGTTACACAAATCCAATATTTGCACCTCCAGCATACAGCATACAGCAGGAGGGAGGAGCAGAGTGAGGCCGGACAGGTAGTAGAGAGAGCAGAAAGTGCAGGAGGTGAAAAAAGAGAGGACAGCAAGATCCAGACATGCATAAAACAGAGCAAAATGGGGAGGAAAGGGAGACAGGAAGGACCAGAGAATATAGCGTTGAATGAATGGATAGGCGGACAAATACTGCTTAAACTAGACGGAAAGGTAGAGGGAGGTCCCAATAAGAGAGTAATGGGTTGTAAGGATCTCAGTGAAGCAAGGGAGTGGGCAGAGATAATGGAAGAAGTAGACAGACAAGAAAAGGAGGAACACAAAAGAGTGTGAAGGGAAAAACAAAAGGCAGTAGCGTGTGAGCGCGAACAGCGAGTGATGCCAAGACAGAGAGTGATTGAGGATATGGCGAGGAAAAGGGCCGACGAAGAGAGGGAAAAGCAAATGCAGATAAAGAAGGAGAAGCAGAAGTTAGAAGCAGAATGGCTAGTTAGAGATCAACAGCGCAGGGAGGAAGATGAGCGTGCTACGAGAGAAGTACGAGTAAAGTTGGGTATTGCATGTTTTTGTGACAACGAGGAGCAGGGAGAGCAAGACTGAGGCAGGAGATACGGTACGGCAGCCACACTGCCAGACATAGATAATACCATATCCTCTGTGAGGGGGGAACGTGATTGACATAGAAGCAGGGCAACAGAAAGGCACAGTATTAAGAAGGCTAAGCTTCCAGGATAACACCAACAACGATGGAGGGGACACTGGGTCGGACGATAACTTATCTGGGAGTGAGGACGAGCAGGTAGGGTGACCTGCCCATAGGTCTATAGGGAAGAGTCCTAACCGAGACACAACATGGGAAACTGACAAGGACACAGGTGAACTACAGGGGGACAAGGATGAGAGGGCACATCACGCTAGGGCTAAATTGCACAGTGCAGATAGCGTTACTCCATATACACAGAGGCTAATGGACCTCCTGGCACGAAGAAGGGGAGAATTTCCACCAAAGACACCAGGAGACAGGGTGGACAGAGTGGAATGACACAATTTCCCTTAATGGAAAAGGGAGGGGGGCAACCTCAGTGCATGCCATGGCAACAGATTGACAAAGACAATTTGAGGTGTAAGTTACCCACGTTGACCACAGGTGCTGGAAATGGATCTACAAGATGGAACGGCAGGTACGACACTAGCAGTGGGGGATATGAAAAATTTACTTTTGGCAATTCTCAGGGAGGTTGCCAATGACGTATGGAAAAGGGTCGGATACCCAGGAGTTACCGCCCAGAACACGGTGCACGATGGTTGGCCTTTTAATAACTGGTGAGCGAGCTTATGGATCACTCTATGGGTACAGTATCCAGACACCTCAGACATTAGCGTGATCATGGCACACAAAATGAGTTGTCAAAGAGCCCTTGCAGTAAATTCAAGCCATTCAAGAGAAATGGTGACTTGAAACGCGAGAACTGTGGGGCAAGACAGTGGCATTATTCTACCATATATTATGTCAAGGATTGCTGGAGCAGGTGCAAAAGCAGCTCAAGAGGTTAGTGGGGATGGAGGCAAAATTGTGGTCAAAAATACAACTCACTATAGTACACAATTGTCAGGCTAATGCAAGAAAATGCGATAAAGAAGCATGAGGAAAGGAAACAGGAAGAGGCAAAGTTAGTGCAGAAGAAGTTTTCCAAGTATGCAATGGAAGGGACAATTCTGACAAGCTCAGAAGGACAGAGTGCACTGCATGCGTTGTACGCACCGCCTCCCGTGGGGGGAGGTTTTGGGGTGGGGCGATACACATCACAGGTTCAGAGGAAGTGGGGGCCGCCAAGCGGCCGGGAGTATGGGCACCAAATACAAGTCCCAGAGGGATTTTTAGGAGGGCACACAAAGCCAATGAGGGAACCTCCCCAGTGCTGGGTGTGTGGGCAGAAAGGGCACATTTCCAGGGTGTGTAGAAGCAGAGGGGGGATGCAAAAGAATGAGGGATGCAGTATTAGCCCACACAACAGGGAGAACAGACTGCATACTATGCTCAGGACCAAACACAACAAAAGGTGCAGACCTCGAACGCATACCTGCAGGCATACCAGCCCATAACACAAACACCCCAGATGCAGGTGCCCGCACATCAGTACTTGAAGACGACACCTACACCGCAGATGCATAGTGAAACGCAGTCACCATACACAACACAGCAGCATGACGGGACATTGCAAAGCACAGACCCCATGGGAATGACTCCCATTCGGAAATTAGGAGGGGCGACTGTGGTGGTGGCAGCCCATTCACTGGGAATGGAATGTCATTATACCCACAATAGGACAGCCACAGACAGACCTGTGTTCCATCCTATCGATTACACCCATCTGGGCAGAGGAACCATGTGTAGGGGTGACGATAGGTGACAGGACTTTTTCCTTTCTCATAGACACAGGGGTGACTAGGTCCTGTATCAGGGAGGGAAGGTATCCAATATCAGGCGATACCATGAATGTGCAGGGATTTTCTGGGGCAACGGATTTGGTTCCTTTTACAGACAATCTTGCACTTTCTATAGGGGAGCATGACTTAGCTCTACCCTTGTTGTATTCCTGACAGACACCAGTAAACATAATGGGGTGGGACATTATGAGCAAGCTCAACATGACCATCTGATTCACTGAACAAGGGATAGAGTGTTCCACACCTGGGATTCACCTCCTAAACATGTGGGAAATTATTAAAGCCTATTGCGGACGCATGCTACAGATGGGGGTGGCAGTAGATGAAGAGTTATTCCGGGGATCCAGGGAAAACTATGGCACCTACCAAATGAGTACATATTCATACCTGAACTACCATTAGATGAGAAAGAGGGGACGGTGATCGCTCTAGAGCTAGAGGCCGTAATAGTGGTGGGAAGACAGGATAACATTGCATGGGACAGATGACACCGGACGATCATGGAGGACAGTGATTGCAGTATGGGGAAGGGCACAGGCTGACTACGTCACTGTCAAAGAATTGTTTAAAGACAACCGCTCAGACCACGAGGTAGTGTTCGACATCAGTATTAGATATTGGGTGAAGATACAGTACAGAGAATTACCGCAGTGAATGCCAATGATTCTACAAGCACCGCAGTCATTTCTCGAAGAGGACCTGGCCAAGGTCCCCAGTGTCTTAGGGACCACAAGTCCCCATGACGTGGGGCTTTTAAAGGGAATAGGAGCAGTGAAGATAAAACTCAAGCCAGGAGAAATTCTACTAAGAGCAAGGAAATATCCTCTTTCGAAAGAAGCAGCTGAGGGCATTTATGAAACCATTGTGGCCCTAGTAAAGCAAGGCTTTGATAACATCAGAGTCACCATGCAACATGCACCATGCACCATGAAAAGGGCAACAGGGGGATTGTGGTGTTTTATACAGGATTTATGCCCTTTGAACCATACTGTCGAAGCAGAGTTTTCTTTAGTTCCGTATCCAGCAACAGTTTTGTGTAGCATTCCTACAGAAGCTACCCACTTCACCGTTATAGACTTGAAGAATGCCTTCTTCTCTATACCACTCCATCCAGACTCACAAGATTTGACTTTATTCCCATATGGAAATAAGAAGTGGAAACACACTTGGCTTGCACAAGGCTACTGCGAGTCCCCTTCCATATTCAACAGACAACTGCCGATGGACTTAGGTAATGTACAATTGGAAAGTACTGTTCTACAGTATGTACACAACAACTTGATTTGCAGCAAAACATAGGCACAGTGTAGGAATGACTCAGTGCACATGTTGACTGTACTAGCAGACAGAGAAAGGGTACAAGGTAGGCAAGGCCAAACTACAATATTGTCAAGAAGGAGTATTATATAATGGGCAACTAATATTACAAGCGGGATGGAAAGTAAAACCGGAAAGAGCAGAGGCAATTCGAAAGACACCAAAACCCAGGACCATCATACAAATGCAGCAATTTCTAGGCCTCTGTAATTACTGAAGAACATGGGTGTTTGACTACAGCACATATACTAGACCTTTGAAAGACGTGCAAAGAGGGGTGTCGGTACATTGCAATGGACAGAAGAAATGACGAGGCATTTGAAGAGCTGAGAATAGCAATATACACAGCTCCAGTGTTAGGGATCCCAGATTACCAAAGCAAATTTTACTTATTTTCACTCTCCAACGGAGTAGTAATCACTGCGTTACTGATGCAGAAGACAACCATGGGTCATAAACCACTAGCATATTACAGCGGTAAATCAGACCAAGTGATGAGAGGGCACTGTCAGCAAGTATTACAATGGGATGCAGCACCACTCTTTTTGTGGAGCATGCTCTCTTCACAATAGTAGAATGACAAAAAAGTACACTGACAACACAAAGAGCTTCCGGATATGAGGTGATACTATCAAATCCAGCTATGAAAGTAGTGAGGTGCCGACTTGTTAATCCGGCGCTGTTGGTCACCGAGCCCATAGAGGAGGATGACTACGTACATGACTGCACCTCAAACATACAAAGATATGATGACATCCCGTAGATGAAGGAGAACGCACTTGAGGGGGGAGAAGTACTTTATATTGACAGGCCATCAACAATAGACCAGACCACAGGAGAAAGGCATACTGGGACGACAGTGTTGAAGCTAAAAGAGGATGGGACAAATGAGGTGTTAGTAAGCGCATACTTCCTGGCACACTTTTCACACAAGCTGCTGAGCTAGCAGCCCTAATACTGGTGCTGGAGTGATGCAAGAACAAGGAAGTGACAATATGTTCCGATTCTGCCTATGTGACATCTACAATGCATTCTGGGCTGTCAAGCTGGCTAAGGGGGGGGCTTCCAATGTGCTGATGGGTCACCAGTGCAGCACATGCTCCTATTGGGTAGACTGATAGAAGCTCTCCAACTCCCATTGCGCATAAAGATTGCGAAGGTCCCGGGCCACATGAGGGGGGAGGATTCCGTCTCCAGGGGCAGCGAGGCAGCAGATGCACAAGCAAAACACGCTGCATATTTTGCAGGCATCTTAGAGATGGACACCCCAACCCAGGTGCGTAACCATACACAAACAATGGAGTTGAAGGAGGGGTATAACACACTAAGAGTGACACAAATTAAGGAATTGGAGGGAACTGCACCTAAGGAAGAAAAGGAAATATGATTGAGAAGAGGATGTGCCATGGCTATGACAGATGCCCTATGGTGGCAAGAAAACACAGGGTAGGTGGTGATTTCATTATCATTATTACACACCGCACTGACACTACTGCACCATCCAACCCATATGAGGATGGATGTACTTGCTACTTATATTGGAGAAGACTGGTTCTATCCAAATCTGGAAAATGTGGCAGAATTCATGACAAACTGCCTTTTTTGCAAGAAATGTACAGCAGGCCATACACTAAGGGTAGTGAGAGGAGCCATACCTTGCCAAAAAAGGTCCATTCCAACACCGACTGTGTTGACATGCTCCAAGTATGCCAGAGCTAGCGCTACATGATAGTCGTTGTTGTATGCCCATTTTCCTGATGGAATTAAGACGGTCCATATTATCATCCTGATGCCATTAGAGTGGCAAAATTCCTGGGTAGGGAACTATTCCCACGATGGGGCCTGTGTGAGGTCCTGCTGTTGGACAACGGTCCTGTTACGCTCACCTGGTATCCACAGGGACGCCACCCAGCCCTGGTTGGATGATTTGCACTCTCAAACCCTCTCCCGGTCCCTTGGTAAGGCCTCTGGTTAAAGATGGGTCTGCAATATAGAAGAGCTGGATTCAATACCAGATTGTCTTTATGTTTTCCCACCTCCCTTGGCCTCAACTCCTTCCTCCCCCCTGGGCCTTCTCCTCACCTTAATATTGTAAAAGGTGGATTCTCCATCCTGCTCCTCGTGACAGGGGCGTGTAGATGTGGGGGGCGAGCAGCGACCAAGTTACTTCACTGGTACAAGCCACCCTGTGGGAATCCAGGCCTGCTGCGACTCCATAGGTTTTCTGCTTTACAGTCTTTATATGTAGTTCTTATGTTCCTCTTAGTTTGAAAAATAATGTCTTACTTCTTTCCTTTTAGGTATGCAAAGGTATTTTGTTGTTGTCATGCAGTTTGAAGATGAGCATGGGCCGGTAGGCGAAAGCGCTGTGTGCGCAATGCTGTCCGGTGAGTAATGCACGATGCACAGCGCTGTTTTGCCTTTTATATTGCTAACCTGTGTCTTTTCTCTCCTTGCAGGTTGCGATGTTCCTCGCCGAGCGCCATAATGTTCCAGCAATGATACTAACCAGGAGATGACTACCCAGGTAAGAATTGTGTGGCTTTCTTCATTCGAGAGGAAACGTGAGTAAACGCTTACTAATGCTGTCTTTCTTTCTCCTCTTTCCAGGTTATGGTATTCCAGGATGCATGCGGTGCTGGATGATGGAGTTCGTACCTTCAGGTGAGTGGAACTGAAGTCAGCGATGGATTGAAGACAGGATGTTCCAGGTACGTTTCGTAGAGTTCTTTCTCTTTCTCTAGGTCCTTGTTCTCAGGTAAGCTGGCATCAAAGAACTGGACACAGTGACCGTTACGCTGCCCAGAGCAGAATAACGCAAAGCATGTTCTGCTGTTTGGGTGTGGTTTAAATAGTCTCAGGTAAAGTAGACCAGGTAAAATAGTCCCACGCCTGCCACACCCAAAGTAGTCCAGGTAAAGTAGTCCCAGGCATGCCACATCCAAAAGACTAGACCGCATATCTCAGTTGCTTGTAACTGTTCTATGTGTGTACCTCCATGTTGGCTGAACCCCCCCAAGTTAAATAGTCCCAAGTAAATAGTCCCATTATAATGTTGATCTTCATGATGGTTATGAGCCTGGCACCAAAGGTGCCAGGACTGACTCCAGGAGGGTCTTGGATGAGGTTTTAAGGCTTTTGACCTGGCCCTAACTGGAAGGCTGATTTTCCAGTGTGGGCCAGGGGCAAGGGTCATGACAGGTCCTCACTTCGCCAATGAGATGTTCCATCACATCACCACTTTCCTAGGGAGTCAACACAAATTCTCCTGTGCGTATTACCTGCAAGCAAACGGATGTGCGAGCTCCTCAATGGAATGCTCAAAGAAAACATAGGCAAGATAAAGAAAACGTTGAATAAGAACTAGCTACACGGTTTACCCTTGGCTTTATTTGCATTGCGCAACAAACCAGGGTCCAACCACCATTTAACCCCACATGAGGTGGTAACAGGGCAGCACATGCAACTTCCCCTGGCTCCTCCCACTAGGGCATTAAAGGATGCAGAAAAAATGCCTGATGTACTGGGACAGGAAATGTATAAGTACACCTTTGTCTTGACAGCTAGTGCCTTTTTTATTTCTCTCCAACTTCAGGGACAATGGGAGATGTCCAAAGGTACAGAAGAAAGCAAACGAGGAATGATTAAAGCAACCACAACTTTATCCTGGTGGCAATGTCCTTTTGCAAAATAAAACCAGAGCATGGTTTAAGCCCAGATTTACAGGTCCCCACACTATTGAAGACGTAAAAGATCAAGCAGTGAAGCTCCAAGGCAAAAAAGCATGCATCTATATCGGGGATGTCAAGCCCTGTCGAGCAGCAGCCTCTCCGAGCAATGACAGTGAAAGGGCCAATGTTCCACAAGAAGAAGAGCAAAAATATCACCAAGGAGCATCATCAGCCACCAGAGGCCAACCCATGCTTACTCACTCCTGAGCAAGAGAGATAGGGAGTAAGGGTACACTTTACTATTTTTCTTTTCGCGCACTTACAGCATTCATCGTGAAAGTGTGACTGTTATTACTGCATTGTTCCCTGATTCCCGAAAACCATCACCACTGCGACCTTCCAAGGCCAATTTGTCCACTTTGGTAGGAAATCCAGAAGACCTTCTTTATGTTTTCATATTTTCCTGGACTATTTGTCCCAACATATCCAAAACTTCATTGGGGAAGTCCACCTGTACTTGAAGTACTTTGTGACCATAGAATACGCATTGTGTGGGAACAGTTATTCCTTATTGCAGTACAACAACATCACAACCGCAGAGCTTGAACTTATAAGTACTAACAACATAATAATGCATTTGTATTGCATTTCAGGTGGTACCTCAATATCCTCAAGATTACACAAGTTTCCGAAGCGGACTAAGTGAAGAATGCCATTATTAAATCAGTGATAATGTTGTATTGTGTCTTGTTTTCATGGGTATCTTTGCCCTTATATTTTGGCGAATGTCTTTTGTCCCAGAAAATAAAGCTTTGACACCTACTAATACAACCCCAAATTTGGCAGGTGGGGCCACCATGTCAGTTGTGGATGTAAGCACTGCCAGATCAGTAAGGAGAAGTAGATGCAGTGTTGATGTAGATGCAGGAGGGGTTTGTGAGGAATTTGGCCATCCGCACAAGGAGAGTGCGTTCGCCTGGGCTTTTTTATTTTTGTTTATTTAAAAAGAATGCATGATGGGAGATCAACCTCTGGAAAAAATGCGGGCCATTCCCGCACATATTTTCCACGCTCACCGCACAGCAGAAGAATAGTCATGTACTGTGGGAGGACACAGCTTACCAGCACCGCCCTCCCCTGTCATGAGTAGCTGACACCTGACAGCTGTGGGTACATCAAAAACCTCTGGCCGTGGGCATGTGGATTAGGATTTCAAGGACCCTTGGATTTGCATCTCCATTGTTACACCTTGCTGGTGGTCGCGAATACTGAACAATGTTAATTAGCAGGCTTCAGGGGAGGCCTGGCTGCAGGAAGTGACAATGGAGACCAGAGACCAACACCTCTTTGTAATGCAATGTGTCAACTTGGTACTAGCACCCCTCCTTGGTATGAAAGGGAAGTGAATGTCCTGCCTGGAACCACTCCTTTTAGAGCAGGGAAGTATGCGAATTGTAGGAGACGAAAGTCTTCCTGCACCCCCCTACTTCCAAGGAGGCCCATGTTGTGACCAAGTGCTGCATAGGGCTCAGTTAATTAGGGAGACACTTTGATGTACAGCAGACAGGAAGATGGGTGGGACATAGATGTACATGTTGTCATCCTTCCCCTGTCTGTTGACAAGTGCCCTGATTCTGACCTAAAGCATCACTGAATATTGTTGGTAGGGACCCAGGATTGATTCGTTGAGGTGGGCTTAGCCTGTACCAACCACTGGGGCCTGTTTGGCTTTAAAAGAGGGCTGAGCCCCTCACTGATCAGATCATCTGAAGACTTTACAAGGAGTAAGAAAAACGACTAATTTGGACCCGAGCTGAAGATACAGTCTACCTTACATCTTCCGCCAGTGAAGAAAGGCCAGGAGTTCCAAGAGGGGAGCAAGATCCCTCCCCTACACATGTCTCAGGGAACAGAGGGAGATACCTGACTCAGAGGATCCATCCAGAAGCTCCAGAACTGTTACGCAGACAGAATACAGCAAGCCCTGCTAGGTTCTGTCAGCAAGCTTCCTAGGTGGCAAGTGGCCTAAAGTCTCTGGACAAAATACAAGGCCGTTGCCTGCTAACACCCTCCTGAGCTTTGGGCCATCCGCCTTGAAAGGACACAAGCCCTCCGAAGAAGCTAAGAGGAGTGTCACACAAGCATCATCCAGCATCCATCTTTTTAAGGACAATTTCTAGACAGTCGAGTCCTCAAACCGCTTCTGGCTGCACCGCTGACTGTTGTCATGCCACAGTCGCCAGAGACATCTGTGACACCTTGACCAGCATTCCAGATCCACCAACCAGCACAGAGACAACGATTCTTGGCCCTGAGCCACCGCACCGGACAGCTTGCAGATGTCTGCCCAGCCTCGCTTGCCGAACTGCCTGCCGCCTGGTACCTGCAGCTGTTCCCTGCCACTAACTCTGTCTCACAGGCTGTGAAGTGCCCTGTAACCACCTCGATGCTGTCGAGCACCAAGAACTTCTTCAGCATTAGGTACATTGTGGTTCTGCCCTCCTGGGCCTTCTCTGAAGACCCCGTAGAGACAGTTACGACCCTTTGGCCCTTTGGTGTTGAAACCAAATAACCTTGAACAGTAAGACTGTTTGCTTTACCAACTATCCTCATGTCAGTATCAAGAGTGCATCCCTTTCCTTTGTGAAACTGTCTGTCCAATGTGTTCCTTTACTGTGGGGTTTGTAATTGTAGTGTGCTAGAACTGTCTGTTGCTTTAATAATATGCATATGAGAATCACAGACTACCTCCTTTTTCTGTATTCACAATAATTGACATACATTCATGTTTTCATAATGGAAACTATACATTCATTTATTTTACAAGAGATTTCCTACATTCAGGGTGTATTGTTTAAAAAACATATAGCACATCATGATTTTCATAATCACAGACAACAATTACTCTCATTCTACATGGGTTAGTGTACAGACAGTGGTATCGTTCCTATGCCATGAAATCATTGATTATACAAAAAACTAAATGTTTTAGAAATTCACATTAATTGCTGAACATCTTACAGCAGAGCGAGTCGAAAACCTCAGCGAATAGGGCACATTCACAATGTGGTTTCTACTCAAAAAAGACTTTTTCACATGGATAGTATGTTCTCGTTCATCACATATTTTTTATATTCCTGCAACAGGTACCTGGTCCTTGTTCTTTCCTGTGACCCTATCTCTTCACTGCTTTTCCTCGTTTCTGTGGGGTACTGCATGTCCATTACCTACAAGGGCTTTGATTTGGACTGGATGTTTTAAAGATGTTATGTCGACACACTGCATTTCGGTCTATTGTTCCAAGGTAAACCCCATCCCTGGTAGGTTTCCCCGATGGTTAAGAATGGCCTTCATCAGGACAAAAACTGGTGGCTTCTTAGACAAATCCTTAATCTTCTAACCCCTGGTATTTAGGACAATCTTATTCAGTAGACTAAAAACAGAGAACAGTTTTCTTATTGGGAAGCCGCTATGTCAGGCCGATCAGTACAAACCTACACAAACACAAAATGGCTCCAGATTACAAAGTGGGAGCTGATGAAAACCCACTGTGAACGGCTTCAACGCCATAAAGGAAGAGCTCCGAGCAGCAATGATGATGGCCCTCCACAACAGGTACGTTCTGGACCTCCTCACAGCAAAGGAAGGAGGAGTTTGTGCCAAGATTGGATCATCTTGCTTTATGTTCATTCCAGCAAACAATGAAGCTAGCGGGACACTAACTTAGGCAGTGACCAGATTATCGCAGATGCATGCCAAAATGGAGGACAAAGCAAAAGGAGCCAGTAAAGATCAAGGTTGGCTGTCATACATTTTCTCATGAATGGATGGACAACATGGATGGCCAACGCACTGAAGGTATTGCTGGCAGAATTAATACAAGTACTACTAACACTGTGTGTGATCAGGATATGCATCACACAATGCCAAACAACATCAGAGAAAACTATAGAAATTAAAGCATTGGTAGAAACAACTTATGAAGAAGATAAAAAAATAGCCACCCGAGATACCCTGAGAAGGCAAATAACAGGGTGTCCACTGTTCCTGACTGGAGTAGTGTTCGAAGATCCCAACAACTACTCACACAGAGCACGCTTGCAACCGCTTTATTGCAACTAACCATATGGAGCTACAGGGACGTAAAAGGAACCTGGAAGAGCCGAGCACTACTAACCTGGAAAGAAAATAATACTATATATATATATATATATATATATATATATATATATATATATATATATATATATACATATATATATATATATTCAGTGAAAAAACTTTGTAAAAGGGACGTTATGGTTAAGTTGCGCTACTAAAAACCTATGAAATTCAGTAAAAAAAACTTTGTTAAAGGGATGTTATGGTTAAGTTGCGCTACTAAAAACCTATGAAATTCAGTGAAAAAACTTTGTTAAAGGGACGTTATGGTTCAAAGTAAAACCGAAAAACCCCTGAAATTCGGCAGTTATGGTAAGATAAGCAACCATAACTCGCGCCGCCACCGTGCACTGCTAACACTAACACCCAGGACATCAAAGATGACATCACAAATGTCATTGATGACATCACTGATGACATCACATGGCTGGCTCTCCCTTTTTTTCCTTTCCTGACATATCTAGGCCACATGATTTTCTTCAGTAACAGTCAGGAACTAAAAATTGTAAATTACTATATTCGTAGACTTATCTTTCAAGTATGTTCTTAGAATAATTCCCTTATGGTCCAGTCATATCATATGAAACATATACATAGGAGAAGTCTCAACCTTGAAAGACAGCAATCCTTTTTGTGCATTAAAATTATCAGTAGATTTATCAGCACTTTCTGATACTTTTGATGTTTTTTTATTACTGTACTTTCCCTGTATATTCTCATATTTTTATATGTTGTACTCACACTATTTTCCTTAGGGTCCAGACACATCATGTGATATATATAGATAGGGTAAGTAATAGCTTTGAAACAGAGCAATCATTTCTCTCCATAAAGGTAATCAGTTTGGTTATGAGCACTTTCTGCTACTATTGCTGTTTCTTTTTCCTACTTCAATTCCCTTGTATATATTCATATTTGTATGTGGTGTTGTCTCTTTGTGATTTGTGTATAATAATGCAATTATGTAGTAAGTGGGTTTTATTACCTACTTATCACAAGTTTCACTGTACGCAAAACTCTAATATGAAAACAGTTATCATTTCAATATTCAACATGCCAAGCTTATGAATATTGCACCTCCATCATGTATGCTGCACACAATGCCTATGTTTCTACATGAGTACCTTAGTATACTGGATTGAAGTTAATAATAGAATGCTATTTATATCAATGCATAGCTTAATGCGCTGATTAGCACTTGATATTTATTCCAATAATCTTTGACACTTTTTTTATTAACATTACACTAAGAATCCCTTGTACAGAATTTTCATGAAAGGTAAATGCACATGTGATGTCATCAGTGATGTCATCAATGACATTTGTGATGTCATCTTTGATGTCCTGGGTGTTAGTGTTAGCAGTGCACGGTGGCGGCGCGAGTTATGGTTGCTTATCTTACCATAACTGCCGAATTTCAGGAGTTTTTCGGTTTTACTTTGAACCATAACGTCCCTTTAACAAAGTTTTTTCACTGAATTTCATAGGTTTTTAGTAGCGCAACTTAACCATAACGTCCCTTTAACAAAGTTTTTTTTACTGAATTTCATAGGTTTTTAGTAGCGCAACTTAACCATAACATCCCTTTTACAAAGTTTTTTCACTGAATTTCATAGGTTTTTAGTAGCACAACTTAACCATAATATCCCTGACTTCATATACATGTAACATAGAACATACTAACCCCCTCGTAGTGATTTTCATGTCCGCGGACTACCGCCATGTCCGTGGACACATCGAAAATCTGAGCGTGGTGAATGTAAATTTAAATAGTGTGCCCCATTTCCCCTTTGAAGTTGGCACTGAAAAGAGCCGTTTTTTTTTTTTTTTTACAGATGCTTGACAGACACCTGTTATTTTATATTTTTTTTCTTGTTTTTTTTTCTTACTTTACTCCTAAAATCTTCACATAACCTTCTCCAAAGCAACCCTTACATTCCAAAATAGAAAGGCATTTCCGGTAAAAGATAAAGAAATGCCATCTTCTTTAAAATTAACAGCATTACTGGCATCAATATTCTCATTGTTACAGAAGAACATACCAGCTCTAAGCATGAAGGCACACATGCCTCGGTTGATGACACACCTAGCAATGTTTTGCTGAGGACAAAAAACTGAACTATTGTCCCATATTGCCCTAGGTAGTAATCCAGAAAAAATTACTTTCACATTTGGAAGGATCTTCATTACGGCTTGAACCAAGCGTTCCAAATCAGCCAACAAAGTAGGGGCACTGACGTTGCCCAAATGGAAAGCACCATAGTGCAAAACTACCATATGCGGACTGTTCATCGTGGCCATATACGCACAAACTTGTACAATTCCCTGTACATTGCAATCAGGCACAGTGCTCCACACCACCTCCACTCCTTTAACATCAAAATTCTTTGCAACATGCCTGCATTGAGCATACTGTTATAAACCATGCACAAACATATCTCCGAGCACCAACATCCTGACTTTCTCCACTTCTGCCATCTTCACTACACACAGTCTCTTTGAACACAAATCCACAACCACAACATCTGATTGGCTGATCCCTACAGTCTTCTTTCCATGCTGGATTTGCTGGAAAACCCCAGATGTAGCACGCCCTGTCCGCAAACCTCATATCTCCTAGACAGCCCTTCTACCATTTCCACTTCATTCTCTGTGCCATTCCCTCATTGGATACAGCTAAGCAGACACACAATACGGAGAACGTCCTCAGAACACCCCCATTTTCTTTATTTTCGAACATTTCAGGACACCGTGAGTGTTCTTAGAACACATTCAACTTGCCACCGAACAATACGGACAACGTCCTCAGAACACCCCCATTTTCTTTATGTACGAACATTTCAGGACACTGCGAGTGTTCTTAGAACACTTTCAGCTTGACAACGAACAATACAGACAACGTCTTCAGGACACCCCCTGCGAACATTCCAGGACCCCACGAGTCTTCTTAGAACACTTTCAACTTGACACCGAATCCATTCTGTTTATTTAGGAACATTTCAGAACAGCCGTGTTGTCCGCAGAAAAATCGAACACAACAAAAGTGTCTAGCACATAAAAAACAGAACATTTAACCTATCTCGTACCTCCCCACCCTCCCCAAACACTCTTACACACCAACACACTCCACTAAATACAATTTTTAATCCACGTTTCACTGCGTGTCCGCGGTCGTCCGCGAATGCAAGATGGCGGGCGCCACAGAAAAACTGACGCGCTTCACGCACCACGCTGTCCAATCAGCGAACACGTCGCATGTCCATGGACATCACGCAAGCCGCTCGGCCAATCAGGGCACTGTCCACGGAGCAAACCGGGACATCCGTCCGTGGAGCGAACGGAGATATCACTAATTTTTTTGCCTTACATTTTGGTCATTTAAAAAAAAACTACTGGACGGATTTACACCAAATTTGCAAAAGCACGCTTTCGGGACCAAGGCCCCGCTCCTGCTGCAAATTTGGTGTAAATCCGTGCAGCGGTTTGGGCTGTATGCGTGCACACATTTTATTCCCATTATGTCTATGGGAAAAAACAAAAGTTTTGGGACCCCCTCTATAACTTTGCCCCCCAGGACCAAACCTCTCCAAACTTTGCGGGAAAAATTCAGAGTGGGCCATATACTTTTTTTGCAAAGTTTGGTGAGGATTCGTCCAGAGGGAGCGAAGTTATAAGCCACCCAAAAAATGCTCTTCATATGGAAACACCAAATTAACCATAACTACATGGACGCTACCGCGTCCTTGTAATATATATATATATATATATATATATATATATGGAAACCATAGAATGACTGTAGTGAATTAGTGAATTCGCATGAAACCACAGGCCTCAGAATAAGGGATAAAGAGATGCAGACTCTGCAGCACAAAACACAGGACCAGTCCTCAGACCCAAGGACAAGGGCGGGTGGAACATTCCCGGCTCCCGGGGCAGGGAGCCACCTGCAAAATAACAGAATAAAATACTCACTAATTGCAGACCAAAAAGGTCAGTTTTTTGTTCCTCACCCACGTGACTCAGTCGGGCCGAACAATGGCCATTTACCTGTGGTGAGAAGAGAAGCTGTTCCCAGTGAACACAAGCAGAATTGATACATGCTTTGTCCACCAAACATTGCAACCTTCAGGCACTGTCCCAGGCTAAGTGGCTATACCAGTGGCAACAATGGTGACACACAGTCTTTCTCATTAACTTGAAAAGGTACACTGAGTGCTGAGAACAGAACAGGGTCCCAGGCCTGGGGAGACCCACTCTAGCCAATCAGGACGCTTTAATCCTGGGGTTGTGTATAATGGGGAAAGGGCCAATGTAGACCTGTGACCCTGCAACAATGTAATAGATTGTTTTTGGGGAAGTCCCAGACAAACCCACCAGACATGGAAGGACCAGTTAGACAACTCAAATAGGGACACCTATAGGTTTTTGGGGAAGGGTTGGAAATTGTGACTTCATTATGGGATAAAAGCTTGGGACATGGACTCTGGAGATTTGTGTATTTCCTGTATGATCCCTGTCTGTTTGGAAAATAAAAGACAGTTCTGCTTTGCCCCATGGCTGAGTCCTCCGTCATTGCCAGGGGAGGGTTTCATGGGCCTTGGGTACTCTGCTAAGCGGTCATATTGTAGCAAGAACCCCCAGTCCTCTGACATACCTTAACAGTTCCACACACACTTACGGACACTTCTCACAGTATTCACCAGCATAGATATTGAATGATTATGTCCAATGTTCAGTAGTCACTGGAGGCCTTAGCCTCCTCGAACAGCTCATACTCCTCCTTGGACCCACCCCTCCTTCGCCCTTACATCTGTAATGCAGTGATGTAATCTCATCTGCAAACTCCCCCTTCGATGGTTCCTTTTCATATCTTTCAGCAGATTTGATTCAATTTGTTTTACTATACCTTTGTATGGCAATGTCCTCATACCAGCAACTGGCACTCTGCATTTTCCTGCTCCCCCAAACCTCCTCTTTTAACACAGCTCCCCTCTTTAGCCTCTGCTGCTTTCTCCCCTTTCTTGTTCTCTCCACTGCCACTTCAGTTTTACTGTATTTCTTCTTTTACTTTGGCATTTGGAAGGATGTTCATTACTGCTTGAACCAAGTGTTCCAAATCTGCCAACAAAGTAGGGGCACCGACATAGCCCAAATGGAAAGCACCATAGTGCAAAACTACCACATGGGGACTGTTGATCCTGCCCATATCTTCACAAACTTGTACAATTCCCTGTACATTGCAATCAGGCACAGTGCTCCACACCACCTCCACTCCTTTAACATCAAAGTTCTTTGCAACATGCCTGCATTCAGCGTACTGCTGTAAACCATGCACAAACATATCTCCGAGCTCCAACACCCTGACTTTCTCCACTTCTGCCATCTTCACCACACACAGTCTCTTTCAACACAAATCCACAACCTTGACATCTGATTGGCTGATCCGTACAGTCTTCTTTCCATGTTGGATTTCCTGGAAAAACCCGGATGTACCACGCCCTGTCCACGAACAACCGCGGTGTCCGCGGACGGCGTCCACTTTACTCTCTGTGCCATTCCCTCATTGCATACAGCTAAGCAATCACACAATACGAATAACGTCCTCAGAACACCCCCATTTTGTGAATTTTCGAACATTTCAGGACAATTATCATTTCATTATTCAACATATTAACATTACAAATATTATACTTTTATCTTGTACTCTGCACACAATGCTATCTCGTTCCATTAGTAGCTCAGTATACTAGATAGAATCCCATAATACAATGCTATTTATATCAATGCATCGTTCAAAGCACTAATAACGGTATGATATTTATTGCAATATCCTTGACACTTTTTTCGGAACATTATAATAAAAATCCCTAGTACACAAATTCCATGAAAAGTACATACGCATGTGATGTCATCAGTGATTTCATCAATGACATTTGCGATGTCATCTTTGATGTCCTGGGTGTTAGTCTTAGCAGTGCACGGTGGTGGCGCGAGTTATTTTTCATAGCTTACCATAACTTGCTATTTTCAGGGGTCTTTCGGCTGTACTTAGAACCATAACGTCCTTTAAACAAACTTTTTTTAATATTACGCAAACAATATACAAACATGGCGTGCAAAATCCAACTTCTACAGATGGCTTTACACAGAATGTTGCAAAGTAAGAATTTATGCTCGTTCACAGTGAAGGTCGGTTGCTTCCATTTTTTTCTCGGGCCCCGGAGAGGCTCACGAAACAGACTATAAGGTTGTATTGTGTTTTGACCTTGACAGACAGAGATTGTGATGAAAGACTTCTCTTGAAGGAGTGTTGCTAAAACGTAAGAGAAGATGAAGATGAAATTTCTGAAACAAAACCACTTTTATATATTATATCACTATGCGAAAGATCGTTGGCACATGCGGAGTCGTATTTTGGGACTGCACCACTCGTAGACAATGGAAATTGCAATTGTACTGTAAGTAACCCTTTAGATTACTTTATACCAAATATAATTACAATAGCGTAGCATTAAAGACCGCTCAAGTTGAACTTGTTCTTTGAAAGTGGCATAATGTTTTCTACCGGGCACTATCACCGCCGAATTGATCCCCTCTCGTTTAGAGGGCTCTGAAAAAGGCAGACGACACAGGGTGGGTTAATAGAAATAATTCAACCGGTCTATAGGCGGTCAAGCGCTCTACTCGCTGTGCCACTTCACTGTAGCCTGTCAAGTGGCACAGCGAGTACAGCGCTCGCTTTGACATCCGTGCACAGCTTGCTAACGCAAGTTTGAATCCCGGCAAGGCCAAACTCAGCCTTTCATCCTTCCGTGGTCGATAAATGAGAACCACACACCGTGGTTAATAATAAGCACCGCTTACATACCTCACGGTTCTTAGCGCTATATGAATGGGAAAATATTATTATTTTATTATTAACATACTCTGTTGCACTATCTTCGATAGCAAATAGTTTCACGCCCTAATAAATAAAATGATGATTTTTAATGAAGATCGGCTTGTGAGACTAATTTATGTTTTTTAAAACAGGTACGTGGCCCCATTTTGTCTATGTCACGATTTACAGACTCCAGCGGATGGGGTCTTCAACTGCCAGGTGCAGGTCCAAATATGCAACTTCATGACCCTCACCATTTTATGGGACAATCGCCAAGGACCAATATGCCCTTACACAGTACTAGCGGCTACAAACAACATACCAACCAATAGGGTGGTCTAATGGCTCGTTGTTGGAGCAACCTTCCGATTATCAGAGCGACCATTTACTGCTTTTATTATAAACCAACAGCCTATCTACCACAAAGGAACAACGAGTGGCTCCAAATAAACTTTTGCTGATCGACAGCAGAGACAATAGCAAATCGCTGAATATTCACTAAATATTTCATGTGAAATAAATGTACTTTACCAAATGTACAATCCTGCTGTTTACTTTTGAACCACAGTTTCATATTCCGAATTGTGGTGCACTGAGTTGTAAGCTGATCTAACACTCTCTGTACCGCAAAGAGTGCGGTCTCAACATGAACTTTTGCGGATCGACAACAAAGACAAATGCAAATTGCTGAATATTCTCTAAACATTTGATGTCAAATAAATGTACTTTACAACATTTACAATCTTGCTATTTGCTTTTAAATCACAGTTTCATATTCCGAATTGTGGCGCGCTGTGTTGTGACATAATGTGTGTTGTCTCCGGGTTCTGTGTAAAGTCGCGTAGTACTGGAGCCGACTGGGCGCGTTTCATTACGCACCCTGTAACGTCACGGAGAGAGGCGGGGAATATGAATGCTTTGATAATATCAGGCTTAGGGGCGGGAGATATGATTTAGTGTCGCAAAAGCAAGTCAGCCAGGTCAATAGCGCCAGTCATAGGATTATCACATAATGTCGGCGCACACCAGCCGGATTTATCGTTTCTTTAGTGGACAAAAAGTCGGTTGACGCCCCTAAGAAATTGTACTATTAGCGAACAAAAGGAGTGCTCTTAAAACACTTTCACCCTGACAACGAACAATACAAACAACGTTCTCAGAACACCCCCATTTTGTGTAATTGCAACCATTTCGGGACACTGCGAGTGTTCTTAGAACACATTCAACTAGACAGATTACAATACGGACAGCGTCCTGAGGACACCCCCAGTTTGTGTAGTTACGAACAATTAAGTACACCGCGAGTGTTCATAGCTCATTTTTACCTTCCTTGCGAACAAAAATGACACATACTCCGTCCTCTAAACACCCCACCATTTAGTTTATTTACAAAATGTCAGAACAGCCGTGTTCTCCGCGGACAAATCGAACGCAACAAAAAGGTCTAGCACATAAAAAAACAAAACATTGAACCTATCTCATACTCCCCCACCCTCCCCAAACACTCTTACACACCAACACACTCCACTAAATACAATTTTTAATCCACGTTTCACTGCGTGTCCGCGGTCGTCCGCGAATGCAAGATGGCGGGCGCCACAGAAAAACTGACGCGCTTCACGCACCACGCTGTCCAATCAGCGAACACGTCGCATGTCCGTGGACATCACGCAAGCCGCTCGGCCAATCAGGGCACTGTCCACGGAGCAAACCGGGACATCCGTCCGTGGAGCGAACGGAGATATCACTAATTTTTTTGCCTTACATTTTGGTCATTTAAAAAAAAACTACTGGACGGATTTAAACCAAATTTGCAAAAGCACGCTTTCGGGACCAAGGCCCCGCTCCTGCTGCAAATTTGGTGTAAATCCGTCCAGCGGTTTGGGCTGTATGCGTGCACACATTTTATTCCCATTATGTCTATGGGAAAAAACAAAAGTTTTGGGACCCCCTCTATAACTTTGCCCCCCCGGACCAAACCTCTCCAAACTTTGCAGGAAAAATTCAGAGTGGGCCATATAATTTTTTTGCAAAGTTTGGTGAGGATTCGTCCAGAGGGAGCGAAGTTATAAGCCACCCAAAAAATGCTCTTCATATGGAAACATCAAATTAACCATAACTACATGGACGCTACCGCGTCCTTGTAATATATATATATATATATATATATATATATATATATATATGTATATATATATATATATATATATATATATATATATATATATATGGAAACCATAGAATGACTGTAGTGAATTAGTGAATTCGCATGAAACCACAGGCCTCAGAATAAGGGATAAAGAGATGCAGACTCTGCAGCACAAAACACAGGACCAGTCCTCAGACCCAAGGACAAGGGCGGGTGGAACATTCCCGGCTCCCGGGGCAGGGAGCCACCTGCAAAATAACAGAATAAAATACTCACTAATTGCAGACCAAAAAGGTCAGTTTTTTGTTCCTCACCCACGTGACTCAGTCGGGCCGAACAATGGCCATTTACCTGTGGTGAGAAGAGAAGCTGTTCCCAGTGAACACAAGCAGAATTGATACATGCTTTGTCCACCAAACATTGCAACCTTCAGGCACTGTCCCAGGCTAAGTGGCTATACCAGTGGCAACAATGGTGACACACAGTCTTTCTCATTAACTTGAAAAGGTACACTGAGTGCTGAGAACAGAACAGGGTCCCAGGCCTGGGGAGACCCACTCTAGCCAATCAGGACGCTTTAATCCTGGGGTTGTGTATAATGGGGAAAGGGCCAATGTAGACCTGTGACCCTGCAACAATGTAATAGATTGTTTTTGGGGAAGTCCCAGACAAACCCACCAGACATGGAAGGACCAGTTAGACAACTCAAATAGGGACACCTATAGGTTTTTGGGGAAGGGTTGGAAATTGTGACTTCATTATGGGATAAAAGCTTGGGACATGGACTCTGGAGATTTGTGTATTTCCTGTATGATCCCTGTCTGTTTGGAAAATAAAAGACAGTTCTGCTTTGCCCCATGGCTGAGTCCTCCGTCATTGCCAGGGGAGGGTTTCATGGGCCTTGGGTACTCTGCTAAGCGGTCATATTGTAGCAAGAACCCCCAGTCCTCTGACATACCTTAACAGTTCCACACACACTTACGGACACTACTCACAGTATTCACCAGCATAGATATTGAATGATTATGTCCAATGTTCAGTAGTCACTGGAAGCCTTAGCCTCCTCGAACAGCTCATACTCCTCCTTGGACCCACCCCTCCTTCGCCCTTACATCTGTAATGCAGTGATGTAATCTCATCTGCAAACTCCCCCTTCGATGGTTCCTTTTCATATCTTTCAGCAGATTTGATTCAATTTGTTTTACTATACCTTTGTATGGCAATGTCCTCATACCAGCAACTGGCACTCTGCATTTTCCTGCTCCCCCAAACCTCCACTTTTAACACAGCTCCCCTCTTTAGCCTCTGCTGCTTTCTCACCTTTCTTGTTCTCTCCACTGCCACTTCAGTTTTACTGTATTTCTTCTTTCTTTTCCCAAAGCTATGTAATTGACTTCCTGGATCGTCACCTGCAAGAAAAACTCTGAGCGTTCCGGAAACAGCTGAAAATGTGTCTCTTCAAACAACTTTAAAGAAAGAAAAGATACAACTTTCCAACTAGGAACTTGGCAACATTTATCATTTCAAACAGGCACCTGCAGCGTAACTAAAGAAGGGGGCCAGCAAAACACACCCACAATCGTTCAATGGAGAAACCTCTCCAACTTTCATCAAGTGAGGGCCTCTCACGCTCAGCTTCTCATTGTTTACGCATAGAGATGTTATTTGGAACAATGCCTCTATATATACTCCAATCAATCTCACATCAGCATCCTCTCAGTATCCAGCTCTAATAGTCAAACAACCTAAAACTCTGTAAACTAACCGTCACGAGGATTCCTCCTATTCCCATTGTCCTTTCTATGATCCCATATAGCCATCACAGCCATACAGCCTTTGTTCTTCCTCTTGGATACCCCACACTGTGTCTTTCTTCCCCCATTATCTCCCCTTTCTCATTGCTCCTTTATTCCACTCAACTGTTTAACTCCACCTGGTCACTCCCTGCCAATCCAACACCACAATCCTGATGCCAGCCACATCCAGGGGATATTACAATTCTCCTTCATCCACCCTACTTGTCCCCAGTTGATCTAGGTCCTCCACCACCAGGGTGTCCGGGCCTAAATTGTTAGTTGTCCGCTCTGACAGGGCTGTACCAAGCCCCAAGCCCCTAAACGTTACCATTGCCAATAGGCTGAGGCGTCCCAACTTCAACCTGGTATTGCATCTGCTCCTCCAGGGACGCGGACCCAATTGCGTGTTACCTGCTACAGAGGTGTAGTGTCCCAGTCCCTAGTCCTGAATTATCTCCTCCCTTCCTCCTTCTGTCCAGCACTAAGCCTGGGCACCACCCCTTCTCTTCCTCTCCCACCTTCTATTTCCATCCCCTACTTCTCACGCTTCAGTTACCCACTGATCACCCACTTTGCTCCTTCTCTTATTAAATACACCCCCTCTCTTTTCCCTCAAGCCAATCCTGCCACCCATACCGACCACTGCAACACATACATCTGGCTCATATCCCCCCTTCACCTATATCCCCAGTCCATCAATCCCTTCTTGAAGATTACTGGCAACCACAGCTGGGATGGTCCAATCAAAGGACACTGGTTTATTTGGCTTCACTCCTCCACCTTCCTCACAACCCCCACTGTTACCCCCACCACTGCCTTTGCCAACTGTCCCCACCCACCTTGCTGATTAGCAACAGTGCCTCTGTGAGCACGGACCCCACGGACACCCACCTTTTAAGGTCAGACTTATTCTAGCCCTAAACCGGGACCCCATGGGGCTGTTCTCCCTACCTGCACTGCCATTCCCCCTGTGCCAGGTAGAGGGCTATCCTTTCAGAAGGGGTGGTTAATGTAGTGCACATAATCCTCTTGACTTAATATTCCCCAAGAGGGAGTGCTGCCCACTGGGGGTGCACCGCTCTCTTGCTGGACTCACCACCTATGGGGGCCGCAGGTGAAGGAGGCTTCCTGGGTGCTGAAGGCTCACCCATGCAACCTACCTGTCTCCACTCCCCAGCTCAACCCTGCACACACGCCAGCACCATTTCCCAAACCCACCTGCTCCTCAGCCTCCTTGATTCTCCTCTGCACATCCAGGGACCCACCCGATTGTTTGGCAACTGCGGCTTGGGTGAGGACTCCGCCACTACCCCTTTTAGTGCCGCAAGCAAGGCGCCTGCTGGCACTAGGCCGTCCACGACATGCTGTCACCACGCATCACACTGAGTGCACCCCAAATGCTGGCAGATAAAAAACCTTTGTTCTTCTCGAAACTTTGTTTTACCCCCACACCTGTGTCCCCTAAGCTGCAATATGATGACACCAAAACCTGACTGGGGCGAACCTCGTACCTCCTTTCCACCTTTTATATATGGGCAATTATTGCCTGCATACACATGTGGATTAATAGGAATTACTTAAAAGCAAGTATTATAAATGTACCTATTTTTGAAGTTGTGTAGGTCACTTTACAGAAGCAAATTCCAAAGCGATGAAAAATCATCGGGGAAGAGAATCTTCAGTATAAATCTTTGGACTTTAAAAATAATACCAAGACTACAAGACGTAGTTACATTGTCCTTACGTGGCTCCCATCCTCTTTGGGGTGATGGGATTCTTGTTTGTTCCAGGAAGAAGCTGTTGTCTCTGGAGTGAGTGCCTTTTCCTGATAATGGCACTATTTATATTTAGAGGATGTTTATTTGCTGCATTTCCGCTAAAATCTCCGAAATAGAGGAAACTAGTAGTTTTCCGTAAAGGGAGAATGTTTTATAGTCACTATTATCGAAAAAGATGACTGAAAAGCCGCCGTTAGAGACTGTGGGAATGGATTAGCGAGTAAAGGTGCGCGTTGCCTTTTTGGGGCACTTCTGCCGTTATTCCTGCCCTGCCCCCAGCCTTCTACTGCGCAGCTTTGAATGGTGAAGCCACCAGCCGCCACAGGCACATGGGGCGAGCACCAAGGAATGGCATGTGGTGGCGGGAAGTGGCAGGATTCATGTTTTCATTCACTCTTACAAACCTGCAAAAAGAATTCTATTCCCTCGGCCATCACAATGACCAACAGGACTGAGCGGGAAACTGAACAAGAATCTCACTCGACCTTTCTCTAGAACACACACAACTTGTCCAAAGGGACCACACAACTTTTACACTCGGAGGGGCGAGTCTGTTATGGGGCTGCCAGTCACAGCCCACTGCCATTTCCTTGTTTTCCCTCAAATATGGATACGATGTTCTTCTGCTCATCTCATGGCAGGTCATTTCCCACCAGCCGATAACAGCGACTGCACAGTTTGGTGTTGGTTACAGAAGATCAAAGAACTGCTGTCTGTACCTACCTGTAGCATTGCCTGTAGGCCGCACCTCCTCATGTAAACACACTGTTCAACAACACGGCTTAATACTTGTAATGTTAGACATACACTACATTGTGGGCCAGATTGACAGAATTGTTTTATAATGGAGCAAACCCATTATAAAATGCACTGTGAATCAGGCCCATGTATGTATCAGTATGCACACCGAGGCCTAAGGTCCGACAGCATGCAGTTGCAGTTTCAGTGTCAAACACTACTCACACTTAAATCTAGTTTTCCATTCCTACTCTTCTGGCCCCTGCTCTTTCCACGCAGAGCCTTCCCATCAGCCTTTCCCAGCTTGACCTTTTCCACACTTCACTCCTCTGGGATTTGCTCCTGATGTGCCATCAGGAGCTTCACGTTAATCAAGGCAATCTGCTCGAAATGTGCTGCCCGACATGCAAATTGCCTAAAAGCATTTGCCTGAAATAATTTGTTGACATGTGTACTGCCTTCAATATAAATTGGAAACTGTTCGAAAGTGAAATAAATTCCTTCCATTGTTTCTGTGTAATCATTTTGAAAGTAAACATACCCAGAACATCTAGGTCTCTTAGTTGGATTATATTTAACTGTATAGCTGGCACTGTCAAGGGATTGTGTGATCAAGTGCCCTGTCACTCTTTTGGGTGGACAACAGCCGTCAGTGAACTGTTCTAGGCTGTACCAGTCACCCATCAGAGGCACATGAGGGGTGAGCGGTGCTGTATTCTTATTAGACCCAGCCCCCCAAAAACAATTCCATGAACTTTTGTACACGTTTAAAATGCAGGCTTTGAAAAGCCATCTCAACAAGGTCACATCATTTGTATTTTCATTTGCACTACGCAGTCTAAATCTTCCCAAATGGTAAACATTCCATCCATTAAGCTGCACTCTACAGTTTAACGTCTATAGCTAGATAGTTTTAGCTTTATACACTCTTGTCATGTTATATGCAGCAGTGGAGCAGGGCATACGCAGGTGCCACAATAGACCACAACCAGGGGTGTTGCTAGGGGGGGGCTAAGGGGGCTATAGCCCCTGATCTTTTGGTTGTAGCCCCGGATAGAATCTCAGGAGCTACAGCCAAAAGACTAGCTAGCCCCCAGTCCCAACAGTTGTGACATCAGCTTAGCCCCGGGTCTTTTCCAGATCTAGCAACTCCCCTGACCACAACACACACAAAGAGGCTGGTGTATCTTCTCACCCCTAGTTGGATAAACTGGGAGCTTGGATCGCCCTTGGGAAGTCATTTCACGTATAGTTAGACTTCTGTGCAAGATTCACTCAAAGGAACAGGGTCGGGCGTATATTTGTTGAAGAGTAGCCAGATCACAGATCACTGCGGGAAATCAGCCTCCAAAATATCCAAGGAAAGGGTGTGCAAATCATGGCGGCAGATCATTTTATTTCAGCATGGTGGCAGGATGTAGGTGGAGCATTATTTGACCTCTCTGTGCGCTAGTATTTAGATACAGGCAGTGGCGTGCCCAGATTCTTTTGACCGGGTGGCCCATGTGGGGCACTGACTTGTGCAGGGGTGGCATGAAGTACGAGCGCACACACACATAATGATCATAGTTTAGGATAATGTTTCAGCACCCGGATGGTCATTCAGATTGCAAGGGTAGCACATGCCACCCCAGGCCGCTCCCTGGACACGCCACTGGATGCAGGAGGACCTCTGTGGGGGGACCTGTTTATGGAGCGGCAGGCAACTCTTTTTATGCAACATCTTTGAGGGAGCACAGGGATTTCTAGATAGGGCTGGGTTCCTGTTTCCCTTATCTACTTTTAAAAAGCTATATTTAACGGCTAACAGCTAAACCAATTTTGTCAACAAATAAAATGGGGTCCATTTTGAGTTTGGAGGTAGCCATGGTGCTAATAGCACCATGGCTGCCTACAAACGCGGGTCCAGGTCCGGGTAGACGGAATGGGGACTTACCGGGACATTCCGATCTGTGCGGACCGGGTAAGTCCCCATTTCGTAAATCATTCCCCATTCCCATTTGAGCCCCCATAGGGCTCAATAGGAATGGGGAAGGAGCTAATAACGGGCCCGCAAATAGCGGGCCCGTTATTAGCTCCATGGTCCCTTAACGGGTCCAGCTGTTCCTGGTGGGACCCGCTAAGGGACCTCGGAATGTGGCGGTAGGGGGTTTACCGGTGCCGTTAACCCCCTACCGCCAGGGTCGGAATGACCCCAATGACTCAAAAGTCTGCTCCAACTCCTCACTTAAGCCCAGCATAGGAAATGAGGTCATATACATGAATACACTACGCCTACCACAGGGAAAACATTTCTTACCTACAAAACTGCCATCTCTGACTATCGTTTTCAGGCACAGGCCAGCAAGTACCTGGCCAGAGATATAAACATCACAAAAATGAGCTCAGACGTGAGCAGTAACCCTGGGGGTTTACATATAGTCTTCTGACTGAATGCCATATGTGAGGGCATAATGTCATGAATTTGTTTATTTTTTCATTTTGAAATGCAAAGTGAAGATGTTTTTTCTACCGGAAAGTATGGCCTGCAAAGCAAACATACTTTCCAGTGATATTCAATTGCTGAAAAGGTAATGACATTGAATCTACAAGAGCAGGGTTCAGGCACACATTCCAAACACACTCAGAAAGCCGACACACACAGATGCCAGTTTCTCCTGGTTCTGCAAGCACCAGCAGAAGAGCACAACCTCTATCCTATCCCTCACTCGCCACTAACCAACCCAACCCGCTTACTTACAAAGCCAGGTGAGCACCTGGAGACCATGCAAATGGTAGCGGTGCATGGCATAAATCAACGTACCATATAGTGGGTACATGTATACTGTTTCTGTACACTAGCTACAGAGAGATGAAATGTGAATTGGCCATCTTTCAGACGCAACAGTATCATGTGCTTCACATGTGCACATGCAAATATTTTGATACATTTACTCATGTACAGTCACCTTGTAAACGCTAATTTGCCACTGAGGGAATAAGCTCCAAACTACGGAAATATTTACTGCTGCCTCTTATTGTTTTAATCAAGTTTTATTACAAACCAGAAATTCATGGTCTGGATTTTCAATCCATCCCATTGGAAAATGCTTTGTAAATCAGGCCCAACGTCTGCTAAATCGAAATGTATGCTTAGTAGCAATGTTGAGTAGCCATTTTGTTAACTTACAACTGGCATTCCATTTTTGGTTTTGCTTAATAATCCTGCAAAAAGTATTCCAGCGAAATTTCAGGGTACATTCATGATGCCACGAGGACGTTGGTCTCCAAATAACATGTCTGCATTATTCACAGAAGCTGAGTTGTGACACAACTACTTTGGCCTTTTTGCAAATTAAAACAGACATTATTTTTCACTGTAAACATACAGTTACTTAATTTACCAATATACCTTGTAGCAGAATTGCATCCTCTTGTAAATTGGAGGCTGAGAGCAAGTAAAGATAAGCTATGTCATCCCAAAAAGATGGCTATTCTGTTATATTAGAAACTGGAGTTACGACAAACTCAAATGTGCTGCCATAATTACTTGTGTATCTATTATACCTTTCCACTCGTGATTGAGGAACTATCAACTCACCCTCATGTGTCCTAGCTAATAACAATGCAAGGAAATAATGTCTAGATAGAAGTAAAGAAACAGCAGAAGAGGTGGGTTACAAAACTGAGGAAGCAGGAGGGGAAGAAGAAGTACCTTTATCAACTTAGGCAATACAGTCAATAATTACATAGGTTTATGCTTTTAAGTCAATGTTCCCTAGGGTTGCTAGTCTTTCCATTGATTTTTTTGCATTGAATAGATTTTCCATCAATTTTTTTCCAAAGAATTTTATTTTCATCTAATGTGGTTTAATACCACTTTCCATCGAAAACTTGTATAACACATTTTTTAAAAACTTTTTTTTAAATTGGGTGGGTCCCACCGAACCCATGTTTTTTGCCCTTTAAAACACCCATTCCCAAATAATGTATTATTATTATTTTTTTAATTGGGGGTTCCTCTCCCAACCCCCGTTGTCCAAATGTAACAATTTAACCCTTTGACCCTTTAGCCCACCCAAATACACATACATACATTTTCGATGGAAAAATATTAATTGAAAGATTTTTTCAATGAAAACATTTTTCAGTTAACATTTTTCAAAGGCAAATCTTTCAATGGGAAATCTTTCAATGAAAAGACTGTAACCCGTTCCTTAGAAGGGGCACATGGAGAAGAAAGCCACACCACAGAGTTTGGGAGAAAGCATTGAGATGTTCTGGACATAAGACATTTTCAGGTTGGAATAGTCCAGTCCAAATAAGACCTTAGGTTTGCCCAAAGGCCTGAATGAGCAACCACAATTGTATTTTTGTCTTGAACTTTGACAGTTCTGATCTTATGCCCAGACTGGGTTTGTTCTCATTTTTGGATCCAAAAGGAAGTCTTTCTCAGCATGACTATTTCTCTCAAACCTAGGGGATCATCAAGTGGCGCAAGGAGGATCTGAGGAATCTGGCAGAGATTTGATTTCTAATGCTTGAGAAGAGGCAGCTGGAATGTGTATGTTCTTAGTTATTTATGGGGAAAGCAGAGTATTTTGGGAAGGAATATTTGTTCCAAAAGGACTCAACAAATTATCCTTCTGATAATTGATGGGAACGGCCTTTTTCATCAAACTCTACTTAATCTGGTCTTGTCCGCTCATGAGCAAGTGAGCAACAAGTGAAGGCGGTTTGGCGGTTCTGAATCTGAGCGGCAGGAGCCGGTGAGATATATTGCAGAACATATTACAGACTTTGTCACCACTGTCGCTACAATACTAGTGCTCAATCTAGTCAGGAGTCTTCATTTGAAGGTCTGAGCAGCTGCCATAGTCTCCTGCCCCAGCGCTTGCATTGTAATTTTGTATTAGCTACAGATAAATAAAAGTGAAAGTTAAAATGTACACATTGTAGTCCACAAACTACTCACTGATATACCATTGCTCTGAAATTAATGCAGACTGGTTTTCTGCTACGTGCCAAGTAACAGTGCACATCAGTGTATATCAGAATCACTGTCCGAAACCAGAGTAGCAAGATGACTGAGACCAACAGAATCAACAGAAGTAGGGGTAGAACAAGACAGAAGTAACTCAGAGAATGGAAAAGTATAAAATAAGCAAAGAATGAAAGATGCAGATCATGAAACTGAAAGATTGGAGACCACTAGAGAAATGAACACAACCAAGAAGAAGATAACAGCGTCGCAAACACAGACAGAAGAATCACTTCAGAAAGATGACAAAGTAGTGAAGAGAAATCTGGGATTACTACATCAAGCAAGGTCAATCCCCCAGGATTACTGTGGTAAAAACACTCAAAAGGAATCAGTAGCAACAAAAATCAAAACAGTGGTAGAACTACTAACAAATATTGATACGCTAGAGGATCACCTGACTACAGGGGTTATGAATTAGATCAATCCCATCCAGACACAGCAAATTCAGGTGCCCCTTCAAAGGTTGGGCCCATCAACTACATTGCTAAACAGAAATCAAGAAAAAGAAACAAAGACTGAAAATATGGTGGTGAATAAGGACATGCCGTTTGCTCGAACAACTGTTAGAGGAAAGAGACCAATTGGCTTTGAATGGACACGGAATATTGCAAATCACAAAAGAAATCCCTGACCTTTACCTGACCTTTACCTGCTCTCAACACATGACATCGATTAGATGTCATGTGTTGAGAGCAGGCCTTGAAACACTTGTGTATAGGCGCGTTACAAATGCCATATCATATCATATCAGATATATTTTAAATATGATAACTGCACCTACATTGTAGAAATAGTTATGAAGACTAAACTGGGAGCTAATGAATTGCTGATGGCCCGGAGTGATTTTCAGAATTTCGGATATGCGATATTGAATAGGAAACCTGATGAGACAAAAAAGAACATATTTGAGGGTAGTAATAATAGATGGGGAAGGAAAGTAGACCAGGATCCTACCCCATCAGCAGAGAATGATGCAAGTGTAAGCGGGGGAAGGGATTTCGGGGTGACAAAATAATCTGGTGGTCTGTTTGATTCTAGAAGTAAAATATGGTCTCTGTTACTTGCCATTCTTTCACAAGTGTTTTAGAAACTGGGAGAGACCAATGAGCCACTCTAGCGAATCGAGAAATAAATATGATAAGCTGGATCACGAGTATTTATAGGAGCTTCACAAATGATTTAACACAAACTCAAATATTCATGAATTATGATCTGATTTTGCTGCTGGAGACCTGGCTAATGGCTGGAGTCAAAATAGATGGTTTCTCCATATTAGAAGAAAACGCAACTCACCTTAATGGAGGACAACCTGCTGGGGGCTTATTAATTGCCTCCAAGAATTCAATAATAATACAATCAGAAATACTATTGAATAATAACCAAGGTATCCTTGCAGCAAAATTACACTACCAGATTGTTGAAATCTTGAAAAAATGAATATTTGTGAACCTCTACTGGAATTCCTCGTGTTGGGACTAGAAACTTTCTTGGAGAGTTTATCTAAAATATTACTGGAAGCGTTCTCCATGGGGGAGCAATAAGTATGATAATGGCGGCTGACCTGAATTCGTACTGTTGGGTAACAAAACCATATTTGTTTAACAACTCACTGGCTTGTGAAAATGGATGACCTTTTCAAATAAGTGGAATCTGGTCCTGGGAAACGTAAATATCAAGGGGGATTTAAATTTGGCTCCAACATGGAAAAGTGACCAGTCGAGTTCCATCATAGGTTACATAATATTGTTAAGAGACATGTTCGATCGATACACTAGTATGGAGATTAGGACCACCACAAATAGTGACCATAATATGGTAAATGCCAAATTCTCTTTAGGAGAATCGAGAGCGATGACTGGCGGGCAGAAACACCTGGTTGTGAACCAAGGGGGTGGGGGGTGGTTAACCAAGGGGGCAACAGACTTTCTAAGTTTAGAAGGGGTTATTAAAAGCTGAATGAAAATCTGAGTGAGACAGTGATGTCATGTGCTCAACTCTATTCAGCCTGTTCTCCGGCAAACTTCTAGGAATTCATCTGTGATCTGAATAAACTCTCATGCATTGCGAATATAACTAGTAAAATCCACAAATATTCTTTCGATCATGAAATATGGATACGTAAGAAGGAGCTGCGAAAGAACATCAGAGATCTCAATAAGACTGATGCACCCACAATGCAGATCTTAGGGGTAGAGAAGAAATTGGTGACTGAATATAGGAACTGTAATCGAGCAAACAGATTCCTTAAACAACAAAGACAGAGGGAATTTAAGTTAAGTACCCTTGTATCCAAAAATGTGCATAGTTTTTGGGCATTAGTGAACCAGTAAAGCGGGACCCAGGTGCAGTGGCAAAGCAAATTTGTTACAGAGGATGCCTGGTCAAATAATTTCAAAGTACTATATAGAAATCCAGCTGGAGTTGAGGAAGCTTGGTCTGCCAGTGGGACCTGATCACTAAAATTGACTAGAGATTGTAGAACAACTAACAAAGAATTCCTCAACCTCACGAACAGCCGGGCCAAATGGCCTAACAAATAAAATGTTTAAATCCAGCACAGCTCTATGGTCACAAGTCCTTCTGGCTTTGTTCAATAATGTGATTCATTTGAAATGCTGCCCGGTGAGTTGGAAGACTGCAATTATAATTCTAATTTACAAGAAGGGTGATCGGGCGGATCCCACAAAAAATCGCCTGTTTGCCCTTCTAGATGTGGACAGCAACCTGTTTGGAAGTGCAGTCCTTTGAGAATTAGAACAGTGGGCAGAGAGCTGTGGCATACTGGACAGAATGCAGATAGGCTTCCGCAAAGGCATGTCCACGTCCCTGAATGAATGGCCTGATGGTAAACATTCTAAAGGAGAAAGCGTGGAAAGCAGGTAACCTTTCCCTTTATGGTACCTTAATGGACTTATCAAAAGCCTTCAATACTATCAATAGATGCCGCCTTTGGAACAAGTTAGGATTTTGGGGGATTCCATCGGCCTCTTAGCAATAATGCAAGATAAAGGGCGTTCTGGGAGTCTCTCTACTGGCACGAACACAGCCCATTGACCTGTTCTTGGGTGGATAGCCCCCGGGAGGGTCTAAACCATGTCTTTAGTTCACTGTCCCTTTCACAGAGGAGTTTCAAAGTTATTGATCAATTGGTTCCTCTTTTTTTGTAAAGCGGCTGGAGTGATTGAGGACGTAAACGTGTATGATAAAGCAACAGTTTCACCACCGGCTACCCACCTTCCCAGCACAAAGGATGTAGGTTAACTACTCCCCTGAATAATGACTCTCACCTAGTTGTGTGTATTACCATGAGCTCAGTATCAAATAACATATTTTAATAAGTATGTAAAATTGTACAGCCCATGAAAACATTGTTAAAATACAATCTAATAAAAGAACCAAAATAGAAAATCTTGCCAGGAGGCGTTGTTGAAGAAGAAAAGACCTGATATATACATTTCTATGATGTTCCATGTTTTATAGAAATGTATACATGGCTGCCAATGATCACTCGTGTTACTAACATCACATACTCCTGAATGTGCAAAGGCAAAGGCACACCGTGTTTGGCATATCGGGTCTTGTCCACATAAGAATATCTAATTGGTCTTTTCTTCTCCAGAGCTTATCTGGTGTAGTCCTAGCATGATTTCTGGGAAACTCTGCTGATTTTAGGGAGGCAATCCAGTGTATTCTCAAGGTTTCAGAATTCGGGAAGGCAGAGAACCAAATGGCTGGTTGAAAACCTGAAAGAGAATCCCTCCTAATTTGGTATACAGACGCAGATGATTTACGTTTTGTCTTCATTCTGGAAGATGTTATTGTTTATTTTCTGATCATGTGGTCTTTGTCGAAAGTGGGTGATGGAGTCATTTTTCAAATCTTAACGAGACATATCCAGACAGATCTGAAAGTCTTTGGCATACATTTGAAATGTAATTGTGAAGATTCTATCAGACTAACCATTGCCTAACATACACAATGAAAATCCATGTAGAAATGATAATGGTCTGAGGCACAGTGCATATCATTTTACTAGTTAGTGATGTGAGAGGACTGATTGTAACCTGGGAGGAGTGCTTTTGTAGTCAGAGAGCAACCCATCTATTTGCAACACTGCTTAGTGCCTAGCTCTTGTGTTGTCTTTGAATAAGCCAGGGTTAAGACTTGCTTCACTTCTTCAATTTTGTGTCACTGACACATCTTGTATGTATTTGGTTTAGTGCTGGCCAAAAAGAAAGGAGCAGTGAAGTAACACCTCGAACAGGACAGTCCTGAATGCAGTGCTCTGCAGTTGAAATTGCATTGGAGAAACCACGATGTGTCAGGGAGGATGGAAAGACATAGAAACATATAAGCAGGACAGATAGTATGCTGTCTGTTTACGTATTTTCATTATGCACTTTTACCATGAAGAGAAGGTCCCAACACCATCTCTGGTCTTTAGCACCCCTGGAACAGGAAAGGCATTTGGAGACCAAGTATGAAAGCAGGCAAAGACTCAGGCTGGATTTCAAAAGACATTTGTTTATTCTTTCCAGTAGACCGGGGTACAGCATACAGCATACAGCACACAGCACACAGCACACAGCAGAAAACTCAGCAACTCCCAACTCCCTCCTGATTTGAGTCCCTAGGTAATTTAGTAATTAACATAAAACATCCTGATTGGCCTTGGTACTTGAAGACAACCCTTTTTTCAATCCCTGGTTGGTTGCCTTAACTGCCACTCAGAACTAGTCTAAACAGGTTTCACCTAACTCATTCTAGACCTGCGGACTCTTCATGAACTTCTATGAAAACATTTCCACTGACATCCTCATGACTAGCAAAAGTTCACTGACTTAGAATTTGCCTGACTATCCCTGGTTATCACAAAATGGTGGACCAACCTATTCTTGATCAGAACATGGTACCTGCTCAGATTTGAATCTAGATTTGTAGTAACTAGGATAAGCATGTACTACTTGACATACTCTCTCTTGTGCAAGACATTCTGACCCCAAAAAATACACCTTACCCTTAAAATGTGTTTTCTTGCCCTTTTAAGCCCTACAAGTCAAATGTTTGCACACTCAGAACTATTGATCATCCTGACAAGTTATCTGCATTCGGTTTGGGGGGGGTGGGGTCTATCTCCTGTACATTCAGTAAGAGGGGGTCTACCCTCTATACAACCATTTCATATGTAAGGAGATAAAGTGAGTTGCCCAGGATCACAGCATGTCTTGTCCAAGTGCCAAAACCAGGTTCGGACTCTCTTCTCAATATTCTAAGATCTGTTTAGCACTGTATTTGCTATTGATATTGATTTATATGCTGTTGTTTGGTAGGCCTATGAATTAGGCATGCTTGGATGACCCCTCAATACATAGACTATGCCTGTTCTTACTCTGAATTTGTATTTCATTGCAGATTGTGTGGGGGTCTGTATTTCACAGCACTCGCCACTGCTCACCTCACACAGGTATTTGGCTGGGCAAGTTCCATATAATATCTACATGTGGATTTTCTATCACTGATATTGGTGCATTCACAAGGTTTATGGCTTTTTGGTGCTGCCATGAATAATCATTTTTGTCAATGGGGTCATTACGAGTGTGGTGGTCCGGAATGAATGAAGGGTGCCGGTACCAACATACCGGCACCCATTCCGGACTGCCACATTACAAGTCTGCGGCCGGGGATCATTGCGCTCATGGTAGGTCTGGCCTGCTGGGCGCAATGGCACCCGCCCGTAGAGTTTTCACGGACGCTCCGGCAATGCTTAATAACGTTAATAACGGTGCTGGTGCGTCTGTCTCCCCAGGCCCATGGAGTACTATGGATCTAAATGGAATGGGGATTAACATTTACATGCACCTGACCTCCCCATCTACCGGGACTTGTAATGTCCCGGTGGCACCGGGAATCCGGTGCCAGTAAAGTGTTGGGAGTCTGGCGGCAATCAGCCGGAAGCACTGGCAGGGTTACCGCTGGACTCGTAATGAGGCCCATTAATGTATTTTTTCCACAAGTAGAGTTTGTGTCCTATATGCAGTGACATACTCCTAGCTGGGACTACCCACGTGTTGTTCTATATTTCGATCCTGCCTTGCTACTGATGTACTCTCATGTATTCAAACACTGACAGCATACAGCTGTTATCATTGTATAGGACTATTCGCTTTATACCAGGTTTCTGTTTATACACAGTACCCTCATTTTAATTTTAGTCATAACCTAGCCTGGGTATATGCGCAATTGATGTTGTTACGCTGCTGTCCATCACACAGTCTTTGTCATTCCACTGGTCACACTTATGGACCGCAGTCCTCTAAATGCATTTTCATGTGTTAGCTTTAATTTCCCAATACAAATTTTCTCACAAAACGTGTTAAGAAGCAAACGATACTACATTCATAGGTCCAGCTAAACAGATCGTTATCACGTAATTTCCTGCAGACTTAAAATTCTGGGTATAGCAAGAGCAGAGAGAGAACACTTGCTACAGGGTGGAAATGCCAGGATTCCTCTATACCCCCTTCCCTCTCACTCTTTGCCAAGCACTTCTCTAGTATATATGCCTCCGGCATAGAATGCTAGCGATTGCAGTTAAATCATTCGGAATCTTCAAGGGCTAAGAATGACGTCTGTATTCCCTTGTTCCCTTCCCGCATTGATGCCCTTTGAAGCACTGCACTTGGGTATAAACGCTTTACAAATAGACAATTACAATACATGGGGAGCACTCATCATTCTTGTGCCTACCTTTTGGAAATGTTGCCAGTTCAGAGTCCTCTTTATTGGGGGGGGGGGACATAGTTCTCCCAGAAGAGATTGAAGGACTGATTTCCAACCACCTCTAGAAGACAGAGTGGTGACCTGCTGAAAGAACTAAAAGCCTGACTGCTGCCAAGAAATGTGTACAAAGGACGCCCACTGCAACAGCAACTGCAGGGGCACATTGAACCCTGTTGCTGGCTTGAAAAGACAGTAGCGGGCCCCACATCTCTTTTAGGAGCCGCAGCCTTTTCTAAGTGCCAGGACAATGTCACTGGAACACACTCTTACTCAGCATATGAACTTTTTATTCAAGGAGCATTTGACCATATTTTGAGATGGCAAGCTGCATTTGGTTCCCTGATTGCACCACTTGAGACTTGAAGTACATGGCTGCCTTCTGAGCCAGAGTTTCCTCCATATCAAGCCACCTGGCTGCAATCTTCCACTTATGCTGCCAGGAGAAGCACCAAGAAGCCTGCTAGGCATGGTCCATCCTGCTGAAGTGACTAAGGTAGGGAGCACATTGTCAATAGGAGGAGATCAATCCCCCTCCCGAACCACAGAAGCCGGATAGATCGACCCTCCCACCGTGGTTGGCACAGGCGCCTGATGTATACAAGACAGGAAGCCACGTGGCAGCCAATGGGGGGAAGACAGAGTTAGGGAAAGGAGATGGAATGACAAAGGGAAGGAAAGGGAAGGAAGGAAAAACCATATACATACATGGAGGAAAAAACCTAAAACACAGCTTATGCCTAACCCAGCAATTCCTGACTTAATACATCTGAAAATTCTACCATATACCCCCAGATCTTGGCATAACACTTTAACTCATAGAGCATGACCTAACTCCCATGAACTCACAAACAAAGTACATAACACATGCAACTTAGTATTAGTTACTGAAATGAAAGCACAACCTCAATAACCAGTTTGGTTACCCTTAACATAAAACATTGTATAAACATATGGCACGCACATATAATTGGCAGGAGATGATGAGAACTGAGACACATGGCCCTAATAGGGCAATCCAAAGCACAGAACATGAAACATAACATTACACAGCATGGAAACATTCACATGAGGTCAGTATGTGTGCCCCCTCCCTTCAAGAGCTATTTTTCGCAGCATAGCCCTTCACAAACTAAACTCAGTCATTTGCTGGTCTGACCCATGGGTGCCTGTTTTGGAAAAGTCTGCAGGCAAACACCCGACCGGTTCTGAAACAATATCCTAATCCAAAAGGAAACCTAGAATGCACTTAACTGCTTGTCCGGACGCCTCCTGAAGACGTCCAGACCCAAACGATGTGCAGCCGTAAATTAAATGCAATGGTCGCCTTAATCACTGCCACGACCCGAGCATTAGTAGAATCATTTCACACATCAACCAAAATCAATGAACACTTAACTGGATGTCCGGGCGCCTCCTGCGGCTGCCCCGGACCCAAAAGACATGGGCGGAAAAAGCTTCACCAGTTTCCCCACCGCCGCAACCTGACGTTTGCTTCCAACGTCTCCTCCAGCGTTCCGTTTTGCCTGTCAGAACTCGCCTTCAGTCTGCTGCCAGCATCGCCGCCACCGCCCGTGCTCTCCAACATTAATCATCAGCACCGGAGCACGGGTGGATGGCTGTTTATACACGCCTTACTGATTACTGGCAGCTGGCAAGTGGCGCACACATGAAACTACACATTGTCCCAATGCCTACTGGGAAATGTAATTTTCAACCTCATTTAGGCACCATAAACCTCCTTCTACTCAATCCCTGACGCCTGACACACATGTGCTAGGTTCTCCATTAGATGCCATCCCTAGGTATCCTGAGCCGCTGCCTTTTGCGTTGTGCCCTTGAGACTGATTATGTCTCACTATCCTTCCTTACAGAAAGCCACTTTAAAATAACCAATTTTGTTTTCTGTTCTTATTGTTTATTTAACTGTTGCCTGCCTTTTTCTCTGCTGCACTATAATACCACGAGGGTACATTCAATGGTCCTCATTGCAAGTTTGGCGGTGTGTGAAAAAAATGAGTGGAGAATTTACTTCAAGCAACGTTCTAGATGTAGATCCTCCACTTGCTTGCCAAACGTATCAGATTAAAAATGTGCAGACCTACCACCCAAGGTGTATATGCCATATACCCAAATAGCTCCAAAAGTAGGGATTAACATCACAAAGCCATCACTCGTAATCCAGCGATCATTCTGACGGACGGAGTGATGGTAACAGCAACCATTTGTGGCAGTAGCTTCCAGTGCCAGATTTTTGATTTTTTTGTGTATTTATTTGCTACCTGTATTTAAGCAAAGTGCACAGTTTTAAATAACCCTGCTTGGATAGCTTTCTTTTATTTGAATTGGTATGAACCATACTTTTGATTTTTTGGATGTTGCTGCTACTGACATACTTCTCTGAAGAGCAAATCCAAAAATTGATTTTGCGGGGGTGTTGAATTTATGTTTATGTTTATTGTGTATATATAGCGCTTTACGCCAAAGCGCTTTACATTATAACAACATGAATACAATAACAGTAGAAGCAGATACAAAATATGAGTCAAACCAATAATACAGCAATTAGAACAATTTGCCAGTGAAGATAAATGAGGGAAGAGGGGGTGGAGAGGGGAAGGAAGTGGGGAACAGGAAGTGGAATAAGCTGAAGGCGAGAGAGGAGGAGAGACGACTTAAGAGGAAACAAAGCAGGGAGAGAGAGGTAAGAAGAGGAGGATCAAAGCGGGGGGAGAGGTGAAGGTGGAGGAAGGAATGAGAGTATCAGAGAGGGGAGTGGAGAAGAAGAGATTTTAAGGCGACACGAAAGGAGAAATAGGTGGGGATGGAATCGATAGAGAGAGGAAGGGAGTTCCAGTGGAGGGGGGCAAGGAGCTGAAAGGAACGAAAACGAGAGGAGGCACATGGGGAAGGGGGAACAAAGAGAATTTGAAAAGGCAAGCATCTATCCGTACCTGGGTGTGACTATTGCAGATGAACAAGCGGTTGTAAGAGATCAAGAGTATAGATGCACAGGATTTCTTAAAAGTGCAAGCAGCATCAGACATTTTGTCAATCACTATGGAGCTTTTAGCCTTGGAGGGCTACTATTGATATATAAACAGAGCCTCATCCCCTCTCTGTCATAGGGCACAGAAAGCACCTGCATCCCTAACATGATGTGGTTGGATAGGCTAGAAGGGGTCATCTGGCGCAAAGTGTTAGGGCTCTCAAATGGGGTCCACATTCAATCCACAGGGCTGGAATTCTCCATCATTTCACTGGGCACTGAGCAGCTAAGATCAAAGGCCTATTATTTATGTTAAAGATGCTGTTACTTAACGAATTGCCTCTAAATCGTTTTTTTATCTGCGATTATGGAGATCTCTCCTTGCCACATGATTAGAGATCTTGGGGTCATTACGAGTTGGGCAGTATTCAGGCCGAAAGTCTGCCAGAATACCGCCTAAGGCACTTACCATTACCACCACTTGGTCCGGCGGTATTACCACCAGATTACAAGTGGCGGTGTAAATCCCCATTTTATTTAGTCCATAGGCCTCAATGGGGCATTTTCAGCAGAATTACTGTGGCGGAAATACTGCTGCGGTAATACCGCAATGGTAATTCTTTGGAAAATAGGCAGAAAGTGAATGGATTTACCTGTTCCACAGAGCTGGAGTTGAATCCTCCAACTTTCCGATGTAGCGCTAACCGTATCACCTCCGCATTTTAGCTGCACCGCCCAACTCGTAATCAGGCCTTTTGTGCATTATCTTAAAACATTGATGGCTGCCCCACTGTGCGGCCTGAGAAAAGCCTGTTTTGATTTTGTAAAGAAGGAATTCTTAGTAAGGGCAGCTCACTGGGATTATCTGCAGAATATTTCAGCCATTGAAGTGGGTAGAAATACCCAGCAGTGAATACCACTGACATAAATTCTGGAAAAAGCACAAACATGTCTCCTGAAGTTTTCATTTTTGGAGCTTAAATGCAAGTTCATGCTTTGTTTAGCGGTTTGGGCTTGAGATTAGCTATACCTGGAGAGATTTATTTTTTTCCATATGTGTCTGATCGCCGGTGCGATTGAAACTGAATGCCACATATTGATTGAGAGACTGCGATAAATGGCTCGAGTACCATTCTCTTTATTACAGCAGGATTTTTCATAACATTGAATTGATTGGAACTGATGACTTTTGGGTACACTGCTTAATACAATAACTTGGCATTACCGATTGCAGTGCTGAAACTATGGACACTGATTTATGCAAGGTATCTTAAGTATACAAAGTATGACGATTCATTTCTTAATTAATTTTATTAGGATGAATTGAAATAACTTTAAAATGATGAATGCAATTCTTGTTTTGATTTAATGTATTTCATATTGCTTGTTTAAATGTAAGTATAGTGTACATTGTTAACATTTTTAACTACATCACACTTAATTAAAAAAAGAAAAAAGAACAGCATAGCCTCTTCCATGCTATCAATCCAGAGGTGAAGGAAGCATCCAATTCACTCTACCTTTATTTAAGTAAAATGCATAGCTATATAGAACCTTGCTTGGACACCTCTCTTTTGTTGTATTTGGTATTTACCATACTGGTGGTGCTTGGATGCTTGCTACTGATATACATCTCTGAAGAGCACTGACTACCCTCGGCCCAGCTATCAATATAGAGGCAAAGGAAGTATCCAATTAGCTTTATACCTGTTTCATCTTCATGACCCGAAAACCACTGAGCTGGACTGGGGCCCGAGATCAGGAATAATGAATACAAAGAAGCCTTCAGTCTCCCTCATACGTGTTCTGCCCCTAACAGTGTTTTGTCACAAACTGTCTGATTTTATAACATTGTAAGTGCTCCTGCACCCCTTCTTCAGAAAGGAACAATTAAATCAAAAAGGTTTCTACCTATGCAAATATTTTGTTATGCTATGTCGGCATACCCACAGTTCTTTGTAAACTCACTCGCCTAATGCAGGGGAGAGGTACAAGGACACTTACTTTGGTATGATGAGTTTAGTTCTCCCTCATCCGCTCCCCCCACTCCGTTCAGTCCGAGTTCTTCATGTGACATCAAAGTGCTCTCTGACAAGAGGGAAAAGTGATGTTGCAGAATGTATCGTTAGTAATTTTGAACCTTAGCTGATGCGACTAGGGCCATCGGCACAGCAGCCAGAGGGGGCTATGTGCACAACAGGGAGAGTACACCTATTCCTCTATTGAGAATAAGGCGGCCCATCTCTTTTTCGCCCTTTCTGTCCATCTCAGCTCACTTTGTACTGGGAGACAACTTGAGGACTCATTAGGCTTGACTTATTGGAGTGATTATCTTTCAGAACTCACAAAGAGGTATACCTAGAAATTGGAACTTTGGGACTGGAATTGTAATTATGGGCACTTGGCAACATGAAATCAGTATACAGATCACGTGTTTGTGGTCTATAGTACAAAGTCCCCCCAATCATACTTAGTACAATGCATGTCCCCTTTACTACATATAGACCAGCTGCCTATATAGGTGAATATTGGCCCCTAACTTAAGATCCCCGAGTCTAAGAGATATTGTAGACTATGTAAAGTTGAAAATATGATGGAAACAACTCGCCATGCTCTTACTGGACGCAAAGCTTTGGGGTGACTTTGCATGTGTTAATTGGGAAGCTCTGCCCAGGACTATGCTTCAATAAAAAGTAGACACTTCTGGAAATGCTGTATCAACACTTGAAACATGTCACTGAAGCTAACCCTATATAATGTGTGGATGGTGGCTTCAAAAAGACATGTGTTAGGCAGAAACCTGTGCAGTTCCCTTAGGGACCACTGCAAAAGATTTAAGACTACAGGTGTCTGGCAGTAAACCCACTTGGAAGCAGTCTGTACCACACAGATTCACTTGGTAGCTGTGGCTGAGCAGTCAGACTTCCCTCAAGAAGAGTTAGTCAGTATACAGAGCATACAAAATAGGTACAGAAATACAGTAGAACAAGCAAACACTGACCAGAGCTTGGGTGTAAAAGTATATAATTATTTATTTAACACACACTTATAAAACACACTAGCACTAAATTGGTAAGATTAGTTCAAAACACAATCACTATTATCATATGTACATCCCTGATTACTTGTTGGACAAGTCTTAGTTAACACCACTTATTTCCAGACAGAGGTGAACGCTTAACGTTCGATGGCACTCTAACAAGTTAAATAAAAAGGGAGGGAAAAGCAGAATTATGGAAGCATACACACTAAACACTTTTTAAAGAACCACAGCAAGTTAGGAAGGCACAGTCTACTGATGAGCAAGGAAGTTTAGGTGCTAGGCCCACTTTCAAGGGAGCCAGGCGGAAGATGCCCAAGATCAGACAGTTACACAGAGTCTTTGAAGTTTGTGGACGTAGTTCGAAAAAGGTTTAGTTCAGTGCAGAAAAGTTAGCTAAGGTGTCCCAAGCTAACCCAGGTTCGAGAGATGAGGATTTAATACATCCTGTTCAATCGGTTGCAAGGGAAGCCAGGCGGAACACCTTAACTGGAGAGGATCCTCTAGCGGGGGCAGTTGTTCCTGGCAGCGGGTGCAAGTCACAGCGTCGTCCAGAGGAAGAGAAGATCTCGTTGTGGAGGAAAGATGAAGGTCGTTGCACTGCCAGGGAAGAAACCAGCCGCGGAGTTCTCCGGTACAGAGGTACTACCCTTTCGGTTCGCGGTAGTGGTGAAAACATGGTATCCCGGTTGCCGGGGTGCTTGGCACAGGCAAGGCGGCCACGAGATGCTCCAGGAATGCGAAAAGAAGGTAGACAGGTTATCCCCACCAGTCGAAGGAAGAAGACTCTCCGGGTTGGAGATCTTCTCTGTCGTTGGGAAAAGTGGTGAGACGGTTCAGCAGGGCTCCACCGGTGGTGTCATCGTTGCAGGCCGGCTTAGCTTCTCCCTCCTCAGATCCTTAGGTCCTGTGGCGACTTCTGAAGTTCCAGTCCCCAAAGCCCTGCTTTTATGCAGCACACCCCCATTCACTCAGCCTAGCTGTCAATCAAACATGCTAAGTGGTGAGCCGGCCGGCTCACCACTTGGGCCAATCACACAAGAGTGCGATTTGAGTTACCAAGGTAACTCAGTCCATGGTGCCTAAACCCCCTCCCACACCCCATGTGGTACCCAGACAGAGTAGCACCACTTTTGGAGGCTTCTGTGGAGAAGCCCGCCAAAAAGTGGAACAAAGGGCTCGACTTGGGTTGGAGTCACAGAAGAGAACACAAACGCCATTTTAGAATCGAGTTCTGGCAAAAAATACCAACCAGCGAATTAATATTAAATAAATAAACCGGCGGTATGTTCGAGGCTATAAGAATTAAATAATTAAATTTGGTAGCCTCGAACAATGGGAAAATCCCATAGAGATATATTCGCGGTCGAATATAAAAAGTAGTATCCACTGCCACCAGCCAAAACTCGATCAGGGGGGACGGAGACGTGCCCCCTCGAACAACAAACCCCAGGGCAATCGAATTGCCCCGACCAGTACGTCCACAATTTGATGGTTTGTACTGGTTTCTGTTCATAATTTGGGACTAGCAAAGCCATTGGTGACTTTACATGCCCTGGGAGACAATAGTCAGTCCCAGGGTAAGGAGTCTATGTTGGGGGGTCGCTACGACACCCCTGGGTTACGGCACGGAGGGTGCTGTGTATCCCACATCAAAAAAAACACACGAGACCCTATGGAGTAAAAGACCCCATAGCCCATAAAACACATGGAAAGTTAAAGGAACACCTCAAATCATGTCTAAGAGTGGGAGCAAAAAGAATCTCACTCTTAGCAGAGAGAAAAAAAAAATAACCCCAAAAATCCAGCAAAGCTGCTGGGGGACTCACTAGGTTTGGGAAATTAGCCTTACAGAGAATTCTCCCTAACAACATCTAATTGTTTAATGGGAATTTTTGAAGGATTGATGTTTTTAGAATGTCTTAATATGAATTTTATAGACTGATTTAATTGAATGATTGAAAGGTGAAGTTTTTAGCATTATTTTAAAACAATTGGCTTTATTCATTCGATTTTAATAACTGGATTAATTTATGTGATTGACTTGCTAACATTTTGTACTATATATTACACTGCCACGATAGTGGCAGTGTAGTTATGGTTAAATTGGTGTTTCCATAGGAAGAGCACTTTTTGGGTGGCTTATAACTTCGCCCCTCTGGACGAATCCTCACCAAACTTTGCAAAAAAAGTATATGGCCCACTCAGAATTTTTTTGCAAAGTTTGGTGAGGATTCTTCCAGGGGGGGAAGGTTATAGGGGGGTCCCAAAATTTCTGTTTTTTCCCATAGACTGAATGGGAAAACATTTTTGCTCACGCCTAGAGCCCAAACCGCTGGACGGATTTTCACCAAATTTGGACCAGGAGCAGCGGCTTGGTCCCGAAAGCGTGCTTTTGCAAATGTGGTGAAAATCCGTCCAGTAGTTTTTTTTTAAATGACCAAAAAGTAGGTTAAAAAAAATTAGTGATATCTGTGTTCGCTTCGCGGACACATTTCCCTGTTCGCTTCGCGGACACATTTCCCTGTTCGCTCCTCGGACAGGACGGTGATTGGGCAAACAGCTTGCGTGATGTCCGCGGACATCTGACATGCTCTCTCATTGGATGCGGTGAAAGCGTGCAGTGCGTCTGGCTTCAGAGACGCCCGCTATCTTTCTTTCCTGCACGAGAGGCTTCGTCAGGTCAGCAGCAGCGTGTCTGTCTCCTGTTCCTCCCACTCCCGCTCATGCCCCGTGTGTCCTTTCTGTCCCCCCCACCCCCACCCCCGCTCATGCCCCGTGTCCTTCCTGTCCCCCCACCCCTGCTCATGCTCCGTGTCTCCCCTGTTCCTCCAGCCCCCTGCTCATGCCATCACATACGGTGGCCAGCGGAGGGCCGAGGAGTGGGATCTGCCGCACGAACTCATGTCCGTGTTTTTGTTCGTCTCCTGACATACAAACCCCGCCACCCCCCGCTCATGCCCTGTGTGTCTCTCTCCCTCCCCCCCACCCCCGCTCATGCCACGTGTGTCTCTCTCCCTCCCCCCACCCCCCGCTCATGCCACGTGTGTCTCTTTACCTCCCCCTACTCCCCGCTCAGGCCCCGTGTGTCTCTCCCCTCCCCCCCACCCCCTGCTCATGCCCCGTGTGTCTCTCACTCTCCCTCCCCCCCACCCCCCGCTCATGCCCCGTGTGCCTCTCTCCCTCCCCCCCACCCCCCGCTCATGCCCTGTGTGTCTCTCTCCCTCCCCCATCACCCGCTCATGCCGCGTGTGTCTCTCTCCCTCCCCACCACCCCCTGCTCTTGCTCCGTGTGTCTCTTCCCTCCCCCCACCCCCCGCTCATGCCCCGTGTCTCTTCCCTCCCCCCACCCCCCGCTCATGCCCTGTGTGTCTCTCTCCCTCCACCCCACCACCGCTCATGCCACGTGTGTCTCTCTCCCTCCCCCCACCCCCCGCTCATGCCACATGTGTCTCTCTCCCTCCCCCCCACCCCCCGCTCATGCCCCGTGTGTCTCGCTCCCTCCCCCCATCCCCCGCTCATGCCACGTGTGTCTCTCTAGCTCCCCACCACCCCCCGCTCATGCTCCGTGTGTCTCTTCCCTCCCCCCCACCCCCCGCTCATGCCCCGTGTGTCTCTTCCCTCCCCACACCCCCGCTCATGCCCCGTGTGTCTCTCTCCTTCCCCTCGCCCCCGCTCATGCCCCGTGTGTCTCTCCCCTTCTCCCCCACCCCCCGCTCATGCCCCGTGTGTCTCTTCCCTACCCCCCAACCCCCCGCTCATGCCCTGTGTGTCTCTTGTGTCTCTTCCCTCCCCCCACTCCCGGCTCATGCCCCGTGTGTCTCTATCCCTCCCCCCTTCCCCCGCTCATGCCCCGTGTCTCTCTCCCTCCCCCACACCCCCCGCTCATGCCCCGTGTGTCTCTCTCCCTCCCCCCCACCCCCCGCTCATGCCCCGTGTGTCTCTCTCCCTCCCCCCACCCCCCGCTCATGCCCCGTGTGTCTCTTCCCTCCCCCCCACACCCCACTCATGTCCCGTGTGTCTCTTCCCTCCCGCCACCCCCGCTCATGCCCCGTGTCTCTCTTCCCTCCCCCCACCCCCCGCTTATGCCCCGTGTGTCTCTTCCCTCCCCCCGCTCATGCCCCGTGTGTCTCTTCCCTCTCCCCCACCCCCCGTTCATGCCCCGTGTGTCTCTTCCCTCCCCCACACCCCTCTCTCATGCCCCGTGTGTCTGTCGTGTCCCTCCCCCCACCCCCCGCTCATGCCCCGTGTCTGTTTCCTGTTGCCCCCCACCCCCCGCTCATGCCCTGTGTCTGTCTCCTGTTGCCCCCCACCCCCCGCTCATGCCCTGTGTTTGTCTCTGTTGTTCCACCCACCCCTCGCTCATGCCCCGTGTCTGTCTCCTGTTCCCCCCACTCCCCCGCTCATGCCCCGTGTCTGTATCCTGTTCCCTCCACCCCCTGCCCGCTCATGCCCCGTGTCTCTCCTGTTGCCCCCCGCTCATGCCCCGTGTCTGTCTCCTGTTGCCCCCCACCTCCCGCTCAGGCCCCGTGTCAGTCTCCTGTTCTCCCCACCAACTGCTCATGCCCCGTGTCTGTCTCCTGTTGCGCCCCATCCCCCGCTCATGCCCCGTGTCTGTCTCCAGCCACCCCCACTCATGCCCCGTGTCTGTCTTCTGTTCTCCCCGCTCATGCCCCGTGTCTGTCTACTGTTCTCCCCACCCCCGCTCATGCCCCGTGTCTGTCTCCAGCCACCCCCCACTCATGCCCCGTGTCTGTCTTCTGTTCTCCCCGCTCATGCCCCGTGTCTGTCTACTGTTCTCCCCACCCCCCGCTCATGCCCCGTATCTGTCTCCTCTTACCCCCACCCCCCGCTGATTCCCGGTGTCTATCTCCTGTTGCCCCCCACGCCCGCCGCTCATGCCCCGTGTCTGTCTCCTGTTCCCCCCACCCCCCGCTCATGCCTCGTGTCTCTCCTGTTGCCCACCACCCCCCCTCTCATGCCCGGTGTCTGTCTCTGTTGCCCCCGCCCGCTCATGCCCCGTGTCTGTTTCGTGTTCCCCCAACACGCTCATGCCCCGTGTCTCTCTCTTGTTGCCCCCCACCCCCCCGCTCATGCCCCGTGTCTGTCTCCTTTTCTCCCCACCCCTCGCTCATGCCCGTGTCTGTCTGCTGTTCCTCCCACCCCCCGCTCATGCCCCGTGTCTGTCTCCTGTTCTCCCCACCCCCCGCTCATGCCCCGTGTCTGTTGTTCCCCCATCCCCGCTCCTGCCCCATGTCTGCCTCCTGTTGCCCCCCGCCCCCCACTCATTCCCTGTGTCTGTCTCCTGTTCTCCCTACCCCGCTCATGCCCCATGTCTGTCTCCTGTTCCCCCCACCCTCGCTCATGCCCTGTGTCTGTCTCCTTTTGCCCCCACCCCCCACTCATGCCCCGTGTCTGTCTCCTGTTGCCCCCCACCCCCCGCTCATGCCCCGTGTCTGTCTCTGTTGTTCCCCCCACCCCCCGCTCATGCCCTGTGTCTGTCTCCTATTCACCCCGCCCCCCACTCATGCCCTGTGTCTCTCTCCTGTTGCCCCCCACCCCACGCTCATGCCCCGTGTCTGTCTCCTGTACCCCCCCACCCCCCGCTCATGCTCGTGTCTGTCTCCTGTTCCCCCCACCCGCTCAGGCCCTGTGTTTCTTTCCTATTGCCCCCCCGCTCATGCCCCGTGTCTTTCTCCTGTTGCCCCCCGCTCATGCCCCGTGTATGTCTCTGTTGTTCCCCCACCCCCCGCTCATGCCCCGTGTCTGTCTCCTGTGATCCCACCCCCTGCTCATGCACCGTGTCTCTCTCCTGTTGCCCCCCACCCCCCGCTCATGCCCCGTGTCTGTCTCCTGTTGCCCCCCACCCCCCGCTCATGCCCTGTGTCTGTCTCGGTTGTTCCCCCCACCCCCCACTCATGCCCTGTGTCTGTCTCCTGTTCCCCCCACCCCCCGCTCATGCCCTGTGTCTCTCTCCTGTTGCCCCCGCTCATGCCCCGTGTCTGTCTCCTGTATGCGCCCCCGCTCATGCCCCGTGTCTGTCTCCTGTATGCCCCCACCCCCGCTCATGCCCCGTGTCTCTCTCCTGTTACCCCCCACCCCCCGCTCATGCCCCGTGTATGTCTCTGTTGTTCCCCCACCCCCCGCTCATGCCCCGTGTCTGTCTCCTGTCACCCCACCCCCTGCTCATGCCCCGTGTCTCTCTCCTGTTGCCCCCCACTCCCGCTCATACCCCGTGTCTGTCTCCTGTACCCCCCACCCCCCGCTCATGCCCCGTGTCTGTCTCTGTTGTTCCAAACAAATCCAAAGCTATGTATTGCTACCCAGTAAGCCCAGATGCACTCAACAGGGACAATAAGTACCCTCTATTTTAAATCAAAATTCATTTAAACATTTGGCGCCAACAGGGGGTAAATTCTACGGTGTACAAACACCGCCTAAGTTTCTCTAGTTTCCAAAAGAAAATGTCATAATACAATTTAACTGTGTTAATAAGGATAAATTGTAAACACAGGTGTAAAATGAATGGAACAATCAGAACCAAGACATTAGAGTTAACTTTTGGATTTTAATCCTCTTAATCCAATAAATCGTACATGAATAAACAAAAAGTAGTATGATCAGTGTACTCTATTTACATATGGAGAGAGCACTTGTGGGTGTTCCATATAACACAAGTAGGAACAAACGGCGTAGATAGAAAACAGCTTGTATAGAGCAGCACAATTGCAAATCTGTATAGCAGTTTACAGTTTACAGTTTACAAAGCTCTAAATGCATAGGTTCAACCATTCAACAATTTACAAATGAAGTCTCATATTTAGATATAACAAATGAGGCCGACGCGTTTCGGTTCAAAGAACCATCTTCAGGGGATAGACTTCATTTTTCATATTCATAACCATTAAGTCATAGCACAGTCTCTGTGGAGTAGTAAAAGAAACAAGATTTTTCAGTAGAACTCTTCAGTTTGTAAGAAATCCATTATCAAAGTGAAAAGAGTCAAAGTCACTAACCTTGCTGATACAAGAGTCGAGACACAGAAAAGAAATCCAGTCAAAAAGCAATGGGTAGCCGAATGCCACAGATTGCTAGGATATCTGTGGGGGTAAGATCAAAAGACCATCCATTTAGAAAAGCCAGATGGCTAACAGTCCATAGTAAAACAATCAAGTAGAAAAGTAAATGGGCGGCAAAAGTACCAAATTAGGGGCGATATAAGTGCAGTAACAAATGAAGGCCCATACATGCAAACCGTAACGAGTAACGGAGGTAGAGACATCAGGTAAGCCACACATGTGGAGAAATGCATGACGTTTAGGGGTAGCTGCACACCAACTCGAAAAGTGTACATCAGAAACGAGCACACTAACACAGTCAGCAAATCTCTTCAGAGCGAGTAACGTGAACCGGGATATTCCGAGAGTGACAAGTAATAGAGGGAAACAGATAGCTTACCTTCGGATGCGTGAGAAACCAGATCATCTCGCCGCAGCCGTGCGCGCAAATTGACTCTGTTCACACAATCCAAACACAAGCGTCGCCTTGGTAAAGTCGCGCATGCGCGTGAGTGCACCAAGGCGACATCCATCTTGGTATGGGAAAAAACGAGTGTGGCGTAACCATGGAGATGATGAAACAAACTACAGTGACAATGTCACCGAGACAGAGCGGTCAGTGGGCCGGGCAGTATCGCATTGGAGGAAAACAAAGGGACGCAAAATAAGTCATCAGGAAGGTATGGAAAGATTGTAAAGGGAACGCTCAGAGGAACTACGGGGTGCCCCCACGGCACGGAGGTAAACACAGTTCAAAGATCTATCAGAAGCCGTCAGCCAGCAAGTGTAAAAGGCAACACATAGGTCTAAGGTCCAACTAGGAACGGAAGCAGCAGGAGATACAACTAGTGGGGTCTAAACCCAACAAACAAATCAAGTGGAGCAAAGTAATCACACAATGTATAAAAAGCGTGAAGGGATCCTTAGAAAGGATGGGCGCGGGCAAAGGTACAGCATCCTGACCCACAACTAAAGCGAAGGCTAAAAAGATGACTAGACAGGTAACATCAGTCGGGGAGGAACTATGGTCATCGGGCGAGTAAAAAGATAAAATCAACCACAAGAAGGGGCAAAGAGAGTCACCTTGAAGCGATGGAATAAGTACAACAGTCCGCCATGTGAAAAGTCCATGTTCAGATGGTGCATGTTGTCAGATTTGAGACATAACAATATTCATGAACAGAAAGGGTAGGCGGTGCTATTAAGATGACATGTTATTGACATGTTATTACGAGCAAAGCATACCAATAAACAGTTTTCCAAAATACATAAATTTACACAAAACACATAAGGTCGAATTCGGTATTCATGCCACGTGGGCTCAACGAGTCCAACAGTTCAATCCACAAAATCTCCCGTTGCAACAGTTTACGCTGCACATCACCTCCCCTGCTTCCTGCTGTGATTTGCTCCAAGATAACACATTTCAATTGTGCAATGGTGTGTCGTGCTTCAGTAAAGTGTAGTGATACTGGTGACTTGAGACTCTTAGTACGAATATTTGATTTGTGTTCAGACCATCTAACTTTAACTTTTCTGGTGGTCATGCCTACGTAGTATAACCCACATGGACATTTTAAAGCATAAATAACATTTTGAGCATCACATGTGCACGAGTGTTTGAGAAAAATGGGTTTACCAGAGTGGGGGTGTGATATGCTGTTGCCTTTAATGATGTTACCGCAATGTTGGCAATTGTAACATGGAATGGTACCCTTAAACACTTTCTGTGGACTAGAAGATGGAATTTCAGCTTTGACAAGGCTCTTGCGTAATGACCTACTATTCCTGTAGGCAAAAGTTGGAGGTTCATGAAACAGTTGCTGTAATTGTGGATCCATTCTAAACATGCTCCAGTTCTTTTTGATGACCCTCTTAATCTTCATGCTCTGCATGGAATAGGTAGTCACGTAAACCAGTGCTTCGCCCGACTTGGGTGGTTTTGGAGTCAGTAATGTCTCTCTCCCAGTGCTTCTGACTTTGTTTGCGACTTCAGTGATCTTCAGCTGGTCATACCCCCTCGATGAAAATTTAGTTTCCAATAGCCGTGATTGGCGTTCATACTCGGCAGTCTCCGAGATAATCCTTCTGTAACGCAAAAATTGGCTAAACGGGACGCTATCAACAGTTCTCTTAGGATGAAAGCTTGTGGCAAGCAACAGGCTATTTCTATCTGTCTTCTTGGTGTAGATTCTTGTCTCAAGAGTGTTGTTACTGGCATATATCTCCACATCCAGAAAGTGGATGGCAGTATCACTTGTCTCTGTGGTGAATTTAATACGAGGATGAATCGAGTTCATCATTTCGTAAAAGTTTTGCAATTCTTCTTCTGGGCCGGACCAAATTCCAAAAATATCATCAATGTATCTCAAATACAGTGGCAGATGCCTCATCCATCTTGGTGAACTGAGAATATTTTCATGTTCAAGGTAGTACATGTAGGTGTTGGCATAGCATGGTGCCATTGCTGCCCCCATGCTAGTACCGGATATCTGAAGGAAGAAACGATCTTGGAATTTAAAAAAATTGTTCGTAAGCACTAATTTTAATAAAGTTAGTACAAACAGTCTGTCTCCTTGACATTGCTCTGATTGAAGTAGGAGCCATTCAGTTGCTTCAAGACCTGCTTTGTGTGTGATGTTAGTATAGAGAGATGTCACGTCCATGGTGAACATCACATCTCTTCCTTTAACGAATTGCACATTTTTTAGTTTGTGTAAAAAGTGCATAGTGTCTTTTATGTAAGTCTTAGATTCCTGTATGAGAGGTTGCAGAATTTTGTCCAAGTATTGGGCCAATGGTTCAAGGAGACTTGCAGTGGCAGCTATAATTGGACGTCCAGGTGGATTTGCCAGTCTCTTGTGTATCTTAGGAAGTATATAAATAACTGGCATGATGGGATGTTTGTTTTCAAGAAACAGACGTGTCTTTTCTGAGATGACATCATTGGCTTCCGCCTCATCCAGTATCCCCTTGATAAGGGATCTTACTGCTTCAGTAGGATTCAGGGGTACTTCCATATATGTTTCTTGGTCATCCAGTTGGCGTTCAATTTCGTTGATGTAGTCCTGTTTATTCATAAGAACTAACGCACCTCCCTTATCCGCTGGTTTAAAAATGATGGTTTGATTATCAAGGAGATTTTTAATTGTCTGACGTTCTCTCACAGTAAAGTTGCCTTGTGTGTTATTTTTGAATTGAATTTTCTTCAAATCCTGTAATACAGTTTTCTCAAAGGTAGAAAGGATATGATTCTGAACCGGAGGGTTGAAGTGACTCTTAGGTTTCAATTCAAGAAATTTGTGTGGTTCCGTAGTGATTACATCCTCATCTTGTGAGTCAAAGAAGACTTTAAGTCTTAGCTTTCTCATTAGTTTGAAAAAGTCTATTTTTTCGCGGAGCAGAGTGCTATTGTTGTTGGGAACAAACGATAACCCTTTCTTTAGGACTTGTAATTCCATTTTCGATAACTGGTATGCTGAAATATTGACAATCAATGTTTCTTCGTCGTTTTTTTCCGTTGTGGGTTTTTTCTTCTGTCCTCTTCTGATTGGCCTTTTTCTAAAAAAGGCGAAGCGTTAGCTGCTGGTTCTTCTGTAGTGGGACCAGGGACGGTCTCACTGCTCTGCCCTGGGAGAACTTCAAGCTCAGCGCTTGAGACGTCGGATGAGGTGTTTTCTGCCAATTGTTGGCCTGGTTTCCGTGGGTTGTTGAAGTTGGGTTTATTGGAGAAGTGTCCGTAGTATGCCTGCCAACTATACACGATATCAAGCTTATAATCCTGAGTGTCACGTCTAAATTTCCTAATTTTCTTAATTTCAAGTTCTTGTTTGAAATTAGCCAATTTTTGATTTGTTTCTTCTAGAATTTGTTTGAGTTGGTCCGCCGTGTATCCCTTGCTCAGAGAGGTTTTCAGCCCTTCTATATCTTCATTGAGGTTTGTTAGGGAATGCGCTAGTTCTTCAATTGTCAAAAGTATAAGATCAAGTGAACACTTGTTTAGAATTTGGTGCCAACGTTTGCCGAATGCTGGATTCTCCTTGCAGAGTGTTGGCTCTAAACTGACATGTAAGCCCCTAGGTATTCTCTTGGCAGTATAATACTGAGCCAAGGTGGATGCATGGAGTTTAAGGTTGATCTCCCTTCGTATTTTCCATTCCAATTGTCGTATCAAAGCTTCTGGTTTATCGGTTGTTATGATCTCCGCTCCTGCGGATTTAATCAGACCTAATATCTTGAGGGCTTCCTCTTCACTAAAGGCAAGAGTTTCAGCTCTGTTGTCTGTGGTCTGATCAATTCTAGAAAAGGACATATTAAAGTCCTGTAAGCATAGTAAGGTATGGTAGTAAAATAAAGAATAGGATAGTCAATCAGTGCGTGCAACCCCTCAGGAATGGCCAATGAGGATAAAGCAAAAGAGAGAAGTATAGGGGTGCACAGACAAGTTAAATAAAGGTTTGAGAGTGGAAGGATTGTGAATAAGAATGTATCAACAAGAAATAGTGTGCAAATGTTATACAAAGACTTCTGGTGCAATCGGGCTGTCGTCACAAGGCCACTTGGGACAGAGAAAACCAAACAAATCCAAAGCTGTGTATTGCTACCCAGCAAGCCCAGATGCACTCAACAGGGACAATAAGTACCCTCTATTTTAAATCAAAATTCATTTAAACATTTGGCGCCAACAGGGCGTAAATTCTACGGTGTACAAACACCGCCTAAGTTTCTCTAGTTTCCAAAAGAAAATGTCATAACACAATTTAACGGTGTTAATAAGGATAAATTGTAAACACAGGTGTAAAATGAATGGAACAATCAGAACCAAGAAATTAGAGTTAACTTTTGGATTTTAATCCTCTTAATCCAATAAATCGTACATGAATAAACAAAAAGTAGTACGATCAGTGTACTCTATTTACATATGGAGAGAGCACTTGTGGGTGTTCCATATAACACAAGTAGGAACAAACGGCGTAGATAGAAAACAGCTTGTATAGAGCAGCACAATTGCAAATCTGTATAGCAGTTTACAGTTTACAGTTTACAAAGCTCTAAATGCATAGGTTCAACCATTCAACAATTTACAAATGAAGTCTCATATTTAGATATAACAAAAGAGGCCGACGCGTTTCGGTTCAAAGAACCATCTTCAGGGGATAGACTTCATTTTTCATATTCATAACCATTAAGTCATAGCACAGTCTCTGTGGAGTAGTAAAAGAAACAAGATTTTTCAGTAGAACTCTTCAGTTTGTAAGAAATCCATTATCAAAGTGAAAAGAGTCAAAGTCACTAACCTTGCTGATACAAGAGCAGAGACACAGAAAAGAAATCCAGTCAAAAAGCAATGGGTAGCCGAATGCCACAGATTGCTAGGATATCTGTGGGGGTAAGATCAAAAGACCATCCATTTAGAAAAGCCAGATGGCTAACAGTCCATAGTAGAACAATCAAGTAGAAAAGTAAACGGGCGGCAAAAGTACCAAATTAGGGGCGATATAAGTGCAGTAACAAATGAAGGCCCATACATGCAAACCGTAACGAGTAACGGAGGTAGAGACATCAGGTAAGCCACACATGTGGAGAAATGCATGACGTTTAGGGGTAGCTGCACACCAACTCGAAAAGTGTACATCAGAAACGAGCACACTAACACAGTCAGCAAATCTCTTCAGAGCGAGTAACGTGAACCGGGATATTCCGAGTGTGACAAGTAATAGAGGGAAACAGATAGCTTACCTTCGGATGCGTGAGAAACCAGATCATCTCGCCGCAGCCGTGCGCGCGAATTGACTCTGTTCACACAATCCAAAAACAAGCGTCGCCTTGGTAAAGTCGCGCATGCGCTTGAGTGCACCAAGGCGACATCCATCTTGGTATGGGAAAAAACGAGTGTGGCGTAACCATGGAGATGATGAAACAAACTACAGTGACAATGTCACCGAGACAGAGCGGTCAGTGGGCCGGGCAGTATCGCATTGGAGGAAAACAAAGGGACGCAAAATAAGTCATCAGGAAGGTATGGAAAGAGTGTAAAGGGAACGCACGCGTGGGGGCAGCAACCGTAGCTCAGAGGAACTACGGGGTGCCCCCACGGCACGGAGGTAAACACAGTTCAAAGATCTATCAGAAGCCGTCAGCCAGCAAGTGTAAAAGGCAACACATAGGTCTAAGGTCCAACTAGGAACGGGAGCAGCAGGAGATACAACTAGTGGGATCTAAACCCAATAAACAAATCAAGTGCAGCAAAGTAATCACACAATGTATAAAAAGCGTGAAGGGATCCTTAGAAAGGATGGGCGCGGGCAAAGGTACAGCATCCTGACCCACAACTAAAGCGAAGGCTAAAAAGATGACTAGACAGGTAACATCAGTCGGGGAGGAACTATGGTCATCGGGCGAGTAAAAAGATAAAATCAACCACAAGAAGGGGCACAGAGAGTCACCTTGAAGCGATGGAATAAGTACAACAGTCCGCCATGTGAAAAGTCCATGTTCAGATGGTGCATGTTGTCAGATTTGAGACATAACAATATTCATGAACAGAAAGGGTAGGCGGTGCTATTAAGATGACATGTTATTGACATGTTATTACGAGCAAAGCATACCAATAAACAGTTTTCCAAAACACATAAATTTACACAAAACACATAAGGTCGAATTCGGTATTCATGCCACGTGGGCTCAACGAGTCCAACAGTTCAATCCACAAAATCTCCCGTTGCAACAGTTTACGCTGCACATCACCTCCCCTGCTTCCTGCTGTGATTTGCTCCAAGATAACACATTTCAATTGTGCAATGGTGTGTCGTGCTTCAGTAAAGTGTAGTGATACTGGTGACTTGAGACTCTTAGTACGAATATTCGATTTGTGTTCAGACCATCTAACTTTAACTTTTCTGGTGGTCATGCCTACGTAGTATAACCCACATGGACATTTTAAAGCATAAATAACATTTTGAGCATCACATGTGCACGAGTGTTTGAGAACAATGGGTTTACCAGAGTGGGGGTGTGATATGCTGTTGCCTTTAATGATGTTACCGCAATGTTGGCAATTGTAACATGGAATGGTACCCTTAAACACTTTCTGTGGACTAGAAGATGGAATTTCAGCTTTGACAAGGCTCTTGCGTAATGACCTACTATTCCTGTAGGCAAAAGTTGGAGGTTCATGAAACAGTTGCTGTAATTGTGGATCCATTCTAAACATGCTCCAGTTCTTTTTGATGACCCTCTTAATCTTCATGCTCTGCATGGAATAGGTAGTCACGTAAACCAGTGCTTCGCCCGACTTGGGTGGTTTTGGAGTCAGTAATGTCTCTCTCCCAGTGCTTCTGACTTTGTTTGCGACTTCAGTGATCTTCAGCTGGTCATACCCCCTCGATGAAAATTTAGTTTCCAATAGCCGTGATTGGCGTTCATACTCGGCAGTCTCCGAGATAATCCTTCTGTAACGCAAAAATTGGCTAAACGGGACTCTATCAACAGTTCTCTTAGGATGAAAGCTTGTGGCAAGCAACAGGCTATTTCTATCTGTCTTCTTGGTGTAGATTCTTGTCTCAAGAGTGTTGTTACTGGCATATATCTCCACGTCCAGAAAGTGGATGGCAGTATCACTTGTCTCTGTGGTGAATTTAATACGAGGATGAATCGAGTTCATCATTTCGTAAAAGTTTTGCAATTCTTCTTCTGGGCCGGACCAAATTCCAAAAATATCATCAATGTATCTCAAATACAGTGGCAGATGCCTCATCCATCTTGGTGAACTGAGAATATTTTCATGTTCAAGGTAGTACATGTAGGTGTTGGCATAGCATGGTGCCATTGCTGCCCCCATGCTAGTACCGGATATCTGAAGGAAGAAACGATCTTGGAATTTAAAAAAATTGTTCGTAAGCACTAATTTTAATAAAGTTAGTACAAACAGTCTGTCTCCTTGACATTGCTCTGATTGAAGTAGGAGCCATTCAGTTGCTTCAAGACCTGCTTCGTGTGTGATGTTAGTATAGAGAGATGTCACGTCCATGGTGAACATCACATCTCTTCCTTTAACGAATTGCACATTTTTTAGTTTGTGTAAAAAGTGCATAGTGTCTTTTACGTAAGTCTTAGATTCCTTTATGAGAGGTTGCAGAATTTTGTCCAAGTATTGGGCCAATGGTTCAAGGAGACTTGCAGTGGCAGCTATAATGGGACGTCCAGGTGGATTTGCCAGTCTCTTGTGTATCTTAGGAAGTATATAAATAACTGGCATGATGGGATGTTTGTTTTCAAGAAACAGACGTGTCTTTTCTGAGATGACATCATTGGCTTCCGCCTCATCCAGTATCCCCTTGATAAGGGATCTTACTGCTTCAGTAGGATTCAGGGGTACTTCCATATATGTTTCTTGGTCATCCAGTTGGCGTTCAATTTCGTTGATGTAGTCCTGTTTATTCATAAGAACTAACGCACCTTATCCGCTGGTTTAAAAATGATGGTTTGATTATCAAGGAGATTCTTAAGTGTCTGACGTTCTCTCACAGTAAAGTTGCCTTGTGTGTTATTTTTGAATTGAATTTTCTTCAAATCCTGTAATACAGTTTTCTCAAAGGTAGAAAGGATATGATTCTGAACCGGAGGGTTGAAGTGACTCTTAGCTTTCAATTCAAGAAATTTGTGTGGTTCCGTAGTGATTACATCCTCATCTTGTGAGTCAAAGAAGACTTTAAGTCTTAGCTTTCTCATTAGTTTGAAAAAGTCTATTTTTTCGCGGAGCAGAGTGCTATTGTTGTTGGGAACAAACGATAACCCTTTCTTTAGGACTTGTAATTCCATTTTCGATAACTGGTATGCTGAAATATTGACAATCAATGTTTCTTCGTCGTTTTTTTCCGTTGTGGGTTTTTTCTTCTGTCCTCTTCTGCCCTAACCCTGCTCATGCCCCGTGTCTCTCCTGTTCACCCCCGCTCATGCTCCGTGTCTGTCTCCCTCCTTTTTTTCCCCGCTCATGGCCCGTGTCTCCCCTGTTCACCCCCACCCCCCGCTCATGCCCTGTGTCTGTCTCCTGCTCCCCCACCCGCTCATGCCCCGTGTCTCTCTCTTGTTGCCCCCCACCCCCAGCTCATGCCCCGTGTCTGTCTCCTGTTCTCCCCACCCCCTGCTCATGCCCTGTGTCTGTCTCCTGTTCCTCCCACCCCCCGCTCATGCCCCGTGTCTGTCTCCTGTTGCCCCCCACTCCCCCGCTCATGCCCCGTGTCTGTCTCCTGTTGCCCCCCACCCCCCCGCTCATGCCCCGTGTCTGTCTCCTGTTCTCCCCACCCCCGCTCATGCCCCATGTCTGTCTCTGTTGTTCCCCCCACCCCCCGCTCATGCCCCGTGTCTGTCTCCTGTTCCCCCCACTCCCCCGCTCATGCCCCGTGTCTGTCTCCTGTTCCCCCCACCCCCCGCCCGCTCATGCCCCGTGTCTCTCCTGTTGCCCCCCGCTCATGCCCCGTGTCTGTCTCCTGTTGCCCCCCACCCCCCGCTCATGCCCCGTGTCTGTCTCCCCCCACCCCCCGCTCATCCCCCGTGTCTGTCGTCTGTTCTCCCCGCTCATGCCCTGTGTCTGTCTACCGTTCTCCCCACCCCCGGCTCATGCCCCGTATCTGTCTCCTCTTCCCCCCACCCCCGCTCATGCCCCGTGTCTGTCTCCTGTTGCCCCCCACGCCCGCCGCTCATGCCCCGTGTCTGTCTCCTGTTCCCCCCACCCCCCGCTCATACCCCGTGTCTCTCCTGTTGCCCCCCACCACCCCGCTCATGCCCCGTGTCTGTCTCCTGTTCTCCCCATCCCCCGCACATGCCCTGTGTCTGTCTCCTGTTCCTCCCACCCCTGCTTATGCCCCGTGTCTGTCTCCTGTTGCCCCCCACCCCCCGCTCATGCCCCGTGTCTGTCTCCTGTTCTACCCACCCCCCGCTCATGCCCCGTGTCTGTTGTTCCCCCCACCCCCCGCTCATGCCCCGTGTCTGTCTCCTGTTCCCCCCACGCCCCGCTCATGCCCCGTGTCTGTCTCCTGTTCCCCCCACCCCCCACTCATGCCCCGTGTCTCTCTCTTGTTGCCCCCCACCCCCCTGCTCATGCCCCGTGTCTGTCTCCTGTTCTCCCCACCCCCCGCTCATGCCCCGTATGTGTCTCCTGTTCCCCCACCCCCTTCTCATGCCCCGTGTCTGTCTCCTGTTCTCCCCATCCCCCCGCTCATGCCCCGTGTCTCTCTCCTGTGTGCCCCACCCCCCTCATGCCCCGTATCTGTCTCCTGTTGCCCCCATCCCCCGCTCATGCCCCGTGTCTCTCTCCTGTTGCCCCCTAACCCCCGCTCATGCCATGTGTCTTCCTCTTGTCCCCCCCTCCTATGATGCCCCTTGTTGACCTCTTGTCCCCTGCACCCCCGCTCATGCCCCGTGTCTGCCTCCTGTCCCTGCACTCCTCGCTGTCGCCCTGTGTCTTCCTCCTGTTCCCTCCCACCCCCTGCTCATTCCCCATGTCTTCCTCTTGTGCCCCCTCCTAGGATGCCCCTTGTTGACCTCTTGTTTCACCCATCCCCCGCTCATGCCCCGTGTCTCCCTTCTTCCCCCCACCCCCGCTCATGCCCCGTGTCTTCCTTCCCCCCCCACTCCCCGCTCGTGCCCCGTGTCTCCCTTCTTTCCCCCCCACCCCCCGCTCATGCTCCGTGTCTGCACTGTTGGAACAAGGCAGACACTGGGCATGAGCAGGGGTGGGGCCTCACCTTGCCCTAACCCTGCTCATGCCCCGTGTCTCTCCTGTTCACCCCCGCTCATGCTCCGTGTCTGTCTCCCTCCTTTTTTCCCCGCTCATGCCCCGTGTCTCTCTCTTGTTGCCCCCCACCCCCCGCTCATGCCCCGTGTCTGTATCCTGTTCTCCCCACCCCCTGCTCATGCCCTGTGTCTGTCTCCTGTTCCTCCCACCCCCCGCTCATGCCCCGTGTCTGTCTCCTGTTGCCCCCCTCTCCCCCGCTCATGTCCCGTGTCTGTCTCCTGTTGCCCCCCACCCCCCCGCTCATGCCCCGTGTCTGTCTCCTGTTCTCCCCACCCCTGCTCATGCCCCATGTCTGTCTCCTGTTCCTCCCACCACCTGCTCATGCCCCGTGTCTGTCTCCTGTTGCCCCCCACTCCCCCGCTCATGCCCCGTGTCTGTCTCCTGTTGCCCCCACCCCCCCGCTCATGCTCCGTGTCTGTCTCGTGTTCTCCCCGCCCCCTGCTCATGCCCCGTGTCTGTTGTTCCCCCCACACCCCCCTCATGCCCCGTGTCTGTCTCCTGTTGCCCCCGCTCATGCCCCGTTTCTGTCTCCTGTTCCCCCCACCCGCTCATGCCCTGTGTCTCTCTCCCGTTGCCCCCACCCCCTGCTCATGCTCCGTGTCTGTCTCCTTTACCCCCCCACCCCCGGTCAAGCCCCGTGTCTCTCCTGTTGCCCCCCACCCCCCTGCTCATGCCCCATGTCTGTCTTCTGTTCCCCCCACCCCCCGCTCATGCCCCGTGTCTGTCTCCTGTTCCCCCCACCCCCCACTCATGCCCCGTGTCTGTCTCCTGTTGCCCCTACCCATGCCCCGTGTCTGTCTCCTGTACCCCCACCACCCCCCGCTCATGCCCCGTGTCTCTCTCCTGTTGCCCCACACCCCCCGCTCATGCCCTGTGTCTGTCTCCTGTTGCCCCCCGCTCATGCCCGTGTCTGTCTCTGTTGTTCCCCCCACCCCCCGCTCATGCCCCGTGTCTGTCTCCTGTTCCCTGTTCCCCCCACCCCCGCGTCTCTCTCCTGTTGCCCCCCACTGCCCGCTCCTGCCCCGTGTCTGTCTCCTGAACCCCCCACCCCCCGCTCATGCCCCGTGTCTGTCTCCTGTTCCCCCCACCCACTCATGCCCCATGTCTCTCTCCTGTTGCCCCCCCGCTCATGCCCCGTGTCTGTCTCCTGTTCCCCCCACCCGCTCATGCCCTGTGTCTCTCTCCTGTTGCCCCCACCCCCTGCTCATGCCCCGTGTCTGTCTCCTGTACCCCCCTACCCCCCGCTCATGCCCCGTGTCTCTCCTGTTCCCCCCACCCGCTCATGCCCTGTGTCTCTCTCCTGTTGCCCCCACCCCCTGCTCATGCCCCGTGTCTGTCTCCTGTACCCCCCATCCCCCCGCTCATGCCCCATGTCTGTCTTCTGTTCCCCCCACCCCCCGCTCATGCCCCGTGTCTGTCTCCTGTTCCCCCCGCCCCCCCACTCATGCCCCGTGTCTGTCTCCTGTTGCCCCCCACCCATGCCCCGTGTCTGTCTCCTGTACCCCCCCACCTCCCGCTCATGCCCCGTGTCTCTCCCTGTTGCCCCCCTTGATAAGGGATCTTACTGCTTCAGTAGGATTCAGGGGTACTTCCATATATGTTTCTTGGTCATCCAGTTGGCGTTCAATTTCGTTGATGTAGTCCTGTTTATTCATAAGAACTAACGCACCTCCCTTATCCGCTGGTTTAAAAATGATGGTTTGATTATCAAGGAGATTTTTAAGTGTCTGACGTTCTCTCACAGTAAAGTTGCCTTGTGTGTTATTTTTTAATTGAATTTTCTTCAAATCCTGTAATACAGTTTTCTCAAAGGTAGAAAGGATATGATTCTGAACCGGAGGGTTGAAGTGACTCTTAGCTTTCAATTCAAGAAATTTGTGTGGTTCCGTAGTGATTACATCCTCATCTTGTGAGTCAAAGAAGACTTTAAGTCTTAGCTTTCTCATTAGTTTGAAAAAGTCTATTTTTTCGCGGAGCAGAGTGCTATTGTTGTTGGGAACAAACGATAACCCTTTCTTTAGGACTTGTAATTCCATTTTCGATAACTGGTATGCTGAAATATTGACAATCAATGTTTCTTCGTCGTTTTTTTCCGTTGTGGGTTTTTTCTTCTGTCCTCTTCTGCCCTAACCCTGCTCATGCCCCGTGTCTCTCCTGTTCACCCCCGCTCATGCTCCGTGTCTGTCTCCCTCCTTTTTTTCCCCGCTCATGGCCCGTGTCTCCCCTGTTCACCCCCACCCCCCGCTCATGCCCTGTGTCTGTCTCCTGCTCCCCCACCCGCTCATGCCCCGTGTCTCTCTCTTGTTGCCCCCCACCCCCCGCTCATGCCCCGTGTCTGTCTCCTGTTCTCCCCACCCCCTGCTCATGCCCTGTGTCTGTCGCCTGTTCCTCCCACCCCCCGCTCATGCCCCGTGTCTGTCTCCTGTTGCCCCCCACTCCCCCGCTCATGCCCCGTGTCTGTCTCCTGTTGCCCCCCCACCCCCCCGCTCATGCCCCGTGTCTGTCTCCTGTTCTCCCCACCCCCGCTCATGCCCCATGTCTGTCTCTGTTGTTCCCCCCACCCCCCGCTCATGCCCCGTGTCTGTCTCCTGTTCCCCCCACTCCCCCGCTCATGCCCCGTGTCTGTCTCCTGTTCCCCCCACCCCCCGCCCGCTCATGCCCCGTGTCTCTCCTGTTGCCCCCCGCTCATGCCCCGTGTCTGTCTCCTGTTGCCCCCCACCCCCCGCTCATGCCCCGTGTCTGTCTCCCCCCACCCCCCGCTCATCCCCCGTGTCTGTCGTCTGTTCTCCCCGCTCATGCCCCGTGTCTGTCTACCGTTCTCCCCACCCCCGGCTCATGCCCCGTATCTGTCTCCTCTTCCCCCCACCCCCGCTCATGCCCCGTGTCTGTCTCCCTCCTTTTTTTCCCCGCTCATGGCCCGTGTCTCCCCTGTTCACCCCCACCCCCCGCTCATGCCCTGTGTCTGTCTCCTGCTCCCCCACCCGCTCATGCCCCGTGTCTCTCTCTTGTTGCCCCCCACCCCCCGCTCATGCCCCGTGTCTGTCTCCCGTTCTCCCCACCCCCTGCTCATGCCCTGTGTCTGTCTCCTGTTCCTCCCACCCCCCGCTCATGCCCCGTGTCTGTCTCCTGTTGCCCCCCACTCCCCCGCTCATGCCCCGTGTCTGTCTCCTGTTGCCCCCCACCCCCCCGCTCATGCCCCGTGTCTGTCTCCTGTTCTCCCCACCCCTGCTCATGCCCCATGTCTGTCTCCTGTTCCTCCCACCACCTGCTCATGCCCCGTGTCTGTCTCCTGTTGCCCCCCACTCCCCCGCTCATGGCCCGTGTCTGTCTCCTGTTGCCCCCCACCCCCCCGCTCATGCTCCGTGTCTGTCTCGTGTTCTCCCCGCCCCCTGCTCATGCCCCGTGTCTGTTTTTCCCCCCACGCCCCCCTCATGCCCCGTGTCTGTCTCCTCTTCTCCCACCCCCCGCTCATGCCCCGTGTATGTCTCCTGTTGCCCCTGGCCCCTGCTCATGCCCCGCCGTGTCTGTCTCCTGTTCTCCCCACCCCCCGCTCATGCCCCGTGTCTGTCTCCTGTTCCACCCACCCTCGCTCATGCCCCCTGTCTGTCTCCTGTTGCCCCCCGCTCATGCCCCGTGTTGTCTCCTGTTGCCCCCCACCCCCCGCTCATGCCCCGTGTCTGTCTCCTGTTGCCCCCGCTCATGTCCCGTTTCTGTCTCCTGTTCCCCCCACCCGCTCATGCCCTGTGTCTCTCTCCCATTGCCCCCACCCCCTGCTCATGCCCCGTGTCTGTCTCCTTTACCCCCCCACCCCCCGGTCATGCCCCGTGTCTCTCCTGTTGCCCCCCACCCCCCTGCTCATGCCCCATGTCTGTCTTCTGTTCCCCCCACCCCCCGCTCATGCCCCGTGTCTGTCTCCTGTTCCCCCCACCCCCCACTCATACCCCGTGTCTGTCTCCTGTTGCCCCCCACCCATGCCCCGTGTCTGTCTTCTGTACCCCCACCACCCCCCGCTCATGCCCCGTGTCTCTCTCCTGTTGCCCCACACCCCCCGCTCATGCCCCGTGTCTGTCTCCTGTTGCCCCCCGCTCATGCCCGTGTCTGTCTCTGTTGTTCCCCCCACCCCCCGCTCATGCCCCGTGTCTGTCTCCTGTTCCCTGTTCCCCCCACCCCCGCGTCTCTCTCCTGTTGCCCCCCACTGCCCGCTCCTGCCCCGTGTCTGTCTCCTGAACCCCCCACCCCCCGCTCATGCCCCGTGTCTGTCTCCTGTTCCCCCCACCCACTCATGCCCCATGTCTCTCTCCTGTTGCCCCCCCGCTCATGCCCCGTGTCTGTCTCCTGTTCCCCCCACCCGCTCATGCCCTGTGTCTCTCTCCTGTTGCCCCCACCCCCTGCTCATGCCCCGTGTCTGTCTCCTGTACCCCCCTACCCCCCGCTCATGCCCCGTGTCTCTCCTGTTCCCCCCACCCGCTCATGCCCTGTGTCTCTCTCCTGTTGCCCCCACCCCCTGCTCATGCCCCGCGTCTGTCTCCTGTACCCCCCCATCCCCCCGCTCATGCCCCATGTCTGTCTTCTGTTCCCCCCACCCCCCGCTCATGCCCCGTGTCTGTCTCCTGTTCCCCCCGCCCCCCCACTCATGCCCCGTGTCTGTCTCCTGTTGCCCCCCACCCATGCCCCGTGTCTGTCTCCTGTACCCCCCCACCTCCCGCTCATGCCCCGTGTCTCTCCCTGTTGCCCCCCTTGATAAGGGATCTTACTGCTTCAGTAGGATTCAGGCGTACTTCCATATATGTTTCTTGGTCATCCAGTTGGCGTTCAATTTCGTTGATGTAGTCCTGTTTATTCATAAGAACTAACGCACCTCCCTTATCCGCTGGTTTAAAAATGATGGTTTGATTATCAAGGAGATTTTTAAGTGTCTGACGTTCTCTCACAGTAAAGTTGCCTTGTGTGTTATTTTTTAATTGAATTTTCTTCAAATCCTGTAATACAGTTTTCTCAAAGGTAGAAAGGATATGATTCTGAACCGGAGGGTTGAAGTGACTCTTAGCTTTCAATTCAAGGAATTTGTGTGGTTCCGTAGTGATTACATCCTCATCTTGTGAGTCAAAGAAGACTTTAAGTCTTAGCTTTCTCATTAGTTTGAAAAAGTCTATTTTTTCGCGGAGCAGAGTGCTATTGTTGTTGGGAACAAACGATAACCCTTTCTTTAGGACTTGTAATTCCATTTTCGATAACTGGTATGCTGAAATATTGACAATCAATGTTTCTTCGTCGTTTTTTTCCGTTGTGGGTTTTTTCTTCTGTCCTCTTCTGCCCTAACCCTGCTCATGCCCCGTGTCTCTCCTGTTCACCCCCGCTCATGCTCCGTGTCTGTCTCCCTCCTTTTTTTCCCCGCTCATGGCCCGTGTCTCCCCTGTTCACCCCCACCCCCCGCTCATGCCCTGTGTCTGTCTCCTGCTCCCCCACCCGCTCATGCCCCGTGTCTCTCTCTTGTTGCCCCCCACCCCCCGCTCATGCCCCGTGTCTGTCTCCTGTTCTCCCCACCCCCTGCTCATGCCCTGTGTCTGTCGCCTGTTCCTCCCACCCCCCGCTCATGCCCCGTGTCTGTCTCCTGTTGCCCCCCACTCCCCCGCTCATGCCCCGTGTCTGTCTCCTGTTGCCCCCCCACCCCCCCGCTCATGCCCCGTGTCTGTCTCCTGTTCTCCCCACCCCCGCTCATGCCCCATGTCTGTCTCTGTTGTTCCCCCCACCCCCCGCTCATGCCCCGTGTCTGTCTCCTGTTCCCCCCACTCCCCCGCTCATGCCCCGTGTCTGTCTCCTGTTCCCCCCACCCCCCGCCCGCTCATGCCACGTGTCTCTCCTGTTGCCCCCCGCTCATGCCCCGTGTCTGTCTCCTGTTGCCCCCCACCCCCCGCTCATGCCCCGTGTCTGTCTCCCCCCACCCCCCGCTCATCCCCCGTGTCTGTCGTCTGTTCTCCCCGCTCATGCCCCGTGTCTGTCTACCGTTCTCCCCACCCCCGGCTCATGCCCCGTATCTGTCTCCTCTTCCCCCACCCCCGCTCATGCCCCGTGTCTGTCTCCCTCCTTTTTTTCCCCGCTCATGGCCCGTGTCTCCCCTGTTCACCCCCACCCCCCGCTCATGCCCTGTGTCTGTCTCCTGCTCCCCCACCCGCTCATGCCCCGTGTCTCTCTCTTGTTGCCCCCCACCCCCCGCTCATGCCCCGTGTCTGTCTCCTGTTCTCCCCACCCCCTGCTCATGCCCTGTGTCTGTCTCCTGTTCCTCCCACCCCCCGCTCATGCCCCGTGTCTGTCTCCTGTTGCCCCCCACTCCCCCGCTCATGCCCCGTGTCTGTCTCCTGTTGCCCCCCACCCCCCCGCTCATGCCCCGTGTCTGTCTCCTGTTCTCCCCACCCCTGCTCATGCCCCATGTCTGTCTCCTGTTCCTCCCACCACCTGCTCATGCCCCGTGTCTGTCTCCTGTTGCCCCCCACTCCCCCGCTCATGGCCCGTGTCTGTCTCCTGTTGCCCCCCACCCCCCCCGCTCATGCTCCGTGTCTGTCTCGTGTTCTCCCCGCCCCCTGCTCATGCCCCGTGTCTGTTGTTCCCCCCACGCCCCCCTCATGCCCCGTGTCTGTCTCCTCTTCTCCCACCCCCCGCTCATGCCCCGTGTATGTCTCCTGTTGCCCCTGGCCCCTGCTCATGCCCCGCCGTGTCTGTCTCCTGTTCTCCCCACCCCCCGCTCATGCCCCGTGTCTGTCTCCTGTTCCACCCACCCTCGCTCATGCCCCCTGTCTGTCTCCTGTTGCCCCCCGCTCATGCCCCGTGTTGTCTCCTGTTGCCCCCCACCCCCCGCTCATGCCCCGTGTCTGTCTCCTGTTGCCCCCGCTCATGCCCCGTTTCTGTCTCCTGTTCCCCCCACCCGCTCATGCCCTGTGTCTCTCTCCCATTGCCCCCACCCCCTGCTCATGCCCCGTGTCTGTCTCCTTTACCCCCCCACCCCCCGGTCATGCCCCGTGTCTCTCCTGTTGCCCCCCACCCCCCTGCTCATGCCCCATGTCTGTCTTCTGTTCCCCCCACCCCCCGCTCATGCCCCGTGTCTGTCTCCTGTTCCCCCCACCCCCCACTCATGCCCCGTGTCTGTCTCCTGTTGCCCCCCACCCATGCCCCGTGTCTGTCTCCTGTACCCCCACCACCCCCCGCTCATGCCCCGTGTCTCTCTCCTGTTGCCCCACACCCCCCGCTCATGCCCCGTGTCTGTCTCCTGTTGCCCCCCGCTCATGCCCGTGTCTGTCTCTGTTGTTCCCCCCACCCCCCGCTCATGCATGCCCCGTGTCTGTCTCCTGTTCCCTGTTCCCCCCACCCCGCGTCTCTCTCCTGTTGCCCCCCACTGCCCGCTCCTGCCCCATGTCTGTCTCCTGAACCCCCCACCCCCCGCTCATGCCCCGTGTCTGTCTCCTGTTCCCCCCACCCACTCATGCCCCATGTCTCTCTCCTGTTGCCCCCCCCGCTCATGCCCCGTGTCTGTCTCCTGTTCCCCCCACCCGCTCATGCCCTGTGTCTCTCTCCTGTTGCCCCCACCCCCTGCTCATGCCCCGTGTCTGTCTCCTGTACCCCCCTACCCCCCGCTCATGCCCCGTGTCTCTCCTGTTCCCCCCACCCGCTCATGCCCTGTGTCTCTCTCCTGTTGCCCCCACCCCCTGCTCATGCCCCGTGTCTGTCTCCTGTACCCCCCATCCCCCCGCTCATGCCCCATGTCTGTCTTCTGTTCCCCCCACCCCCGCTCATGCCCCGTGTCTGTCTCCTGTTCCCCCCACCCCCCCACTCATGCCCCATGTCTGTCTCCTGTTGCCCCCCACCCATGCCCCGTGTCTGTCTCCTGTACCCCCCCACCTCCCGCTCATGCCCCGTGTCTCTCCCTGTTGCCCCCCACCCCCCGCTCATGCCCCGTGTCTGTCTCCTGTTGCCCCCCCACCCCCCCGCTCATGCCCCGTGTCTGTCTCCTGTTCTCCCCACCCCCTGCTCATGCCCCGTATCTGTCTCCTGTTCCCCCCACCCCCCGCTCATGCCCGCGTCTGTCTCCTGTTCTCCCCACCCCCGCTCATGCCCCGTGTCTGTCTCCTGTTCTCCCCACCCCCCGCTCATGCCCTGTGTCTGTCTCCTGTTGCCCCCAACCCCCCGCTCATGCCCCGTGTCTTCCTCTTGTCCCCCCTCCTATGATGCCCCTTGTTGACCTCTTGTTCCCCCCACCCCCCGCTCATGCCACGTGGCTTCCTCCTGCCCCCCCCCTCGCTGATGCCCTGTGTCTTCCTTCTGTTCCCTCCCACCCCCTGCTCATGCCCCGTGTCTTCCTCTTGTCCTCCCCTCCTATGATGCCCCTTGTTGACCTCTTGTTCCCCCCACCCCCCGCTCATGCCCCGTGTCTGTCTCCTGTTGCCCCCGCTCATGCCCCGTTTCTGTCTCCTGTTCCCCCCACCCGCTCATGCCCTGTGTCTCTCTCCCATTGCCCCCACCCCCTGCTCATGCCCCGTGTCTGTCTCCTTTACCCCCCCACCCCCCGGTCATGCCCCGTGTCTCTCCTGTTGCCCCCCACCCCCCTGCTCATGCCCCATGTCTGTCTTCTGTTCCCCCCACCCCCCGCTCATGCCCCGTGTCTGTCTCCTGTTCCCCCCACCCCCCACTCATGCCCCGTGTCTGTCTCCTGTTGCCCCCCACCCATGCCCCGTGTCTGTCTCCTGTACCCCCACCACCCCCCGCTCATGCCCCGTGTCTCTCTCCTGTTGCCCCACACCCCCCGCTCATGCCCCGTGTCTGTCTCCTGTTGCCCCCCGCTCATGCCCGTGTCTGTCTCTGTTGTTCCCCCCACCCCCCGCTCATGCATGCCCCGTGTCTGTCTCCTGTTCCCTGTTCCCCCCACCCCCGCGTCTCTCTCCTGTTGCCCCCCACTGCCCGCTCCTGCCCCATGTCTGTCTCCTGAACCCCCCACCCCCCGCTCATGCCCCGTGTCTGTCTCCTGTTCCCCCCACCCACTCATGCCCCATGTCTCTCTCCTGTTGCCCCCCCCGCTCATGCCCCGTGTCTGTCTCCTGTTCCCCCCACCCGCTCATGCCCTGTGTCTCTCTCCTGTTGCCCCCACCCCCTGCTCATGCCCCGTGTCTGTCTCCTGTACCCCCCTACCCCCCGCTCATGCCCCGTGTCTCTCCTGTTCCCCCCACCCGCTCATGCCCTGTGTCTCTCTCCTGTTGCCCCCACCCCCTGCTCATGCCCCGTGTCTGTCTCCTGTACCCCCCATCCCCCCGCTCATGCCCCATGTCTGTCTTCTGTTCCCCCCACCCCCGCTCATGCCCCGTGTCTGTCTCCTGTTCCCCCCACCCCCCCACTCATGCCCCATGTCTGTCTCCTGTTGCCCCCCACCCATGCCCCGTGTCTGTCTCCTGTACCCCCCCACCTCCCGCTCATGCCCCGTGTCTCTCCCTGTTGCCCCCCACCCCCCGCTCATGCCCCGTGTCTGTCTCCTGTTGCCCCCCCACCCCCCCGCTCATGCCCCGTGTCTGTCTCCTGTTCTCCCCACCCCCCGCTCATGCCCCGTATCTGTCTCCTGTTCCCCCCACCCCCCGCTCATGCCCGCGTCTGTCTCCTGTTCTCCCCACCCCCGCTCATGCCCCGTGTCTGTCTCCTGTTCTCCCCACCCCCCGCTCATGCCCTGTGTCTGTCTCCTGTTGCCCCCAACCCCCTGCTCATGCCCCGTGTCTGTCTCCTGTACCCCCCTACCTCCCGCTCATGCCCCGTGTCTCTCCTGTTCCCCCCACCCGCTCATGCCCTGTGTCTCTCTCCTGTTGCCCCCACCCCCTGCTCATGCCCCGTGTCTGTCTCCTGTACCCCCCATCCCCCCGCTCATGCCCCATGTCTGTCTTCTGTTCCCCCCACCCCCGCTCATGCCCCGTGTCTGTCTCCTGTTCCCCCCACCCCCCCACTCATGCCCCATGTCTGTCTCCTGTTGCCCCCCACCCATGCCCCGTGTCTGTCTCCTGTACCCCCCCACCTCCCGCTCATGCCCCGTGTCTCTCCCTGTTGCCCCCCACCCCCCGCTCATGCCCCGTGTCTGTCTCCTGTTGCCCCCCCACCCCCCCGCTCATGCCCCGTGTCTGTCTCCTGTTCTCCCCACCCCCCGCTCATGCCCCGTATCTGTCTCCTGTTCCCCCCACCCCCCGCTCATGCCCGCGTCTGTCTCCTGTTCTCCCCACCCCCGCTCATGCCCCGTGTCTGTCTCCTGTTCTCCCCACCCCCCGCTCATGCCCTGTGTCTGTCTCCTGTTGCCCCCAACCCCCCGCTCATGCCCCGTGTCTTCCTCTTGTCCCCCCTCCTATGATGCCCCTTGTTGACCTCTTGTTCCCCCCACCCCCCGCTCATGCCACGTGGCTTCCTCCTGCCCCCCCCCCTCGCTGATGCCCTGTGTCTTCCTTCTGTTCCCTCCCACCCCCTGCTCATGCCCCGTGTCTTCCTCTTGTCCTCCCCTCCTATGATGCCCCTTGTTGACCTCTTGTTCCCCCCACCCCCCGCTCATGCCCTGTGGCTTCCTCCTGTCCCCCCCACTCCTCGCTGATGCCCTGTGTCTTCCTTCTGTTCCCTCCCACCCCCTGCTCATGCCCCGTGTCTTCCTCTTGTCCTCCCCTCCTATGATGCCCCTTGTTGACCTCTTGTTCCACCCACCCCCCGCTCATGCCCCGTGTCTCCCTTCTTTCCCCCCACCCCCCGCTCATGCCCGTGTCTTCCACCTGTCCCCCCACTCCTCGCTGATGCCCTGTGTCTTCCTCCTGTTCCCTCCCACCCGTAGCTCATGCCCTGTGTCTTCCTCTTGTCCCCCCTCCTATGATGCCCCTTGTTGACCTCTTGTTCCACCCACCCCCCGCTCATGCCCCGTGTCTCCCTTCTTCCTCCCCACCCCCCGATCTTGCCCCATGTCTTCCTTCCCCCCCACCCCGCGCTCATGCCCCGTGTCTGCACTGTTGGAACAGGGCAGACACGGGGCATGAGCGAGGGTGGGGGCCCCAACTTGCCCTACCCCCGCTCATGCCCCATATCTCTCCTGTTCACCCTCACCCCCTCTCATGCTCCGTGTCTGTCTCCCTCCTTTTCCCCCTGCTCATGGCCCGTGTCTCCCCTGTTCACCTCCAACCCCCGATCATGCCCCGTGTCTCCCTTCTCCCCCCCACCCCCCACTCATGCCCCGTGTCTCCCTTCTTTCCCGCTCATACCCCGTGTCTCCCTTCTTTCCACCCCCTGCTCATGCCCCGTGTCTCTCTCCTGGTCTTCCCGACCCCCCGCCGATGCCCTGTTGTGTTCTCTTTATACACCCTGCCTTCCCTTTCCCTGGTGTCCATCTTGGTAAAAGATTTTCCTTCCTACACTGGGACGCCTGCCTGCGGCGTCCCGGTTTGGGAAGAAAAATCTTTTTTTTACCACCCCGGGTTCCCACTTTGAGAACCTAGGATGCTAGTGGTCTTCCTCCATTGAAAAGGACGTTATGGTTACGTTGCACTAATAAAAAACTATGAAATTCAGTAAAATAAAATGTGTTAAAGTGACTTTATGGTTAAGTTTCACTAATAAAAACCTATGAAATTCAGTAAAAAAACTTTGTTAAAGGGACGTTATGGTTAAGTTGCGCTACTAAAAACCGATGAAATTCAGTAAAAACACTTTGTTAAAGGGACGTTATGGTTAAGTTGCGCTACTAAAAACCTATGAAATTCAGTAAAAAATCTTTGTTAAAGGGACGTTATGGTTAAGTTGCGCTACTAATAACCTATGAAATTCAGTAAAAAAACTTTGTTAAAGGGATGTTATGGTTAAGTTGCGCTACTAAAAACCTATGAAATTCAGTGAAAAAACTTTGTTAAAGGGACGTTATGGTTCAAAGTAAAACCGAAAAACCCCTGAAATTCGGCAGTTATGGTGAGATAAGCAACCATAACTCGCGCCACCGTGCACTGCTAACACTAACACCAGGGACATCAAAGATGACATCACAAATGTCATTGATGACATCACTGATGACATCACATGTGCATTTACTTTTCATGATAACTCTGTACAAGGGATTCTTATAATGCTGACCAAAAACTGTCAAGGATCATTGGGATGAATATCATGAGCTAATTAGTGCATTAAGCAATGCATTGATATAAATAGCATTCTATTATGAAGTTCTATCCAGTATACTAAGCTACTCATGCAGAAACATAGGCAGTGTGTGCAGCATACATGATGAAGGTGCAATATTCATAATCTTGCCATGTTGAATAGTGAAATGATAACTGCTTTCTTATTAGAGTTTTGCGTACTGTGAAACATGTAATAAGTAGATAATAAAACCCACTTAATACATAATTATTACAGACAAAACACAGAGACAACAACACATACAAATATGAGTATATACAGGGACAGTAAAGTAAACAAAAAAGCAGAAGTAGTAGCAGAAAGAGTTCATAACCTAACTGATTGTCTTTATGCAGAGAAACTATTGCTCGGTTTCAAAGCTGCTACTTACCATATGTATGTGTATCACATGATGTGACTGCACCCAAAGGAAAGGAGAGTGAGTATAATGTATACAAATATGAGCATATACAGGGAAGGTAGAGTAATAAAAATAAAAGTATGCGAAAGTGCTGATAACCCTAATGATTATCTTCATGCACAGAAAGGATTGCTCTCTTTCAAGCCTGTATCTTCCGCTATGTATATGTTTCATATGATGTGACTTGACCCTAAGTGTACAAATATAGTACCTTTTCAATTTTTACTTCCTGACTGTTACTGAAGAAAACTATGTGGCTTTGATAAGTCAGTAAAAGATAAAAAGGGAGAGCCAGCCATGTGATGTCATCAGTGATGTCATCAATGACATTTGTGATGTCATCTTTGATGTCCTGGGTGTTAGTGTTAGCAATGCACGGTGGCGCGAGTTATGGTTGCTTATCTTACCATAACTGCCGAATTTCAGGGGGTTTTCGGTTTTACTTTGAACCATAACGTCCCTTTAACAAAGTTTATTTCACTGAATATATATATATATATATATGCAGTGTATGTGGAACGTTTATTTCAAATAATCAGATTATTTTTAAATAAATAAATTAGGGTTTTCTCTGACAAGAAATGTGCTTCTTGATTTTGGCCAAATGAAAGCACCCTCTAATACTAGAAAAGGGTACTACACCCTCTTTTTAACAACGACAGCATGCGTTGCGACTCATAAACAAACACAATTAAGGCGATAGGTCTGGTTTTATAAATATAGAAGTTTTGTTTTTTGTTCCACTAAAGTTGTATTCAAAAGAGTTTTAAAACATATAGCCTCTACATTTACAAAGTCGGTCCTGTTGACTTTGCAAATACGTGCTGACATGTTCATGTCTTTCAACATAACACCATGAATTGGCTGCATTAAATGGGTTTGTATTTGAGGCCTCAAGTGGATGACGAGTACCCCTGTCACCTGTGGCTCTGTTAGCCAGTTCTGGGATTCAAGCCAACAGTACTTCGCCTGAGGTGACGTTTGTTTACTGAAAATCTAGCACATGCTCAAGGTGTCACACAGAAACATAGTGTATTTGTATTTGTATTTATTAAGTTTATATAGCGCTTTAAGCCAACGCGCTTCACATTACAACAATAAGAATACATTACAATAAAATAGAAGCAAAAAATTACAAAACATGAGACAAACCATCAAAAACAGTATGTAGAACAATTTACCTAGGTCAATAAAAGAGAAATAGAGCCGAGCAAGAATAAGAGGGAAGTAGTGAGGGAAGTCAGGGTGGGGGAAGAAGATGAGAATTCAAGGGGAAGGGGAGGAAGCATAGAGAGAATGGAGCACATAGGGAGAGGTAAGAAAGAGGGAAAGAAGGGATGTAAGGGATAAGTAGGGGGAAGTAAAGAGGGATGTCAGGACGAGGGATGGAGAAGAAAAGATTTCAAGGAGGCGTGGTTAGTTAGTTAGTGCCTCTTAACAGCTTCGTCATCAGGGCCAAATGACAGCTATGCTAATACTCTGCAACTGCAATACTACACACGAAGTATTGAAGCGCCTTACGACTTTGGCAGTATTTCTTCTGGAAATACTGCCAAACATTGTCACTGCCACTCCCAATCTGGTGTATCAGCCAGGCTATGAGTTGCAGCAAGGCAGTGCTCATCGCCATTTTTGTCGTCCATAAAGTGAATTTTAGAGCATTTTCTGGGACTGGCCTTTCTGCCCATGGTAAATCTTCTATTCATGGGCAGCAAAGTGGGTCCGGGGGATCCTCCAGCTGGAGGTTCTCCTCCACATTACCTCCTTTCTTACCGTTTTTAGGAACGGTAAAAGTGGCAGTAAACCATTACTGCCAGAAAAGTGTTGGTACCGGATTTAACACCACTTTTATACCGCATCGGCAAATTCATAATGAAGCCCAACAAGACACACATGTTGGATTTTCGCCCACAACACAGTAGGTTTAGTAAAAACCAAGATATCCTTGTCTTTGAAGGTTAAACAGTATCATACATTGCGACAATCAAAACTAAACACAACTCAATGAGAAAGTAGAAAGGGTGCCCAGCCTCGCAGATACTAGTACACTGAGCTGATGAATAGGCCAAGAGCTTGAACAATCGCCCAATTCGTACCTTATGCGTTCCCAACTGCTGGGAATGCCATTGATTGGTAGCGGCATCATTACTCTTATCAATCAGTCCAGAGTCTCCCCAGGATATTAGCGCCGACACATTTTTGATGTTCTAATTAACCCCGGTTGATTTCGCTGCTGAAAGACAAGGAGACAATTTAGCAAAATCGAAACCCTTTGACCAGGCCTTCAAACCTAAAGAAAAGTGAACGAGTTTTTACCAGATTCAAACTCGGGTTCTTTTTTGCATTATTGATTTTTTTGTAATGATGACACAATTATGTAAATGGATGTAATTCAATGTGTTTCATTCTGTAAATTGAGATAATGGCAGGTGCTCGGTGCCAAGGAAATCGGTGCTGACTGAAACAACTATTTCCCTCTTCTGTCCTGCTGTAGTCGATTACAATCTGTAAACTAAATTACCAGTGGTGTTATAGAGTTCAAATAATACGAGATCATGGAAAGGTGATGTGTCCTGCTCTACATTTCTCACGGATCTAGTTAGCGCGCCATGCATTCTCATATATAAAGCCATCAACGATAATGGAGTTGAAAACCCAAAAGTACCACTTTTTCCATTGCGTCATCTTGGAGACTGTTGAACTAGCAACTTTGCTAGACAAGCGCATTATTAGCTCAGTCGAGTGTAAACGTAAAGTCCTGTGTCACACACAATTTGCACCAGGACGGTGCAGTTGTTTGCCACTGTGCAATCTGGCTCCAGTGCAAATTGGGCCTTATTCACAGGGCGTTTTCCAATGGGATGGTGCCATTATAAAATGCTTCTCTGAATTAGGCCCGGGCATTATTTACAAACGAGTTTTTCAATGGAAACATCCCATTGAAACACGCTCTGTAAATCGTGGCCAATTAATTGTTGCTCTGGTGCAAACATTGCACGTTACCCTCGCCATGTTTCTGTGACAGAGGCCTGGCAGTATTAGGTCTCAATCTGAAGCCAACATACCACCCTCCAATAGAGGGAAGTGCCCCTGGCTTCATAGTTTAGATATTGCTCTGTTGCCCACAGAATACAATGGGGTGACTGCATTTTATGGAACAAGGATCGGGGATGGACTGTGCAGAAGCGTACATTTATTTTCCAAAACAAAGGCACGTGGAATCTACCGGTGGAAGTCTTGCGAGGATGGGGAACTGATTTAAAAATGCACCTGTATCTTGGTGCAAACAAAGAAAAGGGCTGCTGCTAGTTGATATCGGTATGGTTATTGATTCAAACCCTTCGTGTATCAGCAAGTAATAGAGCAATGATTCCAGCAGAGAAAGGTAAATAATTGCATCCAAAGGAACATGCAGACCGCTCCAATGTATTCATAAAACGTGAAGCTTGTTCTACTGATATTTCAACATAGAGTAAAAACACATGTATTGTACATTTATGTGCTTAAATGTGCTTAAAGCAAAGTGAAATCTTCAATACTCTGTCGATACCTTATACAGTAGTTATGCTACTATGGTATAGAAAGTACACTACAGTCATGAAAGAGACAAAGCAGAGTAATAATAGATTGTGGTTGATTAAGAAGACCCCGTGCTAATAGTGTGCAAGACCACACCTGGAAAGGAAGAAGGCAAAAAGTAAGAGAGACAGATAAGAGGATTTACAATGACATCCAATTATTGGTAAACCTAAGACAATTCAAAAACGAAAGACGGAATTTATATTGTATTATTCAAACAATACCCTCGTTTAGGAGTCGGTGTCCCAAATCCTGCCAAAAAATTACCGTGGTTGTATCTGACTAAACAATTAAATCAGTGTATACTGCCTGTTCAAGGGCAAAAAGACAGTGGTGATAATCAGTCACGACTGTGCAGAGGCAATAGTCAATCACATTCAATAATTATCATTCCTGTAGTCATATTTGAAAAGAAGGCTAGAGAGCTTCTGTTAGTTTTGGACAATGCACTTGCTTCTTTTACTGTGGTTGAAAGTTGTTCTATCAGTCTTGGAAGTGAACACCAAGGGGGTCTGCCTACGTGACGGGGGGTGGGAGAGAAGGAAGGGACTAATGTCCAGTGATGGGAGTGTTGGTCAATTAGGTGGACCACTGGATGCACCCCAAGTCGAATCGCGTTTCGGTGGCAAGTAGGTTGTTGGAGCCACCTTCGTCAGGGCGTGGCTGGCAGACCCTGTTGGATATGTATACAAATGAGTATAAATTAGGGCTGTATGTGTTTGGCAGCAATCTGGGGCATTAATCACAATTGAGAACTGTACAAAATATGCCTGGCAGAAACCAGAAACTGCCAGGGTAACCGCTTACCATAGGACTCTGAAACTCCATTTCTTCAATGCTGGACCTCAGAGGAGCTCCGCCGTTGCCGCAGGATGCAGGTAAGTATGGTGGGCCAAGAGATTGGTTGGCGGTTCCTATGTAGGTACTAAGTTGCTAGCATATACTGGAGCCGTACTAGAAGGGGGATAGAAGGAGCAAAACCTGAATAACTCAGCTGGTGGGCCCTGAGTGTCCCATATGAGCTGATAAGGTAAATCAGGGCAATCAGATCTTACCTAAATTTGTTCGGCGTCGTGTTGGAGTATAATTTATTCAAGTTCCAGACAGAATCATGCAGTCCGCAGGGTTGTGTAGGGAAGGCTGTGCGAGCTAATGAAAAAGAAGGGAAAGGCTGTGTCACTGAATGTTAAACACAGGTTAATATTTGCTAGCCTTACTGGGACGCAAAGCAAAGGAGGAGCATAATGAGGGACATGCCGCACATACCTTGTTGTTGGCGTGCATGTAACTGTAGCCAATCTCCTGTGCTGGCGTCCACAGAGATTTCTCTTGCGCCATGAAGCAAAATGATGTTGCGTCAGATTCAAACAGGCGGCGTGCCGGATTTCACTCCCGGAGGGGCAGAAAAACCCATACGATTGCTATGGATTATTAACAAGATGAAATGCTGCAAAGCTGAGGCGCGGCTGTTGGAAAAGAAGCATGGCACGAGCGTTGACATGGAGAACCGTAGTGGAACCCGACATTGCCAGGCCATGAAAAATGCTTGGCTCCCCTGAGGTTGGGTGTGACCCAGATGGACCAATAGAAAACTACCAAGGCAGTCTGGTGGAGGGTGGGCTGCTAGGAACCAATTGAAAGTGTGCACACCAGCCAGAGACTGTACCAGATAGGTAGTGGCTACATGTTGCAAATCCTGAGGCAGCAAAAGGTGTCTGCATGGACACTCCTGGGGTTGCATGTAAACTAATGGCTGCAGGAGCAGCGCTTGGGTCATGCGTGGGCTATCTGTCGGTGGGAGGGCAGGTAGCTCGAGTAAGTGCGAACTGGTCTCTCTGAGCCATAGCTAGTGGGCTAAGCGGACCCCTCTATATTTAGCCCCTGGCATGAGGGTGAAAGATGAAAGTAAACCGCTGCACGGAACAATTCCCAAATCTGCTAAATGGTGTTGCATGAACCATCCTAAAGTCACATTCAAACTAGTGGCTTGCAAAGGCAGCGCTAGAGTCATGCAGGGGCTATCGATAGGTGGGAGGACGGATGGTTGAAGCTAGTGTGAACTGGTCTCTCCAGGCCATAGCTAGGGGATTGAGCGTTCCCCCCTAAATATATATATACATATATATATATATATAGCCCCTGGCAGGAGGGTGAAAAACGGAAATAAACATTAGGGCCACGTAAAAGCACAAGCTTAGGAGAGAGTTGTGGCACAGTGCAGGTGTAGAGGGAGGTGGGCCACATCTCGTGCATCTTGATACACAAGGATTGTCAAATTATGTTGGAGGGGGTAGGAACTGTTCATTCAGGCCATGAATGACTGTATTAAATCTTTAGATCCATCTACATTCCAGGTCTAGCAGGCGTCTCTTAACATTAGGACCAGCCTTCACTCTTTCCAGAACCCACAAAACCAAGTCATCTGGTGTGCGGCGGGCTTCCAGATAGTGTTCCACTAGATGTGCGGACAGGTTCTTGCATCGGATTCTAGACAGATGTTCCGATATCCATGTGTTGATACTATGCATTGTTTGTCCCACATATCGTAAACACAAAAAATGGCCGGCATGGAACAGAGAGAAGAGACTATGCGTAGCCCTTCTCCCTTTCCATGGTGGCCTGAGTAAAAAAAACAAGCAGCGCGAAGGTCGTGCGAAAACATGAGTAGCCTTACTGCTAGGTAAGGCACGCTGGCGAACCAATTGGTTCGTTTGTGAGCGTAAAATAGACCCACGCTGGATGCTAACTAAGCAATAGGCCCCAAGCAGGGGGGCATTACCACTTCAGGTAATGGCCAGGGGCCCATAGTTATAGGTCAGAGCAAAGCAAGGGCAGTAACGAAGTCCCAAGGGCATTCCCTGAAGTCATAATGCCCCTCCCTGCAAAGGGCCTATTGCTATTAGTACCCCGGCCCATAAGACTGGGGTACTAAAAGCATTTTTTTAACTGTTCCGAAACGCTCCGAAAATGTAAACAAACGGCCGCTGTGGAAGGAAAAACGAAGTCCATTTGCCCTTTCCATAGTGGCCATTGAAAAAAAATAGAAAAACGTAAACAAAAAAATGGCCGCCGTGGAAAAAGGCAACGGAACTACACATAGTCCCTTCTCTCTTTCCATGGCGGCAACTAAACAAAGTAAATAAAAACAATGGCCGCAGTGGAAAGGGAGAAGGGACTACGTGTAGCCCCTTCTATCTTTCCACAATGGCCTGTCGCAGATCGGGAGCGGATGCGCTGTGGACACAAGTGTTCCCAGAGTGTCCATTCCCGAAATGAACACAAAAGAAGGTTGTGGGAGGGCGGTGGGAGGGCGGTCAGGGAATTCTGCGGGTGGGGGCTGTTGGGAGGGAAGACTTACCTCATTCCCCAGCGAGGGCAGATGATGGACGCCAGCCCTGAGGAGGTGCAGGGTGCGGGATTACCGTCTCGTAACGCCCGCGTTCTGAGCCTCCCCACTGGCTGGGAGACCACCACACCCCCATCGCCGGGTACTCTAGTATATATGCCTCTGGCATAGAATTCTAGTGATTGCTGTTAAATCATTCAGAATCTTCAAGGGCTAAGAATGACGTCTGTATTCCCTTGTTCCCTTCCCGCCTTGAAGCTCTTTGAAGCACTGCACTGGTGTATAAGCGCTTTACAAATAGACAATTACAATACAGGAGGAGCACTCATCATTCTTGTGCCTACCTTTTGGAAATGTTGCCAGTTCAGAGTCCTCTTTATTGGGTGGGGGAGACATAGTTGTCCCAGAAGAGATTGAAGGACTGATCTCCAACCACCTCTAGAAGACAGAGTGATGACCTGCTGAAAGAACTAAAAGCCTGACTGCTGCCAAGAAATGTGTACAAAGGACGCCCACTGCAACAGCAACTTCAGGAGCACGTTGAACCCTGTCGCTGGCTTGAAAAGACAGTAGCGGGCCCCACATCTCTTTTAGGAGCCACAGCCTTTTCTAAGTGCCAGGACAATGTCACTGGAACACACTCTTACTCAGCATATGAACTTTTTATTCAAGGAGCATTTGACCGTATTTTGAGATGGCAAGCTGCATTTGGTCCCCTGATTGCACCACTTGAGACTTGAAGTACATGGCTGCCTTCTGAGCCAGAGTTTCCTCCATATCAAGCCACCTGGCTGCAATCTTCCACTTATGCTGCCAGGAGAAGCACCAATAAACCTGCTTGGCATGGTCCATCCTGCTGAAGTGACTAAGGTAGGGAGCACATTGTCAATAATCAGTGATCGAAATGTATGAAAAGAAGTAGTGGAACTATGTTCCCTACTGGCCTGCACCGCTCCCCACAGACCCCACTGCCGCGCCCCCTCCCATGCACAATAAAAAAAAAAATACACATGTGCCTGCTCTTTAATGAAACGTCCTGTGCAGTGCACTGAAAGTGCAAGTTTCAACTTCTTCCTAGACTTTTATTTTAAAACGAAACCGTTTCAGAACGGTTTCTTTTTAAAATAAAAGTATAGGAGCTGTAAAAGGTAAAGAAGTAGAGGAGCACCGCTCCCGAATGCTCCCGCCCACTTCGACCACTGTCAATAATGTCAATCCCCTCTCCCGAACCACAGAAGCCGAATAGATCGCCCCTCCCACCGTGGATGGCATGGGCGCCTGATGTATACAAGACAGGAAGCCACGTGGCAGCCAATGGGGGAAAGAGGGAGCTAGGGAAAGGGGATGGAATGACAAAGGAAAGGAAGGGAAAAACCATATACATACATGGAGGAAAAAACCTAAAACACAGCTTATGCCTAACCCAGCAATTCCTGACTTAATACATCTGAAAATTCTACCATATACCCCCAGATCTTGGCATAACACTTTAACTCGTAGAGCATGACCTAACTCCCATGAACTTACAAACACAGTACATAACACATGGAACTTAGTATTAGTTACTGAAATGAAAGCACAAGCTCTCTTGTTGAGCCTGAGCGGGATTGAGCGGTCGCCCGTAGCCCTGTGTGGCCTGCTGTGAGGCTGCCTTCCAGGCCCCGTTGGGCCTGCAGTAAGTTTAATTCAGGCATTTTTTGTTTGTTGTTGGCACTCCGAGCGCGTTGTGCTGCCCCCGGCCCCCTCCCTCCACCGCACTTCCTGGTCCTCCTCTCCCCGCTCCCTTCCCACCTACCTGACCGCCCACCCCCCCTCTGATTGGCTGTCCTCGTAATCCCTCCAGGACTACGCGACAACCGCTCTCCACGCTCGCTTCTTGTTGAGCCTGAGCGGGATTGAGCGGTCGCCCGTAGCCCTGTGTGGCCTACTGTGAGGCTGCCTTCCAGGCCCCGTTGGGCCTGCAGTAAGTTTAATTCAGGCATTTTTTGTTTGTTGTTGGCGCTCCGAGCGCGTTGTGCTGCCCCCTGCCCCCTCCCTCCACTGCACTTCCTGGTCCTACTCTCCCTGCTCCCTTCCCGCCTCCTTGCCCGCCCACCCCGCCCTCTGATTGGCTGTCCTCGTAGTCCCTCCAGGACTACGCGACGACCGCTCTCCACGCTCGCTTCTTGTTGAGCCTGAGCGGGATTGAGCGGTCGCCCGTAGCCCTGTGTGGCCTGCTGTGAGGCTGCCTTCCAGGCCCTGTTGGGCCTGCAGTTAGTTTAATTCAGGCATTTTTTGTTTGTTGTTGGCGCTCCGAGCGTGTTGTGCTGCCCCCTACCCCCTCCCTCCACCGCACTTCCTGGTCCTCCTCTCCCCGCTCTCTTCCCGCCTCCCTGCCTGCCCACACCCCCTGCCCCTTCCTCTCCTCCTGCCTTAAATTCCCACCCCCCTGGGCAGCCCCCCTGCCCGGCAGCCCCTCTCGGCTAAGGGCCCCCTTGGGCAAAGGGCGGCTCCAAGGCTGCAGCTCCCTGTGTCTACAGGTGTCCGCAGGGGACGCCAGGCGTCGGTCCGCCATTCTTTCTGGTTAGCTCCACCTGCTGCCCAGCCCAACATCCTACACCTTCCTTTCCTTTTCACTCACATGGTTTCTACACTTCAGTGTGTACCGCTAATTGTGGTAAACTAGGGCTTTTTCTCCCCTCGCAGGACTCTCAAACTTAGGTGGCCTCTCCACTGGGTACCTAATTCGTATTTACTGTGCTACTGTTGCTCTGTAATTGTGGTAAACTAGGGCTTTTTCTCCCCTCGCAGAACTCTCAAACTTAGGTGGCCTCTCCACTGGGTACCTAATTCGTATTTACTGTGCTACTGTTGCTCTGTGATTGTGGTAAACTAGGGCTTGCCGCTTTCACTCCTGTCCGCTTGCTCTCATCTGTCTTCCCCCCCACTCCCTCCTTATTCCATGGTGCTCTCTATCTCTCCTATCTTCTCTGACTGCTTCTCCATTGACTATCCTGCTCTCCTCACTAAATCTGGTAGGAAAAAGTTTAAAAAGGATATCCTGGTCTCCAACCCAGGCCTCCCTATCGCTGACACCTATACCAGTGCCTCCTTCAAGGAAACTCTTACTGACATCCTCTTTTTCGTCCCTTCCCCTGACCAATGGACCCTTCATATGGTCTCTGTGCTCTCTCCCTTCTCCTCTTCTCCCATTAATGGTGGCACCCGTTGGGATGTCCTCTTGGCCCCCTTCCGCTCCTCTAAGGCCATCATTAATGTCTACGCTAATGGTACCGTCTTGGTCCAAGGCCCTCAGGCCAACCTCCACCTCTTTGATAGACGCTTCCCGCGCCTCATCAACTTCCTTTCCTCTCCTGCTGTCCCCTCTTCTCTGTCCTCGGCTACCTTGCCTCCACCCTCTCACCCTGCCCTCTCTCTTGCTCCTTCCTCTTCACCTCCACAGGGCGTACCTCTGATCTGTACCCCTCCCCGGAAGTCCTTTAAGGATGGCAATCTTCTCCTCATTGCCACTCTCAACTCTCGCTCTGCCGTCAAACATTCCTCTGATATATGTCGCCTTCTTGAGGAACTGGACCTTGATATCCTCGGTCTCACTGACACATGGTTCACGGCCAGCTCTGTCACCAGCTTTGATACAATCCTACCTGATGGTTACAAGATCCTCTCCTTGCCCAGGCCCAACCGTGCTGGGGGGGGTGGCCCTTATCTTCCCTGAGTGGATTCCTGCCACTGTCACCCCTACGCAGACCTACTCCTCCTTTGAATGCCTTGTCTGCCGACTCTCTCTCTCTCCTAGCCATTCCCTTACCGTGGCTACTATCTATCGGCCACCTGGTCAAATGTCCTCCTTCCTCTCTGAGTGGGCTGACCTCTCCTCCTCACCCCTGTCCTCAACCACTCAACTCCTCTTTCTTGGAGACTTCAATATCCACCTTGATGCCTCCTGTCCTCCCTCTGGACTCTTTCGTGACCTCTGCGACTCTCTCTCACTCTCTATTCTCCCGTCTGGGCCGACCCATTCTGCAGGGCACACTCTTGATGCTCTGATCTCTTCTGACCTTCCCCTCTCTGTCCCTCTCTCCACTCCTCTCTCCTGGAGTGATCACTTTCTCCTATCCTCCCACCTCACCTTCCCTACCCCACAGACAAAGCCACCCTCATCACTGCCACCCACCTTTGCGGTCATCCGGCCCATGAAGCGCGTGTCAGTTGAGGCTTTCGCTTCCACCTTCTCGCCCCCCCTCCCCCTTCAGCTGACTCCCACCCTGACACAGCCCTCTCCACTCTCCACTCTGCTATATCTGATAACCTTGATATCCTTGCCCCTGTCATGAGAATCCGCCTGAAGCCCAAAGCCAAATGTAACTCCTGGTACGACTTGGATCTCATCACCCTTAAACGCAAGAGCAGGGTGGCAGAGAGGAAATGGCGCGCTTCATGTTCATCCTCTGACAAACTGGCCTGCCGCCTGCTCCAAAGGCAATACAGGCTCTCCGTTCTCACTAAGAAGAGAGCCCTTATCCAAGCCCGCATCTCTGCGGCATCTAACAATTCGGCCGAACTCTTTAACATCTGCAAGGAGCTGGCCAACCCTGCTGCAGTCTCCACCTCTCCTGTCCCCTCCCAGGCCCTCTGCACGGCACTGGCCTCTCACTTCATTTAAAAAACTCAGGACATCCTGTCCTCACTCTCCTCCTATCGCCTCCCCTCCTCTATTCCCTGCTCTCCCTCTGGCCCTTCTGGAGCCACCCCTCCTCCCTCCTTCTCTGCCTTTCCCCTTTTTTCTGCTGACGAGGTTTCGAGACAAGTCCGATCTATGAAAGTCTCGTCAAAACAGGTCCACCCCTGTTCCTCCAAAACTATCAAGGACCACATCGACTCCCTGGCGCCTGCCTTGGCTGACTTCTGCAATCACTCCTTCGCCTCTGGAGTCTTCCCATCCTCCCTCAAGCACTCCCTTGTGCACCCCCTTCTTAAGAAACCCTCTTCCGACTCCTCCTGCCCAGCTAACTATCGCCCAATCTCTATCACTCCCTTCCTGGGCAAGCTCCTGGAGAAACTGGCCATCTCCCAGCTTAATCTCCATGCTGAATCTGTTGGTAGTCTTCATGACCATCAGTCTGGCTTCAGAGCTGCCAGAAGCACGGCAACTGCTCTCCTGAACATCAGTGAGGACCTGCTCTCAAACCTTGACTCTAACACCCCTTGTGTTCTCATTTTGCTTGACCTCTCTTCTGCCTTTGACACTGTCAACCACACCATCCTGCTCAACCGTCTCCGTGATAACCTGGGTATCACTGGTCAGGCTCTGGAGTGGCTGACCTCCTTCCTCTCCAATCGACCCTCCCAGGTCCAACTGGGTTCCTTCCTCTCTGACATCTTGTTCTCTACCTGTGGTGTCCCCCAGGGATCTAACCTCTCCCCCTGGCTGTTCAACCAGTACCCCGCACTTCTTGCTCACCGCATCGCCGCTCTCTGTCCCAACTTCCAGTGCTATGCGGATGATACCCAGCTCATTTTCAGGCTACCCTCGGCCTCCTCTTCCCCTTCCCTCATCTCCGACTGTCTTTCTGCTATCCAGGAATGGTGTCCCGCCAACGACCTCTGCCTTAATGCCAGTAAGACTGAGATTCTACTTACCGGCACACCCACTCCCTCCTTCCCTGCAGCTCTCTGGCCGGCCTCGCTTGGCCCTCTTCCTACTCCTACCTGCAAGGCAAAAAACCTCGGGGGCATCTTCAACTCCACACTCTCTTTCTCTCCACACATATTTGACGTCTCTAAGAAGTCACACTACCAGCTACACCACCTCAGAGGTATCCTTCCTTTCCTCTCCTTCCCCCAGAAGCTCACTGTCTCCAGAGACCTGGTTCTCTCGAAGCTGGACTACTTTAACAGCCTCTATCTAAATCTTCCTGCCTCTACTCTCCGCCCTTTGCAACTCATCCAGAACAGGACTGCGAGACTTGTCCTTAGCCTCAAGCCCAGGGACCGTATCTCTCCAGGACTGAAATCGCTACACTGGCTCCCAGTGGCCACGCGGATTAAGTTCAAAACCCTCTGCATTGTCCACAAGGCCTTCTGGGGCCTTGGGCCAAAATACCTTCAACTCTCTCTTCCTAAATATCTTCCTTCTCGAGCTCTTCGCTCATCCACCTCCAACTACCGCAGGGTCAGCCACTTCTCCAAGCAACGAGCTGGGGGTAGATCTCTCTCCGCAGCAGGGGCCTCCCTCTGGAACAGCCTTCCTGCCACCCTGAAACTTGAGGAGAACCATCACCGGTTCCAGAAGGACCTCAAAACCTTCCTCTTTGCATCCACTTTCTCTCCCTCTCTCCCCTGCTAAAATCACTGAACCTGCACTGAATCTGCAACTGGCCACTCACCGATCTCGGTCCTTGGCCCTGCCACTCTTCCCTGCACTGCCTACCTGCACTACGGGACTGTCTCTGTATCCTACATCCCCTTCTCCCGGCACTTACCTTGCACTTGCCACCAGCTGGCCCTATTATTTATCTTGTATTCTACTAACCATGTACTGCACTCTACTTGCACTTGCCACCAGCTGGCCTTATTACTTATCTTGTATTCTACTAACCATGTACTGCACTTCCCCTCTCCCCTTCCCCTTGCACTTTTCCCAGTCCCCCTACCCTTGCACTTGCGCGATCTCAATGACACCTGGCCTAGTAGGATCGTTGTCTGTTCTCCCCTTGCTCCCCCCCCCCTGCCTCGTCACACCTTGAAACACTTGTGTATAGGCGCGTTACAAATGCCATTTCATATCATATCATATCATAACCTCAATAAGCAGTTTGGTTACCCTTAACATAAAACATTGAATAAACATATGGCACACACATATAATTGGCAGGAGATGATGAGAACTGAGACACATGGCCCTAATAGGGCAATCCAAAGCACAGAACATGAAACATAACAATACACAGCATGGAAACATTCACATGAGGTGAGCATGTGTGCACTCCGCCCTTCAAAAGCTATTTTTCGCAGCATAGCCCCTCACAAACTAAACTCAGTCATTTGCTGGTCTGACCCATGGGTGCCTGTTTTGGAAAAGTCTGCAGGCAAACACCCGACCGGTTCTGAAACAATATCCTAATCCAAAAGGAAACCTAGAATGCACTTAACTGCTTGTCCGAACGCCTCCTGAAGACGTCCGGACCCAAACGATGTGCAGCCGTAAATGAAATGCAATGGTCGCCTTAATCACAGCTGCGACCCGAGCATTAGTAGAATCATTTCACACATCAACCAAAATCAATGAACACTTAACTGGCTGTCCGGGCGCCTCCTACGGCTGACCCGGACCCAAAAGACATGAGCGGAAAAAGTTTCACCAGTTTCCTCACCGCCGCCACCTGACGTTTACTTTCAACATCTCCTCCAGCATTCCGTTTTGCCTGTCAGAACTCGCCTTCAGTCTGCTGCCAGCATCGCCGCCACCGCCCGTGCTTCCAACATTAAAGGCATGGTCTAGTAAAAAATGTTATTTAAAAAATAGATAGGCAACATAAAAAAAAAATACTAGCATTCTCTTTTTTAAAACTTCCTATGTAAAATTTTGAGCTATTCAAGCTCAAAATTCGCAAAAGCAAGCACATGGGCGCATCCATTCTGTGAAATGGATGCCCTCCTGTGCTGGCTTTTGCTTTTGCGGCACTAATGAAGGAAAAGCCAGCCAGCTGTAGTAAACAAAAGCTACCGCTGGGTGGCTCTCCCTTCATTAGTGCTGTACGCGGAGGACGGGGACCGGAGACCAGAGCAGGAAAGCTGCAGCTGAATCTCAGTAAGTGCTATTTATTTTTAAAAAAAATAAGCACTAGCTGCGTTTTTTTTTCTAAGTTTTCCAGGCTGGAGGAGCCCGGAAAACTTAGAAATAAAAACGCAGCTTTAAAAACGTATTTATGTTTGCGGTCGCTTTTGAAGCGACCGCAAACATAAATACAACGTTATTGTGTTGGAAAACGCTGCGGTTTTTCTTTCCAAGTTTCTCAGGCTCCTCCGGCTCGGAGGAGCCTGAGAAACTCGTAAAGAAAAACCGCAGCGTTTTCCAACACAACCGCGTTGTGTTACTGCCTGAATCTGCTTTCCCATTTGGGGCTCTCGGGCTCCCCGTGGGGAGCCCGAGAGCCCCAAATGGGAAAGCAGATTCAGGCAGAAACAATGCAGCATTGCGGAAAACAACCGTGTTGTTTCTGCCTGAATCTGCTTTCCCATTTGGGGCTCTCGGGCTCCCGGGGAGCCCGAAAGCCCCAAATGGGAAAGCAGATTCAGGCAGAAACAACGCAGCATTTAGCATTTCCCATTTGGGGCTCTCTGAGAGCCCCAAATGGGAAATCAGCTGTAGGCAGAAACCGCGTTGTGTTTCTGCCTGCTGTGGCTTTCACTTTGGGTCTCCGGTGCTCCCCTACACCCTCTTTTGAACAACGACAGCATGCGTTCTGACTCATAAACAAACACAATTAAGGCGATAGGTCTGGTTTTATAAATATAGAAGTTTTGTTTTTTGTTCCACTAAAGTTGTATTCAAAAGAGTTTTAAAACATCATAGCCTCTACATTTACAAGGTCGGTCCTGTTGACTTTGCAAATACGTGCTTGCATGTTCATGTCTTTCAACATAACACCATGAATTGGCTGCATTAAAATGGGTTTGTATTTAAGGCCTCAAGTGGATGACGAGTACCCCTGTCACCTGTGGCTCTGTTAGCCAGTTCTGGGATTCAAGCCAACAGTACTTCGCCTGAGGTGACGTTTGTTTGTTGAAAATCTAGCACATGCTCAAGGTGTCACGCAGAAACATAGTGTATTTGTATTTGTATTTGTATTTATTAAGTTTATATAGCGCTTTAAACCAACGCGCTTCACATTACAACAATAAGAATACATTACAATGAAATAGAAGCAAAAAATTACAAAACATGAGACAAACCATCAAAAACAGTATGTAGAACAATTTACTTAGGTCAATAAAAGAGAAATAGAGCCGAGCAAGAATAAGAGGGAAGTAGTGAGGGAAGTCAGGGTGGGGGAAGAAGATGAGCATTCAAGGGGAAGGGGAGGAAGCATAGAGAGAATGGAGCACATAGGGAGAGGTAAGAAAGAGGGAAAGAAGGGATGTAAGGGATAAGTAGGGGGAAGTAAAGAGGGATGTCAGGACGAGGGATGGAGAAGAAAAGATTTCAAGGAAGCGCGGTTAGTTAGTTAGTGCCTCTTAACAGCTTCGTCATCGGGGCCAAATGACAACTATGCTAATATTCTCTGCAACTGCAATACTACACAAGAAGTATTGAAGCGCCTTACGACTTTGGCAGTATTTCTTCTGGAAATACTGCCAAACTTTGTCACTGCCACTCCCAATCTGGTGTATCCGCCAGGCTATGAGTTGCAGCAAGGCAGTGCTCATCGCCATTTTTGGAGTCCATAAGACTCCATGTGGATTTTAGAGCATTTTCTGGGACTGGCCCTTCTGCCCATGGTAAATCTTCTATTCATGGGCAGCAAAGTGGGTCCGGGGGATCCTCCAGCTGGAGGTTCTCCTCCACATTACCTCCTTTCTTACCGTTTTTAGGAACGGTAAAATCAGGGGCGTTGCTAGGGGGGGATAAGGGGGCTAAAGCCCCTGATCTATTGGTTGTAGCCCCGGATAGAATCTCAGGAGCTACAACCAAAAGACTAGCTAGCCCCCAGTCCCAACAGTTCCGACATCAGCTTAGCCCCGGGTCTTTTCCAGACCTGGCAACTCCCCTGAGTGGCAGTAAACCATTACTGCCAGAAAAGTGTTGGTACCGGATTTAACGCCACTTTTATACCGCATCGGCAAATTCATAATGAAGCCCAACAAGACACACATGTTCGATTTTCGCCCACAAACAACACACTAGGTTTAGTAAAAACCAAGACATCATTGTCTTTGAAGGTTAAACAGTATCATACATTGCGACAATCAAAACTAAACACAACTCAATGAGAAAGTAGAAAGGGTGCCCAGCCTCGTAGATACTAGTACACTGAGCTGATGAATAGGCCAAGAGCTTGAACAATCGCCCAATTCGTACCTTATGCGTTCCCAACTGCTGGGAATGCCATTGATTGCTAGCGGCATCATTACTCTTATCAATCCGTCCAGAGTCTCCCCAGGATATTAGCGCCGACACATTTTTGATGTTCTAATTAACCCCGGTTGATTTCGCTGCTGAAAGACAAGGAGACAATTTAGAAAAATCGAAACCCTTTGACCAGGCCTTCAAACCTAAAGAAAAGTGAACAAGTTTTTTACCAGATTCAAACTCGGGTTCTTTTTTGCATTATTGATTTTTTTGTAATGATGACACAATTATGTAAATGGATGTAATTCAATGTGTTTCATTCTGTAAATTGAGATAATGGCAGGTGCTCGGTGCCAAGGAAATCGGTGCTGACTGAAACAACTATTTCCCTCTTCTGTCCTGCTGTAGTCGATTACAATCTGTAAACTAAATTACCAGTGGTGTTATAGAGTTCAAATAATACGAGATCATGGAAAGGCGATGTGTCCTGCTCTACATTTCTCATGGATCTAGTTAGCGCGCCATGCATTCTCATATATAAAGCCATCAACGATAATGGAGTTGAAAACCCAAAAGTACCACTTTTTCCATTGCGTCATCTTGGAGACTGTTGACCTAGCAACTTTGCTAGACAAGCGCATTATTAGCTCAGTCGAGTGTAAACGTAAAGTCCTGTGTCACACACAATTTGCACCAGGAGGGTGCAGTTGTTTGCCACTGTGCAATCTGGCTCCAGTGCAAATTGGGCCTTATTCACAGGGCGTTTTCCAATGGGATGGTGCCATTATAAAATGCTTCTCTGAATTAGGCCCGGGCATTATTTACAAACGAGTTTTTCAATGGAAACATCCCATTGAAACACGCTCTGTAAATCGTGGTCAATTAATTGTTGCTCTGGTGCAAACATTGCACGTTACCCTCGCCATGTTTCTGTGACAGAGGCCTGGCAGTATTAGGTCTCAATCTGAAGCCAACATACCACCCTCCAATAGAGGGAAGTGCCCCTGGCTTCATAGTTTCGATATCGCTCTGTTGCCCACAGAATACAATGGGATGACTGCATTTTATGGAACAAGGATCGGGGATGGACTGTGTAGAAGGGTACATTTATTTTCCATAACAAAGGCACGTGGAATCTACCGGTGGAAGTCTTGCGAGGATGGGGAACTGATTTAAAAATGCACCTGTATCTTGGTGCAAACAAAGAAAAGGGCTGCTGCTAGTTGATATCGGTATGGTTATTGATTCAAACCCTTCGTGTATCAGCAAGTAATAGAGCAATGATTCCAGCAGAGAAAGGTAAATAATTGCATCCAAAGGAACATGCAGACCGCTCCAATGTATTCATAAAACGTGAAGCTTGTTCTACTGATATTTCAACATAGAGTAAAAACACATGTATTGTACATTGTTGTGCTTAAAGCAAAGTGAAATCTTCAATACTGTGTCGATACCTTATACAGTAGTTATGCTACTATGGTATTGAAAGTACACTACAGTCATGAAAGAGACAAAGCAGAGTAATAATAGATTGTGGTTGATTAAGAAGACCCCGTGCTAATAGTGTGCAAGACCACACCTGTTAGGGAAGAATGCAAAAAGTAAGAGAGACAGATAAGAGGATTTACAATGACATCCAATTATTGGTAAACCTAAGACAATTCAAAAGACGGAATTTATATTGTATTATTCAAACAATACCCTCGTTTAGGAGTCAGTGTCCTAAATCCTGCCAAAAAAATACAGTGATTGTATCTGACTAAACAATTAAATCAGTGGATACTGCCTGTTCAAGCGCAAAAAGACAGTGGTGATAATCAGTCACAACTGTGCAGAGGCAATAGTCAATCACATTAAATAATGATCATTCCTGTAGTCATATTTGAAAAGAAGGCTGGAGAGCTTCTGTTAGTTTTGGACAATGCACTTGCTTCTTTTACTGTGGTTGAAGGTTGTTCTATCAGTCTTGGTAGTGAACACCAAGGGGGTCTGCCTACACGACAGGGGGTGGGAGAGAGGAAGGGACTAATGTCCAGTGATGGGAGTGTTGGTCAATTAGGTGGACCACTGGATGCACCCCAAGTCGAATCGCGTTTCGGTGGCAAGTAGGTTGTTGGAGCCACCTTCGTCAGGGCATGGCTGGCAGACCCTGTTGGATATGTTTACAAATGAGTATAAATATGGGCTGTATGCGTTTGGCAGCAATCTGGGGCATTAATCACAATTGAGAACTGTACAAAATATGCCTGGCAGAAACCAGAAACTGCCAGGGTAACCGCTTACCATAGGACTCTGAAACTCCATTTCTTCAATGCTGGACCTCAGAGGAGCTCCGCCGTTGCCGCAGGATGCAGGTAAGTATGGTGGGCCAAGAGATTGGTTGGCGGCTCCTATGTAGGTACTAAGTTGCTAGCATATACTGGAGCCGTACTAGAAGGGGGATAAAAGGAGCAAAACCTGAATAACTCAGCTGGCGGGCCCTGAGTGTCCCATATGAGCTGATAAGGTAAATCAGGGCAATCAGATCTTACCTAAATTTGTTCGGCGTCGTGTTGGAGTATAATTTATTTAAGTTCCAGACAGAATCATGCAGTCCGCAGGGTTGTGTAGTGAAGGCTGTGCGAGCTAATGAAAAAGAAGGGAAAGGCTGTGTCACTGAATGTTAAACGCAGGTTAATATTTGCTAGCCTTACTGGGACGCAAAGCAAAAGGAGGAGCATAATGAGGGACATGCCGCACATACCTTGTTGTTGGCGTGCATGTAACTGTAGCCAATCTCCTGTGCTGGTGTCCACAGAGATTTCTCTTGCGCCATAAAGCAAAATGCCGTTGTGTCAGATTCAAACAGGCGGCGTTCCAGATTTCACTCCCTGAGCGGCAGAAAAACCCATACGATTGCTGTGGAGTATGAACAAGTTGAAATGCTGCAAAGCTGAGGCGCGGCTATTGGAAAAGAGGCATGGCACGAGGGTTGACATGGAGAACCGTAGTGGAACCCGCATTGCCGGGCAATGAAAAATGCTTGGCTCCCCTGAGGTTGGGTGTGACCCAGATGGACCAATAGACAACTACCAAGGCAGTCTGGTGGAGTGTGTGCTGCTAGGAACCAATTGAAAGTGTGCACACCAGCCAGATACTGTACCAGATAGTTAGTGGCTACATATTGCAAATCCTGAGGCAGCAAAAGGTGTCTGCATGGACACTCCTGGGGTTGCATATAAACTAATGGCTGCAGGAGCAGCGCTTGGGTCATGCGTGGGCTATCTGTCTGTGGGAGGGTAGGTAGCTCGAGTAAGTGCAAACTGGTCTCTCTGAGCTGTAGCTAATGGGCTAAGCGGACCCCTCTATATTTACCCCCTGGCATGAGGGTGAAAGATTAAAGTAAACCGCTTCACGGAACAATTCCTAAAACTACTAAATGGTGTTGCATGAACCATCCTAAAGTCACATTCAAACTAGTGGCTTGCAAAGGCAGCTCTAGAGTCATTCAGGGGCAATCGATAGGTGGGAGAACGGATGGTTGAAGCTAGTGTGAACTGGTCTCTCCGGGCCATAGCTAGGGGATTGAGCGTTCCCCCATATATATATATATATATATATATCATATATAAAATCATTTTGTGGCTACGCTACATAGACGACCTATTCATTGTATGGAATGGTACAGCTCAAACTTGGAAAGCGTTTGTTGAATTCCTCAATGTTAATGAAATTAATCTACAGTTCACTGAACAACATAGTGAACAATCTATCATCTTTTTGGATGTGAAGGTAAAAATTAAGGATCATAAAATTGGGTGTGAATTGCATCGGAAGACAACTGGAGCTAATATTCCATTGCATGCAAACAGTGCACACCCTTAATGTTTTTTATGGAGCATCCCATATGGAGAGTTCATTCGAATTAGAAGAAACTGCAGTGATGTGAAAGACTATGATACAGCAAGTAAAATTACAGCTCATAATTTCCTCAAACAGCGATATCCCAAACAGGTAATTGAAAGATCTTACCTAAAGGTCAGAGATATGAATCGACAAACCCTCTTGACAACATCACAAACTGATCTTCGGACCTCTACAGACAAAGATACTACCAGGTTAATACTGACCTTCGGTAGCCACTCTACTATCATAAGAAATATAATCACCAAGTATTGGAAAGTCCTTAAGGTGGATAAAGATCTCGGAAGTATGCTAAATGCACGGCCAGATATTACTTTCCGGAAAAGTCTGGCCATCAAAGATCTGGTGGTTCAAAGTTATATGGCCTTCGAAGATGTATCCTCAGGAACTAATTGGCTCACAGGGGGACAAAAAGGCTTCTCTAAGTGCTGCAAATGCAAAGCATGCAAATATGCGTTCAATTGTAGAAGCTATACTCATCCAATCCTCCGGACTGAAATACAAATATCCAGTAGAATCACCTGTGAGTCGGAACTGGTAGTATATGTTCTGAAATGTCCATGCTCCAAATGGTATGTTGGCAGCACTAAGTGCAAATTAAAAATACGTATTTTGCAACATATCCGAGCTATTGTCAATAAAGATCACACTTATCCCATGGCCAAACATTTTACAGAGTGCCACAATGGAGATCCAAGGACTCAGAGGTTTTTTGGTGTCTATAAAGTTACTTGCGGTCCAAGAGGGGGCGATAATGAGAAACTGCTACGACAAGAGGATACCAGACATATTATAGACGTCGAGAGCAAAACCCCGATGGGTCACAATGTGGATGAAGAACTGTACACTTTCTTGGGAACCTGAAATGTGCTAATTAGTCTTTCCCTTTTCAGTTGTACACAATATTGTTCAAGTAGCCTAACGCTAACAGGCCATGGACTATTTGTTTTTATTTTGTGTATTTCTCTCGGTCAGTGCTATAGTGGTTTCCTCCTCTTGAATATTGTATTCATGCTTTAGTTTCCTGAACATGTTCCTATGCCTTTTTTGCGTTCAGATGCCTCTCTTCCCCTTAGGTTTTTTGTGGGTAGATTTTTTAACTTTATTAATGTTTTTTCACATGTCGCCCATGAACATAGTTTATAATGAAATATCAAATAGAGGTGCATCTTTTTGTGATACACAATACCTCCTCATACATGACTGTTAAATAGATTAGACTCCAGGCATACAAGGTCTTCCGAGCATTTATGAATTAAGAGTATGTTGTGCTATGTAGGAGTATTGATTTTAAGTAAAGCACTTGCACTTTAATTGATGGTTACAAGACAAATTCTGGTCATCGAAGTATGCTGCTAAAAGATTGCAGTATGCACTTGCACTTTAATACTAAAAAGCTGCCATGCACTTGCACTTTAATTATAAATTGTCTTTTATGCATATGAACCTACATAATGCCACACCATTATTCTGTATAACAAATTTTTCTGTTATGCAGCTTTTTGTAAAAGAGCTTGAAACACTATACCATACCTGTATGTGTTTTATTAACAACGTCACTATGATGCTTATTTAATGTTGAGTGCTCGAATCTGACTAGGTGTACCAAACCTTGATAAGATTTTCCGAATTATTTTTGAGATTAAGATGGAATGTATATTTATACAGGGACTATCTGGAAAAATGTATAATTTGTCAGGTTTTGAGTAATATTGTCTACATGCAGACTTGGTTTTCGAATTGCATTTTGCATTGTACAAGATGGCCGAATGCAAAAACGTCATCTTTGTTAGTCACCTTTTCTATGTTCATGTGGTATGCCATGGGTTAAAAGAGCTCCCACAACAGGGTGGAGCTACTGTGAACAAGCCACAGGAGTGTGGCGAAATGTGTCAGGTAGCCTTCCCTTTGCTACTGGGAAGCTGTTTTTCTACTGCATACTATTTTTTTAATTAAAACGTATAACTTTTTAAAAAACAAACTTTTGGCAGTGCAGTGATTTATTTTTCAGCGTGCACTTGTTGCTGAACACTGATGGATTTCGTTTACTAAAGGGAGTGCAACTTCTAAAGGAACTCGACCTCGCGGTCTGTGTTTACCTTTCAATTTCATATATATATATATATATATATATATATATATATATATATATATATCGCCTCTGGCAGGAGGGTGAAACACGTAAATAAACATTAGGGCCACGTAAAAGCACAAGCTTAGGAGAGAGTTGTGGCACAGTGCAGGTGTAGAGGGAGGTGGACCACATCTAGTGCATCTTGATACACAAGGATTATCAAATTATGTTGGAGGGGGTAGGAACTGTTCATTCAGGCCATGAATGAATGTATTAAATCTTTAGATTCATCTACATTCCAGGTCTAGCAGGTGTCTCTGAACATTAGGACCAGCCTTCACTCTTTCCAGAACCCACAAAACCAAATCATCTGGTGTGCGGCGGGCTTCCAGATAGTGTTCCACTAGATGTGCGGACAGGTTCTTGCATCGGATTCTAGACAGATGTTCTGATGTCCGTGTGTTGATACTCTGCATTGTTTGTCCCACATATCGTAAACACAAAAAATGGCCGGCATGGAACAGAGAGAAGGGACTATGCGTAGTCCTTCTCCTTTTCCATGGTGGGCTGAGTAAAAAAAACAAGCAGCGCGAAGGTCATGCGAAAACATGAGTAGCCTTACTGCTAGGTAAGGCACGCTGACGAACCAATGGGTTCGTTTGTGAGCATAAAATAGACCCACGCCGGATGCTAACTAAGCAATAGGCCCCAAGCAGGGGAGGATTACCACTTCAGGTAATGGCCAGGGGCCCATAGTTATAGGTCAGAGCGAAGCAAGGGCAGTAACGAAGTCCCAAGGGCATTCCCTGAAGTCATAATGCCCCTCCCTGCGAAGGGCATATTGCTATTGGTACCCCGGCCCATAAGACCGGGGTACTAAAAGCATTTTTTTTACTTTTCCGAAATTCTCCGAAAATGTAAACAAACGGCCTCTGGGGAAGGGAAAACGAAGTCCATTTGCCCTTTCCATGGTGGCCATTGAAAAAAAATAGAAAAAAGTAAACAAAAAAATGGCCGCCATGGAAAAAGGCAACGGAACTACACGTAGTCCCTTCTCTCTTTCCATGGCAGCCACTAAACAAAGTAAATAAAAACAATGGCCGCAGTGGAAAGGGAGAAGGGACTATGTGTAGCCCCTTCTATCTTTCCACAACGACCTGTCGCAGATCGGGAGCGGATGCGCTGGGGACACAAGTGTTCCCAGAGTGTCCATTCCCGAAATGGACACAAAAGAAGGTATATGGGGATGGGAGGGCGGACAGGGAATTCTGCGGGCGGGGTCTGTGGGGAGGGAAGACTTACCTCATTCCCTGGCGAGGGCAGATGACGGACGCCAGCCCTGAGGAGGTGCAGGGTGCGGGATTACCGTCTCACCATTGGCTGGGAGGCCACCACACCCCCATCGCCGGGTACTAATTTTGAGTAAAGCACTGTTCAACCATATCAAGGTTTAGGAGGATGAGAAAGAGGTTTTTGTCTGGCTCACAGGTTAGCATTTGTGCAGGGAAGGAGATAATTGACCAATGTTTCAGTCAAATATGTCAAAAGTAATATTGGTAAATTATTCCTATGTATTGTTGACCAAAAATCTGCGTTTGACTCAATGAACCACAAGCTTTAATGATTGGCACTGGGAAGGAGGGAATAGTTACAAATATTGATTGCACTGCTCAGGTGTTATCTAGACCATTCCCAATAAAGGGCAGAATAGATATCCTGCAGGCTTGATGCTGGATTTCCCAGTAATCGAGGAGGAAGCCAGCCCTTGTCTTGTTCTTTGCCTATGATGCAGTCCTTCTATTATGAATTGCTTCTAGACCCCCATCAAGCTTTCATCCCACAAACTCTTGGCTGGATCCTTAGCTTAATCTAAAGAGAAAGAGTTTACCGTAAACATACAAAGAACAAAGGTTATGGTTTTGGCAGCTAGAAGACATGTCAGCTATTATCTATAATAATTGACACACTGCTGGAGACGGTTAACACCTTTGATTAATTGGGAATGAGAAAAGCATCTAATTTATCATGGATCTCTCAATGACTGAAAAGTAAGATCACCATTGAATTCAAATGCAATTTTAAGATAAGATTTCAAAAGAAAGCTTGCGTAATGACTATTTCTGAAGCACGGCCGCCTATCGTGCCATGGCCCTTTCAGCTGCCTTTAATGATGCTGAACGTAGGGGTTGTTGCAATTTGTCAAACCTCATTTCACCTGAGATGACATTCCTTAAGGCTCTGTTAAGTCTACCTTTGGTAGCACCAACAATTTATATTTGAGCTGAACTGGGCGCATGCAATATTGTTGATTTGGCTAGATTGAAACCTTTTTTACATAGGGCCAGTAGTTCACACCTGCCAACGGACACCTCTTTTACCATAACATTGGCAGAGATGCTTGAACTTGACGACACAAAAAGAGTTCCATGCCCCAAGTCTTTTAAAAGACATTGAGCCTCATTACGAGTTTGGAGGTAGCCATGCCGTTTTTAGCGCCATGGCTACCCCCAAACTCGGGTCCGGGTCCCGCAAACTGGGAATTACCGGGCCATTCCAACCTTTGCAGGCCCGGTAATTCCCATTCGCGGGACCCGGTACATCCCATTCCCATTTGAGCCCCCATAGGGCTCAATGGGAATGAGGAGGATGCTAACAACGGACCCATTAATGACGGGTCTGTTGTTAGCATCCTATTCTGCTAGCGGGTGCTGCTCTGCAAGGCTGGTCTTGCCAGGCGTACAGAGCGGGACCCACTGCAGAACTGGTAATGTGGTGGCCCGGTATGAACGGTGCCGGTCCCTTACCGGCACCGTTCATACCGGGGCCGCCACAGTCGTAATGAGGCCCATTGGATCTAATTACAAATATGTCGGTATCCTGGCACTAAATCCACGAGGATACCCGCAAACGGTATTACCGTTACCAGCACTCAGTCTGATGGAATTACCGCTGGATTATGAGTGCCGATAAGGATGGTAAATCCCCATCACACAGAGTCCCATAGGGCTCCATGGGGATTTGCCATATATTTAGTAATACCAGATATTTTTGCCAGTAGGGTGTTGGAATGAGCTCCAGCCCTGAGTTGGAGTTAATTCCTCGACACCACCGGCAAACTTGTACTTTGCCGGTTCAGAAACATGCCGGTATATATGGTAATACGGCATGTTAATTCTGCATACAGAGGTGGCACAGTCTTTGCAGGAGTAGCAATTCTATTGAGCCTTTGAACGGAGTCCCACAAGAGACTCTTTTGACCAGTTTTACTCTATAGGAGGAGGATACTGCTCAAAAGCACAACCGCAACACGGAGCATTAGTGGAGCTGTGCGCCAAGGTGGCGCAGTCATTGCAGGAGTAGCAGTTCTATTGATCCATTGAACGGAGTCCAACGAGACAGTCGTTTTACCAGCTTTATTCTATGGAAGGAGGAGACTGCTCATAAGCACAGTCGCAACACAGAGCATTTGCTGAGCTGTGCGCAGAGAGTTGACACAGTCGTTGCAGTCTGGGCAGAAGGGGACAAGACGGACATCGATACGTATCTCGAAGCACCCGAGTCTGTAAAGTAAATTACAATCATAAGCGTAATGTTGTGGGTGCCGTTTGGAACACCAGAGCAGAGATGGCTGATTCAGCGACGGATGAAGAGTCTTTCATTATCAGAGCAGCCAACACAGGCAGTCAGGTCACGCCCGAGAAGGTAAGCCATGCCTGACCGCTAGGAGAGAGCATCAGGGATGTGGAGAGAACAAGTTGTGCTTCCCAATGTATGGAAACCTCCTTTACTGGGGAACAGGTAACTAAACCCAAAACTGCCCCCACATCGAAGGCGTTAGAACCGGATAGTGTGGGGAGCTCACATAGATTCAATCAACAACAAAAAAGTCACAATTACAGATTCCTAGTCACCCAAGTGGCATAACGCACAAGTCAAGAGGTTTACTAACAACAACCAACATTTGGAAACCTATGGGATTAAAACCACAGGATTACCTGTATGAAAGACACTTCTTTTACAAAGAGCCAGAAGAGAGACGTTTGAAAGACCTGGATTATTGACCCTACACAAAACTGTTTGGTAGGGCTGTACATGATGGACAGCGAAGTTTCTGACCAGTTATTATTGTAAACTTCCCTGATGGGGGATGAGTGTGAACAGAGCATTGCATTGGGGAGACCCAATGAACACAATACGTATACAGGGACCAGTAACAGCTGAGCACCCATCAGAACCCCAACCCAAACTAGAACAGTCCAAAATTAAACCACAGTGGGAGCACATATAGCGAGGGGCTTTATGGCAGATGTTAGCAACCCCCGACCAGCCACCCACAATGCGGAATCACATATTCAATCAACCAGGCCCCCAGAAAAGAGGGAGATATGATCCACCGAAAAACCAACCGGAGACAGGAAGGAAAAAAGCAATCGTAGTCCAAAAGGAACTCAAGCGGAGGAAATAGCCCTGAAGGATTGCAAAAGGACAATTCTGTGGAGCCAGCTCGAGAACTAGATTTCCTAGTGATTTCCACTTTGAAATCAATACTAGCTCCATTTATGAAAATGGGCAAATGGGCAAACAGCTAAAAGATCAAACCACGATTCTCACAATGCTGCATTCCTAGATGGTTTATTTAGAGGGATTTGTCACAGGAATCCAACATGATCTAGATACCAGCACAGCGAAAGTGTCAACACTACTACACATGATCCTGGATCCCATTATCAGAGAGAAACAAATTAGAAGAATGTCTTGAGCATTTGAGGCGGTCGAATTGAAAAAATCACCAATACCGATATCAAAGCCTTCGTCATCCATGGCGACACAAACTGAAGAAAAAGGACAGGCAACGATATCCCTTGATAGCTTGGTTTATTTGTCAGCCGAGAGAGCGGTATGTTCATCTCATAGGTTACATCAAACTTTGAAATAGTTGATGAAGATGCCCCAGGTCAACTGGCAACTGAAGAGGAGTACAGAAAGAAACCCTCACAAATGGGGAACCACATACCCAGAGAGGAGAGAAGTACAACGCAGAATCAAGATGCAACAACAGACGGGACAAATATAGCAACTGAAGAGAAAGAAACAACAGAGACAAACACCAACGACTTACAGAAAAAAAAGCCCACAAATGGAAAGCACCCCACCATCAGGTGGTGATCGAAAGAAACAGGAAGAACAAAAAAACTGGAGAACTGCGACCTGGGACATGACAATTCAATCTAAGAAAACCAAGAAACAAGCTCTGTTGACAAGACAAAGGCCGAATGGAAGCAAGGCCTTTATTAAAAAAATCACCCTACCAAAGCCAACTGTCCCCGCGAGACCAACAACGGAAAATATACTGAAAGCAAGGAAGATCATGACACCAACACACACCCAATCGATAAGAAACGAGATTGACAAACCTGACCAGATCGAAGACAACAAGGATACAACTGCAGTCGACCTGATGGACCTATCAACATGTACAATATCAGAGCCCGAGGAAATCGATGTAACATGCTCATGCGGGGAAGAACCTACGGATGCTCCAGCTACAACAGACAGCGACCCAGAGACTGTCAGGGCCCAAAAGTCATGTTGAGCAAAGCGACCATCAGGTCCAGCAGTCTTAAAACTAATTAAAAAAGCTCATCCAATTAGGAACCCCTGTGTGTGTTGGCAGAACAAAGGATTTGCAGCGGACGTAAACGCCGGAAGCGCACTGGCAAGAACCAGGGGTGCGTGGAAGTGCGATAATATAGAGCTGAGAATGATGATAACAATTTGAGATTAGCAGAAGGTCTGGGCTGGACCCGAGGATGTCAACAAAAGTGTGACAAGTCCAAGGAGAAACAATGATAGTAAGCACATAAGACCATCAAACAACCAGATATTGGTAACCCGGAATAAGGCTCCAGAAGCGAATAACGATCAACTCAGATCACATTCAGAAATGCATCGTCTGGAAATTGAAAGTAGGATTACTCCTAAAAACAAGGATGCATATGTGATATCCCCTCTAAGAATCTCTAGACAAAGAAATGGACCAAAGATATCCAGAGTGCAAAAGGAGGCCCGAACAGACAACCTACAAGAAAGAAATGATAAAACAGAGAAAGGAGATCAATGCAAGCCCATTTTATGGTTAGCATTGGAAAGAATGATTCCAACAAATGACGGTTTAATCATAAATAGGGCAAATATGATCAGGCTATTCCATCATCTCCCTACCCTCAGGTTTCTAACGACGGACGATATGGTGACAATCGAATTTTCAGAAGAAGACAGAATGGATAGGGTGATCCTCCACCTATCAAGTCTACTAATCAAACATCTGTTAATAGAGGAAGCTCCGCGAATGAGGCTCAAGGGCTTCGACATAACGGAGCAGAAAGTGGAGAGCCCAAAACTAGAAAGCCGGAAGTTGAAATCATCTCGAATCAGGAGACACAAACCAGATAACAAGAAAACGCAGTTGACAAGCAGAGACTTAGAAAGAAGTCAAAGAAAGGGTTGAGAAGCCCAGGCAGTACTTTGTAGGGATGCGGGGAACCCGATGACAGAAGAAGAAGGATCGGAAGAGAACTGGAAATGGCTAGCAGGGCTACTAGCCACGAAAATGAACAAACCATAACGCCAACAACACTTTAAGAAGACCCCAATAACTCTGGCAAACTGGAATACACAGGGGTTCTCTCAACTGTTTACTAACAAATATCTGTTAAGAGGGAAGTATGATGTAATTTGTTTATAAGAAACTTGGTTGAGAGACCTCCCGATTCTAGATGGATATACTGTACATATAAACCCAGCCATAAAAGGAACCAGAGGAAGCCGCTGTCTGTCGCCGCTTCCTTTTAACATTTACATTCGGCCGCTGCTGGACCTATTAAACAGCCTGGGTGTCCAATATACAAACTATGCTGATGAAACCCAGGTTGTAATTCAGCTCAATGGTCAATACAAGCAGGACTTAGCTATTCTTAACAACATTTACAATGTCAATCAGCACTGGATGGCCTGTAATTCATTAGCCCTTAACAATAAACAGACAGAGATTATGAGCAGTGCTATCAAGAACACCTGGAGTAAGCTTACGTCAGACTACTCTGACTTCTTGACCGCTGATCATACTATAACAGTCTCTAAAAAGGTGGAAACACTGGGTGTGATTCTAGTTGACGAACTGTCTATGAAGCCCCATGTATCCTACATTCGATCATCCTGTGGTTTTATCAACAAGCGCATCCAATATATTCAACCCTTTATAACTGCTGAAAATTGTGCCCTGCTGTCCACAGCACTAATAAACTCCTGTAATAATGTAATAGTCTTCTGGCTGGTACCACCGCAGCCAACATCCAAACCCTTCAGGTCACACAGAACCATGCTGTGCGTACCATCTTTAAAATCTCGCGTCTCACACATATTTACACCTTCAGAAGAAATCTACACTGTCTCCCCGTTAGGCAGAGTATTTCTCACAAGGCCCTCACTCTGTTTCTTTCTAGCTCAGTATATTTATCTGACCGCATCAAGAGCAAGACAACCACCAGAAATCTTTGGTCTGCCGCAGCTCCTGTACTTGTTCAGCCAAGATTCAAATTGGCTTGTTTTGGCGGCACAAGTTTTGACATCCAAGCCCCTCTTCCATGGAACTCTCTTCCTGTGTCCATACGCCAAATAAAGGACTACCTGCCCTTCAAAAAAGCCATCAAGACCCACCTTTTTAACTTTAGTCCAGAATAACCAACTTACATATCATTTCTCTCTCCTGGCCTAACTCCTGTCTATTTGTGTGTCTAGTCTTTGTCTTATATGCGCCCTGAGGCCTACGGGCGTGTGGCGTGTTGCAAAAATTAAAATATAATAAAATGAAATAAGACCTATGTCTGGCCTTTTAATAGCAATAAAGAACACCTTACATTTTGACATTGTGGAGGAGAGCAATTCCAATGCATATATACAGTCACTGGTCGGCAGAATACCAGTAGGTCCTTGTGGGGAGACGAAGACATGTGCCCTCACAAACCTGTACTGGAACCGAGCAAATACGGAGCTAAAAAACTTCCCGGACCAGGTGGTTGAGTAGATTGACAGCCCGAGGGGGAAATCGAACGATCTGCACCTCATTCTGTGTGGTGACCTAAACGCCCAATGCTGGAATAGTGAAGGACAGGAGATTGAAGAAGATCCTGTGAGAACAACGGAAGTCAGAAAAAGGGGCCAAGCATGGAGAACTGCAGTTGAATCACGAGATATCGTAATTTTAAACGGTAATATCAGTGGAGACATACCGGGTAATAAAACATGGAAAGGGAAAAAGGGAGGCCGGATTATTGATTATATCTGTGTATCCCAATACATGGTGACAGCAGGACAGAGCATGAAAGTTGAAGAGAAGGTTCAGAGTGATCATAACCTCCTAAACTTGAGCTGGGTTTTTCCAAAGCAGAACACTGAATACAATTATAGCATGGACCCTGAGCTGATTCCTGGTAGGAAAAGACTGAGGATTGGTAACAACTAAATAGCAGGCCTAACATGAAAACTCAAATCAGCAATAATACTTACATTTAACCAAAAAATAACCCAAGCAGTGGACTATACGGTCCTGTTAAAAGCCTTTGAAGCCAAGAAAGGGAGTAGAAACAAACCGAGTTTCACTCACCGCCATACCTTTGATTTGGACACCTGGAGAAAAAAGAAAAGCTCAACAAGACGCTGAAATAATGCTACAAAGCATTAAGACCAAAAATACATCAGAAATGTGGTCTATTATCAACACCCTGGACGCACCCCAGGATGCATTGATGGCCAACCCAATTTCAGCGACATTGTGGGTAACTTACTTTTCAAAGTATTTTGACCCAGTGGCACTCAAACCTACATCATCCACCAGAAAGACCAGTGCATGGGATCAATTAGATATTAACACCGGAACGTAAAGAATGTGATAGACAAGTTGAATAATTCAAGAGCTCCGGGCCCCGATGGGCTGACAAATGTGATGTTGAAACAAAACTCAGTGCAATGGTCCTTATTCCTAGTGACTCTATTTGATCAAATCATAGACAAACAAGCAATACCAACTTCCTGGAAAACAGCGGTGATCATCCTGATCTTTAAGAAAGGCCTAAGATTGAACCCAAGTAACTATCAGCCTATGGCGCTGCTTGATGTGGTTGGCAAGGTCTTTGATTCACTCATCTTGAAGACCCTGGTACAGTGGAGCATGAAAACTAACACAGGGATAAATGGCAAGCCGGGTTCATCAAAGGCGTAGGAACATCTCTAAACATCTTCCTCATCAGTATTCTTAAAGATCAAGTGGAGAGAAACAAAGGGAAGAAAATGTACATGGCCTTCATAGACCTCACCGAGGCCTTTGACATGGTAAATCGGCAAAGACTGTGGAAGAAGTTGCAACATTGGGAATGCCCAAATAACACGCTAGAAGTTGTACAAGAGCTTTTCTCAGGCACCTCAATGAGAGTAAGAATGGACGGATAAGGCGTGTTGTCTAAGGAAAATCTGTACAAACAAAGGGCTGAAACAAGGCTGCCCACTGGTGCTGGAGTTGTTCAACTTGTTTTTATCAGACGTTGAAGATGCGTTTGCAAACATCAGATGGAGGAGCTGAAATAGGACGATTGTTGTACACCGACGGCGTGGTATTGTTGCACCCGACACCAGTGGGCCTACAAAAGTAACTAGAAGCCTTACAGAACTATGTGATGGCAAATAGCCTCAAAATTAATCCAACTAAATCGAGGATTATGAATTTGGAGGCGCAACCAGGGAAAAGTTGCAATAAAGCTAAGACATGGAAGAGAAATCCGGCAGGTTAAATCATTTACATACTTGGGTGTATGCCTAAATACAAGCAGAAGGGATATTCCTAGACTATTGAGATCGAAAGCTAGAAATCTAGCAAGCCAAGGAAGATTCCTTATGTAAAGATTTTGTGGTTTCTCACTAAGTCCACTCATCTCATTTTACCGCATGAAAGCACTGCCATTCTTAACGTAAGGAGCAGAAACTGTATTCACCGTCCAGGCTGACAACTGGTCCCTGATAGAGGGAATATTCTGGAAGACGTAACTTGGAAATCGTTAGCCATGTACAGAAAATGTATGGACGTGTCAAAGAAAGGAGGTTTTGCAGTCTTAAGAGACGCCTTAACAAAAAACAGGAAAGTTACACTGTTAGAGTGGAAACTGATTTGTCAAGCTATCATAGCTGACCTGGGCGAATCGGATGAAACCTCATGGGAAATCACAGATAAAGTAAAAAAAAAACATCTGTACACAAAGGATTGGTTGCTACACAAGAGGAAAGATATGTCCTGAAGCTGTATGAGAAACCCTTTCAGGAGGCAAGGAAATTGAACTTGCTGCCAAAATATCTCGAATTATTCCCAAATTGATTCTACAGGGACCAATTTCTGAGATACAGACTAAATCTATTTCCAACTGGAGAGATAATGAGCTGCAGAAAAAAAGCACAATCGAGGCAACCTGCAGACTGTGTCAGAAAGAGAACTCTGTGGAAACGCTAAAACACTTGGGCCCTCATTACGAGTTTGGCGGTAACCATGCCGCTATTGGCAGCATGGCTGCCGCCGAAATCGCGTCGGGTCCGGGTCCTGGGAATGAGGACTCACCGGGCCATTCCGAGTTCGGAAGGTCCGGTAATTCCTCCCTCCAAGTAACCGGACACAGTCCTTCCCCATTCCCATTTCAGCCCCCATAGGGCTGAATGGGAATGGTAGAGGGAGCAAACAACGGGCCATTACGAGTTGGCCCGTTGTTTGCTCCCTCTTCCCCTCGCGGGACCCGCTCTGCACGTCTGGTGAGAGTATTTTGGAAGCCCATCCTCATTCCAAGTTTGGTGGTATCTCACCGGCAGGATATCACCAAACGGAATTAGCATTCCTGCTGCCCGACATGCTGGAATTACTGGGCTATTGCGGGTGGCGGGAATACCGGTAGCTCCCCATTCCATGGAGTTCCCTAGGACTCCATGGAGGTAATTGCAGCATTATTTGTCAGTGGGGGACTGATCTACTGGCAGGTCAGTCCTGGAGATAGATCAGTTGCCCCAACGGCAAACTTGTGTTTCCCCGGTCCCGTAAAAAAAACGGTCCCGAAATTACCAGCATTTCTTCTGGACCGGGCAAACTGTAATGGGCCCCCATGTCTCTATTTACTCTTCCAAATCACGTCTCTATTTAGTCGTACACTCCTATTCAGTGAATGCTTTTCAGAGCTCGTCACCTGCACACGTCAATTCAGTCAAAGCGGCAAAACTCAATAGGGAGCATGACATCATTCCTCGGAAGGTGGAGCAAGTTAAAACCACATCAACCACATACTGTATCACATTGCTCAAAATATGCGCACCCATGTCTTTGCATGATTCATGCCAACAAGTGTAACACAGCAACATCTATATGCATGAGGTACCCACATCTACAGGGTAATTCATAGAATTTCGCAGAAAAGTGTCGCAAGCGGCTGGCGCAGAGTGTCCGCGTGCGATTGTCTGCGCTAGGCACGTGCGCTAAAACCGATTTCCGCGCACAGCGTATTCATGGATTTTAGGCTCCCAAACCAGCCGTGGCGCAGAGTATCGCAGCGACCCTGCAGCAGCGCCAGTAACGCCCCCAAGAACGCCCTCGCGCAAGGAAAAGCCATCAAAATCGCAAAATCATCGCAAAGGGCTGCGCTAACCCTGGACCAGTTTACAGGGCTGCCAAACAAGGAACGCTAAGCGGGTAACGTGCATATCAGGGGTACGCGTGAAGTAATACATGCGATTAGCCAGGGTACGTGTATTACAGGGGTACGCGGGAAGTTTAACACGCGATTGGCCAGGGTATGTATTACAGGGGTACGAGTGAAGTTTCACACGCGATTAGCCAGGGCACGTGTATCACAGGGGTACGCGGGAATTATCACACGCGATTTGGCTGGGTACGTGTATTACAGGGGTACACGGGAAGTTGTACACGCGATTCGGCTGGGTACGTGTATTACAGGGGTGCGCGGGAATTCTCACATGCGATTTGGCCAGGTACGTGTATTACAGGGGTGCGCGGGAATTATCACACGCGATTTGGCTTGTTACGTGTATTACAGGGGTGCGTGGGAAGTTACACACGCGATTAGGCTGGGTGGGTCCTCACAGGTGTTCCCTGTACACCCTCCACGGCACCTGCAGGCAGCCCACAAAACAGGGGACTATCCTGCACACCTGCTCATGTCCCCCTGCACCCCCACCCCCAGCAGTGCAGGGGCAGCCTCCACCAGGCCCCCACTCATGTCTACCACCACCCCCACCCCCCAGCCACCAGGGGCACCCTCCACCAGGCCCCCACCCATGTATCCCACCACCCCCACCCCCCAGCCACCAGGGGCACCCTCCACCAGGCCCCCACCCATGTCTCCCACCACCCCCACCCCCCAGCAGTGCAGGGGCAGCCTCCACCAGGCCCCCACTCATGTCTCCCACCACCCCCACCCCCCAGCCACCAGGGGCAGCCTCCACCAGGCCCCCACTCATGTCTCCCACCACCCCCACCCCCCAGCAGTGCAGGGGCAGCCTCCACCAGGCCCCCACTCATGTCTCCCACCACCCCCACCCCCCAGCAGTGCAGGGGCAGCCTCCACCAGGCCCCCACCCATGTCTCCCACCACCCCCACCCCCCAGCAGTGCAAGGGCAGCCCCCACTAGGCCCCCACTCATGTCCCCTATCACCCCCACCCCCCCCGCCACCAGGGGCACCCTCCACCAGGCCCCCACTCATGTCTCCCACCACCCCCACCCCCCAGCAGTGCAGGGGCAGCCTCCACCAGGCCCCCACTCATGTCTACCACCACCCCCACCCCCCAGCCACCAGGGGCACCCTCCACCAGGCCCCCACCCATGTATCCCACCACCCCCACCCCCCAGCCACCAGGGGCACCCTCCACCAGGCACCCACCCATGTCTCCCACCACCCCCACCCCCCAGCAGTGCAGGGGCAGCCTCCACCAGGCCCCCACTCATGTCTACCACAACCCCCACCCCCCAGCCACCAGGGGCACCCTCCACCAGGCCCCCACTCATGTCTCCCACCACCCTCACCGCCCAGCAGTGCAGGGTCAGCCTCCACCAGGCCCCCACTCATGTCTCCCACCACCCCCACCCCTCAGCCACCAGGGGCACCCTCCACCAGGCCCCCACTCATGTCTCCCACCACCCCCACCCCCCAGCAGTGCAGGGGCAGCCTCCACCAGGCCCCCACTCATGTCTCCCACCACCCCCACCCCCCAGGAGTGCAGGGGCAGCCTCCACCAGGCCCCCACCCATGTCTCCCACCACCCCCACCCCCCAGCAGTGCAGGGGCAGCCTCCACCAGGCCCCCACTCATGTCTCCCACCACCCCCACCCCCCAGCCACCAGGGGCACCCTCCACCAGGCCCCCACTCATGTCTCCCACCACCCCCACCCCCCAGCAGTGCAGGGGCAGCCTCCACCAGGGCCCCACTCATGTCTACCACCACCCCCACCCCCCAGCCACCAGGGGCACCCTCCACCAGGCCCCCACCCATGTATCCCACCACCCCCACCCCCCAGCCACCAGGGGCACCCTCCACCAGGCCCCCACTCATGTCCCCCACCACCCCCACCCCCCAGCAGTGCAGGGTCAGCCTCCACCAGGCCCCCACTCATGTCTCCCACCACCCCCACCCCCAGCCACCAGGGGCACCCTCCACCAGGCCCCCACTCATGTCTCCCACCACCCCCACCCCCCAGCAGTGCAGGGGCAGCCTCCACCAGGCCCCCACTCATGTCTACCACCACCCCCAACCCCCAGCCACCAGGGGCACCCTCCACCAGGCCCCCACCCATGTATCCCACCACCCCCACCCCCCAGCCACCAGGGGCACCCTCCACCAGGCCCCCACCCATGTCTCCCACCACCCCCACCCCCCAGCAGTGCAGGGGCAGCCTCCACCAGGCCCCCACTCATGTCTCCCACCACCCCCACCCCCCAGCCACCAGGGGCACCCTCCACCAGGCCCCCACTCATGTCTCCCACCACCCCCACCCCCCAGCAGTTCAGGGGCAGCCTCCACCAGGCCCCCACTCATGTCTACCACCACCCCCACAACCCAGCCACCAGGGGAACCCTCCACCAGGCCCCCACCCATGTATCCCACCACCCCCACCCCCCAGCCACCAGGGGCACCCTCCACCAGGCCCCCACTCATGTCTCCCACCACCCCCACCCCCCAGCAGTGCAGGGTCAGCCTCCACCAGGCCCCCACTCATGTCTCCCACCACCCCCACCCCCCAGCCACCAGGGGCACCCTCCACCAGGACCCCACTCATGTCTCCCACCACCCCACCCCCCAGCAGTGCAGGGGCAGCCTCCACCAGGCCCCCACTCATGTCTACCACCACCCCCACCCCCCAGCCACCAGGGGCACCCTCCACCAGGCCCCCACCCATGTATCCCACCACCCCCACCCCCCAGCCACCAGGGGCACCCTCCACCAGGCCCCCACCCATGTCTCCCACCACCCCCACCCCCCAGCAGTGCAGGGGCAGCCTCCACCAGGCCCCCACTCATGTCTACCACCACCCCCACCCCCCAGCCACCAGGGGCACCCTCCACCAGGCCCCCACTCATGTCTCCCACCACCCCCACCCCCCAGCAGTGCAGGGGCAGCCTCCACCAGGCCCCCACTCATGTCTACCACCACCCCCACCCCCCAGCCACCAGGGGCACCCTCCACCAGGCCCCCACCCATGTCTCCCACCACCCCCACCCCCCAGCAGTGCAGGGGCAGCCTCCACCAGGCCCCCACTCATGTCTACCACCACCCCCACCCCCCAGCCACCAGGGGCACCCTCCACAAGGCCCCCACTCATGTCTCCCACCACCCCCACCCCCCAGCAGTGCAGGGGCAGCCTCCACGAGGCCCCCACTCATGTCTCCCACCACCCCCACCCCCCAGCAGTGCAGGGGCACCCTCCACCAGGCACCCACCCATGTCTCCACCACCCCCACCCCCCAGCCACCAGGGGCACCCTCCACCAGGCCCCCACTCATGTCTCCCACCACCCCCACACCCCAGCCACCAGGGGCACCCTCCACCAGGCCCCCACCCATGTATCCCACCACCCCCACCCCCCAGCCACCAGGGGCACCCTCCACCAGGCCCCCACTCATGTCTCCAACCACCCCCCCCCCCCAGCAGTGCAGGGTCAGCCTCCACCAGGCCCCCACTCATGTCTCCCACCACCCCCACCCCCCAGCCACCAGGGGCACCCTCCACCAGGCCCCCACTCATGTCTCCCACCACCCCCACCCCCCAGCAGTGCAGGGGCAGCCTCCACCAGGCCCCCACTCATGTCTCCCACCACCCCCACCCCCCAGCAGTGCAGGGGCAGCCTCCACCAGGCCCCCACCCATGTCTCCCACCACCCCCACCCCCCAGCAGTGCAGGGGCAGCCTCCACCAGGCCCCCACTCATGTCTCCCACCGCCCCCACCCCCCAGCCACCAGGGGCACCCTCCACCAGGCCCCCACTCATGTCTCCCTCCACCCCCACCCCCCAGCAGTGCAGGGGCAGCCTCCACCAGGCCCCCACTCATGTCTACCACCACCCCCACCCCCCAGCCACCAGGGGCACCCTCCACCAGGCCCCCACCCATGTATCCCACCACCCCCACCCCCCAGCAGTGCAGGGGCACCCTCCACCAGGCCCCCACCCATGTCTCCCACCACCCCCACCCCCCAGCCACCAGGGGCACCCTCCACCAGGCCCCCACTCATGTCTCCCACCACCCCCACCCCCCAGCCACCAGGGGCACCCTCCACCAGGCCCCCACTCATGTCTCCCACCACCCCCACCCCCCAGCAGTGCAGGGGCAGCCTCCACCAGGCCCCCACTCATGTCTCCCACCACCCCCACCCCCCAGCAGTGCAGGGGCACCCTCCACCAGGCACCCACCCATGTCTCCCACCACCCCCACCCCCCAGCCACCAGGGGCACCCTCCACCAGGCCCCCACTCATGTCTCCCACCACCCCCACCCCCCAGCCACCAGGGGCACCCTCCACCAGGCCCCCACTCATGTCTCCCACCACCCCCACCCCCCAGCAGTGCAGGGGCACCCTCCACCAGGCCCCCACCCATGTCTCCCACCACCCCCACCCCCCAGCCACCAGGGGCACCCTCCACCAGGCCCCCACTCATGTCCAACCCATGTCTCCCACCACCCCCACCCCCCAGCAGTGCAGGGGCAGCCTCCACCAGGCCCCCACTCATGTCTCCCACCACCCCCACCCCCCAGCCACCAGGGGCACCCTCCACCAGGCCCCCACTCATGTCTCGCACCACCCCCACCCCCCAGCCACCAGGGGCACCCTCCACCAGGCCCCCACTCATGTCTCCCACCACCCCCACCCCCCAGCAGTGCAGGGGCACCCTCCACCAGGCCCCCACCCATGTCTCCCACCACCCCCACCCCCCAGCAGTGCTGGGGCAGCCCCCACCAGGCCCCCACTCATGTCTACCACCACCCCCACCCCCCAGCCACCAGGGGCACCCTCCACCAGGCCCCCACCCATGTATCCCACCACCCCCACCCCCCAGCCACCAGGGGCACCCTCCACCAGGCCCCCACTCATGTCTCCCACCACCCCCACCCCCCAGCCACCAGGGGCACCCTCCACCAGGCCCCCACTCATGTCTCCCACCACCCCCACCCCCCAGCAGTGCAGGGGCACCCTCCACCAGGCCCCCACCCATGTCTCCCACCACCCCCACCCCCCAGCAGTGCAGGGGCACCCTCCACCAGGCACCCACCCATGTCTCCCACCACCCCCACCCCCCAGCCACCAGGGGCACCCTCCACCAGGCCCCCACTCATGTCTCCCACCACCCCCACCCCCCAGCCACCAGGGGCACCCTCCACCAGGCCCCCACTCATGTCCAACCCATGTCTCCCACCACCCCCACCCCCCAGCAGTGCAGGGGCACCCTCCACCAGGCACCCACCCATGTCTCCCACCACCCCCACCCCCCAGCAGTGCAGGGGCACCCTCCACCAGGCCCCCACCCATGTCTCCCACCACCCCCACCCCCCAGCCACCAGGGGCACCCTCCACCAGGCCCCCACTCATGTCTCGCACCACCCCCAACCCCCAGCCACCAGGGGCACCCTCCACCAGGCCCTCACTCATGTCCCCTATCACCCCCACCCCCCAGCCACCAGGGGCACCCTCCACCAGGCCCCCACTCATGTCTCCCACCACCCCCACCCCCCAGCAGTGCAGGGGCAGCCTCCACCAGGCCCCCACTCATGTCTACCACCACCCCCACCCCCCAGCCACCAGGGGCACCCTCCACCAGGCCCCCACCCATGTATCCCACCACCCCCACCCCCCAGCCACCAGGGGCACCCTCCACCAGGCCCCCACCCATGTCTCCCACCACCCCCACCCCCCAGCAGTGCAGGGGCAGCCTCCACCAGGCCCCCACTCATGTCTACCACCACCCCCACCCCCCAGCCACCAGGGGCACCCTCCACCAGGCCCCCACTCATGTCTCCCACCACCCCCACCCCCCAGCAGTGCAGAGTCAGCCTCCACCAGGCCCCCACTCATGTCTCCCACCACCCCCACCCCCCAGCCACCAGGGGCACCCTCCACCAGGCCCCCACTCATGTCTCCCACCACCCCCACCCCCCAGCCACCAGGGGCAGCCTCCACCAGGCCCCCACTCATGTCTCCCACCACCCCCACCCCCCAGCAGTGCAGGGGCACCCTCCACCAGGCCCCGACCCATGTCTCCCACCACCCCCACCCCCCAGCCACCAGGGGCACCCTCCACCAGGCCCCCACTCATGTCCAACCCATGTCTCCCACCACCCCCACCCCCCAGCAGTGCAGGGGCAGCCTCCACCAGGCCCCCACTCATGTCTCCCACCACCCCCACCCCCCAGCAGTGCAGGGGCAGCCTCCACCAGGCCCCCACTCATGTCTACCATCACCCCCACCCCCCAGCCACCAGGGGCACCCTCCACCAGGCCCCCACTCATGTCTCCCACCACCCCCACCCCCCAGCCACCAGGGGCACCCTCCACCAGGCCCCCACCCATGTATCCCACCACCCCCACCCCCCAGCAGTGCAGGGGCACCCTCCACCAGGCACCCACCCATGTCTCCCACCACCCCCACCCCCCAGCCACCAGGGGCACCCTCCACCAGGCCCCCACTCATGTCTCCCACCACCCCCACCCCCCAGCAGTGCAGGGGCAGCCTCCACCAGGCCCCCACTCATGTCTACCACCACCCCCACCCCCCAGCCACCAGGGGCACCCTCCACCAGGCCCCCACTCATGTCTCCCACCACCCCCACCCCCCAGCCACCAGGGGCACCCTCCACCAGGCCCCCACCCATGTATCCCACCACCCCCACCCCCCAGCAGTGCAGGGGCACCCTCCACCAGGCACCCACCCATGTCTCCCACCACCCCCACCCCCCAGCCACCAGGGGCACCCTCCACCAGGCCCCCACTCATGTCTACCACCACCCCCACCCCCCAGCCACCATGGGCACCCTCCACCAGGCCCCCACTCATGTCTCCCACCACCCCCACCCCCCAGCATTGCAGGGGCACCCTCCACCAGGCCCCCACCCATGTATCCCACCACCCCCACCCCCCAGCAGTGCAGGGGCACCCTCCACCAGGCACCCACCCATGTCTCCCACCACCCCCACCCCCCAGCCACCAGGGGCACCCTCCACCAGGCCCCCACTCATGTCTACCACCACCCCCACCCCCACCCCCCAGCCACCAGGGGCACCCTCCACCAGGCCCCCACTCATGTCTCCCACCACCCCCACCCCCCAGCAGTGCAGGGGCACCCTCCACCAGGCCCCACCCATGTCTCCCACCACCCCCACCCCCCAGCAGTGCAGGGGCACCCTCCACCAGGCCCCCACCCATGTCTCCTACCACCCCCACCACCCAGCGCTGTGGGGCACCTGCCAGCAGGCCCCCACCCATGTCCAACCCATGTCTCCCACCACCCCCACCCCCCAGCCACCAGGGGCATCCTCCACCAGGACACCAACTTCCCTGGCACTGAAGCTGGTGCCCCTCTGCCTCCTTGGCCGGGGGTTGCCACTGGTGCCAGATGTTGTAGTGCCCGACATGGCAACCCCAGAGGCAGGAGTGGGTGGGCAACTGGGTCCTGGGGCTGGGCTGTGGGGCGACGGAAAAGCAGTCGGGAGCCTTTGGTTCCAGCAGGGGTGGTCACAGCAACAGCACCCCTGGCTGATGTGCAGGCAGCAAATGGCAGGGCACGTGGGCAGCAGGCAGTCAGGCAGCAGCAGATGGCAGGTGGGAGCGTGCTCAGGGCTCTGGGGGGCAGTAATTTGGCCTCCTGGGCAGGAGCGTGGTCTTTCGTGTGTGAACGCGTGGACAGCTTGATACGTAGTGAGTGATTTTGCACGTGAAAATCCCACACGTCTGCGTGTAAATCGATGAAAGGCCCTTAGCGCGTAAACGCGTATGCGCTTCTATGAAGTCACGTGCACGCGTAGGAAAAAGTTGCGTGACACGTCCGAGTGTCAAAGCGTGTTATTGGTGGAAATAGCCCTACACGCAGAAGTGTCAAAGCGTGTAATTGGTGCAAATGGACCTACACGCAGAAGTGTCAAAGCGTGTAATTTGTGCAAATGGACATACACGCAGAAGTGACAAAGCGTGTAATTGGTGCAAATGGACCTACACGCAGAAGTGACAAAGCGTGTAATTGGTGGGAATGGGCCTAGCACGTACACGCCGCGTAAGTGACGCTGTACGTGTGGGCCTGCATATAAGGTACGTGTAGAACACCAATTCCTTGTACTGCTTTTCATGGAGAGCGAGTGGGTGAATTCTGTACTTCTTGTCGTTTCACACACGATTTACTTCACGGCGTTTCAAGTTCGTACTCCCTGTTACCTCTGACAGCTTTTTCTATTTTTTCTCTTGTACTGGTTTACCTGGGCCTGTTCCCTCACACAGTGTTCCCTTCTACTGTTGTCCTGTCTCCTCAGACAGCGTACATATCTTCTTTTGGCGGGGGTGTTGCCAACCAAACGCGCTCATTTTTCACGCTCTTTTACCTGGCAGACGGTGAGTCACGCACGTATCTAACATCTGTGCTTGCCCCGTGTGTAGCCTACCCCTTCAGAGGTCATTCTAGGCTGCGTGTGACACGCATACGTTCATTCTTGTGTTACTGGGTGCCACAGCGTAGTGCAGGTTTTTCTTTCTGCACACGTGGTCTAGGAGGGGTTGCGTGCACGTCATCTCCCTTTTTTGGGCCTCCTGTGCGTTGCGTGACCCGTCATCTTTCCCCAGGGGTTACATTCAGCCTTGCTAGAGCACTAGGGTACAATTACCATCTGGTACCCAACCCCTTTGACCCCCAATTGCCCAGGACAATAGTCTACATCCACTCCCATACGTACATTAACATCAGTGCCATGGCTGGGAGGCGAGGATTCCGTAAGGGTGGCAAAGGTGGAAGAGCCACAAGTGGTGGCCGTGGTGGATCCGGTAGGGGACGTGGTCGTAACTTGCAGGGTGAGCCTGTCTCCCTATGTGTGGAGGACCAGTCACGGGCACCCATAATCCCCCCCCCCCCTCCCGTTGAGGCTGATGTGGCTGACACCATCCATGCTCAGCCCTTGTTGGACCAGCCCATTGTGGCACCAGACCTGGCTGACTCCATGGCTGACTTCCAGGTCAGCAGGGCTACGACACGTGCGCTGGTGCACGTTGATGCCATCATGCCACGTGGATCTGGGGCAGCAAGGTCATCTGCTGCCCCAAGTAGGCAGGGCGGAGAAGCTGCAGGGGCAGCTGCGGCTCCATCCACCCCACCTCTCACACACCCAGCCAGGACAGTGTCGGTCCTAGTCCATCCTGCTGACATTCCCCCTGACACCATTACACTTGAGCCAATGCCTGCACCAACTCCCATGCTGAGTGTGCAATCCCACTCACCTGATACAGAGCCCACCAGGGCTCCTGCCCCTAGTGTCCAGAGCGGCGCAGGACACTCAGGATCACCACCACCTTCCAAGCGGAAGAGGAAGAGTGCTCGTCCGGCACAGGCTGATGCCCCAGACACGGCTACACAGTCCGGCCTGTCGAGGAAGCCCAGCTTCACGGATGACGAACTGAATGCACTTGTCGAGTATGTGTCCGGACATGATAACGAGATGGTCATTGTTGCAGGATCCAAGACCACACCTGCACAACGCCAGGCACACTGGCAGACCGTTGCGGACATCGTAAGTGCCCTTGGAATCGTGAGGCGCACAGCCAATGATTGCTATAAGCGCTGGAATGACCTAAAGCGCAGGGCAAAGAAGAAGCTGGCCTCAAGTCATGCCGCAACTCTAGTGACTGGAGGTGGGTCTCCAGTAGTAGACATGGAACTCACTCCACATGAGTCAGTCGCTGGGACCTACGTCACGGAGGAACAGATCCAAGGCGTGGGAGATCTGCCTGATTACGAGGCATTGTCCGGTGAGTGCACATGCATGTGTGTATCATCCATGTGCATGGTGTGTGTGTGAGGGCTTCTGTTTGTGTGCCAGGTGAGAGTGTGTGCGCCTGAGTCGTATGGGTCCGGCATGTGCTTCATGCAATACATCCTGCGCAGCTGCATTTGGCCATTGCAGTATCCCTTCTGCCAACAGTAGACATCTACCCCAACAGCACGCCAGTTGCCCTTGAAGTGTCACCTTGCCACAACATTGTTGCTTATTTTTCTCTGTTCATTCAGACAGATTGTTAGCATTCCACCACTTATACTAGGCATTTCTCAGTCCTCTAGTCACATGTCTGGCATGGCTATGGAAAAGTGGAGTGACTTTGTTACCTGGATATCATATGTTCACACATGTCCCTGTGCAATTGGACCATTTGGGACTGCCAGCTCCAGGTGAAAATCAGACCTGTTTGATTTAGAAAAGCTATTACATGCGGGAACTGGACTGAATGAATAAGTGCTGCCCTCCTCTCCATCTTGCCTCAATAGCAATGGTACATGCCATCTGTGTGATGGCATGTGTGTGTCACCTGGCAATCACAGGCCAATGTGTGATGCCACTGCCAGGCAGCATGCAGGAAATGTGTTCATCTTCCATCTTTGTGTCATCAGTGTGTGCCATTTGCCTGCCCTTCATACGCAGTGAGGGTGCATGCATGGGAGGGTCTTAGTCATGTGGGACATGTGTCAATCAAGTACTGGTTCTCTTGCTTCTCAGCCCTCATTGTGTGCCATGGTGCTAATGCCTGTTTCCATTTCTTTGTTATTATGTCTTTGCAGGGGAAGACGCACCTGATACTGCTGGGGTTGTGGAGATGGTGCAGAGCCAGGAGGGGTCCGAGGGCCGACCAACCACCAGTGAGGGACGTGGTGTGCTGGTGGGTGAGAACCCACAAGTGCTGCAGGTCGTGCTCTCAAGGGGTGTCTCTGGCTGCACCTCCCCCGAGCTGTACTCAGCTGTTGATTCGGATGATGAGACCTACGTGCCGTCGCAGGTGAGTGTTCCAGGGAGGGATTCTGTTCTGTCCCACCCACCTGCACCAGGGTCAGAACCCTCAATGGGGATGTCAGTGTTGGCAGCTAGGCCTTTGGTGGTTACGGATGCAGGGTCACACTCCGCGACATCTGATCCTGTTCCTGGGCCAGCAGATCAGAGGGGGAATGCAGTCCTGCAGCCTCAGGCAGTGCCGGCACAGCAAGGCGCAGTCCGCCTTGCCCCAGACAGGTGTGGTGCCCGCCGACGTGGTGGCCGTACGCCACCTGGCAATACCGCATGGGAGCAATCCATTTACGGTATGGCTACCCAACAGGCAGCATCATCCGAGATGATGGCTCAGGCCATGGATAGGGTGGCCACTTCCATTGTCCCCCCTGAAAGGCTGATGGAGCGACTAGAGCAGGCAACCGACTCCATCTGCCAGTCACACAGGGAGGACATGTTGGCGTCCAACAGGGACAGGCGGGCGGCACTGGCGACTCTGCAGGAGGCCATCTCCATAGAGTCCCAGGGCCACAGGGAAGCCCTGAGGCAGGAGCTCCATCAACTCAGGACGACTCTTGTTGAGCTTGAGGCTTCAACACACCAAAGGACAGAACAGCAGCTGGAGCGTCTCACCCGTACGCTCTCAGCTGAGATGCAAGCAACAAGGGCGGAGGTCCGGGCATCCCGTGAGTTGTTGCATGGGGACCTCCGCACCCTCATCCTCCAGAACGAGACCTACCACACCCGCATGCTTGCAGCCATGGAGGAACAGAGTAGGGCCTTGCGTGGGCTGCCTCCCATAGTGCAACCACCTCCGGATGCAGCTGCACAGGGTGATAATAGCGACAGCAGTGATACTCCGACAACAGGGTAGCCGTGTGGGCCATGAGTCCATGGAGGTGTTTTTTTTCCCAGGATCCACACAGGTGGGTTTTGGTGTGCACCCTGTCCTCGGACCTCCTGGGTGGCCTCCCCAACCCCCCCGGGCCCATTAATGGCCATTTTTTTATTTTTTTTATTTTTATTTTTATTTTTATTTTTATTTTTATATTTTTCCCAATTTTTTTGGGACAATTTGTTGGCTTCCGTGGTTCCTGTGGGCATACGCTGCACTGTGGCTGGGCACATGCAGGCTTGTCATGTATTTGGTTCAGATGCCTGGGTTTGAGTCACACACACCCCTCCTGCTTCCCGTTTCCATGGGCTTGCAAAGGGTGTGCCCAAGTGACATTGAAGTACATGGTGACATTGGACTCCCACTACATGTGTGGGTAGTCTAGTCAATACTGTGTATACATTCCTAGTGCATATTGCTGTTCTGTTGTACACTGCATGTTGCATTTATGTGTAACTCATCATCTGTGTCTGCCTCCCAATTTGCAGGTCCCTTCCTCATGTCTACACAAGGCCCTCTAGTCTGGAGATGGGGTCCTTGTTGGCAGCAGTGTACCTAAAACTCTACATGGCGCCAACACTGTACAGTTGGAAGTGGTGGGAGTGCAGGTATTTCCAGGTGGTGAGACTACTGATTTATTACATTAGTGAAGTCATGTTAATGGTAGTACCTGCTCAAGTTTGTTGTTGGTCCTGCATTACAGTGAGCATTTCAGGTGTAGCAAGTTTCAATTGGGGACACTGTACATCGTGACACTTGTCATGTTGTGGGGATTACTTTGTTTACCTGCACATAGCATGACATGGCACGGTGTGTTGTGTGGCGGTGCTGGGGATGGGTTGGGTGACATGGCACTGTCCTCTTGTTGCAGTTAGCAAGTGGGTATTCATTTTAGCTGCTTGAATGTGTTTCTTCACAAAACTGCATTGGTGGTGTGTGTGGGTAGGGATGCACACATTGTAACACTTCCAGGTGAACAATCTCAGGCTGATATGCTTTTCACGGTTGAATCTCCAGACATTCAGGATCAGTGTCAGGTTGAGTCATCATTGATTGTCAGATGGAATGTGCCAGGGCAGTGTGCACTCCACAGGGGTGTGATTTCTATGTGAAGTAATTAGCCACTAGCTGTGTACGGGCTGCCTCCCCCCGTGCCCTTTCCCCTCCCATGCGCAGCGGCTGTGCATGTGGTTGGGGATGTGGGGCCACCACCATGTCCACGGCCAGGCCCCGGCGTGTTGCAACGTTGTGCAGGACACATGCTGCCACTATGATCCTGCACACTACTGGGGGAGCGTATAACAGCTGGCCGCCAGAACGGTCAAGGGAGCGAAAGCGTGACTTTAGCACTCCGAATGTGCGCTCCACTATGCCCCGGGTCGTAATGTGGGCTGTGTTATATCTTACCTCGGGTGGCGTGGTGGGGTTCCGAATTGGCGTCATCATGTGGGGGCTGAGAGGGTAGGCACTGTCCCCTGTGGAGGTGGTGATTGGTATCATTGGTGGGGTTGTGACCTTGCTCAGTATCCAACATGCATGCATGTGCAGTGGCATACATACTCACCAAGCAGCCATGTATCGCCATGCCGCCCAGCTTCTAGGTCCCGGCTTAGGGTGGACATTCGGTAAATGAAGCTGTCGTGGGTGGACCCGGGATAGTTGGCATATACTGAGGTGATGATTCCCTTGGCATTACATGCTACCTGCACGTTGATGGAATGCCAGTGCTTGCGGTTCCTATAGATGTGCTCAGATGCCCTGGGGGGACATAGAGCCACATGGGTGCAGTCGATGGCACCTAGCACTTTGGGGAATCGTGCCACACCGTAAAAATCCAGGGCGGCAGCATGCCTTTCTGCAGGTGTTCTGGGCAGGTATATGTGCCTGCGGACTGATGGGCGTGCAGTGATGATGTTCAAGACCTGGTGTAGGCAGCGTGACTGGGTGGCCTGTGACACCCCACCCACTATGGCACTTGTCCGCTGAAATGATCCAGTGGCTAAGAAGTGCAGTACATTGAGGACCTTCTCCAGGGGGCTGAGTGCTTGGGAGCACAGGGTGGGTGATGTGAGGTCATCCTCCCACTCACTGACCAGGTCCAGTATTATGTGTGGTGGAAACCTGTACCTCCCATACACCTGGTCATCAGGCATCCCGAAAAGGCTGGTTCTGGGTGTGAATATTCTGGCCCTGACTATCCTCCTCCTCCTCCTTTGGTAGCCCACTGCCACTGCTGCTAGGAACGGTATGTTCATCCTGGCGTCTGAGCTTGTTATTGTTTAAGTGCGCAAATTTATGCTTTGCGCGTGTTCTAGGCGAGCGTGTGACCCGCGCACCCCTGGAATCCAGTTCCCAGTCCAATAGCGTGTGGAAATTCCCACGCACCACGGGATACAGGTGCGCTGACGTACTTGCGTGTGTAAGTGCCCGCGCACCCATGAAATACACGTACATAGGCCAATCGCGTGTAGGCGCACTTTTGTCCAATTACACGCGATGACACTCTGACGTGCAGTATTTCCACGTGTGCTCCGTCATCACGTGCTGAGTGGGGAACACCCGTGCGGGTCACGTCACAGACGCGCTTACGCGCTGAGGGACTCTGGTCCAATAGAATCGCGTATGCGTGCTGACGCGCTTACGCGCTAAGGGCCTTTCCTCGGATTTCACGCTGACGTGCAGGATTTTCACGTGCCAAATCACTCCGTATCAAGCTGGCCACGCGAAAACACACGGAAGACCACGCTCCTGCCCAGAAGGCCGAGTTACTGCCCCCCAGTGCCCCGAGCAGCCTCCCACGTGCCATCTGCTGCTGCCTGCCTGCCTGCCTGCCTGCTGCCACCGTGCCCTGCCATTTGGTGCCTGCACATCAGCCATCTGCAGGGGTCCAGTTGCTGTGTCCACCCCTGCTGGAACTGAAGACTCCCGACTGGGATTACATCGCTCCACAGCCCAGCCCCAGGACCCAGTTGCCCACCCACACCTGCCTCTGGGGTTGCCATGTGGGGCACTTCCACATCTGGCACCAGTGGCAACCCCAGGCCAGAGGGGCAGAGGGGCACCAGCTTCACTGCCACCGAAGTTGGTGTCCTGGTGGAGCATGTCCTGGGGCAGTATGATGCCCTCTTTGGATCGTCCCACGCCAGCAAGGAAGGACGGGAGAGGATCTGGGCCGACTGTGTGGTTGCCATCAACGCGGAGGGGGTGGCAACCCGCAACGTCCTGAAGATCAAGAAGCGCTGGGAGGACTTGAGGTCCAGGACCCTTGTGAAGGCCCGGCGCCTCGTGGAGGGGGGCCGGGGCCGCATGAGTTCCATCCAGATGAGGGTCCTGGAACGCGTACGCCCAGCGCTCCACGCCCAGATCCTTAAGAGGGAGGCCCGTCTGGAGTTGAGCGGTAAGTGTCCAAGCATTACTGTGTGAGACAGGGCATGTTGCGGTGTGCTGGTTCTATGATACTTGCCTGTATGTGTGCCATAGGCCATGTATGCATGTATGTGTGCAGGGACATCATAGTAATGCATGTGCGACCAGTGATGTGTGACCCACATGGTTGTTGCATGTGTTCAAATGCCGCATGGGGAGCCCTATGCAGATTTTGAACATGAGAGCATGCCAGTCTCTGTACCTGGACATGGGTGGGGGTGAGGGATGGGTGCTGATGCCAGGTACATATATGGTAGCCATGTCTGTGTGCCTAACCTGCGTGTCTGTGACTTGTGCATGCCATGGATGCATGACACATGTGTGTGACAATGCACAGATTCAGTGAAGCAGCCAAATTACCCTTGTATCCGCTGTGTTTGGTGTGTTTGGGGCCAGATGGATGTGACTGAGGTGAAGTGTGTGCATGTGATAGGCATGAGCCATGATACATGTGAGTTACATATCATTGAATGTTTCAAGAGTCCATTGGACATGCATGGAAATGTCCATGGCATGCACCATGCCTGTTACTGTGTGTGTTTTGCCTGGACTGACCCATGTGTTGTGGAGGGACATGATGGAAGTGTACTTTGACAGTGGTGCTCATCTGCTATTGCTTCCTGTCTAGGGGACCATTGTACAGTACCCTGATGCTTGTGTTCTTTGTCTCCCTCTACGCAGCGGCTAGTGAAGAAGAGGGCGGAGACGGCGCTGTGGAGCAAGGCGGCGGGGATGCCCCCACGGCTGCAGCGGAAGGGGTGGGTGAGCCCCCACAGGGGCCTGCTACGGTGGGAGACGGTGAGGAGCCATCCAGGTTGGTGGTTTGCACAGAGGAGGAGGAGGCCGCCACTGGGGCACACATGGGGCCTGGTGGGGGCATCCCTGCTGGTGCAAGTGGTGCAGTCCAGGGCCAGGGGCAGGAGGCAGCACAGGTCACTGTGGAGGGGCCTGTGCATGTCGCTGTCCCTGACCCTGTGAGTGCACCACCATGCACCAGCAGGGATGCCCCGTCCCAGGCCCGTCCGCAGGTAGAGGGGATGTCCATGTCACCTGACTCCCCTCCACCTGCGGACGTGGGAACCCCTGGCCGTGTGGAGAAGGTCCTGATTGGGGTCGCGATGCGCACGGCTGTGATTCGTGATGCCGTGCATGCTTCCCGGGAGGAGCACGCACGTCATCACGAAGTGCACCGTGCCGACGTGGCCCAATTGGGATCGGCCATGTTCGGGGGTTTGCTGCATGTGTTGGCCAATCTGGCGGCCCTCTCCTCCTCTGTGCAGGCTATACACCAGTCGTTCTCCTTGCCGTCTTCCGGCCCAGATGCCACCAGGGCCCCCTGTGGACCTGCCACGACCAATGCAGCCAGCTCGGTGGGGATCCCATCCCTGCCACAGTTGGGAGTCGGAGGTCCAGCAGGGGTGGACAACACAGCAACTGGACCCCAGCAGATGGAAGATGTGACAGCATCATCGGGCAGGGCACGTGCACGACGGCGTCGGTTGTTTCCATCAGCCTGGATGCCGTCGTGCTGGCAGAGGCAGTGGCGTCGGAGGCAGCAGCAGGCTTGACGTGGGAGGCATCATGGCTCGGGGCCATCAAGATCAGAGGGGCAGGCATCGGCCGGAGGGCAGGGCAACCCTGGAATGGTGGTGTCTTCCGTGTGGGAGCAGTTGGTCCAGCGGATAGATGCGGAGCGGCAGCGGGCGGAAGAGGAGCGGCTCACCATGGTCAGGGCGGAGTTCTCCATGCGTCGGGCGTTGAGGCGGGCTGAGTGCCTCGAGGAAGCTCGCAGGGAGTTTGAGCTGAACATGGGGTTATCCCTGCGAGACCTCGGGGCCAGGACAGAGTCCCGCCTCCAGGACATCGACATGGAGTTCGATGATGCCCTGGCCAGCAACATCACCGAGTGAGCCGCAGGACTTGCCCGCTGCCTTTGTATATAGTTATTTAGTTAGTTAGTGTTATGTTTCCTTTATTCATTTTTATTTTTTTGGACCGCTCGGACAATGGCCACTTTTTTGTAGATATTTTTTTCATTAGGTAGTAGTAGGTTTCATTTATGGTGTTGGGCTCATGGACCCTGGAATATTCGTGTATATAGTTTGCTTTTTGAAGAAACATTTTTTTTATTGATTATTGTGTTCACCATGAGGAAATGGTTTTTCATTATTTTCCTTCCACATGACATTGCTTTGAACAACATTTGTTTTTGGATTAATTTGTTTTTTTTATTTTTACATTTGTTCTCGGACATGGACCATTTATTTTGTTATCCCCATTGTTGTATGTTTGATTTGTTTACTTATTTTTCATCTTTAATACATGTTTTTTTAACTTTCACTTGTGGTATTTTCTCATTGGTTTCATACATGTCATGATATGGGTTTTGACATTCACTTGCACCCGTTGTGTATGTGTGTGTGACGGACATGTGTTCATTTACATACTTGCCATTGGGGTTGTATCATGTAATTGCATTCACTATGTGGGTGGATGCAATCCTTGCCTGGGTGTTTGTGCTGGGTATGCTGCCGATTACTGCCATGATTGAGTATCGTCAGGACCTGGGGGCAGGGGGACATGTGTGGGTGCCTGGTGGAGGATGCCCCTGCACTGCTGGGGGGTGGGGGTGGTGGGAGACATGAGTGGGGGCCTGGTGGAGGCTGCCCCTGCACTGCTGGGGGGTGGGGGTGGTGGGAGACATGGGTGGGGGCCTGGTGGAGGCTGCCCCTGCACTGCTGGGGGGTGGGGGTGGTGGGAGACATGAGTGGGGGCCTGGTGGAGGGTGCCCATGGTGGCAGGGGGGTGGGGGTGGTGGGAGACATGAGTGGGGGCCTGGTGGAGGCTGCCCCTGCACTGCTGGGGGGTGGGGGTGGTGGGAGACATGAGTGGGGGCCTGGTGGAGGCTGCCCCTGCACTGCTGGGGGGTGGGGGTGGTGGGAGACATGGGTGGGGGCCTGGTGGAGGGTGCCCCTAGTGGCGGGGGGGTGGGGGTGATAGGGGACATGAGTGGGGGCCTGGTGGGGGCTGCCCCTGCACTGCTGGGGGGTGGGGGTGGTGGGAGACATGGGTGGGGGCCTGGTGGAGGCTGCCCCTGCACTGCTGGGGGGTGGGGGTGGTGGGAGACATGAGTGGGGGCCTGGTGGAGGGTGCCCATGGTGGCAGGGGGGTGGGGGTGGTGGGAGACATGAGTGGGGGCCTGGGGGAGGCTGCCCCTGCACTGCTGGGGGGTGGGGGTGGTGGGAGACATGAGTGGGGGCCTGGTGGAGGCTGCCCCTGCACTGCTGGGGGGTGGGGGTGGTGGGAGACATGGGTGGGGGCCTGGTGGAGGGTGCCCCTGGTGGCGGGGGGGTGGGGGTGATAGGTGACATGAGTGGGGGCCTGGTGGGGGCTGCCCCTGCACTGCTGGGGGGTGGGGGTGGTGGGAGACATGGGTGGGGGCCTGGTGGAGGCTGCCCCTGCACTGCTGGGGGGTGGGGGTGGTGGGAGACATGAGTGGGGGCCTTGTGGAGGCTGCCCCTGCACTGCTGGGGGGTGGGGGTGGTGGGAGACATGAGTGGGGGCCTGGTGGAGGGTGCCCCTGGTGGCGGGGGTGTGGGGGTGATAGGGGACATGAGTGGGGGCCTGGTGGGGGCTGCCCCTGCACTGCTGGGGGGTGGGGGTGGTGGGAGACATGGGCGGGGGCCTGGTGGAGGCTGCCCCTGCACTGCTGGGGGGTGGGGGTGGTGGGAGACATGAGTGGGGGCCTGGTGGAGGGTGCCCATGGTGGCAGGGGGGTGGGGGTGGTGGGAGACAGGAGTGGGGGCCTGGTGGAGGCTGCCCCTGCACTGCTGGGGGGTGTGGGTGGTGGGAGACATGAGTGGGGGCCTGGTGGAGGCTGCCCCTGCACTGCTGGGGGGTGGGGGTGGTGGGAGACATGGGTGGGGGCCTGGTGGAGGCTGCCCCTGCACTGCTGGGGGTGGGGGTGGTGGGAGACATGAGTGGGGGCCTGGTGGAGGGTGCCCATGGTGGCAGGGGGGTGGGGGTGGTGGGAGACATGAGTGGGGGCCTGGTGGAGGCTGCCCCTGGATGGTGGGGGGTGGGGGTGGTGGGAGACATGAGTGGGGGCCTGGTGGAGGCTGCCCCTGCACTGCTGGGGGGTGGGGGTGGTGGGAGACATGAGTGGGGGCCTGGTGGAGCCTGCCCCTGCACTGCTGGGGGGTGGGGGTGGTGGGAGACATGGGTGGGGGCCTGGTGGAGGCTGCCCCTGCACTGCTGGGGGGTGGGGGTGGTGGGAGACATGAGTGGGGGCCTGGTGGAGGGTGCCCATGGTGGCAGGGTGGTGGGGGTGGTGGGAGACATGAGTGGGGGCCTGGTGGAGGCTGCCCCTGGATGGTGGGGGGTGGGGGTGGTGGGAGACATGAGTGGGGGCCTGGTGGAGGGTGCCCCTGGTGACTGGGGGGGTGGGGGTGGTGGGAGACATGAGTGGGGGCCTGGTGGAGGGTGCCCCTGGTGGCGGGGGGGTGGGGGTGATAGGGGACATGAGTGGGGGCCTAGTGGAGGCTGCCCCTGCACTGCTGGGGGGTGGGGGTGGTGGGAGACATGAGTGGGGGCCTGGTGGAGGGTGCCCCTGGATGGTGGGGGGTGGGGGTGGTGGGAGACATGAGCAGGTGTGCAGGGTAGTCCCCTGTTTTGTGGGCTGCCTGCAGGGGCCGTCGAGGGTGTACAGGGAACACCTGTGAGGACCCACCCAGCCTAATCTCGTGTGTAACTTCCCACACACCCCTGTAATACACGTACCAAGCCAAATCGCGTGTGATAATTCCCGCGCACCCCTGAAATACACGTACCCTGCTGAAATCGCGTGTTAAACTTCCCGCGCACCCCTGAAATACACGCGCCCAGGCTATTCGCGTGTGGAACTTCCCGCGCACCCCTGAAATACACGCGCCCAGGCTATTCGCGTGTGGAACTTCCCGCGCACCCCTGAAATACACGTACCCTGCTGAAATCGCGTGTTAAACTTCCCGCGCACCCCTGAAATACACGCGCCCAGGCTATTCGCGTGTGGAACTTCCCGCGCACCCCTGAAATACACGCGCCCAGGCTATTCGCGTGTGGAACTTCCCGCGGAACCCCTGAAATACACGTACCCTGCTGAAATCGCGTGTTAAACTTCCCGCGCACCCCTGAAATACACGCGCCCAGGCTATTCGCGTGTGGAACTTCCCGCGCACCCCTGAAATACACGCGCCCAGGCTATTCGCGTGTGGAACTTCCCGCGCACCCCTGAAATACACGCGCCCAGGCTATTCGCGTGTGGCACTTCCCGCGCACCCCTGAAATACACGTACCCTGCTGTAATCGCGTGTGGGACTTCCCGCGCACCCCTGAAATACACGCGCCCAGGCTATTCGCGTGTGGAACTTCCCGCGCACCCCTGAAATACACGCGCCCAGGCTATTCGCGTGTGGAACTTCCCGCGCACCCCTGAAATACACGCGCCCAGGCTATTCGCGTGTGGAACTTCCCGGGCACCCCTGAAATACACGCGCCCAGGCTATTCGCGTGTGGAACTTCCCGCGCACCCCTGAAATACACGTACCCTGCTGTAATCGCGTGTGGGACTTCCCGCGCACCCCTGAAATACACGTACCCTGATGGAATCGCGTGTGGAACTTCCCGCGCACCCCTGAAATACACCTACCCTGATGGAATCGCGTGTGGAACTTCCCGCGCACCCCTGAAATCCACGTACCCGGCCAAATCGCGTGTGAGACTTCCCGCGCACCCCGGTATACACGCACACGTATTTTTTGTCAGCGTGTCCGTGTTTGTGGGTACCCCTTTGCACGTCATTTGTCCTGGAGGGCCACAGTATAGGACATTCATCATGGCAGTATATGGGTGCTATTTGTTGGCGCACCTTTTGGCGCACATTTCTTACAGCCGCAGAGACGCTACCGCCTGCTTTCTTGTGGCGGTCGTGTTTGTGCCTGTGCGCTGGTTTGAGCGTGTGCTTTTTTGCCCTATTCTATTCCATGAATACGTGTTGTAGGCGAGCGTGTGGGCGTTCCGCGCACTTGTGCCCTGTACTTCCCCCGTGACGCCCACGTTTTTGCAAGTTGTTCCCCATTCCGAGTGTTACGCCCGTGTTCCGCCTACTTTTGTTGCGTGCGCCGCGCTATGTGCGAATTTCGCTGTGGCCTGTGCGATTTTCGCTGTGACCTGGCGCACCCTGTTAGATGGCCTGCGCGCCAACGTGCGCGGCGCACTTTTTATCGCACATCCGCTGGTTTTCTCGCGCACGGACTTCCATGAATCGACGTGCGCTGCTTTTCGTGCGATTTTCGCACTTGCACTGCGATTTTCGCTATTCCACTGCGATTCGCACGTTTTTGCCCACTTGCGCCGCGCTAATTATTCCATGAATCGGCCTGTTCGCATAACACCACAGGATGTGCAGCAGACATGTATAACAGCCGCTAACCATTAACACATGATGCGGCACGACACATTGATGAATGGTATGTACATTTGTGCATGCACATGATATGATTTTTCCTACATGGACTAACATGAATTATACACCACATGCTGTACCATACACACACAAATATACGGGGAACGAGGACTGGTAAGAAACCAGCATTTGCAGGTTACACATGGGTCCCCACAAAGGCAGCCTAAATCAGTAACAAAGCAGTAAACACTGAAATATCTATGAATCACTATTGGAATTAATTATTCTGTAAAGATGGAGTTGAAGACCCCTACAATGAAACTTATATTGGGGTTGAAACGTACACGTTGACACTTTTTAAGGATATTGCAATAATCACACAGAGTGATTTTAATGGATTCTTTCTTGTTCTTGTTGCATTTCTGGGCACTTGGGAGATTGTGTTTCCAGGCACTCAGGAGATTGTGTTTCCAGGATGAGCACTGCACGCTTTTCTCAGAACCTTTCTTTCTTCCCTTGATCACTGTTAAACAGGGGGAAGCATGGATTGTTTACAACTGTATGGTTGGACACATATGAGAGAATGTGCAATACATGAAATGACTATGTTAGATAGACAGAAGGGGCCTCATTACGACCCTGGCGCTAAGGGGTAAACGGCGCCGTAAAAGGCTGCGGTGCCGATAACCCCTTAGCGCCTAATTAAGAGGTCCCTTTGCGGCTCCTGACCTTAACGGCTGGAATGGACCAGCCGTTAAAGTAGGGACCCGCAAAGGGACCTTGAAGGTAATTACGATACCGTAATTACCGCCTTCCCCATTCCCATTGAGCCCTATGGGGCAAAAATGGGAATGGGGAAGGGCCAATGGTGCATGGGGAATTACCGCCCCGCCAACCTTGGGATGGGGTGGTAATTCCCCATTGCACCATGGCGGTCTCGTTACAATACCGGCAGCAACCATGGTGCTAATAGCGCCATTGGTTACAGCCAGTGTTGTAATGAGGGCCAAGGTCCATTGCTTTCAAATCATACATTGTGCCTCATTACGAGGTGGGCGCAAAGGGATACCAGGCACCGTTAAGGACATCGGTGCCAGTAATCCCTTTACGCCCTATTCCGAGGTCCCTTAACGGGTCCCATCCATAACACCTGGTTTTACCAGGCGTTATGGATGGGGACCGTTAAGGGACTTCAGAGCTAATAACGGTACCGCAATTTGACCCCGACTAGAGGGACTCCAGAGACATCAAAAGATATAAAATGACCCCCAGCTTATTTAAGAATACTTTTCAGGTTCCACAACTCATATTTTAAACAAACTGCAGTCTCTGGAAATGATTAGACTTCCTGAATTCTGTCTGGAATGGATGAAGGGTTTTAATGAAGCACTGGTGTTAAAATGTATTCCTTGGAGCTTACAGTCATTTGCACTATGCATGGCGCTGTGGAAAGCTACTTTGGGTCTCTGATAACCTTGCAGCTTCATCCCACTAACAAAACCTGATAATATGTTCCATAAAGCATTAAGAGAGGAAGACGGAGGCAAGGGTGCCGAAGAGACAGTGGGGTGTAGAAGGTCAGCATCAGAGGGGCATTGCAAAAATGAACACGCATTGGCAATGCCAACAGTTTTGGCTTTTGTGTAGGCATGGGAAAGGCATTTACCAGGCATTTGTCCCCAACCATTTATCCTTCTCTTTCCCTGTACCCACTCTGGATTTCCCATACAACCTGTTACCTTGCTTCTGAGCTCGCTACCTCTACAGGGCTTCCTTGGGATGGACTCCGCCTCTCTGCTTGACCGGGCTCTCATCGGTAGTGTCTGTAGTCATCAGGCTTCTCCTGTTCTTGGGTTGCTCAGCTTCCCTTATTCGACAAAAGGTCTAGTCCTTTGTCAACCTTTATACTATGTTGCAAGCATACTCTTGGTAAAAGGGTTAAGTCTTTCTTCTGTTTCCTGGGTGTGATCTTCATCATTCCGTGGGGCTAACTCTTCTCAGCCCTAGATCCACTAGGGTCTAGTCTGTTCATTTTGTCCCAGTGCTTCCCAAAAAGACATGGGGCCTCATTCTGAGGTGGCGCAAAGCGATACCGGGCACCGGTAATGACACCGGTGCCGGTAATCCCTTTGCGCCCTATTCCGAGGTGCCTTAGCGGGTCCCTCCCTTAACGCCTGGTTTTACCAGGCGTTATTGATGGGACCCGTTAAGGGATACCAGGGTCAATAACGGTACCGCAAGTTGCGGTACCGTTATTGACGCCTTCCCATTGAGCCCTATGGGGGCTCAAAAGGGAATGGGGAATGGCTTTTACAATGGGGATTTACCGGTCCCGCCAAGGTCCCCATTGAACGAGGGCGGACACGGTCCCGTTATTGGTGCTAGTCATGGAGCTAATAGCGCCATGACTAGCACCAACCTCGTAATGAGGCCCATGTTCTTGGGTCTTACAATTGTACATGTTTCTACAAGGTACTGCACTCTCAGAAGAGGAGGAAGGAGAGTGAGGATGTGTGTTGTGGTGTCCTGGGCCATACCCTAGATGGTCGTCCCTGTTCCTAGAGTGGGAGTCTCTCCCAATGAGATCCTCCCACTCTGTACCACCCCCAGGGGGATTGTTGGGTAGTGGCCTCACCACCCTGGCCTCATTGGAATGGGCTCCCCTGGGGAGAAGTGACAACATCTAGGACTTTGTCACACTGGGAACAGGACACATTGGACAACCTTATGTGATGTTATTCCTGGAAACTTGAAGCATTTCAGATCTCAGTTCACCCCAAAAATATGAAATCACAGATGATGTACGAGCACATTGCTTGGCCTCATTTCGGCTTCAGGGGAACCTGCAGTGAAACAATGCGAACTAATGAAAAAGTAGCACAGGCGCCAGCCAGTGGAGGCCCCACAGCCAGCTTTGCAAGCTTACTCTAAAGTGGAAAATGGTGAGCATTGTGCACGCTAGCCCTGAGGGACTTAAGGAAACTCTGAGGTACATACTGTCTTTGCATCTCTGATGCGTAATTGCATAATGATTCATCAGGCAAAAAGCTGCTACAAAAGTCAGAGAACAAGTGAAACATATAAGAACACCTTTCCAAGTGACAGTATAGGACTTTCGCCTCAAGTCTCGTTCTAAGGAAGCCCTGGTTGTTCGCTGGGAAGTACCCCTCTGCTAATGAAAGCCACCATTTGTTCCTTTCACTTGACATTGAGCTGAATTAACACTACTTCAGTGCCATTTTCCAAGATGATATTATCTGCCAGGGCAGACCTGGCTCTATCTACAAAACCCCATCCGCATATTTCACCATGATAATCATCACTAATATTTACTTGATGACTTGTACAATTCTCACTTATTTTAATAGCATGTTTGCACAACTCTATAGGTGTTGCTTGTGTGGTATTGGTGGGTAAAACCGATTGTGGATCATAACATTTACTCTAGAAGAGTAACTTGCAATTCTCTGTATATTCCACACATCGTCACTGTAGTGAACTAATAACCTCAACACTTGCACCACTTTCACATGTCAGCTGAATTTCGAGGACCATTTTTCGAGTCAGCTTCATTTTGACTATATCATCTACTTAGCCTGTGTTGATTTTTGACTCATTGACCACCTTCCCAGGCAAACTTTTGCAACTTCTAAAACAACCCCTGGGCAACTAATTGATTTTGCCTGGACGCATTAATCGAAGACTTTATTACATCAACCAACCCATTGCAATGCAGATGGTAGAACACGTTTGTATGGGGTTTTAAACCTACCAGGTCGAGGCATGTTTTCATTCTCTCTGACCCATTCTTGTGGTTCCCCTTCCCTCCTGACATCTCTAGCTACCCCCCTTCCTACTCCCTGCCTTCAACGATACTTCATGACAACGCGTCTCATGTATGAAATCCCATGATGACCTGAACGAGTTCTTGTGGTATGCTTTCCTTCCTGAATATTTTAAAAAAAATATGTATAATTTCATCTATGCTCTACAAATGCAACCTCTGGCCATTTAGTGAGCTAATCACCCAGGGAAGTGGCAAACCTAAGGAATTGTAAGGTCTCACCAAGTGGAGGGCTTTCTTGATCAAAGTAAGGCACCTTGGGTATGGAAACTAATATTGTGTGCTTTGCATCTAGAAGACTTTATCGGTTTCACCACATGCAGGACAGCTCATGCGACTTCTATGTACATCCATGTGTACTCCCTGCCTGTAATAATACTCCATGACAATGCATTTCATATTTGAAATCCCAAGATGACTGAATGTGCGTTTTTTGTTTCTGATCCCCGCTGTCATGTTCAAATGAACATCTCTATGTAGAATATCTCCCTTGAGTGTCAACTCCTCAGGTATTCAATGATATGGTCTATATATTCCTTGTCTACTGCTCTTGAGTATGCCCGGCCACTCCTGGAATATTCACCATATCCAACTTTGGTGAGTTTTCCATTCTTTTTATGTGGCCACTGTCAGAAATAGACGTATTTTATAAGATCCTCGACGTACATGAGCCACGGAGCGAACTAAGCAGGAGCCATGTTTTCCGATGGCGCGATGAACTATTGCCATGATTAAGAACGTGGCATGCAATGTGTGCTGATTGTTTGGCACACACAGATGAGCACATACGCCAGTTCATCTATTACATCAGGCACGGTCCAGGGATTGGGAATGCCCAGTTACACCCTCAAATCTGTCATGCTACCAGTGTCAGCAACACAAATGTAGGTTTGTTATATGACCTGGGATTTGGAATGGGCAAGAACATGGACCATGGACAGGGAACAGCTGAATCAGCTACCACTACATTAGGTGGCAATAACTGCTAGGGGTGGTGTGTACCAGATGGGTAAGCAAGCATAAATTGTATAGGTCTTGAATTATGCTGTAAAAGCCATGCCCTCCAAGACTGGAGGATGTACCATTAGGAAGTTCATTGTTAATGTAAAAGACTAAGGTATGATAACAGACATTTCTATATGAGGCTTACTGTGTAAAAATCCTCTGCAAAAAACAGTTTTCTTTGCTGCGGGGGCACATTTGCAGCACGGGCATACTATACAGGCTCCCTCACCCATTTCCACAGAGCTATATGTAAATTTACCAATTTGCTGCCTCGCATCGCATTTAGATTATTGAGTGAAAGGCTGCAGGTACCACCACCACTCCTCCAGTGGCCATGCCCTCATCTTCAGTAGTCACAATTAACTTCTTATCAAATTGATGATTCATATCCTAGGTAACAATTAATGGAATTCTGGACTAGAAATCCATGGTGTTCTTCTAGGTGCCTAGTTCATACTGTACTTTGTAGGTATGTTCATGGATTCTAACTGACAGAAAAGCTAGCCAAGGGGTATTGTGCACATGCTAATCACTTTCAAGACTCAGACTGACGGTGTGTGATCAATCCATTTCCCCTATATCTATTTAAACAATAAACCCTGTAGAGACAGGCATTCCCAGGCATTTATTTATTTATTCATTTGTAAAGTGCACCAAAACTGAAGGCATCCAAGCGCTGGTAACTGTAAGCACAGCTTTGTGAGAAAAAAGTACAGATATTACAGACACACAATTGGTATAGCATGCATTTAAAATGAATTTCAGGCACAAAAACATCTACTATGCAGTGATTGAGTCTGAAATTGAATTCTAAGTCTTGTGGGAAGAACCAGGTTTTAAGGCTTTTGCAGAAGGTTCCAAATGAAGGTTCCGATCTTAGTCTTAATGGAAGTTCATTCCAATGCTTTGCAGGCACGACTGAGGAACTGAGACCTCCTGCTCTTTGCAGTTTGAATCTGGGGGTGGTCAGGAGGTGCAGACGAATGGATCGGGTGGGTCTGATAGATTGTGACTTCATACATTTTCGAGCCCAGTATTTTGGACCAGTGTTCGAAAGGCATTTGTGAGCTATAGTAAGTGTTTTGAACAAGGTGCGCTCTCAGATAGGCAGCCAGTTTACATTCCTTCTAGCAGGTGAAAAGTGGTCTTTTTTGTAATGTTCAAGGCTGCTCTAAGCGAATTGTTTTGTATGTCTGTAGCTTCTTAAGGTTACAAGTAGTAGCCCCTGCGAAGCGGGCTTTGCAATAGTCTAATCTGGATACAATGAGCACTCTTATAATTGTGACGCAACTGAAGAAAGGTCTGCAGGTGTTAATAAGCTTTGTGGTGTAGGCCGCAGAAGAGGAAGCAATTGCATTTACATGCCTGGTTAGTGATAGAGAACAGTCTAGGTAAACCCCCAGTGTTTTAACTTCATTCGAACCTGGGATGGTGATACTCTCCATGATAAATGATTTGTATACTCCATCATGTTTGTTTAGTGGTGCCTGTGATCTGATCCGGAACAAGTTGGTCTTGTTGTCATTTAGGCATGGAGAATGTAGGGCCATCCAGACCTGGATAAATTGATACATTTTCCTGAAAGTGTTAGAGTCAGTGTCTTAGGGGCCTGATATGGGAAGGGGGATTTGGGTACCATCGGCATAGTTGATGTAGGAGATACCGAGGGTGTCGAGGAGGTCTAAAAGAGGTTACATGAAGATATTGTATAGCGTGGGAGAGACACATGAACCTTAAGGGAATCAGCAGGTGACTGGGTCTAGGGGGCCGAACCCAATGAAGAGAAGACCCTCATCATTCTGTTTGAGAGAAAGGATGAAATCCAAGCTGTTGCTATCGGGGGGAAGTGGCCTACAGATGAACGGTGTTGACAAAGAATGTTGTGATCCACAAGAACAAATGCAGCTGACAGGTCAAGCAGGAGGAGAGCAAGTTTGCTGTTGTCTTTAAACACATCTATTTGGATCCTTGAATCTAGGAGTGCCAATTACATGCCTTGAACTGGATACCTAGATTGGCACAGTCCAAGAAGGTTTTTAGAGTTCAAGTGCATTAGGATCTGGAAGTAAGCTGCTCTGCCCAGAATTTTAAGAAGAAAAGGGACAGTCGTAATGGGGAGGTAGTTGGTAGCGATGTCTGGATCTAGGGTGGGATTCTTGAGGAGGGGTAGGACTCAATCATCTTTTAGATTGTTGGTCAGCACTATGCCAGAAGCGAAAGAGGTATTGATGAGTGAAGAGATGAATAGCGCGAGCTCTGATGCGTAATCTTTGATGACTGAAGCCCGGCAGATGTCGCCTTGACACCCGGAGGGTTTTAGACCTTTTATGATTTTGGTTACCTCCAGTTCAGTGACAGGGTTGAACTCAAACAGGGGTGTGAATTGGGGTGGTAGTAGGGGTTTTAAGTCTGGTAGGATTTTGGAAGAAGTTCGTTGTTTTTTTGCTAGGATTTTTATCTGAAAGGATGAGACTATATCCAACATAGCATTTTGTATGTTGTAGCACCAGGTGGGGTCTTTTGAAGAAATGGATGGGGAGAACTGGTGATTCCAGTTCCCGCACTATGCAAAGAGTTCTCGAATGCCTGAGTTGGCTTTTTCAATTCTGTCATTGTAACAGGAACTTTTGGCTTGGAGTATGGCATGTTTATACGTTTTTTAAAAGGTGGTATAGTGAACTTTATTAGAAGCTGATGGTTCCTTTTTCCAGACAGTCTCAGTTGCTTGCTTGGTTGAGAGGAGCGATAGGGTTAGGGGTGAACCACATATTAAGATGGGCTATTGGCTTCGGTTTAAGTTTGCTCAAGGGTGCAATCTCATCAATAGCAAGCAGAAGAGATTTGTTATATACATCCACCATTAAGGTGTGGTCACCAATCGTGACTTGGTGAGCTGTCAGGAACTTCAGGAAATAAAGAGAATTGGCTGATGTGATGATCCAGGTATTTCTTGTAAGTGTAGCCGGCAGGGTGAGAGATTGTTTATTTGTAGGAATAATGAAGGATATAACATTGTGGTCTGATCATGGGCAGAGCACATTAGACATAATATCGATGTTGCATTTGAAGTCTGCCAACTAATCTAAAATACAACTTTTATCATGTGTATGACTTGTGATGCGTTGGGTGAAGCCAAGGGCTTCAATAGAGTTTGATCGGGAAAGCGCATTAGGATCAGAGAGGTGGTTAAATACTAAGTTTACATCACCAAGAAGGACAATTTTGGAGGAAGGCTTAACGTCCTGTGAGAGCAGATGAGAAATATCCTCCTAAAACGATAGTAAGGGGCCAGATGGTCTATGAAAAAGAGTTAAAGTGGCAGTGTAGAAGAGGGTCAATTTAATCAGGGGTGGACTGTGAACCAAAAGAAGCCCGAAATAATTTTCAAAGTGGCCCCATATTACATATTTTCAGTGAGACCAACACTTTTCCTATGTTAACATTTGGAAATACCACACAAAAGAGACCCAGGGTGTAGAGGCCTACCGGGAAATCTCCTGAGTTCCTATAGGCCAGTTCACCCTTGGCTATAGCCCTGGTTCTTTTGGTTGTAGCCCCAGATAGAAGCTCAGGGGCTACAACCAAAAGGCTAGCTAACCCAGAGTCCCAGAATTAGTGTAGCCCAGGATCTCGCAACACCCCTGGTAGCTGCCCCCATTACAAACTAATTGAACAGTCACGCAGGCTATCGATCCGACGGAGAATGGCTGTTTTTTAAATGAAAAGTGGCCATTAATTTGGCTGTGCAAGAACATACTTCGCGGACCGGTTTCTGTCGCAGTCTTTTTAGCACACGTGTTACTGAGTTCAACTAAATATCAACTAAGCACTGGTCTGATCACAGCCACTTGTATTACTATTATATAAAACATGCTACGGATTGCTATGCAGTCATAGACTGGACTGCAAGTGAATAGCGTTTAACTGTACAAGTCTTTCCCAAAGACATGCTGCACTCTACTGACGGTATACACACACGTGAGTGTACGCAAATATGGAAACGTACACTGCAATATCATCCTGGTGCGCACTTTGCTAATTGAGGCTTTGCCTGCGGGTTCTCCTAGCCTTCTCCAGAATACAGAGGCCTTGTTAATTCAGCAGCATTACGGCAGCCACGTGGTAGTTATTCCACAAAGCAAAAGGGCAGCATGCAAAGAATTACCCCAATGTGAAAAGAAATGCAACCATCCAATAGGGATGGGAAACCTTCTAAAGCACAGTTGCCAACTTTCCCAATTCCACGCGTGTCTCTTCAAACCCGTCCCAGTTTCCCGCACTGCATGCTTGGGATCTATACGCCCACCCTTACAATGGGGAAAACGAAACTACAAGTTCCAGCATGTAATTGGAGAAAAAACAAGGAGAAACTGGAAGAGACAAATGGAACTGGGAAAGTTAGCAGCTATGCTTAAGGTATGAGCGACCAGGTCAGCTACCAATCAACGAGTGACTGCTCAGCCAATGGGGGCTGAGCCTGTGCAACTTCAATCACCACACTTTTTTATTTCTTTTATTTTTTGCAAAGGTAAGAAAGGATGGTTTTTGAATTTCGTGTTATTCGTTTTACAAGTCACTTCTTTATATGATTACCGTGGAAACTGTCTCCTGCCACCTGCCGCCTGGTGGCGATATCTTGCCACATGTTAAGGTTCCTGATGAAACGTTGATAGGCTGCGGTATCCCTGGCTGTTGGGCTATCGATCTAGTGACCTAAAATATACACAAGTATAATTAGAATTGTTAATTTATAACGAAGGTTTGTAAGCGTGAGCCCGGGATTTGAACCTGTGATGCTATGCCTTATCTGCTTACACAACAACCGCGTTGCCCATGAGCTATCCTGTCACGGAAACTAGTGCTTAAACCCACTGAGCCATACTGCTGGCACGTTGTATTTTGGTTGCAAGCGCTTCATCTAGTTTACCTGGGGAAACAGGGCAATGAAGTTAACTATAGAATTGAAAGCCCCATACTTCTGAACCTTTTGAATTCACAGGCTGAGTGAAAAAGATTAATTTTTTTTTGGACCGTGAGACCCCATTGAAGTGTATGTGATTGTTAAGGGCCTTGTTGGGCGGAATAATTTCAATTAACTTAACGGCTTGTGAGTGTGGAGCCATGTCCATACCCCTCAAGCTAGTGCTCTTCCAAGGAGGAGGAGGGGTCATTTGTTTTATGGTGACCGGGGAAGTCAATGGGCCTCATTACGAGGTTGGAGGTAGCCATGGAGCTATTAGCTCCATGGCTGCCTCCAAAACCCTTTCGACTCCGCCCTGGCGAATGGAGCAATTACCGGTCCATTCCGAGGTCGGAGGGACCAGTAATTCCCCATTCACCAGGGCCATTCCCCATTCCTATGTGAGCCCCATAGGGCTCAATAGGAATGGGGAAGGCGCCAATAATGGTACCGCATTATTAGCTCTAGAGTCCCTTTGCGGGTCCCGTCCGTAACGCCTGAAAAAAACAGGCGTTAAGGAAGGACCCGCAAAGGGAACTCGTAGTAGGGCGGTAAGGGATTACTGGCACCGGTGCCCTTACCGGCGCCGGTAATCCCTTACCGCCCACCTCGTAATGAGGCCCAATGATTGGTTAAGATCTCTTGTTAACGCCATTCTCTTTGAATTGACCCAAACAGAGATGAGACAAGGTAAGTTCCATCTGAAGACATGCAAACAATACTGGCCAGGGCTAGGGCCCTGCACCCCACGGGTGCCTCACTGTTTTCTCTCTAAGCACCCCCCCCTCCCTTTAAGGGCCTTGTTTGTGCTATTTGCCCTATAGCTGTCACGCAAAGTCACATGCGACTCTACAGGTGGGGGAAGCAGCAGTATTTACAGGAATTTGGGCTTCCCCCACTGTTAGGGACCACTGCACCTTTAAGAAGCAGGTCCGCCCACAAAGGGGCGGGACCGCTGACGTAAGTTGGGGGGTTGGCGCTAGTTAGTAAAAGTATAGAAATAAAGAAGGTTGTGCTGTAACCCTTCGGCTGTGCGTCCTCTTTTTACACACAGCCCCGGCCCTGTCCGGGGTAACACTGGCGACGAGGTGTCTCTCCAGCACGCTGGAGTCCTCCTTTGCCGGCAGTCCGCCGTGCGTCCTACGTGCTGGCAGTCCGGCAGGTCTCCTTCTCCTTGACATGGCCGGTGATCCCACCGTGCCAGAGCTCCTGATCCCTGGCAATCTGCCAGGCCTACAGCGCTCATGCTCCCTGGCAGCCCACCAGTCCGCCTCCTTCTAACGTGGCCGGTGATCCCACTGCGCCAGCGCTCCGACTCCTCTTGCATCTGCATCTGCCATCAGCTGCTTCCAGCAGCCCAATGCTCCATGCCTCCACACGCGGCTCGCACAGAACTGCAGTGCCACGCTGCCTGAGAGAAGGGCACCCTGCCCCTTCAAGTTTCACGAGGCCAAAGCCTGCACATGAGACAAGCATCTGCCTCACTCTGCAGAGCACATGCACACGTTACGGTGAGCAGCCCCTCCGTTCCCAGATCACACTGCGCTTCACCATCTCTATTGGAATAGGCCCAGGCATCTCAGCCCCAGAGAAAACTGCCTCCCAAAGGTGATTCACGGTTAACAGCCCCTAGACCCCAAGACATTGCACTACGCGGCCTTGCTACAGTTCACGGGGGCGGACCCACCAGACGTGCAGATCCTGCCCAGCCATCCACCCAGGAGTAACACGACCGTCAGCTCATGACAACAATAAGAGACTCTCCAAGCCCGACATCCCTGGCAAGCACATCCTACCGCCATCATGAGCAACTCCAGCAACCCACCCTCACCCCAACCAGTCCACGCCGCAAAATCCATTCAACTGTGGATGCCGCTGCCATTCACCACAACCCCACAAGCCACGAAAAGCCCATGATGGCCGAGTGGTTGGAGGACTTTCATCATTTTGGAAGGGGATCAGGGCACAGCGACTCACCCCACATAAGGGACATTTTCCTCAACCTGGTAGGAGGGGAGCAAAATGACTTTGCAGTACTAATCAAAGCACTTGACAAGCTACTCATAATCGAACCCAACCACGACTATGAGAGATATCTGTTCAACCAGTGCTCGCAAAAACCACAAGAGACTGTTGATGAATACATCACTCGCCTAAGAGTGAAAGGTGACCACTGCCAATTTGACGCCTTCTCCCTTGAGGAAGCAATAAGCCTGAGAATCATCGAAGGCTGCCTGTCTCCATCACTCAAGAAGCAACTCCTGAAGAAGCCCCTCACAATCCCTGAGGTCAGCGAACTCGCTAACATTTTTGAGAAGGTGGATGCCCAAGCCTCCTCCATGACAGGCACCAACGCACCAAAACATGATACCACCGAACTCATTGCAGCTGTCCAGCCACCCCCACCTCGCCAAGGTGACAAAGGAACCTACTCATACAGACCACAAGCCCCGCAAGTACCACGACAACAGCAGCAATGCTACCTGTGCAGCATGGCTTTCCCACACTCAGGGTCCTGCCCGGCCCTATAACAAAGATGTACTAACTGCGGAAGGGAAGGACATTTCCAATCTGTGTGCAGAGAGTGGAAACCATTTCCCACCATGAGACCGCAAGCATCCAGTAGGACGCCCTTCCGCCTGCCATTTCCCCAATATGGACCACAAAGATACTATCAACCAAACCATTGCCGATATGTGCGAGCCATCGACGAATGCCAGTTCCAAGAATATCCCCAAACACAAGATTACGGGGAACAACCACCCTATCTCATGGATGATTATGACAACCCACCAGAAGGATATGCAGAAGAGGTGTGCTATCATGAGCCGACAACAACGTCTGGCACAATGTACTATGACCAAAACCCCAAGGATGAGTACGTCAACCTCGTGCTCGATAGCAAAGAAGCCAGAGAAGCCCCGAAAATACCAATCAAAATGGACAACTGTCTATTACACTTTATGGTGGATTCGGGCGCCACCGTTAACATTATGGGCAAGCAGGATTATCTGAAAATCCCGAATCCTCCGAAGCTCGGACCGGCACAATCCAGAATCTTCCAGTGGGGAGCAGCCACTCCCTTAACGGCTATTGAACATTTCACTCGCCCTCTCCTCCTCAAAGGACGACAGGTAGACGCCACCATCCACGTCATCCGATCCCTCACCATGGGTCGGTGCCTTCTCAGTTACTACACCACCTCACGCCTAGGGCTAATTGACATCCATGTGGGGGTTGGTGACATAATCTTTGCAACTACGATTCAGCAGGACCCAATGGAGCATGTCAGGACCATTCTCCACGGACCTCCCCAAAGTCCCATCACCAAAGCAGACATCGAGCAGCGATTCCCACAGCTGTGCATGGGTCTGGGGAAACTTAAATGTCCCCCAATCAAACTACACATAGACCCAACAGTGAGATCCATTCCACAACACCTGAGGAGAGTCGGTTTCCAGAGAGCTTGAGCAACTACTCTCCAACGGCATCATCGAGCCTGCAATGGGACCAATACCATGGGTCTCACCCTAGTCATCGTACCAAAAGAAGGCATCAGACTACGCTTATGCATCGACATGCGAGTGGCCAACACTGCCATTCAACGTGAAAGACATCCAGGCCCATGTATAGAGGACCTGATAGTGCAGCTAAACAACGCCCACATGTTCTCCAAACTCGACCTGATACAGGGTTACCACCAATTGGAACTGCACCAGGACTCCAGGGTAATAATGACATTTGCCACCCACGACGGCCTGTTTAGATACTGAAAGCTGAAATTTGGTATCTCATCCGCCACCGAAATCTTCCAGGAGGCTGTGAGGCAAATCATCAGACCAATCGGGGGAGCCTTAAACTATAGCGATGACATCCTCATCTTTGGCTCATCCAAAGAGACTCATGATGCTGCTCTCCTCGCCACATGCAAAGCTGTACAAGCCGCTGATCTCACACTGAACATTGAAAAATGCTGGTTCAGCAAATCTAAACTAAAATATTTTGGTCACATCTTCTTGAGCGAAGGGATGACGCCCGACCCCGAGAAGGTGAACACCATTACTGCGCCAGGTACATACCTCATTATGCTTCACTCACGGAACCACTTCGGAAACTCCTATAGAAAGATGCGATGTTCGACTGGTCCCCAGCATGCCAACGCACATTCGGCGTGATCAAACAGGCACTAATGGAGGCTCATCGCCTAGCCTACTTCAACCCGTCTTGGCACACGCAGGTGGGTCTAGGAGCCATATTAGCACAGACAAGTGGTCCTGATGTCAACGCTAGACACGTAGTATCCTATGCAAGTAGGGCGTTGTCTCCTCTGGAGGCGGCCTACACACAGGCAGAGAAGGAAAGCCTGGCGGTGGTCTGGGCCTGCAAACACTTTCATAACTTCCTGATTGGAAAAAAATTCACCCTAATAACTGACCACCAGGCATTGCTCTCGCTGTTTGGCAAACCCACACTCGAAAATTCCTCCAAGGATAGTAGGCTGGGGCATTCGCCTTCAAGAATATGACTATGACATATACACCGCCCAGGAGGTGACCTGAACCCCGCTGACTATTTGTCGGGACATCCGGTGGGGCCCCCGCTGACCCAGGGAGGTGATGTCGCATACATCAACTATGTGGTGACGAACTCGCTACCACCCGCACTATCCATGGAAACGGTTGCTGCGGCCTCAGCAGCAGACCACACAACCTCACTTGCCATCAGTCTCACTTCAACCAACAAATGGAGAGACTACCAACGCGCAATGCTGGCTCACCCTGGGGTGTGCAAAGAAGACATAGAAAGACTTGCTAGAGTGCACAACGAGCTGGCCGTGAAAGACCGCAACATACTTCTCAGAGGCTTCCGCATCGTCATCCCTGCCGCCCTGAGGGCAGATGTTGTCCGCACCGCACACAAAGGACACTGAGGAGCCCAGAACACGAAAAAGCAACTGCGTTGCCACATATGGTTCCGCTTTCTGAACGCAGCAGTGGATGAATGGATGAAGAACTGCCACGCCTGCCAGTGCACGTTGCCTGCTGAACCTCCTGTGCCACTGCAACACACCCAAATACCAGAAAGACTATGGGAAAGGGTAGCCGCTGATTTCTACGGGCCAATGGAATCCAGAGAATACTTCCTCCTCCTGATTGACGAGTACACGCGGTTTCCCATCGTCAAGAAACTAACCACCACAGCATTTTCTTAGGTAGCTACTGTGCTTGACGAATTACTCAGTGCATGGGGCATTCCCAGGATAATCAAATCTGACAATGGGCCACCGTTCAACGGATATGAAATTGCAGCACTAGCAAGACATCTAGGATTCAAGCATATGAAAATAACAACTCTGCGGCCGCAGGCGAATGACATGGCGGAATGGTTTATGGCATCAATAAAAAAGACAATCCAAAGAGCCCGCATCAAAGCAGTGAGTCCACATCAAGCACTATGCCAGCTCCACAGAGACTATCGAAATACTCCTCAAGAGGCCACCAAAAAAACACCTGCAGAGCAAATGATCCGATATGATGTGCACACTCGCATCTTACGAAGTTCGTCCACCTTAGATGACACTGAGGTTGAAGTAGCTCACAGAGATGCAGAAGTGAAAGACAGAGCTAAACAGGACACTGATACCAGGCGCAGAGCAACGCCCAAAGACTTAGCTGGCGAAGAAGTGGAGACTCGACATGAGAAGCCACAGCGAGTGATCAAGACACCAGTATGACTGGTTGAAGAGTGCTAGCCCCGATGTTTGAACAATTGTCTGGGGGTGGTGTTAGGGACCACTGCACCTTTAAGAAGCAGGTCCGCCCATAAAGGGGCGGGACCACTGACATAAGTTGGGGGGAGTTAAACGGGGAAGGCGCGGTTGGCTCCAGTTAGTAAAAGTATAGAAATAAAGTAGGTTGTGCTGTAACCCTTCGGCTGTGCATCCTCTTTTTACACACAGCTCCGGGATAACACCCACCTATACAAGCAAATAATGAGAATTAACTTTAACACAAATGTTTAACTTAACAATGCGACAAAGTTAAATGAATGCATTCGGTTTGATGTTTTTTTACTGACGTGACCAACCCATTACATTTTAAGCATGGAACAGAAGCAGTACAGTATCTAACACACTGAAGAAAACTACTTTTCTACAAGTGACACAGTGGTAGGGCCACGCACACACACTTACCTGCTTGCAGTACTCGCATTTCCTGAGCATGGGGCAGTGCTTCCAGTAATGCAGATCCAAGCCTTCCTCCGTGAACGACTTATCCTTTTCCCCACAATAAATGCACAAGCTGGAGCCGAACCGAGAAAACCATGTTAGTCAGCACTCATGACAGGGCAATAAAGCACTTTACACCCAAACATGCCACTTACATTGAAATAAATCACCACTTCGGAGCATGGGGTTCTCCACACATTTCTCCTCGCCTCGAGGGGCTCGGAGTCTCCAGGGCCCAGTAAGCGCATGTCGGGCATTGTTCCATGACAAGGGCCTTTCAGCTGTGTACCTGTCCATAGGCCTCTGCGCGCCAAATGTGGCTAGTGGTAGAGGCTTCAGCGCAATGGGTGCAGCCCCTGTGGGCACTGGAAACCATCCCTTGTGAATGGGGACTGGGGTGTGATGATGGCCCGCTAGGGTGCATAGTCATGCTGCATATGCGTTGCTGACCGGACAGTTATCTCTGAAAGGGGCCTTTCCATGACCCGGAGCAGAAGAGTGGGAAAGGGGTCTTTTTCAATGCACGGGCTTGCAAATCGAATGTGAATACGGAGGGTACTGGGTGGGAGGCTGTGACAAAAAGTTCTTAATATGATATGATATCTCGTTGTTCAGCATCTGCTTGCTTACCTTCCAGTCGTCATTGATCTTGCCAGACGACGGCCTCACACTGCCTGGGCCGGCTGCTGTAGCCTGCCCTGCTGATCTGCACTGGCAATGTGTGCACTGTGCAGGGCATGTGCGGCTTCGGTGCCCAGCCCAGGGGGCCCTCATGCGCAGGCGGGGGCCGTCAGCCCAGCTTCCCATGGCCAGCCCTGCTGAGAAGAAAAAGAAATGTGCACCACCTGTCTCGGTCGGTGGTGGCAGCCGGCACTGCAGGTAGCCAATTCAAAGCAAACCACCCAGGCGAAGGTGGAATCACGCCATGTGTATCCTTCCGCTCCAAAGAGGCCCTATGGCCAGAGGCCTACCGGCGGATGTCCCGGTGGGGCAGTCCAGCCCTGAATTTAATTTACATCAATTCCCCTCTCTAAAAGACATGGTTCTTCATCTCTCTGATGGTCATGTAGTTTTTGGTGAGGATAGTTACTCCCCCCGCCCCGTGGAGTCCAATCTATCTTTCCTGAAGATGGAGTAAATGTCAGGCATGGCAAGGGAGAGAGAGGGCCCAGCTGCAGCATGCAGCCAGGTTTCTGTTATGGCCAATAGGTCTAGTCGTTCAAGTTGATTAGGTCAATGATATCGAGGGCGTAAACCATTAGTGACCTGGCATTGATCAGTGCTCCTTTGAGCGGTATTGGCTTGTCAAGGTTGGAGGTTGTCAAGTTGCAATTCAGGGTCAGTGGTGGGTCTGTTATGAAAGATGGTAGTACAGTCACCAGGGTTGGCATGCACGGTGTGACAGCAGTGCCAGGAGAGGATGTGTTACAGTTGATAGAGTAAGAAGAGCCAATTTCAAGAGAGGGCAACATGTGTAACGTAGTCATCTTGTTGCAAAGTTGACAGTATTTCTTTGAGAAGGAGGGGGCAGTGGTAAGTGATGCCAGGGCACAAGGGTTAACAATCACATTTTCATTAGCAGGAATACCCATTACTTTGTAGGGGCAAGCAGTATCTGATACTTTGGGTGGATGGTTACATACAATGTAGTTAATTTTCGAGCACCGTGTGTGCTGTACATGCATCGAGGAGCGAGTGGTGTGAGCGGTCATCACTTGTGAGCAGAGGTGCTCTTTTATTAAGTGAGTGTCCACTGCAAGGTTTGGAGACCCAGTGTTTGCCTGTAACTGTTAGAAGTGTGGAGGTGGGCTCCTTGAGTAGTACTGATGGGGTTTGTGTGATAGGTCGGAGCAGCATCTGGCAAAAAGGGTGAAGGAGGGATGGCCAAATGGGTAGGTAGGACTTGCGACATACACTTTACAACAAAGCACTTTGGGCTGTGAGTCAGCACATACCTTGGCAGAGTATCGGCGTGCGGGCGGCTTCCAGAGGCCTAACAGGACCAGACAGAGGTCCATCATGGTGGCCTTGTCAGTGGGCCTTTGCAAGGGGCCGGCGTAACCTGCCTGCTCCCATGGGCATTTTCCATTTAATTCCCAGCTGACCAATCACAACGAGCTGTGGGCGGGCAAGCAGGAATAGGCCTTTTGGATGCCTGAGGCTCTGAAAATATGGCAGGCATTTTCAAACGGCAGCTTGGAGATTCAGGTATCATTTTTAACAAATATGTGGAATCTTCCTGGGGCCTAACATTGTTGAATTTAGCCAAAGCCATTATCAATTCTTCTTGGCTTACCTGGCTATGCATATTGAGAGGCTGATCCTGCGCTGCATGCAGAACAGTGCTGCCTTCATTAGAATATCTCTGTGCCTCTGTGGCAGAGGCACAGGGCCAGACAGGGGTCCTCTAAGGGGGCCTTGTCCATGGGCCTTTGCAGGGTGCCACATTGCCTGCCGCCTCCCATGGGCATTTTCCATTTAATTCCCAGCTGACCAATCACAACGAGCTGTGGGTGAACAAGCAGGAATAGGCATTTCGGATGGCTGAGGAGCCTAAAATGTGGTGGACATTTTCAAATGGCAGCTTGGAAATTCAGGGAGAATTTGTAACACATATATGGAATCTTCCTGTGGCATAACATCGTTGCATTTAGCCAAAGCCAGTATCAATTCTTCTTGGCTTACCTGGTTATGCATATTGAGAGGGTGATTCCGTGCTGCATGCGGAATAGTGCTGCCTTCATTAGAATTTCTCCATCAGACCTATCAGACCTACCCAGCCTGCTGCCTCGTTTCTCAAAGAAATGAGCTGGTGGTAGATCTCTGTTTTCGGCTGGGGCCTCCCTCTGGAACAACCTCCCTGGCATTCTAAAACTTGAGGAGAACCTTCTCCGGTTCCGGCAGCACCTCAAGACCTTCCTCTTTGCTTCTGCCTTCACCCCCCCTCTCCCCTGCTGATTCTGTTCTCTCTCAGCACCATGGACCTGGCCACCCCCTGTCCTCCGGGCCGAGGTACCTGGTCACCCTGTCACCCTCACTCACTGCCTCCGGTCAACCCTTAGCACTGGGGTCTGTATCTGTACCCATACAGTCCCCCCTTTTCTTCCTGCACTTATCAGACCTACCCAGCCTGCTGCCTTAAACCTAGCACTTGCCACTTGCTGGCTGCACTACCATTGTTTGTTGCCTTTATTATTTATTTATCATCATTTATCTATTTTTCCCCTTGCTCTGCACTCTCCTTTCCCCCCCTTCCATGCACTTGTCCCCCTCCCCCTCTCCCATGCACTTGCGCGTTCTCAATGTCACTGGGCCTAGTAAGATCGTTGTTTTTATTCTCCCCTGTTCCCCTACCCTTGCCTTGTTGCGCTCTGAAACACTCGTGTATGAGCGCAATGGAAATAAAATATAAATATCAATGCCTCGGTGGCAGAGTCACAGGGCCAGACAGGGGTCATCCATGGTGGCCTTGTCCATTGCATTGATTGCCTGGAAACCATGCAAGGACATTTATCAAGGCTGCCAGGCTGTTGCCAACTAAGAAAGTTAGTCTGTAAATGGATTATACCTATTAGCACTGCAGCATTTTGATCCGAGTGCCAATAGCATTGTTTCTTGTCAGAAATGCAGCAGAGGCTGTTTCAAAAGTTAAAAAAAAGCTACAAAAGTGGTTGCCACCATAGGAATGGAGAATATACTACTCATAGCCCCTTCTCTATTTCCAAGTGAGCTGTCTATTGAGGGTAACGAGGGAGGCAGTGCAGCATATTCTAGAAAGTAAGTGGCAGAGGGTTGGGATATTGAGAGGGCAAGAGCACTGCAGCTTCTGGGGAGATGTTGGCGAAGGGTGGAAGTCATGAAAGCAATGACTGGACCAGAGCAGAGGCCATCTCGTAAAAGGAGGGAGAACAGGCAGAGGAGGTAAGAAGAGAGAGGCATGGGGTGAGTGGCTCTGGGAGTGGTGCCTAGCCCATCCAAGAGCGCAGATTGAGGACCCATTCCTGGAGATAAAGCCTTGTGTCCAAGCAGAATAATTGTGCTCTACTGCTTGTATTTGTACATGAGAAAAATGCTAATGTGTTTTACTGTAACCCATCTTATTGCAGAAGGACTGGACCCAATTCTTTGACACTGGCATTTAAAGCAATAATCATAGGTTTCTCGTTCCTTAATACTTACAAGGAGGAAATGCTGAATGCTGCTAAATGTGTACATTTGTTTTCGAATTATAATACAAAGTGGACAAATTAATGAAGGGGGGAAAGTAAAACAAAATGATTGAAAGAGTCTTCTTGTACCTGTGATCACTCCAGCTCCACCATACCCGTGGCACCGTTTTGGGCTCAAGGCTGTATTATGAGTGATATATAGCATGATTAATACCAACATCTTTCAGCTTCTAAGGGCTGGACTGGCGCTTAAACCCATGTTGCATGGCATTGTCAAGTTACCAAGGCAAGCACTTTGACCCTGAGCTAGTCGCTCGTCCTTCCTCCTTGCCTCCTTTCGTCTCAGGGGCTCTCCCTTTTATCAATCTCAGGTTTAAAGGTTTCCCACACACCTCCTTTCTATTCCTCTAGGAGTTGCCCCCCTATTTTAAATCTCCATTGAAAGGGGTTTCTTCATCTCTCTTGCCTATTTGTCTTCCCCTGTGTCCTTATTCTCAAGTGTAAGGGGTTCCCACACCCCTATTCTCTTTTCATCTAGAGTCCTCCCCCATGTTGCTAAACTCTTTGAGGGTAATTCATAGAAATTCGCACAAAAGTGGCGCACGCGGCTGGCGCACAGTGTCCCCGTGCGATACACTGCGCCAGCCGCATGCGAAAAAATCCTTTTCATCGCACAGCAAATTCATGGATTCTAGCCTCCGAAACCAGCCGTGGCGCAGAGTGGCGCAGCGACCCTGCAGCAGCGCCAGTTACGCCCCCAAGAACGCCCTCACGCAAGGAAAAGCCTTCAAAATTCCCAAATCATCGCAAAGGGCTGCGCTAACCCTGGACCAGTTCACAGGGCAGCCAAACAGCAAACGCCAAGCGGGGAACGTGTATTTCAGTGGTTCTCGGGAAGTTTCACAAGCGATTGTCCTGGGTACGTGTACATCAGGGGTGCGTGGGAAGTAACACACGCGATTCCATCAGGGCACATGTATTCCAGGGGTGCGCGGGAAGTATCACACGCAAAAACAGCAGGGTACGTGCATTTCAGGGGTGCGCGGGAAGTATCACACGCAATTCCATCATGGTACGTGTATTCCAGGGGTGCGCGGGAAGTATCACACGCAAAAGCAGCAGGGTACGTGTATTCCAGGGGTGCGGGGAAAGTATCACATGCAAAAGCAGCAGGGTACGTGTATTTCAGGGGTGCACAGGAAGTATCACACGCGATTCCATCAGGGTACGTGTATTCCAGGGGTGCGCGGGGAGCACCACATGTGAATTGCACGTGTGGGTCCTCCCAGGTGTACCCTCTACACCCTCCACGGCCCCTGCAACGGCCCACACCACAGGGGCCTACCGTGCACATGTCCCGCAGGCAGCCCATCCACCATGCCTATGCCCCCCAGCCAACCCACATGTCACCTTGCACTACTGCCCACCAACGCATGTCCCCCTGCACCCCCAGGCCCCAGCATCCAGGGGCACCCTCCACCAGGCCCCCACTCATGTCCAACTCATGTATCCCAGCACCCCCACCCCCCAGCAGTCAGGGGCACCCTCCACCAGGCCCCCACTCATGTCCAACTCATGTCCCCCTGCACCCCCACCCCCCAGCATCCAGGGGCACCCTCCACCAGGCCCCCACTCATGTCCAACTCATGTCTCCCAGCACCCCCACCCCCCAGCAGTGCAGGGCACCCTCCACCAGGCCCCCACTCATGTCTCCCATCACCCCCACCCCCCAGCAGTCAGGGGCACCCTCCACCAGGCCCCCACTAATGTCCCCCTGCACCCCCACCCACCAGCATCCAGGGGCACCCTCCACCAGGCCCCCACACATGTCTCCCATCACTCCCACCCACCAGCAGTGCAGGGGCACCCTCCACCAGGCCCCCACTCATGTCCACCTGCACCCCACCCCCCAGCAGTGCAGGGCACCCTCCACCAGGCCCCCACTCATGTCCCCCTGCACCCCCACCCCCCAGCAGTCAGGGGCACCCTCCACCAGGCCCCCACTCATGTCCAACTCATGTCTCCCAGCACCCCCACCCCGCAGCATCCAGGGGCACCCTCCACCAGGCCCCCACTCATGCCCAACTCATGTCTCCCAGCACCCCCACCCCCAGCAGTGCAGGGCACCCTCCACCAGGCCCCCACTCATGTCCCCCTCCACCCCCACCCACCAGCATTCAGGGGCACCCTCCACCAGGCCCCCACTCATGTCCCCCTGCACCCCCACCCCCCAGCAGTCAGGGGCACCCTCCACCAGGCCCCCACTCATGTCCAACTCATGTCCCCCTGCACCCCACCCCCCAGCAGTCAGGGGCACCCTCCACCAGGCCCCCACACATGTCCCCCTGCACCCCCACCCCCCAGCATCCAGGGGCACCCTCCACCAGGCCCCCACTCATGTCCAACTCATGTCTCCCAGCGCCCCCACCCCCCAGCAGTGCAGGGCACCCTCCACCAGGCCCCCACACATGTCTCCCAGCACCCCCACCCCCCAGCATCCAGGGGCACCCTCCACCAGGCCCCCACACATGTCTCCCATCACCCCCACCCCCCAGCAGTGCAGGGCACCCTCCACCAGGCCCCCACTCATGTGCAACCCATGTCTCCCACCACCCCCAACCCCCAGCAGTGCAGGGCACCCTCCACCAGGCCCCCACACATGTCCCCCTGCATCCCCACCCCCAGCATCCAGGGGCACCCTCCACCAGGCCCCCACTGATGTCCAACTCATGTCTCCCAGCACCCCCACCCCCAGCAGTGCAGGGCACCATCCACCAGGCCCCCACACATGTCTCCCAGCACCCCCACCCCCCAGCACTGTGTGGCACCCTCCACCAGGCCCCCACACATGTCCCCCAGCCAACATGTTATCACATTCTAGATCCCTGGCCCTTATGGTCAGCCTCCAAATGCCAAACACCCACCCGAGTATTGCATCCACCCACTTAGAAATGGCAATAACATGATAGAACCCCAATTGCAAGTTTGGAAATGAACACATGTCCCTCACATACACCCGATGGGTGTCAGTGAATGTCAAAACCCATATCATGATATGCATGAAACCAATGAGATGATACTACACATTGAAGTTTGAAGAAAAAATATGTATTAAAAGCAACATAAATTGAATCAAAAATAAACAAACAATAATGGGAATTTAAAAAAAATAAACCAGCATGTCCGTGAAATAATGCAAAACCACAAATCATAATCCAAAGGAAAGGTGTCCAAAGTCACAGTCCACAAAAGTAAATCCAATGGAAAATTAAAATCGAAAACCATTGCTCCATGGGTAAATCATTAAAAAAAATGAAAATCCAACAGTCAACTATATACAGATAAACAATCCAGGGTCCATGATCCCAACAGAAGAAATTAAACCTATCTAATAACACTACCTAAAAAAAAAAAACTATATACAAAAATGTGGCCCATTGTCCAAAAGGTCCAAAAAAACTGCTAAACCAAAGGAAACCTAACACTAACTACAGAACTATTTACAAGGGCAGCGGGCTAGTCTGACGGCTCACTTTGGGATGTTCCGGGCCAGGGCATCATCGAACTCCTGCTCAATGTCCCGGAGGCGGTCCTCCTCCATGGCCCCGAGGGTCCGCAGGGCCGTCGACATGTTCACCTCCAACTCCCTGCGGATTGCCTTGAGGCACTCGGCCCGCCTCAGGGCCCTGCGCATGGAGTTCACCGCCCTGACCATCGTGAGCTGTGCCTCTTCCGCCCGCTGCCGCTCCGCATCTATGGCGTGGCCCAACCGCTGCCACACGGAAGACACTTTCCGTCCTGGGTCCTCCTGTCCTCCGGCCGATGCCTGCCCCTCCGATGTGGAAGGCCCCGTGCCATCATGGCTCCCACCATGTTGCTGCTGCTGCTGTGCCTCTGCCCGTGCACTGCCTCCTGCTGCCTGCACATCCTCCGCTGGCTGGGGTGCAGTCGTTGATGTGGCCACCCCTGCTGGACGTCCGACTCCCGACTGTGGCAGGGATGCCTCCTCCACCAGTCTGGCCGCACCGTCAGAGGCAGCTCCACAGGGCACCCAGGTGACTAATGGGTGGGAAGATGGCACGGAGGACGACTGGCGCATAGGGGGTTCAGTTGAGGAGGGGGTCGGAGCAAGCCCCATCAAACGGAGGAATCCGGCCTGGGTGACCTGTCCCAGTAGGCCGACGCGGTCAACAAGCCATTCGAGATGACATGCAGTCTCCTCATGAAAAGACTGCAGGTCACCTCGAATGGCCCGTTGACACAACGCCACACCTGTCAGGACAGGCTCAACCCGGACCCGGATAGCCACGTCCACAGGCAGAGGAAGGCCAGTTGTCGTGAGCTCATCCCCTGCCTGAAAACGGGTCTGGACGTAGGCATCCCTGCTGGTGCAAGATGATGCAGTGACAGGATCAGGGACAGGATTGCACACAGGCACCTCCGCGGCGAACTGTGCTGCCTCCTGTCCCTGGTCCTGCACTGCACCACTAGCACCAGTGGAATCCCCACCTCCAGACCCCGTCTCTGTTGCTTGCACGGCCTCCCCCTCCACCAAACCCCCGACCAACCTGGATGACTCCGTGCCATCTTCCCCGGTTGGGCCCTGTGGAGTCCCAGCTGCCCCTTCTGCTGTCGAGGAGTCCAACTCCAAACTCTGCCTCTTGGACCTCCCCCCGGCAGCTGCGGCCTGGGACGCGGCACCGGACTCCTCACTCCCCGACGAGATCACAACCTGGGAGGGGAGCCGGGCCTTGCGTCTCCGGCTGGCGGTGCGATCCCCGCCGCTGTGCTCCACAGCACCTTCTCCGGCCTCTTCATCAGTTGACGCTGCAGACAGGGAGAAATAAAACACAGGCATCAGGGCACTGTAAAATGGACACATACACACATGACAGTTGTACATGAGTGGCATTGGCAAACCTCAGACATGGCATCACAATCGGCAACACACATGTCATTTCAACTTGCACACATGAGCCATACCACAGCCATATTGCAACTGCCAGCACCATCCATACACATACAACAGCATGAGCAGGCAAAGGTGAGCCAGACATCACATGCAACACAGGGAGTGCACTACACATGCACGCACACCACCACACTTGCATGCATGTGTACACCTCTGCCAACTGTCGCAGTGTTCAGATGGGCATCCATGTCACATCTGCCAATCAGGCTTCCGCATCCCGCTGTCACATGCATCCATGTTGCATCACTGTTGCACCCTTGTCAAATACACACACATGCACATGTGCACAGTGCTGATACATGCAGCTGAAAACAACATACATGCGTGACATCACAAACATGCCTACTTACATACACATTCATCCAAACATGTGTGCCCACACAACTGCATTTGGCATGCAAGCCTACACACACAAGCACCATCCATGTCTCACACATGACAGCCCTCGCATGTGTTAGCCTCACGGCCCTGTACACCCCCACCCATACTCGGCCCCATACAAACAGATGTGCAACCTGCACACTACTGGCACATCACCACACGCACAGCTTACAATCATGATGCATGTACACTTACCGCTCGACTCCAGACGGGTCTGCCTCTCAAGGACCTGGACGTGGAGCGCTGGGGATATGCTTTCCAGGACCCTCATCTGATCTTCCGACAAGTGGCCCCGGCGCCCCTTAGCATCCGCTGCCTTCAAGAGGCGCCAGGCTTTGTTGAGGGTCCTGGACCTGAAGTCCTCCCAGCGCTTCTTGACATGTTGGAAGTCGCGGACTGCCACCCCCTCCGCGTTGATGGCAGTCACGATGTCCGTCCAGATCCGAGTCCGTCCTTCCTTGTCGGCGCGCACACCTCCGAAGAGGGCATCATACTGCCCCAGGACTTGCTCCACGAGGACACCAACTTCGGTGGCAGTGAAGCTGGTGCCCCTCTGCCTCTCTGGCCGGGGGTTGTCAGTGGTGCCAGATGTTGCAGTGCCCGACATGACAACCCCAGAGGCAGGAGTGGGTGGGCAACTGGGTCCTGGGGCTGGGCTGTGGAGCGATGGAATCCCAGTCGGGAGTCTTTGGTTCCAGCAGGGGTGGTCACAGCAACTGCACCCCTGGCTGATGTGCAGGCAGCAAATGGCAGGGCACGTGGGCAGCAGGCAGTCAGGCAGCAGCAGATGGCAGGTGGGAGCGTGCTCGGGGCTCTGGGGAGCAGTAAATCGGCTTTCTGGGCAGGAGCGTGGTCTTCCGTGTGCTTACGCGTGGCCAGCTTGATACGGAGGGATTTGGCACGTGAAAATGCTGCATGTCTGCGTGTAATTCGAGGAAAGGCCCTTAGCGCGTAAGCGCGTCAGCACACGTACGTTAATTCATTGGCCCAAAGGCCCCCATGCGCATCTACGACGTCACGCACATGGGCGTAGAGAATGGCGCGTGTAAAAAAAAAGATACACGTCCAAGTGTCAAGGCGTGTAATTGGTGGAAATGGCCTCATCGCGTATGCGCGTCTGTGACGTGTGTATAAAAGGTACGTGTAGAACGCCATTTCCTTGTACATGCTTTTCGTGGAAAGCGAGTGGGTGAAATCTGTACTTCTTGTCAGTTCACACGCGATTTACTTCACAGCGTTTCAAGTTCGTACTCCCTGTTACCTCTGACAGCTTTTTCTCTTTTCCTCTTTTTCCAGGGCCTGTTTCCTCAAACAGCGTTCCCTTCTACTGTTGTCCTGTCTCCTCAGACAGCATACAATTCTTCTTTTGGCGGGGGTGTTGCCAACGTGCACACACACATATTTTTCACGCTTTTGTTCCTGGCAGACGGTGAGTCGCGCACGTATTTAACATCTGTGCTTGCCCCGTGTGTTGCATACCCCTTCAGAGGTCATTCAAGGCTGCGTGTGACACGCATACGTTCATTCCTGTGTTTCTGGGTGCCACAGCGCAGTGCATGTTTATTTTTCCACACACGTGGTCTAGAAGGGGTTGCGTGTACCTTTCTTCCCTTTTTTGGGGTGCCTGTGCGTTGCGTGACCCGTCATCTTTCCCCAGGGGTGACATACAGCCTTGCTAGAGCACTAGGGTACGATTACCATCTGGTACCCAACCCCTTTGACCCCCAATTGCCCAGGACAATAGTTCACAGCGACTCCCATACGCACAATAACATCAGTGCCATGGCTGGGAGGCGAACAAGCCGTAAGGGTGGCAAAGGTGGCCGAGCCCCAAGTGGTGGCCGTGGTGGATACGGTAGGGGACGTGGCCGTGACTTGCAGGGTGCCCCTCGCCCCCCATGTGTGGAGGACCAGTCAGGGACACCCATGCCCCCCCCCTGGTTGAGGGTAACGTGGCTGACACCATCCATGCTCAGCCCTTGTTGGACCAGCCCACTGTGGAACCAGACCTGGCACAGGGTGACTCCATGGCTGACTTCCAGGTCAGCAGGTCTAGGCCACGTGCGCCGGTGCACGTTGGTGTCATCAGGCCACGTGGATCAGGGGCAGCTAGGTCATCTGCTGCCCCGCGTAGGCAGGCTGGGGAGGCTGCAGGGGGAGCTGCGGCTCCATCCACCCCACCTCTCACACACCAAGCCAGGACAGTGTCGGTCCAAGTCCATCCTGATGACATTCCCTCTGACACCATCACACTTGAGCTAATGCCTGCACCAACACCCATGCTGAGTGTGCAATCCCACACTCCTAGTACAGAGTCCACCGGGGCTCCTGCCCCTAGTGTCCAGAGCGGCGTAGGACACTCAGGATCCCCACCACCTTCCAAGCGGAAGAGGAAGAGTGCTCGTCCAGTAGAGGCTGATGCCCCAGACACGGCTACACAGTCCGGCCCGTCAAGGAAGCCCAGCTTCAATGAGGCCGAACTGAATGCACTTGTAGAGTATGTGTCCGCACATGACCGCGAAATGGTGATTGTTGCAGGATCCAAGACCACACCTGCACAACGTCTGGCACACTGGCAGACCATCGCGGACATCATAAGTGCCCTTGGAATCGTGAGGCGCACAGCTACTGAATGCTACAAGCGCTGGAATGACCTGAAGCGCAGGGCAAAGAATAAGCTGGCCTCAAGTCATGCCGCTACTCTAGTGACTGGAGGTGGGACTCCAGCAGAGGACATAGAACTCACTCCACATGAGCATGTTGCTGGGACCTACGTCACGGAGGAACAGATCCAAGGCGGGGGAGAAATGGCAGATTACGAGGCATTGTCCGGTGAATGCACATGCATGTGTGTGTCATCCATGTGCATGGTGTGTGTGTGAGGGCTTCTGTTTGGGTGCCAGGTGAGGGTGTGTGTGCCTGAGTGGTTTGGGTCACCCATGTGCCTCATCCAATACATTCTGCGCACCAGCATTTGGGTATAGCAGTATCCCTTCTGCCAACATTAGACATCTAGCCCAACACCACGCCAGTTGCCCTTGAAGTGTCATCTTGCCACAACATTGTTGCTTATTTTCCTCTGTTTATTCAGGCAGATTGTTTGCATACCACCACTTTTACTAGGCATTTCTCAGTCCTATTGTCACATGTCTGACATGGCAATGGTACAGTGGACTGGCTTTGTTTCCTGGATATGATTTGTTTAGACATGTCCCTGTGCTATAGGACCATTTTGGACTGGAAGCTCCAGGTTAAACATTTGAACCATTTCAATGAAAATAATCAATTTCATGAGCAAACTAGACTGAATTAACAATTGGTGCCCTCCTCTCCCTCTTCACTTTATGGCTAGGGTAATGGCATGTGTATTTGACCTGCCAATCACAGGCCAATGTGTGATGCCACTGCTAGGCAGCATGCAGCAAATGTGTTCATCTTCCATCTTGGTGTCATCAATGTGTGCCATCTGCCTCCCCTTCACATGCAGTGATGGCATGGGAGGGTTTTAGTCATGTGGGACATGTGTCAATCAAGTACTGTTTCTGTAGCTTCTCAGCCCTAATTGTGTGCCATAGTGCTAATGCCTGTTTCCATTTGTTTTCTTTTATGTCTTTGCAGGGGATGACGCACTTGATACTGCTGGGGTTGTGGAGATGGTGCAGACCCAGGAGGGGTCTCAGGCCCGACCGACCACCAATGAGGCACGTGGTGTGGTGGTGGGTGAGAACCCACAACTGCTGCTGGTCGTGCTCTCAAGGGGTGTCTCTGGCTGCACCTCCCCCGAGCTGTATTCAGGTGTCGATTCGAATGATGAGACCTATGTGCCGTCGCAGGTGAGTGTTCCTGGGAGGGATTCTGTTCTGTCCGACCCACCTGCACCAGGGTTAGAACCCTCAATGGGGATGTCAGTGTTGGCAGGTACGCCTTTGTTGGTTAGGGATGCAGGGTCACACTCCGCAACATCTGATCCTGTTCCTGGGCCAGCAGATCAGAGGGGGAATGCAGTCCTGCAGCCTCAGGCAGTGCCGGCACAGCAAGGCGCAGTTCGCCTTGCCCCAGACAGGTGTGGTGCCCGCCGACGTGGTGGCCGTACGCCACCTGGCAATACCGCATGGGAGCAATCCATATACGGTATGGCAACCCAACAGGCAGCATCATCAGAGATGATGGCTCAGGCCATGGATAGGGTGGTCACTTCCATTGTCCCCCCCGAAAGGCTGATGGAGCGACTACAGCAGGCAACAGACTCCATCTGCCAGTCACACAGGGAGGACATGTTGGCGTCTGACAGGGACAGGCGGGCGGCACTGGCGACTCTGCGGGAAGCCATTTCCATAGAGTCCCAGGGCCACAGGGAAGCCCTGAGGGTGGAACTCCTTCACCTCAAGACTACTCTTGTTGAGCTTGAGGCTTCAACAAACAGAAGGACAGAACAGTAGCTGGAGCGTCTCACACGTACGCTCTCAGCTGAGATGCAGGCAACTAGGGCGGAGGTCCGGGCATCCCGTGAGTTGTTGCATGGGGACCTACGCACAATTATCCTCCAGAACGAGACCTTCCACACCCGCATGCTTGCTGCCATGGAGGACCAGACTAGGGCTTTGTGTGGGCTGCCTCCCATAGTGCCACCACCTCCTGATGCAGCTGCTGAGGTTGAGGAGAGCGACAGCAGTGATTCTCTCACAATAGGGTAGCCGTGCAGGCCATGAGCCCATGGAGGTGTTTTTTTTTCGCAAAGATCCACACAGGTGGGTTTTGGTGTGCACCCTGTCCTCGGACCTCCTGGGTGGCCTCCCCCACCCCTCCGGGCCCATTAATGGCCATTTTTTTTTTAATTATTTTTTTTTACATTTTTTAATTTTTTTTTTTTTTGGACAGTGTGTTGCCTTGTGTGGCTCCGTGGGCATACGCTGTATTGTGGCTGGGCACATGCAGGCTTGTCATGAATTTGGGTCAGATGCTTGGGTTTGTGTGACACACACGCCTCCTGCTTCCTGTTTCCATGGGCTTGCAAAGGGTGTGCCCAAGTGACATTGACGTACATGGTGACGTTGGACTCCCATTTGATGTGTGGGCAGTCTGTAGTCAATATTATGTATACATTCCTAGTGCATATTGTTGTTGTATTGTACACTGCATGGTGTATTGATATGTGCCTCTGCATCCATCTCATCCTCCTAATTTGCAGGTCTGTTTCTCATGTCTTCACAAGGCGGTCTACCTTGGAACTGGAGTCCATGTTGTAAGCAGTGCACCTACACTCTTGTGTGGCGCTAACACTGTATACTTGGAAGTGTTCGAAGTGCTGGCATTATCAGGTAGTGAGGCTACCAATTTTTTAAGTCTGTAATGTCATGTTTAAGGTAGGTTGGAGGTTGTGTAGGTGATTGGTATTCTTGGTAAGTATTTGGTAATGTGTGTTGTAGGTCCTACATTACTGTGAACATTTCATGTGTGGCCAGTTTCCATTAGGGACACTGTATTTGGTGACACTTGGGGCATGTTGTGGGGATTAACTTGTTTGCTCTCACATTGCATGACATGCCATGGTATGTTGTGTGGCCGTGCCGGGGAGGGGTTGGGTGACATGGCACTGTTCTCATGTAGTATTTTGCAAGTGGGTATTCATTTCTGCTGCATGGAAGTGTGTCTTTTGATGACACTGCATTGGTGGTGTTTGTGTAGGTAGGGATGCACACATTCTGACACTTCCACATGAACAATCTCAGGCTGCTATGGTTCTGACAGTTGACTGTCCCTTTGTTCGTCATAATTGTCAGGTCGAGTCATCATTGCTTATCAGATGGTATGTGCCAGGGCTGTGTGCACTCCACAGGGGTGTGATTTCTATGTGAAGTAATTAGCCACCAGCTGCGTACGAGCTGCCTCACCCCATGCCCTTTCCCCTCCCATGCGCAGCGGGCGTGCATGTGGTTGGGGATGTGGTGGCACCACCATGTCCACAGCCAGGCCCCGGCGTGTTGCAACATTGTGCAGGACACATGCTGCCACTATGATCCTGCACACTACTGGGGGCGCATATAACAGCTGCCCGCCAGAACGGTCAAGGGAGCGAAAGCGTGACTTGAGCACTCCGAATGTGCGCTCCACTATGCCCCGGGTTGCAATATGGGCTGTGTTGTATCTTACTTCGTGAGGCGTGATGGGGTTCCGAATTGGCGTCATCATGTGGGTGCTCAGAGGGTAGGCACTGTCCCCTGGTGAGGAGGTGATGGGTATCATTAGTGGGGTAGTGACATAACTCTGCATCTGACATGCATGCATGTGCAGTGGCATTCATACTCACCAAGCAGCCATGTATCGCCATGCCGCCCAGCTTATAGGTCCTGGCTTAGGGTAGACATTCGGTAAATGAAGCTGTCATGGGTGGACCCTGGATAGTTGGCATATACTGAGGTGATGATTCCCTTGGCATTACATACTACCTGCACGTTGATGGAATGCCAGTGCTTGCGGTTCCTATAGATATGCTCAGATGCCCTGGGGGGACGTAGTGCCACATGGGTGCAGTCAATGGCACCTAGCACTTTGGGGAATTGTGCGACACCGTAGAAATCCAGGGCGGCAGCCTGCTTTTCTGCAGGTGTCCTGGGCAGGTATATGTGCCTGCGGACTGATGGGCGTGCAGTGATGATGTTCAGGACCTGGTGTAGGCAGCGTGACTGCGTGGCCTGTGACACACCACCCACTATGGCATTGTCCGCTGAAATGATCCAGTGGCCAAGAAGTGCAGTACATTGAGGACCTTCTCCATTGGGCTGAGTGCTTGGGAGCACAGGGTGGGTGATGTGAGGTCATCCTCCCACTCACTGACCAGGTCCAGTATTATGTGTGGTGTAAACCTGTACCTCCCATACACCTGGTCATCAGGCATCCCAAAAAGGCTGGTTCTGGGAGTGAAAATTCAGGCCCTCACTATCCTCCTCCTCCTCCTTTGGTAACCCACGGCCACTGCTGCTAGGAACGGTATATTCATCCTGGCGTCTGAGCTTGTTTGTTGTTTGCGCGCACTTTTATGCTGCGCGGGTCGACGTACGCCTGCTTCATGCTGGCGTACGTGTTTCAGGATTGGACCATTTATTTTTTGGCGCGTTGTAGGCGATCATGTGATTCTTCCAGCCCACCCCAGGAATACACGTAACACGCTCTCCCAGGCCCAGTCGCGAGTAAATATTCCCGCCCACCCCTGGAATACACGTACCCCACTCTCAAAGGCCCAGTCGCTTGTGGAACTTCACACGCACACCGAAATACACGTACCATGCAAATTCGCGTGTGAAACTTCACACGCACCCCGAAATACACGTACCCAGGGCAATCGCGTGTGGAACTTCCCGCGAACCCCGTAATACACGTAGCCTGCTGGTATCGCGTGTGGAAGTTCACGCGGACCCATAATACACGTACTCTGATGGTATCGCATGTGAGACTACCCGCGCACCCCAGGAATACACGTACCCAGGCAAATCGCATGGCTGGGGTGTGGGGGTGATGGGAGACAAGAGTGGGGGCCTGGTGGAGGGTGCCCTGCACTGCTGGGGGGTGGGGGTGATGGGAGACATGAGTTGGACATGAGTGGGGGCCTGGTGGATGGTGCCCCTGGATGCTGGGGGGTGGGGGTGCAGGGGGACATGAGTGGGGGCCTGGTGGAGGGTGCCCTGCACTGCTGGGGGGTGGGGGTGATGGGAGACATGTGTGGGGGCCTGGTGGAGGGTGCCCCTGGATGTTGGGGGGTGGGGGTGATGGGAGACATGAGTGGGGGCCTGGTGGAGGGTGCCTTGCACTGCTGGGGGTGGGGGTGATGGGAGACATGAGTAGGGGCCTGGTGGAGGGTGCCCCTGGATGCTGGGGGGTGGGGGTGCAGGGGGACATGAGTGGGGGCCTGATGGAGGGTGCCCCTGGATGCTGGGGGGTGGGGGTGCAGGGGGACATGAGTTGGACATGAGTGGGGGCCCGTTGGAGGGTGCCCTTCACTGCTGGCGGATGGGGGTGATGGGAGCCATGAGTGGGGGCCTGGTGGAGGGTGCCCCTGGATGCTGGGGGGTGGGGGTGCAGGGGGACATGAGTCAGACATGAGTGGGGGCCTGGTGGAGGGTGCCCTGCACTGCTGGGGTGGGGGTGATGGGAGACATGAGTGGGGGCCTGGTGGAGGGTGCCCCTGGATGCTGGGGGGTGGGGGTGCAGGGGGACATGAGTTGGACATGAGTGGGGGCCTGGTGGAGGGTGCCCCTGGATGCTGGTGGATGGGGGTGCCGGGGGACATGTGTGGGGGCCTGGTGGAGGGTGCCCCTGACTGCTGGGGGGTGGGGGTGCTGGGAGACATGAGTTGGACATGAGTGGGGGCCTGGTGGAGGGTGCCCTGCACTGCTGGGGGGTGGGGGTGATGGGAGACATGAGTTGGACATGAGTGGGGGCCTGGTGGAGGGTGCCCCTGGATGCTGGGGGATGAGGTGCAGGGGGACATGAGTGGGGGCCAGGTGGAGGGTGCCCCTGGATGCTGGTGGGTGGGGGTGCAGGGGGACATTTGTGGGGGCCTGGTGGAGGGTGCCCCTTACTGCTGGGGGTTGGGGGTGCTGGGAGCCATGAGTTGGACATGAGTGGGGGCCTGGTGGAGGGTGCCCTGCACTGCTGGGGGGTGGGGGTGATGGGAGACATGAGTTTGACATGAGGGGGGCCTGGTGGAGGGTGCCCCTGGATGCTGGGGGGTGGGGGGGCAGGGGGACATGCGTTGGTGATCAGTAGTGCAAGGTGACATGTGGGTTGGCTGGGGGGCATGGCCCTGGTGGATGGGCTGCCTGCGGGACATGAGCAGGGGTGCAGGGTAGTCCCTTGTGGTGTGGGCTGCCTGCAGGGGCCGTGGAGGGTGTAGAGGGAACACCTGGGAGGACCCACACGGTCAATTCCCGTGTAGTACTACCCGGCACCCCCGAAATACACATACCCTGCTGAAATCGCGTGTGGAACTTCCCGCGCACCCGGAATACACGTACCCTGCAGGATTAGCGTGTGGAACTTCCCGCGCACACCGGAATCCACATACCCTGCAGAATTAGCGTGTGGAACTTCACGCGCACCCCGGAATACACGTACCCTGCAGGATTAGCGTGTGGAACTTCCCGCGCACCCCGGAATCCACGGACTCTGCAGAATTAGCGTGTGGAACTTCACACGCACCCCGGAATACACGTACCCTGTAGGATTAGCGTGTGGAACTTCCCGCGCACCCCGGAATACACGTACCCAGGCCAATCACGTGTGGAACTTCACACGCACCCCGGAATACACGTACCCTGCAGAATTAGCATGTGGAACTTCCCGCGCACCCCAGAATACACGTACCCAGGTCAATCGCGTGTGGGACTTCCCGCGCACTCCGAAATACACGGACCCAGTCAATTCGCGTGTGGGACTTCCCGCGCACCCCGGAATACACGGACCCAGGCTATTCGCGTGTGGGACTTTCCGCCCAGCACAGAATGCACGCACAAGCTATTTTCACACAGCGGGTGTCCGTGTTTGTCGCGTACCCCTTTGCACGTCATTTGTCTTAGAGGGCCACAGTATGTGACATTCATGATAGCTGTATATAGGTGCTTTTTGTTGCCGCACATTTTGGCGCACATTTATTTCAGGGGCAGGGACACTACCGCCTGCTTTCTTGTGGCGGACGTGTTTGGGCCTGTGTGCTGGTTTGACCGTGCGCTGGTTTGCACTATTGGAATCCATGAATACGTGTGGTAGGCGAGCGTGTGGGCGCTCTGGGCACTTGCCTCCTGTACTTCCCCCGTGACGCCCACATTTTGACGAGTTGTTCTCCATTCCGAGTGTTACACCCCGTGTTACGCCTACTTTTGTTGTGTGCGCCCCGCTATGTGCGATTTCGCTGTGGCCATGGCGCACACCGTTAGATATCCTGTGCGCCGGCGTGCGCCGCGCACTTTTTCAGCGCACATCCAATATTTTTCTCTCGCACGGCGTTCCATGAATCGATGTGCGCTGGTTTCCCTGCGATTTTCGCACTTTTACTGCGAATCGCTCGTTTTGGCACCTCTGCGCAGGAATTTTCGGCGCCCATTAATTCCATGAATCGACACCTTTAGGTGTTTCAGCAACCTTCTTCTCTTGTTTTCTCAGGGCCTTTACCTCTGTTGTCTTTATCTCAGGTTTTAGGGGTTAATGCACCCTTCTTCTCTTTTATCAGGGTCGCCTCTGTTATTTACAGTCTCAGCTTTAAGGCTTTCCTACACACATAGCCTTCTAGCCCACTCTGTGTGACTCTCTTTCTCTGAGATTTGTAAAACAGGTGACTTCGAGAGACATTTTATAACCAAGTGACCTTTTCATCGGGGTTCTGAACGGGCCTGTTAGTCTTTACCCACCTCTGCCTTCGAGGGTCCTAGGTCCAAGGTTCCTCTCCTTTCTCTCCAAGCCTCTCCACTCTGCCCCTCAACTTTAAGACCAATTGAACTGTTTTTGCCTTGCCCCATCTCCCCAGATAACACATGTGAGCCTGGCGCTTGGCTTGTGCCTCCTCAATGTTATGCCAAGTGCTCATTCCTCCTCCCACCTTAGGTTTAATGTTTTCAGTGTCTCACCTCTACCCATTCCTTGGTGCAACGATGCCATTAAGTTCCTTTCTACTCTAACTAGTTTCCACTTCGCTAGCCTCCTACACATCCTGCTAACTCTTCCCTCCAACCTCCTCCTGATGTTCAACCCCAAACTTCTCATGGTATTTTAAACCAACCACACTACGAAATGGCTAAACCAACTACCTCACATTATAGCTTTTCTCCCCCTCTCATCTAGAACCTCCTCCTCACTCTCCTTCTTCCCTCCAAACTCCACCACCATCTCCTTCAAAAAACACCAACTCATTCCAAACTCTACCCACAATCTCGTTCTCCTAACACCCACACTATCTGACCTGGACTTTGAGCTTGTATAGCTCCTCAGCCCCTCACCTTGTGTTGCTCTTTCTGAGAGGAACTGCACCTGCGCAGGTGAATGGGAGTGGGCTGCGATTGGCTTCTTTTAAATGATTAACCATTGTTTGATTTGGGGTTCATCAGCTGGGCCAAGCCTTTAAATGGCGGATCCTCCATCATGGATATCCCTATCATCAACTGTGGGGCTGCTGCATCCTCAGGCAAATGCCACAAAGCCAGTGCTCACACTTGTGGTGGTATTAAAAGATGGTGAGAAAAAGGAAAACCCTTTCGAATTCAGTGATGTTTTCCTGCTTGTGCTCTTTAGCCCACTGTCGGGAAATGCACGTTATGTTGGTCTATTAAGTGGATTCGCTGTGTGCGTGCAGTAGGAAAATGTGGTGTGTCTCTTATGTCCGTGTGGACTTCCAGTGTAAGTGCCATGGCAAAAATGTTGAATGCTGCTGATGTCCGCAAGGGTTGTATTGCAAGTGCCATAGGACATTTTAGGGTATCTTTGTTGTCTAAGCGGAGTTGTAGGAGTGTAATTCCTTAGCCACATGTGTTCCTTCAGTTTCTGTGCTCCATGAATACATAAAGTACTTATTGTTGGGAATTGGGGAAGCAGTGCATCTGTTGGTATCCTTTTTCACTACTGAGATTGCTTTCTCTCTTTAATTGCCCGCCATTGCTCCTGTTACCTACTGTATGTTTGGTTAGGCTATGTGTAGCACCTTCTTTGTTTGTGACAGCTCATCTAGGCACTTTGGATTCTGGGCTGTGTAGTGTACCCTATGCCTTATATTGTTTTCTTTCTCCATTTATTCATGACATTTTCATGGAAGACATCTTTAAGATATGAGATAGCCCCGGTAAAGTCCCGCTTTGCCACTGAATGCTGCTTCCTTGGCCGTGCACTGACGATTTCACTACGTTGAATTGGATTGATTTGGATTGTTGTGGACTTTAAAACTCTCCTTCCCAGAAGGCTGTGAGTCTGCAAATTGTGGGCGTGACTATACAATTGGGAACGCGCGCAGAAGGTGAACTTTGCTTGCAAGGAGTTAATCTCCCACCACATACAAACGAACGTACATAACACTCGTTTTCTTTACTTTAGGCTGTGAGTCTGCAAACTGTGGGCGGAGGCCGAGAAGACTGTAGCTTCTATTAGTGTGGTGGTGTGCAATTACCTTCAAGTGAGAAACGGTTGTATGCTAGTATTGTGGCTTAAGTACATTGTTTTTGTACTGCTCATACCCGAGGAAAGTACCATTTAAGCATTTTTGTCCCTACACTTTGAAAACAAATATGCCAGACTCTTTGAGCGCCTCGCTCTCCACCTCATGGCTACTCCTAAACAAAAGAAACTCTTGCGCATCTCCAAGAGATCCCTGACCCCAATTCTGAGAACTCCTCTGGCTAACAAAGACATTTGCACCTTCTGTGCTAAACGTAAAGAGTGCATGATGGATGAATCTTCGTTGGTGCCACATTTGAAGGGCCCGACTTTGTCCGTACCATTAGGTTCGAATGATTCAAGTGGTATGCCTATTGTTTCTGACGCTACCATCCCGGCAAATGTTCAGTCAGATTCTGTGTGTCCCTATGTAAGAATCCTTCCTCCTGTTATTCAAACCTTACCAACTGTAGAGGAGGTTTCCTTTCATATTCCTGATCTGGCTGATGTTTCTAACATCTCTATTCATGCCAGTGAAGGGAATTTGAGAAGGTCACATGAGGATCATCCATGTGGAGACGACATTCAAAGTTCAATGTGTTACACCATTCACTCCATTCATGACTCCTTTCTAATGCCTTCGGCACAGTGCTGTTTGCCCATTGATAAATCTGCAAACCCACTAGAAAATCTTGCTTTGATTGAAATTAGGCTGGCCGCGGTAAATACCACTGTAACCAGCCTATACAAACCTTTTGAATCCGTTGATTTAAAAATTTCAACTCAAGCTGGTAAGATTAACCAAATTGCTGAAGGTATAGTTAAATTATCAGTTACTGACATGAGTAAATTAAAATCTACGAACATGGTAGATGTTGCGGTCGGTTCTGACAATCCCTGAGTCGAAGTAAATGGTACAAGAGGGGCATACAGTCTAAACTCAGTATAACCCTCTTTTGCCGATATCATCTGTCCTGTCACCTCCCCAGTACCTAAAGCCATAAATACAAACGACTCCTGGATTAGTCTAGACAGAAGTCCAAAAAAGACTTGTCCGAGTAGGCAATTAAGAACTATAATTGTCGACTCGCAAAGTATGTCGAAAGCTCCTGGCTTAAGAGTAAATAAGCCGAAAACTAAACTTGTGCCCAGAAAGAGAGTGGGTGTGGCACGCCAACCTCAGGTGACCCAACAACATACAACCCTCCCCACCCCCTCTCTCTTTCCCCGCAGTATGCCCTTAATTCTGCCCGCAGGGATTCCACAGAGTTCTCCTTTTGTGTCTGCTTTAAGGACGGTGATAACCATGAGCACCGCCCCTCCTGGCTGTCCGGTCGAGTATATGGCTCTTACAGAGATCATTGATTTAATCGATACCCCTGTGGTTCCAACTGCTTTGTCGGCTGTTCAGGCCCCAGTGACCGGTGAGAGTGATGCTAGAAACAGCCAAGTCGCTCCGTCTTCTATTGAAGTGGGTGTTCCTTCTAATGAAGAGGGTGTACAAGAGCGAATGATGTCAATAAAGGCTGCAGTAGAGGCCCTCTTAATTGAGCGAGCAGCCTTAATTCCTCCTGTCAATGCATTAAATATGGTAAACCTTGACCACATGTCCAAAAAGACTCTAGTTAACCCTAATATTAACAGAATGGGGGTCAAGTCTAACTCTAACTCCTCTAATGAACTGCGGAGTGAATGGAAGAATGCGTGTTCTGGTCCTGCAATGAAAAGTGTTAATCAACCATTAAAATCTACAAACAAGAAGGAGTCCACTAGAGTCGGCCACCAAGTGTGCAGAAACACCTTTACCAATTGCCACTCACTTATTCTCAAATGTAGAGATGCCCCATATGGAAAATATGATTTGTGCAGGACCAGCATTCTAAACATCTATGGAGATGTGATCAACTTGCAAGACATTGCTTCGAGTGATATCGACCAAGTCGAATTTGTGTGTGATCAAAATCTTGCAATTGTGCGTTTGTGGATCAAATCTGGGCTAGTCTTGAACTCAATATGGAAAGAAAAAATGGAATTGTTTAAAATGGGTTTCTTGATTGCTCAGGATCCGGAACACCTTATAGCGGAGTCCAAAGATTGCGGACAGTCCCAACCTCCGAGGTCTATTTCAAAATGTCCTGCTGTGTGTTCCTCCCCAGTCCGAAACCACCGCTCCTCAGACATAACCATTAAAAGAGTGTCCTCATGCCAATTATTCACTAGCTTCATGGAACACTAGAGGCCACTCTCATCTCCAATGGTCTTTGCCTCTTAACATTCACAACTATGACATAGTGGCCTTACAGGAGACAAGGCTTGTGATGACACCTGTTTGGGACGAGCATGATATTATTCTTCTACCGGCCTTAATAGCGGCCAGAGGGAGACCCACTTCTGGCCTTTTGGTGGCAGTAAAAAGTACTAAAGGATTACAAAACTACCAAGTGAGCGTCTCCTAAAAACGTCATACAACTAGTGGAAATCTTGTGTGCTACTCAAACGCTAGCTCTAATTAATTTATATCGGAATCCTGTGGGGTTGACCGATGAGATTTTTTACAAAGATTTATCCATGATATTAGAATTGATATCCTGTGATCAATCTATTGATGCCACCATGATGGTAGGAGATTTAAATCTTAACTGCATACGTGCTAATAAAACCTGTCAAAAGCTTTAGACTGTGAGATGTCTTAACTTTGTTAAGGAACATAACTTGCATATGGCCAATGGCGCAATTGTGGATGATATTCCCCCTAAAGTGACTTGGGAGAGAGGTATCTCCAATTCCATTATAATAATAATGCTTTAATGTGATATAGATTGAAAAATTCAAACTTTACACATATTGCTTATACATAATCAGAAAAAAGAAAATTTTAAAAATATGCAATTTATACAATTGTGTAAGTATAAAAGGAAAAGAAAAAATCAAGTATATCTAAATACATATAACTATACAATATCCAAAAGCTTCCTAATTAAAAAAAAAAAAACTTCATAATAAAACATCACTACACCCATTTATTTAAATCCGGATGCCCATCGCTTTTTCAATCTGGAGCCATACATTATATAATGCAATATAAAGATGCATGTTTACTGTATTAGTGCAGTATAACCAAAATTGATTTTCCGGTATAGATTCCAGATTATGGGCAAATTCTCCTAGATATTTAACAATTGTGGTTCTCATTGTGAAGCATTCAGTTAATAGATGCTTGGCTGTCTCCAAGCTGTCAGGTAGGTTACATATACGACATGTTCGTTCTACAGTTGCAATCTTTTCCCTGGGTCCCACATTACACAAGGTCGGTAGTTGCTCAAGACGGAAAAGGATAATAAACCGTCTTAGCCTTGTGGAAGGGCATAGGTAAAGATATGGCTGAGGCTTCATAAAGTTGTAGAGTCGATACTTTACAAAGGCACATGACTTTAGACACCCTAGATGGGAAAAGTTCTCTAACCAATCCCATCGATCAACCTTTTTCCCCAATGCTGTCATAACCTCCTGGGAAATGGTTATCCCTCTGTCAGTCCAGCCAATGTCTCTCAAAAATTGGGTCATGCTTTTCTGGAGAGGAGAGGCAATACCTTTTTTACTTACTTCTATATGCATGGTAACCAGCAAAGGGTTAGCAGAACTATTCTTCATCTTAAGATACAAGCCCGCCCTCTTTTTCAGTACCATTGCTTTAAGTGAGGGAAGACCGAGCTCCAGCCTTATGAGGGCCATAGGAACACTAGGGGGTAATCCCAGTATGCGTCGCCAAAATGTTCCCTCAACCACTTGCAGCCAGGCTAGATCAGAAGAGGTTAGTGCTTCCAGGCCATATGTAATCATTGGCGCAAACACCTGTATGTAAAGGTGTCTCGTCCCCCATAGTGTGAAACCGGCCTGCCTCCTGGTAAATGACGCAATTAAAGCTGTAACTTGCTGCGCCCTAATTCTCCTATTTTGTCTACATAGAGAGTAATCACCCCAAGGTTCAATTTCAACTCCTAAGTACTGATAGGAAGGGGAATAAAGTATATTATCATTCTGCACCCATAGCTCAACACAAGAGACTTTTTTCTTTGTGAATCTAATCACTTTGGTCTTATCAAGGTTAATAGCTAACCCATTGATCTTTGCGTATTCCCATAGTGCTACCGCTGAGCACCTAATACCAGCAATAGTGTTGTCAAAAATTACCAAATCGTCCGCATATGCCAGTACTGCACATGTAGTATCCCCTACTTTAGGTGGGCAGTTATTCACTTCGGCCAATACTCTTGGGATATCGTATACATACAGATTGTACACCAGAGGAGCAGTTACACATCCCTGTTTAACCTCCCTGTCTTGTCTCACTTGTCTAGTCAAGGATCCCTCTTGATTTAATCTGAGGCGCACCATGGTGTTATGGTGCAGCTGTCTTAAGTAATACATTATACTAGGCGGGCATCCCATATCTTCTAGCTTAGTCCACAGCCTGGCTCTAGGTATAGAATCGAATGCGGCCTTAAAGTCAATATAAAGGGCATATAGTGGGGGCTGTCCCTTGCTAAGTGCTCGAGTTCGTAGTGTGTCCATCACCCACTTTTTTTTTTTTTAATGCAATAATAATAATAATGCTTTAATGTGATTTCCATTATTGACTATGTTTTTATCTCTGATAGTCTTTTCCACAGAGCCATCAAATTTGAAATCCTGACTCAATCGGCAAATGATCATCACATACTGACTTTTGTGTGGCAGGAAGCTCCTAATCATACTTTATCACAACAACGTTGGTCTAAGCAGGCCCTAACCATGAACACTGCGAAAACGCGATTTAAATTGTCAAATGCCTCGTTAAATGTTCTTAATTCTGCTAGGCAAGGTTTATATCTCTCAAAGCTTGACTCTTATGCAGACATTCTCCCCTATTTTGGGTCTTCATACAGTAGAACTCTCCCCTTTGTGTCAAATCATAAACATCAAAATGATCAAATCCTAAAACAGGTGAAACGCATCTACAGGAAAGAATTAAGAGCTACACTCAAACTTCCATTAAGCGAACAAAAGTGTAGTCGCCGGAAGAACAAATGTCAGTTCCGAAATTGGTGCCGGGCAAGAAAGGCTACTCTCTATCAGCAGGATAGCGAAGCCTTCTTGCTCTCCGCAAACAACAAAAATTCAGCCCAAATGTGGTCCCTGCTCAACAGCGGGTCCAATCAATCGCAATCCGATCTTCAATTGTGTGGCATGTCTGAAATACAATGGCTTGAACATTTTTCAAGACTATATGCAGACACCAAATATGCTGAGTTTTTCTATTCTAAATCGACTTTAAACCTTTGGAGTCTAGAATGCTCGCCAAAAATCATTGAAGACCTTTTAAAGAAATCATCGTCTTCGCGTGCAGCTGGACCCGATGGTCTTAACAACTATATTTTTAAACAGAATCCATCTAGTTGGGCCTCAATTTTGAACAATTCATAAAATTATTCTCTCCAAAACCATTCCAACTTCATCGCAGTCTTCGCTCCTTGTACCGATCTTTAAGAAAGGTGACATAGAGTCGCCGGCCAGCTATCGCCCTATTGCATTGCTTGATGCTCCAGGGAAGATCTTTGCTCGACTGGTGTTGAGAGACTTCTCCCGGTGGACTGAGAGCTGCAATCAACGGGATTCCTGTCAGACCGGATTTGTGGCTGGTTTAGGTACCACTGTCAATTTACTGACTCTCAATGCTATAAAAGCCCAAGCCCCATCAACAAAACAACCGTTATATTTTGCTTTTGTTGATCTACATTCCACTTTTGATTCAGTCTCCAGAATCAAACTGATGGAAAAGTTACAGTCAGGCAATTGTCCAAGCACCCTGTGTGACATTAGCTATGCCTTACACTCGTCAACCACTATAAAGGTGCGATTGTCCATGCTTGGCTTACTATCAGCGGCGATACCAACATTTAGGGGGGTAAACAGGGCTGTATCCTGGCCTCAGCCATTTTTTATTTTTTCATCCATGATGTGAGACAGTCCTTTGTTCAGGTTGTTTCAGACTTGCCAAGAATGAATGGTTTAAGCATCAAAGCCCTTTGGTACGCAGACGACCTGGTGTTGGTCTCCAAAACCCTGGTAGGCCTGCAGAAATTATTGTCTGCCTTAAATACATATTTAGACACAAATGAGCTAATAATCAACCTCAATAAAACACAAGTTGTCATCTATGCACCGAGACCTTCCAGAAGAACCCAATTTGATTAGAGAATTAATGATAGGCTAGTGGAGGTGGTCCCTACGTACCTTTATCTAGGAATTCAGTTTGATGGCGCACCCTCTATTGACTCGCATTCCAGGACCTTAGACCACAAGGACATGACTGCCATTTCCCAGACAAGGATTATTCTGTATAAATTTGGCAAATTCACCATCAGACCTGCAATTACTTAATGGAGACAAAAAGTATTGCCTACCATATGGTATGGCCTTGAGACCAGAAATATTGTACTCCCGACAGTCCTACATAAATTAGAGGCAACATTTTGGAGAGGGGTGCTACATCTTCCTCAGTGTGTACCTGTGCCTTGGTTAAGACATGAACTGGGTCTGACGTCTTTGAATGCGGATTACCACTGGAAGCTCTGTGCCTTGTTTCGCAAGTGCTTGACCTTCATGAGAACTGATAACATACTTGCAACATTATCCACGTATATGTTGACTGCTGAACATCCTTTCGTCAAAACGTGGGTTGCATATATCTACAACATCTTGGATAGTGCATATCTAACCTTGGGAACCCTTATTGTAAATCCAACACGTGCAAAGGTAACATTTTTTAGGTCGGATTGGATTAAAATGAGAACTAAGTGTCTCTCGTACAAAGACTTTCAATTACTGGCCTTCGAACATAAAAGACTCAAAGTGTTGGCGTCATACTTAAACCAATCTCCCTCCCCGCAAGTGAGAACAACCATCTTACGCCTGCGGTTTAATGTATTCCCGACTCGTGATATTCTGGCTAGAAGGAGGTTGTTGCCTCAGAAGGAGAACTACTGTGCCTTCTGTCAGGATGTGGCCATCAAAGAAACCCTTCAACATATTATAACTGAATATCCGGCCATAAGTACTCTAAGAAGGAGATACTTCGAGAAGCACATTCCCTATTTTAGTGTGATACCGCCTGACACCCGTTGGTCGGTAATACTATCTACTAACTCGATAAGTATCCGTATTGCCACCCATAATTTTCTAGCGGCAGTAAAACTGGAATCTAATCATCTTTCCCCAATTGTATTAGAAATGTAAGGGTGTCCAAGAGTTGTGATTTTCCCTGATTGTATAAGAAATGCCTCCATCGAATTGGTCTATGTTTTAAAAACTGCAACGGTTGTACAAAGATAACGTATGATATACTTTTGGTCCGCAATTAAGAGACTTACATTATGTCTTTCGTTCAATGGAAACGATTTATAATTATAACAGATAATCTTAACATGCGGCACATAAAAGTCTATCATATTTTATGTTTTTTGTTTATTAAGATTTTGTGTTTGTCTCTTGTTCATACGTTTCTCTCTTTTTATTCCATTTTTATTCAATTTTTATTTGATGTATATTAATGAATTTATATGTAAATGAATTTTGGTTAAATATTGAAAAAGTTGAATTTCTCAGCTATATTCAATAAAGAAAAAAAAATATAAGATATATATTGGAATCCAAATTTATGATGAGTCCATCCGGGTGTATCAGGTTAATCTGCCATACTCAAGCCTAACTCTCTTTGGCATAGCCTGTTTTCTCAGTCTTCACCACTGTTGTGTTTATAAATTATTCCTGGAACGCAGTACTTTATTTCCCCAACATTTTGACAATAAACTGTCAAGTGCCTTGTCACTCATGATTTAAGATTGCTTAACTGAATGTACAATTCTAACTTTCTCTTTTCTATTTGTTTCACCATTGTAGATAAAAGTGCTAAAGTGGGTATCCACTCAAACATTTAACAAAGCATTGCATGTGGAGACTGTTACCTTTTAATGGATGTCTAAATGAATTTGCTTTCAATATATCGTTGAATGTCAAAGTGGTCAGGCATGGCAATGGCCCTGTTTTCTGCATTGTTATGGGTTTTTGTAATCCTGATTTTTTCATTATATATTACTTCTAAGCAAATCCTCAAAATTCTGATGTTTCCTGTAGATAAAGTCTGGATTGTTTTTTCTCACCTCACTTTGCAGCTTATACATGTGTATTTACTATTGTTTTACTCAATCTAGTCTTCTTTCTGCTTCAGTTCAAATCTTCAGCTTGTGATATTTTCCCTACTTGCTTGCTCAATGTGTTCAATAAAGGGCCTTCTTGGCTTGGATCTCTGCTAAGGGTCAGCAGTTGATTTGTGAAACGTATCTGTGTTACATGTTGTGTGTTCTATCTGTAAGTATTGAGCGTATTATAATGCTCTTGAGAGTGTCATACCATATGATCATGTAGTTTAATGACATTATTTTGTGTGTGCCTCTTTTCTATATGGTGGAAAGAAGAATCATTTCACTGAAGTGCTCATAAACCACCTTATTATGGTTTGGTGCCTGCGAAGATGCTTGGGAATGAGCAAATCCCTCTTTCCAGGAAAGGCACCTCATGGACATCACCTCTCAGTGTACGACCCCAGTATGAGAAGAGAGCACAGGTATAGCTCACCTTCATTTAGAATATCATCCAAAATGGCTGCTTGCTTGCTGCAACGCCTTCCAGGAAATGTAGTCCCTTATACTCCTACCTGCAAGCCAGAATTCACACTTCCTGCTGCCTGCTTCCCCTTTGATGTCAGGGTGGCTGGATAGTCCCGGGCCCCTTCAACCTTATACAAAGCACACATAGAGCCTGATTTAAAAAAAAAATGTAACTTGGGAAAGTCCTACTGAAATAATTTTAGTAAAACAGTGCCTGATTTGGAGTCCTGTTTTAACATTTTTGAAAATCAGTCCCATAGTGTGGACTGTTCAGGGTGATGACTGACGTTTCTTTGAGCTGAAACCAAATTCCTATGGGTTTGGTTTTGAGGTGCCAGGGATGAGGTATGGCAATATTCCCTAATTTGACAGAATGTAATGATAAATATTTTTTGAGTATAGAACATATAGCATATTTCCATATAATATATTCTAGTTCAACTACTTTCATACTTGCTTGGGAGGCCTACGCCTTTTTATAGTTGAAATATGACATTATATAGGATGTCTTTTTGATATTTGTGCAACAGTTTGTTGTATGGGTTAGCTTTTTTTGGGAGACCTTGTTTTTGTGGAATTCACTGTGGACACCTGCACACTTTGACTTGGGGCAATTAAAGTCCCTTCCTTTTTTTAAAACCTTAATTGTGGTAATACTCCTGGCAATAACTATTGTGTCACCAGTGGAAGTATCTTGAAGTTGAAAAAAAAGAAGTTCAGGACCGAAATGCATGGCCATTTGCTGACCGAATACTTGAAAAAGAATATAATCCCGCAGGGACTTTTGGTCCGGAATTAACTATGCCTTTTCATTGATGATGAGGAATATAAAACATCTTTTTGTGGGTCTACGACCAAATGTAGTCATGACTGGATGTTATTGACTAAAGACACCCAGACCTTCACTAAAGAGATAGCCTATCCTTACCTTAGCGTAGATTATCAAGGTCCAGGCTACTGGAATGACCCGAATGGCCGTAACAATGGATAGAATTTTTTCAAGAAAAGAGTCACCTTTTCCGACATGCAATCGGATGAGAGTGGAATCTATTCTAATAGAAACATACAGGGTTCTAGAGGACTCAATTGGAATAGGGGACAAAACAAAGGAAGAAGGGGGCAACAGTATTGGCAATACCAGAATTATGCCCAGCCCCCCAATTTCATTCCACAGGGTTCCCATACTCCTTTTCCTCCTCAAACTCTTCCTTTTCCTCCACCAGATCAAGGCCCGCCACCAATACCCAAATTCTTCGAAACCCAGAGACGAGTTTATCGGAGATAGCTAAATCTTTGGTGGTTTACAATATTTCTAATAAAGTCTTGAGTCAACAGGAAATATCCATTTTGGAAAAAGGCTTCTCCTTCATTCCCATGAAGAACCCTACTAAAATGGAGGCTGAAATTGAACTACAGAGCTTTTTTTCATAAAATGTCCCTAATGTTATTTTTGGAATGGATAATATGAAGGCTCTGATATTAATACCAATACTCCTTTTAAATTCAAATCTTCTTTATAAATCTTCTAATGGAATAAAACATATGTCAAGTTATAATTTCTCCGCAAATTGAGGTACGATCAATCGATCATTATCCAACAAACTGATAAGGGTGGAGGTGTTGTAGTCTGCGATGGGGACAAATATGACAGAAAAATAATGAGGCAACTCAGCAATTCAGATTTCTATCTCAAATTGAGAGGAGACCCCACTGAAAGTATAGGTAAAGAAATAACCCAAATTTCCATACAAGCTCTGGATGCCGGTGTGATAAGTGAAAAGGAATTCCAATTTTAACATCTAAAGGCACTAGGACTCCCCTCATTTATATTTTGCCTAAACTACATAAAGACCTTTGTAATCCTCCAGGGCGACCGATCGTGTCTCTCTGTAGTTGTATTTTAGAACTGATCGGGCAATTTCTCGACTTTTTTCTTAAACCTTTTGCTGCCAATTCGGATACTTATTTGGCTGATACCACTGACGCGGTTATACTTTTAGAAGGCTTGCCATTCAACTCAGATACAGAAATGTTGATTACATTAGATGTGGAATCTCTCTACTCTAATATTCCTCAATTAGAATCACTCAATGTAATGAAGGACTTTTTCAACCTCAGACAAGGTCCGCAACAAATTCCCAGTGAATTCTTGACAAAGCTTCTTGAAGTAGCCCTAACTAAGGACTTCTTTCATTTCAAGGCAGCGTTCTATTTGCAGATAAAGGTAACAGCAATGGGGGCAGTTTTTACTACACAACCCTGCACATGTGGAAATTTTAGGGCTGCCCTTAAATTCTATAAACATTACATAGATGATATTATCAACAGATGGGAAAAAGAAAAGGGCTACTATGAACATTTCATACTATGGATTAATGAGCTGAATACCAACTTGAAGTTTACAATGTCTGCTTCTAATCGGTCCATATCATTTTTTAATCTTTTAATTAAGATTGCTAATAGACACATTATAGTGGATCTCTATCGTAAGGAGACCGATAGAAAAACCATCCTCCGGTTTGATAGCTTCCATTCACAAGCTCTGCAAGAAAGTGTACCTTATGGAAAGTTTTTAAGAGCTAGACGAAACTGTACCAGAGTTGAGGGTTTTGCCTCTCAGGCCGATAGAATACAAGATAGGCTATCTGATAGAAGTTATCCTTCTCACCTTCGCAGACAATCCTGCAAACAAGCCAAAAACCAGCACAGAGAGATATTGTTGGCCAAGGACAACAAAGATAACATTACTAATGCGTGACTTGCTTGTGCCATGACTTTCAATGCACACCACAATGATATCAAGAAAGCCATTTCCAAGCACTGGCACGTGTTGCAACTAAACAATCCAGATCTTGAACGCCCAATTCATGCATTTAATAAAGGAAAACATTTGAGGAATTGGCTCTCACGAGCCGCTAGAGCAACTGTAGAAAGGAATCGCACGACCGTGTAAGCCCTCTGGGGGTCTAAGTCTATAAGTGGACACTTTCCGTGCGGATTCTGTTGTCAATGTAAATCGACCACAACATCCACATCAGTCATTATCAATTGCAAGTCATGGTACCTTAAACATCATACCGCTTGTAGTATCAAAACAGTTATCTATGCTATTAGTTTCCCCTGTTTAAAAACATGTATAGGGAAGCCCAACAGACCCATCAAGCAGAGAATAACGGAGCATAAATCCAAGATTCGCACTAGAACTGTGGCATCCCTGTTAGTTGCCAATTAACTTGAATATTATCACAGCCTGCTTCCTGTGATGCTTCTTAAATGGTGGGCAATGGAAAGGGTTAAGGGGATTGATTCTCATGGTACAGGCATTAGACTGGCACCGTGGGAACAATGGTGGATGTACCACACCCAAAGGTATTGCATAGGACTCAACCAGCAGCAAGAGTAGCTTCACTGTGTTCAGTAAGCAATTGGTAATTAGGATATTATTACCTTCTGGGGAGCCATGCATGCCCCCTGTTTGCCATTAGGATTTCATTTGCTAGAGATAATGTGCCATCTGACATGCATTAATATAGTTCTATATGCATTAGTATTGATGTATACACTTTTTAATAGCACTACCACATTCATGCTGTCCATGAAAAGCAGTGCGGGTATGGAAGCAACCAGCGAGATTTTGCAGCCTTTTTTGTATTTCCATGTCACGTCCATTCAGAGCAGCTTGCGTGAACATCGAAAGTCCACCTTTCACTTTTTATAGGTTTCATCACACCGTGCGTGATGCTTTTGCCATTGGAATGCCAGACCTTTGCTACTGGTGCTGATCGGAACGAGACGGGTAAGCGGTGTGTCTTTCCTTTCCTCCCAAAGCATTTTGGCATACACTGGAGGTGAAAGTGTTATCAGGCTAGTATCCTTGCCCTACAGTTACACTGCTGGCAGCCTTCAGTTGCCTAATGAGGTCGTAATTTCTTTAACATTGTACATTCTAACACTGGGTTTGGTTGCGCTCAATAAGTTTACATTGAGTAGATATGGCTCTCGCATCAGGTTGGTTGCCTCTGCCTGATAGACTCATGTCTATACAGTACCCATTCAGCTTTCATTGAGCCATTTGAATACATCTTGTACTTGGCTTTTACTGTGCAAGGTTGGAATGAGATTTTTTTGTTCTAAATGTAGTTTCCTCTCTTTTTCAATTAGGTCCCATCTTAGTCCCTTCATTGGACAACAGCACAATAGAAACGCATGGCTTTCAAATGATGCTTCTGCCCGCTGGAATATATTGGCTTTCAGACAAGATGTTCTGCCTTTCAGTGAACCACCAATGGAGGTGGGTTAAGGTTGCCCTTGGCCATATGCAGGGTAGTTTGTCTTTTGGAATTCCACTTTTTTCAACTAGGGATTGGTTTAATCCCAGTTCTTGGTTGTTTGTGTCTCCGCAGATAAATTTTCCATTATCTGAATTTTGATTGGGCTGGAGTATGAAGCAATTGCCCTTCACACCCATATTGGAAGAAACAAGGATATTTACTGTTCTACAAATATTCCAATATTGAACTCATTCCGGTGGAACAGAGTTGTGGGCTCGGTCAGGATTTAATGTAGTGATTTTATTTGTCTTTTATTCAGTTTTTCAGAATATATTGATCTCAGTTCACCTAAGGGTGATGTCATAAGAATATTGATGATCAAGGACAGGTCTGGATATTCTTTCAATATAACATATATGCTTGAATGTATATTGGAGAACAGAAGCCCGCCTTGCTTTGTCCTGAGGAAGACGAATATCAGTTTTTGATAACTTGATGTACTAATCATCGAAACTACGATTAACAGGATATTTTGTTGTTATGATTGATATTTATTTGTTGAAGATACCTGTAGTTGACACTCAGGACCTTCTCTCTTAGCATGTATGTATTTGCCTATCACTTTATTAGCCATCTGAGAGGACTATATTTGTGCCCCATATGAAAAATAGGATAAACATGGGAAGCTTGTTTGCCTCTAATGTAGCATCATAGTACCTACTATGAAGTTCCTTTGCACACGAAAATAAAAAAAAAAGTTTTTTGTTACTTTTTTGTGATCATACCCTTTATTGGTACAATATTAAATTGGAATGCTTTTAGAGTTACCAGATGTTTGTATAAATCGTAGAATGAACATTTGGTGAGTTTTTATGGAATTGTGTGAAGTATGTTAATACGATTTGAATATATAATGACTATATCTTGGCCGAGCTTACTCTCTCCTTCACTGGTAAGAGTCTACTATTCATATATGGAATTTGTTGTTCCGCTTGTTCATTGATTCACATGTTGGTAAACAAGGAACGTGCCTTGAAACTCACCCAAGATGTCTGAACATATTATCTATTTATGAAGATTCTACTTCATTGATTTCTTTATATAGCACCATGTTTTGGACATTTGATAGAAGATAATCCTTACCTTGTGTAAAACATATTCTGACTACTCTCATGTGGTCGGGCATTCTATGTTCCAGGACTATTAAAATGAATGTGTAAGGCACCCTCATGAATTTGAAGTTCATTTGTCACTTGAAGTTGGTATGGATCTTTGTGCACCTAGATGCCAAGCAGAGACGACTCAGATATGGACATACTGCGTAGTATAGTGCCTTCCAGGCCAGCAGATATGGATATAATGTCATTACAAGTGTTTTAGAATAAAACAATAACTTTTATCCCCACATGCTGCAGTGCCCTTTTGTATTTTAATACTCACATAGAACATTAACAGTTGTTAAGTAGCTAACACCCTGTGCTCTAACATGATTGACTAATTCCATGGTGTAGGGCATTTAATGTCCCAGAGTTATTATGGTGTATAAGTAAGTAACCCTTGTGAATTTTTAGTTCATATGTCATATTTCACATGAAGGTTACATACATGTCAAAGGAATAAACCACACACAACTCACAAACCGAGATACCATTTGTAGTAAAGTACATGCTCTGACACTAGAAAAAACATCTTGTGATATAACTTATATTCAAACATATATTATATTGCATGTTTTTTTTAAACTTTGTATATTACATGGTCCAGAAGAATGATATATCACAACTTCTAAATATTTTCCTAATATTCTGAATGTCCATGTACTGACTAATCCTCTGTTGTAGTACATTTTATGTTCTAGAAGATGCTATGATGTGTTGAAATATAATGACGTATACATGCAGTCTTCACAGGAGTTGGAATTGGTGAATTATGGTGTGCATACCTGTCTCTCAAAGTCGTCATGTGTTTGTAAATCACGTGCCTTCTTTTATTGGGCACTTGTATGAGCGCCCACTTTTTGCTCGTGTGCAATTTGCTGATGGGTAGAAGGGTGCAGGGGTATAGCCCAAGACAGCCGACACTCTCTTGATTTTCTGGATCACCCTTGCATTCGGAACCCTCTCTTTAATAGCCTGATACATCCACTCCTGCCACAGACTAGTGAGAAACATACTCCTATGTAATTTTGGAGAGTGGGGCTTACATTGTGGATTGTGCAACATCAGGATGATGAAGCTGGCAATGGCCACAATGTCCAGAAGATTGAGAAAAGGAACAATGGCCACCTATTGCTGTTCCCTGTGCAGGTATTCATGCACACGAGATGATCAAGGTTTCCCGTGCCACTCTTCATTGCAATGTGGTGCATTTTGCTGTTAGCCTTTTTCTGACCTTCTTCAGCCACTTGGCCATGGCATATTGCTGATGGGAAAATCACAGCCATACATTTTTGAAACACAGGGGAAACTTGTTTCTGGACCCCAATCCCCTCAAATCTAAATCAAGAGGATATTGGCTCCCTGTTATGATAAGGCATCATTTCCAGGTGTATGGCACATTTGTTCTGCTTGACTGTCCCTATATATGTCAACTCTTTGGACAGCAGATCATCAGCTAGCTACAGACTGCTAAATCCCCCTGTGAACCTCTATAGCTCCACAAGATGGCACACCACTCCCAGGCCTAAATGTGTCTGCCTTATGGCCACAGCCTGCTTCCCCAAATAAACTTCACCAAGCAGTGGCTGAGAAGTGGCATCTTCGAAACACTGCCTGATTTTGGTGGTGTATTTGTTTCGTTTACTGTGGACTTACTGATGTCCACAGTGGCAGCAGCCACATGTCAGCTGTCAGGTCTATCTGGTGAGCATGGCCTTCCTGAAGCCGTAGCATATTCAAGTTCATGGTCCATGTATCTCTGATGGGGGCCAGCGTTCCCATTTAGTTTATTTTCCACAGCAAGTGGCTTGGTCGTAAAAGTGCTGAAACCTTATTTTCTCTAGAATCTTTGAAGTCTCAGATATGTGGGCGACACTAGTGCTCTAACAATAATTAATCAATAACTTTGTGGTCAGCATGAACCATGCCAGATAGGCACAATAGACTAAAATAGATTTGTTGTACCCAGCTGCTTCAAGTGTGCTGTTTCTTTGGATGGATGTCATTCCAAATCATTGACACTCACTCAGCCTCATGCTTGCTTGCACTCAGGATTATGTATTAGGACTTCAATGAAGACAAGCATAAAGGTATGTTCAATTGTTTCATCGCCCAGTGTCATGTGCTGTGCTTGCATGTTGTTGCACAAAGTCACAGAGGGCCTCCAATGGACTGTTAATTGCCTTGCTGAACATAGTCTGTCATTCAGGCCAGTCATGATATTTGTTGATTCCCTGGTAGTTAGGAATGTGCTGACCTTGCAGAGGCCTACATGCATCCTCTCATTCTTCCTCGGCTCCTAAATTGGTGTCTGGCTGCACCTCTCTAGGTTGCTCTCACATCAGACTGCTTAGCAGAACTAGTGGTCCTCCAAGAGCCTGTGACACATCATCCACTTTTGAGGAGCTGTTCGCTGCAGTGGCCACCAGGCTATCCCTCTGGTTCCCATCTGACACAGTTACCAGAAGTGTCACTTTCAGAGGTAGTGTTCAGGGCACTCTGGATGATCTCTTCTACACTCGTGTAAATCCTTTTTTCTGCCATTGCTGAACGCAAAAGAAATATAACAACCTATATTACCAAAGGTGACGGGTAGCTTTAAGTGGGATGGCAAAGCAGTCTACCATTTCTGCAACCCTCAAGACCCTGGCAGAGCCACAACAATTGGTGCTACAAAACCCCTTAATACCAGTAGTAAACATTAGAAGAGGATCTGACTGCCCCCTCTTATCTCCAAACACAGACAGGTATCAGAAATCTCTGCTCTCTCACTCAGGATCCAAGCTCAATCCCACCCTGTCCTTCAGCTCTGTCCAACCAAGAGATGCAGGGCAAGGAAAACTACTTACCTGTAAAGGTTGATCCTTAGTTTTGATTCAACAGACATATCTCTGACTCTCCAGAGAACAAACGTCAGCACGGCTTCTGCACTAAGCCTTTCTTCTTCCCAAAATGCACTGCTCAGTGAGGAGCTGCTCCTTGACCTCTGACCCAGTGCCCTCAAGTCACATAGGAGCTCATTTCGAGTTCTGTGTAGGGGACCTTCTATGTTTACACTTTTGCATAGGCAGGTCCACTCCACGCCGTTTGCCACTTTAGCAGGGTGGAGTGCAAACTGGAGTATAAAAAGGTGGCCTACACGCTTATAAGCCAACCCTTTGCACTCTGCCATGTAAAATGAGTAAACGCCACCTGCCAAGTACGCCTGGCAGGCAGCATTTAGAATGCATTCTTATCCAGTCCTCCTGCCTTTTGCTCCTATTTGCATGGGGGAGAGGAAGGACGTGGCAGAATCATAACTTACAATACACCCAGCTTCTCCACCATACCAATTATATGATAGGTTATTTATAGCACACGTAATACCCAGAGGTTTCTAAGCGCGGACCCGGGGGAGCAAAGCTGTGGTGCTCCGTGTCGTTTTGCTTTCAAGGCAAGCACGTTGCCCCTGAGCTATCCTCCCAACACAGCAAATGAATGAAAAGATGGCGTGGAGTAAAATGTGTACATAAACAGTTTACACATTCATTTTACTCCACGCCCATATGGAAAATATGCTCCATAGGAACTCATTTTCCAGATTGATACAAATTCCATGGAGGGCACCAGCTACATTTACACTTTTGAGTAGACAGATACCCTCGATGCAGTTTTTCACTTTTGCATGGCAGAGTGCAAAAGTGCAGTGTACAAAGGTGTCGTACATGCTTGCATGCCACCCTTTGGCACTCCTCCATGCAAAATGAGTAAACGCTGCCTGGCATGCATACATGGCAGGCAGCGTTTACAATGGATTCCTAGAGAATCCGCCTGCTTCTTGCATTGTGTAAAAATCAAACGGATTCCATAGGAATCCACAGCATGTGTGGCAGCATGAAAATGCATGATGGCGCAAATGCTGGAGTATTTACATAACAGAGAGGAAGGGTGAGGCGGAATTGTAGCTTATGATCCCCCTCTCCTCTCCACCATAGAAATGAATGAAAATATGGCATGCAGTAAAATAAATGCCTACGTGGTTGATGCATCCATGTTACGCATTGATGTTACCACACACCATATGTAAAATAAGCTCCTTTGTGTGTTCAACTGCCTTTAGATGGCTGGGACAAACTTTTTAAAAATGCATTTTTCGACAATTTATTTTGGGCTATCTTATAATAGGGAAAGTTAGAAAACCTACCCCTCGTGAGTTACAGCACAAAACCTGGTCCCAAGGTTGGCATTTTGAGTGTTTGAATTTTCTATCAACAAGTTTTTCAGTACTTATAATGTGCTGGAATTTGGTAATAGAGTACCCTGATGTGTTTTTTAAAGTATTAAAAAGTGCCCATTATTATGGCTAGAAGTTCTGGAGTTTCAGCAAAAAGAGTAGGGCGAGGAGTAGATGTTTTGAGTATTGAGGCATTCTATGTCCTGACGAGTTTTCTGCTACCCAAACTAACAATGTCAATGGAAATAAGCTGACATTTTTGATATTCGTACACAATCATCTATCTTAAAGCAGCAATACAACAACGTTGATTTATGGCATTAAATACAGGCCTGGGACATGGAAATGTGAAAAAAACACCAGGTTAAGTTTAAATCAGTACAATCTACTAGAATCCGAAACTAGAAAAACATTTAGCAAAAGTTTGAATGTAGTCATGCTTTCAAAATGATAGTTTTCTATAATACATGGCACCCTGCGATATCTGTATAAAAACCAGGACATAATGTTCTTATTACAGGCTGTTCGTGATATCACAACTGACCTATAATAGGGAAAGGATATCACAACAGCAGTGGTGGCTTGTGACTTTGAAAGGGGGTGGGGCAGAAATGTTGTGGGAGGAATTCGTAAGCGAGCAAGCCCGACCAACGTAAGCAGGGTGAGGGGTGGTCCCTCTGCCCCCGTGAAAATGTTTGGAAAAATGGCATCTGTGAAGGCATCATGAAGCAAGATAAAGACAAAAGATTCAAAGTTCGAACAATAATGTTTTATTTGACTTAAATAGAACAACAGAAAAAGATTGTCCCGAGAAACAAATCAATTTGAAAAAATGTGTATCAAAATTTATTGAAAGTGATACCAACAATTTAAACAATGGTGAGTCAATCACAAATAATTAAACACTAATCACTTTAATACAGCAAAACAGCAGCAACCGTATGCCTAAAGTCGGCTAAAACATTGTCACACATACTTGCCATTCATAGTGCACTCATTCAAACCCAACTCAACATACCGTGACATACATCCAAAAGCTTAAAAGACAAAAGAATCATGCTAAAAAACCTTTGGGGAGAAGGAATTCATGACTGGTCCCCATCAAACAGACATAATTTTTATATTCATAATCAATAGAATTAATTAATAAATAATCTATTGTCAGGGTGGATCAGAAGGAAAAGTGCAAAAGATCACATCCCTGTAGGGTATATCTCTCGACCGGTTTCGACGTGTAGTGGTAGTAAACACAACGTCTTCCTCAGGAGGTGGATGTTACCATTCTGATGAATGCCAAATTGCTATGGTGGCCGTAACGAAGTGATATGGTCAGTCACGCTGGGGGAAGCCAGGACCAAATCCTAACCTGAAAAGGCACCCTATTGAATTAGGGGAAGCCAAGTTGCAGATGTTGGAAGTTGGGAAAGCAGCACAGCTTAACCCGAAACACCAGTGTCATCTGTAGATCACTCCATCAAACAATTATTCATCTCTGTCAAGTGGATAATAGAGGTCAAAAAGGTTGACTCTGCGAGCCGAAATAGATTTCCTCACTCAAAACGCCACGCATGCGTGTAGGCAGTCTGCACAAAAGAGGCTTATTTGACTTAAATGTCAGGATGGATGAAGGCCTAACTTGCCCTAAACTAAGCTGAGATTTCTCTGCCTAAAGAAACTAAGGAAAGTCTGAGTCAAAGAGTTCAACTTAAAAGCCTATCGGTGTCCAAAACCTATACTTGCCCTCACAACTAAAGCTAAACAACGGGCCTCATTAGGGGTTTGCTGGTAAAATCCGCCTGATATTCCGGTGCCACTGGACAGTGGCGTCACCGGGAATCAAATTTAGACAAAAATAGGGGGGGTACAGGCAAAAGTGAGGGGGCATGTATGAAAGGTAATGTGTGACGTAACAAGCACTCCTGCAGAGAGGCTTTTGTGCACACCAACTACCCACACCTCACTGTACCTCCCCTCCCATCAGAATGCAGGCACAAACAATTCATTGACTAATGGCCCATCATTAGCACTTTTGTGGACTACATTCTGATGGGAGGGGTTGCTAGTTGCTCAATCACTGCTTGCTTTGAGACAAAATGAGTATTGCCGTGTGATCTGCAGACATTTGCCTCAGTGAGTGCCACAAATAACACCTTGAACAGAGAACACGGGGCTGCTCGCCTTAGGTAGGGGGGGACAGAGGAGGGCACAAGGTTTCAGAGCGGGGGCACTGGTCCCCCCCAGGAACCCTCCCTAGCAATGCCACTGCCACTGGGATATCACAAGCGGCGGCTGTGACAGTAAATGGGACTCCATGGAAATGGGGTCACTGAAGCTCCGGCACCGTTGCTAACGGTGCTGGTGTTTCAGTGACAACCATGCCGGTAGGGGCTTCAAAACCCAGCAGGTCAGGCCTGCCGGGGCATCCATGGTCCCTATCGGCATTGTTGCAGTATGGCGGTCCAGAAGGGGTGCTGGTACATTGCTCTTGGCACTCTTATTTCCGGACCACCATACTTATAATGAAGGCCAATGTTTAGGGATGTCAGCAACAAAAGAAATACAGCCTCATTACCAGGTTGCCGGTAAAACCCGCCAGTAAGTGGCAGGTCACCAGCAACCCCGTAACACCCTTACCGCCTGCTGATATACCGGTGCCACTGGGATATCACAAGCAGTGGCAGTAACTGTATATCCCCATTTCCATAGAGTCCAGTAGGACTGTTGTAGTATGGTGGTCTAGAAAGGGTGCCAGACTGCTATACTTATTATGAGGGCCATAGTGTTCCAAACAAAGTTCTGAGCTTCTTCCAGCTCCTGGCTTACTTTTCAACTCCCCTTCTTTAAGGTCAAGAAAGTTCCACACATCCTCAGGGTTCACTTCCCCAAGTTAAAAACAGATCCACAAAACCTCAGGGATCCCTTCCCTAAATCCAAGATAGTTTCACAAAACCTTTGTGATCCCTTCTCCAAGTTCAAGACACTTCCAGATCAACTCTATCCATCCTGGGTGTCCTAATGACTTTCTCTTGCTTTGCTTCAGCAACTTCTTTAGCTTTCACAATTAGGGTTACCTGGTCTAGGTGCAGTTGTCAGACCACATGGTACATCCACTAAAGGTTGCGCAACCAGGAACCCTAGGCTTTCCAGCCCACAGATATACTTCCGCCTCTGTACCTGTGTGAAGGTTCACATTCACTTGGTGTCTCCTTATTCACCTTTTGGCTTTGCCACAATGTGTCACCTCTCCTTTGCCAGTCGTTGGCATTGCCACACTGTATTTCTGTGTATAGTTCACTTCACAGTGGTTTTGATTCCCCACCACTTTGTTTTCAGGTTCATTAACACTTGTATATACTTGCAAAGTTCTGTATTTCATAAGGCTCTTGCTTTGCATTCACAGTAGGCTATATCTGAAGTTCACATATGCTTGTCATCAGATCAATGCTCTCCGATCATGACTCTGCTAAAAGCTTTCATTTGACTCAGTATTCAATATATGTTATCTCTAACTTTGCGGCTTGCACATTATATTGTTTTTAATTTCTTTCCAACCCATGGCTTTGGGTTGGTTTCGTCAGGCACATGCTTTTCTGTTCAATCGGCATTCACTTTGGTTCCCAACAGCCACCAAGAGAGTCCCGGTTCAAGTGATTCTCCCTCCTCACTCCCCGAATCTTGGCATCTCCATGGGCCGCTGTGCTTCTTGCCTCGGCTCTGCCTGCACATCTCTCTGTGACCGCGCGTCCCGTTCGCACTTCGGTCTCTATCTGTATCCCACCGGCAGCTCTGCTTTCTCTCCAGTGGTGCTGTCAGGTGTTTGGCTTCTCTCTGCCACTTCTGCTGTTGTCACGATGAGCAGACCAGATCACCCCAGCCCACCAGCAGTGGGAACATTGGGGCACAATAAGGGCCCTGACTGGATCAAGCCTCAAAGGAGGGCCAAATGGGCTCAGTCCTGGCACCTTTGGCACCAGGCTCATGGAGCTAAACCCAAGGAAAACACAGGTGTAGTCGGTCTGCCACTGAATGATTGACTTCTGTGCAAATTGCAGTAAGGACGTGGCTCTGTGCCAATAGCTTTTGCATTAGTCTGCAATCATGGGCGTGGCAGAGAACTTCTGGAACTCATTGCACCTTGGGAGTGACAGGGCGTGGTTGTCTACGTAAGCTCCACCCAAGCCCTAAGGCATGCCTCGCGTTATTCTGCAGTTAGCAGCGTAACACTCTCCGAGGAATTCCTGCCAGCAATCCTCCACAAACCTGCAAAGAAAAGCTGGAGACCATCGGGCCTTGCATACTCACCTGTTCGCTCTGACTTACCTGTGCCTCCAGCAACGTCCCGGTTGTTCGGCAAGGACTCCAGCTTTCATCGGTCGCCAGCACCTGCAGAAGCAAGAGAAGGAAGACAGGGTGAATCGCTGAGCTCATTCATCGCGCTCTGTCACCGCTGCACTTTACTCATCGCACCCGTCACCATCGATCGGATTAATTCATCACGCTGGCTCACAGGTACCTGGAAAAGAGAAAGAAAGAACAGGTTAGATCACGCAAACCGCACCTGAGCTTACGCTGGCCCCTGGACACAAGGCAGGCCACCCTGATCCACTGGCTCAGCCGCTCACACGTGTTGCACCAAACCAACGCACACCAAGGTGGGCTTAGTGCCACAACAGCGACACGAGCCACAACAGTGAAAAGAGCATGGACTGCGGCACGCAGCAAAGAACAACACAGATAACTGGACACAGACCACATACAATACAACAAATTACGCAGACAATAACAAGCAGAGCAACACAAGCAACACGATCAAGGGTCAGTGTAGTAACTGGATCCTACGGGACATTGCGCACCTGCTGAGACTAAGCAGGAAGGAGAGCCCACCAACCAAATACACAAGGTGAGAGCACTCCGTAGTGGGGAGCATGTGTGGAAGGAACAGGGTGGGGGTCACAGGTTGCAGGCACAGACAGTCTCATTCACTACCCTTTTCCCTATCGTACAAAGGACGCGCAGCGCCTCAAACCAGAGAAGCAGACACTCCACGCACCAGTGCCCGACATCCCCGCAGAGAAAAGGTGAGCGTAACAGCTGTGCAACTCCAGCCCGGAAGCTCTGCTTTCTCTCCGCAGACGCTGGTGGATGTTTGGGCTTCTCTCTTCTGTGTCGGCAGCTCCTGCTGCACAACTCCGACCATCGAGGCTCCCCCTCTTTTGTCTTTCTCGCGGTCCACCTGGGCCTGGACTCTAGAGTTTCCGGGTGTCATCTGTCAGTGTCCTGGCTCTTCTGCAGGACCCACCATGGCTGCCTGCTTACATTCAGGTTTCCCTGCTGCTCTCCTTGCTGTCGGTATCTTCCCTTCTCATACACCTGCAACCACTTAACAGGTTGCAGGTGTAAGTCCCAAATTGGAATTGCCTGGTGGTAATTATTAATGCAGTTGGAAAATGACTGACCTTTACAATACTCTGCAAGCCTCATCTCAGTACGTCAGTGGTGAAATGGCCTACTAGTGTTCACTACTCTTAGTTGCATCTTCCTCTTCCTCATTCCAGTACCTTAGTGGGTTGAATGATGGAAAATATGGGGATATGTGTTACAATTGCCCATAAATGCCAGAGGAGGGTTGGGATGGACTACATAAGGGCAAGGGGATACCATGTCACATTATTAGTCCTCCTCTCTTTTATCCTCTTCCTATGGCTTCCAGATTCATAATATTTCCTGATGTTACCCTGGCCAGAGGGAAAGGGGTAACAATATTCCAGAAATGCTTCTGGGATTACTAGTTCCGTATGAAATAGAAAGGGGGAGTACCGCACCTCATTCAGGGATGTCCCTGCCCCAATCCCAAAGGACCCTCCACCCAGGTTATTTTCCCTCACTTCCCCACCCCCAGGGTCAGGATCCAAAAGCAATGGTCTTTCCCTGGCCACCTGAGAAGAGGATCCATGGGGAGCAGAAGTGAAGACGCCCTCCGGTTTCTCACACTTCCAAAATGTGCAATTTACTGCCAAAACCACACAAACATGACTTAAAAAGCATTAGGTTTTAGGTATTAATGATGACACTTTATTATCCATTTGCGACAAAGATAAGGTTAACAGCCACCTATAATCACGAGGCGGCCAACCAGCGGTCGCAGCTTCAATGTTACACGCAGTTAACTCTCTCCTCAAACCTAAACCGCACACTTAAGAACTGCTATGAGAATGAGCTGTCTCCTGTCCCCCAACCCTACCCATAAATCAGTCCCCTGACATGCAGGTGGTAACAGTCCTTCATTGCTGGGCTGTTGTTATCTGTGCTGCCACACTGCCACGTTTATTGTCTTTGTCCTGACCTGTCACTACTCTGTAGGACAGTTGGATCAAGTTAACATAACCCAAAGCTTGGGAGGCTGGTGGGTGTTTATTATTCTTTCTTACTATCTTAATACGCAGACATGACTGCAATGCTAATCCCTTCACCACGTGCAGTGTTACAAGCAACGGGTCTCATTGGTTACATATGCTTTAAAGTCTGCTGCAATGGAACGGAAGGTGAAGCTCCTGCTGTCAGTTTGTCACAAGCCCCCCTGGTGCCGTCCAAAAGAAAGGAGTGAGTTCATATAACACTTTACTGCTCTACAGTAAAATGATCCCATTTCTCCCAATGGGCACAGCAATGCCAAGCCATGCCTCTAACAGTCCCTAACAAGTGTGCAGATGCTAATAGCACCCACATCCTACAATGCCAGGCTGCCTGCACGCAGCAGCGCAGCAGCAGTGAAGGGCGCAGCTACTGTAGGTAGCCCTGTCCAGGAGCGATTATTGATTGGGAGCTCTGCCTGTGTGTGTCCCACCAGGGCTGTGCTGATGGAGATGAAACAGATTGTGCAGGGGTGCCTGTGGCCGGCTGTCACACAACACGGATAAGTAAGCGCTGCTGTCTGAGGCGGCAACATGAGCAAGAGTGGGAGTCGGACATAATAAGCCTCCAGCTGCCATCCGAGGCAGAGCATGAAACGAAGGGGCACGGCAACCTTTGTGAATGATAAATGGGACACGTGGTTAATTGCTATGGGAGTCTGTGCGTGTGTCGTGGAGAGAGTGGGAGTGCCCGGGGTAGCTTTATTCTTCACAGTTCAAACGCTTTGCCTTCCTTTCCCAAGTGAAGATATTGCCGGGTAGCACAATTCTGTTAAAGCGTAATACCTCTCCAAGTCGCGGGCTGCAGGAGAAGATGGCGGGTGCCCACCGTGAGCCGTGTTTTTGGTGTGAAGTAGAGTGAGACATGATGAAGGATGAAGGATCACACTGCAGATTCTGCTGCTGTTTAGTGATATGCGCTCGATGAACACAAAAAAGACAACATACATGAGTCATTTTATTACTTCGCTGGCGTGTGAGAATAACGTGTTAATTAACTGCACCAGCCAACTTTTCAACTGGTTTGTTTTTAGTCCACAACCATAACCCTTAGTGCCATTTTACCTGGCCCAACAATGCCAACGGCCCGAGCATGTTGGACCATGGCTCAATTTATTGTTTGCATTCTGGCATTTACAGATTTCACATCGCCATCATACATGCAGGCCTGCAAGTACAGACCATTTACAGGCCTTGCCCTAACTGCGTACAGTAATGGTCCAAGACCCAGCTGGGCCCTCATGTCCTGACAGTCTTCGGTCGTCCCGGGATGTCAAAGACTGTCACGGAAACAGAGCAGACTTGGTCAGATGTCAACACGGAAAGGGAACAAGAATCACTTCACTTAATTTCACTGTTCTCCGTTTCCCGGCTCCATCTTGTCAAAAGATGGAGGGAGACGGAGAGCAGCATACTCAACTGAAATATAGACACAGGAGGAATGCACTACCAGGTTATAAAAATTTTCTTTACCCCCAAATGTGTCACACTCGATCAAAGAGTTAGACTATTAATCAAAGAAATACTAGCTCTACTTAGCCTGTGTTTGTTTTTTTTGTCTGCTAGGACAAGGAAGAAAATAAATTCTTCTCTGGCCCCTTCACCCAGATCCCAGCATAGCCTAAACGCTTGTACATGAACCAGGGTTTTTCACCTGACGAATGTTCTGGAATTAAACCTTCTTTGTGAACTGAAACATGTTGAGAAATTGTATTGTCTGCTATGAAGACAATGTTCAACCAGATACAAATAACTAAAAAAGTGTATGCAAAAAGCCTATGTTATTTCAATATGCTTGAGAACTAGGATACTATTGAATGTACAATTGATTTTGTTTAGTTACCCTGGCCACCTTTGTGGTATTTTGGAAATGTGTTTTACCTATAAGAAGCCAATTCAAGTGTTGGTCTCTCAATATTTTTAGTGAAACCTCATGTATGCAGCTTTATGTTAAAACTCAATGATTACATTTGTTTTTATCCACTGGAAGTAAACTCCCCTTTCTGTTTTTCCTAACCCTATAGACTTGCCTCTATCTTCTATAGTGCTTCATAGTTACCCCTACCCAGGAGCAGATAGAGGCAGCACTCAGACATTTGTTTAATGAGTGCACACCCAGAGTTCCTTCTCTTATCTGAAGATTACTTATTTTAAAACACAATTTGAAAACTTGGTTTGATACATTTGATCAAACAGCATTTGAACTATTTTTCTGCAACACATTAGGTGCTGCATTCTTGCTTTTTTAAATACAAACAGATTCTATATTGATTATAAGGATCAGCAAAAGGAAGATCTCTTACATTATACTATGCAAGCGACGAGGTATTGAAGGGAATCAGCGTGTATGGCAGTGGAGTTCCGTGACCGTATAAAGGAACTCAGCCTTCAGCTCTGTTCCTCTATTAGGTCTCTAAACTCCTCAGTGACGTGCAATATCCTTAGAATATATGGTAGGGGTATTTTACCCCATACTTACTGGCTTCAGATTATATACCTCCACATTCAAAACAAGAAATAGTCACATTTGCTTGGGGTTGGGCTGGGTGTCAATCAGGATATTCCTTCTTGGCACAGTGACTGGTGCCATAAAGGAAGCTGCCATTCAAGGGCTATGCAAAGTGTGCACTGCCTATGAGGTGGTCTGTATTTTGTAACAGCTGGTTGGGGTCCTATAAGGTTGCATGTATGGGCTGTGGCACCTTTATGGAGCATTGAACTTTATCAAGGCCAGAACGTGGGGTCCATGGCACATCGCCAGATAGTGCAGCCCAGGGCACACAGTCATGATTGGCAAACTCTTCACCCACCTCTGGGGGAGATTTAGCAGCCCCACCCTTAAGGCCTGAATAGTCATGTTCTGTATCTACCCATGTGACCAGCCTCAGGTCCATGTCAGTGAGCTTGAGACCCCTATGCACAACAAAACAGAGAAGCAAGGAAAATTATCCTTCTGCTCTGCAGCACAGTTTCAAGTGTGTTTGGCCAGCATTGTTTTTAGAATTCCGTGCACCACAGAAAAATGTGGCAGCACAAGGGTCACAACAGTGCACCCACCATAGCTCTCCATGCGGGCCAAGATTCGTAAAAGAGGACATGGAAAAATTGGAGCAAATTACAAAAACCTTGCATCAGTGCAAGCACAAACAGACAAAAACTGCTCTAGTGAAAAACACATAACATTGCAACGTTATTTCATGTTTTTTTCTTAAGTTGTAAAATTGACTTCCGGTAGTGGTAGTTTAGTCTGGGGGTGACCTGTTTTAATCTTGCAATGTTTCATTATATTGCTTGACCCTCATATTGCTGATTTTTAGATCATCATTTCAGTTTCTTTTCTGCTTGGTAATTCATTGTTGTTGTTTCCACCTGTTGTATTCACTTATTTATTACCATCATATCTTACTTTGTACCATCTCATTAATTTCTGAAAAATGCCTTTGCGTAAGGTATTACACAAGCAAATAAACAATACAATGCAACACTTTTTTCACAGGTCCAATAGAGTAGCACCAGGGCAAACGTTGCCTTGGGGGGGGGGATGCATTGAAACAGAATTTTTTGATACTAGAGAAATGTTTTCCCTACTGCTTTGGAATGCAATGCCTCATCAAGTCAGACAATGCAGGTGCATCTTTTGTGCCCTGTCACGAAGCAGCCCGGTGCAAATGTGGTGCAATCTCGTGGAGGCTTCTGCTCAATGCCACGCTGGCTTGCCACATGGGGAAGCCTTCCTGTATTTGCGCTTCAGATCATATCTGGCAGCGCATTGCATGACCACTTAACTTAATCATGGATTTCATATTCAATCTTTCAGAGCACTTCCTTTAATTCGGATCCATGGGATTCGGGTAATCTGGCTTTATTTCAATATATGTTAGTGCCTAATGCACACGTGCAAAACAAGGGATAGAAGTACAATCCCAGCATCTGGGATGCATAAAGATATGGTGGAAGGCGTTAATGTACTATGCATCTTTTCAGGAAGTTCCAATGCCCCTTTCTTTTCAGTGGATTGCAAGAGAAAATCACATATTCCTACAACACCGATATGATTGGTTATTCATAACGCACTTAATACCCAGTGGTTTCCAAGCGCGGACCAGGGGATCGAACCTGCGTTGCTCTGTGTAGTCTTGCTTCCAAAGCGAGCACGTTGCCCCCGAGCTATCCTCCCAACCAACCATTCCAAATTCCAACCATTCTGCATTGTATTGTTTTGATTATTCGAGCTCCATATGAGACATTCCAGCAATGCTCATTCAAGGAATGAAGCATGTAGGGTATCTGTAGTAGGGTATCTGTACTATGATGAATTTGATGATTTAACGTTTCACTACAGGGTTTAGATTATACAATTACTGCAACCAATTTAATGCGACCCCTGCAAATGGTGATGTTTCTTTTAAATCTCGACCCCCTTTACACGCCATATATGTGGGGGGTGGATATAGAATATAATGCAGGTAGGGGGGTCTTGAGGGTCTCCCACCGCATATATATGGGGTGAAAATGGGGTTGAAATTAAAAAAGAAAGGTCGACATTTTGGTTCCATGTCATTTCATCGCCTTCAATTTCATCCACTGTCATTTTAACGTGTACATTCCATCGAAAATGCTCATCGGTTTTATTTTTGGGATGGTTTCCCCCCTCACCCCAAGCCCCACTCCCACACTTATTTTTGGTTATTGCCTACCCGCATAAAACATTATCTGCCCTTTTCCACCCCCCCTAAAAAATTCGATGTGCATATTCGTTGTAATATGCGCGTTAAAATGTCAGGGGATGAAAATGCAGGCGATGAAAGGACGTCGTACTGACATTTTCAGGGGTCACAGTAAAAAGGGTTGCAGTAATCACATGGATCCGGTTTAAGTGTGGATCAGTCTATGTTTACAAGCAAGGGAACACTTTATTGGCACATTGCACTTCATGGTCATTGTCCTGTATAGGTTATTTTTTAAATTGTATTCACTTGTAATGTAATATGTATGTGTTGTGTGTATGTTTTATTTTTTTATTATGAACTTCTGCATTTATGGTGAATTCCCCTGGTCATGAGTTTATGTATCAATATTGCGTAATTGCGTAATAGAATACACCTTTTTTTAATTTGATATTCTTGCGTCAGAAGTTAAGATTGTACACGCACTGGCATAGAAGGGGGGTCTATTGTATATGTATTTTATTATACCAGAGACAACCCACCTACAGCCTAAGCAATGTATGAACACTGATATAAAAAGATTTTTAAATTTTGTGAGAACACTGGAAAAATACAACTTACATTTGCAAAAAAAACCCTGAAAACCAGAAACCCTATATACACTATATATTTGTATTTTGTCTTTCCAATGGACTTCATCATCAGAAAGAAAACATGCCGTGTAAAAGAGGCCGGCGATCATGGCCCATGCTTCTTTCCTCATTCTTTCGTTATCCTTACTCATCAGGTAAGATAGAGAATTGTGGGCCTCATCACAAGTTTGGTGGTACTTTTGTGATATTTTGGCATTATGTCAAGGGTTTTGACCCATGTTGAATTATTAAACGGGGTAGATGTGGGGATGAGCTGTCGCCGCCCATCATTCTATCCCAGAACAAAACTAAATCAATAGACTGGGTGGATGTGGGGATGAGCTGTCCCCGCCCATCATTTCATCTCAGAACCAGGAAAACCGTGCGGTTGTGCGCACACCAAAATGGTTGTCTAACCTGCCACCCACCAGTGCAAGCATGATGGACCGGAAGTGCCAGGGGTGAAAGGTGGTGTCAAAGGAAAAATAACAGTGTTGTTAGACCAAAAGCGCCTTAAAATCACCTATGTTTCCTGAATGCAAGCTCAAAGTGCCTATTTCAAACATTGCAGGATATTCAAAAATCTTACTGAACACCAGCAGACATGTGGCAGAATTAATTCTTGCGTGCATACTAAATCTGGAAAGATGAAGAGCCCAAAACAATGTTTATAACAAAACTGCCTGAGCGATGTCAGCAGCTTAATTGAAATTGGATTTAAAACCACTAAAATCGAAATGTTTAAATTAAATGAGTGACCTACTTTTGAGCGTCACATAGTTTGCAACTGTTAAATGTCATGGTTTTGAACTTAGAATTAGCATTCTAGCAGCATGTGTAAAAATTGTAAGTTTGATTTAAACTGGGAACAAATGGGACATTTAGCTGAAGCTTGGCTTAAAGAAATTGAATTCTGCCTGACAACTACCCCCGACAGGAGTTGAACTGGCTCAACAACTCTTCCCAGGCCTGGCTGCATCCTGCTGGCCCCATCAAAAGGAGTTCACATGGCCCTGTTGATTGAAAGGGGAGTGGCACCTGGGTACTGCAGGGAACTGAACAATGGGCCTTCTTTGGCTCAGGCAATTGTTATATTAGGGGGGTCTTAAAATGGCTTCCTCTTGGAAGGAAATGGGAGACGCAGTGTCTCTGCTAGCAAGCTGAGCTTGGGGGAAGTGGACAAACCAGAAACTCCACCATGTGCTTGGGGGAAACCACACCCCTTTGGGCCAGAGCATAATTAAAAAAAAGATGGATAATTCCTAGTACGGACTTGTCAGAATTATATAAGTAATATCAGTATTCTTGTGATTTTTCTGTGCACGTTTTAAGAGGTGTTAGGACCCTGTGGTGTATTCTGGGGGGTTGCTAGCGGAAAATAGGGTCTTACTCCAAATGTCTGCATGTAAAACATCTGACACTTCATCAATTAATGTCCATACTCCTTGCACACATTTGTGTAATTTTTGGTAAATGTCTGATATTGGTAAACCGACTAAAAAGCGCAAAATGTTGTCATTTCTAAATCCCAGCTCGCAGGAACATGGGGCTTGAACAGAGACCTGTCTTAATTCATCTGTAATATGTACATGTAATGTCAACCACTTGTGTATCTGGGAAATATGTATTTGAATCAAATATAGATTTGTGGGCAAATTGAACAGGGGAGGATCCTCTGACCCATAAACAGACCTCATCATGATGACAATCCATTTCCTTCCCCCAATCATGGGAGAGGGGAGAATTGGGCCAATGACAAGTAGAGAGGGGCAGGCTCAGTTATGCCACGCACACACCCACTTTCTAAACACATAAAAGCAGACAGTGCAGGAAAGGTAGGGACATTCACTTTCCACTTTCTTGCGGGACGCTTTGCCGGGAGACTTCAGACTTCACATCCAGTGATCCAGATTTCAAATCCATCAATCTCCAAAGACCAGAAATTAACTCCAGAATTTGTAGCAGAGAGGCCTGAATCCACAAGCTGAATCCTCTTCAGCAGGCCTCAAAACCAACCAAACTATTCAACAGCCGGGCGAGCTGTTTGAATTATTTGCCAAGAACTTTTGCAAGAACCTGTAGCAGTATCCAGAAAGCAATGCTGTATCCGGAACCAGAGAGAACCAGAGACCAGACCGCTGTGCAGTGCCGCTAGCAGAACCAATAACAGAACCGGAGACCCAGAGACCAGATCGCTGTGTAGAACCGCTAGCAGAAGTCCAGCCAATCCTGACCCGATCCGTGACGAGGCCCATTCCTGTCCAAAGGATAGTGTGAGTACTCTAGGACTGTGCCAGACTAATCTCTTAGTTTAAAATAATCTAATTAAAACTATTTTAACCTATTTAGACCTACCTCATAGGAATCGTGTGTGTCATTCTGTCCTTTTAAAGCTGAAAACTGTCACCTGTCATTTTGAACTTTAAAATTTCAAATCTGAAAAACGACTTTGACTAAATCCGCCGTATCTCCGGAACTAGGAGCGAGTTTTAACTGTCATCTTAAAGCTAAGATTCTAGGCTTTCCAACGAACCTAGAACCGACTTGCTATTCCTTATAGGGCCTCCGTAATTACGCTCGACGCACACGATTAAATTTGCCGCGATTTGACATTTTGCACAATTTCAGCCACGTGTAAAAATCAGCAGCTCCTTGCTTTCCTTTGCTAAAATTCATTTTAACCTGCTAGTTACTCATAGAGCATTGCTAAAGTGAGCCTGAACTAATATAAACTAGATATCACCCACCCTGAACCCCCTATAGGGAATTAAAAGCCTTTTTAGCATATTTTTCACTTAATTGTAACCACATCAAAGTATCTTGCCTGTGTTAAAACTCATACCTGTTTTCCTCTAAGCTTGCTAGGGGGGAACTGAATTATGTTTGATTGCATTCCTGAGAACTGTGTGTCTTCTTTCCATCTCCTTATATTGCATAAAGGGGGGGAGTGAATTGTCAAGGAAAAGTGATTACATTGTCTTTTGTTGAAGCCATATAAATTTATTTTCTGTACTGCATTTCATTCATCATTGCGTTTCCTTGAACCATATAAAGCATTCCTTCCCACCTCATTCTTCTGTTCCTATTCATAAGTAACCAAGAACTGTGCTACTGTAGGATTATCTCTTGCTGATTACTGCTCATATTCACAAGTGTACTATCCATTATCAATTTATTTATAGAAGTGTGATATATATATATATGTATATATATGGAGGTAGCCTTGCTGATTTTACCAGCAAGGCTTCCTCCAACCTCGTAATGAGGCCCCATGAGTACTTGATATGATAAACTAAGCAGTGATAGAGAAGTTGGCGCTAGCAGATAGGCGAAAATAAAAAGAGCCATGATTTAAAGGTGATGTTCAGTGTCAAAATACACTGATTTGTTTTTCATTTAGCATATTCTCTTAAGTGTTCTGTTCTGAAAGCTGTTCACCAAATCGAAATGAGGCGTTTACAGGCAACAAGAAGTCGAGACCATGTCCAAGGATCGGAAGGAGAAGGAATGTGGTGCATAAAGGGAAGGGCGCCCATAAGATCTGTTTTTTTTACAGCAATGGAAGGTTTAGGAAGAGATAGTGAGAGGCCATGCAGTTTGCAACCACAGATGTACTTGGCAGTAAACCATCATTTAAATGTTTGTGCTTTTATTTCGCTTCTAATTTAAAATTCCAACATATCTCTCTTTGGGGTTTACGAGGCAGAAGGAGTAGGCACAGGGTGATGGAGGGAATAGGATAGGATGTGCCAATTGAGTGACCAAAGTAAAGCACACACCAGGGTTAATGCAGTTCTGATCACAGATAGACTGATATTCCTGTTCCTGAGACTGATGAGCATGACACAGAAGTGTTGGAAGTGTAGAACCATGAACTTTATGAAGATTCCTCAGACCATCCTATGGGCGTGTTCCAGGAGTTTCAGTTTGAGTTGTTTCTGGAATGTCACTGGGTCTTCAATGTTCAGCGGCCCAATGTCGAGCCATTCCAAAGGCTGGGCTAGAGAAATGAAAAGCATACTGAACTAATTTGGGGTTTCTTCCAACGTTTCATTTGTAATATATCTTGTTTCTGACATAGTTCTAAATTATATTTGAAAAACATTGCGGGTAGCCAAATCTGCAAGGAATTGTATTCCCATTTTTCAAAAAGCTGTGTGAGGTTGGTCCGATGCTAAACAGGTAACAAACAGGTGAATGAGGTACTGGCATGATTTTTCCCCAGGTTTGAGGCCTAGGATCAGTCTAGCTGCTTTATCCATGACCAGTGATAATTGGATGGTAAAACACTCCAGTGGGAAGTGGTTACAACTCACAGTAAGACAGTGTAAAGAAATCGCAAATGTCAAGAACTGAACCCATAGAAATCTGCACAAGAACAGAAAAAGTGTGAACATAAACATGAAAGAATAACCCAAACTGCGACGGATCAACAAACAGGTAAGTTAGGCAAATACGTATGTAAGCTACGGTATCAAATGCATCTTCGAGGTCTAAATCAACGCAAATTGAATACGTTTTATCTTTCAATGATTGGCTCAAGGATGACTATAGAAAGCACCAATGTAAATGTGTATGTAATGTAAATGTAAACTGTATCTTAGTATCTCGGCAGCATGTGCATTGTAGGCGAGAGGTTGTCCAGCACAGCCTTCTCAAAGGCTTAAAAATATATTTTCTATTCTTTACAAATTTGGTCAGTGGTTTAGAAAAATATATATTCTTCAACTAAATGTTTAAAGGCATTAGCTACACCATGGTGATCAGAATATATCTGTTTAAGCTTTCTAGAGATAATTATCGCAGCCCAAAAGATAATTTAGTAACTTGTTGTGTGTAATTCATTTAATTCCCCCAAACACTCTCAATTCACCATGTCATTATACTCTGTAACTCCAATACCCATTTCTACACTAAAAACACCTACAGGGTAATTCATAGAATTTAGCGCACAAGTGGTGCACGCGGCTGGCGCACAGTGTGCGCGTGCGAATCTCTGCGCCAGCCGCGTGCGCTAAAATCCATTTCTGCGCACAGCATATTCATGGATTTTAGCTACCAAAACCAGCCGTGGCGCACAGTGGCGCAGCGACCCTGCAGCAGCACCAGTTACGCCCCCAAGAACGCCCCTTGCGTAGGGAAAAGCCATGAAAATCCCCAATCCAGCGCAAAGGGCTACACTAGCCCTGTACAAGCACGGCAAGCGGGGAACGTGTATTACTGGGGTTCGCGGGAAGTTTCACACGCGATTGGCCCTGTGCGAGTGGGGTACGTGTATTACTGGGGTTCGCGATATCAGCAGGGTACGTGTATTTCGGGGGTGCGTGGGGAGTCCTACACGTGAATTGGCAGTGTGGGTCCTCCCAGGTGTTCCCTCTACACCCTCCATGGCCCGTGCAGGCAGCCCACACCACAGGTGACTACCCTGCACCCCTGGTCATGTCCCGCAGGCAGCCCATCCACCATGGGCATGCCCCCCAGCCAAGCCACATGTCAGCTTGCACTACTGATCACCAACTCATGTCCCCCTGCACCCCCACCCCCCAGCAGTGCAGGGCACCTGCCAGAAGGCCCCCACTCATGTCCCCCTGCACCACCACCCCCCAGCAGTGCAGGACACCTGCCAGCAGGCCCCCACTCATGTCCCACTCATGTGTCCCTGCACCCCCACGTCCCAGCAGTGCGGGGCACCTGTCAGCAGGCCCCCACCCATGTCCCCCTGCACCCCCACCCCCCAGCAGTTAGGAGCACCTGCCAGCAGGCCCCACTCATGTCCCACTCATGTCCCCCTGCACCCCCACCCCCAGCAGTGCGGGGCACCTGCCTGCAGGCCCCCACCCATGTCCCCCTGCACCCCCACCCCCCAGCAGTCAGGGGCACCTGCCAGCAGGCCCCCACTTATATCCCACACATGTCCCCCTGCACCCCCGCCCCCTAGCAGTGCGGGGCACCTGCCAGCAGGCCCCCACTCATGCCCCCTGCGCCCCCACCCCCCAGCAGTGCAGGGCACCTGCCAGCAGGCCCCCACTCATGTCCCACTCATGTCCCCCTGCACCCCCACCCCCCAGCAATGCGGGGCACCTGCCAACAGGCCCCCACCCATGTCCCCCTGCACCCCCACTCCCCAGCAGTCAGGGGCACCTGCCAGCAGGCCCCCACTCATGTCCCCCTGCACCCCCACCCCCCAGCAGTGTGGGGCACCTGCCAGCAGGCCCCCACCCATGTCCCCCTGCACCCCCACCCCCCGGCAGTCAGGGGCACCTGCCAGCAGGTCCCCACTCATGTCCCCCTGCACCCCCACCCCGCAGCAGTGCAGGGCACCTGCCAGCAGGCCCCCACTCATGTCCCCCTGCACCCCCACCCCCCAGCAGTGCAGGGCACCTGCCAGCAGGCCCCCACTCATGTCCCACTCATGTCCCCCTGCACTGCCACCCCCCAGCAGAGCGAGGCACCTGCCAGCAGGCCCCCACCCATGTCCCCCTGCACCCCCCATCCCCCAGCAGTCAGGGGCACCTGCCAGCAGGCCCCCACTCATGTCCCACACATGTCCTCCTGCACCCCCGCCCCCCAGCAGTGCGGGGCACCTGCCAGCAGGCCCCCACCCATGTCCCCCTACACCCGCACCCCCCAGCAGTGCAGGGCACCTGTCAGCAGGCACCCACTCATGTCCCACTCATGTCCCCCTGCACCCCCACCCCCCCCAGTAGTGCGGAGCACCTGCCAGCAGGCCCCCACCCATTTCCCCCTGCACCCCCACCCCCCAGCAGTCAGGGGCACCTGCCAGCAGGCTCCCACTCATGTCCCCCTGCACCCCCACCCCCCAGCAATGCGGGGCACCTGCAAGCAGGCCCCCACCCATGTCCCCCTGCACCCCCACCCCCGGCAGTCAGGGGCACCTGCCAGCAGGCCCCCACTCATGTCCCACACATGACCCCCTGCACCCCCGCCCCCCAGCAGTCACGGGCACCTGCCAGCAGGCCCCCACCCATGTCCCCCTCACCCCCGCACCCCAGCAGTCAGGGGCACCTGCCAGCAGGCCCCCACCCATGTCCCACTCATGTCCCCCTGCACTCCCACCCCCAGTAGTGCGGGGCACCTCCCAGCAGGCCCCCACCCATGTCCCCCCTACACAAAATAATGATGCACAATCATGGCCCACTTCTACACCAAAAAAAACACTTCACGCCACCCCATTCTTGAGACGCAATGATTTCCCAATACACCCCACACTGACATGCCTATCTCAAGACACAAACCAAAAGCCAATTATGTACATCAACACATGTCCGTCACACACATACACTGGTTGGCATTGATTGTGTAAACCCACATTTGCACATGCATCAACCCAATGAGGGAATCCCACACATGGAACTAAAATATGAAAATTTATTATGTACATAAATAAATCAATGAAAAGAAAGCATACCAAAATCGCAAAAATGAAATGAAAAGCATGTGCAAAAGATGAGTGAATGAAAATCATAACCAATCCAAAATAATTTGCAAGAAAAACAGTCCAAACTCTCCCTCCACCAATGCAAATCCAAAGGAAAGGAAAAGAAAATCAATTGCTTCATATCCATGATGAAAAAAAAAAATTAAATTAATCCATAGTCCAACTATGTACAATCCAATGTAGAAAAAAAAAAAACATTAATCCATGTGCAAACTCCCAAAAAATATTTCAAATAAATCCATTGTTGGAGTATGAAAAGGGTCCATGAGCCCAACCAGACACATGAAACCTATCTAACACACTACCTAAAAATACAACTATATACAAATTGGTGTGGCATTGTCCATTCACCACAAATAAAAGGAAAACGAAAAGGAAACCTAACTCTAAAATCTATTTACAATGGCAGCGGGATGGTCCGACGGCTCACTTCCTGATTTCCCGGGCCAGGGCATCATCGAACTCCTGCTCGATGTCCCAGAGGCGGTCCTCTTCCATGGCCCTGAGGGTTCGCAGGGACGACGACATGTGGACCTCCAGGTCCCTACGAATTGCCTCAAGGCACTCGGCCCGCCTCAGAGCCCTATGCATGGAGTCCTCCGCCCTGACCATCGTGAGCCGTGCCTCTTCCACCCGCTGCTGCTCCGCATCTATAGCATGGACTAACCGCTGCCACATGGAAGACACTTCCAGTCCTGGGTCCTCCTGCCCTCTGGCCGATGCCTGCCCCTCCGATGTTGAAGGCACCAAGCCATCATGGCTCCCACCTTGTTGCTGCTGCTGCTGTGCCTGTGCCTGTGCCCTGGCTCTTGCTGCCTGCACGTCCTCCCCCGGCTGGGGTGCAGTTGTCGAGGTGGCCACCCCTGCTGGACGTCCGACTCCCGACTGTGGCAGGGATCTTTCCTCCACCAGCCTGGCCGCAGGGTCAGAGGCAGCTCCACAGGGTACCCAGGTGATACATGGGTGGGAAGATGGCATGGAGGACGACTGGCGAATAGGGGGTTCAGGTGAGGAGGGGGTCGGAACAAGGTTCAGCAAACGGAGGAATCCGGCCCTGGTGACCTGTCCCAGTAGGTCAACGCGGCCAACGAGACTTGTCCTCACGAAAACACTGCAGGTCACCTTGCATGCCCTGTTGACGCAACACCATCCCACTCAGGACAGGCTTAACCCGGTCCCGGATAGCCACGTCTGCAGGGAGAGGAAGGCCAGTTGTTGTAAGCGGATCCCCTCCCTGAAAACGGGTCTGGACGTAGGCATCCCTGCTGGTACAGGATGATGCAGTCACAGGATCGGGGACAGGATTACACACAGGCACCTCCACGGCGGCCTGTGCTGCCTCCTGTCCCAGCCCCTGCACTGCACCACTAGTACCAGTGGAATCCCCACCTCCAGGCCCCGTGTCTGTCCCTTCCATGGCCTCCTCCTCCACCAAACCCCCCACCAACCTGGATGACTCCTTGCCATCTTCCTCCGTCGGACCCTGTGGGGTCTCAGCTGCCCCTTCTGCGGCCTGGGACCTGGCACCGGACTCCTCACTCCCTGATGAGATGACAACTTGGGAGGGGAGCCGGGCCTTGCGTCTCCAGCTGGTGTTGCGATCCCTGCCGCTGTGCTCCACTGCACCCGCTCCTCCCTCTTCATCAGTTGACACTGCAGACAGGGAGAGAAAGAACACAGGCATCAGGACACTGTACAATGGACTGATACACACATGACAGTTGCACATGAGTGGCAGTGTCAAACTTCAGACATGGCATCACAATCCCCAAGACACATGTCATTTCAACTCACACACATGAGCAATTCCACAGCCATATCGCACCAGCCAGCACCATCCATATACATACGACAGCATGAGCATCCGAAGGTGAGCCTGACGTCACATGAAACAAGGGGAGTGCACAACACATGCACACACGCCAACACACTAACATGCATGTGTACATGTCCACCAACTGTCACAGTGATGAGATCGCCATCTATGTCACATCTGGCATTCAGCCTTCCACATATCAGTGTCACATGCATCCAAGTTGCATCACAGTTGCACACTTGTCAAATACACACACATGCACATGTACACAGTGCAGATACATGCAGCAGGAGCCACCATCCATGTGTGACACCACAACAATGCCAACGTACATACACAGAATTTCAAACATGTGTGCTCCCACATCTGCATTTGGCCTGCATGCTTACTCACACATACACCATCCATTTGTCTCATACATGAAAGGACTCGCATGTGTCAGCATCACCCCCCTGTTCATACACATCCATACATGGCCATACAAATCACATGTGCAACCTGCCCACTACAGGCACACCACGACACGCACAGCGTACAATCAGTATGCATGTACACTTACAGCTCAACTGCAGACGGGTCTGCCTCTCAAGGACCTGGAAGTGGAGCGCTGGGCATATGCGTTCCAGGACCCTCATTTGGTGTTCCGACAGGTGGCCCTGGCACCCCTTAGCATCCGCTGCCTTCAAGAGGCGCTGGGCCTTGTTGAGGGTCCTGGACCTGAAGTCCTCCCAGCGCTTCTTGACATGTTGTAAGTCATGGACTGCCACCCCCTCCGCATTGATGGCAGTCATGATGTCCATCCAGATCCTGGTCCGTCCTTCCTTGTCGGCGCGCGAACTTCCGGAGAGGGCATCATACTGCCCCAGGACTTGCTCCACCCACCAGGACACCAACTTCGGTGGCAGTGAAGCTGGTGGCCCTCTGCCTCTTTGGCTGGGGGTTGCTAGTGGTGCCAGACATGGCAACCCCAGAGGCAGGAGTGGGTGGGCAACTGGGTCCTGGAGCTGGGCTGTGGAGCGATGGCATACCAGTCGGGAGTCTTTGGTTCCAGGAGGGGCGGTCACAGCAACTGCACCCCTGGCTGAAGTGCAGGCAGCAAATAGCAGGGCACGTGGGCAGCAGGCAGTCAGGCAGCAGCAGATGGCAGGTGGGAGAGTGCTCGGGGATCTGGGGGGCAGTAATTCGGCCTTTTGGCCAGGAGCGTGGTCTTCCATGTGTTGTTGCGTGGCCAGCTTGATATGGAGTGATTTGGCACGTGAAAATCTTGCACGTCTGCGTGTAATTCGAGGAAAGGCCCGTAGCGCGTAAGCGCGTCAGCACATGTACGCGGTTTCATTGGACCAAAGGCCCTTAGCGCGTAAGCGTGTCTGTGAAGTGACACGCGCGGGTGTTTCCCTCATAGAATGTGATGACAGAGCCCACGTGGAAAAACTGCACGTCTGAGTGTCATCGTGTGTAATTGGAGGAAAGGGCCCGCGTACACGCGTATGTGACATGTACGTGTGGGCCAGTTTAAAAGCTACGTGTAGGACGCCATTTCCTTGTACGTGCTTTTCGTGGAGAGCGAGTGGGTGAAATCTGTACTTCTTGTCGGTTCACACGCGATTACTTCACAGTGTTTCTAGTTCGTACTCCCTGTTACCTCTGACAGCTTTCATTTTTCTTTTTTTTTGGGGCCTGTTTCCTCAAACAGCGTTCACTTCTCCTTTTGTCCTGTGTCCTCAGATAACGTACAATTCTTCTTTTGGCGGTGGTGTTGCCAATGCGCACACAAGCTTCTTTTTCATGTTCTTTTTCCAGGCAAACGGTGAGTCGCGCATGTATTTACCAACTGTGCTTGCCCCGTGTGTCGCGTACCCCTTCAGAGGTCATTGTAGGCTGCGTGTATTACGCGAACGCTTATTTTTGTGTTTCTGGGTGCCACAGCGTAGTGCGGGTTCATTTTTCCACGCACGTGGTCTATGAGGGGTTGCGTGCACATTAGTTTTTGTTTTTGGGCTGTCTGTGCATTGTGTGACCCGTCACCTTCCCCCAGGGGTCACAGACAGCCTTGTTAGAGCACTAGGGTACGAATTCCATCTAGTACTCTACCCCTTTGACCCCCAATTGCCCAGGGCAATAGTTTACTGCTCCTCCCATACGCACAACAACATCAGTGCCATGGTTGGGAGGCGGCCAAGCGGTAAGGGAGGCAAAGGTGGCCGGCCTTCAAAAGGTGGATGTGGTGGGCGCGGTAGGGGACGTGGCCGGGATTTGCAGGGTGCCCCTATACCCCATGTGTGGAGGACCTATCAGGGACACCCATGCCCCCCCATGGTTGAGGGAAACGTGGCTGAGACCATCCCAGCTCAGCCCTTGTTGGACCAGAACATTGTGGCACCTGACCTGGCACAGGATGACTCCCAGGCTGACTTGCAGGTCAGCAAGCCTAGGCCACGTGTGCCGGTGCAAGTTGTTGTCACTAACCCACGTGGATCTGGGGCAGCTATGTCATCTGCTGCCCCAAGTAGGCGGGGTGGGAAAGCTGCAGGGGCAGCTGCAGCTCCATCCGCCCCAGCTCTGACTCTCCCAGCCAGGACAGTGTCGGTCCAGGTCCATCAAACTGATGTTCCCCCTGCCAACAACACCTTGCAACCAATGCCTGCACCAGGACCTGTGGCCATTGTGCATTCCCACACCCCTACTACCCAGTCCACCGGTGCTTCTGCCCCTACTGACCAGAGCAGCGTAAGCCACTCTGGCTCCACTCCACCTTCAAAAAAGAGGAAGAAGGGTGCTCTGGCACAACAGGCTGAGACCCCAGACACAGCTACACACTCCGGCACATCAAGGAAGCCTGGCTTTAATGACCCAGAACTTGATGCACTTGTGACCTATGTGTCAGCACATAGCCACGAAATGTTGCTGACTCTAGGGTGCAAGACCATACCTGGTCAACGTAGGGCACACTGGCAGACCATTGCGGACCGCATAAGTGCCCTTGGATTTCTGAGGCGCACAGCTGATGATTGCTACAAGCGGTGGAATGACCTGAAACGCAGAGCAAAGAACAAGCTGGCCTCAAATCATGCCCCTACTCCGGTGACTAAAGAACACAAGGGGGGTTGTCCTGACTGGAACAGTCAAAGCTACTTGCAAATTATTAGGATGCAAATAAAATGTGAAGTGTATCTGAACCTCTGTTATCTTTCTTATTTGTACATATACAGGGGCAGGATGGGAGAGCACCAAGGAGAAAGAGTATGCCACAAATACTTTGTTAATATGAAATTAGGAGAAATTATAATTTATTATTTTCACTCCTCAGTCTAATATTTACTATTCAACAAACACAAATTGCATAGATTCATAAGTAATACAGGGATTACATAATACAATTCCACAAAACGTAAACAGATTGATGCATAAGTGTACCATCAGGTGACATTCTAAGAAAATGAGCCTATATACACACAAATGGCTTGACATGTTTAGTGCATTTCATGTACTTCTCATTGAGCACCATTAGATGGTGATGAAAACGTGTACCTCTATCTAATAGGACCAACAGTGCATATTTGTTGTTGTAAAAGTGGACCTTGAATAGGTTTAACAGAAGCCAGGCTAGAGGGTGACCAAAATAGATCTTTTTTTTTGGGGCCTGTTTCCTCAAACAGCGTTCACTTCTCCTTTTGTCCTGTCTCCTCAGATAACGTACAATTCTTCTTTTGGCGGGGGTGTTGCCAATGCGCACACGCGCTTCTTTTTCATGTTCTTTTTCCAGGCAAACGGTGAGTCGCGCACGTATTTACCAACTGTGCTTGCCCCGTGTGTCGCGTACCCCTTCAGAGGTCATTGTAGGCTGCGTGTATTACGCGAACGCTTATTTTTGTGTTTCTGGGTGCCACAGCATAGTGCGGGTTCATTTTTCCACGCACGTGGTCTATGGGGGGTTGCGTGCACATTAGTTTTTGTTTTTGGGCTGTCTGTGCATTGTGTGACCCGTCACCTTCCCCCAGGGGTCACAGACAGCCTTGTTAGAGCACTAGGGTACGAATTCCATCTAGTACTCTACCCCTTTGACCCCCAATTGCCCAGGGCAATAGTTTACTGCTCCTCCCATACGCACAACAACATCAGTGCCATGGTTGGGAGGCGGCCAAGCGGTAAGGGAGGCAAAGGTGGCCGGCCTTCAAAAGGTGGATGTGGTGGGCGCGGTAGGGGACGTGGCCGGGATTTGCAGGGTGCCCCTATACCCCATGTGTGGAGGACCTATCAGGGACACCCATGCCCCCCCATGGTTGAGGGAAACGTGGCTGAGACCATCCCAGCTCAGCCCTTGTTGGACCAGACCATTGTGGCACCTGACCTGGCACAGGATGACTCCCAGGCTGACTTGCAGGTCAGCAAGCCTAGGCCACGTGTGCCGGTGCAAGTTGTTGTCACTAACCCACGTGGATCTGGGGCAGCTATGTCATCTGCTGCCCCAAGTAGGCGGGGTGGGAAGGCTGCAGGGGCAGCTGCAGCTCCATCCGCCCCAGCTCTGACTCTCCCAGCCAGGACAGTGTCGGTCCAGGTCCATCAAACTGATGTTCCCCCTGCCAACAACACCTTGCAACCAATGCCTGCACCAGGACCTGTGGCCATTGTGCATTCCCACACCCCTACTACCCAGTCCACCGGTGCTTCTGCCCCTACTGACCAGAGCAGCGTAAGCCACTCTGGCTCCACTCCACCTTCAAAAAAGAGGAAGAAGGGTGCTCTGGCACAACAGGCTGAGACCCCAGACACAGCTACACACTCCGGCACATCAAGGAAGCCTGGCTTTAATGACCCAGAACTTGATGCACTTGTGACCTATGTGTCAGCACATAGCCACGAAATGTTGCTGACTCTAGGGTGCAAGACCATACCTGGTCAACGTAGGGCACACTGGCAGACCATTGCGGACCGCATAAGTGCCCTTGGATTTCTGAGGCGCACAGCTGATGATTGCTACAAGCGGTGGAATGACCTGAAACGCAGAGCAAAGAACAAGCTGGCCTCAAATCATGCCGCTACTCTGGTGACTAAAGAACACAAGGGGGGTTGTCCTGACTGGAACAGTCAAAGCTACTTGCAAATTATTAGGATGCAAATAAAATGTGAAGTGTATCTGAACCTCTGTTATCTTTCTTATTTGTACATATACAGGGGCAGGATGGGAGAGCACCAAGGAGAAAAAGTATGCCACAAATACTTTGTTAATATGAAATTAGGAGAAATTATAATTTATTATTTTCACTCCTCAGTCTAATATTTACTATTCAACAAACACAAATTGCATAGATTCATAAGTAATACAGGGATTACATAATACAATTCCACAAAACGAAAACAGATTGATGCATAAGTGTACCATCAGGTGACATTCTAAGAAAATGAGCCTATATACACACAAATGGCTTGACATGTTTAGTGCATTTCATGTACTTCTCATTGAGCACCATTAGATGGTGATGAAAACGTGTACCTCTATCTAATAGGACCAACAGTGCATATTTGTTGTTGTAAAAGTGGACCTTGAATAGGTTTAACAGAAGCCAGGCTAGAGGGTGACCAAAATAGATCTTTTTTTTTGGGGCCTTTTTCCTCAAACAGCGTTCACTTCTCCTTTTGTCCTGTCTCCTCAGATAACGTACATTCTTCTTTTGGCGGGGGTGTTGCCAATGCGCACACGCGCTTCTTTTTCATGTTCTTTTTCCAGGCAAACGGTGAGTCGCGCACGTATTTACCAACTGTGCTTGCCCCGTGTGTCGCGTACCCCTTCAGAGGTCATTGTAGGCTGCGTGTATTACGCGAACGCTTATTTTTGTGTTTCTGGGTGCCACAGCGTAGTGCGGGTTCATTTTTCCACGCACGTGGTCTATGGGGGGTTGCGTGCACATTAGTTTTTGTTTTTGGGCTGTCTGTGCATTGTGTGACCCGTCACCTTCCCCCAGAGGTCACAGACAGCCTTGTTAGAGCACTAGGGTACGAATTCCAACCAGTACTCTACCCCTTTGACCCCCAATTGCCCAGGGCAATAGTTTACTGCTCCTCCCATACGCACAACAACATCAGTGCCATGGTTGGGAGGCGGCCAAGCGGTAAGGGAGGCAAAGGTGGCCGGCCTTCAAAAGGTGGATGTGGTGGGCGCGGTAGGGGACGTGGCCGGGATTTTCAGGGTGCCCCTATACCCCATGTGTGGAGGACCTATCAGGGACACCCATGCCCCCCCATGGTTGAGGGAAACGTGGCTGAGACCATCCCAGCTCAGCCCTTGTTGGACCAGACCATTGTGGCACCTGACCTGGCACAGGATGACTCCCAGGCTGACTTGCAGGTCAGCAAGCCTAGGCCACGAGTGCCGGTGCAAGTTGTTGTCACTAAGCCACGTGGATCTGGGGCAGCTATGTCATCTGCTGCCCCAAGTAGGCGGGGTGGGGAGGCTGCAGGGGCAGCTGCAGCTCCATCCGCCCCAGCTCTGACTCTCCCAGCCAGGACAGTGTCGGTCCAGGTCCATCAAACTGATGTTCCCCCTGCCAACAACACCTTGCAACCAATGCCTGCACCAGGACCTGTGGCCATTGTGCATTCCCACACTCCTACTACCCAGTCCACCGGTGCTTCTGCCCCTACTGACCAGAGCAGCGTAAGCCACTCTGGCTCCACTCCACCTTCAAAAAAGAGGAAGAAGAGTGCTCTGGCACAACAGGCTGAGACCCCAGACACAGCTACACACTCCGGCACATCAAGGAAGCCTGGCTTTAATGACCCAGAACTTGATGCACTTTTGACCTATGTGTCAGCACATAGCCACGAAATGTTGCTGACTCTAGGGTGCAAGACCATACCTGGTCAACGTAGGGCACACTGGCAGACCATGGCGGACCGCATAAGTGCCCTTGGATTTCTGAGGCGCACAGCTGATGATTGCTACAAGCGGTGGAATGACCTGAAACGCAGAGCAAAGAACAAGCTGGCCTCAAATCATGCCGCTACTCTGGTGACTGGCGGTGGGTCTCCACCAGAGGACAATGAACTAACTGAACATGAGTCTGTTGCTGGGGCCTTCATCACAGAGGAACAGATCCAATGTGTGGGAGAACTACCTGATTGCGACGCATTGTCTGGTGAGTGCCCATGCACGTGTGTGTAATCCATGTGTATGTTGTTTGGGTGACGGGTTCTGATTGAGTGCCAGGTGAGGGTGTGTGTGCCTGAGTGGTATGGGTCACCCATGTGCTTCATCCAAAACATTCAGCGGCCTTGGATTTGGGTGTGACAGTATCCCTGCTGCCCACAGTAGTAATTTAGCGCAACATTATGGCAGTTGACCTTGAATTTCATCTTGCAACAACATTGTTTGTATTGTTCAGTGTTCGTTCAGGCTGATTGTTTCAATTCCCCCACTGTTGCTATGCATTCCTCAGCCCTATTGTCACATATGTGACATGCTTCTGTCATTGATGAACCCCACATTGGCCCACATGTGTTACCTTGTTGGCCATTCAGGCTGATTGAGTATTGGCCTGATCACATACATTTTTGGGGCCTGTTTGAATGTGGAACATAATAGTTGTTTCCTGTCATGTTGAAGTGCACAACCATTGATGTGTACATCGGCCTGCAATCACTGTATTTTTGTACACTGGATGTGTTGCAGTGTGTGGCACATGCGTATTTTGTCACACTATGTAGCATTTTTCATCTCATCATGTCCATCTCACATGGATGGCTGACAGTACTCATTCACTGACATATGGATGTACTTGTGGAATGAACCATGGCTATGGTACATGCCATCTGTGTGATGGCATGTGTCATGTATGTGTATTGGACATGCCACTCACAGGCCAATGTGTGATGGCAGTGCTACCCAGCATGCAGCAAATGTGTTGCTCTTCCATCTTGGTGTCATCAGTGTCTGCCTTTTGCCTCCCCTTCAAACTCAGTGACAGTGCATGCATGGGAGGGTTATAGTCGTGTGGGACATGTGTAAATCATGTACTGGTTCTGTAGCTTGTCAGGCCTATTTGTGTGGTATGGTGCTAATGCCTGTTTCCATTTTTTGTCTTTCATGTTTTTGCAGGGGATGATGCACTTGATGCTGTTGAGGTTGAGGAGATGGTGCAGACCCAGGAGGATTCTCAGGCACGACCGGGCACCAGTGGGGGAACCCAATCTTGCTGCAGACCATTCTGTCCAGGGGTGTCTCTGGGTGCACCTCCCCAGACCTCTATTCAGGTGCTGATTCGGATGATGAGACCTATGTGCCGTCGCAGGTAAGTGTTTCTGGCAGGGATTCTGTTCTGTCCAACCCACCTGCACCAGGGGTAGAACCCTCTATGGGGATGTCAGTGTTGGTAAGTCCACCTTTGGTGGTTACGGATGCAGGGTCACACTCCACAACATCTGATCCTGTTCCTGGGCCAGCAGATCAGAGAGGGAATGCAGTCCTGCAGCCTCAGGCAGTGCCGGCACAGCAAGGCGCAGATCGCCTTGCCCCAAACAGGTAGGGAGCCCGCCGACGCGGTGGCTGTACGCCACCAGGCAATACCGTATGGGAACAATCCATGTACGGTATGGCAACCCAACAGGCAGCATCAGTTGAGATGATGGCTCAAGCAATGGAGAGGGTAGCCACTTCCATTGTCCCCCCTGAAAGGCAGATGGAGCAACTACAGCAGGCAACAGACTCCATTTGCCAATCACACAGGGAAGACATGTTGGCGTCCAACAGGGACCGACGGGCGGTACTGGAAACTCTGCGCCAATCCATCTCAATAGAGTCCCAGGCCCACAGGGAAGCTCTGAGGGAAGAACTCCATAACCTCAGGGAGACTCTTCTTGACCTTGAGGCTTCCACTAATTTCAGAACATAACAGCAGCTGGAGCGGCTCACACGTTCGCTCTCAGCTGAGATGCAGGCAACACGTGAGGAGATCCGGACATCACGGGAGGCCATTCGTGCAGAAATGCATGCAACCCGTGAGGTGGTGCATGGGGATCTCAGCACTTTAATCCTCCAGAATCAGACCTTCAACACCCGCATGCTTGCTGCCATGGAGGACCATGCCAGGGCTTTGCGTGGGCTGCCTCCCATAGCACCACCACCTCCTGATGCAGCAGCAGAGGGTGATGAGAGCGACAGCAGCAATTCTCCCACAATAGCGTAGCCGTCCAGGCCATGAGCCCATGGAGGTGTTTGTTTTTCCCAACATCCACACAGGTGGCTGTTGGTGCGCACCCTGTCCTTGGACCTCCTGGGTGGCCTCCCCCCGCCCCGGCCCCCACATGGCCATTTTTGATTTTTGATTTTTTAAATTTTTTTGCAGTGTGTTACCTTGTGTGGCTCCCGTGGGCATCCACTGTATTCCAGCTGGGCACATGCAGGCTTGTCCTGAGTTTGGGTTAGATGCTTGGGTTTGTGTGACACACACCCCTCCTGCTTCCCGATTCCATGGGCTTGCAAAGGTGAGCCCAAGTGACAAGTGACAGTGAATTACACAGTGACGTTGGACTCCCATGAGCTGTGTGGGCAGTCTGTAGTCAATACTGTGTATACATTCCTAGTGGATATTGTTGTTGTATTGTACACTGCATGGTGTATTGATATGTGCTTGTGCTTCCATGTCTCCCTCCAAATTTGCAGGTTCATTTCTCATGTCTTCACAAGGCCATCTACTTTGGAGATGGAGTTCATGACCTATGCAGCACACTGAAAAATTTGGAAGGCTGCAACACTACAGTTCGAAGGGGTCGATGTGGTGGCATATTCAGGTTGTAATACGACTACTTTAACTTAGCACTGCCATGTTTTTCCTATGTTTGAGGTTGTGTTGCTGCATTGTATTGTTGGTAAGTATTTGGTCATGTGTGTTGTTAGTTCTACATTACTGGGAGCATATTGTGTGTGGCCTGTTTCCATTAGGGACAGTGTACTTTGTGACACTTGTGTCAGGTTTTGGGGATTGCTTTGTTTGCTTTCACATAGCATGACATGCCATGGTGTGTTGGGTGGTGGAGCTGGGGAGGGGTTGGGTGACATGGCGCTGTTGTCATGTTGTATTTTGCAAGGGGGCAATGAATTTAGCAGCATAGGAGTGTCTTTTGATGACACAGCATTGGTGGTGTTTGTGTAGGTAGGGATGCACACAATGTAACACTTCCAGGTGACCAATCTCAGGCTAGTATGGTTGTGACAGTTGACTGTGCCTTATGTCATCATCATTGATTGTCAGCTGGTATGTCCCAGGGCTGTGTGCACTCCACAGGGGTGTGATTTTAGGTGAAGTAATTAGCCACCAGCTGCGTGCGGGCTGCCTCACCCCGTGCCCTTTCCCCTCCCATGCGCAGCGGGCGTGCATGTGGTTGGGGATGTGGGGGCACCACCATGTCCACCGGCAGGCCCCGGCGTGTTGCAACGTTGTGCAGGACACATGCTGCCACTATGATCCTGCACACTACTGGGGGAGTGTATAACAGCTGCCCGCCAGAACGGTCAAGGGAGCGAAAGCGTGACTTGAGCACTCCGAAGGTGCGCTCCACTATGCCCCGGGTTGCAATATGGGCTGTGTTGTATCTTACCTCGGGTGGCGTGGTGGGGTTCCGAATTGGCGTCATCATGTGGGTGCTCATAGGGTAGGCACTGTTCCCTGGGGAGGTGGTGATGGGTATCATTAGTGGGGTTGTGACATTACTCAGTATCTGACATGCATGCATGTGCTGTGGCATTTATACTCACCAAGTAGCCATGTATCGCCATGCCGCTCAGCTTCTAGGTCCCGGTTTAGGGTTGACATTTTGACCCTGGATAGTTGGCATTTACTGAGGTGATGATTCCCTTGGCATCACATACTACCTGGACGTTGATGGAATGCCAGTGCTTGCGGTTTCTATAGATGTGCTCAGATGCCCTAGGGGGACGTAGAGCCACATGGGTGTAATCAATGGCACCTAGCACTTTGGGGAATTGTGCCACCCCGTAGAAATCCTGGACGGCAGCCTGCCTTTCTGCAGGTGTTCTGGGCAGGTATATGTGCCTGCGGACTGATGGGCGTGCAGTCATGATGGCCAAGACCTGGTGCAGGCAGCGTGACTGCGTGGCCTGTGACACCCCCCCACTATGGCACTTGTGCACTGAAATGATCCAGTGGCCAAGAAGTGCAGTACATTGAGGACCTTCTCCAGGGGGCTGAGTGCTTGGGAGCACAGGGTGGGTGATGTGAGGTCATCCTCCCACTCACTGACCAGGTCGAGTATTATGTGAGGTGGAAACCTGTACCTCCCATGCACCTGGTCACCAGGCATCCCAAAAAGGCTGGTTCTGGGTGTAAAAATTCTGGGCCTGACTATCCTCCTCCTCCTCCTGCGGTATCCCACGATCACTGCTGCTAGGAACGGTATATTCATCCTGGCGTCTGAGCTTGTTTGTTGTTTGCGCGCACTTTTATGCTGTGCAGGTCCACGTACGCCTGCTTCCTGCTGGTGTACGTGTTTCCGGATTAGCGCGTCTTTTTTTGGCGCACGCGTTAGCCCCGTTCGATTCCATGAATACATGTTGTAGGCGAGCGCGTGGGCTTTCCGCGCACTTGCCTCCTGTACTTCCCCCGTGACGCCCACATTTTCACGCGTTGTTCCCCATTCCGCATGTCACGCCCCGTGTTCCGCCTACTTTTGTTGTGTGTGCGGCGCTATGTGCGCTTTCGCTGTGCGCTTAGTGCATGCTGTTTGAACACGTGTGCCACAGCATGCGCCAAGCAGGATTTTAGCGCACATCCATGGATTTCCACGCGCACAGACTTCCATGAATCGCTGTGCGCGGGTTTCGCTGCAATTTTCGCACTGGCACTGCGATTCGCACGCTTGCGCTGAAATTTTCAGCGCACATTAATTCCATAAATCGGCCTCTTATTTTTATTTTTTTAAATTTTTTTTAAATATATTTTATTAGTTTCTTTACAAACAATAACAAAGAGTAAAACAGGTATCAGTGGAAATGATTGAGCATATCAGAGGGAAAAAAAAACAATTAAATCCCCAACTGTCCCCCACCGAACCCTCCCTCCCCTCCCCACAAAGACCACAGTAAGCACTAAGTTCATCAAGAGTCGATGCTCGGGCCAGGGTCGCTTTCCCCAGCTGTCTCGCTCTCTTGTGATTCAGGGTACTGCAAGGGTACAGTTAAGGCCACCCATCGGTGTAGCTCTTCGCTGGAGTCAAGCCTCTGCACTTGGACCGCAGTCTCCCAAGCCGCGGTTTCCGCAGCGATCCACTTTGTAAGGTCCTCCCACCATAGGGGCATAGGTGGGCCTTTGGGGCTCTTCCACCCCATGGCAATGCGCCTTTTGGCAGTTATGTAAATAAGGTCTCTCAGCCTGTTGAGGGGTTTGTTCTCCCTGCTGCGCCTAAATCTGCCCAAGATGCATGCCGAGGGCTCGTCCACTTCGATGTCAATGTCTGCACCAGCCACTCTATCCCTCACTTGAATCCAGAATTCCCTGATCACTGGGCATCCCCAGAACATGTGGGTCATGCCTGTCTTGGGTTCGCTGCATTTGGGGCATGATTGAGTGGTTGCACCAGTGAATCTGGATATGGCTTCCAGGGTGAGATACGCTCTGTTCGTGACGTACAGTTGAATGAGCTGTAATCGGGCGTTCCGGGAGATTTTTTATGGTAGTGGGTTATATCGCCCCATGCTTTGTCTTCGAAAACCAGATTCAGTTCGGCCTCCCATTTGTTTCGGCATCTGAGGTTCTCTTTGGTGGAACCCCATAGTAAGGCCTCGTAGATACGTGAGGTTTCGTGGCCTCCCTCGGCGGCATTAAGAATCGTTTCGATGCATTCATTTTCGTCAATCAGGTCGCCAGCGACGGGCCACCTGCTAGTTAGGGCCTGTATGACCGCTCTGTGCAGTAGGAATTGCCCGGCCGGGAGGGCAGTGGCGTCGCTAAGGTCAGGGAAGGGTAAAACCGTCTGCTCCTGGATCAAGTCCCCAAGCGTGGCCACCCCCAGGGGCTCCCACTGAGTATGGGTCTCAAGTTGCCCCCAGGAATGGGCGGACATGAGTGCAGCTATGGGGATCTGTGGGGAGTATGGGTCTTCGGACCCGACCAGTTTGCAGGCCCTTTTCCAGAGTCGGTGTCCCAGCTTGACGAGGTAAGGGCAGTGTACGAGAGCCCCCCTCTTGGTCCACAGCAGATCCCTGAGCAATAGCTGGGGGAGGGCCGGTTGGAGGATGCGGGTGTCTGTTGTGCTCTCGTCGGCCATCCACCGCACAATGTGTCTTAGCTGGCTGGCTAGGAAGTAAAGTTTGAAATTAGGGATCTTCAGCCCACCCCTCTCGTATGGCCTCTGGAGGGTCTCCAAAGCCACCCTATGCCTGCCTGCCTGCCAGAGGAACCCCCTACAGAGTTTGTTGAGGTCTTTAAAGAACGCCGGGGGGGGTAGAAGGGATGTTATTGAAGTAGTGCAACAGGCGGGGCAAGGCGACCATCTTAAGGAGGCCCGCCCTCCCGGCCACCGAGAGCGGAAGCCGCCCCCAAAGCTCCATGGACCTCGAGAGGGAGTCTTTGGCCCTTACGGTGTTGAGTATGTGTTCCATGCAGGGGGTCCGGTGTATGGTTATCCCCAGGTATTTAAACGATGTTGGCTGCCATTCAAGATCTAGGGGAGGGAGGGACCGTAATGATCACTGTGTAGTGCGGCTAGGGGGTAGAGGCAAGATTTGTTTTTGTTAATCTGGATCCCGGTATGCTTATGAAAGCTATCCAGGGTTTCAAGAATGTAAGGTAGGAGGTGTTTGGGTTCATGCAAATATAAGAGGGTGTCGTCCGCGTACATGGAGACGAGGTGAGTTGTCCCATCTATGGTGATGCCCCCGTCTCCATATTCCTGTCTCAGGTAGGCTGCTACAGGCTCGGCTGCAATGATGTACAGCATGGGGCATAGGGTGCATCCCTGGCGGGTGCCTCTGTGCAGGGACCATTTCGCAGAAAAAGTTCTATTAGTTCGGACTCTTGCCGTGGAGTTGGCATAAACCAGCTGGGTCCATTTTAGAAATACGGGACCAATTCCCATCTTTGCCATGGTAGCATATAGCCATTCCCACCTCAAAAGTCAAAAGCTTTGGTGGCGTCTAGTGATGCCACCGCAAGTTTCTGTGGTCTTCCCTCGGTACTATAAATAACGTGATGCAGCCTACGCAGGTTCTCAGTAATGGATCGTCCGGGGACGTATCCGGTCTGGTCTTGATGGATCAACAGTGGGATCACCCTGCGCAGTCTGGAGGCGAGTAATGCAGTAAGGATCTTGCAGTCTACATTTAGCATGGAGAGGGGCCTGTATGAGGCACAATCTGCTCCGTCCTATCTATAGCCATTAGGTCGTTCATCAGAACCTCTTGTAACACAAACTCTTTGGATGCTGTATCTGGGGCATACATTCTATGCCCTATTGTGCTCACTGCTTGGGCACAACATCCCCCTACATTAGAGTGTTATTATGATACTTTTGTCTATGTTGGGAGTCTCTAGGGGACAGAGTGTGAAGGTGTACAGAGGGAGTCAAAGCAGTCGGTACAATCTTGGTCGGTAGTAAAGGTTTTAGAGGATAGATTTCTTCAAAGTACCAAAGTCCTACAGCATTAATTGCAAAGATAACAATTATCGTTATCAAAACACAGCAGTACGTTTTCGGGGCCCAGGCACATTGTTCATTGTCCAAGTTGGTCACCCCCTTATTCACAAGTCCAGTGCGGTGGAGCAGCAGTGGAGGTGGCAGGCATTGTAGTTCCTCAATCGACGACCCCAATGTTCGTTGCTGGCGACGCTACGGTCGCGCGATTTCTTAGTCCTTCCCAACCCTAGCCAGCAGAATCCCTTTTGTTCAACAGAAACTTTCTTATACAAAGGAAAACTTCCAATCACATCTCTTTTTCCCAAATGCACGGAAAAACCCGTGCCGTAGTTCTATTTTCTTCGTCGAAGGTTGTACCTGGTGGTACCCAAGATTGTTTGATCCGAAAACAAGGCGTCGTCACTTCCTGAGGGCAGCGACGTATCGGAGGCGACGGAAGTCGCAGAACTTGAAACAGTGTTTTCCAGAAGTGATTTTTCAAGAGAGTGCGGAGACGAAATGGACTGTTCCCCAAGCTCCACGGGCTCAGAGAAATTCTCCAACGCACTCACAGCGCTGTTTGCTACTCCAAGATCAGAGACTGTAGCATCAGCGAGGGGATCTGCTTCTTCTGTAACGTGTGGCGTCGGGTGAGGAAGTTTCTTGACATGCGTCGCGTGGATCCAGTGTTTTTTCCCAGCCACCCGTACTGCTGTCCGAGTGACCAACAGCACCTGGTAGGGTCCCTTCCAACGAGGAGCGAGACAGGAAGACCTTTCGTAGGCCTTCACTAGGACCCAACTTCCAGGCTGTATATCGTGTCCTGGGCCCGTGAACCGTACAGGTAAAGCTGAATGCACCTGGTGATAAATGAAATACAGGTTTTTAGTTAACTGGTTACAGTAGTCTACAAGCAATACATTTTCCACCTCTCTCAGGGCTTTAGGTTTTGGAAGACCCCAAATGTTAGCAGGTCTCCCCATCACTACCTCAAATGGAGAAAGCCCAGTCTTAGTTTGAGGTGTGGTACGCATAGCCAATAATACAATCAGTAAGGCATCTGGCCATTTCAGTTTGGTATCGGCACATGTTTTTGCAAGCTTATTCTTTAAGATACCATTGTGTCTTTCCACCAACCCAGCACTCTGAGGATGTCTAGCTGAGTGAAATCGTTTCTCAATATGTAAAGCTGTGCATATCTGCAAAATTACTGCTGCAACAAAATGAGGACCATTGTCCGACCAAATTACCCTTGGGAGCACAAATCGAGGAAAGAATTCTTTTACCATAATCTTTGCAGTGGTCATGGCGGTAGCATCTTTAACGGGGAAAGCCTCGACCCATTTACTGAAGGCACAAATAATTACAAGAACATATTTCAGATTGTTACACCGTTCCATCTCAATAAACTCAAAGTGAATGACCTCGAAGGGAACAGAAGGGGGCCCAAAGCTTCCCCTTGGAGTTACTGTCCCCTTACCCACATTGTGCTGTAAGCAGATCATGCAATTTCGAACATGGTGTTTTGCAGTCTCCGGAATCTTATTATTCACCCAAACTTGTTCTAACATTTTCGTGATCTGCTGAGCACACACATGTGTAGGACCGTGTGCCATCGTAACCATTGCCAGTACGTATGAATCAGGGAGCAACCATTTTCCTTCAGATGTATCCACTCAACACCCATCATCATCTAGTTTCCCCATTCCTTCGGCCCACCTTTTAGATTCTTCTACTGTGGCATCAGTTTGAATATCTCGCACAGACCCAATACCTTCATCCATTATATAAGCATCTTTCATTTCCCTTAAAGCATACATATCCGTGCTAAGGTCTGTGGCCGTTTGCCTGGCAGTCAGGTCCGCAAAAGCGTTCCCTTTTCCCACATCATCTATGACCTTACGATGTGCTGCACATTTCATGATCGCTAACTGCCTAGGGAGTGAGAGTGCCGAGAGCAATTGCACTATCAAGGGGCCATGCTGAATTTTGGTCCCATGTGAGGTCAGGAACCCTCTTTCTGACCAGAGCCTCCCAAAGTTGTGAGCCACCCCAAAGGCGTACTGGCTATCAGTATATATATTTACTATACGCCCTTCGGAGAGTTCACAAGCTCGGGTCAATGCTATAATCTCTGCGGCCTGCGCGGAGTTATGCGAAATTCTCTTAGTTTCAACAACTTTACTCAATGTAGTAACTGCGTAAGCAGCTATAGATGTACCATCTGAGAGTTTGAAGCAGGAGCCATCACAAAACAGCTCCCCTTCTGCATTGTCCAAAGGAGTATCTATAAGATCTATCCTGCCCTTCGTTTCTTGTTCAGTGGTATACAGGCAGTCGTGTAATACTTTGTCACAGCAAACAGTGTTTTGCGGAAAAGGTAAGAGTTCAGCCGGATTAAGAACACAACACCTCTTAATTTGAATGTGCGGGGCAAACAGAATTAATTCATACCTTGTTAACCGTGCAGAGGTGAGGTGTTGCGTTTGGGTTTTGTTCAATAGGATATCTACAGAGTGAGGTACCATCAAAATCAAATCATGGCCTAGGACCATTCCCTCACTCTGTTTTACAGACGCGGCAGCAGCAGCGACAGCTCGCAAACATCTTGGCAAAGCGCATGCGACAGGATCAAGGGCGGAGGAGTAGTAGCCGCACGGCCTATTCTTCCCTCCGTGTTCCTGTGTTAACACAGCCAAAGCACATCCATCACATTCATGCACAAACAACACAAAGGCCTTGTCATAATTTGGATTACCCAGAACGCAGAGCATAACGCGGTTTTGAGAAGCTCAAATGATTGTTGATGTTCCGATTTCCATGGCAGTGGCAGAGAAATGCCCTTCTTCGTCAAAGCCAACATCGGTTTTATCACTAGTGAAAAGTTCGGGATCCACAACCTACAGTAAGAAGCCATACCTATTAAGGCTCTGACTTCCTTCTATGTATTTGGAACAGACATGCCAGAAATGTGTTTTATTCTTTCAGGTGTCAATCTTCTCCCCTCCTTTGACAGGAGGTCGCCTAAATAGGCGACCTCCTGACAACAATATTGAAATTTTTTGAGCGAAGCTTTATGACCATTTTTTGCTAGATGAACAAGCAACAGTACAGTGCCTTCTTTACAAGCACTTTCAGAGTCTGCAGCCAAAAGCAAATCATCGACATATTGAAGCAGTGTACAAGTAGGTGGCAATTCAAGGGTGTCGAGCTGCTCTTTCAAAGCTCTACTATAAATGCTTGGACTTTCAGTATACCCTTGAGGTGCCCTAGTAAATGTAAATGAGCGTCCCCCCAAGGTGAACGCAAACAAATATCTACTTTCCTTATGTATAGGGATGCTAAAGAAAGCATTTTTTAAATCCACAACGCTGAAGTGCGTAGCCGTAGCAGGGATCATTGTCAATATCGTCGTCACATCAGGCACGATTGGAAATTGTGGGGCGACAACTCTGTTAATAGCACGAAGATCAATTATGAACCAGTATGGGATTGCATTGTCGCCTTTCTTATATACAGGCAAGATCGGACTGTTACACAAACTACCTGTAATCTCCTCGATCACCCCACGATGCACAAAATCGGAGACAATGCATTTCAAAGCACGCTCGCCCTCAACTGATATTTTATACTGCGGAATGCGTGGTAGTTTCACTCCATGTTTCAAAACTATTTTAACGGGCTCAATCTGTAGTACCCCAACATCATTGTCATCAACCGCCCATAAACATTCCGGGACAATGCTAAACTCGGGAGGTAAAGGTTGAATCAGAAACTGAGAATTAGGAAGTTGCTGTGGTGAAACCGTCAGCCGTACTCCATCAGAGGAACAATGAATTACTGCATTCAATTTCTTTAACAAATTCAACCCCAGCAAATTCTCTCCACAGTTCGAAGTCAGAAGAAAAGGGCAATGGTCCGTAAAGGGACCCAAAGAAACAGACACCGGTGAAGAAACCGGACAGACAATTGGTATACCAGAAAACCCTACGGAAACATTTGTTTGCCCTGACAGTGGAATGTTTGGAACCCGAGAATGATCAATGGAGCACTTCTGTGCTCCAGTGTCTATCAAAAACTGGTGTTTCCTATTCCCTACTAATAATTCAACGTAGGGGCCTTTCTGATTAACGGGAATAGGTGAAGGTTCCAAACCCTGCTTCGGGCAGTCCTAATGAAATAGAGTGTCGTCATAAGGAAGCTCTTCAGAAAGATATGCAGCAGAAGGGTGATTAAATATGTTCCTCTAGTCCACACTCGAGGTCTGATTTTCCGGTGAAAAAGGTTGCTGAGGATCTTGCAAAAACTGACCTCTATCAGGGCCCCCTGCTCCAGGGCGGCCCCTAGGTTGTCTACCCATACTCCCAAACGTACTGTTTGACCTTTGTCGAAGGACGGGGCACTGTGCTCGCCAATGACCTTCCTGGTGGCAATAAGCACATTGATTAATATTCACAGAACCCAAAGGAGCATTTCCTTTTGGGAGATACTGACCTCTAGTCTGTGTCGTGCCTCCTCTGGGGTTTCTAACAATTTGTTGTAATAATACTTTGGTTTTCAAATCTCCTTTCCTCTTTTCTATTTTGTCCTTCTCATTATTAACACGGTTCTCATAATACTGAGCCATGTGCAAAACCTCAGATTGAGATTTTGCCTGCCAAGCGCTCTCAGAGGAATAATCTGTGACTGGATGTCGGGCAACAATCCACGTACAAATTTGTCCACAAACAACCTTTTCCCAGACTCTGTACCCAAATCCTGCCCACTGAAGTCAGAAAATACCTGCTCGAATCTGTTAAAGAATTTGGTGGCGCCTTCAGTTTTCCCTTGAACACAGGCCGTAAGCTTGTCCCAAATAATTATTTTCTCTGGAATTATAGTTTTTAATTTTGCGACAATTCTATCAGGCAAGTAAGTATTACCTGTGGTGGTTTCTCACCTGCTGGTCTTTCCCCATCAATCCTAATCATATTAGGCACATCGTCTATTGTCCGAACCTGCTTTCATACATCTACGGGTAGGAGTACAGGGAATAGCAAGTCAATATCATTTAAAGTGAACACAGAGGACTGCAAGACGGATTCTATCTCTTTATAAAACCCCGTCGGGTTTTTTCTGATATCAGAAACTGATTGTCTAATAGTGTTCACTTCCTGTCGTGAAAACGGGACGTGAACGAATTGCGATACATAATGTGCAGGGATATCCACAGCGGGTGCACCAGTCCCAGCGTTGGCGGGAATCTCAACTTTTGGGACAAAGGTCGGAGGAACCTCTCTCATAGGCAACTGAGATATAGGTACCTCCGGCCGCTTACTAAGCAACAGAGCCTGGTCGAGCGCTAAGTCAGCCGAAGAAGTGTCGGGCGAAAAAGCCCTTTTACAAATTCCCAACAATTCTATCGGGCAACTAACCTTCTTTCTTACACATTCTTCTTGCAGGTACTGTACCATTACCTGAATCACCTTTCTTTGCATTTCTACTGTATACTGACTATACGTGTCATATACTTCATCTGGCGGAATCGATGCATCCGGGATCCATCGAATCGCATCTTTGGTAGAAATTCGTACTTCCTCAGGTGCTGATCTACGACACGGAAGGAACCGTTTCTGTACATACATACTATCGTCTTCGTCATCCTCATCTCGTGACTTTTCAAAGTCCTTCCTATACTCAAACAATTTTTCAACATGACCATATACTTTCTGCTCTGTGTCCCTCGAAAGTGCCAAAGCATTTAGATCTCTCACCCCTTGTGGAGGATCCGAATTGTGTAATCTACCGCACATTACACATTAAATGAGTCCCCAAACCTTCGATAAAAACGTTTTTCTCGGGAAAATTGTTCAAATTAGATAATGTGGAAAAAACATTAACTTGATCACCCTTCTCCATACAGTGCTTAGCCCATGCAAACAATTCCTGTTTCTTATCTGCAGAAACAGTATTACGAGTGACGATCTTTGATCCTGCACCTTGATCAACTTTAGTCAATACAGGACCACTCGGGAGTGGAGGTGCAGGTAAATTTAATAAAGATGCAACTATCCGCACAGAAGGAAGGGGCGGTGCGGAGGAACAGCAACTAGAGGAATAGGAACAATGGTTGTACAGGGGGAGCAGGAATAACTGCAGGAACAACAGCAGGAATGGGCAGAGCACCCAAGAAAGGATCATACGGAGGTGGCGCAGAGGCACCAGGCCTGCGTTCGTTTAACAATTTTTCAATAAATTCTTCGGAAACATGGAAATCTTTAGAGGGGTACATTTTCGGGATTCCAAGTGAAAAAGCCCTACCCATATTTTTAACTGATTCTGAATGTTTTTCTTTATCATATAACAATGCTTTTTCGGCATTTGTTTTATGACGGCGTCCATGTTTATCCCTACTTTTAAGCTGCTGTAACGCTTCTTTTTTCCAATTCTGTAAAACATCAAAGGCTGCAGGTCTAGCCTTCTTTTTCAGCAAGACCGATTTTAGGTATTCAACACGGGAGATCTCAAAACTGCCATTGATTGGCCACTGAAATTCGGAGCCATGTCTGGTCTGTCTGTGCCAAATCTCATTAAATACTATACTACCAATGCCATACTTACAGTACATAGTACATGCCGGCGACCCCTCCTGTGGTGCCGGGTGGCTAAATTCCAAAGATTGTCGATCGCTGCGGAACAGAGCCCTAAAGCAGCTAGACAATTTCCCAGGCATTTCACAAAAAATTTGTATTACCTGGTCAATAATTGTGTCTGCAGATACAATACGCCAATTCAAATTGTCAGGGTTAAATTAAGAGCCGGGTCACGACTGCACCTGACCAAACCTAAGGAGGACCGTACGGTTTATCAAAGAACTTACCTAACGAATTTTACCTTGTGTTTGTAGTTTCGACAAATCTGCCCGCCTCAAAAATGGACCCTCGTCAAGATGCCGTGTCAGACCACACGACTATCGTCCAAGGATCGGATCGTGCAGCGCTGCCGAGGTATCGCGTCTCGTTCGGTCGGGCCCGCAGAATCACACCGTTCGATCCCGGTTCGATAGTCTGCGTCAACCTTCAATGATCCGGCATCAATCTTGAGGGTCCCTGTTCGGGCGCCAACTGTGAAAACATAAAAATTGATATGAGGCTGGGAAGCCCAAAGGAAACACACCAACACAGGTTACAAAGGACATACAAGTGCTTTATTTAAAAGATACAACAGTTACCAAAAGTCAATTGACAAACGGATAGCTATTCGGCTCTCAGAGTAACTTAACGAACTTCAACGAGGGTTCGATGCATTAGTAGAGAGACTGTACATTGGAATACTTGGGCTTTTATATCCTTTATCCAGCCCTTGGCCAACCCCCTCGCGGGGTAACCATTCTTGGGACCAGGCCTAGGGTTCCTTGCCAGGTCAATCCTATAATGTATGCATTTTGATCAGTTCCGCTGATACAGTTGTTCATTTACACATAGGTCAGGGATAGGACAAGGTCTCAGTTCGCGACCCCGACAAGTGGCCTGCAGTCATATTAATTATTCGTGTGTGCGGAGGTCACAACGGCCAGAATCTCACTCAGAATGTTATTCAGCCTCCATTTTGATGTTCAGGGTGACTTCCACATTACAAGAGAACCTAAAATGGCGGCTAAAACAAGATGGCGACTTACATTATTTTTCGTTAAGGTCAAGACCTTGCCGCGGAGTCTATTTACATGATATTTTAGACAACTTGGCGTAGGCCAATACACATTCAAATACTGTGATAGGAGGCATAATATCATTTCAATTCCAAAAGTAGGTTTTATAGAACTCCCCCGGGAGGCCATTTGAGCCCGGGGTCTTCCCAGCCGGTAGCGTTCTGATCACCACCTTGACCTCATCGGGAGTGATGGGCTCATCGAGGGTCTCTGCCATATGCGGGTCTAGTTTTGGCAAATCGATGACGTCAAGGGCGTCCTCAATCCCCGTGTCCGAGGGGGGGGGGTCTCAGAGTATAAATTATGGTAGAAGCTGGAGAAGACCGAGTTCATTTCCAGTTGGGTGTGCACAGTAGTGCCATCAGGTGCGAGTATGTGGCATATGGGCGGCCTGGGGGTTTCCCTTTTGTAGAGCCAGGCTAAGAGTTTCCCGGGCTTGTCTCCCAGGGCATGGACTCTCTCTGTGTGTTTGGCGTAGCTTAGTTTGCCAAGGGCTTCCCAGTGCTTTAGGCAGGTTTGTCTAAGATCAGAAATTTTAAGTAAATGATCGGGCGATGAGTCAGCCCTGCCCTCGAGGGTGCGCAGGTCTCCCTCGGCCTGTTCCAGCAGGGTTGTGATGGATCTCTGAGCTCCCCCGGCTGCTGCGATCATCTCACCCCGCATGACCACCTTATATGCCTCCCAGGCGGTGCCTATGTGTTTACCGCTGTGCAGGTTGATCTCCCAATATTCTTCGGTCTCGTCTCTAATGTGCTCTCTGAATGATGTATCAAGTAGAGCTTCAGCTCTCAATCTCCACGTGGGTATGGGGGGTCTAGGCGGGAACACCTCCCAGGTAACCAGCATGTGAGAATGATCGGACAGCACCCTCAGCAAGTAATGCGCGTCAACAAACATGGACTGCTGTGTCTGGCTGAGAAAAATATAATCTAACCTGGTATGCACGGCATGTGGGGGGGAATAGAAGGAGTACTCACGTTGCCCTCCAAATATCACTTAGTTGTAGCTGGTGGACTAATCTGGAAAGTATTTTGGCCGGAGAGCAGGGGCGGTCGTGTTTGTCGTCGGATCTATCCAGCAAAGGATCGATGGTGCAGTTATGGTCGCCCCCCCATATCACGATTCTGTCCATGTACGGGGTGAGTCGTGTGTAGAGGGAGTGGAAGAAGGTAGTTGCGTCGTGGTTGGGTGCGTAAGTGCTGACCAGGCACAGTTCTTTACCCTCAATGGAACCACAAACCACAACCATTCTCCCCTCGTTGTCTGATTTGGTGCTGGTCAGCCTGAAGGGGACCGTGGGGGCAATCCATATCAGGACCCCTCTGGCATAGGAGGAGTATGTGGAACCCACTAGGGTGCCGTGCCAAGTTTTGGCCAAGGCGTCTAGTTTTTTGGCTGACAGGTGAGTCTCTTGGAGCATGGCGATTCCGACCTTGCATCTATTCGAGTAGGACTGGATGCGTCGTTGTTTGACAAAGCTGTTGAGGCCTCTAACGTTCCATGTGATGATCTTAACTGTGTCAGCCATAGTTGTTACGTAGTCGGACGAGTGGGGCCGGCAGGACTCTGAGTCTTATTGATGCCGAAATGCTTGACGAGTGCCTCCGCGGTCCTGGTGATTTTCGTTTGCGGTTCCCAACTGTGGTAATAACTCCCCGTTTCCCACCCTCTCCCCTTAACTGTAAACAACCCAAACATAGAACTAGCCCAGCAAGGTCACCCTCATTATGACAATCCCGTTCCGCTCCACAGGACCGTGCTTTGGTCACTAGGTGCCCTACGGGTGGGTATATACACCAAAAAAAAAACAAGAAAGGAAAGAAATTTCCAGGGGGAGGAGTGGGCCATGACTCGAGTGTCTCTGTATCAGGATCCGTTCAGCTGAGTAGGGGGCTCATTCCGCTCGCCAGTGGTGGGAGAAGGCTGCTTGAATGGTGTCGGGATGACGTGAGGAACGTTATCTAGGTTTCCGCTTTTTTCCTTCGATGTCAGGAATTTGCTGTCCATCCATCCAGTCTCTGGCCTGTGCCGGAGTTTCAAAAAGGGGTGCCTTGTTGTTGTGCAACACTTTGAGTCTCGAAGGGTACAGGAGCATGTAGCGTAACCCAGCTGCCTTCAATCTGGCCTTAGTGTGTATAAACTGGGCTCTGTTCATTTGAACCTGGAAGGTGTAGTCAGGATAGATTGGGCCTCATTACGACCCAGGCGTTAAGGGTTAACGCCGTCGTTAACCCTTAACGCCTATTCTGATTTTAACGGCTGCTCTTAGCAGCCGTTAAAATCCATGGCACCAACCTGCCATGATGCTAATTACGCCACCGTAATTTACGGTGGCGTAATTAGCGCCTTCCCCACTCCCATTATGCCCTATGGGGCAAAAATGGGAATGGGGAAGGGAAAATGGGAAATGGGGATTTACCGCCCCACTCACCTTGGAATGGGGCGGTAAATCCGCCATCCACCATGGTGTAACCGTAGTTTACACCATGGTGGTAAAGTTGGCGCAATTAGCGCCTGGGTCGTAATGACCCCCATTGCAATTGTGGCAGAGTCTCGTTTGATTTGACCACCTGCTCGAGAAAAGGCTAGGATCACTTCTCGATCTCTGTAGTTAAGGACTTTCGCGATCACCGGCCTGGGTGGAGCTCCCGGCAGAGGCCTTTTAGCAAGGATCTGTGGGCCCTTTCAATGGAGAAGCCTTGGGAGAGTTTGCCAGCTCCCACCTCTTGCAGCAGGAGGTTCTCAATATAGTTAGTGGGGTCGGAGCCCTCGATGCCCTCAGGTAGCCCAAGGAGACGAATGTTGTTGCGATGGGCTCACCCCTCCGCTTCTTCCGCCCTGTCTTCCAAGTTCTTGACTCTTTGCTGGAGCTCGTCTACGTCTCGGAGGAGTTGCGTTTTGGATTCTGTATTTTCCTTGACCTGTATTTCGAGAGCGTCAGTCCTGCCAGCCAGGGAGCGGACATCTTGGCGCAGAAGGCCCAGGTCGACTGCAACAGCATCGATTTTGTGCTCCATCGTTGTTTGTAGAAGTTTGATGGCCTCGAGGAGCTGGGTGTTGCTGGGTTCGGGTACCGCCGGTGCTGTGTGGTCCGAGTGAAGACTTGTGGGCACACAAATCGTGCTCTCAGGGTTAGGGGATTCGCTGGCGGCGTATGTGTCCAAGGTGGTCTGCCGTTGCTTGGGCCTGCTACTTTTACCGGCCATCCTGTGAGGGCACAGTGCTCTCGCGCCAGGGGCGTCGGTATTAGGCCGCCGTTAAGGGGCGCGGCAGGGTTATTCGAGCTGTCGCCACAGGGCCCAGGGCATCCGGAGAGGCAGGCGTCAGGTTTGAGCAGACCGGGGGTCCACCAGATCTTGTGGAAGTGGAGCGTCGGGCCGGAGTTAACTTCAGCGACACTCCCAGGCGCAGATATGCGTTGGCAGGGGGGGAGACAAGCCCACGGTGATATGCAGTCACAAGTCCTCAGTCGCTGGCTACCCCCCGCCCCGCTCACCTTCGCAGCTCCGGCCGGCCGCAGGTCTTGTCAGGGCTCCGCTGGGCCCCCCGGCCGCGGGCAGGACGCCGCAGGATGGAGGCTCGGGGGGCGGGTCGCTCTGTCTAGGAGCGCGGTTGATCTCTCTCCCGACCCCGGTGAGGGCTGCCGGTTGTTCCGGCTCCCCAGCAGGCCCCGATGGATGATGTCCTCCGCGGTGCAGGCGCGCTCGGGTCCCTTGAAACTCAGGATGCGGGAGCCGCCATTTTGATTCGCGGCTCCGGCTCTTCTAGCTCGACGTACGTCGGTGTTGGTTGTCTCCAACCACCTGAAAGACGGGTCAAGCGACAGCAGGTGAGATTCGGCGACGAATGGTGCAAGTTGCAGCTTTTAAAAGTTAGCAGAAATGCATGAAAATCAGCTTATGATGGCACATCGATGCGGAGCTCACAGGAGACGCGTCCGCTCTACATGGCAGTTAGCCACGCCCCCCCAATCGGCCTCTTAATTGCTCACTCAATTCCTTTACTATGTTTGCACAACACTCTGCACACCTGAGTGCCTCCATTACTACCCCGATATACACCACCATCCCAGCCAGCCCCTTCAATCACATACCTCCATTTCTCTCCTTCTGTCTAGCATGAACATTTTCAAGTACCCGAAAGTATATCTTCTGGGTCTGATAAACGCTTGCATACCCCTTGCAGTGGAAATCCACTTAGCACAGCCCCACTCATTTACATACACACTTTCCATTACCATATTCGAAGCAAACATCAACACCCTGAATTCATCCCACAACACAATCCCAACTTTCTTGTCACCACCAATGGCCTCAAATCTATCTTCGGCTATCTAGCAGCAGAACACAGATTTCGCCAGAGGAGAGGGGGGCTAGCCATCCAATATCAGTATCGTCTCAATCTTCCTAATTCCCAAGAGCAAGCTTAACTGCCCGTCATGGGTACTCTCACTCTATAAGTGCACTCAAGCCCATGACTCATTAGTCAAACCAGTCCTTTGAAGAAAGGCTAGCTCTAAATGACCTCAAGCAAGACAGCATCACACCCATATTCAAGCAATACACGATTAGCCTGACCACCCCCAAGAACTACATGTCATCGGCAGCCTCCTGACAGCCACAGAGTTACTCAAGTAAATAATTGCTGACGCCCTCTATGATCACTTCAACACTCAATCTTTCACAATTGTACTTCTGCGAGGGCATGCCATAGACATTGCATCTCTCAGTGTCTGGGAGAAGGCTTTTGAAGTATTGGACAAAGACAGGATCTGCCTATTAGTATTTCTAGAATTTGGAGTAAGCTTTAGCATCGAAAACCACAAAACCTGCTGTAACATCTTGCAGAGGGTAGGAATCACCAGTTCTGTCATCCTCTTGGTTGATTGAAGTCCTCTTTGATTGGCATTTCCATTGACACTGGCAAAGCCGCGTCTATAAGGATCCCTCAGCTGCCATTACTCTCCAATATCTATCTATGCTCATTCCCCAAGGTCATGGTTGAGCCCTTCCATTCTGAACTCAATCTACACTCGTGTCGAGACCAAAAACGAAGTCCAGAATGGGATTACCTTCTCACCCATGAAACAGGAAACAATGAGAGCTTGTATTAAAAGTAATTCGTGTTTGAAACAAATGCACTAGAAAAGAAAAAATGGTGCGATTCACCACCACTATGTGCAAAGTAAGATCACGCTGTGTAGCCTATGCCTAGCATACGTAATGTAGATAAGCTCAGATCAGTCAGTCATTCAGTGGGAAGTCCGAGAAGATGTAGTGTGTGCGTGTATTGCTGGTGCAATGCAAGCTAATGGAATGTTGGTGGAATACTGTGTGTCGTCAGTGTTGCACATATGTCAGTTAAGGCATTCAGGATGGGAGTTCATATCTTGAGGATGTGTCCACCTGCTCTCTCTCCCTCTTTCATATCTGTTACCCTGAAACAACAATGAAGCATATCCTACTTTCTTACCTGACGGCTCCAGCGTGGTTCCTGCACTCACCTGTGAATCCCTTGATGTTAGACACTACAAATTGGCGACGAGGTGGCTAATCCATGCGAAGCAAATGCAACGGTATTACTAAAGAATATCCTTTAAAAATGATGTTAAATGATGTTTACTGAACGTATGGTTAGGAGTATTTAAGAGCTCTGAACAGCATTTACATCATTTTTAAAGTATATTTTTCAGTAATACCATTGCATCTTTTTCCTGCAAGCAGTGCCTGATCACCACTGCTCGTAGGAGATGTTTATTTGTTGACCCTCCATCTGGCCTCTGCTGTTGGGAGCAATCAACCTCTTTACCTGATCATGATAACAATTATAGAGGTCTGAATGTCATTTACTAGGACCATGTTGCAGGGACTCATTTCACCAACATGCCAGGGGTAGCGGAAGTGACATCACACGACCCTTGACCCCTGATGACATCACAGGAAGTGATGTCATTTGACCCCACCCCAAAGTGATATCGCAGGAAGCGATGGAACACAACCTTTCACCTGTGGACAAAACAGGAATCACATAGCATTGTACACTACGAAAAATATGCTTACGATATCACTATGATGTGATGTACATTTCATACCTGAATGGATCGCCATATGTATATGTATCGTTAAGATCAGTGTGTATAGGCCCATATTACCAAATTACTGTGATTGCAAGCAGACGTCCATGACCAAATGATAATGATGTGTTATTATATAGCACTTAATCTTAAGCGCTTTACATAGAAGAAATATACACCCAATATAACCCAACCTGTGTTGATACCCATTTATCGACCTCAGAAGGATGAAAGGCTGAGTTGAGGCGTTTGAGAACAGACTAAATCAGCGACTCACCCCCTGAAGTGTGCCTGAAATAAACCTTTAATGAGTCTAGCAATTATTGTATAGAATTCCAGAAAGACACATTTTTTGGCATTCCTATTCTTTCTTATTTAGGTTCAGTGATGAAAGTGTTAGACTTGTGGCCCACATGGTGCTGGCCACAACCCAGGAGCTTGCATTGCAAAAATAAAAAGTTTTTTTTTTTAGAGATCGCAAGGGAGACCACAGAGGTCGCAAGGGAGACTTCAGAGGTCGCACTTGCATCCTCTGGCGACCCCCAAATGACGTCCCTGCCATTTTGGAGCCGCTACCATGGAAATCTAAACTAGAAAATGGGGCAAATCCCCAGGAAGATCTAAGTCATCCAATTGTGAATTTGTTAAAGAGTGGGCCAGAAGCATTTGGTTGTTTCTTGTACTTGGCACAAGGGTATTAGACATCATTGGCTGGTACTATTTCTTTGAGAAAGAAGCTGTCCCAATGTAGGGAAAGCCCTAAGCGTGTTATTAAGTGTTGAAAATCGAACCCATTTGCACAAGCCTGTATGCTTTTAAAATTTTGCCTTAAACTCAGATCGGCTAGAGTTGGTGGGCACACTTCATCTTTTAATTGAAAGACTTAGTCAGATGCACTTGGACTATGTTTCTTCTTCCCAGTCCTAAAAAATTGTATTTGTTTTGCCAGTTGTAAGTGCATCAGTTGTAACTGACTGTCAACCTTAAGAGGTAATGTCGGGTGATGAATGATTTGCTATGTGTAAGTAATCAGCTGTCAGAGTGGTATGATCAAGATGTAGTACCAACTCGCTGACAGACCCTGCAATACCACAATCCTCTAACAACTGAAACACTTTCAACAGATTCTTCACAGACAAGATAGATAAAAGAAGTCAAAACGTTGACAGTTCTAAACACATTACAGACATCCCACCCATACCATCAGGCAATATATCAAGATGGACCTAATTTAGGACAATTACTCCAAAAGAGCTGACCAACACTGTTGTCGTCCTCAAACCTACCAACCAAGTGGCCAACATGGCGGTCGCATCTCTGTGAGGCTCTGAGAGGCGTGCACTTACAAAATGCATGGAGCCCATAATCTCATATCCTTGCCCACGCCCAGCGGGTGTAATGCTGTAGGAACAATCCTCCAAGAGGGGGACTGTCCCGCACTCTCAGCGGGGACCACGAACCTCAGAGGGCTCATGATGAGGCCCCTGTGGCCAAGCCAGTGGAGTGCGCCCTCAGCCCATCAGGAAGCCGCTGGACCTTCCCCCAAGCCAAGGGACCTGTCGGGGATCCGGGAGGTTGCAGGCCTCCCTTTGTGCAGTGCTGCACCTGATAGGGAGGGACAGCTGACAAGAAACCTATCCAGCTGCATCTCCCACCAAGCATGAGGGGCAGCTCTGGGGTGAAACCAGAGGAAAGAGGCTGCAGCCCACGAGGAAGCTGGGGGCAGCCCAGGAAGTCCCCAAACGGAGGGACCACCCTGGGGACCAAACACCACAGTACCTGAGCCTCACTCCCCTGGAAGGAGGGTGGGGGGTGGGCTGTAGGTGCTGGGAGCTTCAGCTCATGCAATACATCATTTGAAGACGAGCCCCAGTGAATTCCCCTGAGCCAGGATTATAAATAGGTGGTGGCTTAAGATCTGGAAAACCTAGGCGATGGAAAAGATCACGGCTCTTCTAAACAACTCCCACCCCACCTTCTCACAAACCTGGCCCCTGTGGTGACATATTGCCAGGACACATTAGACCCTCCTCTTCCAACCCAACAGAGCCTCTAAGTCAATCTGTAGGACCAAGCCTGTCAGATATACTCGAGTTTAAACATCATCACTAAAAAAATTAATCTGCCTATCCCCTTCCCCTATCCTCCCCGCTCGGCACTCCCATGTCTGTTTCTCCAATTCAGTTGTATGATTTTGATGTGTTCAAATCTGTACTTGATTTTTCTGTTTGTGTAAATTGAAAATCACAAAATCATAAATAAAGTTGAGTAAAAACAATACCAACTACAAAGAAGAAATTCATCTGTCCTCCATTGTGAGGGTTATGTTATGTTATGGCAACTTGCAGAGCTCACGGTCGCCCGTCGGCATCATGGCGCTAGAGAGGTAGATGGCCAACCCCAGAACAAGTTGGTCTATTCTGTAGGGGATATTTTAGATTCTTTGTTTATTTTTTGATTAAGATTCGCCCTCCTGTAAGGTACCTAAAATTTCTCTAAAACTGCTTCATAGATGAAAAAACGTTCTTTATTCTGTTTCTCTATCCACAGGGTATAAAAAAGAGAGAAAAGACGATGTGTATAGCTGGATACTAGGCTTCTTTAACTTGAGGCATAATATCAGGTTATTTTTGAGTTTTTTAGATAAACAGTTCTCCCACGTCTTTTCCGTACTGGTCTTTTTTCAGTTTTTGTCCAAAATCCAGTTTCAGATTAGGATAGTTCCCATCTTATTCTGGGGAATTGTTAACCAAAACACCCACTGAGTTTCAGGCAGATTCTCTACTCATCTGGGTTGTTGTAGGCAAGAAAAGCCACAAAACGCCTACCCGTTTCAGTGGCACTGTCAAGTAGAGGCCACATTCATCAGGGCTGGGCAGACACTCAGGATATGATGTGTCATCAACAGAGGTTGCTGATCAAGGAATGGATTTTGATAGGAGATCCCACCTGCAGATAGGGGTACAAAAGCAGGGGAGGGAACCAAGAGAGTACGCAAAAGCGCCATTAAAAATAATTACGGGGTTCACAATGGAATACCAGAAAGGTGCTAACGTGTAGTGTTCTCAGACTCGGTCTTACCCAATAGTGGGGGTCCCCCGAAAAAAATCAGTGCGGTCAGGAAAGGTAAGTTGAGAACTTCCTGAAGGAGCATGAAAAAGATGTCACGCTGAAGGATCTGAAAAGAGAGGTAGTGCTTTAGTCTTAAATCAGAGGGAGCGAAAGTCTACGTAATGAATTATCGAAGTAAATATATATAGAAAGTGCTCAAATGCTAGGGTCAGATCAAACTGGGGTGACCCACGGCAGGTAAAATCACCGGGCTGCAGGAACGGAACCATACGTTGTGATTATAAGGGTAGACCCTGGGAGGGCATAGATGCTGTTAGCCACAAAAAACCTTCGAAACTATGACATCCAAAATAGTAATTTTGTCAATTTGTGAAGTCTACAGATACGGTACTGGTGCATGCAGTACTGATTCTAGCATGGACAAGGTGTGCTGGTAAAGTATGGGAGTGACTGAATCCTTATAGCAAAATGCCAAAATACCATGAGGCCGGGGGCTGTGTGTGTAGAGTTAAACATGCGGGAGCTGTGCCGTCTATTATTCTTTATGGGGTGGCCGGGCTGAGCTTACCTTCTGTGCTCAACTTAGGATCCCATAAGGTAGGCTCGTGCGCAATGCCATCCCATGCTTGATTGCCGGTAACTGTATGTATGGAAGCTGGCGGCAAGAATTGATGATGTTGTTTTTCTGTCCGTCAGAAGTGCGATGGTACACTGAAATAACAACAAAGGACAGACTATCTCGCAATCCGCGCCATCTTGAGTGAGTACATGCCTCAGCGCGGTGAGATAGTACAGAGCATTCCATAAGATACGGAAGAGTTTCAAGGTGTACAATGTTACGTGAAACAAAGGGGGTCAAACAATGTTGAAGGAACGTGGAACAACGTACATAGTGAGCCTGCCCTAAAGGGTATAGTGGGTATAACTGATATAACTAATGTTGTGGATGTATGTCTGTTGGAGCCTTAACCCAGGATAATATATTTCCAGGGTCAGAGAAATGTCCTATATGTTTGTAACTTACAATAGAAGGATAGTATGGGGATGTCTCTTCATATAGGCAAGTGTCAACTGAAGGTGCCCCAACTGGCATACCGCAGACCATGGACAGATCGGCCAACATGATTACCCCAAGTTTTGTTACCTTTGTCGAGGGTACAGGAAGAGAACCCAAAGAAGAAGGCCACAAAGAAGAGATCCAGAGTGAGGGATCAGGAGGGGAACCCACCACCAACACCTCGGTTTTGTCCCCATTAAATTTCAGCCAGTTATGTCCCATCCATTCCCCCACAGCTATCAGGCACTTATGCAGGCATGCAGATGCCTCGGACTGATCGAGGTGGATTGACAACTGGGTATCGTCTGCGTACGAATTGCACCTGCTACCGAGGGAGCGGATGAGGTGCACCAGCAAGAAGATATAAATATTTAAAAGAACGATGGGGGACAGGGAAGCACCCTGGGGGACACCACAATTAAGGTGTAAAGGCTTAGCCATGAACGGTGGGAGAGAAAGAGTTTGGGACCTATCAGCCAGAAAGGAACCAAACCAGGCCGATACCCGACCCGAGACACCAACCTGGCCCAGACAGGCGAGCAGGGTGGCATGATCCATGGTGGCGAATACCGCTGAAAAATATAAAAGAATCAGGGCACCGACTCCCAGCTGTCAACCAGCCTGGCCCTGTCGTCTTGCACCAAGACAAGGACACTCTCTGTGCCCCTGCCTAGACAGAAGCCAGACTGGGCTGGATCAAGAATCCTGGAAGATTGCACAAACAAAGATATTAAAAGAGAAACCACTGATTCTAGAAGTTTCATCAAGCAAGGAAGAAGAGAGAAAGGGCAAAAGTTAGATGGGAGTGAAGGATCCAGGGAGTGTTTTTTAAGAAGGGGAATGACCAGGGCAGCTTTAAGCACAGAAGGGATAAACCCTGACTGGCAGGAGATATTCACAGTGGCCCCGATCTCACCCACAAGATCGACGATATCTCTTTCATCACACCTAAGGGCAGGGGGTCAGAAAGGGCACAGGACTTAATCTTTTGCAGCGCATTAGAAACCATGTCCTCTCGAATAGCGGGAAAGAGGACCAAGTGGGACTGAAACAGTCAATAACAGTATAAACGGGCAAGTTGCAGGACATCCGAGTATGAGCCGAAGAAGCGAGACTCCCTGCAATAGTTGCGCAGATAGTCGTGACCTTTGTGATAAATAACTCTGATAAGGAGTCACACAGCTCCTGAGAAGGTTTAATGGTCGGGGTATATTTAGTGGAGGAGGACAAAGATTTTATTTACAGCAAAAAGGGTCTTGGGCTGATTTAATGCAGTTTCAATACTCCCAGCAAAATAAAGTTTTTTTGCCTCTAAGATGGCCGCAGAGTAGGCTGAAAGACAGGTCCTATACTGAAGTCTATCAGCAGGATCATAGCTAAGGCGCCATTTCCGCTCGAACTGCCTCACCCCCAGTCTGGCAGTCCTCAATTGATCAAAAAACCAAGGTTCGGAAAGGAATTCTGCAAAGCTGGAAGTAGCGCAAAGGCGCAACCTCTTTGGCCGCAGCCAGGAACAAGGTGTTTAAAAGAGACATTGAGGGCAGGGGGGAAGCTGCACAATTTTCTTTAACAGAGCAAACCAGATCTTGTAAATTTGCTGAGCACCAACAGCGCCACCAGATGCGCTCAGGTACAGTCTTAGATAGTCGATGGGCTATCAACAGTGAACAAGTTGCCAAGTAGTGCGCAGTCAAAATCATATGCTCAGCAGATGGAAAAGTAAGGAAGACCTTATTGGCAAATACAACGTCTAAAGTATTCCCCAATTTGTGGGTAGGTCCAAATACCTGCTGAGGAAGATCTAAATCCATCAAGCTGTCATAAAAGAGATCCAAGGCTGCTGTCCTAGGAGAATTACATTTCAAGTTTAGATCACTGAGTACAATAGAATTAGAATATTTAGCCTGCAGATCTGCTAAAAAGTCTACCAATAGTTCCAGTAGGCCAACAAAGGAACCGGGGGCGGTAAATGACCAAAATATGGCACACATACTTAGGAGAAATTACACACCTAAGCAATAGGGACTCAATATTTAGTTTGTGAGGGCAGCATAGTTGAGTACACAGAAAACCGTTTTTGAAAATGATGGCCACCCTTCATTTAGTGTTATATGGTGAAGCACTCCCACCACATCTCAACATCATCAAACAAGCCACCTTTGCAGATGCACAGAAAACGGGACAGATCCTCCCCTTGATGAAGAAACCCACACTTGACCTGGATGATCTGGCCAAAAATGACTGCATCACACATCTACCCTTCCTTGGAAATGTGATTGAAAGACTGTCGATATCCAGTTCATGAAATAATCACTCAGCACCATTTCCTACTGGTCTAGCAATCTGATTTCCAACCTTGATGCCGCACAAAGACTGCAAACATCCAAGTCATCTGCACATAATTGACAAAATGGACCCCGGCTTGCTCTTCAGCCACGACCACTCTGCTTCCTTAGATATCATTGAATTCCTCAAAATTCTCCCTATGCTTCGATAGAACAGTCCCGCAGTAGTGCACTGCACACCCCTACAAAAGCGACCAACTCGTAGTCATTCAGATGGGCCCCAAAAGATCTCAGTACTGCCCAGAAACACGTGGAGGTCCACAATGGAACCTTTCTGGGAACTCTCGCCAACACCAACAGCAAGTTACACCAAACAGTAGATGATAGTTTAACCTAAAGATTATCTGCATCAATGACATCAATTGACTCAAACGCTGCATGTCCTGCATCCAAGCCTGGATTCATTCTCTGAGGAAGCCCCAAAAATCATGCCCAAGACCAGAACTGGCTGGCTGACATGAAGCTCAAAGGATTCACACGTCATCTCCCACCCAGTGCAACTTCTCTTTGCTTTACTATCGACTGTGACATTTCATTCAAAACACAGATTGCCAAGAATACCCAAGCAGAATGCCTAATCACATGACTTTGAAAATGAGAATACATCACATCCCATACCCAGGAGCAGTGCTGGCTAGTCATTCAAAAACTCACCACGTTGAAGACTTCCGGCATCACCTCCAAAGCAGTCACAACCAAAACACTGCTCTATCTGGCCGATGAACTCACCATCTGTGGAGGCCAGCACATCAACATAGGCCACAACACCTCCAGGCTGGAAAGAACTGCGAGAGGGATAACACCACGAAATCGACCTTTTCTAGCTATTCACAAGTCTCTAGAACAGAGTCGTAATGCAGATAAGGCGGGACCCCTCCATCCTTAACTTAAGGTAGCACCTGAAGGCCCTACTCTTTAAGACCATCTTGCCAATCGTTGGTCATTCCACTCAACCCATTTGTCCCCCTCTGGAATTGGCCACTCGCCTGCTGTCCTACCCATCCCAGCTCCTCTGCTACTCCTGTACCCTACCTGTAACCCCCTGGGTGTATCCCCTTTGGACAGCATTATATTTGCCAGCTAGGACTGCACACTATAAATCCCATGTACACAAAATACACATACATATTTTAAACCTAAGGTAACTATGTGTTTTAATAAATACATCTTTGTTTGGCAGCTGTAGTGTGTGCCCCCATTTTCCTACTGTGGTACAGTCTTACGCCAAATGGATGGTAACAGTTATTTGCATATGCTTTTATGATGAATTTGTCATATGGTTGGAATTTGGGGAACCTGTTTTATTTGTGTATCATTGCAAATATATATGTGCTACTATCATGGTAGTTCTGATCAGATTTTACTGGCATGAAATTAAATATCGATAACAATAAACATGGCAAAGAGGCACACCTACGGCACTACGGCAATAAAATCAGAAATTGGAGGGTTTTGGAGAAAAAGAAGTAATATAAAATCGAACTGCCAATGAGGCCAGCATATTGCAATGGTGGTTTTACAGCTCACACTGCAAACTAAATAATCTCATGGCAATTTAATAATATTTAATATTGATCATAATGAATGCCTATAATACACACAGGCCCTTTGGCACCCCTATACCCCCGCCTTCAGCCCCTTTGGGTGTACAGTACCACAGAGAGGTTTATTTCCAACTTTTTCGAGAGCTCATTCCAGGGCATGGAGGGTAAATGTAGTTATTGAATTACAATGTTATTACTAAATGAGGACAACAGACAATGGAGTGCCCCATCCCTCCTCTTTGTATTATGGTTGTTACTTTTTAATTATTACAAATTCCGATTTTACCTATTTTGAAGGCTATTGTACTGTTGCTTAAATTGGTATATACATCACAGTTACTTAATAACAGATCAAAACTACAATAAATATACATAACGCGACTAACTAAAGAAAGTTAATTTAATTTATTTTTACTGTCATGTTTTGTTATGATGTGACTTGCAGAGAGATGGAACATGGAATGAAAGGAATGGAAAGTGTATGAACAGATCAGTTGAAGAACGTGAGATAGAGAGTAGAGGCTCTGCTGGGGGCTGTTACCTGTAAACCTAAAATAAATAGAATATAAAGCATACATTTTGGTCCGGTTCGTGTTTTATATCAATGGTGTTGAGCTGAAAGAGAACATACAACCCCCATCGTGAATATTTATTAAGGAAGTGCCATCTACTCTTCCTCACGCCTGCTGTCTGAAGGGGATTGCTTCCCTGAGATGAGAGAGGACTGAAATGCCCTGTCTGGTGTGTCTGGCAGTAAGCTGGAGAGTAAAGAGCTGATCGAAGCAGAGCTGCACACAGATACAAAGAAGCGACCAGCCAGAAAAGTAAGACGTGCGATTCTTGTCAATTGCCCCGCATTTCTGAGAGTACACCCTGGGTTGGCTTCAGAGGTACCTCATTCACTAATTCGACTCCTGTGTGAGAAAATACATCTGTGGTCACGTGGCCGAAAAGCGGCTGGTGCTCGCACCCTACTACTGTGTCACAGAGGGAAGGAGCAGGACGCAGGAGCAGGACGCACACAGCACGAGTTTATTGCACAAGCATAAGCACTGGTTTAAAGAAAAGGACCCAGCACTGTATTTCTGCGTGCGGCAGCAATGTTTTTTGAAAGCAGTTGCCTTGATAACACCCTCGACATGATTCCGTTGCCAGTATTTGAGAAACGGATTGAGCATCAGAAATAAACATAGAAGAACACAAAATGGATGGATGTCACTTACATTGGTATAGTGCATCTTCGACAGAGTTGGCAGTAAGGATTGACTGTTTTAAACATATATTGTGTTTGTACTTGGTTTACACCCTTATTGCTCCTAATTGATCACTTTGTATCTCTCCAGCTCATAAAGTTCACACACCCACACGCACACTCTTTCTATGCACAACAACCACACGACTTCTTCGACAGGAACTCCCTTGGCCCCCGCTCCCTACACAATACAAGTTAAAACATGAAAACACTAAAACAACAATCCAAAAATATTTACTAAAATAACAACCACTACTTCGCCTTATTGCCCCACTGGAAATATATTGGGCACAGGAATTTGAGCCCTCCAATTATTCCGAGGTGCTACTTTTATATTATCGTATCTAATTTCAAAATATGGCACCATCTGATTCCCTTCCACGGAAAGGATTCCACTTCTCCATGCTCTTCTCATATACTTATTATGAAAAATATATATATAACTGCCACGTGGTCTTTACACACTTCTTAACTCAGTCACACACCACTTAAACATACACCCTTGTCCTCACCTCTTCAATGCACACAACCCCAAACACCTTCTGCCCCGTTCCCCACTTCCCTCTCGGCATCTTCCCCTGTTTTTTTCACCTGCAAGAGGTGTACTTACATCTGGGTATTCACCCGACCTCCTCCATCACATGTCCCATTAACGGCCTGCACCATCCTAGGGGCTGCGCCGCATTCCAAAGAGCAGACAGGAATTCTGTCAAAACAGCTCCTTTATACCACTACGTGTTGCACGCTTGGCACTGGTCGGTCCAGATGTGCGACATGGAATCTTCTGTCTCTGCAGAAAACCTGGGATCACATCAGGGTCACCAAATTTGTGGAGTAACCCCTAAACGCTCCCACCAGAAAAAAAACACCCCACTAGGGAAAATGGCCAAGCACGCCTCTTGCAAGGAGGTCAAGGTTTAATCCCACATTAAATACAAATATGCGCCAGCAAAAAACTCTGCTGCCATGGAGCACTCTGACAAAAACAGCTTTAAGGGGCACAGTGTCACAACTGATGTACATCTAATAGGTTACAAATCCAGGTAGCTAGTTGGTGTGGCCCTATACACATATAACCTGCTCCGTACCAGGTAATTGGTCCCAGCATCTTCTGTCCGTCTTCTTCCACGTGGGGATCTTCTTCTGTCGTCAACAAGTACAGAGACAGTAATTGGCAATTTAGTGACACTATTTATTATTTCACAGCTCTATAGTGCACCTGGTACCAAGGACATGAGTGAGGAGGCTACTTTTGTGGACCTGATAACTTCACAGAACTACATGAACCCCTGCTCCTTTCCCAGACACGTTGGCACCTTCACAAATGTCCCACCACAGCATAAATTTGTTACCTTCCCTCCTGGACCCTCGCAGCACAAATCACATGAACTGATTGTGGGGGCAGCCTGCGCCGGCTCTCTGATCTTCCTGATCGATTACAGTTTTATGGCCAGAGGTCTTGGACTGATCAATGTACTCAAATGTTTGTGTCAGGGCTTTGGGGGTCTCAGGCCGCTATAACTTATAGATCTGGACATTGAAGGCATAAAGCCCTCACTCCCTTAGTCACGGGATAGCTCTTCAAAGACCCATTCGGGCCCCCTCTTGGCCTTGCAGGAAACATTCTCTTTGGGTTGCATACACTGCTGATAAGACGTAATAAAGGGTGTGTATGTGTGTGTATGTGTGTGTCTGTGTGTGTGTAATGTGAGTATACTAGCATAGCCGTAGCTCTAGGCCGAAATTTAAAAAAGGCGACTAACTTCTAAAATGGAATTTCATTACACACATGAATCTAATGTTGCATTTGTACTACAATCCAGCTTCTATGAGTGGGCCCCCTCCATTCTCACAGGTCCCTACAGCATCTCCTCCTACAACTGCTTCGTCCTAAATCACCTGGGGGCCTGGGACTTTCACCCGTGCTTCCCAACACTCCCAATGTTTACCACTGCACTTTTTTCAGGCTCCAGAATAAAGATTAAAGATTGCGCTCCTACCCTCTCTAAGAACAAGCTGACGGGTACTTGCCCTTCTTAAAAATAACCTCTCATCATAAGGTTATTTTCATGAATTTTAAATTCTTGCATCTTTCCGCCCATGTAGGCACCATTTTTAGTGGACAAATATCACGAGGCATTTGACGTCAATAAACCAAGATAGTCTTGCACACTTCCCTTCTGCACTCAGAGTTGCACTAGGAGTGCACCATTGATGTACTCTGTGCCTAAGACCTGTTGTGCACTTTTTATTTTTATAAATGTTTTTGCCATCAGTGTATTACCCATTTCCTTCTTGTTGGTATCTTTATGTCAATGTACAGTCATTTCCAGGGTACCTGGTAGAATGTTACCTTTTTAAATGGGTGTGTGGGATGGGGTTTTGTGGCTGGCATTTCGTTTTAGCTTTCTCTGTGTTTTTTAGCATAAATTGCTCAGACACAAAATACAGAGATCACCCCTTGTACATGCTGTACTTTGCTCCGAGACTGCAATATAGCCTGTGCTTAATTGCTGGGGTGATTGCCAGGGCTGACCCCCGGGGAGTCTTATCGCTTAGCACTGGCACTTTGCCCCTCAGATCATGTGGGGTTTTGCAACTTTATTTGTGTAGACTGTCAAACAGTATTAGTCACACAACAAGAAATAACAGTGTGAGTCATGTGTTCCAGTTTCATGAATAAGGATGAGATGGAAGGTGACAGCGCTGGCAAAGTCCTGCTACTGTATTATCTGGCAGCACTCTTACAGTAGGGTGGGTGGCTCAGGCTTGTGGAGCAGGTAGAGCCAGACAGCCACAGTAGAAGGTACAGCTCACTCCTTTACTGTACATTTCTGTGTGCCGGTATCAGTATTACGCTGCTGATAGAGGCACTCAGCGGGCACATGCTTGGCCTTGTTAAGCTGGGCTCTTCCCCTTTTTTGTGGCATGCTGAGAGCATGGGGTGCTCCAGTACACAAGTGCATGCCAGGGCATCAACTAGCTGAGCCATAAGGACACACTGCCACACAACTGTGGGGATACAAAGATTCCATTGCAGGTTATTCCATCGAGGGAGAATGTGTCGAATGTTTTCCACCGCATTTTACAGAAAATGTTATGTGGGACAGGTTAGGCTAACAATAAAGATAGGGGGAGAATCGTGGGGCTGTAGGGGGCTCGCAGTAAAATGTCCTATAACAATAATCACATGGGAGCCAACTGTGAGATCAGTGCCGCACTGTCACTACTTCCGTTAGTGAGGCAGAGAAAAAAACAACACGACAGCCGCCAGCCAACAGTACCATTAGGGGTGCAAGACAAGGGAAGGGGCCACTCTCCAGGAGGGGTGCTTCCGCAGAGTGCCAAGCAGTTCAGTAATGTTTCTGTCTGCATTTTTCCATCACTTTGCTATGGGAGGTTTGCATGTGTGCTCCTCTATTTTCTCCGGATCGTCTGTCAACAGGTTCCACATTCCACCTGGAGGATCAGAGGGAATTGATTATGAGGATGATGTGTTTAAAGAATTAAAATTGTGTTTTCTCATTTTATTTGTAATGATATTTGTAAATGGCACATTTGCTATGAGTAGCCCACAGAGCTCCCCCAATTCGCCAGTGGGAGTTTAAGCTCCAACCCAAAATATGTTGGCAGAGTTGGTGGGAGGCAGCAGTTAGCAGGAAGTATCCATCCCGACGGGGAGGAGGCATGATGAAAAGCATGAGGACACTGGCCCTTATTTATTTACAAATGAAGCACTGAATATAATGCACCTTGCACCTAGATGTTCACTTTGAATCTGAAAGAATGTGTCAGGCCCAAACCTTGCTGCACGCCCCTCTTGCACATTGAATGCTGCATTTCTCTTCATAAAATGTTCCATTTTGCTATATTCCAAAGAAGTGCAAAGAAACACGAAGGAAGCAGTCGTTCATGTTTAATGACACCCGAAAGAATGAACATAGAGGCATATTTATAGATGTATTCCTTTTATAAAGGTGTGCATAGGTGTTTTGTGCGGTTGGACGAAGCATTTTGACAGGCAATGTGGAAAGTTGGGCTCGCATTTCTTTAGAATAACTATGAATAGACCTGTGGTCATTTCACGAGGTGCACTCAGCGTACTTTAGACGTCAGGAGGGCTAATCACGTGATACTATTTAATGGACAGTTTGGGAAGAAGGTTTATAGCAAAATATGACCTCACGACTTTCAGAAGTCAATCTAGATGTTATAAACAGCAACTAGAAAGAAAGAAATCTGAACATAAGGCTGTTCTGGTAGTTGTGTTGGCCGGGATCCTCTTTGTAGAAACGTTGCACTGCGTGCTTGGGATAGGCGCAGCATGTGTTCATGACTGCATTAGTGTAGGTTAAAGGTCAAGTGCATATTTCACCCCAGATCCTGACTGTGTGCATACTTTGATAATAAGAAACATGCTTATGAGTGATAGGATTCGCGTTTGGGGGGAGGGGGGCACTGGCAAAAGGAGTGCTTGCAAATATTTAAAACCAATCTCTGTCCCTGCAGTGCAAATTCAAAATGCAATGGTCACTGGAGGACCTTGAGCCAAAGCTCTTCCATTATGTGTAGCGCCCCCTGGGGTCACCAGGGAATGGAGGACAAAGAACATTATCAAAGTAGTGCTGTGGGCCAGAAATTGACTCCTTTGTGCTGGACCATCCACCTGGTCAGTAGACATATGGGCCATGGTCGAAGTTACTAGCACGCGCATGCAGCTGCAAGCACTGTTTTCCTGTGAAATGAAAGAATCCAGATTTGTTTCAATCACAGCCTAGGAAAGCCAGCAGGAACGCAGTGGCACCGTGTCCATGGCTGTTACAAGCCCCTCTCTTTGAAGAAGAGCTATCGTGGCGACATACGCTGGTGTGGGCACCGTATATCCATTCATGACTACAGTGGTTCCTGTTTTCTTGGCCGTGAGCAGCGTGTATGTGGGTGTGTGAACCTACCAACTGTTCCCAGAGGCCCTGACATCCTGCCTTCTGCCCAGGGCCAGGCTTGTCAGAAACACTGCTCAAATTAGCACAAGGTCTGTGATCTGCTGCCCACACAGACGCCTTCCATTATTCCACGTTTCATTACAGTTTTAGCAAATGTTGTTTGTCGTGGCACTGCGGTTGAAAACATAAATTAAAAGGCAGGACTGTAGTGTGCATCGAGGATATGTATTTATATATTATTATTTTTTTATTGGTATTTACAGTTTATAAAAACGTTTTATATCTATACATATTCCAAAATCAAAGCATTATAACAACCCGTATACATTCAAATGCATCACATATACACATTGCACACAGCAATTTAAAATATGTCCATCATAAATACAAAGTACAAGTTCTGAATAAAAGTATAACCACACTAGGGATGGGCCCACTATGTGATAGACTAGAAGTGGGAGTATGTATTGAACCTGCGAGGGAGTGGGGAGTGAGACTTTTTGTGGTACTTCATCCCACCCCCACCCTCCTTCGTTTTTTGATCGCTCCTTTGTGGACACAGCAGTTAGCTGCACTTCTGTGCTTCATGGGAGACCTAAAGAAATAAAATCCACTTCCATTCGAACAATACCTGCGGTAGATCGTCCTGCCCAAAACTAGGATTTAAAAGCACAGAGGGCGGGTCTAGCTGAGGCTACTGTGACTCACACTGGGGACAGGACGCTATGAGCCAGGTCTTCCCATGGTGTGCAGACAGAAAGGGTAGACGGGGGTCGGGGAGGGGGGGCTCTTGAAAGGGGCATCGTAGCGCCCTGCCTTAAGCCCCAGCTGTTGTCTGCAGATTCCCTTCCCTTCTGTTACATTGCTTGACGAGCTTCAGACCCGTCTAATATATATATAGTTACAATTCTGCATGGCACTTGGCAAGACAGGAGCTAGCTGCCCACTTATCCAGCACTGCATGAATGAGTGATTATTCAACTGAGATGAGATGTAATCAGATGGAGGGCAGTTTTACCTGTAGAATGCATACACAATTGCAATTATCAAGGGATAAGTGCAACCACTCCATTCATTCATAAAGTGTTTCGCGTCTAAAAAAGCTATTAAAACATCCTTTCCAAAAGAAAGACCCTACTCAAGGGCATATACTATAGACGATTCACAGTGTGTATGTTTGAAGTTCATTTATTACATTTATTATTCAAATTTCATTAAAACACATTCATTTATGAAAAAAAACACATCTAACACATTGACATTTCATATATTTAAAAGTCAATTTTGACAGTATACATCTCACATCTAGAAAAAACAAATATCATACCAAGACCAGTGATCACATCTCACCCATTCTTACTCACATCCGCTTTCATACAATCCACCATACATACTGTGCAAAAACCGCAATGGTAATGACTCTGTTCTAAAGATAGAACACCCATCTATTTGGGCAAAGTTTTGTTGTATTTTCAGAGGCATGTTAAACATTAAATATTTCTTTCACAAAATCATCAAGGCAGATGTTCAAAAACCTTTTTGTGAACCTATGTTAATAGCCATATTTTTGGGAAAAACTCAAGACGGCCCAAATAAGAAGCAATGTGCGCTATGGTGTTGTCTACTTGAGTTTCGGGCACCACAATAGACAAGACATTTTTCTATCTGGTGCACCTCATCAGGACATATATTTCTTTCATACAAAAAAACAATTCATGTTAGCATAGTTTGGCTTTTATGTAGTGCGTGTCATTCAGGTGTTCCATATACAAATTCTTTGCATTAAAAAGAGATTCACACTTCTATAAGTCAATCTGTGTTTCTGTGGAATCTGTTTCAGCCAGAGAAGGAAGAACAGGCCGGGAGAGAACAGTAAAAAAGGGGGGGGACACACAGAACGTTGTTTGATTAAAATTGCTCTCAAACCAGTTTCTCATATTTTCAACATTTTTTCATGGCTAACTATGCTTAATGTCTAAAAACACACAAGGCACCCCAAATCGTCTTCCCCGTGCCCCTCCATCATTCTGGGCATGGTCAATTCTTGGTGATGAAACCCTTGATTTTGACCGCAGAAAAGTAGTTTTCTCCTTCATTTCGGAAAGGTGATGTGGCTAACTAAGCATGGTGAACCATCCCTCCCACCCCGCAGGGCAGCAACACACATACAGGCTGTGTGCTCACATAATCCCCCAAGTGCGCCCCAAACCCCTGTTGTCTCAATTCCCATTGATTAAACTAGAGAAATATATATTTTGTTCCAAACCTCCTCTTACCCAAAATTTGAAGGATGGCTAAAAAAGGCCTAGAAGTGTTTGGATTCGAAAGCATTAACGTTGCTGTCTTCAACGAGGTGTGTTTCGGCAGTGATTCTATTAAGACTGCTGGTGTTCCTCCGAGCTTCCTTCCTGGGAGAATCTTGTTCTGTCTGTGGGTGTAAATGTAGGGACAAAAAATGGTTGTTCCTAACAAGAGTATTAGGAACTCCCGTCCCCTGCACACTGTCTAGTTTCTGAATATCAGAAAAAACATTTATAGTAGTATTTTAACAAAGTTCATAACAATCATTTAGTGTAATTTCATAAGTGAGAGACCGTTCAATGAGTGTGATCACTAACAAAGAGAGCAATCTTTTTCTTTTTTAGGAAAACATAGTATTTTATTGTACACAAAGACCCAACGCGTTTCGAGTAAAAGAACTCTTCTTCAGGGGAAAATACAACAATTCTTCAAATTTCTAAAGAAAACATGGAAAGAGGCATGTCTTAGTACATTAATTGTAAATACATGTTTGAAAAGCATAAGGATATTTCATAGCAGATGTGACCACTTTTTAAGAGGAGAAGCGTCCAGTTTCATAGCAAATACCATTACTTTTAAGGAGAGAGACAAGGTGGAAGTCTACCCTACTTTGGTATAGCAACCGAGATAACTCATGGTAGGTATTCAAATTTGTACACATTTAGTGGTCTGGTTTCTACATGGGGAAACAGAAAGCAAAATTGAGCTCATAACTCAAAGAAACCTAATCTCAATTCTTGAGCAATATTTAAAGCAATCAACACATTTATCGCCGCCCAATGCGGTCTGGAGAGAGGGTTAATGGAAAAACATTGTAAAAAGATTGCAATTTAGTACAGTCAGGAAGAAGAAAAGAGAAAAAACGGTAAAGAGGCATGGTTGCAACACTTACCACAGAGTGTGGATGTCGAAAATGAAGACAAAAGGAAGTCTTAATATCTCAAGATCACAAAATTAATCTGGTGGTGGACCAATACCTAATATGTAACCAGAAATAATAATAGTAGTCAAAATAAGGGGAGTGTTACAAATTGAGATCATAAATAGTTAATAAGTAAGGACTCCTCAACTTACTTTAAAAGAGAAGGGGTCCGTCAGAGAAAAAGTACGGAGCCGAATCTCCTATCAGCGTAAAGCTGTCGGGACACAGTAAAATAATAAGAAGCGTGAGTTTCTAAGATGAAGACTCCTTATATTTCGAAAAATCTCTTCACAGAGATAGAAGATACTTACAGTGAGTCAAGGGACTAGGAGATCCAGGAGCCAAGCAAGAGCACGTCCAGTTGTTGGAGGATGAAGTGCTCTTCTGGCAATCTCTCTTAAATACAACCGAGTGTAATCGGGCGCAAAAGCAGGAGGAAGTGTGCGCGTGCGTCAAAAGAAAGAGTAACATCATAGGTCTGACGCCATACGTGAGAAATCACAGTAGCGTCAGTAGAAAAGTAAACAAACAGGTACACCGCGGTCTACAAGTGCAGCCGTGTCTGCGATTACGTAGGAAGACAGTATTGAAATGTATTGAAATGACTGAATCGTAAAGTACACACCACCACCCAACTCCGTACTTTTTCTCTGATGGACCCCTTCTCTTTTAAAGTAAGTTGGGGAGGCCTTACTTATTAACTACTTATGATCTCAATTTGTAACACTCCCCTTATTTTGACTACTATTATTATTTATGGTTACATATTAGGTATTGGTCCACCACCAGATTAATTTGGTGATCTTGAGATATTAAGACTTCCTTTTGTCTTCATTTTCGACATCCACACTCTGTGGTAAGTGTTGCAACCTTGCCTCTTTACCGTTTTTTCTCTTTTCTTCTTCCTGACTGTACTAAATTGCAATCTTTTTACAATGTTTTTCTATTAACCCTCTCTCCAGACCGCATTGGGCGGCGATAAATGTGTTGATTGCTTTAAATATTGCTCAAGAATTGAGATTAGGTTTCTTGAGTTATGAGCTCAATTTTGCTTTCTGTTTCCCCATGTTGAAGCCAGACCACTAAATGTGTAAAAATTTGAATACCTACCATGAGTTATCTCGGTTGCTGTACCAAAGTAGGGTAGACTTCCACCTTGTCTCTCTCCTTAAAAGTAATGGTATTTGCTATGAAACTGGAGGCTTCTCCTCTTAAAAAGTGGTCATATCTGCTATGAAATATCCTTATGCTTTTCAAAATTGTATTTACAATTAATGTACTAAGACATGCCTGTTTCCATTTTTTCTTTAGAAATTTGAAGAGTTGTTGTATTTGCCCCTGAAGAAGAGTTCTTTTACTCGAAACGTGTTGGGCCTTTGTGTAAAATAAAATACTATGTTTTCCTAAAAAAGAAAAAGATTGCTCTCTTTGTTAGTGATCACACTCATTGAACTGTCTCTCACTTATGAAATTACACTAAATGATTGTTATGAACTTTGTTAAAATACTACTATAAATGTTTTTTCTGATATTCAGAAACTAGACAGTGTGCAGGGGACGGGAGTTTCTAATACTCTTGTTAGGAACAACCATTTTCTGTTTGTTTATATCCAACCTAGATGCCAAGGTTGAGTTTCTTCCCCCGCACCTCAAAAATCCCACATTTGTTTCTCTAAAAAGCTTAAAAATACCCTTTTGGTTCCCGCCAGACAAGCATTAATATAGGTGTGCCCAGGTGTTTTTCCGCTCTGTTCTGTAAATGTAGGGACGCCATGTTATAAGGCACCACCGTGTGCTACACCTCCCCCACATCGCCCCACACTCCTCCACTATGCTTGCCCATAGGTTAGTTATCCCCATTATATCCCTATGTGCTTATCTGTCCCCATGTGCACAACTGTGCATTGATCATTTTCCTTTAACTAGGAATTGCGTTCCGTTGTTTTCAAATGGAAGTCAGTTTTCCTGGTTTCTTCATTGAATTCGAACAGTAATCTCCAAGTAATGAACCCGTGGCCCCTGTCTTAGGAGTCGAATCTCACCCTCCCATTTGTGGGTCTCTGTTGTGTGTGTCCACAGTTGCTGCAAAGGTGGAACCACAACAAAGGGGTGCGGGGGGTAGAGGAAAGGGAGAGGGTGAAAAGAAAACAATAGCGCGGAACAAGGGGGGGGAGAGAAAATCGCAGAGCGAGGGGAAGAGGGGGGATGGAGACACAAGGTGAAACAATTGGTTTCATCAATCTGTCCCTTTTTATCCTTCTTCCCCCTTTAGCCCATGCTGACGTGCAGAAACAATAGCCAGCCTATGACCTCCGCTGGCCGTCAAACACCGCCGGAAGGCGGGCAGTTCCCAGGAGGGCAGCAAACCGATTGCTGACCTCCGGGGATCGCCCATCCAAATGGCGGTCGCGGCACACGGTTGAAGGCGGTGCTTGGAATGGTCTGCCTCAGCTCGGCACTCACTCGGCTCGGCTGAATTAGCTCCCCTTACCTCTTAGTTGTGGAAAGTGCTGCACCTGTGTGAGACAACCAACGTTCACCTCCTACTGACGCCGATCTCAGGAACCGAAGTGCGGCGTCGATGGAGGTATTTGGACAAGTATCCAAAAGGACCCGCCCACCTACGTTGTGTGCGTTACTACACCCGATGGCGGATTCACCGAGCCACATCCGAATTGATGTTCAGTTTACGTGTTGGCCGTGAGGGCCGTAATTATACTTAAAGGGCCAGTGATATCTATGAGGCCCACAGGAAGTTCCTTAATGATGACGTGTTTCCAGATTGACCGTAGTCAGGGAAAAGAACGTAAGGTTAACACGCAGTTGTCAGTTTCTATTGGAGGGAGAAAACCTATAGAATGCGACAAGGCCTAAAGTTCCCAACTTTAGGCATTGGAGTCCCAGAGCCACTAGTCATTTGAAGCAAAAGGAATGTATATGAAAGATTACATATACTGTTACAGGACTAGAACGTCTTCTCTACCAAGTATGTTTCCTGTGAGTGCATTTTGTCTGAGCTAACGAGGCGAGCGCTGTCTGAGAACTGCACAGCCACATTCAATTGTCTGCAGCGTTGTCTGTCCATGTGGGCACAGTAACACATTGTCGAGCTTTATGCTACCGTGCATTATGTTGCGTGACTGTCCTCATCATTGGTATGATGAGTGGTACATTTGGGTGTGACTTTGCCACCCCAAAGGGCACTGTGGCGCAAAGCATAACTTGCCTTGTTAGTTAAGTTATGAGCTGAGTGGAAGGTGTTCGATGTTTATGCTTTCCTTCAGCACATACCTTGTCAAATCACGCACTATTCGATGAATGCAAAGCACATTTGAATCACCAACAAATAGAATTATTGTGCCATGATATATTGGCTTGCTGGTTTGTCATAGAGATTTGAAACTGCATGGACTTTTATTAGAAAACATTAAAAAAAATAGAAACCACATGTGTTCGGCCTTTCACACACAATTACTAGGTCTCTCTAATTTAAAAGCAAGGAAGCAGTGATACACAAATGTGTACGCAAGTATCGTTTAAGTTATTATATTTTGTTTCCAAACTGGACCAATGACGGAGAACATTGCCATGCTGAGTCACTGCTTTGTAACCCTTTGCACAGGAATGCCCAATGGCTGAACGTGGCCTGTTTGAAGTATGTGGGTTTAATAATAATAATAATTTAGCATTTATATAGCACTACAAGCACTCAGGTATCTGAGCACTGCTTATTATTACCCACGGTGTGTAGTGCTCATTTATCGATCTCGGAAGGTTGAAAGGCTGAGTTTGGCCCTGCCGGGTTTCGAACCTGCGTCAGCTGGCTCTGTACAGATGTCAAAGGCTCTACTCGCTGTGCGATCAGACCTGTGCCAGTCCATGCTTCTGAAACAAATGACCTCCTTGCACCCGTAATTGCCAGTCTCAGAAGAGTGGTCAGTGCCAGAAAAGGCCTGTGTGGAAGTGTTGGCTGCTCCTCACTTTTCTTTGCCATGTGGTCGCTTCCATCATGTTCTCAATAACTTCCACCAGTAGAGAAGTTGGGATGAGCATCACAATGTCTGGGAAGGGTGTTCCAGGTACTCACTTACCTACGCAGGATGTGTTGGGTATTCAGAATCTCTCTAGGGCAGGGTACTAATGGCAGTGGCAGCACCTTTTTTAGGGCAGAAGACATCTTCCCCTTGCTTTGGGTGGGAGATGTCCAGATTTAGATTAACATTCAGAATATTAATATGAATGTTTATCTCTCACCTTCCAAAGCACAATGCCAGGCAGTACACCCAGGTGCCTTATTTCCATGAGAGTTGTTAGGAAGGGAACATCCCTATCCCCTCCCTTAGACTCTTTAAAGTAAGGCGAGATTCATTCAAGGCACTGTAATGAACAAAGGGGGAGCGGGGATAGTGAGAAGGGCACTTCTTCCGCCCAACAGGAACCCATGCTAACCTCATCAAGTATAGCATATTCATATGGTGCGGCCTAAGACGCGGTCGGCATCGCTATTTTTTAGAGTTATTGATGTTCCTAGGTAGAAGCGAAGGCTTGCGCGGTAACCACGGTAAAGGTGGCATTGCATGCGTTAGGCCCAAATTCACAAGGCCACAGAACTCTCCAGTCATGCCCAAGCGCCCATGAGGACAGTTCGCACCCCCACCAGCCACACTGTTCGTCCATTGTTCATGAAAGTGTTGCGAAGATGTGTCTTTCACCCAAAAGGAATGTGACCTAAAAGGCTGTGATTAGAGGCCGGCGCCTGGTGGGCACCTTATCTCACTTTGCCCAAATCACGACCCAGCCCATTCCTGAGTGACCACTAGTTATGGCCCAAACAACTGACTAAATCCTAAGATCCCCAAATTCCATGACACCAAGTGCCCCTTGACCATCAACACCAAAGTAACTTGTCCTGAAATGTTCAAAGAGGATGGACAGGATGCATTGTTGCAGTGACAATCATGTGATTTGTTTTGCGAGGTGCTGGGAGTGGTGATTTATAGTTAAAAAAAGGGTGGTGACCTGGGAGTTGGATGGCGCGGAGGTAGTGAGTGAAACGTACGGGTGAAGGTTATAGTGTCCTGGAACCTCTTGTGCTTCTGTCTTGAAGCCTTCCAAGTGCACGGTATAAGTGATAAATATGATGTACAGTAGGAGTGTAGTTAATTTGTTTTCTGACCTTCGACGTGAGAAGACGATGAGCCCAGCAGTGTCCACGTGATGAAATATGGACGGCCTGGGATGGGGCCAATAAATTGCCATCCCATATGGATAAAGGAAGCACCTGTACAGGGTCCATCCAATCTGCCGCACATTACACGTATCATCTAATAGCATCATAATGACAATGTTTTGCCATAAATGTTACTGTTTGTACCTTTTTGGCAGAACGTTCTTGGCAGCAGATTTCTTTGCTGTTGCTCTCATCTGCACATGAGATTAAAACGTGTTATCCTTACAAGATCGACTTGGGCCTTTCTTCCCTAGCGGGTTGTATTTTCTCTAGTGTGAGCGTTCAGGGGCTGTCTTGCAATTGGTGACCCCAACGTAATCCCAGCTCCCCATACTTGTAGAGGCTTCCAGGCCGCTTCTCTAGAAGGAGCCGAGCCCACCTACAGCGACCGGCCCCGATCAAAACATGTGTTTCGAGTGGTCTAGTAGGTGCATTTTAAGAAAACTCCGCTCTGCTCTCTGAAGTTGGGCGCGGCTCTGAGGAGAGTGCAGGCCGGTGTTGGAACCCTGTGGCGGAGGAGTTCAAGTGAACACGTACATGTGAGTAGACTCTTGTAAGAGATAACAAGTAGGGAACAGATGCACATGGAAGTGTGAACAGTGTGAGAACGTGGAGAGCCAAGTCATCGATGTGACATGGATGAGGTTAGGGTTATTGCTGGTGAAAATTTGTATTCTTAGGTGATCGTTTTGGTAAGGCATTGTAAGATAAGGCAAAGGTAAGGCAAGGGATCCCCTCCTCCGAAGGGGAGGGAAGGTGGTACCATGAGGCGGAATAATATTTAAAGGAGGTTCTTAGAAATAAAAAGTAGTGGCCTGGAACAAGTAGTGCAGTGCGTTGGTTCATCTTGTGGTAGTAGCGTTTTGTGGGAGAAGAAGCAGGCCATAGAAGGGGCAGTACTCGTGTGAGTAGCAGTGTGGTGTGATGCTGCCCGATCTCTTGGAGGGGCGTGTGTGTATGGCAGGGTGGGAGAGAAGGGTGGGGTTGATTCCTTTAATTTTGTTGTTATAAGTAAGCGGCAGCATGCGTGGCGCATTAGAGGGGCTTTGCAGGGCTGGTAAGGGATAGACGTCACTAGCATGGAGAAGGATCACCAATAGAGCACATGTACAAGACCCTGCCACTGTATCACGACAGGGTGGAAAAATGCCATAAGCAGTGGATCACTAAGACAGGAGGAGGGGGGATGTTGGGGCAGGGCTTACACAATAAGAGCATTTTGGAACACATGTCCACATTTTTAGTGGCAAAATATAAGTGGAAGAAGTTACAAAAGAGAAAGGAGATCTTTGATCTTCGCCATATGCTCAAAGATACAGAGGATCAGAGGATCAAGGTAGTGGAGCGGAGGTGCAGAGACAGAGAACCGAGAAGTGCAGGACGGGAGAAAGAGAAGGTGGGGTGCAGGTAGGGACAAAGGGATTACATCCCTTGACACCATATCCCAGAGAAGGGTACACTAATCCAAGCTATGTTCCCGCTATGATAGGGATCCCTCCCACAGCAGTAGGGTCTCGCGCAGTGTCAGAAACATTACAGGCCACTGCTCCCCACCTCTGTATACCTACCCCCCTGAAGCACCAGCATCGACGGAGTACAGGTATAGGGAGTTTCAGTATAGGTTGACAGGTTTGCTAACGGAATTATAGAGGTAACAGACAACCCCAGAAACAGGGAGGGAAGTAAGTGCATTAAGAATGGGTGCGGGAGAGTGGGCGTAAGGGGAAATATTGTTCTAAATGGACGTTGAAGGTGTAAAACATATAGGGGTTGAGAAGGAAAATAGCCCAGGTGGGTGGATTGTTTTGGGAGAGGAGACTACGGTGCTGGGAGAAAATGTGGAGGGAGGGGATACTGGGACGTTCACTGAGGACCCGAGTGAAGATGAAGGGAGGGGTGTAGTGGCGGCTGAAAATATCCCCCAAGCAGAAGGTACATGGGCGGGAGCCAGGTTGTGGAACAGAGCTGGCCGGATGGCATTGGTGAAAAGAAGAGGTATTGTGAAGAAGAGTATGGGAAGTAGATTAAAGATGCAGATGCCACTTATACATAAGAAAGGGAGGACCCAGTGCTTTGGCTCCAAATGGATAAGAATAATTTGATTAAGGAGGCCCTCCCACAGGTTACAGCAATGGTTTAATCTTAAAATGCAGGAGAAATGGAGAGCGGAGACTGGGGGGCCGTGGGATACATCAATACCATTCTTCTATTTTATCATAAAGAGGGGTTTACAGAAGGAAGTGCAGAAGGCATTGGATACGAATGTGGGTATTGAGGTGAAAGGATGGCCAGAAATACAGAGCATAATAGTGCATCATTGTAAGAGGATTAAAGAGCGGGAGAGGGAAACAGCACAGATGCACCAGGGGGTTGAAGCGAAGTTGGTAGAGAAAAAGTTGGCAAAGGTATCAGGTCAGATGCCCATGACAACGCTAGTTCAGGTGGAGGGAACAGAAAGTACACAGCAAGTTGTGAGTGCCACTTTCGCAATGGTCTGAGCGGAAGGAGGACTCGGACAGTAAGGTGTGGGCCAACAGTGCCCCGGCCCACAGTGGCAACAACCAGGGCTACAGCGAGGAAGGGGGGATTTCGAAGAGCAATAGGAGAAGGGTTTCGACCAAGGGGAAGTGAGTTTGGGCAGTCTAAATGTTGGAATTGTTTGAGGTGGGTGCATTTCGCAAGGGAATGCAGGAGCAGGTCTGTGGTGGGGTATAACTATGGACCACAGCAACAGGGCCAAGGGCCCTAAGGACCTCAAGGAGTAGGGAACCAGCAACAAGGCCAAGAGTACCAGAACCAGGAGTATCCTCGGGGGCAATAGTAGACTTTTAATCAGCAGCCCCAAGAGCCCGACACACAAGCGTGACATCCACCGCAGAAACAGCAGGGTGGTGTTGCCCCGGTAATCAGGGAACCAGGTGGGGCAACTGTTAGAGAGAATTCTACAGAATGGCTAATTTCACTTACCTGTTTAGTCCCTCAGCAGCTTTGCTGGATTTCTAGGGTTTACATTTTTTACCTGGTAAGAGTGTGAGCCTTTTTTCCCACTCTTACATGTGTCTTGCTGTGTGTTGTACATTTTCTGCTCACGGGCTATGGAGTCTCACCCACCCCATAGGCATCATCTTTTTACTGTGTGTCACCCAGCACCTTCAGTGCAGTGAAACAGGGTTGTCTTTTCAGACCTCCCCCTCTAAACTCCATTTGCTTGGACTGACTATTGTCTCCCAGAACATGTAAAGTTGCCATTGACTTTACTAGTCTTTTTTAAATTTACAGACCCAGTACAACCTATCTTCCAATAGAGTACTGGAGGTGTTAATAGTTATCCCCTTTTGTCTGATTCTCATGGAACATTTGTATGTTCCCCTTTCTCTAAGATTTGGCTGGTGGCATTGGTATCTATCATTTTTATTCTACCGCGGACTATCAAAATAGCCTCGGTACGGTTAGAGGTCATGGTGGTAGCCTCAAACTCCAACCCGGTAATCCACTTTTATTTTAACTTGGTTCGGGTTGAGTTGTTTCGCCATATCTTTTAGTGAAGGTCTTTCTAGTGTTTTACTCTGTGCACCAAACCAGCTTTGGTGCCTTTGTTCGCCGTCCTTTGGCAGGCTTCTGCACAGAAGCCCTCCTTAGGCGCCTGAGTGTCTGGGTGGGCAGGATGTGAGGGAGGGTTTTTAGGCCCCCTGCACAGGGTCTCCTTGGAGACCCAAGTCGCACTCTTGTTTGATTGGCTGGGTGGCTGCCCTGCCAGGACAGCCACCCTGCTGTTTGATTGACAGCCAGGCTGTGTGAATGGGGGATTTGGTGCATAAAAATCCAGTCTCTGGGACTGGAAGGCAGAGTCACCACTGGAATGAGAGAACCAATGAGAAGACGACTGCTGCAACTACTGGACACCCGGTGAAGCCCTGCTGCAGGTCTGAATAGCCTGAAACTTCAATGACAGAGGAGATCTGCAAGGAATCTTCTCCCCTTGAGCTTGGTGGGAACAACCAGCTCGCCAAACGCCAGACACCAGTCCTCATCCGGTCGAATTTGCTGTGCATCGCTGCAGTAGATCGGATAGCCAGTGGGAAGAGAACCAGTTTGGGTTTGAAGGAGCACACCTTTTATTTGTCGTTTTGCTCTGCTGCTGGCTTCTTGCCTGGGCAGTGCAGGACCCTCCAGCCGTCCTCCTTCTTTTCACCACGACCGAAGCTTCAGGAACCGTGAGCCTGCAGGAACTGCCAGGAAGAACTGCCTCAGCTACAGCATTCTTCTTCTTTTAAGGTACTGTGCAAATTCAGTCGTTTGTTCCGTCCGACCACGGTGAAAGTGCGGGAAACCTTTCACCTCTCCGAAAGCATGTCCTTCTCCTCTTTAAATAACTTTTCCTCCGAACAACTTCATTTTGAACTCTTGGCAAAGACTTAACCACGAACTACTTTGAACTGTGTGATCCTCTACAAAGACTCTGAACCATTAACATTGGCCCAGACCTATTGACTTGACTCCTAGTTGTAGTATCTTTTTCTAGATAGCCCTGCCTATAACTTGTTGGTGGTATTGATTGTGAATAACCTTGTCTTTTCTCCCTTTTAAATTACTGGAGTGCCATTTTGCTCACACTTCATTTTGAGCTTAACTTGTCCAGAATTGATTGGGTGTTGTTGTAGTATATTAAGACTGTGATTTCCTGCTGCCTTATAATAGTGAACTGTTTTGTAACTGATGGTGTAAATAAATATATATTCTTTTACTCAGAAACCTTGAATCAGTGTTTGTTTGAATCATAGTAATTGTTGTCCTTTGTGTAAACTCTTGTACTGCTCACTTTACTCTTGAGATAGGTCTGAGTGCTCAGCCATCGCTACCACTTTACTGTGTAGTACAGGCTTGTACCAAAGGTGAAATTGTATTTACACTTGTAGTCTTAATTGTATGTAGTGGTCCCAAAGGGTATTGCATATGATTCTGCCTAACAGCGACTGCTCCCTTTGGAGGAGCAGCAGTAGTAGGATGTAGCCCTTTCTCGTTCCCTGGAACGGGCATGTATCCCAATTAGGAATACCCACAGAGAGCACTTGTTTGTCCGGTCTTGTCGATGACTACCCACCCTGAAGAGGAACCATTGGTGGGGGCGGCAATAGGAAACAAGCAATTTATATTTATGTTGGATTCTGGTGCAACTAAATCATGTATTATTGAAGGCAACCTTCCACTATCTGGAAAATATCTTGATGTGCAGGGGTTCTCCGGAGCTATTTCCAAGGTTCCATACACTGAAGGGTTGGATGTAAAGGTGGGAGGGAAGGTAGTAAGGTCACCCATACTATATTCCGAGAGTTAACCTGTCAATCTACTGGGTAAGGACCTGCTCAGTAAGCTAAACATGACTATATCCTTTACAGATCATGGAGTAGTATATTCTACTTGAATGTGCGTCGTGAGGGCAATGTTGATAATCCACACAATGACAAGGGAGGTGGCGGTCCACAGGATTCCCATAGACCCAGAGGCATTTATTTATGGTATCACAGTGCTTGTGAAGACAGTGCCCCAGATTGCCAAGCAGTGCCGGTGAGTGCCAACTGATTTCATTTTCCGTCCAGCTGTGTACCGTGAGGTCATGGCAGGAGCAGTACTATCGCTGAAACTGCAGGGGTCGATAGTGTCAGCCAGAAGGATTGTCCTATGGGGGTGTACAGGGACGAGTGTGAGTGGTGCACAGTGCTCTGTGTAGACCCGGCAGTGCAGCTAAAGGAGGTGACGGACAAAAAATTATTTGAGAATAACGACAAATATGGGGAAATAATTCTAGAAATGTGCATCTCTTGTGACATAATGGTACAGTACCGTAAAGTGCAGTGTCCCCTTAATGGCAGTCCTAACTCCATCCCCATTTTTCAATGAAAATGTACAGGACCTACCCTGACAGTTATGGACCACACATCCACATGATGTAGGGTTGTTGAAAGATGTAACACCTGTGCGTATAACCCTGAAGCCAGGTACGGTGCTGCCCAGGGTAAGACAATATCCACAGTCAAGAGAGGCGGAGGAGGGCATACAAAGAACAATACAGGCCATACTGGATCAGGGGATTATCATGCCATTCACGACCCCGTGAAACACAGCAATATAGCCAGTTAAACAATCAATGGCAGGCAATTGGAGAATGATCCAGGACTTTCTCCCCCTAAATGATGTGGTACAGAAAGAGTTTCCATTAGTTCCGAATCCTGCAACAATCTTATGTAGCATCACCAAGAATGCTGCATACTTCACTGTAGTGGATCTGATGAATCCTGAGTCGAGGTATCTCATGGTAATCACACAGGGCCAGATGTGGTTCAAACATACTAGGGTACCTCAGGGGTACTGCGAGAGCCTGAGTATTTTTAACAGAATACATCATGCTGATCTTAGAAACATTCAGGTGCCCAGCATGATTCTCCAGTACGTGGACAATCTGCTAGTGTGCAGTGATAGTGAATAGCAATGTTGAATGGACTCTGTTACACTCCTAAACCTACTGGCCTGTAAAGGGTACAAGATTGACAAGGCTAAACTACAATATTGCCAGCACGAAGTAATATATTTGGGGCAGTTCATTTCAGTGACTGGGAAGAGGATACTACCTGATAGGGCAGCGATAGTATGCACCACCCCCGACCCACCTCTGTTAAAGAGATGCAACAGTTTCTGGGCCTGTTTAACTACTGCAAGGCCTGGATTCTAGATTATGCTGCATAGACAAGGCCCCTTTTGCAGGCCATGAAGGAAGCGCAGAAAACAAAGGATCACAAGTTACTGTGGACCACAGAAATGATCAGACAGTTTGATGATTTAAAAGAGTTATCAGTTTGGCATTTGTACTGGCTACCCCAGACTATACACAGGAATTCTCTTTGTTTTCACATTCTGATGGTCAGCTCATGACAGCAGTGCTGACACAGAAGAGTACTATGGGCCATAAGCAATTGGCCTATTATAGTGGTACTTTAGATGCAGTGATGCAAGGGCAGTTTGCGTGCAAACAAGCATTAGCATCTGCTGCCTTTGCTATAGAGAAACGTTCCACAATTGTGATGGAGTGTTCAGTAACGTTGTATGTGAAACATTATTTGTTTGCTATCTTGGAGAGGTTGAAGTCCACCCTGACTATGCAAAGGTCATCGGCATATGGGATTATCATCTCGAAACCTCACATTGACCTGGTTAGGTGTAAGATGGTGAATCCTGACACCTTTTTAACAGATATGCCGATGGCAGTGGACTTGACAGTAAACGACTGTGCCACATATGAGGGGAAGGAGGATGATGCTCCCAAAGCAAGGGATTGTGCATTAACAGAGGGTATAGTACGTTTTGTTGACAGGTCCTCCACAATTGATCGGGAGTATGGGCAGAGGCGGACAGAGGCAGCAGTGGTACAACTTGGGGGAGGGGAGTACAAGATGGTGGTTATGAAGAGGTTGCCCACACACTATTCTTCACAAGCGGCAGAACTTGTGGAGCTCATTGAAGCACTGAGAACATTGCAAGGGTGTCATGTTACAATATATTCTGACTCAGCATACATTACAACAACGGTACATACGGGTCTCTCCCATTGGAAGAGGAGGGGGTTGAGGAGGGGGGATGGGTTTCCGATACAGCATGCTGTGCTATTAGAAATACTAATAAAGGGATCACAGCCATCTGTTCCAGCGGTCGTCAAGTCTGCTGCGTATACTCACGGGACATACAAAATCTCAAGGGGGAACGCAGCCTCTGATGCGGCAGCCAAAATGGCAGCATTCCAGTCAAGTGAAACATCCACTGAGTTGAGTATGTTAAGACTGTCCCGCAGACAAGCGCCCAGTGCCTTACAGTGCATTGCCTATTTCCCAGAATATTGAACTCCAAGGGAAGGTGACTGAGTGGGAGTAGAAGTTGTGGTTATGGAGAGGATGTAAGCAGTCTCTAACAGATCTGTTGTGGAGGCAGGAGAGCTCTGGGAAGAGAGTGATGCCCCGGGTATTTCTAGCGGTAGCATTCGAACAGTTTCACTACCCATCCCATAGTTCGACACAACACATAGCTGCAGATATAATGGAGGATTGGTTCACACCAAATATTCAGAAGAATATTACTGATATGGTCGTTCATTGCACCACATGTCAAAGTTTTAGCAGTGGGATGACACTACAGACACTACGGGGCACATTGCCTCATCCTATTGGGCTGTTATGTGAGTTACACATAGACTACGCTGATATGGGGAATGTTGTAATGATTTGAGGTACCTCGTAGTGTTTGTCTGTCCTTTTTCAAGGTGGGTGGAAGCAGGGCCATGTGTGCATCCAGATGCCAAGTGTGTTGCAAGGTTTCTGGTGTGGGAAGGTTTCCTGGGCTAGGTTGTGTGCAAAATTTTAAGATCCGATAATGGCACACATTTCTATAATGCATTATTCCAGCATGTTACTGCACTACTTGGTATCAAGCATCGGATGTGTTTGATTTATCACCCACAGGCCAACGGCATTCTGGAGAGGTTAAATGGCATCCTTAAGAGCAAGTTGTCCAAACTGTGCACCACACTGAAGAAAAACTGGGTGTACTGTCTGCCCCTTGCCCTTATTATCTTACACGCGTAGCCAAGGAAAGACCACCACCTGTCACCTCACAAGGTGGTTACTGGTCGGCACATGCATACCCCTATATCCCCTGAGAGAAGGGTTTCTGGTGCGCATAGGTCTTCAGCAGTGCTAGGAGAGGAATTCAGGGATTATTTGATGACACTAACCCGGGTCATTAAATGTGTCACCCGACAGATTGCACCTCCCGGAACCGTAACTATGGAAACACCCGATACTGCACAGACAACAGGGACAGATCTGAGCATATAACAGCCAGACCACTGCTGGCAGGGGATTGCATCTATGTCCGCAACTTTTTGCGCTTCTAGAACAATCCCTGGTTCCAGGGACCATACGAGGTGGTGTTTTGTACTCCCCTCGCGGTCAAAGTGAAGGAATTGCATTACTGGGTCCACCTCTCCCACGTTCGTAGGGTACCTCCAGAAAGTCCAGTGGTGGATCAGTTGTCTTAGGAACAGGGGTAACTGTACCTGTACCCAGAGCACCTTACTGGCCTGCCGAAGTGGCAGGCCAAAGTGTGGGTGCTAGCTCCATACTTTTTCTTGTCTAGGAGCTCTCTCTCTCTATCCCCCTCTCTCTCTCTTTACCCCCTCTCTCTCCCTTCTCTCTCTCTCTCTCTCTTCCTCTGTGTTTCCTCTTGTGTCTTTTTGTGTCTTATATAGTGTACGTCTCTCACGCCCTGCCCTTTTGTGTTGTCTTGTGCGTCTGTGCTTCTATTGCAGATGAAAAGAAGATGGGCGAAGCTCATATACATAGATTGTTAAGTAGGGACCCAAGACATAGAGATGCAAATGAAAGACTATGGAAATTTATCTATTATTGTTGGTTAGCACTTACTGGAGGATTGTGTGTGGTATTGTTAATACTAGTGGGAATTTATTGGAGGAGCGTGTTATAGGGGGCGTTCCTATAAAGGGGCAGTGGGGGAAATAGGGTTGTATATTATCCAAATGGAACAATACATATCAATATCAATAACGTGAGTGGAATTACATTTATTAGCACTAATGTGAATACAAACAATGACAATGGTAATAGGTTCAATGGCTCCACCATGAATGTTCCATCTGTGAAGGAAGCAGAGAACAAGCTTTTGACAACAAGTAGGGGAATGTCCACCACTATGGCAGGGTATAATGGTAGTTTTGACAGTGTTACTAAAACTTCTATCCTTGAAAATGTGCATGGGAGAATGAAAAGAGAAGTATGTCAGAAGTATGATACCTATCAAGGATTGGGTTTTGATGTGATTGAGGATATTCATCACCCTGAATTCTCTAATTCCTGGTATTCGGATATGAGTGGTGTGGGGAGAAATACTTTAAATGGGAGTTGTTATGTGTGGTCACTCATTCCGCACGTGTCAGGGGCTCCCAAGGTGTTAGTGCCAGAAGTAGCCCCAATTATAGAGGCACAATGCCTGGTTCATCTTGCCCTATGCAGATTGAAAGGAACGTTCCAAGCACACAGTGTGGAATTGCAAATGGGGGGCCCAGAGTTTGCAAAGTGTCCCAACAAGTCAAAACACTTGGTGTCTACTTAGATGCCACCTTAACCATGTCAAAACAAGTAAACACTCTGTCATCATCCACCTCCTACACCTCAAAAGTCATCTCCCTAAAACGCAAATTTCTCACACCTGACAACTGCATCACATTAGCAAGAGCACTAATACTAACGAGGCTCGACTATTGCAACGTTCTCTTCCTAGGCACCTCCAACACCAACATATCCAAACTCCAACTTATGCAGAACAAAGCCCTCCGAGCCGCACTAGGTATAATGAAGTCTGAACACATCTCCAATATTAGGAAAGACAACCACTGGCTCCCTATCAAAGCAAGGATACTATTCAAAACCCTAAGCATCACACACAAATGCATTGCCAATAAAGCCCCTAAATACCTTATCAACACAGTCATAAAGAAATCTCACACTAGACTCCTTAGATCCAATAACAACTCACACCTTGAAATCCCACGATACAAAAGAGGGAAAGTGGGGGGCAGCAGTTTCAAAGTCCTTGCCCCCAGACACTGGAATGCCCTACCAACCAACATCAAAAACAAAACATTCTACCTACAATTTAAAAAATCACTGAAAATCTGGTTATTCAACCAATTTTAACTTGAGCCATGACCTTCCCACTCATCCTGATCTAACCTCTACCTGCACCTGCCCCTGATTTGCATATATAATGTATGTAAATCCATGTTGTCTTATTTGTGTTCTCATTTATAATGTAAAGAATGCACCTACCCAATTGTCTGTAACTACGCTGTGATACCTCCGGGTTTGGGCGTATATTAAATGTAATCAATAAAATAAAAAATAAATAATAAATAAAGTGTGTGGAGTTCCTTACTTGATGGTGAAGGGGCGGAAATATGTCAACAATAACTGGCAGGACAGCAAACTACCATGCTTGCCAGAAGGACTGGTAACATATAGCAAGGACAGAAGAGTGGTCAACTTCTGTGCACAAACATGGACAGAGCATACAACACAGCTAACGTGGATTGCAACAATGGAAAAGACGGTGCAAGTGCACAAGGAAGAAGAATACAAGCTCTGTTTCCACAGCAAGTGTACAGTCTCTGTTGGCACAAACAAACAATTGTAATAAGACTCTCTTGATCGAAGACATGAAGAAAGGAACAGCGGAATTGATGTATTATTGCTGGATCTGTGGTCGTCAAGCGTACTTGCACCTCCCAGCATCATGGAGGGGATGGTGTTCGCTGACCCCATTGCATTCAGCGCTATTGGTAGCCCCAGAAGAGCACCACAGTGGGGATTGCTGCCTGCAGAGGGGCCAATGAGTTTCCCCGAAGTACAACCTGAAAATAAGAGCCTGGTTCCCACACAAGAGCTCAATATCCGGCTCGGAAAAGGACAATTCCAGCAACCACAGAGAATGAAAAGGTCAAACTACATTTCTAAATACTCTTCCACTTTGCTTGCTGAAATACCAGAAGAATATCGGTTCTTCAGCTCAGCAGAGTCCTTCTTCACTTCCTTACTCTTGCCAGGGGTACAGGCGGCAGCCAATGCTAAATGGCTTCGGATTGTGCAGTGGAAATTGGTCCAGCTCGCAAACGACACAGAGAATGGGTGCAACGTGATCAAGGTTCAGTTACAAGCACTAAGACTTATGAAAATGCAAAATCGATATGTGCTGGATATGTTGACAGCAACGGAATGTGGGGTTTGCAAAACAAAAATTTGCGATTACTTTTGCACCTTCGTACCTCCAGAAAATGTGGAAAATGCATTACTCTCCCACATCACTGCAGCTGTCTGTGGCCTAGGTGTTCGCATGAAGAAATAGGGTGGAATTCAGGACACTGATTGGCTAAGCATTACTTTCAACTGGGTCCCGTTGGGGCTAGGAGCAATCGTAAAGATGTTAATGCATATCATTGCATTCATTCTGGTCACTTTTTGCACATGTCAGTTGGTTCTTCAATGCTGTGCCACTGTGACACCTGATAGCGCAAGAATGATGGTATCATTTGGGGGTTCCAAAGCAACTCATGAAACAAAAAACATTGAAGTACAAACCGATGTTCCATTAGTTGGCCCGAAGTATGAAATGTGTCCCATCCCATATAGAGAGAAATTTAATCCTTTATTCCAACCCCCTGATCCAGAAAATTACACAGAGGTTTTGGCGGACCTGGTGGTGGAGAGGGATGTATTTACATGACTTGTTCACCTGAAGAGTATGCACATAGGGGGGAGAGTTGGCGATCAGTGTGTAGGGCGTGGATGCAGTGAAACCAAATAAGCCATATGTGGATATAGAAACTGGGGAGTGGGAGCACAGAGCAAGTCCAGAATTTGTAACTGTAGAAGGAACGAAAGGGGGAAATGTTGGGAAGGGAACAGCCCCATTCACCCTCCCTACGTGCTTTATAGTAAAGTGAGATGCATTTGAGTCACTGTAATTGATTGATTGATTGATTGATTGGTTATTTGTATAGCGCCTATACACAATGTGTTTCAAAGAGCTTCAAGGAGGTGGGAACATGGGAGATTACAGTAAAATTCTTACAGGTCCTTGAAACAAATCAGAATGTCAAAAAAAATGAAAATGGGGGCCAGTGAATGGGCGCTTCTCCCGTCCAACAGGACCCCATGCTAACCTCATCAAGTATAGCATATTCGTGTAGTGCTGCTCAAAGTGAATGCTTGCACGGTAAGCACGGTAAAGGCGGCATTGCATGCGCTAGGCCCAAATTCACGAGGCCACAGAACTCTCGAGTCATGCCCACGCGCCCATGAGGACAGTTCGCACCCCAACCCGCCACACTGTTTGTCAATTTTTCTTGAAACTGTTGCGAGGATGTACCTTACAAGCTGTGATTAGAGGCTGGCGCCTGGTGGGCATGTTTTCTCGCTTTGGGCAATGCAGGACCCAGCCCCTTCCCGAGTGACCATGAGTTATGGCCCATGTAACTGACTAAACCCTAAGATCCTCGAATTCTATGACACCAAGTGCCCTTTGACTATCAACTCCAAAGTAACAAGTCCTGAAATGTTCAAAGAGAATGGACAGGATGTATTGTTGCAACGACATAAATAAGATGTATAGTAGGAGTGTAGCTAATTTATTTTCTGACCTTCGATGTGAGAAGAAGATGAGTCCAGCAGTGCCCACATGATGTAAGACAGACGGACTGGACAGGGGCCAATAAACTGCCATCCCATATGGATAAAGACAGAACCTGTATAGGGTCCATCCAATCAGCCGTGCAGTTATGTATTACTGTCATTCGTATATCTCGCATGCCCTCTTGGCGGCTGTGGAGTGCTTGGAGGCTGCGCCGCCATTGGAATGTTCCGCCTAATGTTCTTCCACTTCCTGGTGTCTCGCTCTAGTCTTTCGTGTCTTTTCTATCTTCGGTATTTAGCCACTCCCCTTTGTGCTGCTCGGCGCGTTGCAACCTCTTTGCTTTCGCTTTTGGGTGAATAAGCTAGTGTTATCCTCTTTGCTCTATGTTTTTCTCTCCTTCCCGGTCCGCAACACACTTGTGCGGGGTCTCTTTTGTTTCGCATTACGGATCCCTTTCCGGGTTTGGCTCGTACCTCTTTATGGTCTTCCGCTCTCCCCTTTTTTTTCGCCTTTACTTACCTTTGCGGATGGCTTGCCTCTGCTTTTCCTCTCTCCATTCTTTCCTTGTTTCCACTTTCGCCCCTGCTTACCTGGGAGTTCGCTCTGCCTTTCTGTCCCGATGTCACTTTTTCGCGGTGGATCTCTAGCCTTCCGGTTCAGCTACGCTGCTCCTTTGCAGTCTCAATACCAGAGGCACTCTGCATTATGAGTGTAAGCCACACCAGTTGGATTCTTTGCCTTACCTGTGGAATCGCTCCTGAAATATTCACTGCAAAGACATTCTGATCTGTTTCAGGAGAAACTCAGCCAACCGTACCTGCAGCATAGACGCCGAACCAGCTAAGAGGTTTTTTTTGCGCCTTTGGATTTATTTTCCTCTTACTGGCGCTCGCGGAAGGGGCTCCTCTGTTGGACCTGCTTGTACAGGCAGCAGAGTGGCATCCGTCTGTGGGAGGCCGTACCTCTACAAAAAAAGAAATCCTGACAAAGGGAAGAAGAAGCACCAGAAGTCAGTTACAACAAGCACCGGTAAGGAGGAGGGTGGTGAGGTATTAAGTGAGATTGAAAAGGAAGAATTTGTGTGTGACAATTACATGTGTTACCTCATTATGACAATCTTTTGCCTTAAATGTTTCTGCTTGTAACTTTTTTAGCAGAATGTTCTTTGCTGTTGCTCTCATCTGTGCATGAGATTAAAACGTATTATCCTCACAAGATTAACTTGGGCCTTTCTTCGCTAGCGGGTTGGATATGCCATGGTGTGAGCGTTCAGGGGATTTCTTTCAGAGTTTTGGGAGTTTTCATATTCATTTTGAAATATTTCTTTTGAGTCACAAAACCAGCAGAAATGCCCATGTTTTTCCACTGAAGTCTGAGCCAGCAGGGCCCTCCTTGTCCCTTCCTCCCTTTTTCAGGAAAGCAAGTATGCCTCAAGTTAAGTTGGTTTCTTGTACAAGACTTTGTCAACATCAGATAAAATCAATTTTCAGAAGTCATCCAATAGGTACAGGTGGTGTTATTCTCTTCAGCTTTAATTCCAGAGTTGTCATGCCCTTCCCTGTGTGTTCCTACTTTTTAAACTGTACAATAGTCCCATACTTATGTCATGATCATGTCACACTATTGTGATTGGTCAAATATTTCCATTGGCTTGCCTCACTGTCATACATTCCGATAGAATAAAGATCGCTGATGTTCATTGGCTGATTATAATTTGTGTGCATTCATTTCTGGGAATAATTAAACCAATTCTAGCAGGCCTCTCAGCCAATGATTGATTTGAGTCATCTATGAAATGTCAATGTGTTCTCCTTGCATTAGGGTGTCTATATGATCATTATTTATGTCATCATTGATATCAAAGTTATAATGTTAAGTGCAAGAAGATGTGTTTGAAGCTCAACCCTAAGAAAGCATAGCTGATACGTATCAGGAAGCACACAGTATTTTAGCTTCTATTGATATTTAGCGTATATATATAAGAATATCTTGTCCTTAGATGGACTTGCGAGTATGATGGCTGCTACTTCGCAGGGCCTGTTCACGTCTCCTTCTAGGAATTGTATGTTTTTCATGTTTAAAGGCAAACAAGGGTTAAACATGCCAGATGGTCAATGCAAATCTTGTGGGAGTCTAATGCTCCCGTACATGATAACCAGTATGCAGGACTGAAGTGTAGACATCACTTTGGCAGTCACTTCACTGGAAAACTAATCAGCATTGCCACAAGCCAACTAAGAGCATCTGTCATGATTCCTGCCCCTCATGTCCCCAGCCCTCCAAGATGTCAGACTGGATCCAGGCCACGATCACCTACATGGCCCTCAAGGGCCTCTCCATCCCTCCAAAGACCTACTTGGAGTCAGACTTGGCGATTGTGGCACCAGACTCACTCACTCCCATAGGATAACATTGGGGAATTGGACTTGTAGTGCATTGATGGGGACAAGATGGATGCCCCCACATATTTCGGTTCCCAGAACTGCATGTGCAGTCTAGTCTTTTGGGTGTGTTGCAGCCCAGAGACACCTGGGATACCCAGAGACTATTTAAGCCACGCCCAGGCTGAGAAACATGCTTTGTTTTTTCTGCACCTGCAGCGTGACACTCACCGTGTTCGGATCGGTCTCCAGTAGGCCTGCATCTTTCTTCTGCGCTCGACCCCTGCAAGAACAAGAACACTGTTGGCAACAGCCTTACCTTGCGATGCTTCTGCCCATCATTCATCGCTCCTTCTGTTCTGCGGGCATCTTCGGCTGTGTCATTCCCATCCCGGCACGCTGCTTCCTAAGAAAAAGGGAAAAGAACAGAAAAAAGGCATTAGTAAGCATTCAGCAAATATTCGCTTATTTTTAAAGACTGTACGAGCTTCAAACGCTTACCTGAATCCAGGCGCTCTGGGGGAACTCTGCCTCAGGAACTTCTCATCCATCTGCAAGAAGGAAAAGACACTCCAGGTTAGCGTGAAAACATCTAGAGGCGCCGCATACCGCTCTTACTCACCACATTTCTTCTTCATAACCGGCATCCACGCTGAAATGGCATGTTTTGGATAATTTGTAATTTTTTTAAGTTACAAAGTTTGGTGCCAAGATAAAGGGCATTACAGTAATCAATTTTTGACAGCACCAGTGTCCTGGCTATTGTAATTCAGTTGGCTGGAGATAAAAAAGGACGACTGGCTGTGATAAGCTTACAGGTGTAAGCAGCTGCGGAGGCGACTGCATTAGTTTGTCTGGCCAAGGATAGAGTGGAGTCAATGTAGATACCTAATGTTTTAGTATCCTTGGAGACCTTGATAGTGTTACCATCAATGGTGAAGAAATTAAACATGGGGTCTGGTTTGTTGACTCTTTGGTAAGAGCTGAGGATGAGGAACTCAGTCTTTTCGTCATTCAGACAGCGTCTGTGCTGCGCCATCCACGCTTGGATGACGTGATAGATGGTATTAACAGCAAGAGAGTCAGTTGTATAATCTCCTGTGATAGGGAAGAGTATCTGGGTGTCGTCAGCATAATTAGTGTATGCGACACTCAGATAGTCCAGAATATCGAATAATGGCTTTGTAAACACATTGTGCACAGTAGGGGAGACACACGATCTTTGTGGTACCCCACAGGTGACTGGTGAGGGTATGGCTGCTGTCAACGGGGAAAAAACCCGCATGGATCTGTTATCCAGAAATTAACTGATCCAGGCCGTTCGTTTATCTGAGAAGTGGGCAGCTAGTTTAAGGTGTCGACACAGTATTTGGTGATTTACAAGATCGAATGCCGCAGAGAGGTCAAGTAAAAGTAGTAGGGCAAGTTCACCCTTATCTTTTAGGTCTTCAATCTGAGTTTTAAGATCAACGAGGGCAGTTTCAGTACCGTGCCGCGGTCGAAACACGGATTGCCTCAGTCCCAGGAGTTTGTTATTTTCAAGGTATTCTTGAATCTGTAAGTAGGCGGCTCGATCAAGGATTTTTAGTAGAAAAGGCACCGTAGTGATGGGCCTGAAGTTAGTTGGTATGTTAGCATACAGTGTTGGTTTTTTAGGAGCGGGACAACCCAAGTGTCCTTCAAATTGTCGGGTACAATCCCAGTGCTGAAGGATGAGTTAATGAGAATGGTAATGAATGGAGCTAGATTATGGAAGGCCTACTTAATGATAGGCGCAGGGCATAGGTCTCCCTGGCAGTTAGAGGGTTTAACGCTGTTGATAATATTTTCAACTTCAGTAACGGATAGGGGTGGAAAGCTGAATGGTTTCAACGAGTCAAGGCTAGGGTTGTTTTTAGTCGAGTGAATGTTAGGTTGCGGGTTGAATTGTAAACTGTTTTTTTTGTCATTGATTTTGGCTTGGAGGGAGGCTATCTTCCCAAGGAGTGCGTTTTGAATATTAGTGCACCAGGTGCTATCTTTGATCCAAGTGTCAGGTACGGTGGCAGGGGATTCTAGTTCTTTTAGTATTCTGAACAGCTCTTTTGTATGAGATTTGGCGTGTTCAATGCGTTTGTTGTAAGTGTCTTTTTTCGCCTGGAGTATGGCTTCCTTATAATTTAGAGCTGCAAGAATAATGCTAACTTTATTGGTTTCTATGGGGTTACTTTCCCAGCACGCTTCAGAGTTTCGTTTTTCTTTGCGTAGAGTTCTAAGCTGGGGTGTAAACCAGGAGTTAAGGTGAGCTCGAGGTTTAGGTTTTCTCACTTTAGAGGGGGCAATGTGGTCAAGGGCTTTTACCATAGTCTGATAGAAGGTATCGACCAGGACAGTTGAGTCGGTGCATAAGAGTGCCTGTTCATTGAGAATCGGTAGGATAAGAGGGAGGAGTTTTTCACAGGTTATGTCGTGCTTATTTCTAGTGGAAATTGCAGGTGCAATGTCTGGAGTTGTACTAACAGTTTTAGCTGATGTTAAAGGTGATTAGATAGTTGTCAGTCTAAGCACAAGGTTGGTTAGATTCCACATTAATTTCACAGTTAAGGTCGGCTATCCAGTCAAGGATTCTGCCCTTGGAATGTGTAGGTATATTAATATGCTGATTAAAGCCTAGGTTAGTGAGCATATTGTTCATACCATGGGCAGCGGTATCATTAGTGTCAGAGAGACCCAGTTTGCAGTCACCTAGTGCAATAATTTGAGAATTGATTTTAGTGTTGTCTGCCAGAATATTGGATACATCTTCAGAGAAGGTGGATAGAGGCCCTGGGGGCCTGTATATTAGGTGTAGTGTAATGTATATGTATATGTGGGGGTAGTTCTTGTATTGATGAAAAGGGCAGTGGAAAAAGCACGGGGTCAAGATAAGCTGAAGGACATTGCTTTTTGCAACAAGCAGTGCATATTGTCAAATGGCAGTGCCTCACTGAAAAACATCTGGGCACCTTAGAATTACTTTATGATGAACTTCACAGCAACCCCAAGACATTCATGTCCATGTGCATCAAGACCGCAGTGTGTTCTCCAGCATGGGGTCTGGCATGGATTCACATGCTCATGAATATTCCCCGTCGTCAGGCCGGGAATCCTCAGTATAGAAAAAAAAATCAGTATCAGTTTCGTTTCTGATCTGTCTTTCTTAGTAGTAACTAATCACTGGTCTCTGGGTCATACTGCTCCCAGCCAATGACTGCCCTCTCCCTAAGCCCCGCCTCTGGCAGCCATCCTCAGATTTTTACCGCACGTTCAAGTGTTAGGAGTCCTCGTGCTGTATCTCTCGAGCTTTTGCTGCATTTTTGCGCTTTTTCAGGAGATTTTTCTCATTTTTCGGTTAAATTGAGCCTCAAGCTCCACCGTTTCTACATCCGATCAACGGGGATCCGTTTCCGAGTTTTCTACGTCCCTCAAGGGTGAAGATTTCATCGAGTTACGCTTTTAGAGGATTCCAGAAGTTACGAGGCCTACCCCGGACATGGCCCAGGAGAAAGGAAGCTCGACGCCCGGGAAGCTGTTCAGGACCTGCCCTGGATGCCAGCTTCAGAATGTTTTCAAGGAGGACGAGCATTCGTTATGCCTCTACTGTCTCCATGAGGACAGGATGCACACGGAGAAGGACTGTGCGTTTTGTGGGAACATGTCAGAGTGGACCATGAAGGATCGCCACCTCCGTCTCACCAACTGGCTGGAAGGGAAGAGCCCGTCAGGCGAGAAGAAGAAAAAGAAGTCTGAGCGGTCTTCTAAGGCCTGTGAGGGCGCCCCGGCGACGGGGGCCCAACAAAAGGCCAAGCACCGCGAGTCCGCGGGCACCGGGAGCGCCGAACGGTTGGGCTCCTTGGCTGCCAGGCAGGGCGCATCCTCCCCGGCGCCATCAACCACGAGCCAATGCTCTGGCTCGGGTAAGAGGAAGTCCGAGAACCAGGCGAAGCTTCTGGAGAGGCCCCGGTCGATCTCGAAGACTCCGGCAGAGGGGGAGCGAGGCTCGGACCCTCCCAACAAGGTGAAGGCCCCAGGCTTATAGAAGGTGACAATGGCCTTAATTCACCCTGCTAAGACCTCGATTGAGGATGTTGCAGCGGCCCTGGCTCAGCCTGTGGAGGCTACGCCAGTGGAGGCGACCTCAGGACCCAGAGTCTCCCTGCCACCGCGGAGGGAGTCGTCTTTCAGGCCCATTGAGAAGACCCCCACAAAGTCCTCGTTGGAAAAGGTGGGGGAGGGGCAGGTGGCCATCGTGGATACGGACACGACCTTTGAAGAAGAGCTCATCGAAGTCGTGGAAGAGGCCCAGCCCATCGGGAGGGATCCCGACGGGGGCGACGATGAGTGCGATGGTGTCGCCGACGAGGTTCCTCAAGAGCCCTCGCGCCCGTCATTTCTGGCGCTGCAGGACACTTCGGTGGCCATTTTGTCAGCGATTCAGTCCTTATGCTCGGAGATAAGGACAAGGTTGCCCCTCCCCCTGACGGAGGTACCTGAGCCAGACCCGACGGGGGAACCGGAGCCAGGACCTTCGGAAAGTCCACTGCATAAGAGGAGGAGGACGCATCCTACGCCACCTCGCCCACCTCTGCGGCCTGCTCTGCATTCCCCCCGGTCTACTACCCACGGGGATGATACAGGCACGGACACGGCTACGACAGGTACAGATGACGATGCAGGTGACGACGGGACGTGTCCCGCGTCGCCCCTGCTCGGGCGTCCTCGCCCGACGAGATTGGATCCTTTCATGCCATGATTTCCAGGGCATCCGAGCTCTTCCAGCTCTGCCCAGAAGAGAAGAAGAAGGAAGGGTTCCTTTACCAATGGCGCGAGGCTAAAAGGAAGACGGTCCTCGCTGTACCACTTCTTGATGACATCTGGGATGAGGGGCTCGCCCTCCTGAAGAACCCTGCCACGGCGCCGGCAAAAAGGGACCATTATGAGAAGAAGTACCGGGTCCCCGACGCTGCCCCCTTGTGCCTTCGGGTGCAACCTACCCCGGATTCGGTCGTCTCGGCGGCGGCAAAGAAGAAAGCTGGGGGGGCATCGGCCTCGACATCAACTTCCCCACCGGACGGTGAGGGCAGGAAGCTGGACACGATGGGACGATGGGTCATCTCATCCGCAGCAACAACTATCAAGGCGGCCAACGCCCTGGCTATCGTAGCCCGCTACGACAGGGAGTTGTGGTTCAAAATCGCCCCTCTGTTGCACTTCCTTCCGGACGCCAAAAGGGCTGAGGCCCTTGAAATCCTACAGGAAGGTGAGATTGCTTCGGACCACACCATCACGGTGGCAACGGACATCGCAGACACATGTTTCCGTCAGTTGGGCAACGGTGTTTGCCTGAGACGACGAGGATGGCTCAAGGCGACGGATTTCCGCCAGGACGTACAAACCAAGGTTTTGGACATGCCCTTCGACGGGAACAACCTGTTTGGGAAGTCGGTTGATGAGTCCCTTCAGGCCATCAAGACAGACACGGAGACTGCCCGGGCACTGGGAGTGCTCCAACAACGAAGGCCATCCTTTTGGAGCTCCGGAGGCAGACAAGGTGCCTCCAAGGGATCCGGCAGTGGCTCCTCCACGTACCGCCAAGCGGCAAGATCTTCATCCCAGGAAGCCTACAGGGGACGCGGCAAGTCAGGTGGTGCCCGTCGTCGTCGACAGGGAGGTCAAGGAGGCAAGGCGGCCTCCAAACAAGATTGAACCGACCGTGGGGTCGGGCCCCGCCGAAGCACCCCGGTGGGAGGCCGGTTGGCGAGGTTCATCAGCGTGTGGGAGTCCATCTCCACCGACCGTTGGGTGCTGGACGCCCTGGCCCAAGGGCACGCCCTCGAGTTTCAGAAGAAGTGCCCTCGCGTTCCACCCGTGGCCAGGAAGGAAAATCACATCCCTCAACTACTGTTGGAAGTAAGGGCGATGCTCAAGAAGGGTGCCATCGAGCACGTCCCAAAGAGGCTTCGGGGCTCCGGAGTTTACTCAAGGTACTTCCTCGTAAATAAGAAGACAGGAGGAAGGCGCCCCATCCTGGACCTGCGACGACTGAACAAGTACATCAAGGCACAGAAGTTCCGGATGGTCACCCTCCACCATGTGCTGGGACAGCTGGAGGAGGGCGATTTCCGGTCGTCGTTGGACTTGGAGGATGCGTACTTCCACATCCCCATTCTAAAAAGACACCGAAAGTTCCTCAGGTTCGTGGTCCAAGGGTGGCACTATCAGTTCAAGGCCCTCCCGTTCGGATTGAAGTCGGCACCCAGGGTGTTCACCAAGTGCCCCGCACCGGTGGCGGCGCAGCTGCGCCTACAGGGGATCCATGTCTACCCCTACCTGGACGACTGGCTCATCCGGGCAAGGACACTGCCGTGGAGCACACTGTGAAGACCGTCCAGCTGCTCATGGACTTGGGAGTCTCCATCAACTTTCCAAAATACCACTTGGTTCCGTCGCAAGTCACCCTGTTTCTGGGAGCCAAGCTCGACACAGTGGCGCGGCTGGCCTCGCCGTCGGAGGAAAGGACCAGGACCATTCTGGGCAAGGTGCAGCGTCTGCTGGCCATGGACATGGCCAGGGTAAGATCTATCAAGTCCCTCCTCGGGATGATGTCCTCCTGCATTTATCTGGTGCGCCTTTGCAGGCTTCGGATGCGCCCCTTGCAAGAGTTCCTCGACGCCCGCTGGGTCCAGTCAACCGACAGCTTCGAGGACAGGATCCCTCTCAACGAGACGTTCCGTCAGGCGATCCGGTGGTGGGGTACCTGCTCTCATCTGTCGGCGGGCACGGACTTTCAGACCCCAGCTCACCAGGTGACGGTGACGACGGACGCCTCCCTGGAAGGTTGGGGAGCGCACTCCGGAGATATTCACGCGAGAGGCCTTTGGCTCCCGGAGGAGAAGTCACTCCACATCAACATCTTGGAGCTCCGCGCAGTGTTCTGGGCCCTCAGGTCTTTTCTTCCGTCCCTCAAGAGCAAGGTGGTGAGGATCTTCACCGACAACACCACCACGATGTTCTACATCTGGAAGCAGGGCGGAACCAGATCCCTGGCCCTATCCAAGGAAGCCCTGGATCTGTGGCATTGGGCCATCGCCCAAGGGATGTTTCTGGTGCCTCTTCATCTGGCAGGAATAAAAAACACGATTGCCGACTCACTCAGCAGAGAGCTGCGCTCGTGCCACGAGTGGGAACTACACCAGGATCAAGTGGATCGACACTTCCGACGATGGGGGAACCACAAATCGATCTCTTCGCGACAGCGACGAATTCCAAGTGCAGGAGGTTCACCAGCAGGTTCCCCCAGCCGAGGAGCATGGGCGATGCTTTCTCGTTCCCCTGGGATGGCCTATTTCTTTATGCGTTCCCTCCACTGCCATTGCTGCTCCGGCTCATCAACCAGCTCAAGAGGTCCCGGTGCAGGATGATCCTCGTCACACCGGCGTGGCCGTGACAGATCTGGTTCCCGGACCTTCTGGACTTGTCAACGTCCACACCAGTCAAGCTGCCGACGGACGCAGATCTTCTCTCCAGAGAAGGAGGCGCCATTCTTCACCACAACCCGGAGTCGCTGTGCTTGCAGGCCTGGCTCCTGCAGCACTAGAGTTTGGAGGGTACGACATCCGGGCCGACTGCAGAGAGGTTCTTGCAAAGGCCAGGGCGTCCTCAACTCTCAAGTGCTATGGACATAAATGGAAGAGGTTCTCTGTCTGGTGCCGTGCACAGAAGATTAACCCTCTGCGGATTACGGCCCCTCAAGTATTGCCGTACCTACGGTCATTGGCCAAGGCTGGACTAGCTCACGCTTCCATCAAGATACATCTGGTCGCCATCTCACGATACACCAGAACTATGGGACGGGCGTCCCTGTGGTCTCATTGACTGGTGAAGGAATTTATGAAAGGATTGTTCCGATCATTCCCGCCGGTGAAGGCCCCTGCCCCGGCGTGGGAGCTCAACGTGGTGCTGACCAGGCTCATGGGGCCCCCATTTGAGCCTATGCATTCGGCACCGTTGAAGTTTCTGTCGTGGAAGACAGCGTTTCTCGTGGCCATCACCTCCGCACGACGAGTGGGAGAGATCCAGTCCCTATCTTGCAAGCCGCCATACTTGACGTTTCACGACACAAGGGTGGTGCTGAGGACGCACCCCTCCTTCATGCCCAAGGTGCCATCGGACTTCCACCTCAACGAACCCTTGGTGTTGCCAGTTTTCTTCCCGTCTACTTCGTCGCCGGCTGAAAGGACTCTGCACTCGCTGGACGTAGCTAGAGCGCTGAAGTTCTACGTGGACTGCACAAAGAGTTTTCGGAAGACATCACAGCTGTTTGTGAACTTTGGGACTGTTAATCAAGGGAATGCTCTCTCATGAAGACTTCCATTTCCAGATGGCTCTTCGACTGCATCATGCACTGTCACCGGTTGGCAAACCGACCGCTGCCCGGCCGTCCGAGAGCCCATTCGACCAGAGCGATCGCTGCTACCACGGCGTTCCTGTCTGGTGTGCCCCTGCTGGACATCTGCAGGGCTGCGACGTGGAGGTTGACGCACACCTTCACAAGATTCTACTGCGTCGATCGGGACTCCAGGGAGGGGTCCAGGGTCGGCCAAGCAGTGCTGCGCAACCTGTTCGCTTAAGGTGAGCCTGGTGAGGAGGTAAGAGATGCTTAATGTTGAGTTTTTGTATTGCTTAATGTTGAGCCTGTTGCCACCTCCCATGGTTGTGCATGTGTGTACTGCTATGTATTCTTATATTCATGAGCATGTGAATCCATACCAGACCCCATGCTGGAGAAGCAACAAGTTACTTACCTGTAACTGTTGTTCTCCAGCATGGGTCTGGCATGGATTCACATGGGAACCCTCCCGCTTACCCCTCTGTGGCTCTTCACTTGGTCATACTGCCACTTTACGTGCTACCAAATCTGAGGATGGCTGCCAGAAGCGGGGCTTAGGGAGAGGGCAGTCATTGGCTGGTGGCAGTATGACCCAGAGACCAGTGATTGGTTACTACTAAGAAAGACAGATCAGAAACTGATACTGATTTTTTTTTCTATACCGAGGATTCCCGGCCTGATATTCATGAGCATGTGAATCCATGCCAGACCCATGCTGGAGAACAACAGTTACAGGTAAGTAACTTGTTCCTTATGACGCTTTGGGACCTGTGCTAGGTCTGAGCACCATGTCATCGAGGAGTTGGAAGTTGTGCAGTGTAGCCTGGGTGATGCCACCCTGCTGGAATGCATAGGGCCACTCCGCAAAATCTGTCCACCTCTCAAGATCTCTGTTTCGCCTAAAGTAACATTCACATGCCTATGGTATCCTCTTGTTTCTGTTTGCCTAGTTAGCCTGCTTTTATGCCAAACAGTATTGTGTCATGATGTACTTTGTGTGGATGCCCTGCACATGCCCAGCTGCTGTATATATATGTGTATATAACGCCTGAAAACGCGCACTTTTTTGCTCTATGGGAGTGCCATATTTTGATGGCCTGTAATTTTAACTTTCAAATTTTGCGTGCTGAGTTGTAAGGATCCAAATAAAGAAAACTTTTTTATACCAATTGACATTTTGGTATCCGGATGTTTTATCGACCAAAACGACTGTGAAGAGTTCCACCCACTTTGCCTGATGGAAATCGGTGCCCCAAAGATATATACATATATTACATGGCCACAGTAGTGGCCATGTAGTTATGGTTAAGTTGCTGTTTCCATAGGAAGAGCACTTTTTGGGTGGCTTATAACTTCGCTCTCCCTGGACGGATCCTCACCAAAACTTTGCAAAAAAGTATTTGGGTCACTCTGAATTTTTTTGCAAAGTTTGGTGAGGATTCGTCCAGGGGGGGCAAAGTTATAGGGGGGGTCCCAAAACTTTTTTTTTCCCATAGACTGAATGGGAAAAATGTTTTGCTCGCGCCTACAGCCCAAACCGCTGGACGGATTTCCACCAAATTTGGACCAGGAGCAGCGGCTTGGTCCCGAAAGCGTGCTTTTGCAAATTTGGTGAAAATCCGTCCAGTAGTTTTTTTTAAAATGACCAAAAAGTAGGTAAAAAAGAAATAGTGATATCTGTGTTCGGTTTGCGGACACACTTCCCTGTTCGCTCCGCGGACAGTGTCCTGATTGGCCAATCGTCTTGCGTGATGTTCGCGGACATGCAACGTGTTCGCTGATTGGACGGCGTGAAGCGCGTCAGATTTTTCGGTAGCGCCCGCCATCTTGGATTTGCGGACGTCCGCGGACAGCGCGGTGAAACTTTGTTCAAAATGTGTATTTAGTAGAGTGTGTTGGTGTGTAGGAGTGTTTGGGGAGGGTGGGAGTGTATGAGATAGGATGAAAGTTGTTTTTTTTATGTGTTAGACGTTCTTTTTGTGTTCGATTTGTTTGCGGACATCACAGGTGTTCTGAAATGTTCTAAATAAACTGACTGGGGGGTGTTCTAAGGACTCAATATGTGTCCGTTTTGTTCGCAAGCAAAGTGAAACTGTTCTAAGAACACTCGCGGTGTCCGGGGAGTGTTCGTAGGGGGTGTCCTGAGGACGCTGTCCGTATTGTTCTCTGTCAAGTTGAATGTGTTCTAAGAACACCCGGGTGTCCTGAAATGTTCGCAAATAAACAAAATGGGGGTGTTCTGAAGACGCTTCTAAGAACACTCGCGGTGTCCGGGGAGTGTTCGTAGGGGGTGTCCTGATGACGCTGTCCATATTGTTCTCTGTCAAGTTGAATGAGTCCTAAGAACACTCGCGGTGTCCTGAAATGTTCGCAAATAAAAAAAAAATGGGGGTGTTCTGAAGACGCTTCTAAGAACACTCGCGGTGTCCGGGGAGTGTTCGTAGGGGGTGTCCTGAGGACGCTGTCCGTATTGTTCTCTGTCAAGTTGAATGTGTTCTAAGAACACCCGCGGTGTCCTGAAATGTTCGCAAATAAACAAAATGGGGGTGTTCTGAAGACGCTTCTAAGAACACTTGCGGTGTCCGGGGAGTGTTCGTAGGGGGTGTCCTGAGGACGCTGTCCGTATTGTTCTCTGTCAAGTTGAATGTGTCCTAAGAACACTCGCGGTGTCCTGAAATGTTCGCAAATAAACAAGATGGTGGTGTTCTGAAGACGCTTCTAAGAACACTCGCGGTGTCCGGGGAGTGTTCGTAGGGGGTGTCCTGAGGACGCTGTCCGTATTGTTCTCTGTCAAGTTGAATGTGTCCTAAGAACACTCGCGGTGTCCTGAAATGTTCGCAAATAAACAAGATGGTGGTGTTCTGAAGAAGCTTCTAAGAACACTCCCGGTGTCCTGGAATGTTCGTAGGGGGTGTCCTGAGGACGCTGTCCGTATTGTTCTCTGTCAAGTTGAATGTGTCCTAAGAACACTCGCGGTGTCCTGAAATGTTCGCAAATAAACAAGATGGTGGTGTTCTGAAGACGCTTCTAAGAACACTCGCGGTGTCCGGGGAGTGTTCGTAGGGGGTGTCCTGAGGACGCTGTCAGTATTGTTCTCTGTCAAGTTGAATGTGTTCTAAGAACACCCGCGGTGTCCTGAAATGTTCGCAAATAAACAAAATAGGGGTGTTCTGAAGACGTTTTTGAGAATACTCCCGGTGTCCTGGAATGTTCGTGGGGGGTGTCCTTAGGACGCTGCCCGTATTGTTCGTTGTTAAGTTGAAAGTGTTCTAAGAACTATCGCGTTGTTCTGAAATGTTCGTAGGGGGTGTCCTGAAAACGGTGTCTGTATTGTTCGCTGGCAAGTTCAAAGTGTTCTAAGAACACTCACATTGTTCGCATACATTAAAAGTTTCCCATAGATCATAGTTGAAATGTTTGACTCTATGGATGTGATATGCTGCGGTGGTTGTTGCCAGGGCATAGAGTCTTGGGTGCATGGCCATTTGCCCATGCACCCAAGACTGTATGCCCTGGCAACAACCACCACAGCATATCACATTCATATTTGCTTATAACTTTGGGTGAAAAACAAATGTATAAGGAACAAAGGTATTAGATACTATGGATGTGATATGCTGCTATGGTTGTCCTTATTATTGTATACTTACTGTTTGGTCTAGTAATGGGAATCCATGTTTTTCTTCTTCATTTCTGTGATAAAAGAAAATAGCATGTTAGTATTAGTATTTTGTAATGACTTATTACATTGCATAAGCAATATACTTTTATTTTTTTTCGACCCTCATATTTAGTAGAGTACAAATCAGAGTACTGTGCAATTTGCTCAGTTTCTGTATTTGTTGCTAAAATCATTGGGTCTGTGGGAGAAACAAAAATCCATGTTGGATTAAAAAAAACCTTTTTCTGTTATGCTACAGTTTATTTGTTTGTTTGTTTTCAGTGTTCACTTTTTGTTTCTGGCTAATGCTTTATACTTTGCTTTGTTGTATTTTTTTTTGGAGCAGTAACCGATTCTTCATTTGTTTTGATATTATAAAATTTTGGAGCAGTTAGATACCAATTGGCGTATTCTGTCTATTTTTTTTAATATATTTTAGTGGTTTTGATTTATCTATTTGGATATTGTTAAATTTTGGGACAGTTAGATACCAATTGGCGTATTCTAACTGTGTATTTTTTGGCCTAATTTAGTGGTATTCATTTATCTGATTAGTTGTTGTAGAATCTTTGAGCTGTTAGATAGCTTTTGGAGTATTCTAACAGTTTATATTATTTTAACACAAATTTATAATTTTGGGACAGTTAGATACCAATTGGCGTATTCTAACTGTGTATTTTTTGGTCTAATTTAGTGGTATTCATTTATCTGATTAGTTGTTGTAGAATCTCTGAGCAGTTAGATAGCTTTTGGAGTATTCTAACAGTTTATATTTTTTTAACACAAATTTACTAAAAGGTTTAAATACAGTTCATTTATCAAATTTTGGTTTTAAGAACATCAAATAAGCGTTTGTAAGACTTGCTGGTATTCTCTGCTTTAGAGTAATGGTACTATCATTACATTCAAACCATCCACATTTCTTTTTAATATATGCCGTGTAGTGCCCTGAATTGGTTGTGGCTCCTGCGTGGTAGATTATATCTATTGTTGTGAAGGTTTTCTTACCAAGTAATATTTGACTATGTGTGAATCCAGTCAGCTTGCAGTTGTTTTTGGTACCATCTGCATTGTAACATAGAAGCATTAGAATTACGTATTTACTATGTGTTTGTATTACTAACGTGGAGCGATTATCTGAGTTGCAGGTAGAGCATAATCTACCATGGTTTGCATTTTGTACAAGTTGCTGAAATGGAATGGATTCACAATTTGGTATTGATATATATATGAAGCGTTCATTGGGAATTTCTTCTTGTGTCACATTGTTGCACAGAGTGCATGTATGTTTCCACATGTATGAAATCTGGAAGATTTCCTCTATAGGTATGTTTTTGTTTTCCAGTACTTGTAGTAAGTACATTAAAAATTCTTGTGGATCTTCCTGTGAGATTATAGTGAATTTCACCATTCCAGCACAGTAGTCCAATTCTTGTCTTATTCCATAAACGCTATATGTGTTGTCAGGATTGTTTTTTGCGTTTCTATGAAGTACTAACATTTGCATACACAATGGGTCTCTAAAGTGTAAGTAAATGTTGTCAACAATTGGTGGTAATTGAAATAGAATATTCATTGCTACATTTGCATAGCAACTTACACCAACTATATTTGAGAATTCAGTGAAAAAACTTTGTTAAAGGGACGTTATGGTTAAGTTGCGCTACTAAAAACCTATGAAATTCAGTGAAAGAACTTTGTTAAAGGGACGTTATGGTTCCAAGTAAAACCGAAAAACCCTTGAAATTCGCCAGTTATGGTAAGCTAAGCAACCATAACTCGCGCCACCACCGTGCACTGCTAAGACTAACACCCAGGACATCAAAGATGACATCACAAATGTCATTGATGACATCACTGATGACATCACATGTCTGGCTCACTATTCTTTCTTTTGCTGACATATCTAGGCCACATGGTTTTCTTCAGTAACAGTCAGAAACTAAGAATTTTATTTGTAGACATATCCTTCTAGAAGGTTCTTACAGTAATTCCCTTAGAGTACAGTCACATCATATGAAACATATACATATGGGAAAACACAAGCTTGAAAGACAGCAATCCTTTTTGTGCAATAGACTTATGAGCACTTTCTGATAGTTCTGTTGTTTTTTTTATGGCTGTACTTTCCCTGTATATGGTCATATTTGTATACATTGTACTCACACTACTTTCCTTAGGGTCCAATCACATCAAGTGATACATATACATAGGGTAAATAGCAGCTTTGAAACAGAGCAATCATTTATTTGCATGAAACTAATCAGTTAAATTATGAATTGTTTCTGCTACTACTTGTGCTTTTTTGCTAACTTCACTTTCCCTGTATATACCCATATTGGTATGTGTTCTTGTGTCTTTGTGTTTTGTCTATAGTAATGCAATTATGTAATACATGGGTTTTATTAGCTACTTATTACATATTTCACAGTACACAAAAATCTATCAAGAAAACAATTATCATTTCATTATTCAACATATTAACATTACGAATATCAGACCTTCATCTTGTACGCTGCACACAATGTTATGTTTCTGTATGAGTAGCTTAGTATACTAGATAGAACCCCATAATAGGATGCTATTTATATCAATGCATCGTTCAATGCACTTATTAGGGTATATTTCTTGCAATGATTCTTGACACTTTTTTCACAACATAATAAGAATCCCTTCTACACATATTTCATGAGAAGTACATACACATGTGATGTCATCAGTGATGTCATCAATGACATTTGTGATGTCATCTTTGATGTCCTGGGTGTTAGTCTTAGCAGTGCACAGTGGTGGCGCGAGTTATGGTTGCTTATCTTACCATAACTGGCGAATTTCAAGGGTTTTCGGTTTTACTTGGAATCATAACGTCCCTTTAACAAAGTTTTTTCACTGAATTTCATAGGTTTTTAGTAGCGCAACTTAACCATAACGTCCCTTTAACAAAGTTTTTTCACTGAATATATATATATATATATATATATATATATATATATATATATATGTTTATGTTTGTAGAAAATGGTATCGATAAAGTCTTCAAAAGATATCTCTTACCCATTCCAGCGCCTGCCACTCTTTCCTCATTTGCCTGTTCTCTTTTGCTCACGTACTCCCTTTCTTTAGGTCTGTCTAAAGAAAGGTGTAGCTCTCAGCCCGATGCATGTTACAGACGGTCCAGTCCTAATCAGCTGCTCGGTGATGTGGTGAGATCTCTGTGATAGCAGCAGCCTGATAGTAAGAGCTAGCTGAACTGCTTCAGTTGGGGAGAGCTTTACTGTCTCTTTTGTTTCCATGCTGCTTGCTACATTTTTTGTATTTTCCTCTTTTTGGTTGTGGAAAATGCATGCAGTGCTTGCGCACCAAAATGGCTGAAACCATTGTTACAGAAGAGGGAGAGGGCAGGGGTGGTTCTGTATTGAGAATATCTGGTTGGGATAGCAACCATTAATTCCATGGCATGAAAATGCCAAATCACTAAACTTTCCTTTTCCAAACTCTTCCTCCGTACTACCCAATGAAAAGTTCCCTAACAGTTTTTTTCTCCAATGAGCGGCTTTGTAAGAAGCAAGTCAGGTGCTGGGCATTCCATTTCCCAGACAAGCAGTCATTTGTAAGGTTACGAAAGAGGGCTATTTTGGGCTATTTAACATAGACAACAGATCTGCAGTCGAACATACCCCACAATAACCCAATTGTATGTCCTCCCAAAGCTGCCTCTCTATACAGCTCTCTCTCTCTCTACACCTCCCCACCCTCTATATACCACATGCTTACTCTTTATAACCCCAACCACCCACCACACCTCCATTACATGTGCTGGTTGAGTTTTGTTTGGGCTATTTTGGGCTATTTTTGAGGAGTCCTCCCAAGACTGCTTTGTTCTTCATATTCTATGCCCCCCCACCAACTACCACCACAGACTCCAACCCACTCTCTATACCTCCACCCATCCGCTCTTCCCCCTCCACTCTTTCTACCCTTTGCCCTCACCCTACCCCCACCCACACACCCTGCCTCCACTCTCAATACCTCACTCCAACACTACCACCACTCTCTCTACCCCCACTGACACTCTCTACCCTCACTCTATACCCCCAGCCACCCACCCATCCTCCATCCTCCAACCTCTCTACCCCCCACCCTACCCCCAATCACTCTACCCCACCCATCCACCCACCCTGGCTTTCTCTACCGCCACCTACCTGAACCCCACTCTATGCTGCACCCACCCACATAAACACACTCGATCTACCCCATCCCACGAACTCTAGCTCCACTCTTTCAAATTCAACCCTCTCACCCTGCCCCCACTATCTCTAACCTCACTCTCCCACCCTACCTCCACTCTCTCTACTCCCACCCACCCTATTCTCTCTAATCCCCACCACCCACACAACCCTCTCTCTCTACCCCATCCACATGCAGCAGCCCTTCTCTCTACCCTGCCCTCCCTTATCTCTACCTCCAACCACCGTCCCCGTTCTCGCGACCCTCTGTCGCTCGCCTCAACTTTACTACCTATCTCTTTGTCCCCATCCATGCACCCTTCTCCCTTTCTATCTAGCTCCACCGACCCTATCCCCTCTATTCCACCACCCACCCTACCTTCTGTTTTCAGAACACACACTACCCGTTATTTCACCTCCACCCACCCTACCCCTCTCATCCTTCCTCTCACACTCTCGCTTTATTTCTCACCCTCTCACACTGTCCCTTTCTCACACATATTTGCCCTCTTTCCTCTTCAATGGTACCCTCTAACAAAGACTTCCTCCCTTGCTCTATTTCCCTTCTCATTATCTCCCAGCACCCCTCATGTCATCCTCCTTTCAAATGTTGCACTCTCCCCCTTGCACCCGGATGCCTTTAAATGCAAAGTGCAAAGAACAGCAGTACACGCCAAAACGATTGGCTTTGTCGCAGCTTGTTTTCATTTGCTGCCTTTTGGTAGTGGTTTGTGTCTGCCATCTTGATAACACTCTCGTGTCAATATTATCATTTACTTGTCGTTGCCAGGTGCCTGCTGTCGTCATTCACTGTGGGTGTACGGGAGGGAAGGCCCAAACTGAGCTCAGGACTATGGGCTAACAATGGCAGGAAAACACAAGGGGGGTGGTGGTCCTGGCTGAAACAGTCAAAGCTGGTTGCAAATGATTGGAATGCAAATAGGATTTAATATGTATCTGATCCTTGGTTGTAATGCTTATTCATATCAATCCAAAGGAAAGATGGAAAGGTACCCAGGAGGACAGATATATACCACAAGCATTTACTTGATAAAAGACTGGGAGTATTTTTATTTGCTCTCCTCGGTCAAATGTTCATTTTTTTGACAAACAAAAGGTTGCATAGACCTGTAAATGGTACGAGCTTTACAATGTATAATATTTACATTATTTCACATAATCATACATGTAAAAAGCAAAAGACATATTGATGCATAGAACAACAAAACATTTTAGTTGCTATAACACAGATCCTTGGATGGGTCTGACAGAAGCCAGGCTAAAGGGTGACCAAAATTAGATCGACGTCACTGACATAAATCAAAACCAATTGGAAAACGGGGACCTGTTGACCCCTTTGGGGGAAAGGTCCCTGGACGTTTCGGCTAGACGGTGGATCTCAGCCTTCTTCATGGAGCCAAGGATTTGGAAACCCCTGTGGGAAAGGAAGGGGTACTGTGGTTAATGCACCTAATGTCATGACAGGACATGGTATACAAAAAGACCTCCACTTATAGAATTTCATAAAATTCATACAAAAGGACGCACTGATTAAAATAAGGAGAGAACTCTGGTAGATTCATATATTGGGTCTGGTACTGACCTTGACCAGGACTGAGTCCTGGGTGGTGGCCTGATGGCTAAAAAGGCAGTTTTCAATGGATAGCTGTGGAGGGACAAGTCGAAGTTGCTTCTAATACTGAGGAACTGGAAAACAAATGAAGAGAAGAGGGGGCTCTTATAACAATGGGACCCCTGTGGTGTAACTGAAGGAAATGAGGGGTTTTTGACAGTAACAATACCTTGGGTTGCAAGGTGGTGGTCCCGGCGTCAGAGCAAAACAACTGGGGGAGTACCCCAAGTAGCCGGCTTGGAAACCTGGCGAACAGCAGTAGGCAGAGTCGGCTGGAGTCTGTAGAGGGAGGGAGGAGATAGAGAGCGAGGACCGGGATCAGCTCGAGTATGACATGTGGATTGCAACGTTCAAGGGCTACGCCTCCCGTAAGTGCTGGGAGCGCTGTGCGCCTGAAAAGGGACAATGAAAGAAAGACTGGAAGTACCTGAATGATGTAAACTGCGGCAGCGTGTGATCGTCAGCTCGGTGGGACACAGAGTGAAGCTGTGTGCGTCGTGCTGCACAGCGCACGCCCAGAAGTAGCGAGCGCTGATTACCTGCGCCTGCGTGTCAGACGCTGGTTGTCTGCGCGTGCGTGTGCAGAGCACGCTGTACGCCCAGGAGTAATATGTGCTGAAACCCAGCGCATGCGTAATAGACGCTGGATGCCTGCGCCTGTGAAGGGGGCGTGTAGTTACAGGGCTAAAGTGCTCGCAGGATCGCGAGTAAATAGACAGAGCAGAACCTGAGGGGAGAGAATTAATCTGAGCCCTTATGTGAACGAGGGCAAGTAAGTAGAATGAGCATACGCGTGGGGGGTACGTTGTAAGCCCAGAAATAATCTAAATATACGCGCATGCGTAACAGACGCTGATTGCCTGTGCCTGTAAAGGGGACGAATGGAGTGTAGTTCCAGGGCTCTAGTACTCGCAGGGTCGCGGGTAAATGGAAAGAGCAGAGCATGTGGGGAGAAAGCCCATCTGTCCCCACACGTGAGCAGAGTAAAACTTAGAATTGGCGGTGGGGTTCTATTTCATTGAGTCCTGAGTCAATTGATTGAAGTTTGTACATCCACCAGCTTTCTTTAAAATTCAAGGAGTTGGTGATGTTGCCGGTGTTGTTTACTTTGTCCGCAACCCACCAAATAAAGTTATCTGGGCCGTGTTGCATTTCAAGAAAGTGTGGAACTAGTGGGGCCGTCACATTTTTGCACCTTATTCTCGAGCGGTGCTCCCCAATTCTTTTTTGTACTGGTCTAGATGTTTGGCCCACGTACCGTAGTTTGCAGGGACATTCTATGATGTAGATTACATTACAGGTCTTGCAGTTGGAAAAATGCTTGAGTTTCCATTCCTTGTTGCCAATCATGAAGGAATTCATTTTCTTTGTCTGTTTGCATACTGTGCAATTCCCACATGGGTGGTGGCCATTGATCTCTCTCAAGTTCCATAGGGTGGATCTAGTGCTGGTTTTAGTTATTCTGGCATGTGTGAGCATATCTCTCAGGTTTTTAGATCTTTTGAGTGCCATTCTGGGAAACGGTTCCTGGGGTAGGCTGAGTTGTATAAGTGGCCAGAACTTTCTAATGGCTCCTCTAAGTTTAGTCGTGCTGGGGCCGAAAGTCGTGACGCATGCCATGATGTCTTGTTGGGTGTCCTGAATTTTGGGTGTAAGGAGTACTTCTCTCGGTGTAAATCTGGCTCTCTTTTGGGTATCTCTGAGGAGTTTTTTGGGGTATCCTCGAGCTTTCAGTTTCGTTGCAAGGGCTGTTGCGTTTATTTTGAACTCTTCCGTATCTGTACAGTTTCTGCGTACTCTCAGAAATTGGCCGTAGGGCAGGTTGTTTCTCAGGTTGCGCGGGTGGTTGCTTTTATAGTGAAGCACTGTATTGCGATCTGTTTCCTTATTGAACATGGTGCATTCCAAAATATTGTTCTTAGGTCTGATGGTAAGATCCAAGAAGTTGATGCTGGTATTGCTACTGAGGATGGTAAATTTGATTTCATCCGTACGGTTATTGATCCATTCAAAGAACTCGGTGAGGTTGTTCTTCTCTCCTTTCCAGATAAAAATGATGTCGTCAATGTATCTGTGCCAAAGCATTATGTTGTCCAGGAATGGATTGCATGTGTTGAGAACATGATTGTATTCATATTCGGCCATGAATATCACTGCCATGCTGGGGGCAAAGGCTGCCCCCATGGCTGTGCCCCGAATTTGCAGGTAGAAGGTCTCTTCAAATTGGAAGAAGTTGTTCATAAGGGCCAATTCCAGTAGTTCAACTATAAAATTAACAGGAACTCTTGTTTGTGACATGTGATGGGTGAGATGGTGTCTGATGCATTCGACCGCAGCTTCTTGGGGGATGCTGGTATAAAGGCTATTAATGTCCATGGTCACTAAGATATCTTCTGAAGGGTTAGATGGTTGGTGTTCAAACTTGTTTATGGTTGCCATTGTGTCACGTAGATATGTGGGAGTTTTCTGACTCAGTGGTTTTAAGAAAAAATCAATAAATTGGCAGATAGGTTCAAGCACTGAACCGCATCCCGACACAATGGGTCTCCCTGGAGGTGTGGTCTGATTTTTATGAATTTTGGGAAGGGCGTAGAACGCTGGGATGCGTCCCGCAGAGTTGTTAAGGAAGATTTCTTCTTTATCCGAAATCCAATTGTTCAACATAGCCAAGTCAGTTGTCTCTTTTATTTTCATTTTGATTTCTGCTGTTGGATCTTTACGGAGTTTCTTGTAGTTATCCTCTACGTTGAGTAATAACAGTACCATTTCCTTGTATTGTTCTTTGCTCTGAACCACGACACCACCTCCTTTGTCCGCTGCTTTGATAACAATTGAAGAGTTTCCTGACAATGATTTGAGGGCTTGTTGTTCTCCCTGTGTGAGATTATTTCTTTTGTGCGAGGGTATCAGTTGGGCTTTTTTCATTTCTTGCTTAATGCATTTTTCAAAAGAGAGGACCGATGCTGGCATTTCATTGTCGCTGGGGAGAAAGTTAGATTTTCTCCTCAATCCTGAGTCTTCTATTTCTGGAGGGCTTTCCTTGTCTAAAAAGAAGATTTTTCTTCTAATCGTCCTGTAGAAATGAGAGAGTTCTTGATCCAGTCTGAACCAATCGGTGTGATTGGTGGGAACAAACGACAATCCTTTGGATAGTAACGATTTCTCATTTTGATTGAGCACACATCCTGAGAGGTTGAAAATAGGTATGGTCTCTAATATCTCCTCCATCTCCTGTTGGAATTGGGTACCCTCCAACGTGGGTGGTTGAATAAAGGCATGGGTTGAAACTGCGGTGGACCCCAGTAGCCTCCCCTGGGGTCCCCTTGGCCTAAAAAAGGCAACCGCGGTGGTTGTTGCTGGTTGCCACGGTTACTGGGTCTATAGTTGGAGTTAGCTAGGTCATCGTCAGATGAACCCGAGCTTGATGTGTCCCAGAAGGAAACTGTTTTGCGTCTGCTCCTAGGCAGGCCTGCATGATTATTTAGTCTTTCTTTTTCCTTTTTCTCCTTGTAGTCCACTGATAGATATGGATATACGAGTTCAAGTTGGAAGTTTTTAATGTCTTTGGCTAGTTTCTTGTGTTTTTTGTCTAGCGTGCTGCTCATAAATGTATCCATTGATTTATTTATTTCTTTCAATTTGTCACGGGCGTTTTCCAGACTTTCATCATTCAAGAATTTAGTCTCTTGTTCTTTAAGTTCTTTGGAAATCTCTAGGTGTATTCTCCTGGCCGTGGTGATCGTAAGGACCATGAGGTCTCTGCTGCATTTGGTGGCGATTTTGCTAAAGCCAAGCAAGTAGTCTTTGTCCTCTAGAAATAGGGCTGGTTCGTTCCGTACTTGCAATCCCATGGGTACTAGGTTCGCTCTAAGATATTCTCTTAAAAAGTGGCCGTGTACCTCTGTTCTGAAGCAACGTTTTTTAAGGTTGAGTAGGTCCTCGCCTGATGCTGTAGACGCTAGAATTTGTTGGGCGCCCTCAATGTTGAAGAGGGTGGGTCCTTGAATGATCTCTAAGATTTGTTCTTCCGTGAAGCTAAGAGTTTGATCCATGATGAGTGACTGGATCCAAAAAGAAGGGGGGGGGGGGTCATTCACTGTGCCTTTCCTTGTTTTTGGCAGCATGCAATGATACATTAGAGTAGCATCTGACCAGAGATGAACGGGGAGTCTCACAGAAGCAGGCCCTGCACATGGGTTTAGTGTTCCCTTTTCTGCAGCTACAGGGCGGCTCAGCCCCCCATGAACTAAGCTTGAAATCCAGCATGACAAACCATAACAACTGCATGCCCACTCTCCCTAATGAGACGGGACATTCCTAATATTTTAGCAAAAAGTCTTTGCATACTCAACCTTTTTACAATTTTTTTCCTAAATCAGTCTTCATCACAAGGTAAATCTGTGATCAAATACAAATCTAAAACTCCATTGTGAAAATGTGAAAACACAGCAGACACGGGTTCATAAAGGCCAATTGGGCCTCATTCTGGGTTTGCCGGTATCCTGGTGGTAGAGCCACAAGATACCTGCAAATGTTACCCGTTCCGGCACTCGGTCCGGCGGCGTTGATGGAATCTAACCCAGGTGCACCACCGGCAAACCTGTAGTCGAGCGGTCCTCTTAAGTGCCGGTATCCACGAATGCAGGCACTTTTTTACCAGACCTCCAGACTTGGAATGAGGCCCAATTTTATTATAGTCCGGATGCATTACTCTATGCAGAATGAATGTAGCGAGCTTTGCAAAGAAGACTCGGAGCTACACGACTGCTCTCGCACTGACCTACTTTCTACCATACACTATTTTCAAGTACTTCACGAATGATAGCTACATTTTTACTGTAGTGAGAATAGCTAATACCGGCTCTCATTGTCACGGGTACAGTGTCTTACATACCCCATCACCTCATTATTGGAACACGCTGCCAACACAGATAAGACGTGCCCCCTCCATCTTAAACTTCAGGAAGGACATGAAAAGCCTATTCTTGAAAGAACGCCTTGATCACTACACAGAAAAAGATACATGACAGCTCCCCTGCTACATGTACATCCTGCTTCTAACCACCTGGGACTCTCCCCTTTGTACAGTGCTATGTTGCTTCCCAGCGAGGTTTGTGCGTTTATGCTATGTTGCTATGCTACGTTACACGGCTTCCATACAGCAGCACATCACCGACATGGAGGTTTAAGAGTGCCAAGGCGTGTCTGGAATATGGTGTGCTGTGAGCCCCTTAGTCTGAGGAGAAAAGGAGTAGGGGGAAGGTAATGTGATGGAACGAGGGTGCCAGTGCAACCGCCACAGGGGGTGATGTAGAAGATAGAAACATTTTGTGATAGCTTAGGTGCATGTGGACCTATGCAAGTGGCTATATGCTGGAATAGTCCAAAAATAAGGTATATGCTAACATTTTTGAGAACAAAGCAGACTGCCAACATGAGGAAGTTTCTAACATCAGTAGGTAATTAATGTAGCCTTAGAGAGTGAGGGAGGGGCCATTATAGCAGGATAATGACCGGGCCACAATTTATGGCGCCAGGGGAAGCCGAGGGCCATAAATTAGGGAAGGCTTTTTATCCCAAATGATAATGACGCCTCCCACTGCTATTAGCACATTCTGGTAATAGCGATGTATTTTCAGAGCTGTGGTTGCAAAGTAGAAAATGTTTAATATTGAATAAAATAAATACTCAAACCGCGTTAGTGAATTAAATGTGCTTTTATTTTGTAATATTTAAAAAAACAAGGGTGTTTTTTACAAGGTACGCATCTTATTTGCAAACTTTGTTTAACTGGAAATGTTTGAACATGCCCATGAATTAAGTGTAATTGAAAAAGAAACATTTTCCCTATAAGAAAGTGAAATCTTTTCAGTTTTTAGCTTTCTCTTTGGTGTGGTAAATTAGGTTTTGCAGTGGCAAAAAAAATCCTCCCAGAGACTAAGGCCGTCAGTATGAGTTTGGCAATAATTTGGAGGTAATTTTGCCAAACTACCGACAAATGGAATTAATATTACCGCCACTTGGTCCTGCAGATTTACCGCATGATTACAAGTGATGTAAGCAAAGGAAATCCCCATTTTTCGGAGTCCATAGGACTCCATCATGATTTTGGCGGAATTACCACCAGCTGTGATTCCGCCAGCAGTAATCCCATCTATTTTGCTGATTTCTCAGCAGCAAGGTGGAGGATTTACCTCCAGCATGGTGCTGAAGGTAAATGCTCCACTTCAAGGCCAACCTCAGGATTTGGCAGAGTGGTAAAAGTGGTGGTAATTTCATTACCACCACTTTATTGCCACTCAGCCAAACTCAGAATGAGGCCCCAAGTGTTTTGCTAAACAAAATCATACCCGGAAGTGGTATTTCTGTTTCCATATGTGTTTTTGAGGTCAGGATATTCAGAAAGTAGTCAATATGTGTTGTTATTAACTACACTATCAAAGTGCGATCAAAGCTACATTGCAGACCTTTGGATTACTGTGTGGTGATTGGAACAGTGAGGAGGTGTGGCCATACTCACAAAACCTGGCTCAATGTATCACAGTGAAGCCCCTGTGAAACCAGCCTTACTTTGACAAGTCCACACAGACCATGAAGAAATTAACCCACAAATACAGTCAGCCCTAGAGGATGGAGTAGTGAGGCTCAAGCCTCGGTAGCCAATAATCACAGCTGATAGATACGATGGGCCTCATTACACGGACGGCGGTAAGGGTTAACGGTCACCGTTAATGGCAACGGTGACCGTTAACCCTTACCGCCGTACTACGAGGTCCCTTAGCGGGTTGGTGCTTTAACGCCTGCTTTTTGCAGGCGTTAAAAACCAACCCGCTAAGGGACCTTGGAGCTAATTACGGCACCGCAAAATTGCGGTGCCGTAATTAGCGCCTTCCCCATTCCCATAGAGCCCTATGGGGCAGAAATGGGAATGGGGAAGGGCAATGGCGGAAGGGGGATTTACCGCCCCACCGACCTTGGAATGGGGCGGTAAATCCCCTTACCGCCAAGGCGGTGCCGGTAATTTACCGGCATGGTCCAGGGTGCTAATAGCGCCCTGGATCACCGCCTTCCGTGTAATGAGGCCCGATATGTCAGGAAAAAGAGAAAGGAAGGCCGGGCAAGCAAAGCCTGATCAAAGAGCAGTTTGCGTGCCGTTGGGCGTCAGGTGGAAGCTGAAGACTGCGCTTTCCGACTGTCATTATTTCGGTGAGTGATTCCCTGCCTGTATGGCCCTTTGATTCCACCTGCACGCCCATTGCCGGGGAGAAGCAGCGTTATAGTTAATTCTATTCTTCAACCTTAGTGGTTTAATATTATGACAGCCACGGACTCACGAGATGCAAAAGCAAAGCCTACTAAACCTCCTCTGCCCAGCCAACACGCCCTTTGCAGCAGTGTTGCTCATCATGTGGTTCGAAAGCGAATGCCAGTCACCCAAAGCAGGGCAGCTGCTGTGCCAGTAATCAGAAAAAAAGCGCATTTGTGCACTTTTGTAAAATAATGAACAATCGCAAATAACATGTTTTATCTCGGTCTTTTCCACTGCTGCTCAAACCTCTTTGGCAGAACACGATCATGGCGACAGTAGGGGTAGGAGCCGAATATGGCATGTGCCAGTGACACGTGCCACTGCATGTTACTACTACAAGTGACACGCGTCACTGGCTGGTGTCACATGCCATGCCAAAAAAAAATCATAATTGAGAAATAAAACTCAGATATGCATGTCACTACATGCCAAACAATGTCATAAAGAAAAAAAAACCTTTGCTCTATAGTTTCAAAATGGCTGTGAAAATCCATGGCTTGGACTCTAACAGAGGAGCTCTGGAAAGGGTGTCTATATCCTTAACCATTAATGCCATTGCTGCAGAAATTAAGCTGTCAGTTCCCCTAAAACCCACTTTCTCCTTGCACTGCCATGTGCTTCAATGTTAGTCCTTTTTTCTGTTTTAAGTCAAATCCTCAATGTAAAGCACAGTTTCATACAAAATCTGTTACTGTGTTATGTTTAAAATGTCCAATTGTATTGTTCACATGTTTTCCAAAACAGTATGGTAAAAATATTGAAGTGTGTGTTTGTGTGTGTAGATTAATTTATACTTTTTACACTTTACTGCATGAAGTGTGATACATATAATACTACATTTTATTTAAAACGTGTATAACTTATATTCCATAGTATATGCAGATTCATAAAAACTTTTCATTTACAAATGTTGCAAAATCTTCAGATTTTGGTTAAACAGCACTTACATATGATACATTCAGTCTTGCCCAATGAAGGTTTTCAGAAGCTCTGCAAGGTGATGTAATATAATTTTTCATTTGTGTAGCGCCTTTTCCCATTGGTATGGTCTCAAAGTGCTGTAGGTGAATGCCCTTGGGGGACTAAAGTCAATGGTGTGAGAAATGTGCCAGATGAGTGTAGAATACGTGTGTGCATTGTGGTGGGGTCTCTTTTAAGGTGCGAAGACGGGGTACGTCATTGGGCCATGTCAATAAATACAGCATCGCATCAGCACGCATGGTAGTGCACAAGCGGGATCGAATCCCATACACACTGTGTTTGTGTCTCTGTTCAGGGAGGAGAGGGCATTTGTGCCTCCAGGCCCGCTGTCCTTATTGGGACACCACATGAATTATGGTGAATATGAAGAGGGAAGGGGTGGCCAAGTCTCTACTAGCTACCCAGATCGAGCTAGCATGTGGATGGCTGCTGTAGGATCCTCTGGTGGATAGTATGTGCATGCAGTGTCCAGCTAGACTGGATTTGTGTCTGTCATTGGGGATAGCTGCATTTTTATGGCAGATGTGTTGTGCAATGTGTCTTAAGAGTGGTGTGTGGTGCAGATGTGTGTGGGTGGTCTTGTCATCATTTATTTTTCATGAGCATGGAGTTTGATACATACCCGTGTGCTCTGGCTTGTTTCCTGGTTTTGTAGAATTGGCATGCATTCTGTCCTTTTGTCTGCTGGAGTTTATTTTCTCTGGTCTCGGTACATTTTATTTGCAGGTTCATTGCTGCCCGGCCTACCTGAGAGGTGCTTGAATAACCCAATGCGAGGCATGGGTTTGATGCCAGATCCAAGGTTTCGGTTGTGTTGGTAATGGAGTACTTACTGTTGGAGGTATTTTGTGCCTGTCTGGTGGAGGGCACATAACTTTGAAAGCAGCCAGTCGCCCAACAGGCAGCCAGTGGAGGGCACAGTGGGCAGGTGTTATGTGCTCTCTGGAGCCAAGGTTCAGGAAGAGCTGCAGTGTTTGGGACCTGTTGGAGCTTTCTGAGTTGAAATGCGGGGGAACCCAGGTAACATGAATTGGCATAGTCAAGGCTGAAGAGGACGATGGCCATGATCGTGGTGACTCTGTGAGGTTACGAGAGGTAAGACAAGATACGTCTGAGAATGCAGAGGTGTAGATAGCAAGTTTTGGGCACAGAGTTAATGTGGTGAGAGAGTGTCAGATCAGTGTCCATGGTGCATTCCAGGTTCTTTACTGCATTAGATGCTGCACAGGGAGGACCTAGGGACGATGGGCAAGGGGTGGGTTGGGGGAAGAGTACCGTCTTCCCGCAGATCATGATTTCTGTTTTTCCTGGGTTGAGGAGGAGGTAGTTGCCGGGAGGTCTGTATGACCTGATATTTATTCGTATTTTATCTGTATCGCGCTCCTACACAGGTGTTTCAGAGCTCGACGAGGAAAGGGAGGGGAAACAAGGGAGGACGAAACAACGATGTTACTAGGCCCAGTGACATTGAGAGCGTGCAAGTGCAGGGGAAAGGGAAGGGGGAAAGGGGAAAGTAGGAGGGGCAGGGGGAGTGGAAAGTGCTGAACACGTGATAGAATAACAGCAGGTAGTGTGGCCAGCAGGTGTTACGTGCGAGAATAAGGAGTAGACAACAGGTGTCTGATAAGTGCTGTAACAGATACAGACCCAAGTGCAGCGGTTGCCAGGAGGCAGTGCCGGTGTGTGGTGGGGAGGGCAGGGATCTGGGCCCGAAATCAGAGGGTAACCAGGTGCCCGGTGCCAAAGTAGACAGATTAGCAGGGGAGAGGAAGAGCAAAGGCAGAAGCAAAGAGGAAGGTCTTGAGGTGCTTCTGGAATCGAAGATGGTTCTCCTCAAGTTTCAGAGAGGCAGGGAGGCTGTTCCAGAGGGAGGCCCCAGCCGAGGAAAGGTATCTACCCCCAACTCATTGCTTGGAGAAGCGACTGACCTTAAGGGAGTTGGAGGTGAAGGAGCGAAGAGCTGGAGTAGGAATGTATTTACAGAGGGAGAGTTCACGGTATTGTGGACCAAGGCCCAGAAAGCCTTGTGGACAATGCAAAGGGTCTTCAATTGAATCCTTGCAGCCACTGGGAGCCAATGAAGAGATTTCAGTGCTGGAGGGATACGATCCCAGGACTTGAGGCCAAGGACATTTCTTGCAGTCCTGTTCTGGATGAGCTGTAGAGGATGGAGAGTGGTTGAAGGCAGATTTAGAAAGAGGCTGTTGCAATAGTCCAGCCTACAGAGAAACAGAGCTCTGGAGATAGTGAGCTTCTGGGGGAAGCAGAGGAAAGGAAGAATACCTCTGAGAAGGTGCAGTTGGTAGTCAGACTTTATAGAGATGTCTGTGATGTGAGACGAAAAGCAGAGAGTAGAGTCGAAGATGACCCCCAGGTTTTTTGCCTCATTGGTAGGTGGACACTCAGGGCCAAGTTGGGGACGGCCAGAGAGAAAGAGGGAGGGTGGGAGCAGGGGTCCCAATGAGGACAATCTCTGTCTACTAGCATTGATGCATAGGTCGTTTGCAGCACACCATGACTGAATTGTGGCTGGACAGTCAGGTATGAGTGAGGAAGAGGCCTAGGGTAGCCTGAAGGAGAGCTGCGTGTCATCCGCATAACACTGAAAGTTGGAGGTGAAGGTGGCTATCATACAGGCCAGGGGTGCCATGTAGCCATTCAAAAACCAGGGGGCTAGGTCAGATCCCTGGAGGACACCGCAGGTAGAGCATAGCGGAGAGGAAAGACCCCAGTTCCACCTGGGATGGGTGGTCGGAGAGAAAGGAGGTTAGCCACGCTAGGGCCTGATCAGTGATGCCCAGGGTATCATGGAGACGTGCAATCAGGGTGTTGTGGTTCACGGTATCGAAGGCAGAGGAGAGGTTGAGTAGAATGAGAACACAGGGAGAGTTAGAATCAAGATTTGAGAGCAGATCTTCACAGGTGTTCATAAGAGCAGTTTCCGTGCCTCTGGATGCTCTAAAACCAGACTGGTGGTCGTGGAAGCAGCCAACAGATTCAGTGTGGAGGGTAAGATGGGAAATAGACACATTCTCCAGGAGTTTACCAAGGAAAGGAGTGATAGAGATCAGGTGATAGTTTGCTGGAATGGAAGGGTCAGCAGAAGGATTTTTGAGGCGAGGTTGCACAAGGGAGTGCTTAAGAGCAATGGGAAAAAATCCAGTGGTGAAGGAGAAGTTGCAGAGGTCAGCCAAGGCTGGGGCGAGAGAGTCAATGTTGTCCTTGATGGTTTTGGAGGGACAGGGGTCCACCTGTTTAGAGGAGGCTTTCATAGACCAAACACGTCTAGTAACCTCCTCGGGTGTGACTGTCAAAAATCAGGGTATTGGTTATGACACAGGTATAACTAATGGCACTGCAAGGAGCAAGGTTAATCATCCATGTACCTTGTTTAGGCATTGTGGCTCCTTGAAACACTCCAGACAACGCTTTCCAGGCATTTCTCATTGAGTCTACATCACAGGGAACACCTGAATGCTGGAGCGTTAGCGGTTGCCGTGGAAACGCTAGTGCCCACTTCACGCGCCATGTTACGTGGCACGCGTTGGTAACATCATGTGACTCTGTGTTTAAAAACCTCATCAGTCATTGCCGCAGCGCTTCTGATTGTTTATTGTTAGTTCTGTTATTGTATTGCACTCAGATTGATTACCGTTGCTGACCTTTGGTTTTTGTTTGTTTGTTTGTTTATTTTATTTATATATCGCTCCAGACCCAGGGGTAGAAGGGCGCTTAAGAGGGCGGTTACAAAGTAGGGTATATACATTACATAGTACAACAGGTTAGACAGTTGTCCTCAGATTGCCTTGTCTAGCCCCTGCTATTCTTGCCTGCTATGTTGCCGACCTCTTTTTTGCTTCCCGGACTTCATTTGCCCTACGACTTGAACTCACGCTTGCCTGTCTGGTTACCTTCTCAGATTTTGAACACTGTTTGCTTGGCCTTACATTCTGTCTGGATTATTGCCTGCCTGTTACCGACCCTTACTTCTTGTTTTTTGGACTTATTCCTGCTTCCTGTACAACGAACACACAGACTAGAGACTGCCTATTGTGCGTTTTTCATCTGCGACAACTAGGTGTCCGTGTGCTGTCAGGTCCGGTGGCCACTTGAGAACTAGAGACTTGCGCCACGTTAGAATCAGGTGTCGTTTCGGCGGTGTAAGAGTTTTCTTCATTGCCCTCGGAACACTTGGAATCCTGAAAGACATCCCGACATGCTCGGAACAACCGGATCACCTGATTGCAGTCACAGCATTTCATCCAGGGGTGACGGTAAAGACTTACTCAGGGAAATCTGGGTAATTATTGTCCCTCTTATGTTGATGCATCCTGAACTTAGTTTACATATTCCATTGTAGAGCTGATCTCCACTTTCCCATACCGAAAGGCCCCGGAGCTTATGATATTGAGCCCCTTGCCCTTCCATCAGGTCAGTTCTATTGCAATTGAGTACACTCTATTGTTAGCATTTCCTTCGCCTCTGACACGTGTCCTGTTCTTTTACAGTCACGATCTATGCCTGGTGTTACATTCTGCTGCGATCCTCATCTAGTGTTCCAATCTTCCCATTAATAAACTCCTTTGGGTGTATTCTGTATTACTGAAAGGGGTACATTATATAGAAGAATTAGTCGGCTACTCTAGGTGCTTAAGCCTCGAGAGTAGATGGATTCTAACAGTGACAGGGGAGAGAGAAGAGAGAAGAAGGTGAGGGGTGGAGGTGACCAAGGGTGGTACAAGAGACGTTGGTGCATGAGGTGGTAAGCAAGAGAGGGAGCATAGGATATCCAGTGTTTCTGAGGTGAAGTGCACAGCCAGGGCCGAGCAAATTGCCTGGGTGGGTGCAATGGTCGAGGAGGCTTCGGTAGGGTTGGCTAATTAATTACAGACTTTGAAAACTTTGTCCATGTTATTGTATGCCACAGAGATGCAGGCTTGAATAAAGACTCTTTTCTTTGAGCGGATGCAGAGTCTATACTGCCTTGGAGGAGGCAGCAGGCCAGGTTGTCAGAGGGTGTGCCCGAGGAATCCCATTTCCATTTGGCTGCCCTGCACTTGCTTTTAAGGGCAGCCAGTTCGGAGTCATACCAAGAGTTGCACTTTTGGGTAGGCTTCAGTCGTACCCTCATGACAGGGATAAGAATATCAAGAGTGTTGAAAACAGAGAGGTTAAAGTTTGAGAGGTTTGTGTCAGGGTGGGAGTCAGCTGCAGGAGTAGAAGGAGCAAAGTAGGTAGAGACAAAGGCAGCTACTGACACTCTTTTTGTGGGTTGGATGACCTTGTAAATGGGAGGCAGTGCCAGGTTTACCAATGCCAGAGGAGAAGAGAGCTTCAAGTGAGAAGAGAGGAGAGAGTGATCAGTCCAGGAAAGAGAAGTAGTGAGAGGGATAGATAGAGGGATGTCAGTTGAGAAGAGAGCATCCAAGGTGTGGCCAGCTCTGTGCTTCGGGCAAGATGGTAAGATGGAAAAGAGAGAGTTGCAAAGATTGCGTAAAGGTCTTCAGGAATCAGGTGAGTCGAGATGGATGTTGAGATCACCCAGTAGGAGGAGTTGAGAAGAGGAAGAAAGGAGAGAGGAGGCCAGGTCAGCCATTCTGAAAGGAAGAGGGAGGGTTGACCAGGTGGCTGATAGAAGGTGGCCAGCAGGAGTGAAGGGCTAGGAGAGCGGGAGAGCCTTCAGACCAGGCATTCAACAGATGAGTAGGCCTGAGTGGGAATGACAGACACAGGCATCCATTCAGGGAAGATCAATGCTGCTCCCCCACCTGGTATGTTTGGTCTAGTAAGAGAGAGTATCTTGTAGCCTTCTGGGAGAAGTGTGTCAAAACTCAAAACTCGTGACACAGCTATTCCTTGAACCAGGTTTCAGTGAGGGCAAGAACATCAATATGCAGTAGTTCAAGGAGGTTGCAGATGTCAGAGTAGTGTTGTAGCCTCTTGCACACCACGTGTGCTGAATTTACACACATGATCATGTTATCTATCCCATTTATCCCCCTTTATCCAAAGTTGTCACTGGAATCAGCTGGAAATTCAGCAGTCGAAGTGTACCGGACACAGCTTAGCCCCAGTCAGACAGCATGTGCTGTCCAGTGCTGTGGTCCGCAGTGTGTTACTTACTTCTGCCCAGCGTTACCACAAACAAAGGGACTGTCTGAGGTGCAGCTGAAGATCTTTGCAGGTATAGAAAGAAAATCCTATTCAAACATGAGAGTGCAGGTCTCTGTTTCCTTTTGCTAGAGACTCCCGTGATTTTAGGGAGACTTGGCAGTTCTGTTGACAGAAGAATGTAGGGGGCACTCCATGATACAATATGGAATACAGTGACAGAAAAAAGGGACTAGCCAGAAATGCTGTCTGATGGTAAACTCCATTGTGGCAGTTTGTACTGTCGTAGAGTCCAGATTTTCCATACTAACTTTCAGGAAATTCATGATTCTATTAAAGACACAGAGGCTCGTATTAGGCTTACTCTTTTATATTGAAACTCAAGCAGCAATCTTAAAAAAGAAAACCAACATTCAACAAATATCAAAGAAAACAACAATTTTCTGTGACAATGTAGTCTTTGCAGTTTGAAACTCTATTGACCTCAGGCATGACAGTTGTCCTTGTCATGACGTTACGGTCCTATCACCTCACAAGTCCTCCTCCCCAATTCCTCTTTCTTTCGCTGTCTCGCTGCAGCTTCGTAATGAACGACTCCATCTCGAACAGAGCATAACGCAGAACAAGACCCGTAATTAATTATACCACCTCCAGATCCAGCAGGGTTCTGCCCTGTGTTATCTGCCTGTTTAGTGTCTGCACCTGCTGTCAGGTTCCCTTGGAGGTTTGCGGATTCCCTTTGAGGCATCCTGTTAGGAAGAGGCAAATGTCTTAGTTTAATTTTGGGGTTAAGTTGGCTTGAACTGTACTTCTCCTTAACCATGTAATCAGCCAGCTTCAACTATACCAATACAAGATTGAGTATTGCTTGCACAGCTGTGATTGCTCCAAAGCCTAATGTGAGGTAGTTTGGAACCTCTGGAGAGGTTCTAAACTGCCTTTCATTCGGGTTTCTTTCAAGAGAGGTCACAGCTACAAGAAGCTCCATTAAGAATAAAAGGAGAACTAAAGTAACCAGAGATCCAAAGTATTTCAAGAAATCTAATAGCTGGAAAATCCAGTGAAAACTCTATCTTAGATAAGTGACCGAAAAATTACAGAGACGAATGCAACTTGTTATGACTTATGATAGATAGAAAATTGATCAGTTAGTTAAAAGAACTTTTTAAACAGAAGAGGTGATTGAGCAAACATTAGACTGTCAAGTAAAGTTTAGTCTTTAATGGAAAGTCAATTCTGTGATGTATCAAAGGATCGTTCATTTTCTACAGGGGCAGAGAGAGTGCCCCAGTTTTGAGTCTGTGATAAACTGCAGGAACTCCATTCTGTGCTGTGGGCTGGTCTCGGATTTCTCACAATTGATGAGAAACCCCTGCTTCTCTAGGAGATCCGTCGTTTCGGACCATTTGCTCTCGCAGCCTCATCGGATCCTGCACCATGAGACACAGATCGTCGATGTATACAATCAGACTCACTCCTGAGTAGCTTTGTGAAGCACCGCAGTGCTCAAGTTAGTCCAAAAAGGTAGATACATAAATTCTCACCTTTGCCCTCCCCAGAGGAATTCTAATAATCGCTGGTGCTTCTCGGCAATGGATACTGCTAGATAGGCATCCCTCAAATCTATGCAGGCTAGCCATTGCCCTTTCTGCAAAATGTCCCTGAAGAAATGGATTTCCTCTCCTCCATCTTGCAGTGTCGGTACACAAGAAAGGCATTCAATTGTCTGAGATTGATCACCGGCCTGACCTTTTGCTTCTGTTTCACCAGGAAGACATTGCTTAGGAAGCTTTGTGCCACCTGCTGCGCTGGCCTTATCGCCATTTTCTTTAGAAGCTCTCCTACTTCCTTGTCCATGAGGCTTTGTTCCTCTTCTGAAATTGCGAAAGGTTGTTGCAGTTTCGCTTGTCTGTGCTCTTTAAAAATTACAGACAAAATCCCTGCACAGTCTCTGAGACGGAAGAGTCCATGGTAAGCTACTCCCAAGCATTTAGGTGTACCGCTAGCCTGCCACCCATCACAGGAATTGCATTACTTGCTGCTACGCAGTGTGCATACGACTGTACTCTCATCTGCTGCTGCAGCACCAGCCACGGCCCCTGCCTCTTCTACGGGAAGAGAAGAAAGTATTCAGCCTTCTCTCTTCCTGCTGTCACCAGTTGTTTCCTCTATAGGGCCTCTGGCCTCCTTATTGGCTGGCAGAGCCGCCCCTGCTTCTGACGCCCTGGTGAATACACAGGGCACAAGCACTGTTTTTTAACAATGATGACCTTTGTCCAGAGCAGCGAAGATGCTAACAAATCTGGACATGTCTTTGACAAAAGCTTCTTCAAATAAAAGCCCTTTAGCTGCTGCAACGGCCTCAGAGGATGCCAACTGCCCGAGTTTCAGGTCAATCTTTACTAAAATCGATCATCTGCACTCCGCTGCTATAGCACAGTTGCTCTTTGTGCCCAAGCAGCCAGAATATGCACATGAATAGGCGGGGCCTCTTTCGCCCCTTCCACCGTTTTTAAGTTCTTGGCCAGTTGACCTGTGGAATCAGGGAGTGTATCCTGGCACGCTATCCATGAGTGGTCAATGCCCTTTTCAGGTTCTTGGTGTACTTCACCATGACTGTTAACATACTGGGGTCCACCCCCAGAGTGTTCGCTACTTTTTCCGGCAGAGAACGTCTGGGATATTGTGCCTTCAATTTGCTCCTGATCTCCTTATGTAGAGGCGTGTGCAGTCGCTAGCTCAAGTACCTTGAGGCCTTAACCTGGGGCTTCCCCTCCGAGGATCTCGAGTGGAGTAGCAGGTCTGGATGAAAGGGGTCAACCAGGGAACTATCTCTGCATTTCTAAATGCTCTTATTGTGCCCTTTTCATGGTTTTGCTTTTCTGAGGAGTGGCCGAGCTCACGGAAAGTTGAAAACTCTCAGTGCTGCTGGAAATCCCATTCAGTGCTCTCTGGGTTAGAGGGTATGTCACCTTGTCCCTTCCATCACGCCTTTCCATTAGCATGCTTCTCTTTTGTGTGTCCTTTGCGTGATGCAGACAGTGGTTCACCACTGGCCTTATGTCCCTCCTGCCATCGTCTCTTGCAGGCTCTGGGCCTCACAGGTCTCTGCCCTTGCGAAAAGGCGACCCAGCCCAGGAGAAAGTCCAGCTTATGGGATAACGGTCGTAGGCCTTCGAATGCTGCTTTCTCTATCAGCTGTCCCAGAGAGGGGTCCTGCAGAATGTTTGAAGGCCCTTCTCTGCTTTACTCGCTGTCAGAGGATTCTCCCCCCACCCAGGCCATAGTGTCTAATGCACAGGAGACAGACAGCTAGCTGCTGCAAGGTGACCCACAGGCATAATTGGGGCCTGTACCCGTGCAAAGTTAGTCTTGGGCTTCCACCTGTATTAATATAATCAGACACACGGCCTGCAGGCAGCTGTCTCACCCGCAAAGCTTCTTACCTGCTCAAAAAAGCCAAAAACAAAGTCAGGTGTTTTCACCCACCCTGAGGCCATAAAATGTTGAGAGCTATGTATTATATATTATAGACCTGTGTTGAGAAATGCTTGTGTGCTGTACCAACCTCAGGAGTTCTTGAGTCTGCCACGGTTCACTTAGTGCCGTGCTCTCTCATTGTTCACTACGGGCAGTGCCCATGCACAGCTTACTGCATGAAGCACTTTAAGTAAATTCGGAAATTCCTATCAGTCACCTCAGCACAATCGGCACTGCCGGCACAGTATGTTTTTGCAGCCAGTAGGTGGCATTGTCACAGGGCTGCGGAGTTCCCTTTCATCGTGGCCGTTGCGGAATACCTTCAACGCAGATGGTCCGTTGTACGTAGCAATCAAGCGGCTCACTTACTGAACGCGGGAAGACAAAACTGCGACGTCCGGAACTGTCAAGAGTTCTGAACGTATAACCGTTTCACTTCCCTGTCAGTCGTTGTTCCACAGTTATGTGCTGTCTCCTGTAAACATACCACTAACCAAGAACAAGAAAAGGTACTCTGCAATCCTAACTATGTGTACCTTGCACTCTAAAGTAGCGCTGTAAACCAGTCAATCAGTCACACACAAGACAATCAGAATAGTACTTATCTGCTACTCAAGCAGAAAATAAAGGGGAAGTGGGAGGAGGACACGTGAGGGGATAGGACTGTAAAATCATCATTGGTGGACTAGGAGACGTGTCAAGCCTGAGTAAAATAGTTTCAAACTGAAAAGACTACATTTTCACAGAAAATTGTTGTTTTCTTTGAGTTGTGTTGAATGTCGTTTTCTTTGTTAATATTGATGCTCGAGTTTTAGTGTAGAAGATTACGCATAATACGGGCCTCCGGTCTTGACATAGAACCCAGGGATATGATGCAATAGGTTCAGAGTTAGACTGCACCGACAGAATTAATTTGTTTTAAATTTGATTTATAACATCTCTCAATGGTTGTAAGGGTATTTTTTCACTTGTTTAATGTCTTTGAAGTCATTCATACAGTACATTTTACATCAGCTAGCCCCGAGATTGGTGCCATGCTGTGGCTGGACTTCCAAGTACTTTAAACCATTCAATTGCTGAAAGTTATTTAATATAAGACAAGGGCTAAGAGTAGAGATGCCCATGTTACTATTTGAAGCAAGCAAAATAGTGACTTCAAGGTGATATGAAGAAATATCTAGGTGGCATGCAACGTATGAAACACATTGAAATTGAAAAAGGACTGACAAACGCTGCCTGCTGAAGAGGTCATAAGAATTGGCTCTTTTGGAATTTGCCGTTAAGAGCATTGGCGTATTGACATAGCTTCTGACTACAGAGTAGGAGATGGAGTTCTAGGGAGGGGTTTAGAATTTGTTTTTTTTATTTATTATTTATAACATCTCTTAATGGTTGTAAGGGTTTTTTTGTCACTTGTCTAATGTCTTTGAAGTCATTTAAACAGTACATTTTACATCTGCTAGTCCGGAGATTGGTGACATGCTTTGGCATGCTGGACTTCCATGTACTTTAAACCATTCAATTGCTGAAAGTGTTTTAATATAAAACAATCCCTCAATGATTCAGAGGGTATTTTTCACTTGTTGAATGTGTTTGAAATCATTTAAACTGTATATTCTACATCAGCTAGTCCAGAGATTGGTGGCACACTGTGACACGCTGTGGTACGCTGTGGCACGTGCCACATGTCACATAAAACACCCATGGCGAGCTCTCCAACAACCTTACCTCTGATAGATAATGACAACGCTTTACTGAACATATGATTGAGTTTACAACGGGACTCATTAGGAGGGCCCTCTCTTGTTGCCCCAGTGGAGTTGACGGCTAATGTAAATGTCATAAATGTTATAATGGGCAGTGTGTGGCACTGTGTTTTTTGTTCTGCTGTACCTTCTGGTCTTGCTGCCTTCCTGGAGTCTTTCTGCATGTTCCTTAGAGAAGGAAAAGGAGGAGTTGCACTATTTAACCCACGCACTGGCATGGAGCGCGATGCGGTCTGTGGCACTGTGTGTTTTGTCCTGCTGTGCCTGCTGGTCTTGCTACATTCTAGTAGTCTTTCTACATTTTACATTGAGAAGGATAAGGAGGAGTTACACTTTTTAACCTGCATACCGGCGCAGAGTTCAGCACGGCGTGTAGCACTGTGTGTTTTGTTCTGCTGTGCCTGCTGGTCTTGCTGCCTTCCTGGAGTCTTTCTACTTTCTCCATTGAGAAGGAAAAGGAGGAGTTGCACTATTTAACCCACGCACTGGCATGGAGCGCGATGCGGTCTGTGGCACTGTGTGTTTTGTGCTGCTGTGCCTGCTGGTCTTGCTACATTCTAGTAGTCTTTCTACATTTTACATTGAGAAGGATAAGGAGGAGTTACACTTTTTAACCTGCATACCGGCGCAGAGTTCAGCACGGCGTGTAGCACTGTGTGTTTTGTTCTGCTGTGCCTGCTGGTCTTGCTGCCTTCCTGGAGTCTTTCTACTTTCTCCATTGAGAAGGAAAAGGAGAAGTTGCACTATTTAACCCACGCACTGGCATGGAGCGCGATGCGGTCTGTGGCACTGTGTGTTTTGTGCTGCTGTGCCTGCTGGTCTTGCTACATTCTAGTAGTCTTTCTACATTTTACATTGAGAAGGATAAGGAGGAGTTACACTTTTTAACCTGCATACCAGCGCAGAGTTCAGCACGGCGTGTAGCACTGCGTGTTTTGTTCTGCTGTGCCTGCTGGTCTTGCTGCCTTCCTGGAGTCTTTCTACTTTCTCCATTGAGAAGGAAAAGGAGGAGTTGCACTATTTAACCCACGCACTGGCATGGAGCGCGATGCGGTCTGTGGCACTCTGTGTTTTGTGCTGCTGTGCCTGCTGGTCTTGCTTCATTCTAGTAGTCTTTCTACATTTTACATTGAGAAGGATAAGGAGGAGTTACACTTTTTAACCTGCATACTGGCGCAGAGTTCAGCACGGCGTGTAGCACTGTGTGTTTTGTTCTGCTGTGCCTGCTGGTCTTGCTGCCTTCCTGGAGTCTTTCTACTTTCTCCACTGAGAAGGAAAAGGAGGAGTTGCACTATTTAACCCATGCACTGGCATGGAGCGCGATGCGGTCTGTGGCACTATGTGTTTTGTGCTGCTGTGCCTGCTGGTCTTGCTACATTCTAGTAGTCTTTCTACATTTTACATTGAGAAGGATAAGGAGGAGTTACACTTTTTAACCTGCATACCAGCGCAGAGTTCAGCACGGCGTGTAGCACTGTGTGTTTTGTTCTGCTGTGCCTGCTGGTCTTGCTGCCTTCCTGGAGTCTTTCTACTTTCTCCATTGAGAAGGAAAAGGAGGAGTTACACTATTTAACCCACACACCGGAGCGGAGCACGGCATGTGGCACTGTGTGTTTTGTGTTTGGTGGCTGGTGACTGTGACCAAAGCAAATAACCAGCAGCGCCTTATCTTGGCGGACTTCATCTAGAGGGCGAAGCGTCAGATTCCAACTACCTTGGAACAATAGTGTATGTTTGGTCCAGCTCCCCTTTAAAGTTACAGAGTTTAAATCATGAATAGCTGCAACTCTGATGTGCTCGTAACAGCCAGGTAATAACATGAACTGTGAACTGTATTACTCGCTTGTATTGAAACACGCAGCCGAGGATTTCTTCTTTTTTACAGGGTTACACCGAGTATTAGATAAACTAATAACTCACAGGTTAGGACCTGTGCGAAAGGGACTGCAGGCTCCGTCCTTTGAGCTCTTTGCAGGTGAATATTTTTTGAAAGTTATTTAATTGTCTGCACCTTTTCGACACAAGACAATCTAATAAGGCCCAACTTGGGTGTTGCTGGAGAACTGACTGCTGCACATTTCCCTTTATCTCTCCATATGCAAACAGTGAAAAGAAGCCCAAACCCTCAACTCTTTACCTACATAAGAGTGACTGCGGGATTGACTCCCTTCAGCTCTTTGCAGATTAAAACTTGTATGGAAACAATTCAAGTGGAATAGCTCTTCGGAAGTACCGGTGGGACTCATCTGAGGAGCGCTTTGAAAATGAAAGCTTGTGAGAAAATACTCTGTCCCGAGCGCGCCTTTATTCTGCATTTTGCAAAAAAGAACTAAAATCAATTTATGATTTTACACTTTTAAAGGCGCTGATTATGCGGGAAAGATATTGAGAATATTTTATTGTTGCTTCTTTTAAAGTTATTATCTGAGACAATTGACTGATCTTAATTCGTTTTTAACACATGGTTTGACATCAGGATGATTAATTGACTTCATTTTTTATAATTTTGTATTGATTGCTACTGTGTTAATTGTAAATAATTTTGTTTTCCCTTTTATTTTATTTTTATAAACACACATGGTAGACTGTGAAGAAAAATAAAATAAGTTGGTTCTCTTAGTGTGGCAGCATGCTCCAAAAGATATCATTTATGCAGTGGGGCGAGCAAAACAGGTTCACTTAACAAACAGCTAATTATTATTGTCAAACAAGCCAACAAAAAAACCTGCACTAAACAAATAAATAAGGCAGGATTGTGGACCTGTTGGGTACGCCCAGTGAAAATTCACTGCCGACTACGTTAAGGCAAGAGAAAATGACTACCTATTTAAAATCTCTGAAAAATTGTAATTAGGAACCCAGTGAATAAATCAACATTGTTACTGAATAGTCTATTCATGAAATCACATCACAGGTGAATACTTCTGATCTTCCCCCAATTGATAATTCCCTGGTTAATTTGGTTTTAAATTTACAGAGTGTGGCAAACGCACTGAGCACAACTCAGCAAAGTGTGCAAGCTAATGAAGGTGGAATAGTGCATATCGATCCTCTTCTAAGCACCTGCACTAATGTATCTAAATCCCCAGATTTAGCTTGCACAGCGGCTGAATAATATCACTCCAGCTTGCACCATAATGGCTCGTATTCATCTTCTGATAGCTCGGAAGAGGAGAGGGACAAGAGATCTGGGAGAACTAATTATTCTAAAAGCCCTCTATACCATCTGCCCTAAAATAGCTAAAGATCAGCAGACAATAAAAGAGGGATTCGTGAAATTGGTCGATATGGTTTTATCCTCAACTGCCCATGTTGAATCCCAAGAGAACACAAAATCTATATTGGCAGATCCGAGACTATCCTCACCCATTATTACTATTAAGGATACCCCCATGGTAGAAGCAACTGGGGGCCATACATGTGAAATTCAAAATGAAGTAACCAAAAAACAAATCTTAGGGGAGGACACCACTAATAGAAAGAGAGTGACCAAGCAAAGTAATCTAGGAAGTAGAAAATATGAAAAGAAGAGCCAAAAATAAACAGGTTAAGATACAAACCCAGACAAATATACCTCAACCTCTACCAGTGACAATATGGGTTACACTGACACTGAACATGGGTATGAATTAATCACAACAGGTTTCCTGGAAAGATAAGGGTAATCAACAGCACCTTAGCCCCTTAGACAAGTGGATTACTAGCCATAGTAGAAAAGCCACTTCTGAAGGCATAACCAAAAATCTGCAGACACATACATCTGGTAATTATAATAACTATATGTATTCAAATAATGGCAATTGATTAGACCTCTTACCATCGCCATCTTGCACACAAAGGGCCAAGACTGTGAGCTTTGATAAAATGAAATCCAACACAGTGGATTTTTTGGGAACAGATAGTAACCAGTAAAAATAAGGTAGGAAAGATACAAATCATGGATACATACACCACTTGTAACAGCCCATTTCTCAACCTCTCTAATGCACAAGAAAATATTAATTGTCTCCCTCATTTGGGAGCAATTTCTACCAGTGATTTTTCACTGGTGGAAATACTGAGAACTATCACTGAAGCAAATTGGGCATGGCTCCATATCCCGTCTCCTATTATATCGGAATTAACAATGTTACATGCAACATGTTTCTCAGAGCTTGGTTATGAGTTCATAAAATATGTGGAACCTACCCAACCTAATAGAAAATCTACTAGGGATGGTGGGAAGAAAAGTGAATTTAATCTAATGGATTTGTATATTGAAAAGATAGCTAAGATAGTGGTGGGAGCTATTGGATATGGCACATCAACGGCCACCCAAAATCATAATCAATGGGAGAAAGATTTTGAAAAAGTTGATTGACTTCTCCCACAGCTCACTATCCAAATAGTGTCATGGAATACCATAGGCTTCAATGTGTTCATGTCCAAGGAGGAGGAGCTCAAGCACCTTTTGAAAGCTAATATAATTGTACTACAGGAGACATGGCTCATGAGAGAAATTATCATTGATGGATGCCATATTATACACAGAGTTGCAAGACCTAACCCAACTCAGAGGCCCTTTGGCAGTATATTGATTGGTGCAAAAAAGATCTAAAACTAAAAGAACATGCTATTAGCTGCTACATATTAGCTGGGGTTATAACAATAGAAACTCACATTGAGACTGTCTTGGTACTAATCATTAATATTGAAAATCCTCCAAGCCATGGGGGTTCTACTGACCTCATAGAAACCACTGAAAAAGTTAGCAATGATTGGTTTATTCAGAACAAAGAAGGGTGATATATGGAATGGGCGATCTAAATGATCAAAGACATGGCTCCACGGAAATGGACAACATAATCACCAATACACTTGGGGTGAAAGCTATCATTCCAAACGTTTCTCTTACTTCTTTTCCTGCTGCTTCCTGCAGGGATTTTATGGCAACTCAAGGTCTCTACCAGCTGACCCTGAGTCACATTGAACCGGGAACTGGGGATACCTGCATATACTTGGTCCAATGGATGCGTGAATAACCTTTTGTTTTTGTTGAGTTCAATTTGATCCAAAATTAACTCAGCGATCATGTCCTCTGCATGCAAAACCCGCAAAGAAGATCTGATGGAATCCGGGGATATTTAAAACTTAATAGGTCTGGTAACGGATCCTATTGGAACGATTTGAATAGAGGAATGCTTAGCTAGCACTTGAGTAATGGCCTGACTAAGATGGATAGGCCAAGACATTATGACGAAAGATTAGTTGGAACTGCAATAAAAGAGGCCTATGCATTCATGTTATATTATGGGGAAATGACGGGCCCCAACAGGAAACAGGGAGTGAACCAGGCTTTTGATGCAGCTAGCTGAGCAAAAAAGATTGAATATAATAAGGAGAGGAAACAGATCAAGCAATTGAGACTGGAGGCGATAACGGAGAGAGAAATGCTTACTAAATAAAAAACTAAATATAAAAATGGTGTAAGAGAACACAAAGCTTATATATTTACAACACAATGGCAAAATGTTTTTAGAGCCTTTCAAGAACCTGACTCTCGCAGATTCTGGACCTTAGATGTCTCCTATCTGTCTTGGGGGGATAGCTCAGTGTCAACGTGCCTGCCTTGGATGCAATACGACACTGAGCAACACAGGTTTGATCCCCGGGTCAATGCTTAGAAGCCTCTGGGGATTAAGCGTGTTATATATAACCAATTTTAATTATATAATTTTTAGAGAGAAATCAATGGTAGTGAGAAAGAATGTAATCCTATTGATGTAACTGCTTGGATTAGGCATATAGAGACTTTGTATGACTCACCCATTGAAAGTAATTCTCATAGCCGCTCTGGGCAAATGGAAGCTTGTAATAGAGATTTTATGTGCTCCACGGGGGATACTAAAAGATTGATCATGAAGCTGAAGCCATATAAACCCCCTGGCCACCACCGGAATCCCTAATATTTTCTTAAAAGCAGAGCTTGCTCTATGGGTGATTGTATTACAAATTCTTTATGGTAATATATTCACTACTGGAGTTGTTCCACAAAGTTGGAAAGAATCTATTGTCATCCTGATCCACAAGAAGGGAGCCAGATTAGATCCTTATAACTGTCGGCTGCTAGCCATGGTTGATGCTAGTGGACACCTTTGTGCAGATCATCATGGAACATATAAACCAATGGACTAAAACTCACCACTTTTTTAAAAATCAGCAAGCAGGCTATCTAATCTTTAGACACTGTCCTACTTGATGAAAGAGGCAAAATTGGACAATGAATGGGCATTATTTGTCTGCTTTTGTAGACAATAAGGCTGCTTTTGATACAGTAAATAGAGCACGCCTTTGGGAGAAATTGAAAAACTGGGGACTTAACCCAGCCCTACTGCATTTGGTGAGGGAAATGTATTCTAATACTACAATGAGCGTCTGAATCAACCAGGAAGTGAGCATCTGAATCAATCAGGAAGGATTTCTCAGTGAGCTTCTCCCCAGCAATCATGGACTCAAAGAGGACTGTACATAAGTCCCACTTCTTTATAACCTCTATGTCATAGATCTGCAAGAAAATTTAGCGAAATGTCAGAAGTTTCCCCCTCACGTAGGCCTCCAACTTGAATCTTGGCTCTCGTATGCTGATGACACTCTTGTTCTAGACCAAACTTCGATTGGATTACAAAGAACACTAATGCCTACAGAGTTATTTCTGTGAAAACAGTTTACAAATAAACTATAAGAAAACAATTAATGATTTTCCACAAAAGGAATAGAAAATAAAAGCTTATAATTGGAAAATCGGAAAGGAATCGATTGAAAGACTAGATAGTTATATCTATCTAGATAGGCCTTTCTTTGAAATGATAATGGTGAAAAATTAGGAAATTATATTATCACTAAAACTCTTAAAAAGTTTAATGCTATAAGACAATACATACAATTTAAAGGGGGCTCCTCTCTAGAGGGCCTTTTAAAAGTAAATTCCAGCACTGTTGCTAGTATCCTTTATGGCCTGGAGATATTTACAGATAAAGACACTGCATGGCTGGACCCGATAGAGGGGAAATTATGGAGACAGTTGGCCTCATCACGACTTCGGCGGTAACCCTTAAATCCGGCGGTAATGCTATTACTGCCGGATTTAAGGGTCCGCCGAATCAGGGCTTCGGCGGATTTCGCCCCAGCTCTGAGCTGGGGGGAAATCCGCCAAAAATTCATGCTATTACCGCCGGCGGGAAATCCGCCAGCGGTATTAGCCCGAAGATTCCCCATTGAACCCAATGGGGAATGGGGCATTCCCGAATGGGCTCAGTGGGGAATGGGGACTTACATTACCGCCGAACTCATGATCCTGCGCTATTAGCACCGGGGAGTTCGGTGGTAGGGCTAATACCGCCCGCGCTAATAGCGTTACCGTTACCGCCCAAGTCGTGATGAGGCCCAGTCTCTAGGTTTGCCAAACTGTACCCCTGTAGAAGCTATTTGCTTTGAATTGGGCATAATGGCACTTAGCACTCTAAAGAAAATTAATAGTGCTGTGCTATTTGTAAAGATTTGGGAAGAACAAAATAATTTTAAAACTATGCATTGCAATTTTAATCATTTCATGCACGAACCCTAACCCAAGATCGCCCTAAAAAGATGGCTGAAAGAGGTGCTTGAGTTTTTAGATCTGATTGGCTGTAATGTAATATCTTTTGACAACATTGGAATTGGCATTTAAGAAATTAAAGAAAAAGCTGGCGCATGGAACAGAGACAAGAATTTTAGACAGTTCTCAGCCAGAACGCTTTATAAGAGATATGTATTTTAATCTTTTCCGATAAATGCTTCTTTTAAATTTCTGCAGACTACCAGAGATGCAAAACTAGGCGTTTTATCTTATTCTAGAGTGGGAGCTTGGGCGAACATCTCTTGGGGCGATCATATCTGTAGGTTGTGCAAATTGGAAGTGGAAACAGATAGACACCTATTAACGCAATGTATAATGACCACCCACATATTAGATAAAGGATATCGCCATTTACGATTCCCTTTAGACAATTTGCACAGTGACCAAACATGTGCATTATTATTTTCTGGCACCAGCTTGGTCTTGGACTATACTGTGAACTATATTTGGCTGGAAATTGAGAAATCGTAGAACAATAGTCACTAAGGAAATCTTAAAGTATTATGTTTTATGAATTATGATTGTGTATATAATTTTTACCAACAGTGTTAAAGGTTCTATGTAACTAAACACTTTAATACATTTTAAAAAATACAAAATAACGGGAACACATGTATTGGTTTCTCCTGACCACGTGTGGATTGCAATGGAGGCTGCATCCCTTCCAGAGTCGGAAAACCTCTACAGCGATTTGGACATCATGCGTGACTCAAACCAATTGGGTGCAGTGGAAGAGGCTTACAAGTGTCAATGCTATTGTGGCCACATTGGATACTATTTTTGGCCTTTGTTGATCTTTGGCTAGAGACCAGCATGCTTTGAAATTAACTCTGGACCGAGTGGTGGACAATATTTTATCTTATAGCAATAAGAAGAGCTTACATCACAAGATGCATTACCAATTGGGAATGCTCTGTTTAACTGCTGGAGGGTGAAGGCAGGGCCAAATCGCTGGTTCAATCTTCCCCACCATTACTTGGGGAGCCGAAATCTGGTGGTGAAATTAAGGCTTTGCCCCATAAAGGAACATGTATGCCCCACCTATTACGATAGTCCGCAGAGAGGTAATGCATTCTCCCAGGGTTAGCTGTGGTAAAAGTAAACACGGACGATGAAATAATAGGCGTCAATCAGTGGCAAGGAATTCTGCCTCACAAAAGGATAATACTAAGAAAAATTCTGCAGTTCTGACAGAAACTAGCAACACTGAAGAGAGAACTGCTCAAACCGCTCCCTCTGAAGGGACTCAGAGAAAGGGCATTGTTCCCCATCCTTCAGGCATACCGGACAAGTGGCTGCAGGTTCCTGAGAAACACCGTACGTCGATGCTGGACCCTGAACTTTTAATAGTACCAATAACTGCGCACTCAGATCAATTCATGAACTGGTCGGGCATTCAAATTCTGGTGACAAAAGGCAGTATTGGGACACAGTGCAATAACCCTGTCCTGTAAGGTTATTTAGCGTGTTACAACACAGAGTACAGCACTACTGCACAGGATCAATGTGTAGCATGTTTTTTTTTTTATGCAGTACCACTGCATGGGTTTGGTGCATTGCTATGATGCAATTGTTTCAAGCTATGTGTTGCCAGTGTAACATGGACATATAAGTGAGGGCAGGTTATTCAGTCAAAAACGATTTTTACACATAAAAAGCAAATCATTTTTTTTTCACAGTTAAAAGCACACATTTGTACATTCAAAATGCGCATTATTTTTCACCTGAAATGCCTATGTTGCAAGAGACACATTTGAAAATTAATAAACTAACCTCATTAACAACTAACCTGATCATAACCCACTAATAATAATGTGTTCTTCAGTGCAACATGAATGGAAAATGACAGGCTTTGAAAGTCATTATTTAAATGCACATTCAGTTTTTTTTTTTTTGCTCTGCTGTTCTGTCCACAGTAACTTCAAGAAGCAAAGACCTCGAATAAGCAGGAAATCAGTTTGGTTACCGTTGCAATTGTATAAGCCAAGCCATTGTGTGCAGAGGGTGGTTAGGGCATGATAGAATTTTATTGGTTAGGATCCTTTGGTAGGAGGTATCCAGAGTTTTCTTGTATAATCTCGAAGAAGGAGCTAGGGAGAGACATCTTGACACAGCTCGAAGAAGGACTGGGTTGATAGCTGGGGATGCCTGATTCCTAAAGCAGATTCAACTTGGTTGCAGAGACTGGGATTTCCAGTCAACAAGTCCCAGTTTGAGTGACAGCAGATGCTTGTCCTTGCTGGGTGAACCCCTCCAGAAGGAGACCAGCCAAAGAAGTTACATACTGAATAAGCCTGGTAATTATCTCGCTGAAGTGTGGGGGCTGAGTGTGCAAAAATATTCAGTCAGTGTAGGAAAGGAGATTTCTGTGCTGTACCCACGTGTTTAATGTTGCAAATTGAATTCTTGTTCCCCGCCACTCTCTTCTCAGTGTATCACAAATAATGCTGTTACTGTGCTATTTCATTTATTTCTGTAAAAGAGTGAGATCGTGTTTAAATGCAACTTTTATAATACACAAAAATATCTGAAAGCAGACGGGTGGTATGTTTTATTTTCTCTTTCATTTGTGCATTTACCAATACAGTGCTGATGATGTGGGGAGATGTTTAGACAGTGCAATTGTCATTTTTAAGGTAGATAAAAATAAGATTTGGCTGCAGCTGTGTGCACAATGTCATTCAATATGAGCAATTATAACTAACTGTCTGTGTTATAGCCTTTTGCTGAAGGTACATGAGTCAGCAAAAATAGAGACCCGGGACATAGTTCACTACCGTATATAAATTAGTGAAAAATACCACGTGATAGCTCGCTGCCGTAGATAAGACAGCGAGAAATTGCCCATAGTGACACATTAAAAATGAAAATGTGGTGTTCCTGAAATGCAAGCCTGAGGTCTCCAGTGATTACACGAAAATCTAAACAAAAATAAGGGGTTCTGGATATTGGGGCCACAAATAAAACAAAGGAATTATGCTCACCAAAATACCACCAACCACGCATACCAACCACGCATACCAACCACGCATGTCTGTGTACTGAAATAATGCATATCCACTGTATTATTATTATACATAACCCAATCTGAATACAACGAGTGATTGTTGCTAAATTATTTTTCGGCGGTAAGAAAATACCGCCAGGCCCCAAATCTACACAAAATACCCAACATATTTATGGTGCTTTGCAGGATGGGAAAGTGATCACAGAGCACCTACTGGGCGTGTCTCACACTGCCATCTGTACATTAAAGGGAACCTATTTCATAATAGCAGTGTGTTACTAAAAACGAATTTCAGAATGTCACAAAGGGAAACCACATTCTCAGACCTAGTGCAATATTTAGAGGCAAAGTTGTTTGCACATGGGACGTAGTCGTCGAACAGTACCTTAGAATGGCATGACCGCATTTAGGATGAGGTGCAGAAAGAAAAACTAGACAATATTTTTGTAGAAGGCAGCATAATTCAGGTCTGCCTTACAAGATTATTGAATGCAGCCGGTAAAAGTGCAGAGAAAGACTGTTTAATACGGCTATGCGGCAAAATATGGTTTATTTTGAATAGGTCCCTGCGAATGCAGGAAAATGATACCCAGCTAATTAACAGGTTAAAGACTGAATTAGATGGGGCAAGTAAAAATCAGGAAATGTTAAGAGCAGAATTGGATGTATGCCAAAAAGACATGCAATTAAAATGCAGAGACTTTGATGCTCAGTTATCCAAAAGCAAGAAACAATTTGAGGATAGTGAGCAAGAATTGGTACACTTAAAAGCCTTAGTGAACCACATTAGACCAGATAAAGATGAGATTGTTTCAGAAATGCAGATTTTACAAAAAGAACATTTTGAAAAAGAAAGTGATCTCCAAGGTGCAGAGCAAGACATGGTTAAAATGATTCAAGAAAAAGACAAGAGAAACAAAGAATTCAATGAATGCCAAATGCAAATGTGCGACATGCAGGAGGTAATAGATAAAATGAGTGATGAAAACAACTATCTGCAAAATGAAGCACGCAGGCTCCTTAAAAAGTGCAAAGACTTAGAACAACAAATATGCATTCCCAGGTAGGGTACCACATTCAATGGGGTGGAGGTGAATTCTAGTTCTGCCCAAAGAGCTAGTGCTCCAGTGACTGGGCCGGTGACTGAACTTGGTTGCAGCGCCCTTGGGGGATTTGATACTCCCATTGGGGGCAGCCACCAATCCCATTCACCTGAAACCAGGATTGAATCACAAAGTAGTGCAATTCCATGCATTGCAACACGTAGCCCCATAAAAATAATGAAATCCATTAAAGCCCTGATCAAACCATTTAAAAAGGGAGGTGAATGCTGCATTGAGGATCACTTAGAAGCGGTTCATGACATTTTTAAAGCACTCCAGATACCTAAGGAACACTACAGACAATATTTTCATTTAACTTTAGATGCCCCGACGGCCAGCATCATAAGGGGATTAAATGAACAGCAGAATATGACATGTGCGGAGTTTGAAAAAGAAATTAGGCGTCATTTTTCTCCTTTTCAGTCATTGCAGGAGGCAAAGAAAGTCGCTTACACAATCACTGCTGGGCCTAATACATCCCCTCGCCAATTTTTACAAGACTTAAAAAGAGCATTTTCTCGCTTTGATGTATCTTTTGACCCAAATTCCAATGAGTTTAAAACTGCATACTTCTATGGGCTACAGAAAGACATCATATCCCAATTGATCCGTGAATTTGACCGTGACAAGTCCCTTGAATGGCTTGTACATCAAAGCACAAAACTATATGAGGTACTCTATTGTCAGGGTAGAGAAAGTGATAAAATGAAAGATACTAGACCTAAATCTAAAGAACCCTCAGCCACAGTAATGGAAATCAGGTCAGCCAAAATGTCCCTTGAGTCTGCTCAAAGCCCAGGTAAAAATAATGTGACACCTGAACAAAGGGGTAATCAACAAGGATCGCCCTTTCCTGTACCAATGTTTCAATCACATGATCCTAGTAATAGGGAGAGCTACATCAGCCCTAGGTATTTAGGGGACAGACCCCGGGTAGGATATCGGCCTGATATCTCAGGTATGAACAATAACCAGAGACAAAATCAAGATCAAAGAAATGATGGTCCCTACCAGACATTGGGGACACAGAGCAGATTTGATCCCAACACCATGATATATGGTAATCAGGATAGACCCCAATATGTGGATCGATTTACTGATAATGGAAATCAACATAGGGGCCAGTACCCACAATCTGAGAGACAGGACATGAGGCAAAACATGAACTACAATCCACGTCAGTACAATGATTCCCCACCCGGGGACTATAATCAAAGGATGGGTGGACTCCGCTCCCCTCCACAAATGAATCAGGAGTTCAGAAACCATCCCAACAGACATCAATCACCTGAGAGGTATCAGAATAGATCCAATCAGGGGGAAAACAACCAATATCGACCTAGGCCACAGAAAGAGGATTCTAGAGAGATGGAAAGGTTCCAGTGCCTTGAGGCCCAAGTGAAAATGTTAGCTGAGCAAATAGGAAAGCTCTATACAGCGAAAAAACAACCATCTAAAGAGGGGGCTGTTGGCCCTAGCAATGACCGGGGGGCTTCTGAGAAGTGACAAAGTACTTATGACACCTGCAGTGCCAAAAAGACAGATTGCCCTGATGTAATTTTGCATAATGACTTTGAGATGCCTAATGATTTAAAAGTGAAAGCACCAATAAATGAACATGTAACAGAAAATGCAAATACTTCTAAAAAAGAGGTACGGTTTAACCTAGAACTAAATCAAACATTGAAGATTTGTGCAAATAAAAAAGAAACAACGGAAATTCCAAAAGAACAAAGAGACAGATTTAAGAAAAATGACTCAGGCATGGGGAATACCAGTGAACAGGGAGTAAGTGGGAATGCTATAGCTCCTTCCCTGGGCAAGCAAAACAATGACCAAACACAGGCAGAAAAAGGAAATATTCAAAAGGAGGGTACAGGTCAATCACCTGAAGAATTCTTTGAGCCACATATTTTTGAAGAGGCTGAAAGGGCTGGTATCACACTAAATGATCACAAATGCACAGAATTAAACAATGACAAATTGCTGAATGATGTTGTTACACATGTTCAGTTGGAAGGTTGTAATGTGGTCCATGATGTTACCCAGATGGATGGGCGAACAGTGGCCACACTCCAAAAAACCTCTGATCATGGAGAAATGAATAAAGTCTCTCGCGCAGAAATGGGTAAAAAGGAGGGAAAAATGTCTTTCCATTTACCAAAGTGCTTAGCCAAAAGTGAAAAAGGCCTGAGAAAGGTGAGCCCTGAAATCAGTAAGAATTCACACTTCTTATGTGTATTAGAGGAAGTTGAGGACAGATATTATGCACCCATCACTGTAGAAGAAAAATGCCAAACATTTGCTATGATTGACACTGGCGCACAGGCCACAATTATGTCCAAGGAGCTGGTAAAGAGTATCAATGAAGGGAGACCCCCACAGAATCAGATCACAGTGAAGGAAAATCAAGGTCCAGTGCATAACTTTAATGGGGAGGAGGTGCCCATCATAGGTGTAACTGAGGTTGACATAAAAATAGGAAAGCACAGAATGAAACAAGAGGTATTGATCACATCTATTTGTGAAATTCCATTTCTGATGGGGACAGATTGCCTGAAAAGATTGTCTCCTCTCATAGATGGGGTGAATGGAGTGCTGTGGTCCTTAACCAAAAAACCATTGAGACCTAAGAAACTAAAATCACAAAACAGCAACATAAATGAATGTCACATCGTTGCCAAAACAAATGATGCTGTGGAGGTATATCTCCAGAATAGTTGCATACCTAGTGTCACTGTTATATTAATGTGTCAAGACAAAATGCAGAGCGACAATGAAGGACTACCTGTACAAATATACTTGGACCCAAGGAAAAATTGGCACACTGCCATAGATGAGCACACATTACATTTTTATTTAAAAGAGAAAACAATCAAACAGAATGTTGCTCCTAAAACAGATTCAGAAAAACACATCACCACTCTTGCTGAAATACACATGGAAGATGAGCAACCATGTGTTCATGTTGGTATAAATTACTGTTTTAAAACAATAAAAGCCACTTTAGAGCTTGAACAGGAGAGGAGCTTCATTAATGAGAAATTGTTGCAAAAAAATAATGGAGAGGGAGGAAATCCCGAAATTTAGGATTAAAAACCAATATGTTTCTGGGTTGGATAGTCCAGACTTTGAAAACCGAATTGCAGGCAGATGCATGCTTAAAATTAGCATTGGGCAGAAAACAATTTACCATAATGTATGGATAGTGAGTGGAGCACAAAATGACTTTTACATGGGCAATGACATCATGCACAGAATGTATATGGTGTTAGATTTCCTTAATCAAAAAATATGGTCACGCATAGGTGGCCCGGCACCTGAATTTGAAGACAAAAGAAGGGTTTATCATTGTGCACAACTGGTTCCTTATGCAATCGAATTACAAATGAGGAAAGAAACTATTATTCCTGCATTTACAAAACAGTTTGCAATAACACTGAAATGCAAACATGGACAGCAGATGAAAGACTCTGATGCATTTGTATGCCTGAATGAATCCATAAAACAGCAAGGCCTGGATTATGAATACATTCCATTGGTAGATATTGGTGAAGGATCTGTAAAAATTATGGTAAATAATAAAGGTTGTCAGGATATTCATTTAGAGGAAAACTCCCCATTAGGAATGGCCATACAAAAATCACATTATACGGCAGATTTAAATAACATGGTGATTGGAAATATCCCTGAAAAGTATGTAGATGCCAAGGGTGGCTCTCAGCCCAAAGGAATATTTAAAATTCATTCTGTGTATCCTTATGATTCAAATGAGACAGTGTGCTGCCATCAAGAGGATTGTATAATATTTAATTTAAATGAAAATGAAACAGAAAATCAGCCCATTGAAGTGGAAGCTGATATGCCAAAATATTTAAAAGTGGCAGTTTTACAAAAAGACACAGCCACACAGTTAGAGGAAAGCACCGAGATTCCCTTACCAGAAGATTTTCCAGAATTTTCCAAAATGGTAGAAGAGCAGATCTCCTTAGCGGATGCATGTGACAGCGATGAGGATCGAAACAATCTGAGGGAAATATTTATGGAGTTTAAGGATGTATTTGCAAAAGATGCTTATGTTTGCGGTTTAACTGATTTACATGTGGCCACACTACCAGAAGGGTGTAGCAGAAGTCCAGTATTTGTACGCCAGTATAGACTACCGCTGGCATGTTTAGAATCATTAGCAGAGATTATAAAGAATTTGGAAGCTCGGGGAATCATCAGGCCCATTCATAGCACATCCAATACACCTATATTAGGTGTGTTAAAGCCAATTGGTCAATTGCGGCTACGTGTAGACTTGAGGGAGTTAAATGAAAGAGTGCCAGTATCCAGATGGCCACTGCCATTCATTGATCAGGGCCTAGCTCAGTTACATGGTTCAAAAGTGTTTACCACATTAGATCTCACCTCTGGATATTGGTGCGTGCCATTGGCAGAGGAGATACAGAATTTATTTTCCTTTACATTTGACAGGACTCAATACGCCTGGCTTAGAGCTCCGTTCGGGTACATCAATAGTGGGAGTGAATTTGGCATATTTTTGACAAAGGCCATGCCAGATGCAGCGGAAAGAGGAACCATAGTTTATATGGATGATGTCCTGATAATAAATGAAAGCCTGAAAAGCCATTTTGATGAAATAAGACATGTGCTTGGCCAATTGCAGAAAGCAGGCGCCAAAGTGCACAAAAGAAAAGAAATAGAGGCCATACAAAAACTAAAGGACCCTATAAATGTGAAAGAGGCAAAAAGTTTATTAGGGATGACAGGCTATAACAGAAAGTTCATTGAAAATTATGCTGAAATTACTCAACCATTGACTAAACTGCTTAAACTGAATACACCCTGGATATGGGAAAAAGAGCAGTCTGAGGCAGTAGCTAAATTGAAGGAATGTCTTGTAAAGGCACCATGTTTAGCATATCCCATAAAGGGTAGGGATTTCTTTGTAGAAATAGGGTTCTCTGAACATTGTATGTCAGCAGTGTTATCACAAAAACATGATGTAAATTACAAAACTATTGCATATGCAAGTAAAGCATTTTCCCAAGTTGAAATGAAATTCAATGAATGTGAAAAGGCCCTATTAACCACTGTGTGGGCGCTACAACATTTCCGCCCTATTGTTCAGGGAGAAAAGGTGATTATTGAAACAAATCAACCTTTGCAGTTTTTAGAGAGTAAAAGAATTAGGTCAGGTAATCTAGCGCAGTCCAGAATCACTTCATGGACGCTGGCATTACAAGGTTTTCCTGTAGAAGTGAGATATGGACAAAATAAAAAGAGCCCAATTGCTCAAGGGTTAGCTGATTTACATGACTGTGCAGCTGAACAAGTATCAAACGAAATGGAAGTGGAACCTAGTTTGCAGGAATTTGAACAATCACCACACAAAGCTTTTGATGAAAAAACATGCAAGGATCTGCCAACTGTATATGTGGATGGTTGTGCTTTTCACATTGAAAATGATAGTAATAAACAATTAGGGGTCGATTCATGGAGCAAACGTGCACCGAAAATTCCAGCGCAAGCAGGCGCAAGGTGGCGCAAGCGTGAGAAACCCAGCGCACGCGCACGCGTGCGATTCAAGAAAGACGGTGCGCGTGTTTCCTGCTGTCCGTGCGCCCAATCCTGCCATGGCGCACGCGGGCACTCACGGCGTGCGCTACTCGCACAGCAAAAGCGCACATAGCGAGGCGCACACAACCAAAGTGTGCGGAACAGTGGGCGTAACACGCGGAATGGGGAATAACGCGTGAAAAAGAAGGCGTAACTGGGGAAGTACTGCAGGGAACTACACGGAACGCCCACACGCACGCGAACAACCCGTATTCATGGATTCGAATACGGGAAACCCGCGCACGGCAAAAGACGCACACAGGCGTCAATGCGTCCGCCACACGAAGGCAGGCGGAAGCGTCCCCGCGCACAGTATAAAAGTGCGCACAAACACGTATATACAGCTACGATGAATGCCCCATTTGTCGCAGCACTGATCGTGGGACACCGCAGGAGGAGGAGAATAGCCAGGGCACGCATTTTCGCACCACGGACAAGCCTTTTTGGGATGCCTGACGACCAGGTCTACGGCAGGTATAGGTTTCCACCCCATATCATCCTAGACCTGGTCAGGGAGTGGGAAGATGACCTTACATCCCCCACCCTTTGCTCCCAAGCATTGAGCCCCTTGGAGAAGGTGCTCAATGTCCTGCATTTTTTGGCCACTGGGTCATTTCAGCGGACTACTGCCATAGTGGGGGGGTCTCACAGGCCACGCAGTCACGCTGCCTACACCAGGTACTGGCAATCATGACAACGCACCCCTCAGTCCGCAGGCACATATACATGCCCAGAACACCCGCAGAAAGGCAGGCCGTTGTCCTGGATTTTTTCAGGGTGGCACACTTCCCCAAAGTGCTTGGTGCCATAGATTGCACCCATGTGGCCCTACGTCCACCTAGGGCCACTGAGCACGTCTACATGACAGTTTCATATACAGAATGTCCACCCTGAGCCGGGGCCTGGAAGCTGGCCAGCATTGCGACACCTGGCTCCTAGGTGAGTACAAATGCCCTTGCACATGCATGCATGTCACACACACACACATAAATACACAAACCCCAATAATCACAACCATTTACACCTCCCCAGGGGACAGTGCCTACCCTCTGAGCAACCACATGATGACGCCAATCCGGAACACCACCACACCACCCCAGGTAAGATACAACGCCGCCCATATTGCAACCAGGGCCATAGTGGAGCGCACATTCGGAGTGCTCAAGTCACGTTTCCGCTGCCTTGACCGCTTTGGCGGGCAGCTACTCTATGCACCCCCAGTAGTGTGCAGGATCATTGTGGCAGCATGTGTCCTGCACAATGTTGCAACACGGCAGGGCGTACCGGTGGACATGGTGGTGCCCCCACATCCCCAACCACAGGCACAAGCGCTGCCCATGGGAGGGGACAGGGCACGTGGCGAGGAAGCCCGAACCCAGCTTGTGGCTACATTTTTCACCTAAACTCCCTCCCCTGCGGAGTGCACACAGGCCTGGCACATACCAGGTGACAATCGATGATGACAAAGAGACAGTCAACTGTCACAACCCTACCACCCTGAGATAGTTGCCATGGAAGTGCCACATTGTCTGCATCCCTAGCTACTTAAATACAAGCTATCCTGTGTTATTGTTATTTTACATTTATAAAGCGCTCACACAGCCCGCAGGCATCGAGGCGCTGTTACAGGAATTGTTTTTTTTTTTTAGTTGCGTAGTTGTGTTTTTTTTTTTTGTTTTAGTTACGTATTTATAACGCGCTTAAACACCCAGAGGTTTTTAAGCGCGGACCCGGGGATCGAATCTGTTGTTGCTTCGTGTCGTCTTGCTTCCAAGACGCGCACGCTGCCACTGAGCTATCCACCCGGCACACATATGACATGACATGATATGGCCTATACACAAGTATTTCAAGGTGTGATGAGGCAGGGAGGGGGGAACAAGGGAAGACAGACAATGATACTACTAGGCCAGGTGTCATTTAGATTGTGCAAGTGCAGGGGTAGGGGGAAAGGAAAAGTGCAAGGGGAGGGGGCGGGGGGGAGTGCAGTACAGGGTAAGTAGACTAAAAAACAAATAAATAGGCCAGCTGGTGGCAACTGCAAAGGTAAGTGCAGACAAGTGCTGGGAAGGGGGGAGCTGTAGGGGTGGAGAGACAGTCCCGCAGTGCAGGGGTTGCCAGGGAGGCAGTGCAAGTGAAGAGTGGCTGGGCCAGGGACCGAGGTCGGTGAGAGTGGCCCAGTTGCAGATCCAGTGCAGTTCCAGTGAAGAATTTTGCAAGGGAGAGGCAGAGAGAAAGTAGAAGCAAAGAGGAAGGTCTTGAGGTGCTTACGGAACCGGAGATGGTTCTCCTCAAGTTCCAGTGAGGCAGGAAGGCTGTTCCAGAGGGAGGCCCCTGCCGCAGAGAGAGATCTACCCCAGCTAGTTGCTTTGAGAAGCAGATGACCCTGACATGCAAAGTGTGAATCACACACACCTGCAAAACAGGCCATGGCCATCACTGTTATGTCACTCAAACCCTCCAAAACCACAACATGACATGGCAAGCAATACCCATACACCAACACAGTAACAATAAGGTACACATTGCCATGTCAAAAATGTACAGTGGCTTCAGACAATGATGCCTGACATGGAATCAGATGAAATGACTGACCAACAACCTCCCACCCAAAATAAGTCATTTCCAAATGCATTACAAGAGTTGTAGACGTAACATAACAATGAATGCCTGTCTACATGCACATTGTGCATTGCAAAATCAACACTGCAGCTTATGTGTGCTGTGTCCAACTCCTGCAACACACTGCTCAGTGCACAGCACAGCGAACAGCCATTGTGTGTGATGCACACCCTGAGCATCACATCTAAGCGACAGACCACATCAAAAAGCAAATTAGGCATGTACAGGATCCATAACTGGTCACAGAACATGTGCTGCAGGGACACAGTGGGCACCAGAACGCAAACAGTGTACACGTGGATATGCAAGGGTGGTTGTAAATGTAGTGCATCATAGTGCAAGTGTGTGGGTCAGTAAGGACATGCACTCAATATATGCATGTGCAATCAAGTGACCATCAGTGTCCTCTACACATCACATGTGAACATTCACCATGTGTACACCCCAGCATGTCAAACCACAACTATCCCCTCACACCTGAAAGGTAAACACAACACATGAACAGGCATTGATCAGCAGAACACAACATGTACATAGGATACCACCATTACAATGTCAGGGCTCCCATCACACTGCAGGGCAAGGCAACTATCAACAACAACCCCCCCCTCTCTCACAAATGACCATGACCCACTGAACAACTGCACCTGGGTCATGGAGCCTTCAACCCTCAATTTCACCTGGCCACAGGATCACCTTTCCCCTTCGTCACCATCTCCCACCTTGTGTGTAAAAAGGTGCCTGCACCCTCAGAGTCCACCCTTATTTGCAAAATCACAAAATCCAAGCCAGAAAAACGAACCAGAACACCCTCCAGTAGATGACTTGACGTAGCAGTACCTCATAAAGGCCAAGTACTACCACAATGATGTAACAACCAAGGTAGCACAGTAAAACAATGTCACAACAGGATGTGAATCATGTGTGGTACATAACATAGAATGATGCACCATGAACGGATGTGTACTTTCACAGGTCCCGTGTACAGGCGCGGGAGTGTCACGAAACAACCACCCCCACTGTGTCCCGGGTGCCTGCAAGGTCAAACTCACACAGGCCTCTGAGACCCTGGTGGGGAAGGAGGGTCAGGGATATGCAGTCGGGACAGGTGTTGGCACACTGGATAACTGGAATGAGTGGCAGGAGAGGAGAGGAGGAATGACACATGAAAGTAGGGATTGCACGAAAATGTACTACCTGCATGAACACATACACAATCCAAACAAACTTGGACATCATTGTCATGGCCTTCTGTAGTCCAGGCTTAGGAGTTGCACGAACCAACCACCCCCTCTTGGGTTTTGGCGCCTGCAAGTTTGGGTCTTACACAGGCATCTGCAACCCCACCGGGGAAAGAGGGTTAGGGAACGTTGCTTGGATAGGTACTGGAAGCAGGAACACCGGGTAGAGGGTACAGGGTTTAAAAGTGGATAGGACTCTGGGTGATTAGGGGAAAAAAACATACCAAATTGAATTACACATTCATCCATGCATTAGTGCACCCCCGAGCAAGCCTATGCAGAGCAGTTTGAAAGAAAAACAACAAGACACTTAGCTCTGGTTTTGAGTGCTGGCCTCCTGCCTGCGCACTCTCAGGTCCAGTTATAGGAGCACTGCAATGCTGCAAAGAGAGCCACAGTCAATAATCTGTGCGTGCCCATTACACAAAAACACACCACCAAACATGCCCCATAGCAACAAACTACTCTACAAACAGACAATCTGGTGTAGATGTTTCAGACCCATATATAACATTACCCCTGTGATGGGTCATACACAGTCAATGCAGTAAGTCAGCCGCCGGTGGGTGCGTGGCAAATGGAACACCAATGTGTCACAATTCGCACAACATGCAATGTTCCCTGGGTAAGCAGACAGACCCATATAGCAAGGCATGACTTCAGAACAAGTCGTGTTCCACCATGACCGAAACAAAGTTGGCAGTGCATGTATCAGAATGTACATGGAAATGAAATGCACTGCACCTGAGTATGCCCCTTGCTGTATGTCCCTCTAAGCTGCCCCTTTCCATGTCTCGGAAGGCTACATGGTTGATACAAGTGCCTCAATGGACCTTGGTGTACCGGAGGGTATGTGCCACTGCCCCTGCAGGTGTCCCAGACAACCTTACAATCAACAGCCATCAGTCCACCAACACATCTGAGCTGCATTTTGTGCTTCAACACCAATATTCGTCCAAGCTCACCCTCAGTGCTGTGACTAAGCCTGCATGTGCAACTTGCCTGGTGCACGCTTTACTGTCTTGTGGCCCCCCTGTGCTGCTCACCTTGCCTGGAGTTCCTTGGAACACGTCAGCAGTTCTAGGATGTAGGTCTGCAATCCCTGTGCCTCTGCTTGTGCACACATGTGCATGTGGGCACCAACAAACGTGTCCAGAATTCAGACGTCCAATGGGCCATGTCTGCTGGCAAAGGTGCTCTGGAGGCTCATCCCCCTGCAGAAAGGGCATGAAACACATGATTAATGCTTTAAAGTCATCTGTGTGTGTCTCTTCAGGCATCTCATTACTTGACCATGTCAGAGACTTACATTAGAAATCACACCATCAATCCGTCTTTCACATCCAAAGTGTGGAACACACTATCTACGGCATGAATTGCAACAAGCACGTGTACAGTACAGATAAGAAACATACTACACAATGCATAGCAATTAATGTACACATTAATCATGAAACACCCCATCTAGCAAAAGCTGAACAGTGGACAATAACACCGCAATCATCCCCACTAGGGGTGTCAACACAAGTCACACAGCACCAGACATGCCACATATATGACAGTCCAAAGCCCTTGTGTAATAGGTTGTCACACCAAACCATCCTTGCGAGCCCATGGATAAGGGAGGCAGGAGTGGCATATGTGAGTCAAGGACCCCAAGCAGCAAACACATACACAAGACAAGCCTGAAGGGCCCAGCTGGAACAGACAGTGGATGCCTTCAAAAGCCACAAAGCACCGCACCGTCACATGAAAGCACAATAGACAAGCAATTTTAAACTATATTAACTAATTACGCTAACTATGGAAAACCTACATTACCTAATTAAACTAACTATCAAACAGAAACTTAACTAACTAAACTAAAAGAAAAATCAAAAATGGCCACATACGACCCGGGGGAGGGGAGGCACCCAGGAGGGGGGAGGTACAGGGTGCTGCTCAACACCCACATGCGATGATGCTGAGCCAAAAAAAAACCTCCATGGGCTCAACGCCTGCACAGCCTGACCTATGTGGGAGATAGATGGTCGTCCGACTCTGGCTCATCCTGGAAAGGAGGATGTGGCACAGTAGCCTGGCCACGCCTAGCCGCACCTTGCCCCTCGTCGGCAGCAAGTCTGCCGGACGGGTGAGCCTGGTTCTGTGTGGCGATGTGACGTAGGTCTGCATGCAGAACCTCACGTGATACACGTGCTTCCTCTTGCAAGGTAGCATGTGTAACACAGAGTTCCTCCTGCAAGGCCTGGCTGGACAACCGCTGCACCTCCCGGCAAGCCTGTAGCTTAGCCGAGATGGTACGCTCAAGCTGTGCAAACCTCTCCTCTGCCCGCTGCCTCTGGGACATCATAAGGACACCCAGAGTGGATTTGATGGAAGCATACTCCTCCCTCAGGGCATCCATGTGCGCCTCTGCGTGAGCAGCAATTGCTTGACGCAGAGACGACATTTCAGCCTGGCGTGCCCTGTCTGAGGCCGCCATGCCCAGCCTGAGCGAGCGGGCCGTGGACCGTGCCGCCTGCTGCTGGAGAAGCACCTGCCTAGCAGGGGGGAGCACAGATCGGGCCACACCCTCCATGCTCTCAGCGATGTTCTCCATTGCTGCCCCCTGCCGCTCTGAATTGGCAGTCATGTCTTGCTCCCACTCAGTATACTGCAGTTGCGCGCAGCGACCGCGTTGCCGGGCTTGACCCCTGCGGGACCCAAGGACCGGGGGTCCTCACTGTGTTGGCACCGCCTGCGGCTGCACGACTACATGCCCCCGTCGACGTGATGTCCCAGGCACATCAGTGACTGGTGTGGAGGGTGACCCTGCGTCCCGATCCACCACGGGCGGAGGAACCAAGACTGTCTGATCCCTCAGTGCAGGTGTCGCAGACAGAGGAGTGTCCACATCAGAATCACTCACCCCTGACACATGGACTTGATGCTCATCCAACTCAACATGGACGTCAGAGTCGTCATCAAGGCTGGACTCATAGGCAGCCAGAGACAGGATGGACTGTAGCACTTGGGGGTTTTCTGGCCTACCACCCCACGACCCCCACTTGTGCCGGGATGATGTAGTGGTAATAACCTTGTGTCTCGCATGACAACACCATCCTCTGCCTCCATTGCGTCATCACCTGAAAAATAAAGAGAAAAAAGGTCACTACACATGTCAGAAGCACACAACACACACACACACTGACAACAAACGCATCAGGCAGACATGTTGCATGCTGGGTCAACTTTGAATTGCTTCTGTGATCAGACCTGTTGAAAGATGGCAGTTTCCATGGAAGTGGGTCTATGCAGTGCAGAAAATGTGTACGCCACTCACTACCTACATGTACAAGGACTCCATGGTGTGTGCCAGGAAATATGAAGGCAGTGCAAGGTCAAATTCAGGCATCACGTGCATTGTGCACTCAATGTTTACCATATCTAGAAGCCAAGCACCCCTCCACCCCAGTACCAAAGCAGGGATGCCTAGCATGGTATCCAAAGGCTGACCAACACCTGTGTATTGACAGGCAGTGTTGACTGGCATCAACAGCTTAATGTGATTCAAGTGACAACACTGCAAATGATGATAGGACAGTAAGCAGGACACATGATGAAAACTCTGGAGGCCGCCCACGTGTGAAGAAGACACAACAACAGTTGGACAGAGTCATTGGCCATTGAACAGGCTGAGGCCTTTGAGCCACAGAGATTGTTAGACCCTAAACATGTGTGCAACGCAGTACTGAGCCACAGTTGACATGGGAAGGCTGATGAGATGCCATGCAATGTATGTCACCCAGGACATGTATTACAGTGATCATCCAGTCAAGGACACATGGGGGCATGCGTGCAATGCACATGAAGCATGAATGGGCACTCATGTCCTTGCGGGACATCTGACCTATGCACAGTACAAGTGAAATACCCTGCATCAAGTACTAAGGCTGTACCACACGGCATATATCTGGCAGATTCTACGCTGGAAGTTAGCATCTACACAGGACGCATGAACAGGAAAGTACACATTGCCAAGATTGAAGCAGACCAGTGCAAAGGTGGAACTGGGGTGCAGAGTGGCGGAGGAGGGGCAAGGGAGCATGCCTACATGGAGTCCCCGCATGCAGGCAGAGGAGACATGCATCACGGAAGCATTGCATTACTTACACATCAGAACCATGTACACGTCACATGTAGTGGCAATCATGCACAACACATCCCACAAGTGAAACACACACGTCCTCAACAAACACGCATCAACACTCACTGGACTGGACATCAAAGTCCAGCATCTCTCCCACTCCTTCGACCAATTCAGGTGGTATGAACTCCGCAACGAGTGCCTCATGCGGAGTGAGCTCTTCCTCCTCTGGTGCAGGCCCACCGCCAGTCACCAGAGTCAAGTTGTAATTAGAGGCACGCTTAGCCTTTGTGCTGCGTTTGATGTCATTCCAACGCTTTTTGCACTCTTGCGCCGTGCGCACCTCATGGCCGAATGAACTGACATGTTCCGCAACATGCTTCCAGTGGGTGTCACGTTGGACAGCCGTAGTCTGACTATTGGCACCCACTAGCATGTCACGGCTGTGGCCCCGCACGTAGCCTACGAGGAAGTCCAGTTCCTGCTTGCAGAAAGACTTCTTCCTCGACGTGCAGGAGGTCGTGGCTGTGTGTGGGGTCCCAGCCTGTGCTGCAGGTGCAACCTTCCTCCTCTTGGACTGTGGTGCAGACCCTGGCTGGCTAATGCCGCCCTGACCAGTATGGCCAGTGGGTTCGGTGGATTGAGCCAAGGGAGTGGCAGGTGGAGGGGCGACCAAAGGCCTGACTTGTGTCAGTGGCAGCTGGGTGCCCTCTAATGGACCCTGCGCAGCAACATCAGCTGTGGCAGGGACATTGACCGCAACGGTCCTGGTTGGCAGACTCACAACCGGGGTGTTGTTGGGTGCATCTGCCCCTGCACTTGCCAACACCCGGCTGTTCGGGGCAGCAGATGACATAACTGCCCCAGGGACACGTGTCTTGGTCTGAGCAGCCCGGCATGCCCCTATGGTTTCCCTCCTGGCCTGTTGGAAATCTACCAAGGGCTCCTCAAGTGCCAATGCAGCCTGCGCTGGCAGACCCTGAGCCTGGGTGGCGGTGTCCACAGCTGCACCTGCAGCTACCACTACCCTTGGGCCCGTGGCAGTCGATGGAACGGACTGCCGGGTCAAGCGGGCGCCAGTGTCAGATGCAGAAGCTGCATCCCCCGGAACCACAGGGGGTGGTGGCATGACTGCACCTACACATGGCACAACATTGTGCTCAAGTGGCGCACCCCTGCCTCTTCCCCCTCTGTGGCCGCCCTGGACACCCTGGAGTCCCCCTACTCCCTGGTCGCCACGGCCACGTCCCCGACCATGCCCGCCACGAGGAGTACGCCCAGCTGAGGCGCCCCTCACCTTTGGTGTCCTCCCAACCATGGCACAGATGTAGTAGTGCCGGCACAGATGGAGTAGTGCCAATGGGAGGTGTACACCACAATTGACCTGGGCAATTGGGGTGAAGGGGGTGGGAAGCAAGATGTTAACAGCCCCCCTGCACCTGCAAGGCTGTATGTGACCCCGGTGATGTAGTGACGGGTCACGCAACGCTCAGGCACCCAAAACTGCAGTAAAACCGTGCACGCAAACCTGCAGCCTACGTGCGTGGATTCAACCTCCCGCAGTACGCGGTGGCACCCAGTAACACGGAGAACGCGTACGCGTGGGACACGCAGGCTACTATGACATCGAAAATGGGTGCGATACACAGGGGCACCCGCAGTGGGAAAAAGAGCGTGTGCGACTCACCGTCTGACTAGCGCGATGCAGAAAAACACGCGTAGCCAATACCCCCGCCAAAAGAAGAGATACGTCCTTGATAGCTGTGAAGTTGTGATGGCGCGGGAAACAACAGGAAGCAGCAATACACGTCGGTCTCCACGAAAGGCACGTTCAGCGAACTGCTGGCCCCGCTCACCTTTAACCCGTGCTGAGGGAAACGCCCGCGTACGTCACGTCACTTATGCGCATGGGCCCTTTCCTCGGATTACACGCGGACGTGCAGTTTTTCACGTGCGCTGAAACGCCCAGGCACGCCTGGGCGCGTCACGTCACAGAGGCGCTTGCGCTTGAAGGACCTTCTGTCCAATGAAATTGCGTATGCGTGCAGATGCGCTTACGCGCTAAGGGCCTTTCCTCGAATTACACACTGACGTGCAGAATTTTCACGTGCCAAATCACTCCGTATCAAGCTGGCCACGCGTAAGCGCATGGAAGACCACGCTCCTGCACAGAAGGCCGAATTACTGCCCCCCAGAGCCCCGAGCACACTCCCGCCTGCCATCTGCTGCTGCCTGACTGCCTGCTGCCCACGTGCCCTGCCATTTGCTGCCTGCACATCAGCCAGGGGTGCTGTTGCTGTGACCACCCCTGCTGGAACCGAAGACTCCCGACTGGGATTCCATCGCTCCACAGCCCAGCCCCAGGACCCAGTTGCCCACCCACTCCTGTCTCTGGGGTTGTAATGTCGGGCACTGCAACATCTGGCACCATTGACAACCCCCGGCCAGAGAGGCAGAGGGGCACCAGCTTCAGTGCCAGGGAAGTTGGTGTCCTGGTGGAGCAAGTCCTGGGGCAGTATGATGCCCTCTTCGGAAGTTCCCGCGCCGACAAGGAAGGACGGACTCGGATCTGGACGGACATTGTGACTGCCATCAACACGGAGGGGGTAGCAGTCCGCGACTTCCAACATGTCAAGAAGTGCTGGGAGGACTTCAGGTCCAGGACCCTCAACAAGGCCCGGCGCCTCTTGAAGGCAGCCGATGCCAAGGGGCGCCAAGGCCACTTGTCGGAAGATCAGATGAGGGTCCTGGAAGGCATATCCCCAGCGCTCCACGTCCAGGTCCTTGAGAGGCAGACCCGTCTGGAGTCGAGCGGTAAGTGTACATGCATCCTGATTGTAAGCTGTGTATGTGGTGATGTTTCAGTAGTGTGCAGGTTGCACATCTGTTTGTATGGGGCCGAGTATGGGTGGGGGTGTACAGGGCCATGAGGCTAACACATGCGAGGGCTGTCATGTGTGAGACATGGATGGTGCTTGTGTGTGTAGGCTTGCATGCCAAATGCAGTTGTGTGGGCACACATGTTTGGGTGAATGTGCATGTAAGTAGGCCTGTTCGTGATGTCACGCATGTATGTTGTTTTCAGCTGCATGTATCAGCACTGTGTACATGTGCATGTGTGTGTATTTGACAAGGGTGCAACAGTGATGCAACATGGATGCATGTGACAGCGGGATGTGGAAGCCTGATTGGCAGATGTGACATGGATGCCCATCTGAACACTGCGACAGTTGGCAGAGGTGTACACATGCATGCCAGTGTGGTGGTGTGTGTACATGTGTAGTGCACTCCCTGTGTTGCATGTGATGTCTGGCTCACCTTTGCCTGCTCATGCTGTTGTATGTGTATGGATGGTGCTGGCAGTTGCGATATGGCTGTGGTATGGCTCATGTGTGCAAGTTGAAATGACATGTGTGTTGGGGATTGTGATGGCATGTCTGAGGTTTGCCAATGCCATTCATGTACAACTGTCATGTGTGTATGTGTCCTGATGCCTGTGTTTTATTTCTCCCTGTCTGCAGCGTCAACTGATGAAGAGGGCGGAGAAGGTGCTGTGGAGCACAGCGGCGGGGATCCCACCGCCAGCCGGAGACGCAAGGCCCGGCTCCCCTCCCAGGTTGTGATCTCATCGGGCAGTGAGGAGTCCGGTGCCGCGTCCCAGGCCGCAGCTGCCGGGGGGAGTTCCAAGAGGCGGAGGTTGGAGTTGGACTCCTCGGCAGCAGAAGGGGCAGCTGGGACCCCACAGGGCCCAACGGGGGAAGATGGCACGGAGTCATCCAGGTTGGTTGGGGGTTTGGTGGAGAAGGAGGCCGTGCAAGCAACAGAGACGGGGTCTGGAGGTGGGGATTCCACTGGTGCTAGTGGTGCAGTGCAGGACCAGGGACAGGAGGCAGCACAGGCCGCCGCGGAGGTGCCTGTGTGCAATCCTGTCCCTGATCCTCTCACTGCATCATCTTGCACCAGCAAGGATGCCTACGTCCAGACCCGTTTTCAGGCAGGGGATGAGCTCACGACAACTGGCCTTCCTCTGCCTGCAGACGTGGCAATCCGGGTCCGGGCTGAGCCTGTCCTGACTGGTGTGGCGTTGCGTCAACGGGCCATGTGAGGTGACCTGCAGTCTTTTCATGAGGAGACTGCACGTCATCTCGAATGGCTCGTTGACCGCGTCGGCCTACTGGGACAGGTCACCCAGGCCGGATTCCTCCGTTTGATGGGGCTTGCTACGACCCCCTCCTCAACTGAACCCCCTATGCGCCAGTCATCCTCCGTGCCATTTTCCCACCCATCAGTCACCTGGGTGCCCTGTGGAGCTGCCTCTGACGGTGCGGCCAGGCTGGAGGAGGAGGCATCCCTGCCACAGTCGGGAGTCGGATGTCCAGCAGGGGTGGCCACATCAACAACTGCACCCCAGCCAGCGGAGGATTTGCAGGCAGCAGGAGGCAGTGCACAGGCAGAGGCACAGCAGCAGCAGCAACGTGGTGGGAGCCATGATGGCTCGGGGCCTTCGACATCGGAGGGGCAGGCATCAGCCGGAGGGCAGGAGGACCCAGGACGGGAAGTGTCTTCCGTGTGGCAGCGGTTGGGCCACGCCATAGATGCGGAGCGGCAGCGGGCGGAAGAGGCACGGCTCACGATGGTCAGGGCGGAGAACTCCATGCGGAGGGCCCTGAGGCAGGCCAAGTGCCTCGAGGCAATCCGCAGGGGGTTGGAGGTGGACACGTCGACGGCCCTGCGCACCCTCAGGGCCATGAAGGAGGACCGCCTCCGGGACATTGAGCAGGAGTTCGATGATGCCCTGGCCCGGGACATCCAAAAGTGAGCCGTCGGACTAGCCCGCTGCCCTTGTAAATAGTTCTGTAGTTAGTGTTAGGTTTCCTTTGGTTTTGCATTTTTTTTGGACTTTTTGGACAATGGGCCACATTTGTGTATATAGTTTTTTTTATTAGGTAGTGTTATTAGATAGGTTTCATTTCTTCTGTTGGGATCATAGACCCTGGATTGTTTATCTGTACATAGTTGACTGTTGGATTTTCATTTTTTTTTACAATTTACCCATGGAGCAATGGTTTTCAATTTTAATTTTCCATTGGATTTACTTTTGTGGACTGTGACTTTGGACACCTTTCCTTTGGATTATGATTTGTGGTTTTGCATTATTTCACGGACATGCTGGTTTTTATTATTTTTTAATTCCCATTTTTGTTTGTTAATTTTTGATTCAATTTATGTTTCTTTTGATACATATTTTTTGTTCAAACTTCAAACAAAAAATATGGGTTTTGAGATTCACTGACACCCATTGGGTGTATGTGAGGGACATGTTTTCGTTTCCAAACTTGCAATTGGGGTTCTATCATGTTATTGCCATTTCTAAGTGGGTGGATGCAATACTCGGGTGGGTGTTTGGCATTTGGAGGCTGACCATAAGGGCCAGGGATCTAGATTGTGATGACATGTTGGCTGGGGGACATGTGTGGGGGCCTGGTGGAGGGTGCCCTGCACTGTTGGGGGTGCAGGGGGACATGAGTTGGACATGAGTGGGGGCCTGCTGGCAGGTGCCCCACAGTGCTTGGGGGTGGGGGTGCAGGGGGACATGAGTTGGGGGCCTGGTGGAGGGTGCCCCACAGTGCTGGGGGGTGGGGGTGCAGGGGGACATGAGTTGGGGGCCTGGTGGAGGGTGCCCTGCACTGCTGGGTGGTGGGGGTGCAGGGGGACATGTGTGGGGGCCTGGTGGAGGGTGCCCCACAGTGCTGGGGGGTGGGGGTGCAGGGGGGCATGAGTTGGACATGAGTGGGGGCCTGCTGGCAAGTGCCCGACAGTGCTGTGGGGTGGGGGTGCATGGGGACATGAGTTGGACATGAGTGGGGGCCTGCTGGCAGGTGCCCCACAGTGCTGGGGGGTGGGGGTGCAGGGGGACATGAGTGGGGGCCTGGTGGAGGGTGCCCCACAGTGCTGGGGGGTGGGGGTGCAGGGGGACATGAGTTGGACATGAGTGGGGGCCTGCTGGCAGGTGCCCCACAGTGCTGGGGGGGTGCAGGGGGACATGAGTTGGGGGCCTGGTGGAGGGTGCCCCACAGTGCTGGGGGGTGGGGGTGCAGGGGGACATGAGTTGGGGGCCTGGTGGAGGGTGCCCCACAGTGCTGGGGGGTGGGGGTGCTGCGGGACTTGAGTGGGGGTGCAGGGTAGTCCCCCGTGGTGTGGGCTGCCTGCAGGGGCCGTGGAGGTTGTGGAGCGAACACCTGGGAGGACCCACACGGCCAATTCACGTGTAGTACTCCACGGAACCCCTGAAATACACGTACCCAGCTGAAATCGCGTGTGAAACTTCCCGCGTACCCCAGTAATACACGTACCACGCTCGCACAGGGCCAGTCGCGTGTGAAACTTCCCGTTCACCCCTGAAATACACGCACCCTGCTGAATTCACGTGTGTAACTTTCCGCGCACCCTGAAATACACGTACCCAGGACATTCGCGTGTGGAACTTCCAGCGCACCCCTGATATACACGTACCCTGATGGAATTGCGTGTAGAACTTTCCGCGCACCCCTGAAATGCACGTACCCTGCTGAATTCACGTGTGTAACTTTCTGCGCACCCCGAAATATACGTACCCAGGACATTCGCGTGTGGAACTTCCAGCGCACCCCTGATATACACGTACCCTGATGGAATCGTGTGTAGAACTTTCCGCGCACCCCTGAAATACACATACCCTGCGGAATTCACGTGTGTAACTTCCCGCGCACCCCGGAATACACGTACCCAGATCATTCGCGTGTGGAACTTCCAGCGCACCCCTGATATACACGTACCCATCTGAAATCGTGTGTGAAACTTCCCGCGCACCCCTGAAATACACGTACCCTGCTGAATTCACGTGTGTAACTTCCCGCGCACCCCGAAATACACGTACCCAGGACATTCGTGTGTGGTACTTCCAGCGCACCCCTGATATTCACGTACCCAGCTGAAATTGCGTGTGAAACTTCACACGCACCCCTGAAATACACGTACCCTGCTGAATTCACGTGTGTAACTTCCCGCGCACCCCAAAATACACGTACCCAGGACATTCGCGTGTGGAACTTCCAGCGCACCCCTGATATACACGTACCAAGCTGAAATCGCATGTGAAACTTCCCGCGCTCCCCTAAAATACAGGTACCCTGCTGAATTCACGTGTGAAACTTCCCGCACACCCCTAATGTACACGTACCCTGATGGAATCGCGTGTGGAACTTCCCGCACACCCCTAATGTACACGTACCCAGCTGAAATAACATGAGGAACTTCCCGCGCACCCCAGTGATACACGTACCCCGCTTGCCGTGCTGGTACAGGGTTAGCGCAGCCCTTTGCGCTGGATTGGGGATTTTTGTTGGCTTTTCCCTGCGCAAGGAGCGTTCTTGGGGGCGTAACTGGCGCTGCTGCAGGGTCGCTGCGCCACTGTGCGACACGGCTGGTTTTGGTGGCTGGAATCCATGAATACACTGTGCGCGGAAACGTATTTTGGCGCACGGGGCTGGCGCAGGGATTCGCACGCGCACACTGTGCGCCAACCGCGTGCGCCACTTGTGCGCTGAATTCTATGAATTACCCCCTTAGTGTCAGGAATAGGGAATTTCTGGTTGAAATGTGGAGGCGTCCCCAGTGTAGGGATGAGGATTGGAGCTAGAAGCAGTTGAGTGGCGGAATTGGCGGCCATTTATACAGCAATTGCTACTGCAGTTGATAATAAATTCAGTGAAATTGTCCTGGTGACTGATTCTGGCTATGCACGAAATAGCTTTGTGGAGTATTTACCTGGCTGGAAAGCGAGAGGCATGGTTACATACAACAAAAAGCCACTTAAACATGGAAAAATGATACAAGCCATAGACAAATTGGTGTCAGAAGATGATTTGACAATATACTGGAGAAAAATTTGTGGACATTTAAAAACACCAGGAGAGGATAAGGAGGGAAATGATAAGGCAGACCACCTGGCTAAAATTGGGGCTGTGATGGGAGAATTGCTACCTATTGATGATTTACTGGGTGAAATACACATTGATGCAGTAACACGTTCTAAAGCACCAAAGGAGGTAGATCAACCAGTGGTGCAAAGGGGCCATGACACGCCAGACCAAGATTTGATTGAGGCACAAAAGAATGATCGAATTTTGGGAATCTATTATAATCATTTGATAGATCCTGAACAAAACCCTCTAACAGAAAATGATTGTATGGGAAAAGAAGAGTTGAGGGTACTATTAAAGAATAAAAAATGAATTAGATTACAAGATGGACTCATGATTAGAGAGTCCATAACAGGACAGATACAGTGGGTGGTACCCGTTTCATTCAGAGGGCTAATGCTACAACATGCACATGATGCAATAACTGCAGGCCACAGAGGTTCACAAAAAACATTGGAAATACTAAAAGATTATTCTTACTGGCCACATATGTCCCAAGATGTGGAATTATATACTAGATGGTGTCTAGTATGCGCCCAATTTAAACCTGCTTCACCAATGCATAGAGCCCCATTGATGAAAAGAGGCCTAACTATCCCATGGTCAGATTTGCAAATAGACTATGTACGCCCTTTAAAAAGGTCGAGCAGAGGACACTGTTACATTTTAAGTGTAATATGTTTGATGTCGAAGTGGATTGAATGTATTCCTGCACCAGATTGTAGTGCGCAAACTGCAGCCACATTGCTGGTGAACCATGTGTTCTCAAGGTTTGGGTTGCCACAAAGAATTGAGTCAGAGAGAGGAAGTCATTTCACAAGTACTCTAATGAGTAAGGTATGGCAAATACTGGGTGTGAAAAGGAAACTACATATCGCATATCGGGCAGCCTCTTCAGGTGGAGTTGAACGGAGCAATAGGTCTGCTGTGGATATTTTAAAGAAATTCGTGGCAGAAGCAGGTTCCAGCTGGGATTTACGTTTACCGTTGGTTTTGATGGCAATCAGATCAACTCCTGCCAAAGCAACAGGTGTTAGCCCCCATGAGGTCTTGACAGGTAGGAAAATGGTGTTACCACAACACCTGTTATACAGCACACATGAGCAGACACTTGTGAGTGCATCCACAGTTCATGAGTACATTGATGAACTGAGGAAGCATTTGCAGCATGCATTTGCTTTTGTGCAGAGAAATCTGGAAAGGGCTGCTGACAGTGCTAAGGCATACTATGATAAAATAACATCAGTGAGAGAATACAGTGTAGGGGATCAGGTGTACAAGTTTCATTTTGGAAAAAGTAAACAGAAAAATTCTAAATTTCTAGCAGCCTGGCAGGGGCCATTTCAAATTATAGATAAGATCTCTCCTGTAGTGTATAAAATTTTGAAGAATGAAGGTGAAACAGCGATAGAGCAGTTTGTCCATGTAAATCAGATCAAGCCATGCCATCCCAGACACAAGATCAGGCGACTTGAGCATATAGAAACAGAAAGCCCTGGGGCTACTGCCCACTGATGCACACAATACAACAGAAAGTCCCTTGAACATAAAAAGATAAAATAAATGGGTACAGTCAGGAGGCAGTGACAGAGAAGTTAAAAAGTTGATTATTGTATTGGCGCATAAACACTGTAATATATGTAAATATATATAAAATGTAAAAAATAAAAATAAATAAATAAATGAATAAATAAATAAATAAAATATATAATGGAAGCTTATGGGATTGGTATGCAGAATAAAAATGCATTGAATTTAAAATGTTGTTTCATGTATGGTTATTTTCTTTTTAACCTGTGTTTAATTTCAGAAAAAAAAAAGTTTTATTTTTGGCAAAAGGGTGAAGTTAGTATTGTGCTACATACTTAATCTGTTTCTTTTCTATTTTGATTTAGAACATTAACTGTTTATACCGGAGGTCACGGGAGACGATGGAGTCCTGGAGCCCACGTGGATGGATTCCGGGAAAGCCCCGAGGGGGGGCGAAGACCAAGGCTGCAAAGCGATCAGCATTGAAGATGACACCAACAATATGTTTAATAATAATGATATTTGGAGGGATCTTCAAGAATTCAGAAGCACAGGTTGTCATTGAACCTTGACCAGCATCTGGTATCGCGGTGGAAGAGGCACCAGGATTCATCATGAGTGATAGAAGGATGATTTTCCAAAATATCTACATACCATTGAATCCTGAGATTTTGATTGAAAAACATTTGAACAATACCGGCATTAAAATTGAACAGACTAAAGAGTGGCTGGAAATAAGAAAAGAGGACGCTAAGCAGTTGATAAGAGATATATTGATGCAATTGGAGAAAACATTTGTGAATTCAGCAGACATTAAGAAGAGGAGAGGAAAGAGAAGTGCGGTGATGCTCGCAATATCATTGGTAATGTCTATAGTTGGAGCCATAATAGGTACCACAATATCAACAGCCAATGCTATTTCGTTAGGAACACTGAGTACTAAAGCGCAACAACTGAGTATTGACCTAGAAATAATACAAAAAAACATTAGATGGGATTAGAGGGGGACTGGATGAACAAGTAAGATTCATAAATGAAACTGCAATCATTCTAAATGAACAAGCGGATGTGATGCAACGGGCAACGAAGCTAATTATTAAGCATGACAGAACTTTAAATGAAATATTGAACATAATGAGTCCTGTTGATAGACTATTAACGAATTATATGAGAGAAGTTCAAACTGCAGTTTCACAATTGATTCAAGGACATATCCCCTTGTATTTTGTTTCGCAGGATATTGTTCATCAAATGATAGAAAGACTGACCAGGAGGGAAATTGATGTAGTACAGGTAAAAATTGCATTTGAAATGGGTAATGCGATGCCATTATATGTGGACCTGGAAAGGTTGGAAATTGGATTTCTACTATGCATACCATATGTAGCTCCTGAACTTATTTATCAAACGAAGTGGGTACACAACGTAGGATTTTGGCAAGAGGACAAATTTATTAAGATTAAGACTCCAGAAGTGGTGGCATTTCAGTCATGGGAGCCTGAAGTTTATTTAATACCAAATTTGGAAACATGTGTCAAATTTAAAGAACAAAATTATATGTGTCCAGGTAAACCGTTTGTTCCTGATGCCACAGATGCTATTTGTGGTTTGAAATCTGACCCAAGTATATCAGAAGGATGTGAGGTGATTATTAGCAATATGGGGAGTGAAGAACTGGCACAGGCTAAGATGGTCAGAGGTAAAAGGTTGGTCAGCACCTGCTTAAAGAACATGACAGTAGTACATTTGAACCATGGAACATATGTGGTCAAACAGGTGAAATATAATGTTTTTTATTTACAGGTTCCAAAGGATACAATTGTGTCAATTGGAGGGTTAACATTGTTTCATGTAACAAACGATATTTGGGAAAGCCAAGTGGAAAATATCGATTTTTTTCAAAGGGACACTTTTCCAATAGATCTGGATGTGGAGTTTTTATTGAATCACAAAGAAAAACATGTTATAAAAATGAATCTGAGAAAAAACAATATTACAGTTAGTAATCTGGGGATAATAGAAGTGGAAAGATTTAATTGGGGAACCTGGGGGGAACGCTCAATAGTGGGTTTGGCTGTCCTGGTGCTAATCATGGGTGGTTGGTTGATTGTGCTATCAGTAAAAATGAAAATGTTGCTGATTTTGGTAGCTACGTCAGGAAGAGAAAGATATCCCAATACACATGCATTTTAAATGAAGGATGGGGGGCAAACTTGTTTTTTTAAAAATTGGCTTGTATCGTAGCCAAGTTCTAAAAAAAAGGAGGGTATGTAAGGTTATTTAGCGTGTTACAACACAGAGTACAGCACTACTGCACAGGATCAATGTGTAGCATGTTTTTTTTTTTATGCAGTACCACTGCATGGGTTTGGTGCATTGCTATGATGCAATTGTTTCAAACTATGTGTTGCCAGTGTAACATGGACATATAAGTGAGGGCAGGTTATTCAGTCAAAAACGATTTTTACATATAAAAAGCAAATCATTTTTTTTTCACAGTTAAAAGCACACATTTGTACATTCAAATTGCGCACTATTTTTCACCTGAAATGCCTATGTTGCCAGAGACACATTTGAAAATTAATAAACTAACCTCATTAACAACTAACCTGATCATAACCCACTAATAATAATGTGTTCTTCAGTGCAACATGAATGGAAAATGACAGGCTCTGAAAGTCATTATTTAAATGCAGATTCAGTTTTTTTTTCTTTTTGCTCTGCTGTTCTGTCCACAGTAACTGCAGGAAGCAAAGACCTCGAATAAACAGGAAATCAGTTTGGTTACAGTTGCAACTGTATAAGACAAGCCATTGTGTGCAGAGGGTGGTTAGGGCATGATAGAATTTTATTGGTTAGGATCCTTTGGTAGGAGGTAACCAGAGTTTTCTTGTATAATCTCGAGGAAGAAGCTAGGGAGAGACATCTTAACACAGCTCGAAGAAGGACTGGGTTGATAGCTGGGGATGCCTGATTCCTAAAGCAGATTCAACTTGGTTGCAGAGACTGGGAGAGGGCGGAGAACTCCATGCGGACGGCCCTGAGGCGGGCTGAGTGCCTCGAGGCAATCCGCAGGGGGTTGGAGGTGGACACGTCGACGGCCCTGCGGACCCTCAGGGCCATGAAGGAGGACCGCCTCCGGGACATTGAGCAGGAGTTCGATGATGCCCTGGCCCGGGACATCCAAAAGTGAGCCGTCGGACTAGCCCGCTGCCCTTGTAAATAGTTCTGTAGTTAGTGTTAGGTTTCCTTTGGTTTTGCATTTTTTTTGGACTTTTTGGACAATGGGCCACATTTGTGTATATAGTTTTTTTTTATTAGGTAGTGTTATTAGATAGGTTTCATTTCTTCTGTTGGGATCATGGACCCTGGATTGTTTATCTGTACATAGTTGACTGTTGGATTTTCATTTTTTTTACAATTTACTCATGGAGCAATGGTTTTCAATTTTAATTTTCCATTGGATTTACTTTTGTGGACTGTGACTTTGGACACCTTTCCTTTGGATTATGATTTGTGGTTTTGCATTATTTCACGGACATGCTGGTTTTTATTATTTTTGAATTCCCATTTTTGTTTGTTAATTTTTAATTCAATTTATGTTTCTTTTGATACATATTTTTTGTTCAAACTTCAATGTGTAGTATCATCTCATTGGTTTCATGCATATCATGATATGGGTTTTGAGATTCACTGACACCCATTGGGTGTATGTGAGGGACATGTTTTCGTTTCCAAACTTGCAATTGGGGTTCTATCATGTTATTGCCATTTCTAAGTGGGTGGATGCAATACTCGGGTGGGTGTTTGGCATTTGGAGGCTGACCATAAGGGCCAGGGATCTAGATTGTGATGACATGTTGGCTGGGGGACATGTGTGGGGGCAAGGTGGAGGGTGCCCTGCACTGCTGGGGGGTGGGGGTGCAGGGGGACATGAGTTGGACATGAGTGGGGGCCTGCTGGCAGGTGCCCCACAGTGCTGGGGGTGGGGGTGCAGGGGGACATGAGTTGGACATGAGTGGGGGCCTGCTGGCAGGTGCCCCACAGTGCTGGGGGGTGGTGGTGCAGGGGGACATGAGTGGGGGCCTGGTGGAGGGTGCCCCACAGTGCTGGGGGTGGGGGTGCAGGGGGACATGAGTTCGACATGAGTGGGGGCCTGCTGGCAGGTGCCCCACAGTGCTGGGGGGTACAGGGGGACATGAGTTGGGGGCCTGGTGGAGGGTGCCCCACAGTGCTGGGGGGTGGGGGTGCAGGGGGACATGAGTTGGGGGCCTGGTGGAGGGTGCCCTGCACTGCTGGGTGGTGGGGGTGCAGGGGGACATGTGTGGGGGCCTGGTGGAGGGTGCCACACAGTGCTGGGGGGTGGGGGTGCAGGGGGACATGAGTTGGACATGAGTGGGGGCCTGCTGGCAGGTGCCCGACAGTGCTGGGGGGTGGGGGTGCATGGGGACATGAGTTGGACATGAGTAGGGGCCTGCTGGCAGGTGCACCACAGTGCTGGGGGGTGGGGGTGCAGGGGGACATGAGTGGGGGCCTGGTGGAGGGTGCCCCACAGTGCTGGGGGGTGGGGGTGCAGGGGGATATGAGTTGGACATGAGTGGGGGCCTGCTGGCAGGTGCCCCACAGTGCTGGGGGGGTGCAGGGGGACATGAGTTGGGGGCCTGGTGGAGGGTGCCCCACAGTGCTGGGGGGTGGGGGTGCAGGGGGACATGAGTTGGGGGCCTGGTGGAGGGTGCCCCACAGTGCTGGGGGGTGGGGGTGCTGGGGGACATGAGTGGGGGTGCAGGGTAGTCCCCCGTGGTGTGGGCTGCCTGCAGGGGCCGTGGAGGTTGTGGAGCGAACACCTGGGAGGACACACACGGCCAATTCACGTGTAGTACTCCACGGAACCCCTGAAATACACGTACCCAGCTGAAATCGCGTGTGAAACTTCCCGCGTACCCCAGTAATACACATACCACGCTCGCACAGGGCCAATCGCGTGTGAAACTTCCCGTGCACCCCTGAAATACACGCACCCTGCTGAATTCACGTGTGTAACTTTCCACGCACCCCGAAATACACGTACCCAGGACATTCGCGTGTGGAACTTCCAGCGCACCCCTGATATACATGTACCCTGATGGAATTGCGTGTAGAACTTTCCGCGCACCCCTAAAATACACGTACCCTGCTGAATTCACGTGTGTAACTTTCCGCGCACCCCGAAATATAGGTACCCAGGACATTCGCGTGTGGAACTTCCAGCGCACCCCTGATATACATGTACCCTGATGGAATCGCGTGTAGAACTTTCCGCGCACCCCTGAAATACACGTACCCTGCGGAATTCACGTGTGTAACTTCCCGCGCACCCCGGAATACAAGTACCCAGGACATTTGCGTGTGGAACTTCCAGCGCACCCCTGATATACACGTACCCATCTGAAATCGTGTGTGAAACTTCCCGCGCACCCCTGAAATACACGTACCCTGCTGAATTCACGTGTGCAACTTCCCGCGCACCCCGAAATACACGTACCCAGGACATTCGTGTGTGGAACTTCCAGCGCACCCCTGATATTCTCGTACCCAGCTGAAATTGCGTGTGAAACTTCCCGCGCACCCCTGAAATACACGTACCCTGCTGAATTCACGTGTGTAACTTCCCGCGCACCCCAAAATACACGTACCCAGGACATTCACGTGTGGAACTTCCAGCGCACCCCTGATATACACGTACCAAGCTGAAATCGCATGTGAAACTTCCCGCGCACCCCTAAAATACACGTACCCTGCTGAATTCACGTATGAAACTTCCCGCACACCCCTAATGTACACGTACCCTGATGGAATCGCGTGTGGAACTTCCCGCACACCCCTAATGTACACGTACCCAGCTGAAATAACGTGAGGAACTTCCCGTGCACCCCAGTGATACACGTACCCTATTTGCCGTGCTGGTACAGGGTTAGCGCAGCCCTTTGCGCTGGATTGGGGATTTTTGTTGGCTTTTCCCTGCGCAAGGAGCGTTCTTGGGGGCGTAACTGGCACTGCTGCAGGGTCGCTGCGCCACTGTGCGACACGGCTGGTTTTGGTGACTGGAATCCATGAATACGCTGTGCGCGGAAACCTATTTTGGCGCACGGGGCTGGCGCAGGGATTCGCACGCGCACACTGTGCGCCAACCGCGTGCGCCACTTGTGCGCTGAATTCTATGAATTACCCCCTTAGTGTCAGGAATAGGGAATTTCTGGTTGAAATGTGGAGGCGTCCCCAGTGTAGGGATGAGGATTGGAGCTAGAAGCAGTTGAGTGGCGGAATTGGCGGCCATTTATACAGCAATTGCTACTGCAGTTGATAATAAATTCAGTGAAATTGTCCTGGTGACTGATTCTGGCTATGCACGAAATAGCTTTGTGGAGTATTTACCTGGCTGGAAAGCGAGAGCCATGGTTACATACAACAAAAAGCCACTTAAACATGGAAAAATGATACAAGCCATAGACAAATTGGTGTCAGAAGATGATTTGACAATATACTGGAGAAAAATTTGTGGACATTTAAAAACACCAGGAGAGGATAAGGAGGGAAATGATAAGGCAGACCACCTGGCTAAAATTGGGGCTGTGATGGGAGAATTGCTACCTATTGATGATTTACTGGGTGAAATACACATTGATGCAGTAACACGTTCTAAAGCACCAAAGGAGGTAGATCAACCAGTGGTGCAAAGGGGCCATGACACGCCAGACCAAGATTTGATTGAGGCACAAAAGAATGATCGAATTTTGGGAATCTATTATAATCATTTGATAGATCCTGAACAAAACCCTTTAACAGAAAATGATTGTATGGGAAAAGACGAGTTGAGGGTACTATTAAAGAATAAAAAACGAATTAGATTACAAGATGGACTCATGATTAGAGAGTCCATAACAGGACAGATACAGTGGGTGGTACCCGTTTCATTCAGAGGGCTAATGCTACAACATGCACATGATGCAATAACTGCAGGCCACAGAGGTTCACAAAAAACATTGGAAATACTAAAAGATTATTCTTACTGGCCACATATGTCCCAAGATGTGGAATTATATACTAGATGGTGTCTAGTATGCGCCCAATTTAAACTTGCTTCACCAATGCATAGAGCCCCATTGATGAAAAGAGGCCTAACTATCCCATGGTCAGATTTGCAAATAGACTATGTACGCCCTTTAAAAAGGTCGAGCAGAGGACACTGTTACATTTTAAGTGTGATATGTTTGATGTCGAAGTGGATTGAATGTATTCCTGCACCAGATTGTAGTGCGCAAACTGCAGCCACATTGCTGGTGAACCATGTGTTCTCAAGGTTTGGGTTGCCACAAAGAATTGAGTCAGAGAGAGGAAGTCATTTCACAAGTACTCTAATGAGTAAGGTATGGCAAATACTGGGTGTGAAAAGGAAACTACATATCGCATATCGGGCAGCCTCTTCAGGTGGAGTTGAACGGAGCAATAGGTCTGCTGTGGATATTTTAAAGAAATTCGTTGCAGAAGCAGGTTCCAGCTGGGATTTACGTTTACCGTTGGTTTTGATGGCAATCAGATCAACTCCTGCCAAAGCAACAGGTGTTAGCCCTCATGAGGTCTTGACAGGTAGGAAAATGGTGTTACCACAACACCTGTTATACAGCACACATGAGCAGACACTTGTGAGTGCATCCACAGTTCATGAGTACATTGATGAACTGAGGAAGCATTTGCAGCATGCATTTGCTTTTGTGCAGAGAAATCTGGAAAGGGCTGCTGACAGTGATAAGGCATACTATGATAAAATAACATCAGTGAGAGAATACAGTGTAGGGGATCAGGTGTACAAGTTTCATTTTGGAAAAAGTAAACAGAAAAATTCTAAATTTCTAGCAGCCTGGCAGGGGCCATTTCGAATTATAGATAAGATCTTTCCTGTAGTGTATAAAATTTTGAAGAATGAAGGTGAAACAGCGATAGAGCAGTTTGTCCATGTAAATCAGATCAAGCCATGCCATCCCAGACACGAGATCAGGCGACTTGAGCATGTAGAAACAGAAAGCCCTGGGGTTACTGCGCACTGATGCACACAATACAACAGAAAGTCCCTTGAACACAAAAAGATAAAATAAATGGGTACAGTCAGGAGGCAGTGACAGAGAAGTTAAACAGTTGATTATTGTATTGGCGCATAAACACTGTAATATATGTAAATATATATAAAATGTAAAAAATAAAAATAAAATAAATAAATAAATAAATGAATAAATAAATAAATAAAATATATAATGGAAGCTTATGGGATTGGTATGCAGAATAAAAATGCATTGAATTTAAAATGTTGTTTCATGTATGCTTATTTTCTTTTTAACCTGTGTTTAATTTCAGAAAAAAAAATGTTTTATTTTTGGCAAAAGGGTGAAGTTAGTATTGTGCTACATACTTAATCTGTTTCTTTTCTATTTTGATTTAGAACATTAACTGTTCATACCGGAGGTCACGGGAGACGATGGAGTCCTGGAGCCCACGTGGATGGATTCCGGGAAAGCCCCGAGGGGGGGCGAAGACCAAGGCTGCAAAGCGATCAGCATTGAAGATGACACCAACAATATGTTTAATAATAATGATATTTGGAGGGATCTTCAAGAATTCAGAAGCACAGGTTGTCATTGAACCTTGACCAGCATCTGGTATCGCGGTGGAAGAGGCACCAGGATTCATCATGAGTGATAGAAGGATGATTTTCCAAAATATCTACATACCATTGAATCCTGAGATTTTGATTGAAAAACATTTGAACAATACCGGCATTAAAATTGAACAGACTAAAGAGTGGCTGGAAATAAGAAAAGAGGACGCTAAGCAGTTGATAAGAGATATATTGATGCAATTGGAGAAAACATTTGTGAATTCAGCAGACATTAAGAAGAGGAGAGGAAAGAGAGGTGCGGTGATGCTCGCGATATCATTGGTAATGTCTATAGTTGGAGCCATAATAGGTACCACAATATCAACAGCCAATGCTATTTCGTTAGGAACACTGAGTACTAAAGCGCAACAACTGAGTATTGACCTAGAAATAATACAAAAAAACATTAGATGGGATTAGAGGGGGACTGGATGAACAAGTAAGATTCATAAATGAAACTGCAATCATTCTAAATGAACAAGCGGATGTGATGCAACGGGCAACGAAGCTAATTATTAAGCATGACAGAACTTTAAATGAAATATTGAACATAATGAGTCCTGTTGATAGACTATTAACGAATTATATGAGAGAAGTTCAAACTGCAGTTTCACAATTGATTCAAGGACTTATCCCCTTGTATTTTGTTTCGCAGGATATTGTTCATCAAATGATATAAAGACTGACCAGGAGGGAAATTGATGTAGTACAGGTAAAAATTGCATTTGAAATGGGTAATGCGATGCCATTATATGTGGACCTGGAAAGGTTGGAAATTGGATTTCTACTATGCATACCATATGTAGCTCCTGAACTTATTTATCAAACGAAGTGGGTACACAACGTAGGATTTTGGCAAGAGGACAAATTTATTAAGATTAAGACTCCAGAAGTGGTGGCATTTCAGTCATGGGAGCCTGAAGTTTATTTAATACCAAATTTGGAAACATGTGTCAAATTTAAAGAACAAAATTATATGTGTCCAGGTAAACCGTTTGTTCCTGATGCCACAGATGCTATTTGTGGTTTGAAATCTGACTCAAGTATATCAGAAGGATGTGAGGTGATTATTAGCAATATGGGGAGTGAAGAACTGGCACAGGCTAAGATGGTCAGAGGTAAATGGTTGGTCAGCACCTGCTTAAAGAACATGACAGTAGTACATTTGAACCATGGAACATATGTGGTTAAACAGGTGAAATATAATGTTTTTTATTTACAGGTTCCAAAGGATACAATTGTGTCAATTGGAGGGTTAACATTGTTTCATGTAACAAACGATATTTGGTAAAGCCAAGTGGAAAATATCGATTTTTTTCAAAGGGACACTTTTCCAATAGATCCGGATGTGGAGTTTTTATTGAATCACAAAGAAAAACATGTTATAAAAATGAATCTGAGAAAAAACAATATTACAGTTAGTAATCTGGGGATAATAGAAGTGGAAAGATTTAATTGGGGAACCTGGGGGGAACGCTCAATAGTGGGTTTGGCTGTCCTGGTGCTAATCATGGGTGGTTGGTTGATTGTGCTATCAGTAAAAATGAAAATGTTGCTGATTTTGGTAGCTACGTCAGGAAGAGAAAGATATCCCAATACACATGCATTTTAAATGAAGGATGGGGGGCAAACTTGTTTTTTTTAAAAATTGGCTTGTATCGTAGCCAAGTTCTAAAAAAAAGGAGGGTATGTAAGGTTATCTAGCGTGTTACAACACAGAGTACAGCACTACTGCACAGGATCAATGTGTAGCATGTTTTTTTTTTATGCAGTACCACTGCATGGGTTTGGTGCATTGCTATGATGCAATTGTTTCAAACTATGTGTTGCCAGTGTAACATGGACATATAAGTGAGGGCAGGTTATTCAGTCAAAAACGATGTTTACATATAAAAAGCAAATCATTTTTTTTTCACAGTTAAAAGCACACATTTGTACATTCAAATTGCGCACTATTTTTCACCTGAAATGCCTATGTTGCCAGAGACACATTTGAAAATTAATAAACTAACCTCATTAACAACTAACCTGATCATAACCCACTAATAATAATGTGTTCGTCAGTGCAACATGAATGGAAAATGACAGGCTCTGAAAGTCATTATTTAAATGCAGATTCAGTTTTTTTTTCTTTTTGCTCTGCTGTTCTGTCCACAGTAACTGCAGGAAGCAAAGACCTCGAATAAATAGGAAACAGTTTGGTTACAGTTGCAACTGTATAAGACAAGCCATTGTGTGCAGAGGGTGGTTAGGGCATGATAGAATTTTATTGGTTAGGATCCTCTGGTAGGAGGTAACCAGAGTTGTCTTGTATAATCTCGAGGAAGGAGCTAGGGAGAGACATCTTGACACAGCTCGAAGAAGGACTGGGTTGATAGCTGGGGATGCCTGATTCCTAAAGCAGATTCAACTTGGTTGCAAAGACTGGGATTTCCAGTCAACAAGTCCCAGTTTGAGTGACAGCAGATGCTTGTCCTTGCTGGGTGAACCCCTCCAGAAGGCGACCAGACAAAGAAGTTACATACTTAATAAGCCTGGTAATTATCTCACAGAAGTGTGGGGGCTGAGTGTGCGAAAATATTCAGTCAGTGTAGGAAAGGAGATTCCTGTGCTGTACCCACGTGTTTAATGTTGCAAATTGAATTCTTGTTCCCCGCCACTCACTTCTCAGTGTATCACAAATAATGCTGTTACTGTGCTATTTCATTTATTTCTGTAAAAGAGTGAGATCGTGTTTAAATGCAACTTTTATAATACACAAAAATATCTGAAAGCAGACGGGTGGTATGTTTTATTTTCTCTTTCATTTGTGCATTTACCAATACAGTGCTGATGATGTGGGGAGATGTTTAGACAGTGCAATTGTCATTTTTAAGGTAGATAATTAAGATTTGGCTGCAGCTGTGTGCACAATGTCATTCAGTATGAGAAATTATAACTAACTGTGTGTGTTATAGCCTTTTGCTGAAGGTACATGAGTCAGCAAAAATAGAGACCCGGGACATAGTTCACTACAGTATATAAGTTAGTGAAAAATACCACATGATAGCTCGCTGCCGTAGATAAGACAGTGAGAAATTGCCCATGGTGGCACACTAAAAATGAAAATGTGGTGTTCCTGAAATGCAAGCCTGAGGTCTCTAGTGATTACATGAAAAATCTAAACAAAAATAAGGGGTTCTGGATATTGGGGCCACAAATAAAACAAAGGAATTATGCTCACCAAAATACCACCAACCACGCATACCAACCACGCATGTCTGTGTACTGAAATAATGCATATCCACTGTATTATTATTATACATAACCCAATCTGAATACAAGGAGTTATTGTTGCTAAATTATTTTTTGGCGGTAAGAAAATACCGCCAGGCCCCAAATCTACACAAAATACCCAACAGTCCTCACGGCTGATGAATGTGGCTTTAAAATGCCTACAATGATATCTCAGGGGGACGTTGACTACTGTGGTACACTGAGCCATCTTAAAGAAGACAACTCCCTTAGAAAGATCTGTGGGAAGGAGAATTACCATTATAGAGCGATACCCGACAGAAGAGAGTCCTTTTGTAAATCGCTCCCGACTGTTACAAATACTACATCAAATTCCAGCCCTTGATACTATCTCCTCAGAAGACATTGTTAGTGTAGAGCAGCTTCCTGGCTTAAATAGTAGTACCAACGTTTACATTATTATCACCTGTCATAGCTGAAAGGATATGCTCTGAAATTTCATCTCTCTTGAACCTTGGGTACGAGGTACACGCATTTATACCTGCACAATGTCGTCTTTCCCTCCTGCCTCTGCACACTCTATAAGGTAAAAGGGACTCTAAATACTTAAAGGGGCACAATGCAGGATGCATGGAGAGTCTAATTTCATCTAAAACTTCCCCTGTAACTATACGTCGTATCAGCCCGATGGTCTTGGGTGCCTATTAATTCTGAAGTTAGGCAATTTTGACTTGTGGGGAAATCCTCTCCAATTAATCTTCTTTCCTGGAACATGCGTGATTAACATTCACTTTTACAAAATACGAGAGTCAATCACTGATTTCCCTTTCAGACATTTTTCTTCTTCAAGAGAGTTGGCTGCAGGGCGCCTTTGTGTTTGATGGGTATGAGGTGACTTGCCGTGTGGCCGTTGCCTCCTGCATGGGTCGACCGAAGCGTGGTTTTTGCATAGGTGTAAAGGCAAACTGGTCACTAAATACAAGGAGGAAGTGCATCCAAGCATTATTTGCTCTATTGTGAATGATGTGCCATTTTTAAATTCTAAAATATTGGTTATTACTCTATAGGACCCTTCTGGGATGCCATAACATCACTCTTGCTGGCCAGTGCTAGAAGGATTTTGTTAGAGTGGAATTCCTATTCCTCATGTGGAGTACTGTCATTAGCTGGGAATTTCAACCCTCAGTGTGTTTTTTATATGGTCTTTGATAGTATGTATGATGCTACTTGTGGAACACTGCCTGCCAATGGCATGAAAGGGCAGACACCAATTGAAATGAAAGAAGAAATGCTGCTTATGGGCACATATGCTTTATCAAGTTTGATCTGTCACCCCTTGTTGTTGGCACCTTTGGTTCTAAACTTGAGTCAGCCACATGGAGCAACAGAGCAAGTGCATCATGTTTAGATTTTATATTTACCAACCATGATATTTGACCATATATCACCAATTTCAAAATTCATTTTACAGAGCTTAGTGATCATGCTACATTAAATATAACTATTACGTCTAATAAGAAAAATGTGAGCAAATAGTCCTTAATTGAAGCCACAGTTAACTTGCAGGGTAAACGAATTGTTTGGTCTGAATCAAATATCATTAAGGCTCAGTAAGAGTCAGTCCAAATTAATTAATTACAGCAGAGAAGCTTTGTAATCCAATATGGACAGCAATTCATGTAAAAGCCATCAAGTCCAGTGCACACAAACACACCAGTCCCTAGAAGGTTGTTATGACAAGTAAAGTCCTAAACATGTGCCCAATTACTTGCACTCAAATCTAGCATGAGGCTCTAGCACATAAAGGTGGAAGTGATCCTGTCACCTCTTCCCCTTTAGTAGATGTGCACTCAAATGATGAGACCATTCAAGAAAGGACGGGTCCTAGCAGCTCAAGGGTTGAGATGCCTATTCTGCTGAGGAGTAAGAAAGTTGGCACTAAATACCCCCAAATAAAAGGGAAGCCAAGATCAAAAACTGTGAGACAAAGAACTAAATGAGTCACAATAAACAGAAAGAAAAGCACGAAGGACAACCAACAAATGATAAAGTGGAAGTGAACTGACAATCAGGATCACAATTTATATAACATTTGAAGTTAAAATAAGTATGACAAGACAGCCTTGCCAGGGTGTTCTGCAGCTTGACATTCCACACCTTAATCCCTGCATGATGCAATTTACAAAATTTACCCGCGTTCAATGGCCCCGATCAGCAGGGCTGCGACTAGACTCCTGTAGAATTCAGCCACTATTCTCCATCATGTCAATGGTTGCTGTCCACCCCACCACACGAGTCCCAAAAAAATCCACTCAAACCCAAACCAGTTCTCCAATTTCCCAACTTAAATTTCATAAAGGGACTAAAGCAGACAATTAGCCTGCCAGTTGAAAAAAAACACATGAGTTATTTGAAGCCTGCTGTTGTTTGGGCCATTTCCCACAGTGGCTTATGGCCTAGCTGCAGTTTTGGCCTGTTTTATTCTGTAACTATAACACGATTTTACAATTCAGAGGCCATATCGGTGGCAAATGATACTATATAAATACAACTGACACATTTAAGTTGCTTATATAGCATTCATTCCATCCTGTGGCCACAACAAAGCCTTGAGAAGAATGACATGAGAGGTCAAGGGAGACGCACATAATGGGAGGGGAATCAAGAAAGGGAAGATAGACTTTTTCTTTTGCTAGGATATGTTATGTAGATATATCCTTTACTGGTGTGGCATTGCAGTGCTGCCGGCATGGCCAATGCCAGAAAATAAATATTGTTGATGTAAATTATCCTATGTGGGTTGTGTGACAAAGTGACTTCTGCCCTGCTGAAGAACAATTATGATTAGTGGCTAAACTGCCCCGACAGCCCTCACACTTCTAAAAAAACAACAGTGAGCCCAATCATAAAGATGAAACAGGCACAGTCAAGAGATATCCCTCCATTGCATTTTGTGGTTATGTGGGCCGAGGGCAAGTTATATTCTTAAGAGAGGTGTGAATGTGACGCAGTAGCACCCAAAACAGCAACCGTACAACAGCGACCTACAAAATCATTGATTTTCAACAATTGATGAGTGTTATCATGTCTATCTATAGAACCTGTGCGCAGTACGGGTACTTTTTGATAGTATGTATGAAAAGCAGAACATCTGTTAGTTTGTTCCTTATACAATTCCACACTGTTACACCAATCTGCACCATATTTCGCCTAGTTACTTGTTAGGACCCTCTGAACATTACTGGCTGCCTGAGATTTGGACACCCAACCCATTTCCCCGGATTTCAGCACCTTCACACATGAGACGGTTGCCTGAAATTGCCAAAACATCAATGTGGACATAGAAGGACTGAGCTCATTTTAAGTGACTCAATGCGAGGAACAGATCTCAAAGGCTTGGAAACCACATTTCAAAGTGCTAGAATGCACCGTTTTCAGGATATTTGCACCAGAACGCACTGCACCACGCAAGGGTGAGGCCAGGGTGAGGCGCCAGGTGGAGAGAGCGCACAGAAGCTCCCAGTATGCTGCAGCATGCCAGCTCTTTCCTCCTCTCCATGTCTGCTCTGTGGTATGTCAGCCAGCCACACACACCCATTCTCAGTGCAGTTTACTGCAGAGTGCAAAGCACAACAAGTGATGAGCGACTCAGAACAGCGACCTACAGGATCATTGATTTTCAACAATATTAAGAGTGTTATCATGTCTATCTCCAGAACCCCTGTAGAGTACTTGTATTTTTTGCAAGTATACAGATAAGTATTCAAATAAAAGATTTGGTAGTTAAAACAGATTGGGAGTAGTGGTGATTACTGCCAGACTAGAGGCTGGGGTATAGTAGCAGTGCAAAAGCAGTGTGGGTGGCTGCAAAACCCTGTATGATGGTAAGCCCTGTCTCTTCTAACACATAGAAATGCAAATAGACCTCACTGTGGTACAGCAAACCTCAACTTGGTTCGGCAGCAGTGTAATAGCATGCCTGACACCTCGTTTTTTTTTATACTACAATGGGTCAATGTAGACATCAAGCAGCAACCAATCAGTGTCCAGCATAACCAAGCAGCATCCCTTGGACTCCAGCAACGTTTGATGGGGGTTCAGCAGATTCCCCCAACCCAGCGGCCCAGCAAGTGTCCGAGGAAGTGTCCAACAGTTATGGAAGGCTACAGGGGAAATGATGCAAGAGTTTGCCATTATGCACCAATACACTGTCAAGTCGCACCAGTCCCCCTGCTACTGGTTGCTGCTGACATCCTGCAGATTCTACCCTTTAGTCTATTATGTTGACCTCACCACTATGCATCAAAATATAAATTCATTTGAACAGACATATATATATGCAAAATAAAATGGACATCAACGCGGGACTTTTTTAAAAGAAATCATTTTCTAACTATAAAAGGTTGAACTCTATAAAGGTTAGGAATGTCAATGTTAAGATTTAACCTATTATTAAATACTAAACATAGCAAGAAAGCAACCTTAAAACCAACATTGTTCTATCCTTAACTCATCCCCCCAAATGTCAAACAAAACAAGAACATCCCTCCAATCTGGATTTTGACCTGGACACATCAATGAGACTGCTGCACTTTACATCCTTGATGACCTCCACAACATTACCGACAAAGGACACACAGCAATACCCATACTTCGCGACCACTCTTCACCCTTCGACACACAATTCTACTCAACATCCTATTACACAGGATGAAACTCTCAGCAACTATCCTCGACTGCTGCACCTCCTTCCTTACTGCCGGGGCACACTTTGTCCCCATGCCTCCTTTCCAATTTGACACCACCATGGTCAAGTACAGGGTCCAGCAAGGCTCCTCCTTGTCTCCACTCCTCTTCAATCTCTCTGTTAATTCCCTTGTACAGACCCTTAGCAAACACAATGTCCATTTTCACCAATATGCAGACGACACACAAATATACTTCCAAATATCATCCCCTTCTACATCCTCAAAAGCTGTGTCTCCCTTATCACCAACTGGATGACCACCCACTTCCTGAAGCTCAACCCTTCCAAAATGGAATACCTCCTTATCCACCCCTAATGAGAACAGCAGGGCATTATGAATGGATGGATGCCACCATTCATCATATGCCCATAGTGCCTGTTTTTCCGGATGTTATAATGCACACTGGTGTTCACATACATCCACAAGAATGCCCTAATGGGCGTACATTTGTGTGTGGACCAATTTCGCTAGCAGTTTCTCCCAGAAGGCTATCAAGCTATTCACCAGTATGTTGGTGGTCAGGAAGGCTGTGCATGTGTCATACTAGCAATGTTGTGCAGATGTGAGTGCCTGATTGAGGATTGAAACGAAACACCTGTAAAGGAGAGTATGCATAGATCAGCAAGAGCATTTGACCTAGAGGACAAGTTTGCAATGATGGTCCTGTATGAGCATCTGTATACCAATAGGGATGAAACCTTCATGTGCTTGTCAACTTGGTTGAGCCCTTCAGGGGAGACATGAGTGAATGAGGAGAATGAATAATGATGATGGTGAGTGTCAGGGTGCGTCGAGGTGCGGATGGTTGCGTATGAACTGTCTCTCAGTAATTGGTTCATTCAGTCACGTGTATTATCAAGACAAATGTGGTGCAAGCGCATAACAAAGGTACTGTGAAGGTGGCCTAGGAAAATTTACGTGGATGTCTTCACAATGAATAATCCACTCACCACTTGCTCATCCGCCAGAACCCTGCTTGATGGCACAAAGCACCTCTGCACGCTGGCGGCGCGTCAAGGGAAGACATAAGCCAACAACAACAAGCAAACATATACAATCCTAATCATACAAATAATGTTAAAAGTACACTGTAAACCACCAGAACATGGTCAATGCAGACTTCATTGGTACTGCATATGTATGGTGTAATGTTGCATATATTCCAATGCCTCACCACCATGTACCCAGATGCTTTGCACTAGAATCTGCATACACCATGTTGCCACATTCCTGAGAAAAGGAAAAATAAACACTAACAATACAAAACCTGAAGTGCAGTAAGACCAAATAGGCCACATACCAGCAGACATGGCAACATGTTTGTGGAATGACAATGCTGTAGCACACACTAATAGTTGAACCATAAATCTGACCTGGCAAATCTGAGAAACAGCCCTAATCCCACAAACCCTGATAGGGATGAGATGTACCACTCATTAGACCTGATAAAAGTTGAATGAGGCACACCTCAGCTCAAACATCTGCCCCTGCCACAGTCCACAAACTGTTGACCATGCTACCATCTCACAACCAACCATGAAACCCAGACACACAGTTAGAAAGCACAGTTATCATAATCAGTAAACAGTGTCCCCAGCAATCCATCAGATTAACAAGACCATAACCATCATTGTCATCACCCCTGTGTGAGTAATACAACCCTTGAGCAATAGTGACAGAGCTAAAGGTTAGTAAAGCCAGAGTGAACACACAGTGCCCTGCTCCCATGCAAACACCACTGAAGTGTCAGCAAATACCATAAACTCACCTGTCCATGGAAGTCACCTGCCTTGCATACGATGCACAAAATTGAGAGACGCTCTACCTACATGGAATGCAATGCAGACTAATAGCACAAAATACATGCACATACATGATCATAGTTGACACCAGAAAGAAAATATGCATACAACACAGAGTGTAGGAGCAACACCGGATGACACAGGGTGAATGGACATTGACATTGATTTGTACAGGAGTACAGTGTAGCACACCAGAGAGAGGGAGAGAGAGAGTGGCAGAGAGAGTGAATAACAAGGCAATGACAGATCAAGGAGTCCATGGGTAGGTTTACCGATGTACAATGACATGCTGCACAGCACAGTCAGTGCACTCATTGAGGTATCCACATAGGTAGCTAACACAGTGACATGAGCTCTAATCAAATTACCATGACACCATGTGAGCATGCAAAGGACATATAAGAGAACCGACACATGCAGCAAAGATGCCCATCAATAAATCATGTCCAACATGCAAGACAGTGCAAATGCTTACCAAATAACTGTGTCTGCATGTTGTAAATCCCACATGACCTTCACCAGTATGAGTGTTTCCTAATTTGTCAAAGGAAAGACATTGTCTGGTGGAGGGCATGAGGAGTGTGGACTTCGAATCGTGCAGGATGTCTCAACCGGGAGAGCAGTCACCGCCACATCACAGATTAGTGGAACAATATGGGCGAACATATTAAAACACCCATTGTGCAGTATAATTGACACAGCACACACGTGCCATGGAAAAACAAATCTATGATTACCTGCACATGCCATCCTGTGCAACCCCACCCCATGCAAACATGCTAGATGACTTCACTAGGCATGCCTGCACGTACACCACTGCACATGTATAGTCCCTGAGCAGTTAATGGCACACCTCAAGGGCAATCAATCAAATAAATAACAAAGACCACAACCAGGAAAGGGCAAAACAAAATATGACAAAAATCTCCGAAGTCCACACGTCTGTCAGCTCCAATTCGCACGTGTGGTTTAATGCGCACTCCTTTCTCCTGAATCTGAATGCCAATTCCCAATGCCCAGCGAGTGACTTACGCGATGAGGCCCTTTCCACCGATTTCATGTCTACGTGCTAATTTTGCAGGCGCAAAGTAACCGTCACGCGAGAAACACGGAAGACCCATGCTCCTGCCTACGAGCCTTTTTACCTGCCTCCTACTGCTCTTAGCTGCCTCCTATGGGCCATCTGCTGCTGCCTGCCCTCTGTGTGTGTGCCTGCTTCCCACCTGCCCTGCAATTTGAGTGCCTGCTGTCCAGCCATTGCCAGTGCTCCTGTCCTTGTCCCTCTGACTACCTCATCTGATCCAGAAGACTACCAACGTGCCAGAACATCACCACCACTCCACAGCCCAGCCCCAGGACCACCTTCCCAACCCACACCTGCCTCGGGGTTTGCCATGTCTGAAGCAACATCTTCCGAGGTGAGTGGCAACCCCATGGCAGCGAGGCAGAGGGCTGTCAACTTCACAGCCAGGGAAGTTGATATCCTGGTGGAGCATGTCCTGGGGCTTTTTGATTCCCTCTTCAACGCACCAACGCAGGTCAGCAAGGAAGGACAGAAGCTGATCTGGGGCCAGATCATGGATGCCATCAACGGGGAGGGGGTGCCATCCCGTGACCACCACCACGTGCACAAGCATTGGGAGGACCACAAATCCAGGACCCACAACAAGACCCTGTGCCTCTCCTGGCTGTTGCCAAACAGGAGTGGCAGTACAATACCGACATGCGGGTCCTGGAGAAATTCTACCCAGCGCTGCACACCCAGATCAATGATTTGCAGCAACGCCTGGAGTCGTCAGGTGAGTGTCCATGTGTTGCTGGGCTCCACAGTTCATGTGCATGTTAATGTATGGTGGGAGTGCACATTGGGTTTACAGCAAGTATGCCTGTTGTATGGATGTCTGTGTGCATGTCCCAGATAGTGCTCTATATGTGATCAGTGAACCATGTGTGATTTCAATGGTCTTACATTTGCATTGTGTGTTGTAGTGCATCATTTCACTATGTGCATGTGGTTTGTTACCTGTGTGTGCTTGCACATCATCACAATGAGGTCTGGTATCTCCTGAACTGGCAAGTAGCACTCCTGGTCTCAAATGTGCTGTGTGTGCTGGCAACTAATTCAACCCCCTCCTCTTCTTGCTCCTCTGTGCGCCAATCATACCCCCGGGTGCCTTCTGGCCCAGATACCACTAGGGCCCCCTGTACAACAGTCCCACCCATGTTGGCCCGTCCGGTGGAGCAAACATCCCTGCATGAGTTGGGAGTCAACAGTGGATCAGCTGAGGTGCTCACCATGCCGATCCAGGACACGACAGGAGCCATGGCAATGGAGGGAGAGCAGGCACCCAGGAGCAGGGCATGGGGCAGACACCCCCGGCTAGTGTCATCAGGCCAAAGGGTGTCCAAATGAAGCAGGCACCGGGCACTATGGCAGCAGCAGGCTCTAAGGAGGAGGCTTATGTACTCAGGGCAAACCATCCCAAGGGGGCAGGTATTCGGCATCAGGCAGGATGCAGATGTGGACCTCAGATTGAGGATGTCTTCCGTGTTCGTGCAATGCAGGCAGCAAATCAGGGCAGTGAGGCAGGGGGCTAGGGAAGCGAGAGTCACCATGGCCAAGGCGGCGATTGCACTGCATTGGGCAGAGAGGCAGGCTGCCATCCTCGAGGAGACTTGCAGGGAGTGAGAGGGGATGGAGAGGTCCCTGCTAGTGGCCCTGCAAGCCCTCAAGGAGAGTACAGACTCCGGCCAAGGGGAAGTGGACGCAGTGCTGGATGATGCCCTGGCCCAGACATTGAATGACATTGGTGACAAGGAGGACTAGCCCGCTGCCTGTGTTACATAGTTTGGTAGATATAAGTTTCCTTTCATTTTTCCTTATTATTTGGAGCTTGGATCACGGACATTACTCCATTTTTTTTGGACATAGTTCTGTAGGTGTAATTTTTTGGAGTGGTCTCAGGACTTTCCTTTATGTTTTCTTGTATGTAGTATTTTAGTTTGTTTGAGGGTTCATGGTCACCTTGTTAAATTTGTATTTTTAGTAATTTTCTTTGTAAATATTTTTCTACGCATGGAGATTTTTATTTATCTATTTTGACATGGAGATATTTTATGATTTTATTTACTGTATGTATCTGGAGAATGCAACAGTTCAATATTTTTTTTAACTCTCACAGTCATTGTTTGTCACAGTTATTTTTGCAGTATGCCTGTTTGGTAGTCCATTTAGTAGCCCTGATCCTGCCCATTGTTAGTAATGTTTGTAGTTGCTTACTTGCATGTGTAATGTTTGGGTTTTATTTGTGGGTTAAGTATACACATGGGTCGGGACGGTGGTGGTGTGTGCAGTGGGATTTTGTGTGTGCACAGGCTAATGGCATTTCTTTTCACATGTGCAGCATGACTGTGTATTTGCCCTCACTGTGTTTGTGAGTGAGGTGGGTGGGGTGACTGTGGGAGTGTTACATGTTCAGGACATTTGCACGTGATTTGCTTTATGCTGTGTAACATACAGGTGGTGCTTTACCCTTCACCAGCATGTGTTTGCACAGTTATCATCATCTCTGGTGTTGATCAACCTCTTGCACTGGGATAAACTATTGGCATTTCTCTGTATTTACACATTGGCTGCACAATGCAGCTGTATCAGTGCGTGGTCCACTGTCTGATTGCCATGTCCTTCACACATGGGCCATCCAGTGATGTGTTTATTAGGGATTCTCTTCTAGAAATAACAGCTCAATGAGGCTCAGTATGTGAGACACCTGGTCAGTTTTTGTTCACGTGACACACATTGAGGGGGGGTTTGATATTGTCATTGGTGAACAATTTGTCCCTGGGGATTGATGCCATGACATTGTCACATGGCCAGCAGGGCCTCACTTTAACACTAACTTGTTACATGTGTATGTTGGGAGATGGTAGCGGACTGCAATTCTGTTTGGCCAGCTGCCACAGTTATGGATGTGGCCCGGGTGAATGTATTCATTTTGTTTTGCAGGATACATGTTCCAGTGGATATTGTGTCTGGTGTCACAACACAGCAGTCAAGGTGCACAGCACACAATCGATAGGGTGATGATGTGTCACTATGTCAGGGTGGGGTCACGAGTGATGGGGGCTGGCGTATCCCATGTGGAGGGGGTTGCCTGCAGGGTGGAGTCATGGGTGATGGGGGCTGGGGTATCCCATGTGGAGGGGGCTGACTGCAGGGTGGATTCACGGGTGATGAGAGCTGGGGTGTCCCATGTGGAGGGGACTGCATTCAAGGTGGTGTCACGGGTGATGGGGGCTGGGGTGTCCCATGTGGAGGGGGCTGCCTGCAGGGTGGGGTCACGGGTGATGGGGGCTGGGGTATCCCATGTGGAGAGGGCTGCCTTCAGAGTGGCATCACGGGTAATGGGGGCTGGGGTGGAGGTTCCCACATGGAAGAGGCTGCCTTCAGGGTGGGGTCACGGGTGATGGGGGCTGGGGTGAGGGTATCCCATGTGGAAGGGGCTGCCTGCAGGGTGGAGTCACATGTGATGAGGGCTGGGATATTCCATGTTGAGGGGGCTACCTGCAGGGTGGCATCATGGGTGATGGGGGCTGGGGTATCCATTTGGAGGGAGCTGCCTGTAGGGTGCGGTCACGTGTGATGGGGGCTGGGGTATCCCATGTGGAGGGGGCTGCCTGCAGGGTGGGGTCGCGAGTGATGGAGGCTGAGGTAACCCATGTGGAGGGGGTTGCCTTCAGGGTGGCATCACGGGTGATGGGGGCTGAGGTGGGGGGTGTCCCGTCTGGAGGTGGCTGCATGCCGTGGATTGTGAGATGTTGGGGTGCTATTTTGCTGATGGTGGGCCAGGACTTGCATGGGAGGGCACGTGTTTTCTAGGAGGGGGGCTGGGGTTTGCAGGGTGCTTTCGTGTGATTACGCTGGTGTCATCTGCGCCTACTTCTTTCTTAATTTTTTCCCTGGTTTTAGCTTGACCCTCTCTGCTTTTCAACTCTCCAATGTTCTTTCATAACTTGTACTGTTACACATTATGTCTCTGCTTCCTAGCTGTAGAATTTGGTCAAATGTTACACATTGTGATCAACTTTCTGAATATGTTTACAGTAATATGTGACATAGCCCTACTCTGGCATTTTAATATTGTTTCTACTCGCTTTGCTTTACAGGTACAATGGTTTTTAAAGGAATCATACCAAAATGTTCCCATGATTGTGATGACATTACTAATACTGTGCCTGAGCGCTGTACAAAAATCCTGACCCCCATTACACTGACTAAGGTGAGTGGGGATTGCGGGGATGTCCCCCGAACCACTTAGTCAGTGTAATGGAGGTAAGGCGTTGTGGGGGATAAGAAATAAAAATTAAAAAAGGACCCAGCACTGCCACACGTAAGTGGTAGGAACTGACACAGCAGGGGTACTTGGCAGTCAGCAGTGCACACAGAGGTGCTCCACAGTAAGGCTAAGTGGGGGGATGCAGATTGGCGGATTGTGTCCCGATCTATCTGATCACTGCGCTGCACCATAATTGGAGTCGACATTTTCGTCTGCTGAATTACGGATGGCTCAGTGATCACATAGATTCGTTTTAAATGCGCACCTGGAACATTAAGGGTTTTAACAGCCCAATTAAAAGGTATAAAATGATTTCCCACCATACAAAGCTGCATCAATCAGTTGCCTGTATTCAAGGAACCCATCTCTCTCTCGCAGAAGCCATGAAACTAAAATCCCTCTGGGTCAAGGATGTTCTATCTAGTCCGGCTGTAGGTAAAAAAAACGGGTTAGCCATACTAATCAGTAAAAAATTATCGTACAAGATCCTTTGTGAAGATGTGGATACCAAAGGGAGATGCTTATTGGTTCTGATTCTTTCACTATAATGAACATCTATGGTCCTATATTGCCCGACCCAGATTTTTGGGATACAACTTATTCTTACATTTCTCGAACTTCATTTTTTGTGGCACTGTTAACCATGTCTTAGATCCTTTTTTGGACAGAAAATCCAGGTGAATCTTTAAAAGTTCTAAGTCCCATAAAGCATTTACCCATTGCCTGAAGGAAACTGGGCTTCACCACACATGGAGACTCGCCCATCCGGTGGACTTAGAATACACGTTCCATTCTATCCCCATGACACGCTCTCCCGCCTTGATTATATTTTCCGTACTAAATCCCTCACTAACACTATAATTAATGCTACCATTTCTGATATTGTCATTTCAGATCACGCCCCCCCATTACCTCCTTTGACCTCTCTGATATTAAGAAGCCGTCTTCAAGATGGAAATGTAATAATAGTTTATTTCATGTTAAAACATGTATCCAGTCCTTCCAGCCCTTCCAACAACATTTCTTTTCTGAAAATGTAGATGAAGATACCTCAGTGGTTACTAATTGGGAAGCTTTTAAAGCCGCATTAAGGGGTCACACAATTACATATTCCAGTACAAAAAAGAAGCAATACAAAAAGGACCTTGATGCCTTATACCTTCAGCTCTCTTACTTTGAGAAACAACACAAACTGACAGACCTGAATCTTGATCTTGATGGACTCCAGACATATGCAACAATGTATTTACGCCTGATGCCTCTAGACTACTGCTTCTAGCCATGACTACCAATATTAAAACTGCCAAGTTTTACAAACTGTTGGTTACTGATAACTCTTTTACCATCAAGTGGCTGGTTCAATCCCAATGCGAGACCGATTGTGGTCTTGTATTTGATTATGATATGTGGACCCTACTTTGGGCTAGCATCAGGTGTGTCTCGACCTCTGCCAATATTACACAACATCTTTATGTCTTCATGAACAGAGGCTTCATAACCCCCTTGAAATTTATGAAATCCAGGAGCGGCTCAGATGGGAAATGTTGGCCTTGTGGAGGCACCCGTCAATCTTATAAGCATATGTTCTATGATTGCCCTTTTATATATACATTCTGGCAAGAGGTGTGAAATATCTAAAAGCAATCTTTAAAATTGATATCCCACTTTCCTTCGCCAATGTATTTTTGGCGAGTATCACCATCGATGAGGCTAAATTACACTCTTCCTCCATCTTGTATGATCTGTTCATCGCCATTGCTATTAAACTTATCACTGCCAACTGGAAACATTTTCAAAATATTACTATTAAAGGCTGGTGGAACAACATCTGCTATACTCATGTTATGTCATGTTAGGACATTTGTAGAGCCCAGCATTCACCAAAAAGGGCATTAAGGCGCCAGGCAGTTAGGATGGGAAACAGCAGCGGGCAGGATTGGAAATCAATCAAGAGGAAAAGAGCAGAGTCTTGAGTCTGCGACGGAATGTGAGATGATCCTCTACCAGGCGTAACAGAAGTGGAAGCAAGTTCTCATAGGACTGAACTTTGTATGGCTACATATCTTGATTTAATACCAAGTACAACATCAAATGGGCTAATTTCACCAATTATCTGGACCATCATAATATGCCTACAAACGGTACATTATCTGCCTCTCTCTTTACATCTATTTCAACATTTTTAGTTAATGAAAAATACTGTGTGCATCCTTCCCTACCTTCCCTTTGTGTCCTGTGTGTCTCCATGTTTGTCCGCCTGTGAGTATAGTGTTTATTTCATTCTCTCTTCTTCTGCTGATAATATTGCATTGAGCATTCATTTTATACATTTACTGTATTAGTACAGTTATTGTACTTTTTTGTTCCTATAAAACTGCTACACATCTACTTCAGCTTGTTACTATCAAAGTTGCTTTATACATTTTCTGCATTTTCATCTCTTAATTTACATTGTTGTAATCATCATTGTTAATTGCTCTGATGCTCTACTGTTATATGTAAACCTCAATAAAAATTATTAAAAACAAAGAGCCTGAAACCATACCTGTTTCCTGACACATTACCCCGTCCCTCATCTCCCCTGCTACCACTTGTCTATCCTAATCTTTCTATCCTGTCCTGAAAAACATTTTGTAACTTTTGTTTCACCTCCCACCTTTTTAACGTTTGAAACTTGTAAGGTACACTGAGACCCTCCGGGTAGGGCTAGTGCTGACCAAAACATTCTAATAAATAAATAAAGATTTCAGCAATGTTAGGTCTCAGCCCTTAAATGCGGCAGGTAATGCTATTACCTCTGCATTTAAGGGCCGGTCAAATCATGAGTTGGGCAGAGCGCTAATTGCACCAGCGCTAATAGCGCAACCAATGCCAAAAGGACCCAATGGGCAATGGGAACTTACTGCTGAACCGCTATTCGGGATCCAGAGCTAATAGCACCGGACCAAGTAGCGGTATCGCTATTTGCGTTGGTGGATACCGCCAAGGCTCTGATAGAGCCCCTTGTATTATTTCCTTTTTCTATTTCCCCCACTGATATGGTCCTTAATACAAATTAAAGAACAACCTGAATGGCAATATTTTATTTCTCAAGTCAGCAGTCACATTTAAAGAAAGTGAGACAGCAACACCATGTGGATTCATTGTACAATTTTATTAAACATGTGTTTGCTTTGAAACACACAAATCATTGAAGTCTGTTCTATTCTTTTTCAATACGGCTTTAGCATTCAGCCTGGGAGATATAAAGCACATCATTTTTTTTGAAAATCGATGGGAACCCTACGATAAATGTATAAAGCTTCCTCTAACAAGTCTGAAAAAAGCTGCAAGACAAGTCGAACAAGTGAAGACTCTTTGTACGGATCAGATGTGTAGTTGTTTAATGCTTGCTTTTTAAGCCTCTTACCATTGTGGCTTGAAAATGCAATGCAGTCAGTATGCCAGTTTACTTAAATCCAGTGCTCAAAAGTGCATTAATGTATGCTCCCACGGATAAAGGGAAGGGCTTGTAACTGGGATTTCTATCGGATTAGCAGGAGGAAAGTGGTTGCTTCTGCGAAATTCGGTCATTTTACAAATGAAAATGCAAAAACACAAGTGTTCATTTTAATCGCACAATTTAAACTGGTCCTCCTTGTTCCTGTCTTTAAGCACCTGATGCTCCTTCATTGAGAGAGCAGTTGACAAACCATATTGCAAGCATTTTTCTATTTTCAAACTTGTCTTCTAAATAAACAGATTTAAATTAATTGTTATTCAATTATAGCCACGAATAAAACATCAAGCTGGTTTTAATTGTGGCCTTTACGCAATGTTCTACGCCTGACAACGTTCTCAAATAATTCGTTGTAAAACATTAACAGTGTCACCTGAACCCTCCTTATTTATTTATTTATGCTGAATTCAGCTCTCGAACTGAGCTGCTCCATGTATGGAACTGCATATGTTTGTTTTTTGCGCATTTTGGTGGTACAGCCACCAAATATCACCAACACCATCTGTATAGAGGAGAAAGTGGTGCCAGATCGCTGACTTTGTGGTTGGCATGACAACTGGAAATGATGTGTCATAATCGACCAAAGCAGTAAATGTTATTTCATGTTATTTCTTGTTCTATTACTCTGATGGAATCCAATAGTGGCTTATTTAACACATTTCCTCCCAGTCAGGAGTACGGTACCATGTCACATGTCTATGTCACTTCAAAGCTGGGGCAGCTGACCTTTCCTGCAGGGGTCTGCAACCTTTGGCTCCCAGATGTGTTTGGACTACCATTCCCATGATCTCCTGACATTGACTATGCTGTACAGGCCGGATGGGAATGGTAGTCCAAACACATCTGGGAGCCAAAGGTTGCAGACCCCTGCAGGGAGTTGGGCTATAGTTGGGATACTTTACTGCCCAACTGGGTTACATGCAGGTTTCCCTTTCTGGATACTGTTACCACACAGTCCGTTTTTTTGGAAGAGGTGCAGTACCACTGACAACATACAGACAGGACATCTGATTGTTGTCAATGGTACTGCAACTCTCCAATCTCAATGCGATTTCTTGGGGACCTCTGTATGTTGTCAATGGTACTGCAACTCTCCAATCTCAATGCGATTTCTTGGGGACCTCTGTATTTTGTCAGAGGTACTGCACCTCTCCAATCTTAAAATTTATTGTGAGGACATCTGCAGGTTGCAGTTCCTCGGAGAGGTGCAGTACCACTGACAACATTCTGGTGTCCTTGTGCTCCCCACTTGCGCTGTTGCTCGTTTACCCTCTTGTGCTGTCCCTCCTCCCAGCTTGCATTGTCGCTCCTTCCCACCATTGCGCTGTCACTCATTCTGGTGTCCTTGTGCTCCCCACTTGCGCTGTTGCTCGTTTACCCTCTTGTGCTGTCCCTCTTCCCAGCTTGCATTGTCGCTCCTTCCCACCTTTGCGCTGTCACTCTTTCCCCCTTGCGGTGTCGCTCTTTCCCCCTTGCGCTGTCGCTCCCCACTTGTGCTGCTGCTCCTTCCCCCTTGCACTGTTGGTCCTTCCCACCATTGCACTGTTGGTCCTTCCCACCATTGCGCTGTCCCTCATCCCCTTGTGCATATGATAGCAGTGCCTCTAATAACATACACAAACCAAAATGGTTGGCTTTGCCAAGGCCTGTTTATAACAGGTCTTCGGGTCTTCAGGTCAAGGATATATGTACTGCTTATAAATTAAGTGGCTGAATGCATACTTGGTAAGACATGTGTATTGCGCCAGTAACACATTTACAACTGTAATTAAGCCATTAACTAGCCCTCCAAAGCAATAGTTTTGACATATAGGTGGTGCTCGAGCCAAAACTAAAAATAGCAGCCATGCAAAGGGTGTAGTTTTAGATGAGGGACGCAGAACAATAGCCATCTGAGAAGGTTCACATACCCCAGCATAGACAGAAGGCTCATATTAGCAAAATGTTATTTGCTCAAGCATGCAGGCAGGTTGGAAGCAATGTGAAATGTATACATATCATTGCATAGACATTATAGTGGATGTAAGTTAGAAGCTACCAGAAAGGTGCAGATGTGGCAACTTAGACTGAGATTAGAAGAGAGCAATAGTTTCAAAGATATTTTGATATTTTTAAGCTAAGAAACTCATGTTTTTCTGGTGTGGAATATTTCAATGACACTATTATGATACATGAAGCAACACTATAGGTAGATAAACCATGAATGAGACTTGTTTGAAGAGCATACCCTGAGAACTAAATCTTAGGGAGAGACAACTTTAAGTTTTAGAGAATTGTAATTTTTAAATGTTATGCACCACAAGATTAAATGAATTGTCCTGGATCACACACATTTGTTGAGGTGAAGCTGGGATTTGAGTCACTATCCAAGTTCTTATCATAAAACAAGGTATAAATATTTGTGAATAATAAAAACAAATCACATAATAAACAAACTTAGCACCCCTAGTTGCGGCTTAGCACAGATGCTCAGGAACATGTCATATAGTTTAGAGATCATATGTCCCTCTTCCACCACATCATAAAAGGTGTCTAATATCGCCTTGGTCTCCACCACCTCTGCAGGGCCCGCCCACCTCTCTCTAATCCTCCGGGCCATTCCTAGATATTGTGAAAATTGGCGTTGATGTATGTCGTGTTCATCTATCAGGGTTTGGAAACTTAATATTTTACCTTCTCATAACAGGTCTCCTATCGTGGCTATCCCTTTGCTCTCTGAGTGCCTCCTATATTGTCCCACAACTCAATGTTGTTCTTCTATGACTCCGGTTAAGAGGACGTGATCAGAACAGGGGGTCAGGCACTCCCAGCCACCTCCAGACCTGTTCCATAATTCCTTACCATGTTTCAGCAGTCTGGAAGGTCTCTCTAAGGCGGTTTCCTTGACCCACAGCACTTCCTTTAAAAAGTATTGCCTAATCCTAGGCTACAATAACAGGGTTGCCTGTGTGGTGTCATCTCCCAACCATTTCACCCTGATTTGTAGTTGTCCTGCTAAGTAGTAGCATTCGAAGTTGGGCACTTTCATCCTACCCTCAGAATAGTCCCTTTGCAATGTGCTTGGTGTGACTGTGTTTCTCCCTCTTCCCCACAGGAGTTCTCTTGCCATTGAGTTCAGCTGTGGGGAAAAAAGTCATTAAAAAAGTCATTGGTATGTTACAGGGTATATTGACAAAGTAGTACAAAAGTCGTGGGAGTTTGACCATCATTAGGAGGGCTGCTCTACCTGGTACCCCCAGTGGCAGCTTTTTCCAGAATCCCATGGAGTTGGCCACCCCCTAGAAGGCCTTCAGTGTGTTGTATTCATGTGCGTCCACCGGATCATGCCACACATTGATACCAAAGTATCGAAAAGCGTTGGTTTCCCATTTAAGGTCCAGGCTCAGTAGCTGCTCGGCACTGCAGCCTCTAAGCTCTGCAAGCAGGAACAGGTGGGATTTCTCCCTGTTCACTTTAATGCCTGAAAAAATACTGAATTGATCGATGACATCTAACAGGTGTGGCAGATCGTCTTCTGGTTGGCTCACGTACAGCAACATGTCATTCGCGTATGGAGAGACCTGTCTAACTGGATACCGGCTTCCACGTATTCATTTCTTAGGAACACCACGAGCAGTTTCAATGCGAGTATGTACATGCCTGCCTGGTACCTCTGCCCACCCTCCATGTCCCAGACATTTGTCTTCCCATCTTGACCCATGCCGTGGGAGCCATGTAACTTAGTTTCACCCATCTCAAGAAACTCTCACCAATCCCGAAGTGTTCCAGGGTCGTCATCATCCAGTCCGATCTGACCGAGTCAAAGGCCTTCACTGTGTCCAGTGAGGCCACCCCACAGTCTCCTCTTCCGAGTTTGTGCTGTCCATAACATGATGTAGTCTCCTTAGGTTCCAAGCGGTGTTGTGCCCTGGCATATAACCAATCTGCTTCTTGTGGACCAGTTCTCCAGCTAACCTCTTGAGCCTACCCGCCAGCACTGCTGTCAGTATTTTGCCATCCTGATTTATCATTGAGAGGGGTCTGTATGACCTACAGTTCTTTGGGGGCTTACCAGGCTCAAGGATCGGTACTATGACCGCCTCTCGCAAGCTATCGGGCAGTTTTACCAGTTTGTATGCTTCTTCAAAGACCGGCAGCAGTTTTGGAGCCAATATGTCAGCATAGGCATCTGGTCCTGGTTCCTTGGCAGTCGGGAGTTCCCATATCACTACCTCTATTTCCTCCAATGACAGCGGTGCGTCGAGTATGTCTGTCTGTTCCACTGTCAGCTTAGGTAAGTCAATTTGGGATAAGACATCTGCCACACTGTCATCTCCCTTAACAATGTCTGTGGAGTATAGGGATTCATAAAAACTTGAGAACACTGCATTGATCCTGTGTTGCATCCTGACTAACTCTCCATTTGAATCATTTATAACACTGATCATGTCCCTAGGTACCTCACACCTGCACAACCATGCTAGCAGTCTCCCCGGCTTGTCGCCCTCCTCATGCAACCTTTTGGTGTACTTTGCATGTTCCCTCCTTCCCAGCCGATCCCATTCCTCCATGCATTTCTGCCTCAGCCCCAGCAGATCCCTTGCTTCTCAAGGTGTCTCGGTTGCCTTACTTTCGGTGTGTTGTACTTTGTTTTCCATGCCCACAAGGGCCCTCAGTAACTCCTTCTTGAGGCCCCCCGTTTTCCCTATCACCGCTCCTCTGATGACAACCTTGAATGCATCCCATAGTGTGCCCGTCCTTTCTACACTGTCTGTGTTTGTGTCAAAGCACTGCCCTATCTTCTCCCTCAGGAATTCCTGAAATACCTCATCTTGCAAGGCTTACGACCTCAGCCTCCTGGTGGGTATCTTGGGTATCCAGGTGGTTTTTTACCAAATCGCTATAAGCGGTGCATGGTCTGAAAGAACCCTGGCCCTAAATTCTATGTGCACAACATCTCCCAGGGTTTCCTTCCCTGTGAAAAGGTAATCGATCCTTGTGTGTATGGTGTGTGGGGCTAAGAAGAATGAGTAGCCTCGTGTTTCCCATTTGTTTCCCTCCACATTTCTACAAGTCTCAAATCCCACACAAGGGAGCTCAAAGCCCGAGCCGCTGGTGCAGTTTTAACACATTTTGTGTCAGACCTATCCAATCTGGGATTTAGGGTACAATTGAAGCCTCGGCCCAGACCCATGTGGCCTCTCTGTAAGTGGACAATCTTGGGTACAATGACTTGAAGAACACTGTGGCGTCATGGTTTGGGGCATATGTGTTTACAAAACAGACCTCCCTGCTATCCCACAATCCATCTACCACCACCATACTGCCCTCTTCATCATACTTATCTTCGAGCAATTGGAAGGGGGCAGCCGGAGCAATCCAGGTGAGCACGCCCCTTGTGTATGCAGAGAAAGGTGACCCATATAGCCTGCCTCCCCATTTTCTGGCTCCAGCAGTTTGTCAGCTGTTAAAGTGCATTTCTTGCAGCATCGCCCCCTGTATGCCCTTTTTCACCAGATATGTGTGTATACATAGTTTTTTCATATAATTGTTGAGCCCCCTTACATTCCAGGTGATTATATTCACCCCCTTATCCATGGCCATGTGCGTGCAGAATTAGGCTCCTTGGTACACACTCCCTCATCAGGCCCTGCTGCGCTTCCATTCTTGGTAAGGTTTCCAATGCCGAGCCAGGCCTCACTGTCTCCCGACTATCATCGTCAGCCACCTTTCCCATGCATATCCTCACTCTCTTCGCACCCAGAGGGTGTCCTCTGCCCTTCAGTACACATTGCCCACCAACTTTCCACTTACCATAGTTTAACCTGTCAAACAACACAACATATCCCCTCCACCATTGTTTACTCATTCACCCACCTCCCCTCCCTTAACATCCATGAAGGCAACTCGGTAACAGACCATACAGCAGAACAATGAGCCAACGTTAAGTCCTCTGCTAAGGCCCAACCACTCCTTCTGCACCCACCACCCCACTCCCAGGTAACGTGCAGCAGTTTGATACCTTAGAACTGACATCTGGAACTTCAACTGGGGTTTGTGGCACCTGCTCAATGTAACTGAAGTTTCCCCTTTGGCCATGTGTCTTGCTTTCATGAGCTCCCACTTGTATTGGCTTAATGTTACCAGTGTTTATGCAGTTAGGCCTCTCGTGAAGGTGAGAGACCATGGAGCTGTGCCTTCAGGTCGCATTGGAGCTCTCCTGCAATGGGTATTTATTGTTCCTGCTCAGGAGTTACGGTAACCCCTCTGTGTCCATCAAGGATTGTGCTGCCATTGAGTTTTCAAAGAAGTGAGATCTGCCGTTATGTAGGACCTTCAACTTAGCTGGGTAAACCAGCATATAGTGTAGATTCGCCTCTCACAGTCGTTCTTTGGTTGGCCCAAATAGTGCTCTTCACCTCTGCACTAATGCAGTGTAATCGGGATAGATCGCCAATTTCGAGGATCCTCTCGTAATAGTCCCCCCATCCCTTGAAAATCTTAGAATTTGTTCTCTGTTTTTGTAGTTCATGACTTTAGCTATCAACGGTCTTAGGGGGTGCCCGGCAGTGGTTTCTTCACCAGCGATCAATGTGCCCTTTCGACAGTGAATCCCTGGGTCAATGTGCCTGGGCCCATCTCCTGCAGCATCATGTTCTCCACGTATGTTGTGGGTTCTTTGTCCTCTGCCCCCTCAGGAAGACCCAGTATCCTTATGTTATTCCTTTGGGCCCTTCCTTTCGCATCTTCTTCCTGGTGTTCCAGGGTCTTCACTCTGTCCAACAGGTCCACCACCTGGGTCTAAGTACTGGTGATATTTCCTGTATTGTCTTGCACTTGTTGTTCCGCCGTGCCCAGGCATTCGGCCATTGCACAGATATCTTGACTGAGAAACCCCTCATTCACAATTACACAATCGATCATGTATTCCAGTGCTGTTTTCAGTTGAGCTATGGCTGCCAGTATTGGCCCCCGTCCAGCACATCCACTTGTGGCCTTGTAGCTGCCATCACCCTTTCTCCCTGGTGTGATGGACTGTTCCTGTCCTTTTGAGTGTAGGCCTACATGACGAGTTGCCTGGCTTTCCCTTTCCTACTCCTGTCTGGCATCTGAAAGCGATGTCTAAACCAGGCCTTCTCGGCTTATGGTGGCACAGTGGTCTGTTTCCTGCTCCACAATGGCACCCAGCAGCAGTCCCGGGATCATGTAGGCTACACTGCAGTTCATCTATGTCTGTTTCAGCAGAATCCACTGGCCACTCTCACACTTCCCTCCTCAGTATGTGGGCCCACAGCTACGGGTCTCTCATCACATTATTGTCCATGAAGTGTCAGTGTTGACAGCACCTCCTTTGTTTCCCCTCTGCTACAAAGGACCAGTCGTGGTTGCCTCCCTTCCTCTCCTATTCACCGGGAACCGCGTCCTAGTGTACTGCTCTATTGTCGGGTGATATCCATGGCACTCCTCGCTCAGGTTGGAGTATGGTGGGCGGGCAGTGCCCTGGTTAACCCCCCAGGTCTCGCCCTTGTGACAGTGTCCAAAGCGTGCATATCTCCTCACAATCTCCTCACCATGTCAGCCCACTTCAATGGACTTCGCCGCCTCCCACGTCTAGCAGGGGGCCCACAGTTCACAGAAGGCCTAACAGTTTCTGCACCCCTCCTCACAATGCCCATCCTGGTTCTGTGGCCAAATAAGGAAGGGGGCCGCGCCTGGTCTCACCCCCGGTGTTTCCAAAGGTGGGTGCAGCTCTCAGTGTGGAGAATGGGGGCCACACACTAACTGCGCAGGCTGTGTCCTCTCAGGCCGACATCCTTACTCCTCCAACACTCCGGGGCTGAAGCCAGATTGATGCTTGGGGATCTCTCTCTCTCCCATGCTGGCAGCTTCACAGCTCGCCTCAGGCTCCTCCCGCGGGCATCGTTCCCACTCTTGCAGGCCCCTCCGACCTGCAGGTACCTCTCTCTCCCGCCCGAGGAGCCACTCCAGCCTGTCCCCCCTCTCCGTTCCACAGCCAGAGGTGGCACCACAAGCCAGAGCGCTGGCCAAGCAGCTGGGTCCTGTCAGCCACCAAGCCGCCAGGCCCGTTAGCAGCTGCAAAGCCTAATCTGAATGGTGCCTCTGCTGTAAGGCCGCAAGCAAGTCATGCTGCCTCACTGCAGCCCTGCAGCCGCCATCTTGGGATGCCGCTCTAGTTGTACGCCTCGGTGCGTCTGTTCTAAGCTTCCCGGGCTCCGATTTTCCCCAGAGAATCACCCAGACAATGGTCTACATTAGTAGTACTCTAGACTTATAAGTGGGTTTCGCCATTCGTTCATTTAGTGCATGTTACAAGATAAATTAACAGGATCGAAGCGGGAGCTCAGACAAGTCACGTCCTCATTGCATGAGCTCAGGCCACGCCCCCCTTGTTGACAGTTATTCATGATGTGCAGACGTACATTTGAAATTTTATTTAAAAAAACAGCCAGTTTCTTGTGCTAAAAAAGCACACTTGAAGATTTTCTCACCAGAAGCTTGAGACATTTGGTCAGCTCCCTTCTCTCTATGACCCCTTCACTCAAATGGCCAGGATATGAGCCTCAACACTTCAGGGACGTAATTTCACCAAAATGCCAGGGGTAGCGGAAGTGACATCAGATGACCCTTGACCCACTGGTGACATCACAGGAAGTGATGTCATTTGACCCCACCCTGAAGTGATATCATGGGTAGCGATGGAACACAAACTTTTATCCGTTGACAAAACAGGAAGTGGCATCACATTGCTTTGTACACTACAAAAAATGCACTTACACTTAACCGCTATATATAGAAAACATATACACCCAATATCACCCAACCTGTGTTGGTACTTATTTATCGATCTCAGAAGTATGAAAGGCTGAGTTGAGGTGTTTAAGAACAGACTAAATCAGTGACTCACCCCCTGAAGTGTGCCTGAAATAAACCTTTAACGAGTCTAGCAATTATTGTGTAGAATTCCAGAAACACACATTATTTGGTATTCCTATTCTTTCTTATTTAGGGTTAGTGCTGAAAGTGTTAGACTTGTGGCACTCCTGTTCTTATTTTTCTTCTTTTTTGAAAGGGCCTGAACAAGAAAGCCAGCCACACCAGAAGTAAACAGCCACATGGTGCTGGCCACAGCCCAGGACCTTGCATTACAAAAATAAAAATAAAAACGTAAAACAAACTTTTTTTTTTTTAGAGGTCGCAAGGGAGACCACAGATGTCGCAGTTACGACGTCTGGCGACTCCTAAATGACGTCCCTGCAACCCTTTAGTTCAACACTGTTAAATTTGACTACCTAATCACCTCTCTGTGCTGTTTATTGGGGTGGCTGCTAGTTGTTTAGTGGAATTAAACCCTTGTTTGGTGGAATTAAGCTATAGGCTTGCATCAATAGTGTTGCTGTGTTATCTTTTATAGCTACTGCTGTCTGGTGGGGTACATTGTTTTGAAGCATGTCAGGTGTTATTATCACAAATGTATACACACACACACACGTCTCTCACACTTGAAAGAAAATGCATAAAAGGTTCAGAAATTAAACTTTCATGCATGGGTCTTTCCCCTGCACCTAGTCCAAGAAGGCACAAAGGAAGATTGACATTTTTTGCGCATTTGAAAGCGCATCTCATTTGTGGATTCTGGATGCACAATGAAATGCGTAACAATGCCCCTTTATTTGCACGAATGAGTAAAGGGAGTGAGAAAGAGCCTCTGAATGTGTGCATTCACGATGCACACATTCAGAAGCCCTTTGGGGATTTAGGTGCACCTTTTTTGGCACATGTGATGAGACTTGTTAGAGCATTTCATCATTTCGGTCAAAAAAAGGCTTGAGAATTTGGCCCACTGTTACAGGATTTATTGATCAGAACAGAATGTAGTTGTGAACAAAATTCAGGCAGCTGGTTAAGTGCTGCAGAACACCCCCAAATGATCCTGCCATGTTTGGTGAATAATGAGCACTGACTTCTTTGAATCAGGCAGCCATGTGGGGGGCCCTCCAAGATGGGGGCCAAGCTTTGAGCCCTTTCACCCTCCCATAAAGACATTTCTGAGTCTACCCGGGTTAATGGGTGTGTGTTTTTATAATGCAATCTGTACTGCAATGGCAAGGTAAAGAACATGACAGGGGGATGGGTTGCTGAAAGGGAAATGGGAGACTGGTAAAAGATGTACCCTTACACGACTTTCCAGAATATAGTGTTCCTTGCATACATTACCCCACGTGAACAGCATCCGTGTGTAGTGATGCCATGTTGTCTGCCAAATTTGGTACGAGCTATGAGTAGCATTCAGCCATGCCTAGGAATTTAATAAATTGTTCTTTATTAGCAGGAAAGGGTGCCCTTTCCATGGTGGTGACCAAGTCTTGCTTGTCTTGATGTCTTTCTCCAATATTACATGACCACGGCATGTTCTATGGTCCCTGTTCATTCTACATTTCTCTTGGCTGAGTGTCATACAGCATCTGCTAAATTTTCAGCAGCCCCTCAAGCCTTTCATTGGGCCTCATTACAAGGAATGCGGTAGAGGCATAATGGCGCCAGTAGAACTGCTGGCCCCGTTATCCCTCTTCCGCCCCATTACGGGGTGCTGGCGGGTGCTGCTAAGGACATCTGGTAAAACCAGGCATCCTTAGTGGGACCCAATAGCAGACCAGGATGCAAACAACGGGCCCGTCATTAACAGGCCCGTTGTTAGCATCCTCCCCATTCCCATTGAGCCCTATAGGGGCTCAGATGGGAATGGGGATGTATCGGGTCCTGGATCCTGGAAATGGGAAATACTGGGCCCTCCAAGGTGGAAATGGCCCGGCATTTCCCCATTCCAGGAACCCGGACCCGGTACCCGATATGGGGTTAGCCATGCCGCTAAAAGCAGCATGGTTACCTCCATATTCGTAATGAGGCCCATTGTGTTGTTGTTCATTCTCACTGTACACTAAAATGTCATCCTGAAAGAAAAGGATGCCTTTGTCACAGTTGAACAGTCTGTACATGATTTTCTGAAATCTGAATGAGGATGAGACAAGGCAGGAAGGCATCCTCAGGTATTGGTACAAAGCTTCAGTAGTAATAAAAACTATCAAATAGTGTGAGATTTTGTGCAGTTGTGGAGGAAGACATGGGTGAGATTCAGATTTGAAACTATCTTTGTAGTTCTTGAATGTTTTGAGGGGGATGATGAATGGGTGTGACAGGGCCCTGACATCAACACTAGTCTCAATTTCCTGGAGGTTCTACTCACAATCACTTGGGGTAAAATTCTGTGCTGATCCTTTTCATTATTCCCTGTTTTTCTAGGTTCTCTAACTCTAGTGGCACTTCATTTCTCATAGTTTCGTGAAACGTTTGTAACATCCGCACAGCAGATTTAAATTTTTGCCAGAATCTGATTTTGTTGCTGAATCCCTTGAGACAACCTACGGTCCTGTCTGAACAGCTCTTTTTGGAATTTCCTTTCCTTATCACCCCAGGCCATCATCGTTTCTACAGCATTACACTTCAAAAGTGACATTGACCCTTTTCTTGATACATCCATCTCCCTCTCTGCAAATCTTCCTTTGAATTCTAACTCTGCATAGAACCATCCTAGAAAGTCAATTCGCTACATGGTTGAATACTTTTCGCAGACGTCTGCAGCCAAAGGTTGCATCACTGATTGGCGCTGATAATACTGAATTCTTGGCTCTGGAGTCTTTCATTGCGGTGATAGGTCTTCTATCAACGCAGACAGAGGCTGTGTGTCCGTGGCGTTCTTTGTCCTTGTTGTTGAACATGGATATAGCTTCACATTGGTCCTCAAAAGTTTCTTCTATGCATAGCACAGAGCTTGTAGCTTTGCAGCTCTTTGTCATGTGTCCACTACAATTGCAGTTTCTGCATTACGTGTATAAGGGGTTCTATGTTCATTCATCCCCATTCTTTTTTTTTTTTTGCTGCTTTTTTTGCTGACAATGTTTGCCAAAAAAATTCAATTTATTTTTTATTTTTATTATTTGGGTGAGGGGTCCTCTCAACGCCCCCCCCCCCCCAATTTTGTATTCCCTGTACCCAATCGCACCCTAACCCCTATTATATGCCCTTACCCCCTCCATATTTTTCAATCTATTTTTTCAGCAAAAAACATTCAGCAAAAACAGCCGTGAAAATAAAACGGGCGATGGATGAACGTTGTGCCGTATAAGGCGGGGCAGATTGGGCTGCTTGCCAAGTGTAAGTACTGTCGCATCTACAGCAACTCCTTTGTTTGTAGGTAAAGGTTTCCTTGCTGTGCCTCATTTTTTATTGTTATCTAGCAGGTGTCAGAAACTTCCAAATCTGCCCCAAAGTCTCCAATTTTTTTCGCTCTCTACGCAAAGCTGGATATATATAGTCATTTATGTGGGGCATGCAGTTTGATAAATGCACTGACCACAACCAGAATAAGAAGATAGCTCAGTGCTGTGCAAGAACACACATTCAAAGTGATGCATATAACCAACATCAAGAATCGAACAGCAGACTGTCTGTCACGCTTAACTGATAGCGAGGAAACAGAGACAACAGAGGAAGTGAAGCAGGCACCTACTGTCATGGACCAGGCCATCTCCAAAACTGAATGGGACAGTCCCAGGGGGGAGGACACAGCTCTATCCGAGACCATTAACAAGACGGAGAAAGATTTGTTGAACGGGCCAACACTGAAGGACCTGGCACTAGAACATTTCTTGCAAATCATGGTTGAGTTATACTTTGAAGGGAACATTCTAAAAAAGGGGCAAGAGAATAATTCCCCCTAGAACATTAGAGACCACATAGTAAAATGTAACCCCAAAGAACACCAATGGTTCACCAAAACAAAACAGCATGTCTGCAGTGATTATTGCGAGAGCTTTGACGGAATGTACTCTTTGTGAGCAAAGTGAGAAAGTGGGCGTTTCACAGATGTCGATGGCTAAGCCCTCCAATCCAGGTTGACCTTGGGAAAGGATGGGAATGGACTTCATTTGGCCAATCCATGACACTGTGGCAGATGTTTCCATCATGGGAAATAGGAATACTAGCGATGGGTGTGTGTTAAAGCACTTGACTCGAATGCCGGTTCGAACCTTTGAAGAGAAGATTTGAATTAGTTTGAGGTATTCCAGCCTCCGTAGATATGGATTTCGAATCAAATCAAACCAAGTCATTCAATGTCCAATTTGGCTCGAATTGGTTCACCCAATTTGAGCCATTGCTCACTGTGGCTCGAATTTGGTTAAAAAACATTTAAAATCCATGCGGATTTCAAGAAATGATGGGGCAGATTCTCAAAACATGTATGTGCACGTTATCAGTTGTGCTTGTTCATCTCATAACATGCTCAAAGCAAATGCGCCCTATTCTCAAAGGCTGCCTGAATGTGCGCATACTCAGATGCTGTTTTTATCAACCCGTTTGCGCATTTCTGCTAACAAGTGGGTGTTTCTGCACACTTCAAAGTGCATCCCAAATTCAAAAAAAAAAAATCTCTTTGAATTGCACATTCCCCAGTGCCTATTTGCAAAATGCGCATGGGGGCAAGCAATGCATGACAGGGTCCTTGCTGAAAATGTCATGCATTATATTTTAAATGGAAGAGCGACGGTATGAACAACTGCTGTCACGCTTGCATCTCTATCCCTTAATCAGGGATATGAATGCTTTTTTTCTGTTAGAAAGGTACTTAATGATGGGCCCTTTGAAAGCCTGCCACTATGAAATGCACTCCTAGCATCCACAGCTGGGAGCCTGTCAAACATTCATTTAGGATGTGCCCTCCTGACACTATAGGTGGCTGCCCAGTGTCTTATTTGAGATGCCACACAGCCCACCTGAAATACACAGGTCACCATTGTGGATATGATGCTCTTCCATCACTTGCACCAAAAAATCCTGCTCCATATTCTCAAAGGGTGCATATTTGCGAAGTAAGGGAGAATTGCTCTACATTTTAAAGCGCATCCCAACCCACAAACAGAATTATCATTGAAATGCACCGAAATACCCATTCACCAGCACCTTAAAATAGGTGCAAGAGGGTGTGCAATGCATGATAGGGTCGTTGCTCACCCTGTCATGCATTTATTTAATGGGACAGCAGCGGTACAAACCGCTGCAGCGCCACTTGCATTTCGTCCCATCGAGCAGAGATAGAAATGATTTTTTAACATTTCCCAATGACGCCCTGGAAAATGTGTGTCTAGAACCCATGTGGGTGTAGGAAACCTGCCAGACATTAGAGTTGGGGCGTGTTCGGCCTCCTTGAAATGCACAGGTCGCGTTTGTGGGTAATGCGATCTGTGCATTTTTAACATGAACGCAAATGAACAAAAGGCATCTTATGCACTTATACATTTGTGTTCCTTTTTATGTACCTATTGTATCATTTTCTTAGCCACCAGTAATCCTGAATTCTAGGATACTGGTTCAGAATCCTCGAATTCATCATGACCAAACAGCTATATTGAATTAGATAGGCTTGAATCATTTCAAGAGTGAGGGTTTCGCCAACATCCTTCTAACAGATAAGGGCGTCCAGTTTAAGTCCGGGGGAAAGAGAACATATGGATGTAACAGTGCATTAGAGCACCGTGCCTGTGTTATAAATTATACCCAAACCAAAAGGGTAGCAGAAAGATTCAACAAAACCAAGAATGCTACTATACATCGGGCATGGGCTAATCAATGAGACTGGCAACTTGCCAAGGTTTATCATGGATGCAGTAGTGACTCATTGGTTCACCCCACATTCAACCATAGGGGCGTGCTTGTTTGAGTTCATTTGGGGAAGAAAAGCCAACAAAAAACAACGTCCTCAAAAGGACCTCCCATATCGCTGTGAATCGCAATGTGGCACAATCAGCGCCAAGTGAACACAGAATGAGATTTTATATAACAGAGCAATTGTTGCCTCAAACAAGCACCCCAGTATCAGAGGCTAGGTTAAGATGAAACACCCTGGTCCTCCCCATTCTTGGCCAATAAAGTCATCTGAGCCCTCACTGCTAATGGTGGCTTTTCATAACGTAATCCACACCCCTGATGGCAGGGTATGGAACATTGAGAGGTGATGATATTCAGGAAGGCAATGGGGTAGTGTGGTGAAAGATGCCCTCTTGCTCGACCTTCCAGCATGTTGTGTTCCTTGCCTACATTTCCTACTGCAGACAGTACTTCTCTCTGGTCTCCAGAGGTGTCAATTGCTGGGCCATGAGCCACTTAATGGCCTAGCAAAGCAAGGATGTTAGTGGTATCGAGGGACAGGAGATCTAGAATTCATTTGAAATAAATTGAGGAACAAGTAAAAGAGAGGATATGATATGATAGTTTATTTATTATTATGTATATAGCGCCGTTACACAATGTGTTTGAAAGCGCTTCAAGGCAAGGGAGGGAACAAGGTTAAATACAATGACATTCTTACAGGCCAAGAACAGTAAGGATGTGAAATTAACTATCGTACTCGGCCTGACGACATTTCAGATAGTACAAGAGCTAAGACATAGATAAGGAAGGGAGGGGGAGAGTGGGAAGGCAATGAAAACAGACCGGCGACTACTGTACTAGGCCTGACGACATTTCTGGTAGAGCAGGAGAAAAACACGAGGTGAGGGAGAGGGGTGCAGAAAGGTAGGGGAGGAACAAAACAAGCGACTATCATACTAGGCCTGATGACATTTCAGATAGTGCTGGAGAGGGGTGTGGGGAGGAAAAAACCAGTAAGGGGAGGGAGGAGGAGATAGACAAGGTTGCTATCATACTAGGTCCAGGGACAATTCTGATAGAGTAAGTGCATAGAAGAAAGTAAGGGGAGGAGATAGGAAAAGGGAGAAGCGAAAGGAGGAGAGAATAGAGAGTTAGCAGTCAAAAAGAGTGGAGAAGCGAGAGGGGAGAGTGAATACAATTGCAGAAGTCAGTAGTAACACATAATGTTGCAAGCCAGGATACAAGATGAAGAGGGGACCAGCATGATTCAGGGCCACCATGGGTACAAGATGCAAAGGATGTTCAGCGTGAGAGTTGTGAAAGGGTGACGCACCGTGAATGAATGAAGTCCATAAAAGTCAAATCCAGCATTGGCCACAAGACGGTGATGGTGAAACCAGAATGTATCAGGACAGACTCCTGCAGAAGTAGGCTTGAGTGGGGTGAGGGGGGAGCAGGGTAGAAGAATCAGGCAAAACAGGCAACACCTGTGTGTGAGAATTGGGGGCACAAGGGAACATCAAGGGGGGACAAGAGGGGGTTGGGATGGTCTGTGGTGGCAGAGGGAGTAAATACATGTTGGTGCATGCTTACCTGCTGTCTGAGCCGGGGGTCGGCCCTGGGTCCTCCGGGTCCAAACAGGAATTTCCCTTTTCTTCGTCTGCCCTTCGCTTAGGACACCCGGGCGAGAGACGCCCTTGATCTAATAGTTAAGAACAGGAAGGAAGAGGCAGGGCTAACAAGGTAGGTGGGGCTTAGGTCACGTGACCTAGATCCACTTACACCTGCTCCCCGTCTGCAAAGGAAAAGAGGCTAGAAGGCTCCTTGGCTGACTCTCACCCTGACACAGCCCTCTCCACTCTTCACTCTGCTATATCTGATACTCTTGACATCCTTGCCCCTGTCATGAGAATCCGCGTGAAGCCCAAAGCCAAGTGCAACTCCTGGTACGACTCAGACCTCATCAGCCTAAAATGTAAGTGCAGGGTTGCCGAGAGGAAATGGCGTGCCTCAAGTTCATCCTCTGACAAACTGGCCTGCCGCCTGCTGCAAAGGCAATACCGGCTCTCTGTCCTCACCAAGAAGAGAGCTCATATCCATTCCCGCATCTCTGCGGCATCTAACAACTCGGCTGAATCGGCTTTAAAATCTGCAAGGAACTGGCCAATCCTGCCGCAGTCTATACCTCTCCTGTCCCTTCCCAAGCCCTCTGCACGGCATTGGCCTCTCACTTCATTTCTAAAACTCCGGACATCCTGTCCTCACTCTCCTCCTCTCACCCCCCTCCCGCTATTCCCTGCTCTTCCTCTGGCCCTTCTGCTGCCACCCGTCTGCCCTCCTTCTCTACCTTTCCCCTTTTCTCTCCAGACAAGGTTTCTAGACAAGTCCGATCTATGAAAGTCTCGTCAAAACAGGTTCACCCCTGTTCCTCCAAAACTATCAAGGATCACATTGACTCCCTAGCTCCTGCCCTGGCGGATTTCTGCAATCACTCCTTCGCCACTGGAGTCTTCCCTTCCCCCCTGAAGCACTCCCTTGTGCACCCTCTTCTTAAGAAACCCTCTGCCATCCCTCCTGCCCGGCTAACTATCACCCAATCTCCATAACTCCCTTCCTGGGCAAGCTCCTGGAGAAACTTGCCATCTCCCAACTCAATCTGCACACTGAATCTGTTGGTTGTCTTCATGACCATCAGTCTGGCTTCAGAGCTGCCAAAAGCACGGAACCTGGTCTCATGAACAACCGTGAAGATCTGCTCTCCAACCTCGACTCTAACACCCCTTGCATTCTTATCCTGCTTGATCTCTCTTCTGCCTTTGACACTGTCAATCATGCCATCCTGCTCAACCGTCTCCGTGACAACCTGGGTATCACTGGTCTGGCTCTGGCGTGGCTGACTTCTTTCCTCTCCGACTGACCCTCCCAGGTCCAACTTGGGACCTTCCTCTCTTTTTCTCTACCTGTTGTGTCCCCCAGGGGTCTAACCTCTCTCCCTGGCTGTTCAACCATTACTTGGCACTCCTTGCCCACCGCATCACTGCTCTCTATCCCAACTTTCAGTGCTATGCGGATGCTACCCAGCTCATTTTCAGTATACCCTTGGCCTCCTCCTCCTTCTCCTCTCCTTCCCTCATCTCTGACTGTCTGTCTGCCATCCAGGATTGGTGTGCTGCCAACAACCTCTGCCTTAATGCCAGTAAGACTGAGATTCTACTCATCGGCACACCCACTCCCTCCTTCCCTGCAGCTCTCTGGCCGGCCTCTCTTGGCCCTCCTCCCACTCCCACCTGCAAAGCAAAAAACCTTGGGGTCATCTTCCACTCTGCACTCTCCTTCTCCCCTCACATCTCTGACGTCTCTAAGAGGTCACACTACCAGCTGCACCTCCTTAGAGGTATTCTTCCTTTCCTATCCTTCCCCCAGAAGCTCACTGTCTCCAGAGCCCTGCTCCTCTCCAAGCTGGACTACTGTAACAGCCTCTATCTAAATCTTACTGCTTCCACTCTCCGCCCTCTGCAATTTATCCAGAAAAGGACTGCAAGACTTGTCATTGGCCTCAAGCCCAGGGATCGTATCTCTCCAGGACTGAAATCTCTGCACTGGCTCCCAGTGGCTGCGAGGATTAAATTAAAAACCCTCGCATTGTACACAAGGCCTTCTGGGGTCTGAGGCCGAAATACCTTCAACTCTCTCTTCCTAAATACCTTCCTTCTCGAGCCCTTCACTCATCTGCCTCCAACTCCCTCAGGGTCAGCCGCTTCTCCAAGCAACGAGTTGGTGGCAGATCACTCTCTTTGGCAGGGGCCTCTCTCTGGAACAGCCTTCCTGCCTCCCTGAAACTCAAGGAGAACCACCTCCGGTTCCGGAAACACCTCAAAACCTTGCTCTTTGCTTCTGCTTTCTCTCCTCCCATCCCTTGCTGAACTCCTGACTGAAATTGCACTGGTTACCTGGTCACTCTTCTGATCTCTGGCCAATGCCCTGTCAACTGCCCAACTGCACTGCCTCCCTGGCAACCTCTGTACTTGGGGACTGTTTTCTGTATCCTTCAGTCCCCTTTCCAGCACGTTATCCGCACTTCCTTACACTTGCCTGTTTTTTATGTGTTTTTATTTATCTTATTTATTCCACTTCCCATTTGCTGCACTTTCCCCTTTCCCTTTCCCCCCTTGCACTCTTCCTTTCCCCCTTTCCCATGCAGTTGCGCGATCTGAATGACACCTGGCCTAGTAAGATCATTGTCTGTCCTCCCTTTGTTTCCCCCCCTTGCCTCGTTGCGCCTTGAAAACTTGTGTATAGGCGCATTATAAATGCCATATCATATCATATCATATCATATCATATCATATCATATCAAGTAGTGAAAAGCAGCGGCAAGCAGGAAGGCACCTGGTGGGCAGGGCTTAATAAGTGGTGAAAAAGAGCGGCAAGCAGGAAGGCACCAGGTGGGCGGGGCTTGCTAAGTGGTGAAAAATAGCGGCAGGCAGGAAGGCACCAGGTGGGCGGGGCTTAGGTCAGGTGACCTAGATCCACTTGCACCTGCTCCCCATCTGGATGGTTTAAATGGTAGCCAGAGCAGAGTCCTATTTTCCAGAATAAAAATGTTTCCAATTAATCTGTCCTGTCACCTCCCACTACAGTCCAACATCTTGTTCACCTCAGCTTGATGTGATCCCTTACATTCAATGATATTCTGTAATTAAAAGGCGAAATCTGCGGAAATTGAAGAGACAAGCGGCAACTTTAAAATCAAGTGACGCAGTAAAAATCTACATGGTAGAACAAAAAAGGTACAAGTCTTGGTTAAGATTTCACAGATCAGCCCTATATCAACAAGACGCCGAAGAAATGCTAAAGAAACTGGCAGACAAAAACTCGGGAGCCTTTTGGCAATTGATAAAAAAGAACGATAACCCCACAGCCGCTCCGACATCAAACTGTGTCGCAGAGGACGCCTGGAAAACTCACTTCTCTTCTATTTTCAAGCTTCCAAACATGAATTCACTTACTATAGATGAGCCATCGGAACATACCGCCTGGGAGGACTTCTCTGATATTGATGACATTTTATCAACCATAAAAAGGCTAAAATCATCAAGAGCATCGGGACCCGACGGAATCACCAACATCGATTTGAAAAACCACCCGTTGGAATGGGCCACCTTTATCAGTCAAGTCTTCAAAAACTGTACCCTGTCGAAAACAATTCCAAGTTCATGGTCCACTTCCGTGATTGCCCCCACCTACAAGAAAGGAGACAGGTTGGTTCCTGCAAACTACCGCCCAATTGCTTTGCTAGACACCATCGGAAAGATCTATGGTTCATTTCTTCAAAGGAGCTTTCAAACCTGGGCAAAATCTGCTGAATGCAACAACCCTTTCCAAGCGGGCTTCGTGAAGAACTGTGGAACTACAGTGAACATCATGATCCTTAGTATCTTAAAGAACAAACTCATGGAAGGATCAGGAAAGGTTTTCCTAGCTTTCATAGACCTCACCCAGGCATTCGACCAAGTCGATAGAGAGATGCTATGGTCCAAATTGTCCTCCTGGAATTGCCCGCCCGCAATACTGGAACCCATCAAAGCCCTCCACACAGGAACCTCTATGAGAGTTAAACTGACCCACCAAGGCTTACTCTCTGAAGTAATACCAACATTCCGAGGTTTCAAGCAGGGATGTCCATTGGCCACTGCCCTGTTCATCTCTTTCCTAGGCGACTACAAAGAAAGTGCAAATCAAACAAGATCTTTTCCGCCAAACATTGGCCAAACACCCTTAGCTCGACTTCTTTATGCTGATGACATTATCCTCCTTGACCAGACAGAAATTGGCATCCAAAGACAACTGGACAATTTGGCCTCTTACATATCCGCAAACAATCTGGAGATAAACAAGGAGAAAATGAAAATCTTGATAATGGAAAAACCACCTGGAAAGAAGTCAAAAAAATCGAGTTGGCACATTGACAAAGCAACCCTGGAGGTCATCAAAAACGTTAAATACCTTGGCGTGATGATAGACAGCTCCAAAACAGAAGCTGCAATGCAAAAACATCTGTGGGAAAAAACACGAAAGCTCACAACCCAGGCTCGGATCATCGACAGAAAATATGGTCGGTTCTCTCTGTTACCGGTCCTAAAATTCTATAAAGGCAAAGTGGTCCCATGCCTGGTTTATGGAGGAGAAGCCTTGCCCACGATCCCACCGACAATTTGGGAAAAACTGGAGGGGTACTTCTGGCTGAAAGTCCTCCAATTTCCAAATTTGACATCGATTGCAGCCATCAGATGAGAACTGGGCCTGCGCTCCCTGAAAGCAGTAAAAGACGCAGGAGAAATGTCCCTCTTCAGGAAAGTGCTCATGCCTGAATCTCCACCGCTATATAATCTGATAAACACGGAAATGAACAACGATAGCTTCAAGATGCTGAATACATGGGCCGCAAAACAAAGAACAAGTCTGGCTAACATCGCATGCACAGAAGAGACATTGATCCAAAATCCAACCAAAGTAAAAAGGAAAATGGACCAAGAAGACTGGATTGAAACTCAAACAATTGCGGAAAAAAATAAACTCCTAAAACACCTTTCATCTCAACCGAAAAAATTGAACACACTGACTGAAATCATCAAAAGATTTCCGGATAGAGCACTCCGCTCTACTCTCCCAAGGGCAAGGTTGAACTTATTGCCAACTAATGAAGTCCGGGCCATTAGGGGCCTCTCTGCTACAAACCATTGTCGTCTGTGCAAAATCCTATCAGAAAAGGAGTCAGTGAAACATCTCCTTTTAAACTGCCCAAAGACCATCAAATGGAGAAGAGCATTCCTCGGCCCTCTACTTGAACCTTTCTCTCAGTACGACGAAGAAGTGTGGTGGTCCCGTTTAATGAGTGGCTCAAGGACTTCATGGTCCCTAGCAACGGCAAAAATCCTAAAAGCCGCCTTGGACGAATGCACCAAAAAAGAGTCGGAACTCCTCGCAGCAAACCTGGCTGCCTAAAGCATGGTCTCGAAACAGAGAAACCTAAGTGCAAGAAAGCAGAAGAAAACAGAAAATGAAGAGGAAGATAGAAAACCATTTTCAAAAATCATAAAATTGATAAAAGCAAAATAAATACAAAAAAAAAAGATATTCTGTAAGCCTTCTCCTTTTCACAGGTACATTCTCTCCTGTGTCAATGTCATTTTTAATCCACTGTTTTAAGCCTGGGGAGAGAAAGAAAAAGAGTGGTAAACAGCTGAAGTGAAGTCTTGTACTACTACGGTTGTTGTGAAGTCGAACGTGCTGAGAGTATCACTCCCCCTAATGAGCCATCAGAATGACTAAGATGGAGCACATCAGGAATAGGCTCACATTCATCTCCTCTCTGTCAGAATTCATGTGTAGTATGCTTTTAGTTGATTTATGCAGAAGACCCTGGGGGTTTCTTTGTTTTTTCCCAAGTCCACCAAATAGTTGACGTCACCAAGTTTGAAAATGACTTGGTAAGGTCCAGACCATTTGTCCTGTAATACTCTGGTTCTCGGAGCATCCATTAAGAGCCCCTCCTGTGCAGGAGTTAATTCAACCTTGGAGGTCTTCTTGTCATATCAGTGCTTCACCAAAGCTTGATCTGCCTGCTTGTTGGCATTTGCTTGTGCCACAAACTATGTCAATCCCTTCCTGAGATCTAACTCTTAGTCCACAAATTTCAGGGCTAGAGTTGGACAGGGGATCCATCATTTCCAGATGTGGAATTGAAGAGGGTTTTTCCAGCCCTTCATTCACCAGGACCAAAGGGTCTCAAACAGGATGGGCAAAGAGTAGCTCAAGCAGTTGAAACAAACACCATCCCCAGGTACCTTTCTGTAACTAAATAAGATACACAGTATATAGGGATCCCACTTCCTTCTTATGGGTACTTCCAAAGCACCCACAAATAAGAGTTTGGTTAAACCTTTCAATCAACCCATTGGTTTGTGGATGGTAGGGTATAGAAATCTTGTATGACACATCACACTCCTTCCACATTGCTTTCATGTAGTTGGATTTTAAATTAGCCCTCCAATTGCACACAACTACTTTTGGGTACGCAGCTCTGGTGAAAACACCAAGAAGGGCTTATAAACTGACTTAGCAGATATGGTTCTAAGAGGGATTGCTTTCTGATATCTTGTGTCATGGTTAACTACCACCAAGATAAATAATTTTCCTGAATAAGGCTAACATCTGATTCAGGGCAATTTAACAACATACCCCAAATAAAATGCACAGAATTATCAGCTTTTCTTTTAGGTTCTTTTTTTACGAACCAGGAGAACCATAATCGATTGACACTAACATACATCAATATCACTCCCACACTCAGGGACAAGAAACAGGCTGGCTTGTAGTAATAATTGTTTTTATTTCAAATATAAAAAAAGATTTTTTACCAGTTTTCCCCACTCACAATGCAAAAGATTTATACCTGAAATACTGTTGCCAATCCAAACTCGCTTATCTAGGATGAGGGGACAGTGGAGAGGCTGATCCTATTTCTCAACTGTAATAAACCCCATGAAGTACATGGGGAAGTGTTAACAAAAATGTGTTCAAGCAGGAATCACAATTGCTTTTAATGTTCCTGTATGTTTGAGTCTAATCACTCAAACTAAAAGGGATTTATGTGGACCTGAGGGATGCACATAATGTTTTCGTATATATATCTCGGGTGACCCATAATTATTGGGACATCTATGTTTTTTAGGTAATTCTGTCAAGACAAGGTTCTTGACCAGCACAAATGTTTAATTTTAAGTATTTACGTAGACCAATATGTTTCAGATTCCAGTATCTAATATTCACATCCCTCATGTCAGTAATTCATGCTGGAGTGCCCCAAAGGTGATTCATATCCACCTCAGATAGGTCTTTACTTTTTGCTCCGAACCAGTCCAGATTCTCATATCCTGGCAGGGAACAAAGATCAAATAAGTTGTCCATGTACACGGAAGGAACCAGATGGGTCCAAATCCCAACCCAGAGAGCCATGGGTTTAGGAACCAGTTCCTCACTTATAGATCAAAATCCAAGCTCATTGTGAGTCTTAATGGAAGAGATGGACAAAGGCATCTTTATAAGATTCTTTACAAATATATTCTCCACATGCCAAAGAGAGTGACAGTGGAAGTGTCCCCAAAGTTATCTTGTGTACAGTGCTGCAGCAACTGCCTTAACCCTGTATGGTTCTAATAGGGCACTACCAGAGTGTCCTCCATACCAGTGGTTAAAAAAAAGTGAATTCTACAGATGACATGTTTTAAAATCAATTTGCTCTTCAACATCCTGTCCTTCCAGGAGCCAGCACTAGAACATCTAATGCCCAGATTGAAGATTTGCACTTAACTCTTCCTATTTCTATCTTGGAGCACAACTATTTTTGCCTGCCCAAAATCATTAGTTTGGTTGTTGGCCCATTTATAACAAGATGTTTGAACTGGCAGTATTCATGGACGTTATGTATAAGTTGCCTGAAGCCCTCCTTAGTCCCCTTGATATGAAGATGACATGCAAGGGGCACCTCGTGTGACAACTAGAGCATGAAGGGTCTCACAGAATGGAGCACCACCAACCTTCTGTGATCTCTAGGTTTGGGCTCAATAGGCTTAATGTGCATGAGTCAATTTTCCCAGTAGATCCTATGTTTCCCATGGGGCTCACCCTCCAACTGGGAACAGGCCTGCCATCTTGGGCCTTCAATGGAGAAACACCCCCTTTGACCTTTTGAAAATTCTACATTCGTAGATTCTCCTTCAGCAGGTACATTTTGCAAATCAGGATGGTCTCTGAGACTTAGGTTTTCTATGGGAGAGGTCACCTCCTCTAGATCATCTTCAGTAGTTGGGTCAGGCACAGCAATCTCAGCTGATGGTGTGGAAGGGAAAGATGTCTTCTTTACCCTTCATAAATTTGGGTTTTTCCTTTACCTTTGATTTAGACTTAGGCTAGACTTGACTAAATTGTAAGCCTTTTTAGTTTAAGACCTGATCCTAATAGGGGCTGCTGTTCCACAGACAATACCTAACTGTCTCTGGTCATTGCAAAAACAGCACCTTACCATAGACCTGCTTCTGCATATTGACATGTAGAGTGGTAGTCATGTAATTAACTTTTGAGCTAACAGGTGTCATGGATAATCATTGATGGGGCCAGCCGGCCAGTTTGGTAAGTCTCGGAATAGCCTTAGCTACTTCCTCTGGGTTTACCATCATGTAGTCCATCACTGTTCTGCTAGCCAGAGTGTCTCTAATTCCAGTGGACTCTCTTCCATTGATCAGGACACTGTCCTTAAAATACTCATAGGTATTATTAGGAAAAATGTAAACATCTCCTACATGTGGCTTTTAGTATTCCAGGGACACGCAAGAAACTGCAGCATGAGCACCCACAGGTTGTTAGGCAAAAGAGAAGGATGCACTTGTGAATATGCTTTTGCCATCGAGAGGAAATGCTAAGTTCACAGATGTGATTCCCAATGTCTTAACCATTCATCTGAGGGTTCCCTACACATAGTCACTAGCCACACAAACCACACATGTATCAAATACTTTCTTTAATGCATTTTTAAATTGTGGCTTGCCACAGCACCAGCACTGCTGTGGCCCAGTTTAGAATTCATTTTATTTGACCCATCCTTTTCTTTTTGCTTCCTACCATCCTCAGTCTTGTAAGGAACTTCTTTTCCCTTATGGGACACTTCATACAAGACCAATGCTAACTTCTCTTTATCTTACTCTTTTGAATAAGTCAAGTGCTGCAACAACTCAGGGGTATGAACATCACATAATGTTTTCGAACATGACCAAACGGACCAGGCCTGGGAAAGTTTTAACTTTGTGTCCATCAATCCATTCATTCAGGCTTTTTGGCAGTCCCTAAAAAGAGTCACCCACTGATCACTCTTCTTCTCTTTGTGATGCCTGAACCTTCACAGGTATTGGATAAGAGTCCTCCCAAACCTGTGGATGAGTGCCTATTTCATGCAACCATTTACTCTCCTAGCACCTGCATTCAACTCTATAAATGCATTGTTGACACTCTGTGGAGCCTACAAAAGGGATAGGCAGCCTGGTCATTCACAGTCGATGTGTACATGCTGCAAGATAATTCAGATGCAATCAGCCAGTCCAACATATCATTCTTCTCTTCATTTATACTCAGTAGGTTTTTGGAAATCCTGGCTGTGCAGACGGACTGAAGACATTGCCTCCACTAGACCCAGAAACAGCATAAAGTATGTTTAGATCCAGCTTTTGCATTTCAAGCATCTGAGGCAATACCCGGGCCTTCAGTCTGTCCTGATGAGCCCATTGCTGAGACACAATCTTCATTTATTAGTTGTTGAGACTTCAATGTACTCTCAAGCTGGAACTCAGTAGAAGAAGACCAGGAATAACTTCAAGAAGGGTCATTCCGGGTAGAAGGGGCTGACTCTTCCTCTTCCTCTTCTTCTGTCAACAGAGAAGGATTCTTTTTGCTAAATCGGCTTTTACAGCAGTGACAACTGATGCCTCTCCGTTTACACAATTCTTTCAGTTTGTTTACTGTAAATCGGGTCAAAGCCTCATCTATTAATGTTTCCATGTCTAAAGGAAGACCTACAGCAGTAATAGCCTTTACTAAATGCAGCTGTGCAGTAGGAACCCAGCCGGCCCATAGAGCTGTGGGCACCCCAGCAGCACTTTAAGTCTTAAGATGTGTAGCAGCACCCTCGAGAGGGATGGGGATGCAAATTAATATTCTTGCATCAAATCAATAATGACAACTTGATAGTTTAGCAAAGGGAGTCCGTTTAATGACAAGTACAAAAACGTGGAGTTTATGAATATCAGCAATCACTCGATCTTCCTTCTCGCTTCAACTACACTTAATTTCATAAAAACACATCATTTATACTAAAACCTCGTCATCACTGATGTGTAACGCTTAAATTCTGGCATGCAATTCTATTGGTTCTAGGAAGGTAACTTTAATATAGGTGCTATATCTTTATATGGTAACGAAGTGAGGGGATTGGATAAACAGTGTCAGGTGGGGTATCTAAGCCCTTCCTTCAAAATGGCTACTGCAGATGTCACTAAAAGTACAACGTCTCATTGGTTCTACTAACTATATGACCCTAGATTACTTGGTCCACTATGATTGGGTTGGCATGAACTCCACTCATACATTTCCACTAGCCTAGCAGCGTGTAGAATAGCCGGCCAGGTGCAGGGAGTTCATCTGCAGCCCCAGCCTCCCTCCAATTATTGCAACAATCAATCATCACTTCAGTAGTCATATGTCAATGATTTCTTTGTATTTTGACCTCAAGCTTCTTGGTCTGGAAAAGTTAAGGCGTCTGGGCATGGCCAAGTCCAGGCGTAGGTGAGAAAGTTTCATCCCTTCTGCTTGCTCAGTCACGTGATTTCGATACCGTGGAATCGTCTTATTCTTCATGCAATTTGTGTATTTGATTTAATTCAGCCCCCCATCTGCCTTCTATGGCTTATCTTGACCTTTCAGAATAGGATACTCTGTTCTTCTCTTCATTAATTGTATCCACTGTTGGGCTATTTCAGCTGATACAACCTTGGCTTTTTGGCACAATTTGCCTTTGTCTGAGTTTCTCTCTGTCCTTAATTCTCGATTTTCCTGCTGTGAAGCTCTCCTCTTGAGACCTTTAGTAACCTTTGGTCGGTTCTGCTCTTGTGCATAGTGGAAGTATACTTATATAAAGTGCTCCTTTTGAGGTAGATATGTATAGGTGGCGCTTGCCGCAATCTATCTTACTACTAAGCCTAAGCAAGCCTCATGAATTCTTGCTTCTTGCGGTTCCTTGCATATGTACATGTTTAAACTGGCTGAATATCTGCATCATGTTTATGGCATACGTTTCTGACATTTGAGATCTATTATTTCACTTTAAACTCAGGATGTCACTTGTCCATGGTGTTTCGTCTCTTTTCATCATTCACAGGTTGTCATATTTTCTATATGTGAGTCAGTCCGGGTTCTTAGGTGTCATCATTCATCTTCTTTTAGTATCTTTTTAACTTCTTCAAGTATTGCATTTTGACAATCATCATTCTGTCTCATTTGTCAATATGGTTTTCTCAATGGGTACCTCACTGTCCAGGTTTTCTTAGGTGTTGGTACTTCAATAGGTGCTGTCAGTCTGATAGGTACTGAACAGAGCCCCACTGCTGCTCTCTGCTTGTTTATTTGCTCATCATACGTCACATATTTTGGCGTGAACATTCCTGGTACTTCAAAATGGGTTGTAGGGGTGTAAATTGTGCTTGGGACCTCCTCTACACTCCCCCCTCTGGGCAATTCATTGACCACTTTCACTTCTTCTTTTGTATCCACCTTTTCTTTATCTTCTGGATCCATTTTTTCTTTATCTCCTGGGTCCATTGTTATTTCATCCTCTAGGTCCATATTGAGGTCTGAAGAAGTGTCTCTTTGGAGTTGTCACGATGCCCGCTCCCGGGGAACCGGCTCAGGCCCTGCGTCCCCGAAAGCGGACATCAAGTCCCCGGGGAAGGTCCCAGCAACCCCTTATAGGGGCCCTTTGGACAGCGTCCTGGCGCCTATGGCGCCAGGCTCATAGAAAACGTCAGTCCTGGCGCCATAGGCGCCAGGCTCATTATGAAAGTGTTTGGGTGCACTTACCTGCTGCAGACCATGCTGCAGAACCCCGGCCTCCTTGATGCCTGAAAGGAACTACTTTACCTGTGGGACTCATTTACCACCCGGGCGTGGTCGGGGAAGGATACATACCTGATTGGAGGAAGGACACATTCTAGGAACTTCTTCCAAGGCTATTTAAACCACACCCGATCAGCCACATGTGCTTCGCGTTGTTCTGCATCTAGCAGCTGGACACTCACCGTGTCTGCTCCTGCATCTTGACTTCTGCCACACCTGCCAGGCATCCTGAATCACCTGAAAAGGAAGGGAACAAGAGAACAGAAGAAGGAAAAGGCCTCACCTGCTAAATCTGCATCCCAGAGACATTTCGCCGACAATCCTGAAAAGGAAGACATTTATTTTTAAAAGCACATTGCATCGATCGCTGCAGCGCCGCATTCTACTCACCTTTACAGGGTGCCTCCATGTTCAGCAGCGACCATCCGGATTCGCAGTCGCGCGCCCGCGCCTAGGGAGAAAAAGACAAGAACAAAGGTGAGAGAAAGAAGGGAAAAGGGAAGCTAAAACTCCATGTCAAGACTTACCTGTTGGGTCATTCCCTTTTCATTTCGGGTCCGTGCTGCATCCAGGCATTTTCGGACCCCGGCCCCTAAGGGGAAAAAGACATCAGCGTTAATGAGTGAATGAAAAGACATTACCAAAACACTCATTAAAGACTTACCTGATTTCCACAAGGATTTCACCGCTCACCTCAGGTCGGTGCCTGTTCCCCGGCATTCCGTACCCCGGCCCCTATGGGGAAAAAGACACTAGCATTAGAACATTAATGCATGGACACAAGGGGAACCACTTATAGAAAAACCTACCTGGAAGCCAAGCAAGTTTGGTTCTCACCCATCCGAAAATCCAGTGACGTAACTGGATACCAACGCGCCCCTGCATCAGAAGCAGGATGGAGAGCTCGTCCTTCCAGACCCTAAGAAGGATACTTCTGCGAGTCAGACAAGCCAGATCTGGGGCCCGGTCCAGTCCGTCTTCCGAACCCTGCGCATCACCTTAGACAAGGTCACAGCAGCGCAAACCAGGCCAGCGCCCCCGTGGGAGTCAGGTGAGCGTTACAGGAGTCCATATTTTTATGACTAGCTTCAAGCTTCCTTTTATTATCACGTGTTCGTCTTTATTCCATGTCATAAATTGACATTGTCCACTTGGGCTGCAATAGATCCATCTTCCCACATAGTTTCTGTGTTTCCTTGGATACTGAAACTTTGTTCCCTCTGGTGCATGAATGCTAGCTTTCACAAAGTCTCTTATTTCTTCATCAGCCAAGTCCTTGGGGTTCCATCCTGGTTCAACATCAATCATGATCTTCATCCCTATGGCCATTTTTGCAGTTTTCTGGCACTGAGAAATTATTATCTTGATTACACAGAATCCTAGAAATATCATCACCGCAGGGCTACTAGGAATTTGAATGCATCTGCCATCCGTTGTGAAACCCATGAAAATAGTGATCCAAACCAGCTGTCATCATCAACTTCATCAGCTTCATCGAACATCTGATTCTGTAGTTTCATCAGCATACGTATGGCCTCTGTTAAAGTTCCATTTTCTTCATCGTGAGATGGTATAAATGTGCAACATGATTCTCCGGTTTTGCACAAACACCTCTATCCATGATCATGTCAAGGACATATCTGTTCTGTAGAGTCATTAGTCGAATTGCCCTCAGTTCTTCCATGATTGCATTAAATCCTTTTATGGTCGTGTTGATGGTCTGCAGTAACTCCCATCTCGTTATCTGCAACCATTTAGTATTCGCTCCAAACTGAACTCCTGGCATAAAAATTGTCATGAACACGGATGAGGTTAGGCTGAACAGCCTGTGTTCATACGGATTGCATGAAAAGCTTCTTCTGAATTAGCAGAAAAGTAATTCTCTTTCTTCATTCAGCTCATTAGTTCACAGATCTCTTCTTACTCAGGTGAGCATCTGCTTTCAGGAAACTGTCAATATTCAGATCACTTTTTGGAATCACCAGTGCTAAAACATGGACATTTGCTATTGTACATATACCTCCCCAATTCTTTGGCAGCCTGATATATGCTTTGGATCCACATACCTAATAATGATCCATGATCACTGCAGTACCGTGTACCATTTCTGGAGTGTCAAAGACTCGCCCACAATTTTGATCCTCTCCCATTTGTCTTGTACCATTATTCCAGAAGCAGAATTTTGGATTCTCCAATGGCACTATCTGTAAGGGTCCTCCTCTGTCTTTGACCCATGTCAATAGTTTAGCAAGTTTTGGCCATAATGGCTTGCATCCATTTTGCACTATGTTGATGGTAGGCTCGTAGTGACCGACGACCATCCATGCTCTGCAGATCACTACTCCTTTCTCCCATCTGTCTGGTGAAAGCACTGTTCCACAAATTTGCATTTGGCCTCTGTTCTTCCACTTTCAAGCTTCTTCTGGCGTCTTTCCTTCAACGTTCAGTTTGTGATTTGCTTCTCTTCTGATCTCTGCTCCTTTAACTCCAGGCTTCTCGTATCTGATCACAATGTGTTTTGTTTTTCCATTGTTTCTTGTCTTTATGTCTTGGACATAATCATCTTCATTTGGATCCGTTGCTTCAAACGCCCATTGAGTGAAGCATCACTTCCCATGAACTGGCCTCTGGTCTTGCACATCGCTACGTGTGATAGACAGTGTGCTGTCTGGACAACAATTTCCACAGCTATGAAGATCTTTGATTTCCCCATACTGTAAGGTAGGAGTGCACAAACAAAGCAATGCTCCTCTGAATTTTGTCGTCCAACTTCTTTCATGTGTTGGTACCAGATGTTATTTCCTAAGTGTGCTGTGCTGTCCAGGTAGTCATTTAGTTCATTGTCATCTTCTTGTATGCTTATTCTGATTCTTTAGGTCTTCCTGAAGTTCGCTATAACCATGTCCTTGAACACATATGTATGGCTTATTCTTGCTAGAGGATTTTGAGGTATACCAATCCATGGTGCAGGCATCTTCATCTGTGCCAGTCAAGAAGAAGAAAGTCTGGCAATTATTTTCTTGTCCTCTTATCTTTTCCTGGCTCTGGTTATGAACGGCCATATTGATTCTGCTATCATCTGTGCTCCTGAGATTTTCGCTGGGCTTGCACTTGCCCTTTTCAGTGCTGGATCATGGATGCTTATCGATGCTGTCTCTGTTAGTTTATTCTCCAACTCCTTTTGTCTCCTTAAAAGTTTGGCCTTCTCCATTTGTCTTTTCACTTCACTTGTAGTAGAACTTCTTATCGTTGGTTGTCTATCCTTCTCCCATTCTTTGGATTGTGGTTCTGCAGTTATTGACACTAAACCTGGTGAATGTGCACTTATTGTTTGCGTGTGTGTCTTTCAGTAACCTTTTCTCATTCTTACTCGGCCAACCCTGTCTCCGGCTTTTAAACTTGCTTGTTACTATATGTGTGTGTGTGTCATCGCTAATCACATCCATTTCAAGTTCACTCACTCTTTTGTCAGACTTTCTAGGGACTGGAATGACTATAAAAGGTCTGGGTGTACTGGAATCGGAACACTTTGTGCACCAATAAAAATGAAGTTTGAATTGTCAGTGACAGTAAAACAACTATGAATATAATGCATAGGTACATGATTCCTCTATAGGTCAGTCTACAGCACTTAGTTCTGGAATAGTATGAGCGCCTCTCCTCTTGAGGGATGACAACATTACTACTTAGGTTGCCCATCTCTATCATTTAAGGAAAGAAAACTAACTTTTAATACATTCTAGTCACTGTACACAGTTCTCTTTTCTGCATATGAAAATGTCAACGTAAGGTAATAAGTTCAGCAAGTCTCTTTTTGTGCATGTACAAAATAAACAAGCTCCCAATCAATGCCCCTTATCTGTTTCACTCCAAAAGACATGTTGCTTCTCTGTCAGCAAAAGTGTATTCTTTGTCAACACTTCCTCGATCTGCCCCTCGGCGGAAAGTTTACAGTCTCCTCCGGAAATTCTGATGATGATTAGAAAGTTCAACTTGCATTACAATACCATGCAGGAGCGTGCTCATATGTGTAGAATTTGCTGGGTCTCTGATGAAAGTGAGGACGTCAACACTGGCAGGCCTCCCCACAAGTTCTGGAAAGTCCTCAATTCGGCGATAGAAGACGTTGCTTGCCAATCTGCTATCTTCTGGTGACAGGCACATTTGTCTAGTCCTTGCTTAATTCTGGAACAGCTCGGTACTCACTGTGAGCAGCTTCTGTGATTTCGATGAGCTTGAAGAGCAACCTGAATTATGATTCAGTTCAGGATTATGCTCAAATGTTCTGTGTTTGCCGGATCTCAAAGAAATGTCAAGACGTCAGTGTGTCTCCCAACAAGATCTGGACAGTCTTTAATTAAGCAAAAGAATAGCACGCTGACAAGTCTATTTGCTGCTTCCTCTGCTTGGGACATTTGTCTTGTCCTCCCTGCATTCCAGAAGCAGGAGGAACTGCTTGGCGATCACAATGAGTAGTCTCCTTATTGTCTTTTCGTTTTCAGGGTCTTGAAGAAATTCAGTGATGTTAGTGAGCCTTCCCACTAACGACGGGTACAATCTCAATACTAGTTTGAATTAATTAGAATGTCTTTAGTGGCCGCACAGGTAGAGTCTGGGTGTGTACATGGACCTGCTTCTATCCATCTAGAGAATGGACACACCACAACAATTAGATACCTGTACCCGTTACATACTTGAATCATACTGACATAATCGACATGGAAGTGCTGAAAAGAAGGTCCATTAGGCCTTGGGATGACTCCTTTAATCACTCTTAGTGTATGCCCAGCCATGAACTGTTGGCAGATTATACATTTCATCATAAAAAATGCAACGTGCTCCACTAAATTCGGTATAAACCAGTCGTCAGCGATCGCTGCTGCTAAATTTTCATTTGACATGTGCGCTGGATAATGCAACTGTTCCAGTGCAACCTTCAATAGGGCTATAGGCATCACCAGTTTACCAGTGCAGTCTTGTCGCCACAAGCTCTCGGATGGGTTTAAAGAACACCCTCGCTGCTTCCAAAGATTGTTTTCTTCCTGTGGTGCCTCCCCTTGGAGTTCCTTTAATTGGGGTTTCTCCATGTTGCTATAACTGTCAGGTTCACTTTGTGCAACAATCCTTCTCTCATGCACATCAGTTATTTTCACAGCCATTATCGTCTTTGGTCAACACACGCTTGGCTTCTGTGTCTACTGCTTGATTTCCTTGTGAGATCAAATATGTCCCCTTCGTGTGAGCGGCGCATTTCATGACCGTTATGCGCACTGGGAGCTATAGTACTTTAATCAGTCTGTCCAATAGGCCTATGTGCTGCACTGGCGTGCCATCCACTCGGAGGTAGCCTCTCCTTGTCCAGCGCGCTAAGCCTGCATGCACTGTTGATGTCACTGTACACTGTCACTTTCCGGTCTGCGTGATTCTCGAGTGCGAGTATCAACGCCAATAATTCTGCAGCCTGTGCTGAGTAATGAGATGGTAATCGTGCACTAATAAGTACTCGAAACTCTCCATTTGCTGTGTGCTTCATCACAGAGGTGCCTGTACATCTTTGCCCATCATTTTGATCGATTCTCGAAGAACCATCAACAAAGACAATTTCTCCTTCTGCCACTGCATTTTCTGTCACTCTGGGAATCTCATCATAGAATTCTTCATAATTTGCACAATCATGAATCGGCTCTCCTTCAGTGACTGGTTCTGTTATGAACATAGCTGGGTTCACTATTTTACATCGAATTATCTTAATCGATAGATTCAATATGATCACTTCATATGTAGAAGCTCTCTGAGATGTCAATGTGCCTTTTGGTTTCTCTAGATTGGCAAACAGTGTGTGCTCGACGAACAACATCATTGAGCATCCCATCACAACGGTTGTAGCCTTCTCTATGACGAACGCTGCAGCAGCATAACTTTGTTCACAAGGGAAGGGACCTCTCATAACTGGTTCTAGATTTCCACTGTAGTATGCCAGGGGCTTGTACCCCAATTTGGTTCTCTGTGTGAGTACTGCCGTTATAACACTGCCATTTGGGTGTCAAAACAGGTAGAATTCCTCTGCATAATTGGGAATCCCTAAAACTGGTGCCGTGCAAATTGGCTCTTTTTAGTTCAACAAATTCTCCTTCCATGGTGTCGGTCCATTCAATTTTTTCTTTCATCCCCTGTGCCTTCTTTAAGGCTTGTAACAAGGTCTTGGTAATGAGCTGTAGTCAAAGACTCATGCTCTGACATAATTGTACAATCCTAGGAAACTGTGCATCTGTTTTACCGTGTGTGGCTTAGCTGTGTTCAATATGGCTTCAGCCCATTCAGGGGTAAGCCTTTTCCCCTCATGTGAGATTAGCTGGCCTATGTACAGCACTTCTTGCTGACAATATTGTAACTTCTCTTTGTCAACTTTATATCCTTTCTCAGCCAATATAGTCAACAGCTAAATAGAATCGTGTCTGCACATCTCCTCTGTTGTGCTGCAAAATACGATGTCGTCCACATATTGCAAGACAACACTCTCTAATGCAATATTGCTTAAGTCCATTTGCAGGACTCTGTTGAAAATTGAAGGAGACTCACAGTACCCCTGGGGAAACCTTGTGCGTTTCAGATGCATCTGTCTGAACGTGAATGTCGTCAAATCTTGTGAGTCTTTGTGCAATGGAATTGAGAAAAATGCCTTTTTCAAGTTAATCACCGTGAAATATTGTGCCTCAACAGGTATATTACATAGGATTGTGGACGGGTTAGGGACTAGAGGGAACTCGGCCTCTACAATATCATTTATTGGCCTAAGGTCCTGGATTAAACGCCAAGACCCTCCCTTTGATTTTTCGATAGGGTGTACCGCGGTATTGCATGACCACTCTGACGTCACTAAGATGCCCTCCTCCATCATGGCAGAAATTGTCTTGAAAATCCCTTCATCTGCTTCCCTAGACATGGGATATTATCGTGCTCTTGGCAAAATTGCTCCTGGTTTCAATTTAATCTTCACTTCTCCTACTCCTTTTAACAAGCCTACGTCATAGGGGCCTGGGGTCTACACTGAGACAGGCGCCATGTCGTCATAAAAATATTCAGGACTTTTTTTCGCCAGCATCATCCTCTGGGGCACCTCTCTTGTGATCATTCTCACCCAGAAAACGAGATTCACCTCAACTGATGTTTCATCAACACCTCTTTGTTCGTCAAACAGGTCGTCATCAGTGATGTCAGTCAATCTCTACCCTTCCTCAATGGCGATTACTGTGCACCATTGTCTGCCCTCGTCATCACAACCATCGATCAAAGCCATTTTCCCTCGCACTATGGCTGTGTGTATTGCCAAAAGAAATACTTGTCCTTTTTCCTCGTGCATAGGTATTCTTGGCCTAAATAAAAACTCATCTGGGGTTCTCATGGTTTTGTCTGCAAGGCCTGGGTGCCCTGCCATTAGTATGCGTATTCCATACGTGAATATTTCTGGTTCCAATGGAAAATCTCTCATAGCTGATTGTCCTGCGTATGATCTAATCATTTCGCATACGTTCAAATAATGCATTCCTGGAGTCGAACATACTATGTCCTTCTCGGTAAACTAGATTGTCATGTTTAACTTTGTCATTAGGTCTCGTGCCAATATATTTACTGTGGTTTGCCTTGAATATAGCAGTGGCACATTCATGTCACATTCTCCTACAGAGACTAAAAGTTATTTTGTAAAAGGAACACGACTGGTTGCTGTGTGAAGCCCTGAGTATTTATGGCATCGCCGGACAAGCAAAACTTACCTTCACCTATACACAAGCGTGTTGCATCTGTGTCAACTAAGAAGGAATATTCTTTATCCCCTATACAGACATCTACCCTTGGTTCCTCATGAGGGTCTGTGATCACTGATAGGATAGAACACATCAGGTTTCCCAGTGAGCTGTCCTAATCCATATATAACTTTGTCCCATGCTGCGTGAATGGACTTCCTCCATCACCAGTGTTGGTTCTCATTCCCGAGTTCAATGCCTGTCCTGCACTTGTTGTCTGTGACAGTTGCATCAGCGACTGTTGAGACTGTCCTTGTGGAAAATGTATCAAGTTTTGAGGTTGCCAGCTTTGCTGTGCTCCTGGCGCTTGCTGTTGCACCATATGCTTCTGTGGAAGGCCATCTCCACTCTGCTGTAAAAACAGAAGGTGGATTCACCATTCCTACTCTTATTCCTTGGTCGGTTTGCACCATGCCTTGACTTCTGCATGTGCGTGCTAGATGCCCTGTCATCCCACACGTCCAACATATTGGCGATGGTCTGATTATTTGCCCATTTGCCATGTCCTGATTGCCATTTTGCATGTTTTGAAAACCTCCCTGATTACCTTGGAAACCTCCCTGATTTCTCTGCCAATCTCTTCCTCAAAAGCCTCTCCATCTGGGGTAAAACCCATTACTGCCCTGATTAACCTGTGTTGATTATTGACCTGCTATATGTTCGAACCGTCTGGGTTAGTTATCATTGCCCCTTCAATAGCATATTTTGCCAATTTTTTCTGCACTAATTTTGCCTCTTCAGCTTTTCGTGCAGCCTCTTTTTTGCGATTATTTTCTTGCAGCAGCCTTCAATAGTGAGCTATGGTCAACTATATTTCAGACCACGGTTTGGCCTCGATCCCTTCCAATTTCTTGAGCTGCTTCTGTACTGATCTGGCAGCCCTTGGCATAGTATATGGTAAAACACGGGATTCTCTCGTTTCCATCACCCATGCATCTTGGAAATTCTGAATGTAGAGCAAAGGATCTTCTGATTCCTTCATTCTGCGTGTCATTATAGTTCCCATGTCAGACCTATCCGGGTATAGCAATTGTAATGCTTTCCATACCTCGGCTCTGAAATTGTTAAATGGAGCTCCATCGTGCACAGTATTAACTGTGGTCACGCCAGGATAACCTGCCCATGTCCATACATCGTCAGCTCTATCACCAAGTATGGTGATTAAAAGACCCTTAATATCCCTCCCGTCATGTATCCATTTTCCAGCTCCCGATGTTAACATTGGAAGCTTATTTTTCAGATTCTCTTGATCCATGTGTGACCAGGGTATATACTGTGGCCTCGTTCCTCCTTTTTTGAGCAACGGGAATTGTAACACATGGCACTCCTTTTCCTCCCTCATAATTTTTCTATCCACCGCAGGGGTACTAGTCCTGCAGCGCCGCCTATCTGGCAATGTCCTTAGTCGGCTCACATAGGGCGGTGGAGACACCCACCTCTGACCATAAGCTGCTCCTTCGTGTCGATCTGATTGTGTGGCTGACTCTGATGCCTTAGCTACAGATTCGTTATAATCTGACATCTTATTCCTTTTCCTCCAGAAAAGCATTTTTTGTGTCTTCTCTCGTCTTCCTTTTCTTCACATTCCTCTCTTTCTGCATCTGATATTGTCTCTGCCCAACTTGTGTAACTCGTTTCATCTTCCTCGTTCCTAGTTAGTGTCAACCTATCTAGGGACAGCTCTCTAATTCTGCTACTTCGGGAGGCGTCCTCAGTGTCATACAACTGAGTGCTCTCAAAATGCTCGTCCTCTCCTGTCCCTTGGAGTACCTGTTCCAGCCTCATTTCATCATATATTCTATCGATCGTTTCTCCGATGCTTCTGGTGTCGAAGTCATCTTCAATATTTGCCCTAGCCGTGCCTAGTACTGGATCGTACCCAGAAAATAATCCTTCTATGTCTTCCCAGTCTACTACTGGATCTGTTTTTTTTAACCTCTCTCTCCAGATATTCAAGATCCCGTGCCCTCTGTCTTTGCTTGCATTCTATGTCATCATCGAACTCTCTGCGCTTCCTCGCTTCCTCTCTGACCCTATCTTTGTCCTGCCTCTTCGCTTCTCTACGTTAATTTGCCCATCGTATTTCCTCATCCCTTTGTCTTTTTTTTCTCTTCTCCTGTATCTTTTGTTCTTCTTGCTCTATTCTTCGTTATTCCTGCCTGTCCTGATCATTAGCTACTCTTGGTTTATGATCACGTTTCCTTTCTTGCTCTTCGTGATGCAGCTTCTCTCGTCTCTGTCTATCTTTTTTCTTAATTGTTTCGTCTCTCAATCCTTTTTCCTTTTCCTTCTCTTTCCGTTTTGAATCATCTGACTCTCCCCTATGTCTCACATCCTCAATGCCGCTACCATTGAGTTTCAATTGAATCTGACCTCCCATCCATTTGTTCTATGTGAATGTCATCTCATCAGTTCTGTCCTCATCTCCTTTCCCTCTCTAATCGTATCTGGAGATGTACTTGCTTGTGCTTGATCTCCTTTTTCTTTCTCGTGCCTCTCCTTGTCCCTCAGGACTTTGGAGGTGATAGCTCTATCTCTGTCTTTGCCTGTGTTTTCATCACTACTTTGCATAGGTGACTCGTATGCCGGGTTGCTATATCCCGTGGCTGCTTTAAGTTCCCTCAGCGGGTATAATCCTTTGTCTTTACTGGCTTCGCTTTTTGTTTCAGATGGGGCGGGTGGCACGGAAGGTGTTACAACCCCCTCTGTGCAATCTTAAGTATCCAATCTAACAGCGGCTCCTCCTCATTATCGTCTTGGCATATTTTCCAAAGCTGTAAACTAGCTAGGCGTTTGTCTAACTTTTTTCCAGTGTATGTGGCATGCAAATATGTCGTCATGTCTTGCAGGACTATTTTAGATAGTGAACCACCCTGGGGCCATGGCATAAACATTTTGTAGGTGGTTTCTTTAACCCATTCTGCACTGTACTTCCTCAGTTTAGGTACATGTTTTGGCAACTGTTTGCACAAATGTACTAACAGTGTAATGTCTTCCATGCTTAACTTTATTTATCTTCTCCTCATATAACACTTTGGTACATTTTATGTTTCTTATACAAAATCAACAATATGAGCGAGCACCAATCGTCACAAGCTCCAATCCCATTTTTTTACAAAAAAGTCTTTTTACTTTTTCAAACAACAACCATCAGTTCGTGTCATACAACATCCTAGCTATACAATTGCATAGTTTTCATGCTGTTTCCCCTAAATAAATGTCTTACTTTATGATGTCAGAGAGAAAAAAACATAAGACGGACGTAACAGACTAGAACGACTCAGGCCAGCAACAAAAATCTGATGCCCCTATGATTATCCCGACATGGAATTTAAGCCCATTTCCTTAAGATTGCCTCTTTCATCGATTCCTGTCTCCTACTGCCCCCTATTCATTGAGGACTTTTAATGCAGGCTTCTTCTAACTGCTATATTAAAGCATAGGTATTTGAGCGTATCCTCTCTCTGCTCAGGTATCCTCCCGGTATCCTCTCTCTGCTCGGGTAACCTCCCGGTATCCTCTATGCTCGGGTAACCTGCCGGTACCTTTACCTATTGCTCGCTCACCCTCGAGTCAATGTTTCTTTCCACTTATATATATATACATTCTACTCTTACTCTGGTGTTATTTTTGTCCCCCCTCCCTCCGTTACCTTCCCTTGCAAACTGGCTGAATATCTGCATCACGCTTATGGCATAAATTTCTGACATTTGACATCAATTATTTCACTTTAAACTCAGGATGTCACTTATCCATGGTGTTTTGTCTATTTTCATCATTCACAGGTCGTCATATCTTTTATATGTGAGTCAGTCCGGGTTCCTATGATGTCATCATTCGTCTTCTTTTAGTATCTTTTTGGCTTCTTCAGGTATTGCATTTCGACAATCATCATTCTGTCTCATTTGTCGATATGGTTTTCTCAATGGGTACCTCACTGTCCAGGTTTTCTTAGGTGTGGGTACTTCAATAGGTGCTCTCAGTCTGATAGGTACTGGACAGAGCCCCACTGCGGCTCTGTGCTTGTTTATTTGCTCATCATGCGTCACATATTTCGGCGTGAACGTTCCTGGTACTTCAAAATGGGTGGTAGGGGTGTGAATCATGCTTGGGACTTCCTCTACACAGCCGTTAGTGGTTCTGTGAGTCAACAGAACTGTGCTTGTCTCATGGGACAGCAGCTAATCCATCGACGGCCACAAGTGGTTAAGAGGGTTTTTCCAAACTCTCCTTACCAGTTTACCCCATACAAAATCGAAGAAGCAGGTGAGTGAGACAAAAGGGCATGACTTCCCTCCAATAATTCATCAGAATGGAGACAGGAAACAGATATGCTGGCAATGCCAATGAATTCAATGGAGGAAAAGGCAAAAATATAGAAATACTTCCTAAAAAGCCCACGTGGCTGGTGAGGAGTCTGTCGAGGGCTTCAGAGAAAGCAGTATAAAAGGTGGCAAAGGTGTCAAGTAGGGATAGTAGGCAGCGGTCCTCTTGGTCCAGAATGTCAGCTGTATGGTGACCATCTTTTTGATTACTTTGCCAAAGAAGAGTAAATTCCTCATGGTGCAATAATTGGCCAGGTCTTCCAGGTCGAGTATGAGTCACTTTAGCACGGGGAATGTGTTCTGTTTTCATTGTGTCTGAGAAGGTATCTTGTAAGAGGGATGTGTTGATGACTGTCTGGAGTAGTGTGATTTCTTCTCCAGCAATGAACTTTACAGAGGTGGAGAGGAGAATATTGTCTTTTGAGGTGATGGCTTTGAAGGAGAACAATTGTGTGTGCCTTAACGGTGGCAAAACAGAGATGATGGATTTTGGTACTCACCAGGCTCGGTCCAAACTGGGGCCAGAATACAAGTCCTTTTATATCAAAGACACTGGCATACACGTGTCTGGGAAGGTGAAAACTCTTGGGCTTGTTCTGGAAGCCTCAATGGGAACAGAGGCTCAGGTTCAACACCTTCACAAAAGCAATCTATACCATCTATGACTACTCAGAGCCATACAACCATTCCTGAACAAAGAGAACTGTGCCACGATCGGAAGGGCCTCCATTCTGTCCCGCTTGGACTATGGAAACACGTTAATGCTTGGTGATAGCAAGAGTTGCGTAGCTAAAGGCTAGGTTATGGAAAACAGCACGGTCAGAATAATAAAAAGGAAGAAGAAAAGCGAACACATTACCACAGATAAAAGAGCACTTCATTGGTTGAAAGTTGAATACCGGATCCATTTCAAATCCCTAACATTGGTTCACAGGTGCCTGCATGGTAATGCTCCAGCGTATCTTAAGGAGAAAATTGTCCAATATGTACCTAACCGTGCCCTGAGATCGGAGGCACCAGGCATGATTACAGTACCAGCTCACAAATGGGCAACCGGTCTGGGAAGGGCTTTTCCTGTGCTGGTGGCAAAAAAATGGAATAGCCTTCTGCTAGGCATCAGACTGTAACCCAGCTAGATGGCCTTCAGGAAGAGCCTAAACATCTTTTTAATTAAGGGGTGGCCTACCCATACACGAAGGTTAGTTGAGATAGGTCTTTTGTCCCGTACCTTTTAATGTTATAACTGCATGTTTATGTTTATGTGCCCCGATGCCCGCTGGCTTTCGGCGCTTTATAAGGTCATAACTAAATAAATAAGGCCGTGTGAGTGTTGGTCATCTCTTCTGGAGTAATTTGCTTGAATTGGGACCATTATTGTATTTTGTGGGTTGAGATGGGAGGGGTGTATGTGGTGTGTTAGGAGCTGTCAATCTGTTGCCTTAAGGTGTCTACCTTGTCTGTGAAAAATGGGTTGATGGTATTTTATGTGTCTCGGCATTGTGGTGTTGCAGGGGCTGTAATGTGGTTGATTTAGTGTTTTGTGGCTTGGAAAAACACCCTGCTCTTGTTGGATATTTCCAGAAATGTTCTTGTTCAGGAGTTTGCTTTGGCTGTAGTGAAGAGGGTATTCTGAGCTGAGGGGAGCATTCTCAATGTGAGGAGTTTATCTTGTTAGTGGGGTTTTCCACAGAATATGTCTTGTCTGAGGATGGCTTGCTTGCTGTCAATTGTTTCCTGTGTGTACCAAGGTGTGGAGGGCTTATGTTTGATGAGCATGTTTTAGTGCTGAGTAGTATGTCCCAGAGGATGCATCAAACACTTTCAAAATCAATACACGTTCACTGTAGTCAGTACATGGGACACTTTATTGATTCATAAGTGTCTTATGTTATCATGTCCAAATGTTTACATGTGTTTTGGTCCTACTTAGGCCTTTTTCAAAACTGGGCTAATTCTGCTTCTTCCTAAGTTAATTAACGAAGCAATTGCTCCACTGACGATTGAAGGGATCATTCCCCAGGCCCTTCTTGTTACAGAAGGCAAAGCCTCTCTATCGGCGTTTTATCGGCCTGCTGTGTGCTGCTTAATGCGGCATTAAAAGGCCTAAGTAGGGCCGAAACATACTACTCGGATTTAAACAAACTAAGGATTGAGTGTGCCTTAAGGTATCCAGGAGTAGCGACACACTACAATATACTCTATTTACTCAAGACTGGGGCGCAGAGTGACTTAACATACCCAGGTTACTTTATACTATGTTTCAGTGCTGTCTGGCTGTTTATGGTCTCAAGCAGGGTGTTTTTGACTGCTCTCAGCTGAGTCTTAATGTTCTTTGAGGGGTCTGATGAGGAGTCCATGATGATAATATTTCATTCCTGTGTGACCATTGTGAAGTTCTTAAGTGGTGGAGCAAAATGGGTATGACTGCATGTGTGCCCACTACAAAGGTTGGGAAAGATATTTGATAGCTGAAGATGTCGCGAATACCATGTTAAATGTGTTGCCTTCAATGCGTGTTGGTTCTGCAACAATTTGCTTGATGTACATGGTGCCAAGAAGTTTGAGTCGGATCAATGTTTTATTGATGTATTTTGTGGCATGGCTTTCTGGCTGGTTGTCTCTGGGAAGGTGTTAGTTGGGATATTGAGGAATGGTGCTCTAAAATGGTCTGTGATTTTGTTGAGAAAAGCCTTGGTTGTTGAGGTGGTCAGTAGACCAGGTGGAAAGAGGAGGGAGGCTATCTGATCATGTGAGAGTGGGAAGCAGAGGGCGAGAAGTTTCAATGATGTGGGTGGGATACAATCCTAGTGGGTGCATGTCCATGAGGTCTTGTGGTCATCCAGTCATCCCTGTGCATTTTATTATTTGAAAGCTGTAGCCTGTGGGGATGAGTACAAATCCGAACTATGTGGAGGTGGGAGTGAGCCATGTATATGTGATGAAGAGTGCATCTAGATCATATGTGATGATGAGGTTGGCAATGTCTGCTTCATGTAGTTATGAGGATTGAGCATTGCATATGTTTTTGTAGATGGATAATAGGTTGTGAAGAGTGAAAAGTAGACAAGGATCTGTGGGTGGGTTTGTGAGGGTGAGGGTGGGTGCAGGAAGTCTGAGTGTGGTGTTATGCACATGCTACTTGCCTACCTAGGTTGCCTGGAGCACGGGTTTTGGCAATTTCCATTAACCAACAGAACCAAAATGAATTACCTTTTTTTTACATTGGCCCTTCAATTGAAACACCCAGCAGAGAGATGCGGCAGATGACACCAAAAGAGATGGAACATGTTTGAGGTGACCTAATGGTGGGAGGAGCACAGGTCAAATGACTTTCATCTGCTTACACCTGCTTATCAACTGCAAAAAAGGGTGCCCCCCCCCCCCAACACACACACAGAGGCAGGTACACACACAGACACACTGATAAATAGGCGAAAACAGAAAACAGAGACATACAGATAAATTGACTGCATAAAAAGTCTCAAAGGTTTTGCAGCTGGAGAAATGATGAAGTGTTCCCATATCTTGCAGTACTATGGCTGCAAATATTTTCATAATACTGTCCCTATCTACAGGTTCCAAATTCCAGAAACCACTAGTTTCCATTGTGATCAAATGACTGCCACTCTGCAGGATTACACAGATGAATAGTGTCTAAAAAGCTACTCTGCCCTACACTACTGCAAAACCAGCAGTGATACCAGTCATAAAGTTGAAAACAGGCACAGTATGACAGGTATACCTCCTTCACCTCTTTGGACAGCACAGGCAGAGGGAAGGCTATACTCCTTAGAAAGGGTATGAGATGATAAAGATGCATCACAAAAATAGTATGGTGGTACAAATATACAAGAATGTCCAACCATGGTTCTAGAAAAATAAAAACTAATAAACATGCACAATTGATTAAATGACTAGCTCCAGTACCTGGCTTTGCCCGGGATGTCCATACTCAGATTTATTTTCATATTCCACCGAAAAAGCTGAACATATATTGTTGCTTGTCACAAAGGAAAAATGCAATACATGTTTATTTCTTTTTCTTTTTTTTTTTTATTGATTTAGCTGTTAAAAACAACTTTTCAATATACGAAATTCAAACATTTTAGCATTTTTAAAACCTAACGATCATTTTCATTTAAAGTTTAAAATTTAAAATTTAAAATTTATAATTCATTTAGGCTATGCAAACTCAGACAAACTCATACAAACTCAGACAATCTCAAACAACGACAGTACAGTTATTGTTTTAACATCACAAAAACAAATTGATACATATCATTCAGTTTACACCCCTCCGGTAGCTATAACATCACAATTAGGACATTCATATACACAGTTTATCTAATAGATAATTTATCAGACAGTTACCCTTTTTTTAAATCAATCGCTGCTTGAGATTGGAACCGCCTCTCAGGTAGTAATGTCCCAGTTTATGGCCATCAAAAAATTACTTAAGGCCACCTTGACAGAGTGGTTGTTAGAACACAGTAGAAAAGATCAGCGCATATCATAAGCAATGGTTGTGAACGTACTCATCACCTTTGAAAAATGTTTTGATCTTAAGATAGATAGTTGGGCACAATTGCAAACCAAGTGTTCGAGAGATTCAATCGTTGTGGAATCATTACAGAATCTGCATGACATAAGAGCTCGAGGCCTCAAATTGCGTCTCACTAGGACTTGATGAGTGGGCCATAGATCGAATCGTGCCCTTATTATTCCTGATCTTAATGCTACTGATGGAAATTTTAGCAGATAAGACTCTGGACTTTTAACCGGTTTAGGCCAGAATCGATACTTGCATGGTTGGTGGTATTTTTGGCATTTCTCTATGGTCTTAATCCAGTCTAGTTGGTATAAAAGGTTTTTTGCCTTTGTTGGATTAGATATTAACAAGGTTATTGGTATGCTTGCGGCCGCAAGAGCTTCTAAACAGAAGTCAACCCATAGTTTTACAAACAATTTATCTGATTTTAATATATAGCCAGAGAGGATCGACAGAATAGTAACTTTTTGAGAAGCCATTATGCATTTACGCAGAAACATACAGCAACGCCATGTATAGATAGCATGCATTGAGACAAGACCCAATTCATAACACAGCCAGGGACCGGGAACACAGTTCGGCAATGATAGCACCGCTCGCCAATATTTACCCTCGAATCTATCAAAAATAGACTTTCTAAGATTTTGACAATTCAGGATGGATTCCGCTCCATATATAATCGATGGGATGGCTTTAACAGTCCAGTAGACTATTGCCGATTTAATGGAAAATTTTCCAAATTTATGCAATATTATTTTAGTTTGCGAAATGGCCGCAGTCAGCTTTGCCTCCATGCGCTCTACCTGGCTGCGTGAATTGGTTAGGCCATCAAAAACAACGCCTAGGTAGGTGTAAGTTGGTACTATATCTAATGGTGTATTATTTATTGACCACACTAGCCTAGACCTACTAAGTTTATTAGCTTGGTAGACTACAATCTGTGTTTTTTTAGTGTTGACCACCAGTTGGTTCTTACGTAGGTACAGGTTAAACGCATCTAAAAGATTCTGTAGGCCTGTCGGTGTTTTAGAAATTAGGACAATGTCATCAGCATAGTTCAAGTTAGTGATTTTAAACCCTTTCAAGACAGGGGCATCCGAACATATCTGTAGGAAGGAAGTACTCAGATCGTGTATGAAATAGTTAAAGATTGCTGCCGCTAATAGGCAACCTTGTTTTAAGCCTCGCGCAGTCTTAATAGGAGCAGATAGCAACCCCTCCAAAGTAAGCCTTACGCGAATAGAGGTTGCACCATGAAATGCATGGATGATATCAAAGAGATCTGATGGACAATTATCTCTTATTAGTTTCGCCAATAATAATGGACGAGAAACAGAGTCAAATGCAGCATGCAAATCAATAAACGCGAAATAAACTGACTGTTTATGAGACTGACAGAGGGCTTTAATTGTGTTCAACGTAAAGAGATTGACACAAGTGCCCATGCCCCCAACAAAACTCGTTTGATAAAGATCACGTTTACCACAAGTTTCGGTCCATTGATTGAACTCTAACAATACTAGTTTTGCAAACAGTTTGCCTGGGGTTTCTAGCAGGGCGATTGGCCGGTAATTACGAGGATCAGAGCGGTCACCCTTCTTATAGATAGGGACTATCACAGAATTTAGCCAGGAGGCTGGAAGTCTGCGATTAGTCAACACTTGTACAAAGATTGCATGAAGGTTTGAAGCCCAAAGTCTTGGATTATCCTTCAAGATGACATTATAGAGGCCATCCGGACCGGCAGCTCGTGATGTGCTTAATTTTTTAATCATTGCTTTAAGAAGATAAGGGGAGCAATGAATGTCCCAGGGTTTAGAGGACTGGATCTGGTGATCGTTCGGATCAAATTCTGGATCGCTATAGAGATCAGAAAAATGTGATACCCAAGCGGCCTCTGTTACAGGATTTGATTGCACATGGGCTTGAGCTACATTTGGTTTTTGGTTAAGATATCGCCATATTTCTGCTGAGTTTTTAGAGCAAATTGCAGATAGCATCGCTTCACTGTCTTGTTGAAACAGCTTGGCTCGGTGTCCTCGAATCCAATTCATGTATTTGCATTTAGCTGTTTTTAGGTTGACATTAATGTTAGCGTTATTTGTCATAAGTATTACTCTTTTTTCCTTGCGATATTCGGCCTTGCGATCTTTAATTGCAGAGTCAAATGTATGCTTATGAGTTTTTATATTTGGATTTGGGACAATTGTGTGCCGAAACGGATCAAGAAAAACAGTATACTCAATCAGTTTAGATGATTTATCGTATTGATGAATTGCATTCGTGAACTTCATAAGATTTCCATGCGTCCATCTAAGCCGATTTTTGGTATTATTGACCATAAAGTGCTGGTCAAGCCATTGTCTAGAAGGATCCATAGGCGTCCAAGCTAACTGAAGGGAGAGAAGGTTGTGATCACTTACAGACCCCTGTATTATCTCAAACAGACGAATGCGGGTAAGCATGGTTCGCTCAACATATATATAATCAATGATGCTTTGACTAATGCCTCGCTGCCATGTTGGATTCGGTGGAATGTCACTATCTACAGAACCATTTACCATACACATGTTGCAGTCAGACATGATGTGGGACCACGTGGTAACGGCCCTCGTCTTATTTCTATTAGCCAGGGATAAACAATCCATGTTTAAATCGCCCATAATAAGGGAATCAGTGATGCCGGGCGTGACTGCTATCAAATCAATGAGTCCTGTTAGACCCTCAAAGAAAGCCACGTCTGATATTCCAACCGGATTACGGTAGATGTTGACAAGGGCTATTATATGATTTTTACAGGTAATTTTCACCAATTGCATATAGTCGCTGACATGCTTCCAGGCTTCAACTTTAAAACCCAATTTCTTATTAGCGGCCACCAATAGCCCTGACGAGGGTCGACCACGTGCTCCCAACTTTGCAGATAATAAAATTACATCAAAATTGTCCCAGGTTGGAGGTTCTAAATACCAAGTCTCTTGCAGAGCAATTATGGCATAGTCTGCTAGAATTTTTAATGAGGTGTGTAAATGCGAGTGGCCACGAGTATTCCAGGAAGCTATTTTAATGACATGAGGCTGTAATGTGGATGATGGTTAATATCTAGATGTCTGCATGTCATCTCGGGAACTCATGTAAATTTGAGGTTGATGAACTAAAGGGGCATCTACGTGTTTTGTGATACGCTCCGGGTCTTGCGTCAGCAAGAAACCCATTTCAAATAGAGACATTTTGGCAAGCCATATAGTATTTAAGACTAAACCTGAGGGGATCCATAGTCTCACAATTGCTGTAGTAGTGTCAGAAATATATTCGACTTGAGCTATATCGTGTGATGTTAGGTCTTCTAGTTCAAGTACGTCGCCAAAAATATTCAAGACACTTTGCCTGTTTAGATTGAATTTAGGATAGGGGCCATCGCGACATTTCAAAATTAGCGTGTGGCAGGCGGGCGCAGTAGTAGTAAGGGGGCGAGATTGCCTATTGCTGACATTTTTCGTCTCAAGATTATTGAATGAGACATTATTTCTTTCCACAGTGTATTTTTGATGTTCTAGAGACTGACATGAAACGTGTTTAGATAAAGACAGACCTCTATTATTAGGTCGATGTAGAGGAATTTTAGATTGAACCACCGGGGAAGTCCAAGAGACTGATTTAGTTTGGGAATCCACTGCTGGCTTTGAAGCATGATCATTCACTGACAGACAACGCTCATCCATATAGGCGTCCAAAGCGCGACGCATTTCACTCAATATAACAGACCTTTGTGATTCAGAATCCTGATTGCTAGAAGTTGGTAACTGTTGAGCAGAAGATGTAGCCCGAGTGTCAGTCCAGATCGGAACATCGATGTTATCGGTATGGTCAGCTTCAAGAGCCTCAACTAGAGAGTCTAATGGGTCATAAATCACAGGTACTTTAGGTGGAGCATGTTCATCAAGATTGATAGATACAGGACAGGCTAGAGGGGGTTTTACTATTTCTGCAGCTGCAGGACGGTCCATAGTAATTTTTTTTAAAAAAGCATGTATTGAGGCTTTGGACATTCGTGCAGCAGGCATGTTCTTGGTCTTTTTTTTGGCATTGGTTTTGACAATCTTCCTAACTTTCGAAGAGACTACAGAGGGACATGCATCCGGGGCTGTAGGATTCATTACAGGCAGGACGTTTTCCAACATAGAGTTAGGAATTGGTGAGTCTTGCACACTCACCCACGATTGATTAGAGGAAACTAGGGGAACAGCCGGTTTTGGAGGACTTACTGTAATAATCTGCGCAATAGAGGGCAACGCCGGGTAAGGCGTGGGCAATGGTGTTAAAGGGACTAGGTCAGCTACCATCCGATTGCCAGAGGAATCACCACACTGTGTCCCTTCTGTTGGGCATGAATGAAGCGGAGGTGCCAGTTTTACTTGCTGTGTCCATAACAGCGAACCATCTAACTTAGATTCTTGGTTTGTTATTTTAGAGTTCAATACTTCAAATAATTTAAACAGAGACATTAGAGTGGTATTGATGGCTGTCAATGTAGTTTGTAACAACATAGATTGAGCCACTGCAGAATCACCTTGGGGAGGTGCACAGGGACGGCGCGGTGTAGGGTGTACATATGATATCGCAGACACGGAATGAGCTGGTAGTGACACATTAGATATTTGGTGAGAAATCTGTGAGTTGAGGATCGGTATTGGGGAATCACATTGACTCGCATAGAGAGAGACCTCTTGATTCTCATTAGGGTCAATAGAGTCTGCACTGTAATTGGTAGACACAGGTGAATGAATGGTTCGGTCTACTATAACTGGTTGAGCGTGACAGGGTGAGTTTAACATAGTGTTATCTGAGAGTTCACATGGTGTCTTTAGATCAGCCACTGTTCTAATGAGTGGTCGCTGATGTAGTAGGTCATAATTATTATTAGACTTAAGAGACTTAAGTGACCGTGGAAATTGGGTGTGCGACTGAACACTTTGATTAGGAGTTGACAGACACACAGGATCAAACATGGTAGTACTGGGCCCTTTTGGGGTCATGGGGCAAGGAGTCAAAACAATAGATTTGTTGGAAGACGTTTTTTTTTTTGTGTAAATTATTTTGGTTACCATTAAAACTATTGTCAGCATGTACCATTGATGGCATGTCGGTTTTTAGTGAGTAAAGCCGACCCCGCTTCAACATTTCAAGAAGACTGAAAATAACAAAATAAAACGGCAAGATGTTTATTTCACTAATTAATTGAACACCAAATTTTCATGTATCTTCTATTTAAATTCTCACATGAATATCATATGTGAATGCTTATTTGGATTATTTGCAGTGTTGCTAACAGCGATGGCAGTTTTCACAGCTAAACACACACTGCAAATAATCAGAGTAAGCATACAAATATGACATTCATGTGAGAATTTAAATTGGAGGTAAATAAACATTTGATTTTCAATTAATCAGTAGAATGAACATGTATCGAGTTTATTGCAAAACAAATCAATGTAAATAAAGACACACTAACTCTCTTCTAAAAAGAAATGTGAAAACAACTAAAACGCAAGACCTGGGGCCATATTACAGAAACCTTGCACCAGTTCAAGTGCAAAGTTTGCACGGTATTAGCATGGTATTAGCACTAGGGCAAAGTTTGCCCTATTTTTAAAAACACTGGGACACATTAAAAAACCTTTGCACCATGACAAGTGCACTTTGGCATATTACAAGCACCAGGGCTAAAATTGCCCTAGTGCTACAAAGATACATTTTTGATGCATTTTTGCATCAGGGCAAAGTTTGCCCTAGTGCTAATACTGTTCCGTATTAGCACAATGGCAAACATTGCCCTGGTGCACAAATGTAGTGAAAATGTATCTTTTTAGCACTAGTGTAATTTTAGCCCTGGTGCTTTTAATATGCCAAACTGCTCTTGTCGAGGTGCAATGGGTTTTTAATGTGTCCCAGTGTTTTTAAAAATAGGGCAAACTTTGCCCTGGTGCTAATACCATTCAAACTTTGCACTTGCACCAGTGCAAAGTTTCCATAATCCGGCCCCAGTGCTGAATTGGCATTAAGTAGGCTTCGAGACAGGATCAAGTCGAAGCCTGAGTCGGGTAGAAATGATGCGTACACTGGACCGAGTTTGTGTTCAAAATGGGCAAGTCAATGGATTCCATCAGGTAGGTTGGATTTTTGAGTCAGGTCTTGACAATTATTCTGTTGGGTTAATTCGGTGCCTGGGAATCAGCGAGTCGGGTGCTTCCACAATGGCAAGTCAGCAGCCAGGTTGCAGCAGCGATGCTCTTAACTGGGTCAAGTCAACATTGAGACAGCTCAAGGAAGCAAATAAGTTATTCAAAATCCTGAGACTGTCAAAAGCATCAGTGTGGGTCCTGTAGCAGCTCGAAGTGAATTGAATCCAGTCAAGCAGCTCATAGATGTCTCAATGAGATAAACATGATTCCAAGCGGAATCGCACCAAAAGGTTGCCACGATTGTGGCAACATTACTTAGCCCAGTACAAAAATCCTGACCCCTATTATACCAACTAAGGCGAGTGGGGGTTGTGGAGGTGACCCTGCTCCCCTTAGACAGTGTAGTGGGCGTCAGAGGTTGCAGGAGTGTCCCCCGATTCTGTTAGATGGAGAGTGTAGGACAAAGTATAAGAGAAAAAAAGGATCCTGTGGCACAGCTCAGACCTACGTAAGTGGGTGGGAACTGATGCTGCAGAGGATAGAGGGGAGTCGGGGCACACTTCTGCATGTGAGGCCAAGAAGGTAAGTGTATTGGGGGCTGGCGGGTGGGGGGATACGGGAGGCAAGTGATCTATGTGATCACTGCACAGCGCTGTAATGGAGGTCAACATTTTGTAGTTGCCATTACGAGTGGCGCAGTGATCACATAGATCAATTCCAATCTGCTTCTGGGTTGATGGGAGGCCCATTCCAGACTCTCCAGGGATAAGGAGAGTCCTTAGTTCCCCAATTATACTTCACAATGATTGTCTGGCACCTACAGGGGATCTTTCACCTCCAGTGAGCAGGATGCTGATTCCAGTGCAGCGCCAGCAGAAAGGCCTTGGTCCATAGCAGTGTCACTGCCGATGTCCCCTATGGATGGTTAGGGAGCAGTGCTTTCCTCTGATTGGAGTTCTCTGGCTTCACCTCTATGGCAGAGGGTTTTTGAATAGACTGTATCTCCACCAGAGTGCCACATGAATGTGTCTTGCTCTTCTGAAAGTGCAAAGATGAATCCACCAAGAGAAAGGTTTACTTCCCCTATAAAGGCAAAGTGCTACAGTGGATTGGTCCAAGTCTTTTGCCAGGGGCTCAATCCAGGCTGTTGTAGCAAGTGTTCTTTTCCTTCTGACATCAGACCAACAGTGCTTTGTTTGCAGGAAGTGGGTAGGGAAGGAATTGTAGAGAGCCCTAGCAGAAAACTAAGATGGTGAACCCTCTAATTTGACCTAACCTAGTCCTCTGGATACTCTAACACCATCCACTTCTCATGTCTGTCTACTTCCAAAGGATTCCAATGTTCAGCACCCTTGCGTGAGAATGGCTATATTATGGCAGGACTGCCTTTGAAACCCTAGTTCACAGGGGCATTTTGAGGGGCATTCCTGTGCCCTGGGAGAAGGGTTCTGCCTTCATGGGTTCCATTGTGTTGTTTTGGAGAAATCTATGCAAGATTGCTAATACACATCAGCCATATCATGGCTGAAACACTGCTCGTCAAGCTCACACTAATATGATATACAAATGCTGTGGCTGTATAATTGAGTGACCTCAGTAGCGACTATGCCACAACCCGATATGGCTTGTATTTACAGTTTACCGCCCCACCAGGTTGACTAGGGTAGACAACTATTATGCTTTAAATCAGAGGTGCAGATGATTAAAAAGACACCTCTGCAGGTTGGATCTTTATGTTTTTGCAGCTGTCAGGAATGCACATGTGACAATGTGACAAATGGCGTTTCATCATGCACATCTACTCTCGAGTACTGTTATTTTACTTTAAAAGATGAATGCAGTGTGCCTTCTGTACACGATACAAAGTTGCTTGCGAGGTTCTTTTCATAAAAGTGGAGAAGGCCTCTTGTCCCATTCTGCGGTTATTGAAACACTGAAGCAGCTATTTAGGCAATGGTTCAAGTAAGGTTTCCTAGTGTCACCAGTTCATACTCTGTAGCTTTGACAGTGAAGGCGTTGATAGCATTCTCATGTGCATGTGAAACATTCTGGACCTGTGCATGCTTCCAGTAATGATGCTGTGACTTCTTAGCTTGAAAGAAGCTTCTGGCTGTCAGCTGCCTGTGGGCAATAATGACATGTATTCAGTTGAGGTGCTTTGAAGAAGCCTTCTGACGGCATGAGGCAACAGTCAAATTATCTAGAGCGGATTGCTTTTGACAGTAAAGTGAAATATCACCTCAGCCTTGTATAGAAATGCTAATATAAAAAAGAACATTGGTGTTGTATTTTTTAGTGTTGTCATTGCTTCGTTCTTTGTAAAATGTTACTTCAGGGTAAAAGATAATATTTTAGTGCGTCCAATGAATGTGTCAATTCTACAGAGATTCTTGGATGATATCCAATGCACTGATTCCCCATATCCGCCTCTCTGGATCTCTTAGTTGATACCGGTGCATACGCCAATGGTTTTCAAACTGTCGCGTTTCCCTCCATGGGGGCCGAAGGATGACCAGGGGAGGGGATGTGACTCATTAAACAAAGGGGTACAGCTACTGATTTTAATAGAAAACATAAGCAGTTCTGTCGATGTGGGGGCAGACAAAAGCGTTCTAATCAAGGGGGAGCTCAACATAAAAATGTTTGGAAACCACTGATCAACACAGCATTCAAGCTCACAATAATGAATGCCACCAATTCGATGTTGGCACCAGGTTTGAATCACTGGTTACTATTGCTGTGCACACATGGTATCAGCTTTGGGGCCAGACCTATCAAGGAGCAGGACACCACAATATGAACGATATATCAGTAAAGTAAATGGTATTGTATACATTAAATACACCAAGTCCAGACGCAGAGTTTTTGGTATCTGCTCTTCTATCGCCCATTTGTTGTCTGTCATCTTGCATTTCCTTTGCTTCCCGTCTTCATATAAGAATCCACTTGTTTCTGGTCCCTGATACCAACACTCAGGGATGTCAAGTCAACAAACTGTCAAATGTAGCATACCTGCTGTTACAAACCTCTTGACATCACAGGAAGTCATAGCACATGCCTGTTGACCCTTGCATAATAACAAAAAATGATGTCCTATTGTTTTGTTTTGTACCTTAATGAGGCCACAAGAAATGACTTCACTGATGTGAAAACAATCCTACATTTTGAAAACAGACCCCATGCAGCAGATTCTCAAAAAAAGAGAATGGGTTTGCTTTATTTGCGCTACTTTTAGAAATGCGCAGGTCACCTTTTGCGCAAAGATTCACTACTGTCAAGCCCCCAACCCGCCGGCGCTCCTGATAATAATGTATGGCAGGCTTCCAGTAAGCACGTGCATTTCACGGAGATAAATCGTTAAAGGGCTTGTGAAATGCTTGTAAAAAAAACCCAAACAAACATGTACATCCCGCTTTGGGGTATGAACATGCAAGTGTAACAGCCACTGTTTAAACCGCAGGTATCATACTTACAGAAAAAATCATCACAGGGTCAGAAAACCTCCCTGTTCTCAACAGCTGTAGGGGTTGTCCCTCATTTGTATTTTGCATTTTTATTTTATGCTTATATATGTGGTGCTTTTTTCCAAAGCGCTACAGCAATATGAAGAATGGCACAACAAACGGGTAGGATAAGGGTACAAAAGTAAGGAGAATGGAGAGTAATGAATGAGCAGAGTGAGAGAAGAACATGTGGGCGTTTAACCTAGTGAGGAAGATGTGGAGAGAAGGAGAAGAGTGGATGCCAGGAAGAAGGGAGTTCCAGACTTTGGGTGCAAGAAGAGGTAAACAGCGGAGGAGAGAGGCAGGTGGGGGAGGTATAGGAACAGAGAGAAGGTGTAAGTGGTGAGAGCGAGGAGAACGAGAGGGGCAGTTTGGAGATACGAGAGAGCACAAGTCAGTAGGGGCTGACAATGGCAGCATTTGAATACAATTTTAAGAACATGGAAATGGAGGCTAGAATCAAAGGGAAGGAAGGACATAGTCAGAAGTCAGAAGAGAGGGAATGATAGAGGATTGGCGATGTAAAAACATGAATTGCAGAATTGAAGACAGAACAAAGTGCAGAAAGAGAGGAAGAAGGAAGACCTGCTAGTAATGCAGAACAGTAATCGAGACTAGAGAGCATGGAGGAGGAAATGAGAAGGTTAGAGGCCTGAAAAGAAAGGAATGGACATAACTGGCATAGATTAAGATAAGGGCAGTTGTAGATATTTAAGGAGCGAATGATAGAAATGGCTTGAAGGTGACACAGAGATTAGGAGCAAGTGGGAAAAAGGAAGAAGGTCAGGAGGGAAGGAAAAGCCAGAGGGAGGAATAAGCACTAGCAAGGATGATGCAAGAAAGAAAGGAATTTCAATTTTGGATGGGTTTAGATTAAAGAAATGAGAGGACATTCAAGAATGAACAGAAACTGAGACTGTAGAACGCGAAGAGTCAGAGAAGGAGGAAAAAGAAAGGAAGATTTTGAAATCGTCTGCCTAGAAGTGGCATGAGAGGTTAAAAGATTGAATGAGTGTAGAGAGGAATAGTGTAGAAAAGAAGTTGCCTAAGGATAGAATGTTGAGAGACCCCATGAAGAAGAAGGCAGAAGGGGCTAGGACCCAGGAACCAAGATAGCAGGCAAATAGCAGAGCTCCGATCCAGGCATTAAATCCTTCACAATTCCTAGCTGGTTGCTGTGCATCAGCTTTGCTTAAACAACACGTGCGGGTCAATGAATGCACGGGGTGGAATCGGTAGCAGGAGGGAGAACAACTGAAAACCATGTGAGCACCTGGGGAAAACGCCCACCTTTCAGGAGAACAGGCACCGATGAGAGATAGGCCTGCCAAGGCCATGAATACCACGGGGCTAGACGGTACAGCGACTCATGTGATCACGCTCTGGCAGATGCTTGACATAGAGACTGAAAGACTGGCACTTAGGGGTGCCTTGAGCAGGCCCCAGGGGGAGCCATTGCAAATGCTGGTGGAACAACAGACTAAAGGGCCCATACCTCAAGGCTTCGGGGCTGTTGCCTGTATGGCATCTGATGAGTGATCCCCGTGCTGATGGCATGTCACGAGGGCACTTCCATCCAGCAAGGGATAATGGTGGAATGAACAAACCAGGGTTTGCTGTATCAGACGGCACTGTAGTTGGAAGTTGCCATGCAGCACTATGCTATCTGCTTGGAGCTTGTCAGGTACGTGGCCCTGGCGCTGCTCGACCCAGCCTACTCTATCTTTGGCTGCGTAATGGAGATGGGAATGATGTGATATGATATGATAAGCCATTTATAACCGCCTATACACAAGTGTTTCAAGGCGCGGGTAGCAAAAAGAAGCAGGCTAAAATTGGACTGTGATACTGATATGCCACAAGAGCAGAGGCTTAAGGACAGCGTTGATTCAATAGGGTCAAATATAGATTTGCCGACATGTAAAATTGACATTTTGTTGGTGCAAACAGAAAGGTTATGCAGCAGAGAGACTGAAGCTGACACAAGGCTCTCCATGGTAGTTATGACTTGGAGATACTACACAGAGGCATGAACAGGCGACACTCAGAGGTTAAAAAAATAAGCACTAAGTGTGAAGATCTCGAGGGAAGATAGAGAAGAAATTATATTTGTATGCTGGGCCTCCTTGAAACTCCAAATGTAGGGTTAAGATGGAGGAGTTCATAGAATAATTACTTAAAAATCATTGACAACCTACCTGTGACACACCATTTCACTGCAGAGCAAGTACACAGATCCGTCCTGGGGTGTGCCTAAGAACTGTTATCATAAGGAATCCCAATTGCTACTTGAAGAATCAATAGAGAAGAAAGGAATGGTGCAGCTATTATCTCTGTGTATCCATCTGGGAGTCCAGGAACAATGCAAATGATTCTTGACAGCCAAAGAGCTACTCTGAAAAGTAAACATGTAGTATGCCAAGATCTGCTTGGCAAAGTTTAAAGTCACACACAGTGACCAAATAGATTATCTTACTAATGGGTGAAATGACAGGCATGAAAATGGTCATGGTAAATATATAGGATCCCAATGTGGATGACCCAACATTCTTCACAGACATAGCTAAGCACTTGCAGGAAGTGTAGTGGTGTGGGCAGAAGATTTTAATATTATTAATGAGTTAGCTACAGATAGGAAAACCACCAAAGCTAGGACATTGTCACAAGTGGCAAGGGCATGGCGCAAATCCACTCATTAACTGATGTCTACTCCCCTGCATTTTGGATATAGGTTTCACTCCTAGGTGCATGAGGTGTCCTTACACATAGACTACATCATGATATCCAACAAGTCCAATACTACCCAAGTCCTTGTTGGACCATGCACAGTGGTTATGGCAATGTCAGCACCACACCGGCCGATTAATGCTAGACAATGGAGATTTAAGGGGGATGCCTTATCCGAATAGGCATACAGACAGAATTTGTGAAATTATCTTCATATTTACTTTAAGCAAAACTAAACATCAGCTTTTGGGGATCGATATAATGTGTGAAGTGTTCTAGTGTTATATAAGGGGCATGTCCATCTCATGGGAAGAGGCCATATGAAGAGGTATCTGGAAAAAGCTAGCAGTGTGTGAGGCAATATTTAAAAACTGGAAGATGACTACAGAGGTGGAAAAAGAGGTACTTAGGAAGATGAAGGATCAGATAAGTTTCACCAATTGGCGTACAGCGAAGTTAGATATCTGAATGGAAAAGTACAAACTAGAAGATGGGGGGAAAGGATAGGCTGGGATGCATTCTGGTCTTGACTTCTGGCCTGGCTGATCCGAAGGGAGAGAGGCCTGACAGGATCAAGGCTGTGGTGTACAAAAAGGGCACACGATGTCTGGGGCTAACAGACATAAGTAACTTATTCTTGGAATTTTATAAACACCTCTACAGATGTAAAACCACAGCCATGCAGATGGGTATAATTGACATTCTGGGAAGGCTAACTATAGGACAGGTCACATACAAGCAAGCTGTATGCCTAAATGCCCTAATCTTTATTTATTTTTTTATTTGTTTTATGGTTTAAAAAATTAACCCCTAACAAAATGAAAAACACAAAACTATGCATTCTTTATACAATTATGTGAAATCAACATTTTCTTAAAAAACAGATCATTAAAATATTTTTACATTTTCTGATGAAAACAATTACCAAAATTCAATCAAATAATTTCCGAAATAAGTAAAATAGTATCTTTTAATAAGAATTTCCCAATGATTCCTATTCACCAAAACTTTCAGATAAATTAAGTGAACACAGGAAACCTACCACAGCAATCATGACAGAGGTTAAAATACCTCCCAATCATCTTCCCACAAATACTCCAAATGAATGTGATCCAGAGAGTGAAAGAAATGCGTAAAGTATTTCAGTCGAGTAGGTTGATGCACAGAACATTCCAGCACCAAATGCTTTAATGTTTCTGTCCCAGTCTCTACCCTACAAAATCTACATATGGTGTTGTTTTTTCCTATCTTGCTCGATGTAAAGAGAATTTCTTCAGTTGGATTTAGATTCCAGCGGAATCTCAGAAATGCACTCCTTGCCGAGCGACTAGGGGGGATGGACGGGAATGGTACTAGAGCTCCCAGTTTCTTGTGGGCTGCTGCTAGATAAGTTAGGGAGGAATAGATCTGCATTTTTCTGGTGGTTTTAATCCAATCCCATATTCCCAAACTCCTTTTCGTGCTCTCTGGGTGAAACTGGAGCTCCCCTCGACTGGAAACAATGTCTTTTAAAACACCATCACAAACATTACCAAAGGTTTTCAGGGGACACATACTGCCCCCGTTAGGCTGGGTGTTCAACAGTTCATTTATATCCCTAAAGAGCATCTAATAGTGCATTCAGTTTAAAAAAAAATGAAAGATTTAGGTAGTTCCACATCCCCCTACTTCAAAGAGCCTGAATACCAAGTTTGTATTTTATTACCACACAGGGTAGCAATTTTGGCAGTTTTAGAACTCTTCTCTAGATTAGCGCCTCAAACACTGGCAAAAGATTAAAAATCGAGATATCATTTTGATGCCATGAATGAATTTTGGCACTATCTTGCCTTCATAAAATTTGAGGGCAGGCAAGATTGAGAATTTGCCAAACTTACTATCCACCTTGCTAATCTGGTTTGCCAATACTGAGGTCTTAAAAAACAGATACTCTCTAATGTCAGCTTTATTAGATATATTAAAAATTGCAAAGCCCAAGTAAATGAAATTATTCACTGTCTCCAATGTTTGCTTTCTACTCCACCACACAAACAATTTCACTTTTCTTTTTGTAGTGCACTGAATCACCATGGTTTTGTTGGTGTAAATAGACTGTTTTCTAAAGCATATGTATCAAAGGCATCGATACGTTTTTGTAGCCCAAGAGGTGTCATATCTAACAGAAAAAATGTATCTGCATAGGAGAGCCATGTTGGCCATTGGTTGTTAAGTTTTGGCGAGGCAAATGCTGATTTGGCTAGTGAATCTGCCACATCTGAGACATATAATTTGAAAAGACAGAGAGCAAGAATGCATCCCTGACTCCCGTACATGTAGAGATTTTTTGGAATAGCTCTCCATAGTGGTGGATTCTGACTCTGATGTTTGACTCTGTATGTAGGGCAACTATTAACCTCAGCAGCCCTCCCAGTATACCCCATCTGGACAGTTTTCACCATAGTAAGTTTCTATTGATATTATCACAAGCTGCGGTTAGGTCTATAGTGGCCACATGTATTGCATTCACCCTACTGCTTCAAGCAAGTTGTTGGACGAATCCCAGCAGAAGACCATCAAAAATTATGCTATAATTTTTCCGAAACCCGGCCTGCAATTTTTGTATTCGTCTTGTCTCCCCTCCCATGCCACACGATGCTGCAAAAGCAAGGCCAGCATCGAAGATTGAAATCTGCCTATACATTTTTGGATCGTTACAGTTGCCTTTCTTGAATACAAGTATAACAAAGTTCTGGAAGTCCAAGACTTGCCTAAAGTATAATGTCAGAATCGAAAACCAAACAACAGTGTTTTCCTTAAAGACCACATTGGCCAACCTGTTCCGGCCCGGAGCCCTGAACCTACTAATACCCTGGAAGATGTCAGGAACTCTTTCCAGGTCAAAGTCAAAGTGCCAACCATCTACTTCACTCTCCGTTAATGACACCTCACTCTCCTCCCACTCATACCGGTGACCAAAAACAGATTCAAAATGACTGACCCATTGGTGTTCTCCTACTGGGTTCAATTGCATTTTAGCTTTGTTTCTGTTGTGATCCTGATTTAATGCATATCTTCCATAACATTAATGATGACGCTGAGACATGGATTAGGTCTTACTTCTTTTAATGTCTCATATTAACTGCCTTACAGCTGTCCCCAGCCCTACCTTCCATATTCCATTCTCGAGGCTCCCTTGCCTACATTCCACATTCTATTCAGCTACAACATCCCCCCCTTATTTATCATCTGGATTCATCATACCCAACTGCTCAAGGTGTCCACAATTCACAGTCTACTTCTGTTCACTAATAGAATGTTCAATAATACACAATTTGTGCTCTGCAAATAAAATACTCCATCAGAGCCAGGCCTCTCATATTCCTGTGTCTTTGAATCTCCTCCTCTGTTATTCTCTTATGAAGGTTCCTTCCTCACCAGGCACATTGTGATGTAAAGTTAATGCTGTGACAGTCAACCAGCGTGTTTCCACTGACAATATACCCACCCTGTACACTTTTACCTTGGCATCCCTTTTGCTTGGTATCATTTTATGGTACAGCATAACCAATGTGTTTCTCCTTATTTCCAGTTCTGTTTGCATTTTATTTATGCAGTTTATGCCTGAATTTCTCCTTTTCAGTTATTCCTTAATCTGCCTACATGTTCTCCACTCGGCTTGGTTATTGTATCTGGAATGAGTTGTATTGTCATCGTTATGCAGTCATAGTTTATCACATCCTGCTCTCCATACAGTACTGTGAAGTAATTACTGTAAACTGTAAACTAATTACTGCTGACTTCAGGAGCCTCCGTGTTGCACCCGTCACACTTTCCAATGCATCCTTCACTTCATCATATCTCCCCTTGCCTTCTCTTTTTCCTTTGTTTTTTTTTGTTGTCTTTCTTCGTTGAGCTCTTGCAGGCTCTCATTAGTGCTTCGCTTTATTTTGTAATGTATTCCATGACTTTCAAATTACTCTGTCATTGTGGTAACTTTGAAGCAATCTCCAAAATTCTGTACATCCATCTTGTGTTACATACCAACATGCATATAGACGGCTGTCGCCAATTTCAGAAGCACATTGCCAATAACACACAAGTTCATCTTCCAGAGATGAGAAAATTTAGTCATTTGGCTTTCCATCCACCAACATTTGACATTTCGGAAACTCATCATATCAGTTTGAGAAAGAAGTTGACACAGAGAAGGGAAGGCAGCATTCGAACTTGTCTCCATTCCCCCAAGTGAATGTTTTTTGTGAACCGCTGGTTGTCTTTCGGTGGGTATGGGACACCTATGAGGCACTCCAGTGTTTGTGCAGTATTTTAGCAGAGGAGGGAGTTCTTTGGCAGGAAAGGGCTCAACTTCTCAGTGCTAGCACTTTTCATATTACAGTGCTTGCACAGCCTGTGTCTATTAATGTATTGTTTGAGATTATTAAAGTGACCTAGATTTTGGCATGCCATCTGTTATATTTCATCACTGTTTCTTCCTTCTTTTGATGTTTCTCCTTCCAACTCATCCTGGAACATTGCATGGAAGAGCAAAGCATTTCCTGTTGCTACGCCAACACCTTTCACATTGACCTGGAGCCCTCTTCTTTCCATGCCCCCCATTTTTAAAATTCTTTGTGTTTAGACCTTCTTTCATTTGGCTTTACTGCCTTGACAGACTATCTTTGATATAATTTTCTTCTCTTTGCACAACAGCATTTACATTTGCACCCTTTGTATTCCTTTAATTTCCCATTATTGCTAATTTTAAATTGGCAGTTTTGCCCTGCCTTGAAACAGTGCTGCTATATTGACTTCTTTATTGTTCAGGAGCAAGTGCCACTCTTTTATCCTCTTTCGCACTTCGTTCCTCCGTCTTTCCTGCTCTGATGTGGTGTGCATTATTACATCCTCTATCTCACTGCATTGCTACGTCAACCTTTCATTTCCCTTGTCATTTATTTCCTCTAATTTCATTCTCCACTATTGTCTTTATTTTGTATTATTTCCATTGAATTCGCTTTCATTTCGTTTTCATTTGTATTTTGAATCAGGTGACCCTTTGCCTTTAATTACTTTGCTATGTTTTCTTTTCAGATCAGTGCATTAATAGATTGAACACGCTAACACCAAGCACGCATAACCTTTACAGTACAGGGTCCATAACAGTTCACCAGCTGTGCCGCATCTTCACATTGCAGCAATCTTATGTTTTCAGTTTGTACCATCTCTTTATTTAGCAGATAGTCCCAATGCTGATTGCACCCAATGGCAGGGATTGAGTCAAAGTTGTAATTTTTAGTTAAACAACACATAACTCAAAATGGTGTATTGGTATTAATGTAAACGAAAAAAACATGTTACTGTTCAAAACACAGTGGCAAGTTTTCAACATTTTGTATATTTGTCAGATGATCGAGTGCAGTGGACTCTCATGTATTCCAACATTATTTCCCTTTCTTCATGTTAACTTGTTCAAGTTGTCAGGAAAACTGTTAGTAAATGCAACATTACAGTTTCCTTTAATCTTGTAATGTTATCATGAAATGTTATCTTTCATCACAATATTTAATATTTGATTGTTTGGACCGTATACTCCAGATTACAATAGCATTCTGTTTCTAACTTCATTCACCTCATTTCATAATACAGCGTTAGGAAATTGCTTGTATTTGCACTTGCTGGATTGACATGGTAACCTTTATGACTTTGCTCAGTGTGGCCATGCTTCCTTACGACCATTATCTTTTCAAGCAAAACAAATGCAGAACAAAACACTGGTCCTGCAATCTTGCCTCTCGAGCTCAGTGAGGTTTGTTTACATTCAATTTTCATTTAAAAAAATGCTTTTCTGATGGTGCGGCTCTTTCCATTAATGAATATACAGCACCATATAATGTGTTACTTAATAAATTGCAGGTTTCAATGGCCACACACCAGCTTACTATTAATCACAATCATACACATGCTGCATCGGCATAAAGTCATAAAAGCCAGCTAAATACATTGCAGCATAACGTTCATTTCTCCTTTGGGTTTGTCATTGATGACATCACTGATGACATCACATGTGCATTTACTTTTCATGAAAACTCAGTTCAATGGATTTTTATTATAATGTTGACAGAAAAAGTGTCAAGGATCATTGGAATAGATATCTTAAGGTATGTAATGCATTAGGCAATGCATTGATATAAATAGCATTCTATCATGAAGTTCTTTACAGTATAAAAAGCTACTCATGTATAAATATAAGCATTGTGTGCAGCATACATGATGGAGGTGCAATATTCATAATCTTACCATGTTGAATAGTGAAATGATAAATGCTTTCTTATTAGAGTTTTGTGTACTGTGCAACATGTAATAAGTAGCTAATAAAACCACTTACTACATAATTTCATTATTACATACAAAACACAAAGACACAACAACACATACAAATATGAGTATATATAGAGAAAGTGAAGTACATAAAAAAGCAGCAGTAGAAGCAGAACGTGTTCACAACCTAACTGATTATCTTTATGCACAGAAAGGCTTCAAACCTACTACTTCCCTATGTACAAATATCCCATGATGTGACTGAACCCTAAAGATATAAGTCTAGAAATATAGTACTTTTTGATTTCTTTGTTCCTAACTATTACTGTCTAAGATATATCACCAAAGGAAAAAACAGCGAGTCAGACATGTGATATCATCAGTGATCTCATCAATGACATTTGTGATGTCATCTTTGATGTCCTGAGTGTTAGTCTTAGCAGTGCACGGTGGTGGCGCGAGTTATGGTTGCTTAGCTTACCATAACTGGCGAATTTCAGGGGTTTTTCGGTTTTACTTGGAACCATAACGTCCCGTTAACAAAGTTTTTTCACTGAATTTCACTGAATTTCATATGTTTTTAGTAGCGCAACTTAACCATAATGTCCCTTTAACGTTTTTTTTACTGAATTTCATAGGTTTTTAGTATCAGAACTTAACCATAACATCCCTTTAACAAAGTTTTTTTTACTGAATATACATTTTCGTAGTGTGAATTTGATAGTTGTTTACTAGGAGTCCCTTACTTTATATACATGTAACATAGAACATACCGAACACCCCGCTAATGATTTTGATGTCGCGAATGGTCGCGGACGACTTCAACACTACCCAAAAACTCAGGGGGTATCTTAAATTGTTCTATCATACAATATAAACAGTGCACAAGTTCAAAAAGCAGCACATAAAGACATTGGGGGTCATTATGATTCGGGCGCAAAGGGATACCGGGAACCGGTAATGACACCAGTGCCGGTAATCCCTTTGGGCCCTATTCCGAGGTCCCTTTGCTGGTCCTTCCTTAATGCCTGGTTTTAGCAGGCATTAAGGACGGGACCCGCAAAGGGATACCGGGGTCAATAACGGTACCGCAACTTGCAGTACCGTTATTGCCGCCTTCCCCCTTCCCATTGAGCCCTATGGGGGCTCAAATGGGAATGGGGAATGGCATTTCAAATGGGGATTTACTGGTACCGCAAAGGGCGGAATGGACCGGTAAATCCCCATACCACCACGTCGGTGGCAGTATCGGAATGAGGACCATTATATGTAATAATAAATAAGCAGTGGAACCTGCATATCTAACACACATCAACCATCCATTTAAATACCATATGTAATAAAATGGATTATACATAACAAAAAAGATATACCTCCAACATATTTACCTCACAGAAACTGCAGAGCTAGAAGCAACAGTAGACCTACACAACACTACGAATACATCTTACCAGAAACTAGTAAGTAAACTATATTTTTCTTATATATTTCTAAACTTTTTGTATGAGGTACAGTATAATTAATATATTTTTGTTTTTCACACAGAAATGTGCAGTACTTTGGAGTGGCTTGAAGATAATTTTCCACGTGACGAAATGTCTGAAATCAGTGATAATAATGGTAGATACTTCTCTAAATAAGCAAATTAATAATCATTACTTTATGTGTACTTAACATATATATATTTATTTTTAACAGACCATACAAACATTGAAAATATTACACCAAAAGACACATTGGAAAAGACTCTGCAACGCATGGAACAAAAAATAGACATGCTCAAGGAAAATTTCAATGGTTTGAAACAGTTAGTGGAGGACCACATAAAAGAAAAAAATAAATACCATTGTCCCACCTGTACCTGTGCCCCCTCTCCATGTCCCAGTGAACTACCCCCAAACCCTCAACACCAAGATAACGTTTTAATGAGACTTCCATCCCTTCATTCCCTCCCATCCATCCTCTCCAAACCGCTAATTCCTCTGTATTTGTATCAGTTTCTGCTTCCCCCTCTCTTTCATAAATTGTGTATATGTATATAATAAAAACAAATCTTATGTTTCTTTTAATGAAATTCTTTGTGTCTTATTTTTTTTTTTTTAAAAGCAGTTAAAATGTCCACGGACAACGCGCCTGTCCGGCCTGTCCGTTATTAACAAAATGTGGATGTCCTAAGGACACTACACCTGTCCGTACCATTCGCAACCAAGATGGAACTGTTCTTAGAACACACCAGGTGTCCGGGATGTCCGTAAATGAACAAAATGGGGGTGTCCTAAGGACACATACAGGGTAATTCATAGATTTCAGCGCAGAGGCAGCGCACAGGAGCAGCGCAGAGAGGTAGCGTGCGCCAGCGTGCGCCAGCCGTGTGCGCTAAACAGCATTCTGGTGCACCGCGTATTCATGGAATATCAAAGCCATTTTGAGCGCTGGCGCGGATAACATCCCGCAGGGCCAGTTACACCCCCAAAAACACCCCTTGCACAAGGATAAGGCATTGAAATCCCCAATGCAGCGCAAAGGGCTGTGCTATCCTTTCACCAGTTCACAGGGCCGGTACAGTGCATTTGGGGGGAGCATGGGAAGTTATACACGCGATAGGCCTTGGGCAAGTGGGGTAGGTGTATTTTGGGGGAGCGCAGGAAGTAATACACGCGATAGGCCTTGGGCGTGCGGGGTACGTGTATAACGGGGGTGCGCGGGAAGTTTAACACGCGATAAGCCTTGTGTGAGCGGGGTACGTGTATAAAGGGGGTGCGAGGGAAGTTTCACACGTGATAGGGCTTGGGAGAGCGGGGGTACGTGTATTTTGGGAGTGCCCGGGAAGTAATACACGCGATAGGCCTTGGGCGAGCAGGGTACATGTATAACGGGGGTGCGCGGGACGTTTAACACGCGATAGGCCTTGTGCGAGTGGGGTACGTGTATTCTGAGGGGTGCATGGGAAGTTTCACACACAATAGGGCTTGGGCGAGTGGGGTATGTGTATTTTGGGGGTGTGCAGGAAGTAATACACGTGATAGGCCTTGGGCGAGCGGGGTACGTGTATAATGGGGGTGCGCGGGAAGTTCAACACGCGATAGGCCTTGTGCGAGCGGGGTATGTGTATTCTGAGGGGAGCGCTGGAAGTTTCACACGCACTAGGGCTTTGGCAAGCAGGGTACGTGTATTTTGGGGGTGCGTGGGAAGAAATACACGCATTAGGCCTTGTGCGAGCAGGGTACATGTATAACGGGGTTGCGCAGGAAGTTTAACATGCGATAGGTCTTGTGCGAGCAGGGTACGTATATTCTGAGGGGTGCCCGGGAAGTAATACACGCGACAGGCCTTGTGCGAGGGGATACGTGTATACTGAGGGGTGCGCGTGAAGTTTCACATGCGATAGACCTTGTGCGAACGGGGCGCGTGTATTTCTGGGGGTGCGCATGGAGTTGCACACGCGATTTCGCTGGGCGAGCGGGGTACGTGTATTTCTGGGGGTGCGCAAGGAGTTTCACACACGAATTGGCAGTGTGGGTCCTCCCAGGTTTGCCCTCTCCCCCCTCCCCAGGCCACGCAGACAGCCCATCCACCTAGGACATGCCATGCAGGTAGCCCATCCACCCTGGGCATGCCCCCCAGCCAGCCCACATGTCACCATGCACCAGTGAGCACCCACTCATGTGCCCCTGCACCCCACCCACCCGGCAGTGAGGGGCACCTGCCAGCAGGCCCCGACTCATGTGCCCCTGAACCCCCACCCAGCAGTGAGGGGCACCTGCCAGCAGGCCCCGACTCATGTGCCCCTGCACCCCCACCCACCCGGCAGTGAGGGGCACCTGCCAGCAGGCCCCGACTCATGTGCCCCTGCACCCCCACCCACCCGGCAGTGAGGGGCACCTGCCAGCAGGCCCCGACTCATGTCCCCCCAACACGTCATCATGATCCACAATCATGGCCCTCATGGCTACCCAAATCCCACCGCACGCCACCCCTGCCCAAAGAACCAACCAAGTATTACATCCACCCCACATTGTAATGCCCATTACATGATACAACCCAAATGGCTTGTATGTACATCAACACATGTCCATCACACACACACAATGGGTGCCCGTGAATGTGAAAACCCACATCTTGACATGCATGAAACCAATGAGAGAATACTACACATTGAAGTATGAAACAAAAATGTATTCAACACAAAATGAAGGGAATCAAATGAAAACACACAATAATGGAAATAAGAAATAAAATGCAGCATGTCCCAAAATGAAAAAAATATGAAATCAGAATCCAAATAAATCCAAATGAAAATGTGTCCAAAGTCTCCGTCCAACAAAGCAAATCCAAAGGGAAAGAAATAGTAAAATCCATTGCTCCATGGCGAAAAAAAAAATGATGATAAATCCACTGTTCAACTATATACAAATAACAAATTCAGGGTCCATGAGCCCAACCGTTGAAATGAAACCTACAAACAAAATGACCTAATAAAGAACTATCTACAAAAAGGTGGGGCATAGTCCAAGCTCCCCAAATGAAAGAAAAACATAAATAAAACCTAACACTAACTAACTATATACAATGGCGGTGGGCAAGTCCTACGGCTCACTTGCCGATTTCCCGGGCCAGGGCATCATCGAACTCCTGTTCTATGTCCTGGAGGCGGGCCTGTTCCATGGCCCCGAGGTTTCGCAGGGATAACGCCATGTCCAACTCCAACTCCCTGCAAATTGCCTCGAGGCACTCGGCCCGCCTAGCCTTGCACATGGAGTTCTCTGCCCTGACCATAGTGAGCCGTGCCTCTTCCGCCCATCGCCACTCCGCATCTATGTGCTGGCCCAACCGCTGCCACACGGAAGACACTCCCAATCCAGGGTCCTCCTGCCCTCCGGCCGATGCCTGCCCCTCGGATGTTGATGGCCCCGAGCCATCATCGCTCCCACCTTGAGCCTGCTGCTGCTGTGCCTGTGCCCAGCCCCTTAATGCCTGCATGTCCTCCTCCTGCTGGGGTGCAATTGTTGGTGTGGCCACTCCTGCTGGACCTCCGACTCCTGACTGTGGCAGGGATGTGGCTGGGTCAGAGGCAGCTCCACAGGGTGCCCAGGTGACACATGGGCCGGAAGATGGCACAGAGGACGACTGGCGCATAGGGGATTCAGGTGAGGAGGGGGTTGGTACAAGGTCCAGCACACTGAGAAATCCAGCACTGCTGACCCCTCCTAGTAGGTTGACGCGGTCAAAGAGGCATCCGAGATAATGTGCAGTGTCTTCACGAAAACACTGCAGGTCATCCCACATGCCCCGTTGACGCAACGCCACCCCAGCCAGGACAGGCTCAACCCTGTCCCGGATTGCCACGTCCGCAGGGAGAGGAAGGCCAGTTGTTGTGCGCTCATCCCCTCACTGAGAACGGGTCTGGACGTATGCATCCCTGCTGGTGCGGGATGATGCAGTCACAGGATCAGGGACAGGATTACACAAAGGCACCGCCGCGGCGGCCTGTGCTTTCTCCTGTCCCTGCCCTTGGACTGCACCACCAGCACCAGTGGAATCCCCCTCCAGACCCGTGTGTGTCCCTTCCACGGCCTCCTCCTCAACCAAACCCCCCACCAACCTGGATGACTCTGTGCCATCTTCCTCCATCAGACTCTGTGGGGTCTCAGCTGCCCCTTCTGCTGCCGAGGAGTCCACCTTCAACCTTCGCCTCTTGGACCTACCCTCGGCAACTGCGGCCACGGACACGGCACCAGACTCCTCACTCCCCGACGAGATAACAACATGGGAGGAGAGCCGGGCCTTGCATCTCCGTCTGGCGGTGCGATCCCTGCCGCTTTCAGGGCACTGTACAATGGTCTGATAAACACATGACAGTTGTACATGAGTGGCAGTGTCAAACTTCAGACATGGCATCACACTCCCCAACACACATGTCGTTTGGACACACACACATGAGCACATCAACAGAATTGTTGCACCAGGCAGCACGATCCATACACAAACAACAGCCTGAGCAGCCGAAGGTCAGCCTCACCTCACATGCAACACAGGGAGTGCAGAACACATGCACACATGCCACCAGACATACATGCATCTGTACATCTCCACCACCAGTCGCAGTGATAAGATCGCCATCCATGTCACATCTGGCAATCAGCCTTGTACATGTCACTGTCACATGCATCCAGGGTGTATCACAGTTACACACTTGTCAAATAAACACAAATGCACATGTGCATAGTGCAGATACATGCAGGTCGAACCACCATCCATGTGTGACACCACAACCATGCCACTGTACATACACAGAAATGTAAAAATGTGTGCACCTACACCTGCATTTGGGCAGCATGCTTACCAACACATACACCACCGATGTGTCTCACACATGAGAGGACTCACATGCGGCAGGCTCATTTGCCTGTACATACACATGCATACATGGCCCTACACAGACATATGTACAACCTGCACACTCCTGTCACACCTCAACATGCACAGCGTCCAATCAGTACACATGTACACTTACCGCTCGACTCCAGACGGGTCTGCCTCTCAAGGACCTGGAGGTGGAGTGCTGGGTGTATACGTTCCAGGACCCTCATCTGGTTGTTGGTTAGGCAGACCCGGCACCCCTTGGCATCTGCTGCCTTCAAGAGGCGCCGGGCCTTGTTGAGGGTCCTCGACCTGAAGTTCTCCCAGCGCTTCCGGACGTGTTGAATGTTGCGGACTACCACCCCCTCCACGTTGATGGCAGTCACGATGTCCATCCAGATCCTCTTCTGTCCTTCATTGTCGGCGCGCAAACTTCCAAAGAGGGCCTCATACTGCCCCAGGACTTGCTCCACCAGGATACCAACTTCACTGGCACTGAAGCTGGTAGCCCTCTGCCTCGCTGGCTGGGGGTTGCCAGTGGTGCCAGATGGTGTTGTGTCCGACATGGCAACCCCAGAGGCAGGTGTGGGTGGGCAACTGGGTCCTGGGGCTGGGCTGTGGAGCGATGGTATACCAGTCGGAAGTCTTCTGTTCCAGCAGGGGTGGTCACAGCAACTGCACCCCTGCAGATGGCTGATGTGCAGGCACCAAACAGCAGGGCATGCGGGCAGCAGGCAGGCAGGCAGCAGCAGATGGCAGATGGGAGCGTGCCCAGGGCTCTGGGGGGCAGGAAAATAGCCTTCTGGGCAGGAGTGTGGTCTTCCGGGTGTTGTTGCGTGGCCAGCTTGATACAGAGTGATTTGGCACGTGAAAAAACTGCACGTCTGCGTGTAATTCGAGAAAAGGCCCTTAGCCCGTAAGCGCCTCTGTGACATGACGCACAAGGGCGTTTCCCTCAACACGGGTGCATGTTGATTGTACATGTGCAAAAACTGCACGTCCGGATGTCACTGCGTGCAATTGGAGGAAAGGGCCTTAGTGCGTATGCGCGTAAGTGACGTTGCACGTGTGGGCTGGCTTAAAAGGTATCGGTAGGACGCCATTTTCTTGTACGTGCATTTTGTGGAGAGCGAGTGGGTGATTCTTGTACTTCTTGTCGGTTCACATGTGATAACTTCACAACGGTTCCAGTTCGTACTCCCTGTTTACTCAGTGTTCAATTCTTCTTTTGGCTGGGGTGTTGCCAACACGCACATGCACGTCTTTTTCACATTCTTTTTCCAGGCAGATGGTGAGTCGCGCACGTATTTTCCAACTGTGGTTGCCCCCGTGTGTCACGTACCCATTCAGAGGTCATTGTAGGCTGCGTGTACCACGCGTATGCTTAGTTCTGTGTTTCTGGGTGCCACAGCGTAGTGCGGGTTCATTTTTCCACGCTCATGGTCTACCAGGCGTTGCGTGCACGTTAAATATTGTTTTTGGGGTGCCTGTGCGTTGCGTGACCCGTCATCTTCCCCCAGGGGTCACAGAAAGCATTGCTAGAGCACTAGGGTACGAATTCCATCTAGTACCCTACCCCTTTCACCCCAATTGCCCAGGACAATTGTTTACTGCTACTCCCATATGCACAACAACATCAGTGCCATGGTTGGGAGGCGACCAAGCAGTAAGGGAGGCAAAGGTGGCCAACCTCAAAGAGGTGGGCGCGGTAGGGGACGTGGCCAGGATGTGCAGGGTGGCCCAAGAGGCCATTGTGTGGAGGACTAATCAGGGACACCTATGCCCCCCCCCCCAATGGTTTGGGGAGATGTAGCTGACACCAACCCAGCTCAGCCCTTGTTAAACCGGCCCATATTGTCAACAGAACATGCACAGGATGACTCCCAGGCTGACTTCCGTGTCACCAAGTCTAAGCCACGTGTGGTGGTGAAAGTTGCTGTCACCAGGCCACGTGGATCTGGGGCAGCAATGTCATCTGCTGCCCCAAGTAGCCAGGGTGAGGAGGCTGCAGGGGCAGCTGCAGCTCAATCCACCCCAGCTCCGAGTGTCCCAGCCGGGACAGTGTCGGTCCAAGTCCATCACACCGAGGTTGGTCCTGCCAACATCACTGCCTGCAGTGAGACTTCTGGTCATCGTGCCTTTGGCAACTTCCAGTACCCAGTCCACCTGCGCTTCTGCCCCTACCAACCAGAGCGGCGTAAGCCACTCAGGGCCCGCACCACCTTCCAAGAGGAAGAAGGGTGCTCTTGCAGTACAAGCTGGGACCCCAGAAACGGCTACCCACTCCGGCACGTCAAGGAAGCCTAGTTTCAATGATGCAGAACTAGATGCACTTGTGGCCTATGTGTCAGCCGCGAAATGGTGGTGACTGCAGGGTGCAAGACTATGACTGCTCAACGTAGGGCCCATTGGCAGACCATCGCGGACAAAATTAGTTCCCTTGGATTCGTGAAGCGTACAGCTGATGATTGCTCTAAGCGCTGGAATGACCTGAAACGCAGAGCAAAGAACAAGCTGGCTTCAAATCATGCCTCTACTGTCTGTCGCTGGAGCATTCATCACAGAGGATCAGATCCAAGGCATGGGAGACCTACCAGATGTTGAAGCAATGTCCGATGAGTGACCATGCATGTGTGTGCAATCCATGTGTATCCATGTGTATGCTTGGGTGATGTGTTCTGATTCAGTGCCAGGTGAGGCTGTCTAGTCATGACTGCTATGGGTCACCCATGTGGTCCCTCAAAACCATTCCCTGGCCTTGTGTTTCCGTTTCACAGTATCCCTTCTGACCACAGTTCAGTTTTTGCATATGATTAATCCACTTGGCCTTCAGCTGTCCTCTTACCACAACATTGTTCATACTGTTTTCCTCTTCATTCAGCCTGATTGATGAAATGATTAGCATATTTACCAGACATTTTTGTGGCCTACTGTCCCAAATGTGACATACTTCTTTCATAGATTACACCACACAATGGCCCACATTTCTTCACTTATTAGGGGAAAGATTTCTACAATCAGGCTGATTGAGTAATGTGCACCTACACATGGCCTGCACACTATCATTTTGGGGCCCTGTTTGAATGTTGAACATGACAATTGTATCCTCTCATGTCGAAGTGACCAACAATTGATGTATCCATGTGCCTGCCATCATTGCATCAGTGAACACTGGCTTTGTTGCAGCGTGTGGCACATGCGTGTTTTCTCACTCTTTTTTATTTCACAATGTCCATCTCACATGGATGGGTGACAGTACTGATTTGCTACCATCTGGGGGTCCTTGTCAAATCTGCCATGGCTATGGTACGTGCTGTCTGTGTGCTGGCATGTGTCATGTATGTGGATTGTCCATGCCACTCACAGGCTAATGTTTGATGCCAGTGCTATCCAGCATGCAGCACATGTTTTGGTTTTCCATCTTGCAGTCATCAGTGTGGGCTTTTTGCCTCCCCTTCCAACTCATTGACAGTGCATGCATGCCAGAGTTATTGTCATGTGGGACATGTGCCATTTATGTACTGGATCTCTGCCTCGTCATGCCTATGTGTGTGTGCTATGGTGCTCATGCCTGTTTCCATCTGTTATCTTTCATGTTTTTGCAGATTATGAGGCACTTGATGCTGTTGAGGAGGAGGAGATGGGGCAGACCCAGGAGGACTCACAGCCAGAACCGGGCACCAGTGCAGGACGTGAGGTGGTGGTGGGTGAAAACCCATTACTCCTACAAACCATACTGTCCACAGGTGTCTCTGGGTACACCTCCGGAGACCTATATGAATCAGGTGCTGAATCGGACATTGAGACATATGTGCCGTCGCAGGTGAGTGTTTCTGGCAGGGATGCTGTTCTGTCCAACCCACCTGCACCGGGGGGTAGACCCCTCTATGGGGATTTCAGTGTTGGAAAGTCCACCTGTGGCAGTTATGGATGCAGGGTCACACTCCACAATATTTGTTCCTATTCCTGGGCCAGCAGATCAAAGGAGGAATGCAGTCCTGCAGCCTCAGGCAGAGCCAGCACAGCAAGGTGCACATCACCTTGCCACAACCAGGTGTGGTGCCCGCCAACGCGGTGGCCGTGCGCCACCAGGCAATACTGTGTGGGAGAACTCCATCTACACTATAGCAGCACAACAGGGGGCATCATGTGAAATGATGGCTCAGGCAATAGGGTGGCCACTCCATTCTCCCCCCTGAAACGCATGTGGAGCTCCAGCAGCAGGCAATAGACTTCATTTGCCACTCAGACAGGGAGGACATGTTGGCGTCTGACAGGGACCGACGGGCTGGACTGGAGACTCTGCGCACAGCCATATCTGTAGAGTACCCCCCCTCCACCCTCACTGCCCTCCTCCAACTTGCAGTGGAAATCCCCCACCCCTCAATGCAGGTGCCACCAATTAGACCGCCTCTCCCCAAGCAGTAGAGGTCGGAGTGCAAAATCCAACAGGGATATGCCCCTTTCAGTGCCCAACAGGGGCCGACCAGCAGTGACAAGTTCTGCGGTAGACGGATCCTATGACAGGCCCCCATAACTAGCCAGCCATTGCAGGCAAGCCGAGACTGAAGAACGAACTAGGACTCATGGCCAGCTCGACGCCCCATGGGGCAAGGAAATCAATGTCAACCGCACCCGGGTCAGGTCTCAGTCCATCCGGGCACTGACGGGAGCCTGGTTCGCTGAATTTGCAGTACATTGTTGTTGCTATCATATTCCGACTCTCGGATATACTGAATAAGTAAGGTTGCGCCAGGCAGTGACCCATCGAGTTAATCATTGTTGTCGGGGACCCCCGCAGGATTGTGGAGTGGTATATGCGCCTCAATGAATTTCACTGCTTCTTCCGGGACGGTAAAAAAGTATAGTTTGCCATTGTGTGTAATTTTGAGACGCGCCAGGAACAGGATAGCGTATGGGACATTGCGTTCCCTAAGCAGCTTCTTGACTCCAATAAACTGGCGCCTCTCCTGCTGCACCACAATCGAGAAATACGGGAAGATCCTAATAGTGTGGGACTCAAGGCGCCGGTCTCCCCTCTCCCGTGATAATCGGAGGATAAGATCTCTGTCCCGGTAATTGAGGATCCTGCTAATAATGGGCCGTGGGGTGTCGCCCGGCTTGGGACGCGGTGACAGAGCACGGTGGGCGCGTTCAACTGTAAAATATGGTGACAGAGCAGGGTTTCCCAGCAAGTCTTTAAGTAGGGCTTCTACAGCGTCCTCCATTCCATGCGTCCCTTGAGGGCATTCTCGGAGACCCCTATAATACGCAGGTTGTTTCTGCGAGAGCGCGATTCGAGGTCGTCACACTTTGCTCTCACACTTTTCATGTCGCGTGTCAAGGAAGCGACAATATTCTGCAGTACATGTATCTCATCCTCATTAGCTGATATCCTTTTTTCGGCATCAGAGATTCTGGTCCCCGCCTGATCGACTCGTGTTTTTAACGAGGCGGCGTTAGCATTGATGTCATCCAGCTTCTCGTGAAAGGAAGCAACATTTTTGGCCATAGATTCCATGAGTGCAGTCAAGTCAGCGGACATTGCAGTTGGGTGGTGATCAGCATCCGGCTCCTCCTGCAAGGATGGCGCATGACCCACCTCTCCCCTCGGCACAGCTTTGGTGAATCTATCCATTACTCCCCCTTTGGAGGCCCCCCTGGATTTATTTGGCATTGCTGGTTCGGCCCCAGGTGCGGCGAGGGCTAGGGGTGCAGTCACTGGAGGAGGGTAATGGCCAGAGGACTGGGGGGCCCCTGGGCAGTAGGTGGCAATGCAGCAACAGGAATGCAGGTGGGTTCAGCAGCAGCAAGGGCGGGGTGGCCGCAGGCGGATTAAGATCATGGGGACCTCCCCGGGGACATAAGATGGAGGGCGCCAGCCCACTGAGGTCAGCAGATATCAGGTAAGTACAGTAGTTGTGTTGGTGGGGGCACTCCCCTATACGGACAAGTGGGATCAGAACCCAACAGTACACACTCCAATAGAGGCCCAATCACTGCAGGGCAGAGGCAGAACGTTGGTCAGGCACCCAATGCTCACAGGGCCTCCAGACTGAGGATATTGGGCTTCAGGGAAAGTGCTATTATGGTGCAGTTCTTGCTTCAATGGCGGGGGATGCAGGCGAGACAGATGGCAACAGGAGGAATCCGCGCAGCCCTCCCTCTGGAACATGTCGGCCGGGGATTATGGCCTGGATGAGGTAGGCAGGGCGTTGAGGCGAGCAGATGCCGTGAGCGCCGTGATTTCTACGGAGCTTGTCCCCCCTCCGCTCCTCACCATATCAGCGCGGTTCTCCGCGCCCGTTCAAACTTTCAAGTCTGTCAACACAGCCGGGCTCCAGGGGGGGGCTCCAGCCCCGGGTGCAGGGATGGTGGCTGGGGCGCGCTCCCGGGCCCAGACCCAGCTCCCCAGTCGGGCCGCGGATAACTCTGCTGGGCACCTGGGGGAGAGGCAGAGCAGTCAAGCGGCACGTTTCTTGCTCCACTGCCCTCCAAGTATGCCGGAACTTGAGGAGAAGGAGGTGGGGGCCGGGCACACGCCGTAGCTTCAGTGAGTTAGCAGGCCTCCAACGAAGGTGGCCACAGATGGGCCTCCAGTTACCAAATCGAGCCGAAATTTTGCCAGGTACAGCCTGACGCAGAGGGGCAACTGTCCAGCTGTGGCAAGAGTATGTAAGGCAATGGTGAACGCAGATGCAGGCGGATGAATGCCGGAGCCACACGGAGCTCAAAGGCTTAGCAGCCATCTTGGGCTGCTCCACAGCGCCACCATTTCTAATCAACTTTGATGCAAGTAAAGTAAACGCTAATATTCCTTGCATTTTAGAATACAATAGACTATGTTCACTAAACACCCCCCATCTAAAAACATATCCTGTTCCACACAAAAGAAAATGTTGTAAAAGAAAACTAAATAAAAAGCTAATACTTCATCAATTACCACAACCAAAGAAGAACCTATTACTCAAAGTAACTCAGGTACTTCTTCAAAGAAGCAACACGGACTCCGAAAAAATGACTTGGACACAGAACTATCTGGTCCATTCAAATTTTCAAATATAACTGGTGTAAGTTGCTACGGAAATGTAGCAATGAAAATTCTATTTCGATTGCCACCAATTGTTGACAACATTTACTTACACAGTACAGACCAATTGTGTTTGCAAATGTTAGTACTTCATAGAAATGCAACAAACAATCCTGACAACACATATAGTGTTCATGGAATAAGACAAGAATTGGACTACTGTGCTGGAATGGTGAAATTCACTATAAACTCACAAGAAGATCCACAAGAATTTCTAATGTACTTACTACAAGTACAAGTACTGGAAAACAAAAACATACCTATAAATGGAATCTTCCAGATTTCATACATGTGGAAACATGTGGAAACATACATGCACTCTCTGCAACAATGTGACACAGGAACAACTCCCTAATGAGCGCTTTGTGTATGTATCCATACCTAATTGTGAATCCGTTCGATTTCAGCAACTTGTACAAAATGCAAACCATGGTAGATTATGTACTACCTGCAATTCAGATAATCGCTCCAACTTACTAATACAAACACATAGTAAATACGTTATACTAATGCTTCTACGTTACAATGCAGATGGTACCAAAAACAACTGCAAGCTGACTGGATTCACACATGGTCAAGTATCACTTGGTAAGAAAACCTTCACAACAATAGGTATAATATACCACGCAGGAGCCACAACCAATGCAGGTCACTACACTGCATATATAAAAAAGAAATGTGGATGGTTCGAATGTAATGATAGTACCATTACTCTAAAGCATAGATTAACAGCAAATCTTTAAAACGCTTATTTAATCTTCTTAAAACCAAAATTTAATAACTAATCTGTACTTAAACATTAACAAAACTTCAATAAAAAACTGTAAACTGTTAGAATACGCCAACAGGTATCTATCTGCCCCAAGATTCTATAACAAACAAACAGATAAATGAATACCACTAAATTATAACAAAAAATAGACAGTTAGAATACGCCAACATGTATCTAACTGCTCCAAAAATCTGCAACAAGCCAACAGATAGAACATTAGCCAGAAACAACAAGTGAACACTGAAAGCAAACAAACAAATAGACTGTAGCATAACAAAAAAAGGTTTTTTTAATCCGACATGGATTTTTTTCCGACAGACCCAATGATTTGAAAAACAAACACAGAAACTGAGCAAATTGCACATTACACTGGTTTGTAAACTACTAAATATGAGGGTAAAAAAAAGCTGAAATGTCTATTATGCAATGTAATAAGTCTTTATAAAATACATACACTAACATGCTCTTTTCTTTTATCACAGAAATTGAAAAAGAATATGTACTCCAGTTACCAAACTCATGAAAAAAATATATCCAATCTCAACAAATCAAACAGTAAGTATATTCTAATACAACGCATAAATATTACTGCATAACAGAACTATTGAAACAAACATCTAACCATACACCACAATACAAAATGTTCACCTCCATGGATATGTTATACTACAGTGCTTGTTACCAAACTCTACAATCTTAATGACATGACGTAGCCAAAACTTCACATACAAACTATACAAATCAAACAGTACAGAAACTGTAGATTTCAAACATTTGATAGATATTCGATTCTATGGGTGTGATCTATGGGTGTGATATGGTGCGGTAGTTGTGGGCAGGGCCTAGAATCTTGGGTGTATGGCCTATGGCCTACGGCCTACGGCCTGCGGCCATGCACCCAAGACTCTAGGCCCTGCCCACAACCACTGCACCATATTACACCCATGGTGCCTTATAACTTTGGTATTTATAAATTAGGTCTTGGGTGCATGGTCTTCGGCCATGCACCCAAGACTCTAGGGCCTGGCCACAACCACCACAGAATATCACACCCATAGATCACACCCATAGAATCAAACATTCTAACTATCTATATGGGCCCACCCATATCACACTTTCTGCAAAGTTTGGTGAGAATTCATCCAGGGAGAGCGAAGTTGTAAGCCACCCATGATGGCTTATAACTTCAGTGCATATAACTTCAGTTTTTGGTGCACCTTTGCCCATTCACCCAAGACTCTAGGCCCTGGCCACAACCACCGCAGCATATCACACCCACAACCACAGCAGCATATCACACCCATGGTGGCTTATAACTTCAATACTCATAACTTCAACACACCCATGCTGGCTTATAACTTCAGTGCTTATAACTTCGGTCTTGGGTGCATGGCCTTTGCCCATGCACCCAAGACTCTAGGCACTGGCCACAACCACCGCAGCATATCACACCCACAACCACCGTACCATATCACACCCATGCTGGGTTATAATTTTAGTGCTAAATACTTCGGTCTCACCCATGCTGGCTTATAACTTCAGTGCTATGGCCACAACCACCGCACCATATCACACCTATGCTGGCTTATATCTTCCGTGCTTATAACTTCGGTCGCACCCATGCTGGTTTATAACTTCAGTGCTTATAACTTCGGTCTTGGGTGCATGGCCTTTGCCCATGCACCCAAGACTCTAGGCACTGGCCACAACCACCGCAGCATATTACACCCACAACCACCGTACCATATCACACCCATGCTGGCTTATAACTTTAGTGCTAATAACTTTGGTCTCACCCATGCTGGCTTATAACTTCAGTGCTATAGCCACAACCACCGCACGATATCACACCTATGCTGGCTTATATCTTCCGTGCTTATAACTTCGGTCGCACCCATGCTGGCTTATAACTTCAGTGCTTATAACTTCGGTCTTGGGTGCATGGCCTTTGGCCATGCACCCAAGACTCTAGGTCCTAGCCACAACCACCACAGCATATCACACCCATGCTAGTTTATAACTTCAGTACTTATAACTTCGGTCTTGGGTGCATGGCCTTTGGCCATGCACCCAAGACTCTAGGCCCTGCCCACAACCACCTGATAGATATTCGATTCTATGGGTGTGATGTATGGGTGTGATATGCTGTGGTGGTTGTGGCCAGGGCCTAGAGTCTTGGGTGTATGGCCTACGGCCTACGGCCTGCGGCCATGCACCCAAAACTGTAGCCCCTGGCCACAACCACCGCAGCATATCACGCCCATTGAATCAAACATTTCAAATGCGGCATATGGTCAATTTTTATGTCCTCTGACACCGTGCATGTCCTTAGAACAGTTTCAACTTGCCAGCGCACGGCACGGACGGGAGTACTATCCTTAGGACACCCCTCATTTTCACTAATTATGAACATCCCGGACAGCGCGGCCATGGTGAATACATCAGTAGAACCTGCCACCTAAACAAATATAGTTTTTAACCCATCTCTTACTCCCCAAACCTCCCCAAGCACTCTTGCACACCAAAACACTCCCCAAAACTGCATTTTGCCTCTGTTCGTCGCCGCGCTGTCGGCAGATCCAAGATGGCGGGCGCATCAGGAACAATCTGATACACATCACGCCTCACTCCAGCCAATCGGCCAACACGTTGCATGTCCTGCCTGTGGAGCGAACAGGGAAGTGTGTCCGCAGTGTAGTGACTCACAGGTCACTACACTGCATATATAAAAAAGAAATGTGGATGGTTCGAATGTAATGATAGTACCATTACTCTAAAGCATAGATTAACAGCAAATCTTTAAAACGCTTATTTAATCTTCTTAAAACCAAAATTTAATAACTAATCTGTACTTAAACATTAACAAAACTTCAATTAAAAAACTGTAAACTGTTAGAATACGCCAACAGGTATCTATCTGCCCCAAGATTCTATAACAAACAAACAGATAAATGAATACCACTAAATTATAACAAAAAATAGACAGTTAGAATACGCCAACATGTATCTAACTGCTCCAAAAATCTGCAACAAGCCAACAGATAGAACATTAGCCAGAAACAACAAGTGAACACTGAAAGCAAACAAACAAATAGACTGTAGCATAACAAAAAAAGGTTTTTTTAATCCGACATGGATTTTTTTCCGACAGACCCAATGATTTGAAAAACAAACACAGAACCTGAGCAAATTGCACATTACACTGGTTTGTAAACTACTAAATATGAGGGTAAAAAAAGCTGAAATGTCTATTATGCAATGTAATAAGTCTTTATAAAATACATACACTAACATGCTCTTTTCTTTTATCACAGAAATTGAAAAAGAATATGTACTCCAGTTACCAAACTCATGAAAAAAATATATCCAATCTCAACAAATCAAACAGTAAGTATATTCTAATACAACGCATAAATATTACTGCATAACAGAACTATTGAAACAAACATCTAACCATACACCACAATACAAAATGTTCACCTCCATGGATATGTTATACTACAGTGCTTGTTACCAAACTCTACAATCTTAATGACATGACGTAGCCAAAACTTCACATACAAACTATACAAATCAAACAGTACAGAAACTGTAGATTTCAAACATTTGATAGATATTCGATTCTATGGGTGTGATCTATGGGTGTGATATGGTGCGGTAGTTGTGGGCAGGGCCTAGAATCTTGGGTGTATGGCCTATGGCCTACGGCCTACGGCCTGCGGCCATGCACCCAAGACTCTAGGCCCTGCCCACAACCACTGCACCATATTACACCCATGGTGCCTTATAACTTTGGTATTTATAACTTAGGTCTTGGGTGCATGGTCTTCGGCCATGCACCCAAGACTCTAGGTCCTGGCCACAACCACCACAGAATATCACACCCATAGATCACACCCATAGAATCAAACATTCTAACTGTCTATATGGGCCCACCCATATCACACTTTCTGCAAAGTTTGGTGAGAATTCATCCAGGGAGAGCGAAGTTGTAAGCCACCCATGATGGCTTATAACTTCAGTGCATATAACTTCAGTTTTTGGTGCACCTTTGCCCATTCACCCAAGACTCTAGGCCCTGGCCACAACCACCGCAGCATATCACACCCACAACCACAGCAGCATATCACACCCATGGTGGCTTATAACTTCAATACTCATAACTTCAACACACCCATGCTGGCTTATAACTTCAGTGCTTATAACTTCGGTCTTGGGTGCATGGCCTTTGCCCATGCACCCAAGACTCTAGGCACTGGCCACAACCACCGCAGCATATCACACCCACAATCACCGTACCATATCACACCCATGCTGGGTTATAATTTTAGTGCTAAATACTTCGGTCTCACCCATGCTGGCTTATAACTTCAGTGCTATGGCCACAACCACCGCACCATATCACACCTATGCTGGCTTATATCTTCCGTGCTTATAACTTCGGTCGCACCCATGCTGGTTTATAACTTCAGTGCTTATAACTTCGGTCTTGGGTGCATGGCCTTTGCCCATGCACCCAAGACTCTAGGCACTGGCCACAACCACCGCAGCATATTACACCCACAACCACCGTACCATATCACACCCATGCTGGCTTATAACTTTAGTGCTAATAACTTTGGTCTCACCCATGCTGGCTTATAACTTCAGTGCTATGGCCACAACCACCGCACGATATCACACCTATGCTGGCTTATATCTTCCGTGCTTATAACTTCGGTCGCACCCATGCTGGCTTATAACTTCAGTGCTTATAACTTCGGTCTTGGGTGCATGGCCTTTGGCCATGCACCCAAGACTCTAGGTCCTAGCCACAACCACCACAGCATATCACACCCATGCTAGTTTATAACTTCAGTACTTATAACTTCGGTCTTGGGTGCATGCCCTTTGGCCATGCACCCAAGACTCTAGGCCCTGGCCACAACCACCACAGAATATCACACCCATGCTAGCTTATAACTTCAGTACTTATAACTTCGGTCTTGGGTGCATGGCCTTTGGCCATGCACCCAAGACTCTAGGCCCTGCCCACAACCACCTGATAGATATTCGATTCTATGGGTGTGATGTATGGGTGTGATATGCTGTGGTGGTTGTGGCCAGGGCCTAGAGTCTTGGGTGTATGGCCTACGGCCTACGGCCTGCGGCCATGCACCCAAAACTGTAGCCCCTGGCCACAACCACCGCAGCATATCACGCCCATTGAATCAAACATTTCAAATGCGGCATATGGTCAATTTTTATGTCCTCTGACACCGTGCATGTCCTTAGAACAGTTTCAACTTGCCAGCGCACGGCACGGACGGGAGTACTATCCTTAGGACACCCCTCATTTTCACTAATTATGAACATCCCGGACAGCGCGGCCATGGTGAATACATCAGTAGCACCTGCCACCTAAACAAATACAGTTTTTCACCCATCTCTTACTCCCCAAACCTCCCCAAGCACTCTTGCACACCAAAACACTCCCCAAAACTGCATTTTGCCTCTGTTCGCCGCCGCGCTGTCGGCAGATCCAAGATGGCGGGCGCATCAGGAACAATCTGATACACATCACGCCTCACTCCAGCCAATTGGCCAACACGTTGCATGTCCTGCCTGTGGAGCGAACAGGGAAGTGTGTCCGCGGAGCGGACATAGATATCACACATTTTTTGAGACCTACTTTTTGATCATTTAAAAAAAAAAATACTGGACGGGTTTTCACCAAATTTACAAAAGTACGCTTTCGGGACAAACCCGCTGCTCCTGCCCCAAATTTGGTGAAAATCTGTCCAGCAGTTTGGGCTGTAGGGGTGCACGAAGTTTTTCCCCCAATCAGTCTATGGGAAACAAATACATTTTGGGACCCCCCCCTATATCTTTTCCCCCCCTGGACCAAAACTCACCAAAATTCAGAGTGGGCCATATACTTTTTTTGCGAAGTTTGGTGAGTATTCGTCCAGGGGGAGCGAAGTTATAAGCCGCCCAAAAAGTGCTCTTCCTATGGGATTACCAACTTAACCATAACTAGACTGCCACTACCGTGGCTGTGTAATATATATAAACGTGAAAATGTGTTTGTGGCAGGATTTGTGGAAAAGCTTTGGTCCTTATACAATTCCACACCGTTTCCCCCAATCTGCACCAAATGTTGCATAATTATTATAATAGTTTTTTTTATAACACACTTAATACCAAAGAGGTTTCTAAATGCAGATGCAGGATAGGAACCTGTGTTGCTCTGCGTCATCTTGCTTCGAAGACGAGTGCATTACCACTGTGCTATACTACCGATTTATACTACCCATTACCTGTTAGGATCCTCTGGACATTACTGGCTACATGACATTTGGATACCCCACTCAGCCTGATAAGGGTACCAGGTAGTGAAATCGTTTTGGAAGGAGATACCTGACAGGAGTGTTCACTAGGGGATCCAAGTGAACCAAAAGTGGGATATTCATGGCATGAGAGTAAATTAGGATACCAAGAGTTTCTCAGTTGAAGTTGAGAGGTTTCCTGACAGGAGGGTGTACTGGGAAATCTATTTTGAGTTGGTGTTTTAAAAACAACATTGGTCATCTTAAGTTCTTGTTTCAATTGAACATTTTGCAACCAGAAGCTGTGAAAAGACATGCATTTTACCTTACTTGAATCATTGCTCTAAAAAAAGACATTTGCTTTTGCCATTCTGAAAAGTAGTAAAGACTTTTCCATGCTTTATCTAAACAAGCGTTATGAAAATTTCATTTTGTTTTGTCATCCTGAGGAGAGTATTTGTCATGATGCCCGCTCCCGGGGAGCCGGTTCAAGCCCGGCGTCCCCGAAAGCGACCATCCAGTCCCCAAGGAAGGACCCAGCAACCCCATATAGGGGCCCTTTGGACAGTGTCCTGGCGCCTATGGCGCCAGGCTCATAAAAGACATCAGTCCTGGCGCCATAGGCGCCAGGCTCATTATGGGAATGCTTGGGTGCACTTACCTGATGCAGACCATGCTGCAGGATCCCGGCCTCCTTGAGGCCTGAAAGGAACTACTTTACCTGTGGGACTAATTTACCATCCGGGCGTGGTCGGGGAAGGATACATACCTGATTGGAGGAAGGGTACATACCTGGAACTTCTTCCAAGGCTATTTAAACCCCACCCAAACAGCCACACGTGCTTTGCGTTGTTCTGCATCTAGCAGCTGGACGCTCACCGTGTCTGCTCCTGCATCCTGACTTCTGCCACGCCTGCCAGCATCCTGGATCACCTGCAAAGGAAGAGAAGAAGAGAACAGAAGAAGGAAAAGTCCTTACCTGCTAAATCCGCATCCCGGAGACATCTCGCCGACAATCCATAAAAGGAAGACTTTAATTTAAAAGCTCATTGCGTCGATCGCTGCAGCGCCGCATTCCACTTACCTTTACAGGGCGCCTCCATGTTCAGCAGCGATCATCCGGATTCGCAGTCACGCCCCAGCGCCTAGGGAGAAAAACACCAGAACAAAAGGTGAGAGAGAGAAGGGAATAAGGAAAGCTAAATCTCCATGTTAAGACTTACCTGTTGATTCATTCCCTCTTCATTTCGGGTCCGTGCCGCATCCTGGCATTTCGGGACCCCGGCCCCTAAGGGGAAAAAGAGACATCAGCGTTAATGAGCGAATGAAAAGACATTACCAAAAAACGCTCATTAAAGACTTACCTGATTTCTACAAGGATTTCACCGCTCATCTCGGGTCGGTGCCTGTTCCCCGGCATTCCGTACCCCGGCCCCTATGGGGAAAAAGACACTAGCATTAGTACATTAATGCATGGACACAAGAGGAACCTCTTATCAAAAAACTTACCTGGAAGCCAAGCAAGTTTGGTTCTCACCAATCCGAAAATCCAGTGAAGTAACTGGATACCAACGCGCCCCTGCATCAGAAGCAGGATGGAGAGCTCGTCCTTCCAGATCCTAAGGTGAGACGCTACGAGAAATCACAGAAGGGTTTCAAGGAGGGTGAGAAGGGAAAGTGGGAGGCCGATTGCATTACCCCGCAGACAGTTAATCCCCTATTTTCGCCTACAGAAGGATACTTCTGCGAGCCAGACAAGCCAGATTTGGGGGCCCGGTCCAGTCCGTCTTCCAAACCCTGCGCATCACCTTAGAAGAGGTCACAGCAGCGCGAACCAGGCCAGCGCCTCCGTGGGAGTCAGGTGAGCGTAACAGAATGCGAAAGCCTTCCTACAAATTCTAACCCAGGCGCTATGGAAAGTTCTGAGACTGATCAGTTGGCCCAATTACTGGGGGAATTACGGGCCAAAGTACATGACGCTCGTCAAGAGACTAATGCCCTCAGGAGGGAATTAATAATATCAAAGCAAGAACTGATGACCTGGCCAGACAGCTTTTGCAAGGTCAAGCTGGGCAAACTCCTCTACCCGGTTCCGGAGGGAACCCCGCTCCTGTGGTTTCCAGTAACCCTGTGCAGATTAATCTACCTGGAAACATGCCGCTGGCCCCACCCGAACGCTTTGCTGGGGACCCCAAACGATTCGCCGTATTCATGAATCAGTGTCGTTTGCATTTCCTATGCAGACCTGAGGCCTTCCCTAATGATCAGACCAAGATAGCCTTTGTATTGTCATATATCAGCGGCTGCGCTGCCGATTGGTCAGTTCCACTGGTTACTCAAGATGACCCCATTCTCCGTGATTTTCAAAGGTTTCAAGCAAGCATGGAAAGGTTATTTGCTCGACACTCTCAGGGGCAGGCTCTGGATGACGAACTTCTATCCCTGCGACAGGGCAATCAGGACCTCCTATCCTATATTGCAACCTTTAATAGACTAATTGTGGAAACGGGATGGCCAGAGGATAAAAGAGTCCCGTTGTTTTATCCAGGCCTTTGCAGAGAACTTAAAGATGTCTTGGCCCAAGTTGTAAATCCGCCCCAAGAATGCACAGAGTATATAGACTTAGTGGTCCAATTGGATCACAGACTTCAAAACAGAAAAGCAGATCGGTCCAGGTTTGAGACCCGGGTGTTGGTCAAGACCCATGCTAATCCCAAGGGAGTTGATGTCTCTGAGCCTATGCAAATTGGAGGGGTTAAAGGACCCTTAACTCAAAAGGAACGTGAAAGGAGGCGGCAGTTAAAATTATGTCTTTATTGTGGGAATTCTGGACACTTTCTACGAGATTGCCTGGCAAAACCGCCCCGAAAGGCGGTAGGAGCAGCTGCTAAAAACCATGAAGACTCTGTTTCGGGAAACGACTCCGCCCGACAAGTGTAGGGGTCCACTTGCCGAGCTTGAAAACTAACTCTGAGACCTCGCATTTCATTGTGCCAATGGTTCTCGTAGATCCAGAACAGCCTAAGCGGTTGCATGCAATAAAGGCATACATCGATAGTGGGGCTATTGGAAACTATGTGGATTGTGAATTGGTCTCTAGGATTAACCTCCCTCTCCGTCCTAAAACCAGCAAAGATGTCATCACCACAGTCGATGGAACTGAAATTGCCTCTGGACCGGTAACACATTCCACTACTGAGGTGACTCTTATTGGTCCCGACGGCCATCGGGAGGGTGTTGTGTTTGATGTAATCAAGGCTCCACAGTTTCAGGTTATTCTTGGAATCCCTTGGTTAGAGACACATAATCCTCGAATTGATTGGCGAGCTAAGAGAATAACCTTCCCGGATTGTACACAAACCTGCTACCCAGAAAACCTGAAGATTAATCTAGCATCTGTAACCTCTGCCTCCATGCAACTACGTCCGGAATACCAAGACTATCAGGACTTCTTCCAAAAGGAACAGGCCAACACGTTACCTCCTCGCAGATCGTACGATTGCCAAATCGATCTGGTGCCCGGTGCACAACCCCCTTATAGCAGGATTTATGCCCTTACCGAACCTGAGAATCTGCATTTGAGACAATATTTGGATCAATACCTAGCTAATGGTTTTATTCGCCCGTCAAAGTCCCCGGCATCCTCGGCTTTGTTCTTCGTGCCCAAAAAAGAAGGCGACCTTAGAACTTGTATCGATTACCACGCATTGAACCAGATAACGGTTAAAAACCGTTATCCTCTGCCTCTGATCCCTGAACTCCTTGACCAGGTGAAGGACGCTTGCATGTACACCAAGTTAGATCTCCGGGGGGCTTATCATCTGGTACGAGTTAAAGAAGGCGACGAATGGAAAACTGCCTTCGGTACTAAATTCGGATTATTCGAGTACCAGGTGATGCCTTTCGGATTGTGTAACGCGCCGGCTGCCTTCCAATACTTCATGAATGATGTCCTTCGGGAACTCATCGATGTTTGTGTTGTATATATCGATGACATTCTGGTGTACTCCTCTTCGGAAGCTGATCACAGAAAACACGTCAGGGCAGTACTTGAAAAACTGCGCCAACACAAATTATTTGCTAAATTGGAGAAATGTGTTTTCCATACCACAGAAGTCGAGTTTCTAGGTTTCATCCTGACACCCAAAGGAATCCGAATGGACTCAAGAAAAGTGGATGCCATCCTCAAATGGCCATCACCTAGCTCTGTAAAAGGGGTTCAAAGCATGCTCGGCTTTGCCAATTTCTATCGCAGGTTTATCCCGGAATTTTCACGCGTGGTACAACCCATTACTGCACTCTTGAGGAAAAATAAACGTTTTGAATGGTCTGAAGAAGCCGAGCAGGCCTTTCAGGATTTAAAAGCTAAGTTTACCTCTGCACCTATATTGAAACACCCGCGTCCAGATCTCCCTTATGTCGTCGAGACTGACGCATCCAGCCTAGCCATTGGAGCTGTCCTGTCCCAAAGAGATCCCGAAACCAACCAACTGCATCCCGTAGCATTTTGGTCCAGAAAATTCTCGGCACCCGAGATTAATTATGCAATCACGGACAAAGAACTGTTAGCCATTAAGTCCGCTTTTAAAGCCTGGTGGCATTATCTGCTTGGTGCTCGACATACCATAACAGTGATCACTGATCACCGGAATTTACAGTATTTGAAAACCGCCAAGGCTCAGTCATCACGGCAGCTCTGATGGGCTTTGTTTTTCGCTGAATTTGATTTCGTGATTACCTATCGACCTGGCTGCAAGAATGGCAAAGCAGACGCCTTATCCCGAATTGGAATGGGAGAATCTGATACAAACTCAGAACCAGTACCAATAATTCCCGAACAGAGGATTCTAGGCATGACTTCGTTACAGACACTTGAAGACATTCAAGCCAGAGTGAAACAACTCCTGGACCCTACAACCTTACAGGAATGGATACAAAAGGGATCAGACTTTACCATAGATAATGGTTTACCTTATTTCCAAGGACGCTTATTCCTGCCACATAAGGAATTACACGAACTAGTTATTTCCGGTTATCATGATACATTAATAGAGGGACACCCCGGTATTGCCAAGACAGAGGAAAAGGTGAAACGACAATTTTGGTGGCCCTCTTGGCGAAAAGATGTTAAATCTTTTGTGATGTCCTGTGGTGTTTGCGCCCAAAATAAAAGTCAAAAGAAAAGACCAGCCAGTCTCCTTCAACCTCTAGACATACCACCAGCACCCTGGCACACCCTATCAATGGATTTTATTACGGACCTGCCTCCTTGTTCGGGGTACAATACTATTCTGGTAATTGTGGATTTGTTTTCCAAAATGGCCCACTTTATTCCTTTGAAAGGTTTACCTTCAGCTTCTGTCCTAGCCAAAGAATTCCTCGAAAATATTGTTCGGCTACATGGATTCCCATCTATACTAATCTCTGACCGGGGAAGCCAATTAATTTCCCACTTCTGGCGCAAATGTTGTCAAATAGCACAGATCGACGTAAGATTATCGACCAGTCACCACCCTCAGACCGATGGTCAGACCGAGAGGACAAATCAGACCCTTGAACAGTACTTACGGTGTATGTTACAGCAATCTGAAAGCAACTGGAAAGACATTCTTTGGATAGCCGAATACGCATATAATAATTCGGTACACTCTGGAACTGGCCACAGTCCTTTTTATACTTTGTTTGGGCATCACCCTCGAACCTCAAACCTTGACTCACCTCAGAACCTCGGAATGCCTGCAGTAGAACATCTGCATTCTACAATTACCCAAGCCTTCAAAGAGGCAACTACGCATTTACAACAAGCTAAGAGAAAATACAAGGAGAATGCTGATCTACATCGGAGTGAAGCACCTCCGTATCAGATTGGGGATCAAGTGTGGTTAGCTACCAGACATTTACCACTCAAAGGGCCTCGAACTTTTAACCCAAAATATCTGGGACCTTATTCTATTACGGCAATAATTAACCCAGTGGCTGTTAAACTTGATTTACCAGCTAATATGCGAATTCACCCTGTTTTTCATGTGTCACTTCTGAAACCAGTGGTACCCGGAACCCGACTACTCAAACCTCCAGAACCTATTCTAATAGATGGGGAGCCCGAATTCGAAGTGAAGAACATTTTAGACTCAAAAATGTTTAGGTCAAAACTGTTCTACCTAATTGATTGGAAGGGGTACGGACCTCAGGAGAGTGTCATGATCTCTGCTTCCAAAAGGTCAGGGTTTTCCCAACTCCCTTGGAAGCAGATCCATAACCCAGGTTCCGAGTGCCAACCAGTCCCAATTGGGACCTTTTGGACCCAGTCCTGGCGCCAGTGGCACCAGGCTCATAAATATGCCCAGTCCCAGCGCTGGAAGCGCCGGGCTCATAATGCTTGGGTGGACTTACCTGCAGCAGACCTTGCTGCTTACTTGCCTGCCAGCTGAGCCTCTGATCCTCTTCTGTTTGGAACTACTTTTCCTGTTGGGTGGGGCTGGAGCCATTCCCTAGATTTAGAACACTGGAACTCTTCTGGAAGGCAGGAACTCTTTTCTTACCAGGAACTCTTTTCTTACTTAGGCGTGGCTGTGGAAGGAGACACCTAAGCACTACAGGAGGCTATTTAAACCACACCCGGTGGATGAATCTTGCTTTGCGTTATTCTGCACCCTCTGCAGCAGGACGCTCATCGTGTCTTCTGCATCCAGTCCTGGGCCTAAGGAAAAAGGCTTACCATCCTGAATCCAGTCTTCAGCAACACCTATAAAGACAAGAAAGAACAGGTTAGCATTCCGGCATCTGAAAGGCAAAGGCTTACCATCCTGAATCCAGTCTTCAGCAACACCTATAAAGACAAGAAAGAACAGGTTAGCATTCCGGCATCGGAAAGGCAAAGGCTTACCTACTCTTCGTGCGCTCCGGAGGTCTTCATACTGCATTCCGGCATCTGAAAGACAAAAGCTTACCAACTCTTCGCACGCTCCGGAGGCCTTCGGCGCTGCATCCGCATCTGAAAGACAAAACAAGGTGCGTTTAAAGACATTGGGGAACTTTAATACTCACGTGCCATTACTCCTTTCCACATCTAATCCAGTGGGTATTCCGGCACCCTGCAGCCGCTCCGAACTCGTACCTGCAAAATAAAAAGACAGTTAGAGCGCATCGTGAAGCAGGCAACAAGCGCTTACTCACGTGCTTCCAGGCACTTCTATTCATCACACGGGCTCCATCTTCAACTCACTTCAGCCCGTCATCCGCCATCGCCGGAACCCTGCAAAACAAGAGACATCATTACTAAAGACTTTAAAAAGACATTTGAATGACTCGAAACTTACCGTTCGTGCAGTAAACGACGGACAGCAGTCCTCTGAAGTCAAGAGGCCTGCGCTACCTATCCAGTGAAGAAACTGGCTACAGCACCCTGCCCCGAGGCAGATGGAGAGCTCGGCATTCACTTACCTAAGGTGAGAGCGTTAACCTTTGGGGTCTACAGGAGAGGAGAAGAGGAAAGAGATAGGGACACCCCAATAACCCCAGTTCATTAACCCCATATTTTCTATCTGCAGACATCTTACTCTACACGTCAGGCATACAGTGCACAGAGGTCCAGCCCAAAGAGCCAACCGGGTGCTACACATCACCTTTGCAGATACGGTAGTCGCCCAGTCAAGACCGGCGCCTCTGCGAGAATCAGGTGAGCGTTACAGAGAGGTCGTGGGAACCCAGCGACCATGTGCATGCACCTCGATTAGTCAGGAAATTCCACCGACTCTTCCCAGACAAACCAAAACCCCCAGAGGGAACAACCTTGGGAGGGGACTTGGGGGGGAGTGCTGTCATGATGCCCGCTCCCGGGGAGCCGGTTCAAGCCCGGCGTCCCCGAAAGCGGACATCCAGTCCCCAAGGAAGGACCCAGCAACCCCATATAGGGGCTCTTTGGACAGTGTCCTGGTGCCTATGGTGCCAGGCTCATAAAAGACATCAGTCCTGGCGCCATAGGCGCCAGGCTCATTATGGGAATGCTTGGGTGCACTTACCTGATGCAGACCATGCTGCAGGATCCCGGCCTCCTTGAGGCCTGAAAGGAACTACTTTACCTGTGGGACTAATTTACCATCCGGGCGTGGTCGGGGAAGGATACATACCTGATTGGAGGAAGGATACATACCTGGAACGTCTTCCAAGGCTATTTAAACCCCGCCCAAACAGCCACACGTGCTTTGCGTTGTTCTGCATCTAGCAGCTGGACGCTCACCGTGTCTGCTCCTGCATCCTGACTTCTGCCACGCCTGCCAGCATCCTGGATCACCTGCAAAGGAAGAGAAGAAGAGAACAGAAGAAGGAAAAGTCCTTACCTGCTAAATCCGCATCCCGGAGACATCTCGCCGACAATCCTGAAAAGGAAGACTTTAATTTAAAAGCTCATCACGTCGATCACTGCAGCGCCGCATTCTACTCACCTTTACAGGGCGCCTCCATGTTCAGCAGCGATCATTCGGATTCGCAGCCACGCCCCAACGCCTAGGGAGAAAAACACCAGAACAAAAGGTGAGAGAGAGAAGGGAATAAGGAAAGCTAAATCTCCATGTTAAGACTTACCTGTTGATTCATTCCCTCTTCATTTCGGGTCCGCGCCGCATCCTGGCATTTCCGTACCCCGGCCCCTAATGGGAAAAAGAGACATCAGCGTTAATGAGCGAATGAAAAGACATTACCAAAAACCGCTCATTAAAGACTTACCTGATTTCTACAAGGATTTCACCGCTCATCTCGGGCCGGTGCCTGTTCCCCGGCATTCCGTACCCCGGCCCCTATGGGGAAAAAGACACTAGCATTAGTACATTAACGCATGGACACAAGGGGAACCTCTTATCAAAAAACTTACCTGGAAGCCAAGCAAGTTTGGTTCTCACCAATCCGAAAATCCAGTGAAGTAACTGGATACCAACGCGCCCTTGCATCAGAAGCAGGATGGAGAGCTCGTCCTTCCAGATCCTAAGGTGAGACGCTACGAGAAATCACAGAAGGGTTTCAAGGAGGGTGAGAGGGGAAAGTGGGAGGCCGATTGCATTACCCCGCAGACAGTTAATCCCCTATTTTCGCCTACAGAAGGATACTTCTGCGAGCCAGACAAGCCAGATTTGGGGGCCCGATCCAGTCCGTCTTCCGAACCCTGCGCATCACCTTAGAAGAGGTCACAGCAGCGCGAACCAGGCCAGCGCCTCCGTGGGAGTCAGGTGAGCGTAACAGTATTAGGTGAAAGAGACATTTGTAATGCCTTTAAGAGACTAGTCTTGATACAAGAACATTGCGAATAATGTACCTAAAGTAATCCAGGGGAAGGGAGTCAACCCTGGATACAAGAAGCATTTTTGTTGAAGTTGTATGTTTGAGTTGTTGCACCTTTATATTAAGCTGAACTTTGAAACATTTATCTTGCACTGTTTGTTTGTATATGGTGGTGTGAGGGTCAGACTAAGTTTGCACAAAAGGTCATCCTGTTTCAGTTTTAATTTCATAGGAAAGGACATTTACGTTAGGATAAGGAAAGTTAGGCCTCCTTCCATACACCTTTTTCTGTTAATATAATGACTAAAATTGACAAAAGTATCTCAGTGTGTCTGCCTCTTATTGCTGACCACTCACATGGTGTCAGGAGTTGGATGTTGAACTGGTTGATACAAACTATGGAACCAAGAATAATAAAATGTTGCCTTCTAATGAAAATTATTATTCAACAACTGGAGGAGGATGATTGGGTACTTGAGGTTAATCTTCATGACCCCATTCTAAGAATCAAAAAGCAGATCTTAACTAGATTTGTTTGTCCCATACATTGCCAAAAGCCTTTTCTCCATGGTCAACTGTTGTTCGATAATCTTAAGGTATCTGAGTAAAATATAAGAAGTCATAGCAAGTTAGAATTGGTTGTAAAACCAGATATAGATCTAAATTCCACACCCTCTACTTAGTTTCCTCCTAGTCTTAGAAGAACTGTTCTATCATTAAAAAAACCAAAGGAGTTGTTAGATACCTGAATCTGCGCTGGACAGAAGAGGCCATAGAAGTAAATCCCTCTCTGGAAATTGAAGGAACAATATTTGCTTTCTTAACACAAACCACCAGAGATTTCAACAAAATGTAATAACAAAAGCCTTTGCAGGCTAAGGGTGCAGTGTTGTGTGATGCAGAACCACAGGAGATGCTGGCCGTTTGATATGCAGCACGTTGCACTACGTTCCACGCATCAGATCCTTTAAGAACCGAGGATCGGACCCTCTGCGGCAAAGCCCACGCAGGCTAAGGGCGCAGTGTTGTGCAACGCAGGACCGCAAGAGATGCTGGCCGTTTGATATGCAGCACGTTGCACTACGTTCCATGCATCAGATCCTTTAAGAACCGAGGATTGGAACCTATGCAGCAAAGCCCATGCAGGCTAAGGGCACGGTGTTGTGTGACACTGGTGTTCGGCAAAAAAGGGGTTGCAGCCCAGATTGTGAGTACGCTGCATAGCCGTCAACAATCAGCAACTGTACGCTAAGATAGATGTGGGCAAGGAAAGCAGCCATTACTGCTCTCTACTAAACAGCTCTGCCCTCGTGCATAATTCCACTAGAACGCTTGTCTCAATCTGCACTGTCTCCGTACACCCATTGGGATTTCTCTCTCACGGTTCCCTGCTGTTTCTTTTGTGTTTTCTCCCTCTAGGTGTGTTGGTCCTCTGCTGTTACTTTCATTCTACTTCTGTTGCCCCCTTTGGCTTTTTCCCTCTCTAGAGTCTACCTCTGTGTTTACTGTTGGTTATTGTTGGAGCCCACTAGGCTTTTCTCCTCCTTCTAGGTGCCTGCTTTCCTGTCTGTCCACTTGGGCTACTGTTGGTTGTAGTTCACTTGGCTCCCCCTCTCTAGTCCTGCTGCTCCCAGCTGTCTGCCTTCTCTGCCCTTCCCCTATGTGTTCATTCCCACAGTGGAGCTAATGTGCTTGTTCATCTATGTTGCATTTCTTACTGTGCCTCCTGTGTTGCGCCCCCACTATGCCCCCACCCAATTCTGTGCTGTGCTTCCTCTCCTCTCTCTTCACGCTCTAACTTTTCCCACTCCTTTCTACCTACACCCCTATATGGTGCTCTTGGTCTCACCCATCTTCTCTAACTGCGTTTCTATCATCTATCCTATCCCTCTCACAAAGTCTGGAAGGAAGAAGTTCAAGAAGGATATCCTGATCTCCAATCCAGGCGTTCTCCTCGCTGACACCCATGTCAGTGCCTCCTACAAACAGACTCTTACTGACATCCTCTTTGTCGTTGCCTCTCCAGATCTGTGGGCCCTGCATATGGTTACTGTTCTCCCTCCTTTCTCTTCACCTCCCATTAACGGTGGCACAAAATGGGAGGTCATCTTGGCCTTTTTCCTGGCCTCTAAATGGTACCATCATGGTCCAGGACACTCAGCCCAACCTGCTCCTCCTGGATAGGAATCTCCCACAGCTTATAAACGTCCTCCCTTCTCATGTTACTCTACCACCTCTCTGGCCCCTCAGCCATGTGCCTCCTCTACCTCTCTAGCTTCTCTGCCACTCCTTTCCACCACAGCTGTGACTCTCCCATCTGTCTCCTCTCTGGGTCCTTTGACACCTAGAGCTACCTCTACCTCCTCTCTGGCTCCTATGCCACCTTCCTCTTCTACCGCTCCGGCTCCTCTGCCACTCATCTCCTCCGCTGCCTCCTCTCTAGCGCCCTCCTCTTTCTCCTCTCTGGGCAATCTGCCCATCCTTCTAACTCTGCGCCCTCTTGGGCCCCTCTGTCTCTTCTGATGGGTGTGCCTCTCTCCTTTACCCTACCCTGGATGTTTTTCAAAAGAGGCAACCAGGTCTGGTATGGCTCTGCTGTCAAACACTCCTCTGACATCTTCCACCTCCTCAAAGACCTTGATCTAGATGCTGTCGTGTTATGTTCTGGCACGGCACATTCATACACAAACGTACAGACACTGTGGGGCGTCTTATTTCTTTATTCTCCACCTGCTTACTGACTCTTCCTCGTTCCTTCCCTCCCCCTCTCCCACTCCTCCCTCTTCCCTCCCCCTCAGTCCTTGCTTTCGCTTTCTCTTAAAGGGGCCAGCCCCTCATGGCCCGTAACACCCCCCCTTACTTATCACGGATGTCCGTGGCCTACATTTGTTCAATGAGGTGAGGGGGCTTGCGTACGATCCACTAGGTTCGGCTGTGCGAATCGTCTGCTTTCTCATCCAGTGCCTTTGGCGGAGGATCTTTGGGGGGTTCCGCCTGGATTTCTCCTGCCTCTGTTTCTTCTTCTGCGGCATGCATATCCTCTTCATGTCCTACTTGAAACATCTTGCGGAAGAATGAGGTGTTCCTTGTCACCTCTCCATGGTCTCCCACGGCCGTGATCATTGGTCCTTTCATTTCTGTGACCACCAATGGCTCGAGTCTATATCTGTTTTCTGTTGCTGCGTCTGCCTAACCAGTACGACCTCACCTACCGGGATCTGAGGCTCTTTGGCTTTCCATTTCTGGTCAGTCCATTCTTTTGCCTTTCTCCTCTTTTCAGCCTCTCGCTTCCTGATTTTGGCATCTTCAGCCGGCTTGTGGTCTTCTAGCTTTGGCAGTCTGGTCCGTTACTTGTATTTTCTCATGAGCTCTGCTGTGGTCCGGCCAGTTGTCTCGTGAGGTGTGTTGCGGTAGCTCCTCAGCATCTGGGAGATGGCTTGGGACATCGAGGCCTGGTCTGCTGCAGCTTTCTGGCGGGTTCTCTTTATGGTGGCCGTGAAGCGTTCCACCATGCCGTTGGCCAGGGGCCACAGCGTGGTGATCTTTTGGTGGTGAAACCCTAGGTGTGCAGCAAAGTTCCCGAACTCAAGTGTCTGAAAAGGTGGGCCATTGTTGGTTTTTACCACTTTAGGGATGCGCCATTCACTGAACAGCTCATCCACTATAGACACTACCTGGTGGAATGCCGTGGACATCACGTGTTTCACTAGGGGGAATCTGAAGTATTCCTCAGTTGCCACTAGGAGATGGCCTCCATCTTCTAGCAGTCCATAGAAGTCCAGCGGCACCCGTTGCCGCGGGCCATCAGGTAGAGGAACTGTTTGGAGCGGGCATGGGGGTGGGCTAGCTGCTGTCACCTGACAGGGTATGCAATGCCTCAGTGTGTACTCAACTATGGTGCCCATGTGCGGGGACCAGACCTGGTTGCGTAGGATCCTCTTGATGTTAGCTATGCCTCTGTGTCCTTCGTGCGCAATTATGACCAGGGCTTTCCTGAGGATTTTGGGGGCCACTAGCCGGTTTCCTCTCAAGAGTGTTCCTTGTTCAGTTGTGGCCAGTTCTCTCTGTATCTTTGCCATTCTCTGCAAGTCTCTTCTGTCCGCTTCCCCCACCTAAACCATCTCGAAGTGTTCCATGGTTACGTGCCGCCACCTGTTGGTGTTCGTGAGTATGGTGGGGTCAATTTGGCACTGTTTTTCGAACTGCTCCTTTGTGATAGCCGGAGGAAGGGTGTTTAGGGATAGGTAGGCGAAGTATGCTTCTGCCTCAACCTGCATGTCAGCGTCCGGGGGATTGTCAGGGTGCCTTGATAAGTAGTCTGCGGGATTGGCCTCGCCCCCAGGCTTATGGACGATGGTATAGTCATGTTCCTGGAGGTGAATGCCCTATTGTTTGATGCCCGGCAGCATCTTGATTTTGGGGTTCCCGAACAGGGACAGGAGCGCCTAGTGGTCTGTTATGAGCACAAATGTCCTCCCAATAATTAAATGGTGGAATTTCTTGCACGCCCAGACTGCAGCTAGACTCTCGCATTCTGCCTGGGAGTATGACTTCTCGATGGAGGGGTGTGCTCTGCTGGCGTATGCGACTACACACGTCTCCATGTTCCGTTGCAGGTTGGTCTGGGCTAAGATGGCGCCTAGCCCAATGGGCCTGGCATCCACCGTGATTTCCATGTCCCACTGAGGGTTGAGGTATGCTAGCTGTTGATTGTTCGCCAGTTCCTATGCCATTAAGGGTGAGGCCGGCTTCTTGAAGGATGTGGCACACCTGCCTTAGTGCCTCATCATGTTGGTCTTGGCTGACTCCAAAGGCCAGGATGTTGTCACTGTAATTGAAGGAATTTGTAACAGGAGCTATCCGCCTGCGTATCATCTCTTGGAAGATTTCGGCCGCTGAAGATATTCCGAAGTTCAACCATTTGTAACGGAACGGAACAGGCCTTTGTGCGTTGTAAAGGTTTTTTTTTTTTAAAAGACTTTTATTAATTTTTCAATATAAACAACAATACAAACCAAACACGCAGTGCAATCCATAATCCTTACATTTAACATCAATTGGTCTTTGTTCACTGCCCCCCTGCTCCCACCCCCCTTCGCGAGCCTGTTCATCCTTCACACCCAGTATCTGCCGCACATGGATGGGCGTCATTATCATCAGATTCCTCTGGATCTAACATTGTTCCAAATAGGCCAGATATCAATGTTTTCCATGCTAGCAGGGTACCCACTTCCTCCTCCCAAGACGTGCAACTTGCCTCCTGCCACACCACCGTTTCAGCCTCCGCCCATTTCTGTAATTCTTTCCACCACACCTCCACCCGCGGCTTATGACACTTTTTCCATCCCATAGCTATCCTTGGTTTTGCAAGCACGTACGCTAAGTCTTTCAGTTTCCCAACATGCTTCAGCTTCCGAGGCCTAGGAAACCCTCCAAACAGGCAGGCCCAAGCCGTGTCAACGGCGAGTGTGACCCCTTTCTCTGCTAGCTTTTGTGCAACTTCTCTCCAGAAACCCTCGATCACTGGGCACGCCCAAAACATATGTGTCATATCAGCATTCTCTTCATCGCACTTAGGGCACGCCTGTCTCCCGGCATTCCGGAATTTAGATATCCTCAGCGGGGTCATATACGCTCTATGCATTACGTACAGCTGTATTTGCTGCAATCTGGCATTCTTAGATACTTTCTTATGGTATCCTAGGGCCCTCTCCAACATCCCATCCTCCATTTGGGCTCCCACCTCTGTTTCCCAATCCAATCTCAAATGTGTCAAATCTTTTCCAGCCTTAGTCATTACCATCTCATACAATCTAGAGATTTCATGCCCCCCTCAGTTGTATCATATATCACCCCCATGATGGCGTCCGGCTCCTCTGCCAGAATTGTCTCAGGCCACGTTATCCGAATCTTCCGCACCAGCCTGTGATACGTAACATATTGGCCCCCATGTAGTCCTGCCTCCTCTCCAAGTCCTTCAAACTCCCTGATGGCCCCCTCATGCCATATATCACCCAACGTTACCAGTCCCACTGACTCCCAATAGGTTCTAATAATCACCCTCAATTGCTCATCTCCTCCCGCCAAAGCAACCAGAGGTACATGCCTGGAACACGGGAGCGGGTCCCCCATCATTATACATGCTCGTCGCCACATTTTCCACCCAAGCCTCACCATCCCCGGGTACTCCCTTATTACTGACTCAGGCAACCAGATAATTTCTTTCAGGTAAAACGGGGCACAGCCATGCCCGAACAATCTAAGTTCCGGGGTCACTTCATCGGAGAGCCATTTGGCCACAAACTGTAATTGACTCGCTATATAATAGGCCTCAAAATTAGGTAGCTTGACACCCCCTTTTTCGTGAAATTTCTGCAACTTCCAGAGCGCTACTCTATTTTGGGTACCATGCCACAGAAAGTCCCTACACACACCATTTAATTGAACAAAAAACCTCTTAGGAATCATATGTGGAATATTGCTAAGATAATGCAAGAGCCTGGGCAGAACCACCATCTTAAGCATTGCTCCCCGCCCCATCATCGCTAAGGGCAACTTCTCCCAAAAACTCATGCATTTGCAGATTTTTTCGACAGCCATCTCGGTATTACACCTGTGTTCCTCCTATCTATTCCCAGGTAACGGAAACAACCCACAGTCCACGGCACCCGCAACACCGGCAACCTTTCCGCAGGGATTCCTCTGTAACTGCCCACCGGGAAAATGCTCGATTTTTGGGGGTTCACCACTATACCCGACAACCTCGCGTACCTTTCCATCACCTCCAGAATATACTGCAGGTTTTCTTCCGGGTATCTCAAATATAATAACAAATCATCCTTATACAGGGATATCAGGTGCCGTTCCCCCCCAACCTCGATACCTATCGTATCGTATTTCTGCCTCAGGTACAATGCCAGAGGCTCCAGGGCCAAAATGTACAACATCGGGGACCAGGGGCACCCCTGTCTAGTGCCCCTTCTAAGTTGCCATCTCTCAGATATCACTGTACCCTTCCGCACTCTGGCCAGTGGCGCACTATACAGCATCTCGGCCCACCTAATGTACCCCAGCCCCATTCCGTACTCTCCCAAAGCCGCCAGCAGCCACGCCCATCTGACCGAATCGAAAGCTTTTACCGCGTCCAACGACACGATTGCCATCTCTCCTCCATTGTCACAGCCCCATTCGATCACCCAATGGAGTCGCCTGTGGTTGTGAGTAATGTTCCTGTCCGGGACATAGCCCGTTTGGTCCGGTGGATCAATTTGCCAATTACTTTCCGCAGTCTATTCGCCAGGACAGCTGTTAATATCTTGCTGTTCTGTTTCAGCATCGACAGCGGCCTGTACGATCCGCAGCTATGCCCAGGTTTATTAGGTTTAGGGAGCGGTATTATGACCGCCTCTCTCAGCGACTCCGGCAACCATCCCACTTCAAACGCCTCATTGAGCATTTGCAACATTGGGGGGAGCACTTCCGCCCCATATGCTTTATAAAATTCACTAGGTAATCCATCTGCTCCCGGGGTCTTACTAGTAGGTAGCTGCCTAACAACCTCCTCCAACTCCTCTAACATAATTGGAGCATCTAGTTCTTCTCTTTCCTCTGTGCTTATCTTAGGCAACCCAATGTCTTGCAGAGTTTCCAACATTTCATCCCGGCTGCCTCCTCCTCTATCCCCATATAGCTCTCTATAGTAGTCCGCAAATTCCCTGTTTACTCCCTCTTGGGTGTCTGTCACCTCCCCATCTTCTCTGGTTATTGTCCTAATCGGGGGCCTCGGGGTTTCACATTTATATAGCCACGCCAAGAGACGGCCCATTTTATCTCCACCCACATGTTGTCTCTCAATGTACTTTTTGTAATTGAGGTTACAGAGCCTTTCCCAGTATTCCGTGCACTGTTGCTGTAGTTTAAGCACCAGCTCGGTGTCCATGCATTCTCTTTTTAGTTCTCTCTCTAACTCGCCTTCCACTCTTTGTAAATCAGCCAGAACCCCATCCTGCAGGCCTTTCGATTTAGCAATGGCCACCCCCCGTACCACCACCTTGAAGGCCTCCCACAGTGTCCCCGCCGAGTCAACGCTGCCTGTATTCACCTCAAAATAACTAATGATTTCTTCTCTTATATCTTCCCGAAAAGCCGGGTCTTTAAGCGCCTCCGCCCGGAGGCGCCACGTCGGAATCCGTGCCCTAGAGCGGCCGTACTGCCACCCCACCATCAGGGGAGAGTGATCCGACAGGACCCTCGCTTTATATTCTATGGGAGCGATCTCTATCATTACCTCCGACGTGGCAAAGACATAATCAAGTCTAGTGAGCAGCTGTTGTGGGGCCGAGTAGTGTTAATACTGCCTCTCAGTAGGGTGCTTAGTTCTCCACACATCTACCAGTCCAAAGTCGTCTAGCAACGCCTGCAATGCCCTAGCTGCTGAGGCAGGCCTGACCATCTTGTCATCCAACCTGTCCACTGCAGGGTTCAGCACACAATTAAAATCCCCTCCCTAGATCACTGCGCTACCCACGCACCCGCTCAGGTTGGTGCACATATTCCGGAAGTACTCTGCCGTGTTTTGGTTAGGGGCGTACGTGTTTACAATGCACACCTCTTTATTCTCCACCACCCCTCGCACTATGGCCAAATGCCCCTCAGTATCCACCGTTTCCTGCATCAGCTGGAACGGGACGTGTGGCGCCACCCAGACCAGCACACCCCTAGCATAGGCCGAGTATCCCTCGACCCCACTACAGTACCTTTCCACTTTCTCCTCACCAGCTCCAGTTTATCCCGGGTCAAGTGCGTCTCTTGTAACAATGCAATATCTATCTTCTGTCTTTTCAAATACAGCATGAGCTTGTTCTGTTTTAGCTAGCTATTGAGTCCCCTGACATTCCACATCACTATTTTAAGCTCCCCCATGATTCATCAATGCCCATCTCCTTCCCTCTCAGCCGCTCCCATCCACCTGCGCAATTCAGATACAATTCTAGGGCTATTCCCTTTAGGCTCGCGATTAAACTCAAACTCCCCAAAACTATATACAAACCAAACTCCCCACCTCCCTCCCCTCCCCCCCGTCCCTTCCCCAACAACTCCCTCCCCAACTGTTGCCCAGCTTCATCCCTGGATCTCAGGCACCCCCACTTTTAGCCCTGTCTGGTACGCTCAGAGCACAGTAGGGTGAAGTCGCCCTAGTGGCCACTTAACTATTAATACTAAATGGGGGTGTGAGGATTAGCCCTAAAAGGCTCCCTCCTAAAGCAAGAGCCATAGTGTAAACAATGCATTATCTATCCCATTCCAGGCCAGTCTATGAACAGGCCACTTCAATGACTATAATCAAGTCCCATAGTCTCCAGCCGCACAGTCTCACTGTGCTCCCATCACTATTTACTTATCTCCTCTGCCTCTTTCTTCCGCCTGGATGTCTGGCTCCTGGGGGCAGCCCTGCGTATCAAGCCATCCCATGGCATCCTCCGGAGTGTCAAAAAATAAAGTTCTGTTTTTATGAAAGACCTTCAGTTTTGCCGGGTAAAGTAGCATATATTTCTGCCCCGCCTCCCTCAGTCTCCTCTTAACAACCCCAAAGTTAATTTGGCTCCTCTGCACCATCAGGGTGTAGTCCAGGTAGGCTGTTATATTTGCCTCCCCTCGCCTGATTGTTCCACCTTTGCGAAAGTGTTCCAGAATCCTCTCCCGGTCCCGATAGTTAAGGATCTTGGCAATCACTGACCTGGGCGGGTTGCCTGGCGGCAGCCTTCTCGTCAGAGCCCTGTGCGCTCGTTCCACAGCAAATCCCTGAGACAGAACTCCTCCGGTGATCTCTTGTAACAGCATGTTTTCAATAAACTCTGTGGGGTTGTGGCCCTCTGTTCCCTCTGGTATGCCCACAGTGCGGATGTTGTTACTTCGGGCACGCCCTTCCGCTTCCTCCGCTCTGCTCTCCAGGTTGCCCACTCTTTGCACTAGGCCATGCAGTTCCGACTTGTGTGTGGCGCAGTCCGCTGTGTTCGAGCTCCCTTCTTTCTCCAGGCTATCTGTGCGCTCCGACAAGGACCTCACATCCTGTCTGAGTAGGTTCACCTCCTCCTGCACTTCACCGACCTTAAGGTCCAACACAGTTTTCAATTCAGCCACTACTATTTCAAGCTTGGCCTCCCAGGCTGCTTTCAAATCTGCTTTCAAATCCGCAATTGCAGCCAGAACCTCTTGATTTAGACCCGCTGCAGCCATGCCACCTGCGGGAGGCTTGACTTTGCTCCTAACGCTTTCTGGGCCCGTCAGTGTTCTGGCAAAATCATCCAGCGTAGGTTGCTTCACTTTCTGTCTGAGAGGCTTATTCGACATGACGCAGCAGCCGTATGTCGTGGGTCCACCCGCATCGACTGCTCCACAATCAGGGGGAGAAGGGCACACTCTCCGTTCCAATGTCCAATGCCCTACCCAAGCATGGGGGGCCACCAAACCTCAGAAGCTCCGCCAGCCTTCTCCGCTCCACACCCTCTCAGCCTTCGTACACACCAACATGCAATGTGTCTTTGGTTTCCTCCTGTTGGAGTCTCGGACTCGCCTACTTCTTCTTACAGTTCACGGTGCAGAGCATTCACCATCACCTTTGCCCCGAATGCAGTGGTGCCACCTCCCATGCAGTGCGTCCGCACTATTGTTGCGTAGTTCCAGAGGGGCGGCCCGTTGCTATCTTCCGTGTTTGAGGCGACCCCCACACCAGCGTCCTGAGCCTATTCCCCGTTTGTCAAAATGGGTTGTGCTCTCCCACGTAGGTAGACAATTCCTCCGCAGGGGTACTTCGTATCACTTATCCGGATCACCAACAAGTCCCACGTGTCACTGAGGCAATTGTGCCCCTGGAAGTGCCCCCGTTTTGTTTGGGATTGTACTGGCACTAATTAGTGTACCCTCTGCCATGCAGCATGTTATGCACTCAATGTCCTGCTGCCTTATTCTACGCCGGCAGCTTTACAAGGCTCTGAAGCTTATCCTGGGTCACCACCTCGGGTGTCATTATTGCGCAGCTCCCATATAGACACTGACCGTGTACAGGTGATCCGTGGCCGTCGCATGCTCCAAGGACCTTTTATTATACACGTCAGTCTTTCTCCTCAGCCAGCGTTGACCTTATCACTCCCATATTCCTGCCGGTATGCAGGGCCCCCATGCCCTCCGTCTCCGCGATAGTGTAGAGTCGGATCTCATGTCAGGGCTCTCTGCTACAGTGTCTACCGGCACGAGGCGATGACTTCTATTCCTTTCCGTCTTTGTTCTGCAGGAGTTCGATCTGCCGCCAGCCACACTGTAGCGCTGCGGTTTAGCGTGGTATTGGAGCGCTACTGCTCACGTGTCTCGAGGGCTAGCTGGAGTCTGAATGTCTCCTATTGCGGATACATTGCAGTTCTCAAGTTGATTCGCCCGTCTTACCTTGCACCGCACCGCGGTCACTGCCCACTCTCAGCTCCTCTTCCCAGTGTTCCTCTTTGCCCACGGGCGTCCGCCATTTCTCCTCCACTGTCACAAGGCCGATCCTGAATCTAAACGTCTCACAACTCCTGCCACACTCAGCCGTTTCACACCGCAGAAAGGTTATTTCAGGCCTCTCACGCTCCGACCGCCGTCAGTCTATGCACATATATTTTCGGTCATCCTTGATCGTTGTACGCTTTAGGAGGATTGGAAAGGCATCCTGTCATGCTGCGGGTGTTCGGATCCTGCCGAGCGCATTTGCCCTCATCTGGAGCACCGCCGTGTCCCTCCAGTCCGCTGCGGTCATCTCACCACACTTCGGTCAGCCGATTCCTTTGTCCGTGCTTTCGGGCGGCCATCTTGCCTCCTTCTTCTGTCCGGCTCACGATTCCTTCTTTTGGGATTTTCTCCGTCGCGGCTCCACTGCGATCCCTGCAAACTTCAGCAGGCACGGTCGCTCTGCTCATAAGTCTGCACCTGGAGTTGTAGGCATACACAGACGTTTATTCATACACTTCTATCACAGGATCAATGCAGGATCGGAGGAGCTCCCTCAGCACACGTCTCTTCACATGGCCCGCTTGGCCACGCCCCCATGCGTTGTAAAGGTTGTTATGGGTCGTGACTCTGGGTTGATGACTAGCTGGTGATAGCCTTGTTTGAAGTCCAGCTTTGAGAATCTGGTGGCCTGGTTATCCTTACCAGCCTTTCCTCAATGTTTGGCCCTGGGTGTCTCTCCCTTTGAATCGCGCTGTTGGGGATCCTCATGTTGAAGCAGAGGCGGAGACGTCCGTCGGGTTTGTGGACAGCTACTAACGGGGCCCAGGAATAACTGTATTTCATGTGTCACCTTGTGTCACAGTCCTACCTCCAAACATGTGAATCCACCCCGTATTCCACGTTTCCTTTTTGAAACCAGTACAACCAGGAACTCGGTGTCATGATGCCTACCTCCAAGGCGCCAGGTCCGACCCAGCAACCCCAGAGGCAGGCATCATTTCCCCCAGGGAAGTGCCAGCGGGCCCAAGCTGGGGCCCTTTGGACACAGTCCTGGCGCCTTAGGCGCCAGGCTCATGTTGGACCCCTGTCCTGGCGCCGTAGGCGCCAGGCTCATAAAGCTAGACATGTGTTCAAGTGTTTTAAGGTGCACTTACCTGATGCAGACCATGCTGCTACATCCAGGCCCTCTTGAGGCCTGAATGGAACTACTTTACCTGTGGACCTACTTTCCCCTGGGTGTGGTCGGGGAAGGATACATACCTGATCGGTGGAAGGATACATACCTGGAACTTCTTCCAAAGCTATTTAAACCACTCCCGATCAGCAACTCACGCTTCGCGTTGTTCTGCTCCTCGCAGCTGGACGCTCACCGTGTCAGCTCCTGCATCTGGACTTCAGCCACGCCTGTCAGCATCCTGGGTCACCTGCTAAGAGAGAATTTGAGAGAAAGAAGACCTTACCTGCTAAAGCTGCATCACGGAGACTTCACACCGACGATCCTGAAAGGGAAGACATCATTTTAAAAGCATTTCGCTTCGATCGCTGCAGCGCTGCATTTCACTCACCTTTCCTGGGCACCTCCATCTTCAGCAGCGATCATCCGGATCCGCAGCCACTTCCCAGATCCTAGAGAGAAAAAGACAAGAACACAAGGTGAGAGAATGAAGGGAATAGGAAAAGCTCAGTTTCCTTCTAAGACTTACCTGTTGGGTCATTCCCATTTCATTTCGGGTCCTGCCGCATCCTGGCATTCCGGACCCCGGCCCCTATGGGGAAAAAAGACAAAGACATTGAATGAGCGAATGCAAAGACATTACCCGAACGCTCATCTCGAACTTACCTGTCATTTACTGGAACTGCACGTTTCACTTCGGGTCGGCGCCATATCCCCGGCATTCCGAACCCCGGCCCCTAAGGGGAAAAAAGACATAAGCGATTAGCGCTTGCTGCAATAAGACAATGAACATTATTATAAGGCTTGAACTTTTGAACTTGCTACAGAACTCTTACAGCGCCTTACCTGAATAGTCAAGCTTATTTGAACTCCCATCAAACCTCAATCCAGTGAAGTAACTGGGTTTCAACGCGCCCCTGCATCAGAAGCAGGATGGAGAACTCATCCTTCCAGACCCTAAGGTGAGACTTCACAGGGAATCGAGGAAGGGTATCGTGGAGGGCTGGAAGGGAGTGGGAGGCTTGAGCATTATTCCGTCAGTAGGTAATACTCCCTTTTCACGCACAGGGGAATATGCCTGCGAGCCAGTGAGTCCATCTTCAGAGTCCTGCGCTTCACCATAGAAGAAGCATCAGCACTCGAAGCCAGACCTGCGCCTCCGTGGGAATCAGGTGAGCTTGACAGAATGCGAAGCCTACCCATAATTTCCCACCCGGGCGCTATGGAGACTTCCGAGACAGATCAGCTGGCCCAGCTTTTGGGGGAATTACGGGCAGAAGTGCACTCAGCCCGCCAGGAGACTAACGCTCTCAAAAGAGAACTGATGCCACCTAAGGAAAGAACAGATGACCTGGCCAAAAGGTCATTGCAGGCCCAGGCAGGGCACACTCCTTTACCTAATTCCGGAGATACTTCCACATCAATGGGTTTGAATAACCCGGTACAAATCAATCTACCTGGACACATGCCTTTGGCCCCGCCTGAACGTTTTGCGGGGGATCCCAAGAAATATGCCGTCTTTATGAACCAATGTCGTTTACACTTTCTATGCAGACCCGGGGCCTTCCCTAACGACCAGACCAAGGTAGCCTTTATACTATCTTACCTCAGTGGCAGTGCTGCCGATTGGTCTATTCCATTGGTAAATCAGGATGATCCCATTCTCCAGAATTTTCAGGGTTTCCAGGCCAGCATGGAAAGATTGTTTGGTCGACACTCTCAAGGACAGGCCCTTGATAACGAACTGCTATCCTTACGACAAGGTAATCAGGATCTTCTGTCCTACGTTGCCACCTTTAATAGACTGGTTGTGGAAACAGGATGGCCAGAAAACAAAAGGATCACATTGTTTCATCGAGCTTAAGGATGTTCTAGCTCAGATAGTAGATCCACCCCAGGTCTGCGCAGACTACATAGACTTGGTGGTTCAACTTGATCACAGACTTCAAAATAGAAAAGCAGATTGGTTCAAGTACGAAACCCGAGTACCGATCAAACCCCACGCTAACTCCAAGAGTACCGACATATCCGAACCTATGCAAATCGGCGGTGTTAAAGGACCATTAACACAGAAGGAACGAGAGAGAAGGCGGCAAATGCAACTTTGCCTGTATTGCGGGACTTCCGGTCACTTTCTTCGAAATTGTCCGGTTAAACCACCAAAGAAGGTGGTTGGAGCCACTGATAACGATTTATTGACACCTGATTCGGGAAACGACCTAGCCCGACAAGCGTAGGGGTCCGCTTGCCGAGCTTGAAAACAAACTCTTTGACCTCGCATTTTGTCATGCCAATGGTGCTAGTGGACCCAAAACAGCCTCAGCTGTTGCATGCTATAAAAGCATACATCGACAGTGTAGCTATTGGAAATTACATAGACCATGAATTGGCTTCCAGGATTAATCTCCCTCTCCGCCCGAAAGTAACCCAAGATGTCATTACTACAGTAGATGGAACCGAAATTGCCTCAGGGCCTCTAACGCATTCCACTGTTGAAATGACACTGGTGGGTCAGGATGGACATCGGGAAGCAATCGTGTTTGATGTGATCAAGGCCCCACAATTTCAAGTAATTCTTGGAATTCCTTGGTTAGAAACACATAATCCCAGAATCGACTGGCAAGCAAAGAAGATAAGTTTTCCTGATTGTGAACCAACTTGTTACCCAAGAAATCCAGTTATGGGTCTAGCCTCAGCAACTTCCACCCCTGTACAGCTACCGTCTGAATACCAAGAATTCCAAGACGTTTTTCAGAAGGAACAGGCTAACACGTTACCTCCCCATCGGTCTTACGATTGCCAAATCGATCTGGTACCCAATGCTCAACTATCTTGTAGTAGGATTTATGCTCTTACGGAACCTGAGAACCTACATTTGCGTCAGTATTTAGATCAGTACCTAGCCAATGGTTTTATTCGCCCGTCCAAGTCTCCTGTCTCCTCAGCTCTGTTCTTCGTGCCGAAAAAAGAGGGCGACCGTAGAACATGTATAGACTATCGCGCCCTAAATCAAATAACGATTAAGAATCGTTATCCTCTGCCCCTGATCCCTGAGTTTATCGACCAGGTGAAAGACGCTTGTGTGTACACCAAGTTCGATCTCCGAGGAGCTTATCACCTGGTGCGTATAAAAGAAGGCGACGAGTGGAAGACTGCATTCCGCACAAAATTTGGGCTCATCGAATATAAGGTGATGCCCTTCGGTTTGTGCAATGCACCTGCCGCCTTTCAGTACTTTATGAATGATGTTCTTCGGGAACTTATTGACGTCTGTGTCATTGTTTATATTGACGACATCCTGGTGTACTCCTCTTCAGAATCCGATCACAGAAAACATGTTAGGGTAGTTCTTGAGAAATTGCGCCAGCACAGACTATTTGCAAAGCTCGAAAAATGCGTTTTTCATACCACAGAAGTGGAGTTTCTTGGATTTATCCTGACACCTCAAGGAGTCCGAATGGACTCGCGAGAGGTGGACGCCATCCTCAAATGGCCATCTCCTAGCTCGGTGAAGGGAGTTCAGAGCATGCTCGGCTTCACCAATTTCTATCGAAGATTCATCCCGGAATTTTCCCGAACAGTCCAACCCATCACAGCTCTCCTAAAGAAAAACAAACGCTTTGAATGGACTCTTGAGGCCGAACAAGCCTTTCAGGACCTGAAAACCAAATTCACCTCTGCACCTATATTGAAGCACCCGCACCCAGATCTCCCTTACATTGTGGAAACCGACGCATCCAGTTCGGCCATGGGAGCTGTCCTGTCGCAAAGAGACCCAGAAACTAACCAACTACATCCTGTGGCCTTTTGGTCCAGGAAATTTTCTCCTCCTGAAATCAACTACTCAATTACCGACAAAGAGTTACTGGCTATTAAATCTGCTTTCAAGGCTTGGCGTCACTACCTTCTTGGGGCAAGACACACCATCACCGTAATTACAGACCACAGAAATTTACAGTATTTAAAGACGGCCAAGGCTCAATCTTCACGACAACTCCGATGGGCTCTATTCTTTGCAGAATTTGATTTTGTAATTACCTATCGCCCTGGCTGCAAGAATGGTAAAGCGGACGCCTTATCCCGGATTGGCATGGAAGAACCCAATTCGAGTTTAGAACCTGTGCCAATCATACCAGAACAAAGAATCTTAGGCCTAACTTCATTACAAACTATTGAGGACATCCAAACGCAAGTAAAACAACTTCTAGACTCTTCAGCCTTACTGGAATGGAGTCAAAAGGGTCCTCATTACACCGTTAAGGATGACTTACCCTACTTCCAGGAGCGGTTGTTTCTTCCTAGTAAAGAATTGCAAGAACTTGTTATTGCCCATCATCATGAATCATTAATGGAAGGACACCCTGGTATCGCTAAAACGGAGGAAAAAATCAAACGCCACTTCTGGTGGCCTTCTTGGAGAAAAGACATAAAGTCTTTTGTTTTGTCTTGCGGAATTTGCGCCCAAAACAAGGGTCAAAAGAAAAGGCCAGCCGGCCTACTTCAACCCTTGGATATTCCACCGGCACCATGGCACACCTTGTCAATGGACTTTATAACTGACCTGCCTCCTTGTGCTGGTTACAACACTATCCTTGTAATTGTGGATCTATTCTCCAAAATGGCCCACTTTATCCCTTTAAAAGGTTTGCCTTCAGCTTCCACCTTGGCCAAGGAATTTCTGGAGAATATAGTTGGCATACATGGTTTCCCTTCCATATTAGTCTCGGATCGTGGAAGTCAATTTATCTCCCATTTTTGGAAGAAGTGTTGCCAACTAGCACAAATAGATGTGCGGCTATCCACCAGCCACCACCCCCAGACCGACGGACAAACCGAGAGAACCAATCAGACTCTCAAGCAATATCTTTGGTGCATGTTACACCAATCCGAGTTAAATTGGAAAGACATCCTTTGGATCGCAGAATATGCATACAACAATTCAGTGCATTCTGGAACCGGACAAACTCCTTTTTATACTTTGTATGGTCACCATCCTCGGACCTCTGATCTAGATCCACCTCTGACCCTGAAAATGCCCGCAGTAAATCATCTGCATTCCACAATAACCCAAGCCTTCAAAGAAGCTGCAACTCATTTACAGCAAGCCAAGAAAAAGTATAAAGAAAATGCTGATTTGCACCGAAGTAAAACTCCTCCTTACCAAGTAGGAGATCAGGTATGGCTAGCAACGAAACATTTACCCCTCAAGGGGCCGCAAACTTTCAATCCCAGATTCATAGGACCTTATCCCATCAAGGCTATAATCAATCCCGTGGCCTTTAAACTGGATTTACCGTCTAACATGCGTATTCATCCAGTTTTTCATGCATCACTTTTGAAGCCAGTACAACCAGGGACCCGACTGTCCAAGCCTCCAGACCCAGTTCAAATGGAAGGGGAATTAGAATTTGAAGTTAAAGACATTTTAGACTCCAAGGAGTTAAAGTCCAAACTCTTCTATCTTGTTGACTGGAAGGGATATGGACCTCAGGAGAGATTGTGGGAGCCTAGTAACCATGTTCACGCACCTCGATTAATACAAAGGTTCCACCGGAGATTTCTGAACAAGCCAAAACCCCCGGAGGGAACAACCTTGGGAGGGGCCTTGAGGGGGGGTACTGTCATGATGCCTACCTCCAAGGAGCCAGGTCCGACCCAGCAACCCCAGAGGCAGGCATCATTTCCCCCAGGGAAGTGCCAGCGGGCCCAAGCTGGGGCCCTTTGGACACAGTCCTGGCACCTTAGGCACCAGGCTCATGTTGGACCCCTGTCCTGGCGCGTTAGGCGCCAGGCTCATAAAGCTAGACATGTGTTAAAGTGTTTTAAGGTGCACTTACCTGATGCAGACCATGCTACTACATCCAGGCCCTCTTGAGGCCTGAATGGAACTACTTTACCTGTGGACCTACTTTCCCCTGGGTGTGGTCGGGGAAGGATACATACCTGATCGGTGGAAGGATACATACCTGGAACTTCTTCCAAAGCTATTTAAACCACGCCCGATCAGCAACTCACGCTTCGCGTTGTTCTGCTCCTCGCACCTGGATGCTCACCGTGTCAGCTCCTGCATCAGCCACGCCTGTCAGCATCCTGGGTCACCTGCTAAGAGAGAATTGGAGAGAAAGAAGACCTTACCTGCTAAAGCTGCATCACGGAGACTTCACACCGACGATCCTGAAAGGGAAGACATCATTTTAAAAGCATTTCGCTTCGATCGCTGCAGCGCTGCATTTCACACACCTTTCCTGGGCACCTCCATCTTCAGCAGCGATCATCCGGATCCGCAGCCACTTCCCAGAGCCTAGAGAGAAGAAGACAAGAACACAAGGTGAGAGAAGGAAGGGAATAGGAAAAGCTCAGCTTCCTTCTAAGACTTACCTGTTGGGTCATTCCCATTTCATTTCGGGTCCTGCCGCTTCCTGGCATTCCGGACCCCGGCCCCTATGGGGAAAAAAGACAAAGATATTGAATGAGCGAATGCAAAGACATTACCCGAACGCTCATCTAGAACTTACCTGTCTTTTTACTGGAACTGCACGTTTCACTTCGGGTCGGCGCCATATCCCCGGCATTCCGAACCCCGGCCCCTAAGACGAAAAAAGACATAAGCGATTAGCGCTTGCTGCAATAAGACAATGAACATTATTATAAGGCTTGAACTTTTGAACTTGCTACAGAACTCTTACAGCGCCTTACCTGAATAGTCAAGCTTATTTGAACTCCCATCAAACCTCAATCCAGTGAAGTAACTGGGTTTCAACGCGCCCCTGCATCAGAAGCAGGATGGAGAACTCATCCTTCCAGACCCTAAGGTGAGACTTCACGGGGAATCGAGGAAGGGTATCGTGGAGGGCTGGAAGGGAGTGGGAGGCTTGATCATTATTCCGTCAGTAGGTAATACTCCCTTTTCACGCACAGGGGAATATGCCTGCGAGCCAGTGAGTCCATCTTCAGAGTCCTGCGCTTCACCATAGAAGAAGCATCACTCGAAGCCAGACCTGCGCCTCCGTGGGAATCAGGTGAGCGTGACACTCGGATAACGAAACCGCCAAGACCCATTTTGGTAAATGGTGAACCAGAATTCGAGGTGAAAGACATTATGGACTCAAAGTGGGTCAAATCAAAACTTTTCTATCTAGTTGACTGGAAAGGCTACGGTCCCCAAGAAAGATCGTGGGAACCAAGTGACTATATTCATGCACCACGCCTAGTAAACCGTTTCCATCGAAACTACCCGACCAAACCCGGACCAGTAGGACAAACCACCTTGGGAGGGGTTTTGGGGGGGGAGTGCTGTCACGGTCCATACCCCCAAACTTCAGGTACAGACCAACATGCCCAGGACTTTGGGTTCCATGGGGGCCTTAAAGGCTCAAAGGGTCTCAAAGGGGCCTCCTGGACTCGGTCCTGGCGCTGTTGGCGCAAGGCTCATACTGCCATCACCAACATGACAAGTTTCAAACCCAGTGAAGCACGTGTAAACTAATCTGAAGCGGGCTGAAGGGACTACTTGCCTAAGGAACTATTTGCTTGGGTGTGGTTGCTGGGACTACTTCTCCTAAGGACTACTTTCTGAAGACTATATAAGCCACGCCCTTTGTACAGAACACGCTTTGCGTTATTCTGCACTCCTGCAGCGTAATGCTCACCGTGTCTCCAAACTCCAGGTCAGTCTTCAGCTACACCCGTCCAGTTGTCTCGAGCTACCTGCAAGGAAGAAAGAGAGAAAAGAGAGCAGAACAAGACACTTACCTGATTTTCCATCCCGGTACTCCTGGAGTCTCTGTCACTGCCGAGCTGCAAGGGAGAGGACACCAGGTTAGCTGCGCAGACCACGCAAGTTACATCGCTATTCAGCGCAACGCTAATACTTACCAGAAGCCTGCTCAGTCCAGCGGTCCATCAGAGCACCATCACGCAATCGCCGCCCATCATCCGATCGCCGCTCCAGAGCTGCAACATCTGTAGTAACATAAAAGAAGACATCAGGTTAGCCACGCAGTGGGGAAGGCCTCATTTAGACTTAAAATCTTGCGCGACACCACTACTCACCCGGAGACAGCAGTTCCTCGCGGACCCGCAATACATGTTCACGCAAACTCTGTTCTGGAGATTTCACACCTGCATAATGCAAAGAACAGCAGGTTAGTTGTGCAGAGAACAAAACCGTGGGGAAAGACTTTCGCATAGCGCTCGCGCAAAACTTACCTTTGGAAGCCAGCTACCATTCCTGAAAAGGATCTCGCTCCATATTAAGCACAAAGGGAAACCTGTAAGGAAGGAGCACAGGAGTGGACTTTACAACTTGAACTCTTAAGCAATCCATACCATTGGAAAGAGACTTACCTATTGAGTCACAGTTGTTTGGAACTCTGCAGGATCAGTGAAGTAACTAGATCCTAGAACTGCTACGCACCCCTGCATAGAGATGCAGGACAGAGAGCCTGCCATTCACAATACAAAGGTGAGTCATAGCAGAGGGGTGCAAGAGGAGGTCACGGGAAGTGGGAGTTGCCCTCGTCCTTATGGTTGGGTAACTATTGATTTAACATTTTTAGGCAAACCTGCTTTCGTGACGAAGTCAGAAGGGGGCACAAAGAACCACTCATCACCAGAACGTCCAGCTCCGTTTGGTGCCCCCGTGGAGATCAGGTGAGCGTAACACCTTGGCCTGTAGTTGGAATCCTATTCTCCTGGGGTGCTGCGGTACGGGACGTATTGATGGGTCGATGATGTGAAGCCTGGTGACAGTATCCTTCAACATGCCAACACCTTCGAACAAGTTGCGGGACATTTCTTATAGGGCCTCCAGGTCCAGCACTCTTCTGGGACAGGGTGCGTATGGAGTGGGCATGTGGTGGAAAGCCTTGGATCATCTCCGACTGCTCGCACTGTATGTCAATTAGTAGGAGGGCAGTGGCTGTTCTGTAGCTCAGGAGGCACTCCCCGGTCACCAGGCTATGAATGATATGAATCATGACTGTCACTCGTCGTCCTCTGTGCACCATTTTGCCCAGGAATTGGCCCTTGGATGTCAGGGGTACGATCGCATACTACTGGAAAATGTCCGCTTGAGATGGTTGTAAGGGATATGTCCCGTCAATGCTTCATATGTTTTCTCATTCATTACATTGACACTGGCTCCTGTGTCGATGAGGAACAGTGTGGCGCATCCTCCGAGGTGCATAGTCACTTGAGGTGCGGCACTGTCATCAGATGTGTCGTATATGAGCCAGACATATTCTCTGCTGTACCGGTCATATTCCTGGTATTGTTCCATCCCTGGTGGTTCTTCTTCGGCGGGAGGGTTTTCGTATGGGTACCTGGTGGAGAAGTCACGCCTTGGGTCTTCCTCATGGCTGGGTTGCATGTGATAGAGGTGTTCCGGAGTGGTGTACGCCCCCCTCAACCTCGACTTGTAGGTTCTCCACAGCTCGGAAGAATCCAGGATGTGTTACATTCCTGTTAGGGTTGTTCCTCTCTGTGTATGGTCTTGGATTGGGTTGTCTTATTGGCTCGTATCTCCTGGCGGGAGTTGATTGGGTAGGTGGTCTATATGCCTGTAGTAGTGGTGCCATTCCTCGACACATGCTCTGAAAATGATTTTCCTGGCCACACCTCATGCACATCTGGCCGATCACGGAGCATTGTCCTTTGTGGAGAAATTCAAACCCACAGCAGCAGCAGTAGCATTGTCTCTCGGGTTGTGTCCGACGAGTTGTGTTCCAGGTATTCTGGTGGGAGGACATGTTCCAGGTGTCCTGGCAGGACGATGTGCCCAGGGGTCGGGTCTGCCATTGCGGGTTGTTGGTTATGGTGGCGACTGTGTCCAGTTTCCTTGGATTTTCAATGTTGGCTGCTTGGAAGTCTACCCGTTTATAGACCCTTGCCAGTTCCGCTATCTCCTGTAGTGGGAGAGGTTTCTTTAGCAGGTGTTTCCTGGATTGGGAAGACAGACACACTTCAATTACTCATAGACGGATGGCTTCATCTTCGCTTTGCAAATTCACAGTACGTTATCTCTCTTTGGAGAAGTAGTATGAATTGCCCTATTGTCTCTTGGGGTGCCTGGGTACATTGGTTGAACGTATATCATTCGTAGTCCCTATTTTGTAGGACCACTAGGTGTCCATTGATCATGGTGATGAGGAGTGGGTAAGTCATTCTCTCCTGAGCAGGGATGGTTTTGATGACACTCTTGATTTCCTTTTCCACCAGGTTGGTAAAGATGTCCAACTTATTAGGTGCGTCTTGATTTCCTACGGCCCTCATGAATTCTTCAAATTTGTCCATCCATTCCTGCCATCTCTGACCTTGGTTTTCTTGTGGCTCCAGTGTGAAGGGTTTGGGGCAGCATAGAAATGAGACCTGATTCGTGGGTGTTACCCCTGCTGGAGGTGGTGCAGCACCATCCCTTGCTGCGGCTCGTGCTTGTGACATTCTTGGCTTGATTAGTCTGTTTTATCTGTGCCAGTTCCGCTCCATCAGCGCATGTGCCTCTGTGTTGCTTGTGCCTTGGCAGTGTATCTGGCCTGGTATGCTCCTCTCTGGGATGGGTGTGTTGATATGTGTCGTAGGGTGCTGGGTAGCCGCTGCTTTCCAACTGCTGCTGTGTCACAGTCGTGGAAAGTCAGTCCTCGCTTTCTAGTGGTTTTGCAGGACTCTTCACTCCTCGCTTAATAGTGGACTCTTCAATGGCTGCCGTGCTATGTCTGTGGGCTGTCAGTCCTTGTTTTCTAGTGGTTTTGCAATACTCTCTTATTTTTTTTCCGTTGTTAACCATTTTTTTCTTCACTTCTCGCTTTCTAGTGGACTTTACTGTTCTGAGGCGCCGGTCGCGTGCACCTCATTTCATGCAGTGTATCTCGCTGCCTGACTCTTTTGGAACGTCTCCGTACCTTCTTATTGTTCATCACCGGCCGCAGTGCTCGGCTCCGCCACTGTCGGGGGCTGCTCCGAAGGTCCTCAGCCGGTCGTCTGCATGATCCTCCACACTGCTGGGCTTTCGGCCTCGCAGCCGGTCCTCCTTGCGGCCCTCTTCACCGCCATCTTTCTTTACGGTACTCCGTACCACTGGGCTGTCCACGCCATTGATAGCCAGTAACACGGGCCACCTCGTACGGCCAAACCGCAGTCTTGGGCTCCACGTGGGCTTCCGTCACTCTGGGCCAGCTACGTCCCTTCCTCCTGGGACAATGGTGTAGGTTAGTTGCTCGTCGCCAGTTGTTATGTTCTGGCACAGCACATTCATACACAAACGCACGGACACTGGTGGACATCTAATTTCTTTATTCTCCATCTGCTTACTGACTCTTCCTCGTTCCTTCCATCCCCCTCAGTCCTTGCATTCGCTTTTTCTTAAAGAGGCCAGCCACTCATGGCCCATCACATGTCACTTTCACTGAGACTTGGTTCATGGCCAGCTCTGTCACAATTTTGACACTCTCCTCCCCAGGGGAGACAAGATCCTCTCCAAACCCAGGACCAATCAGCCCGGAGGTGGAGTGGCCCTGATCTTTCCTGGGTGAGTCCCTGCCTCTATCATTCCCACCCAGACATACTCCTCTTTTGAATGCCAATGCCTGGTCTGCAGGCCCTCTATCTCTCCTGGTCTCTCTATGACTATGGCCACCATCTACAGGTCACCTGGCCAGGTCACCCTCTTCCTCTCTGAATGGACTGATCTCTTCTCCAATCTCCTTGCTTCGACCTCTAAGCTTCTCTTCCTTTGGGATCTCAACATCTACTTGGACTCCTCTGACCACTCTGGGCTTTTCTGCAACCTTTGTGACTCTCCCTCTCTTTTCTTCCCTCTGGTCTGACACACTCAACTGGACACACCTTAGATGTTCTCATCTCCTCAGACATTCCCCTCTCTAACCCACTCACTACTCAACTCTCTTGGTATGATATGATATGATATGGCATTTATAACACGTGTATACACAAGTGTTTCACTTTCTGCTTTGCTCTCACCTGAAACTGTCTGTCCCCCTGGTAAAACCTACCCCAGCGCTGCCATCTTCCTTTGTGGTCATTCGACATATGAAGCTTTTGCCTCTACTTCCTCTCCTCCTCCTACCCCTGCGGCTGACCCCCACTCTGACACAGCACTCTCCAACCTTCATCTCGCTATCTCCATCTCCAATGCTCTCTATATACTTGCCCCTGTCATGAGGATCTGTCTGAAGCCTGCCGCCAAGTGTGATTCTTTGCATGACTCTGACATGGCTGCTCTGAAATTCAAGTGCAGAGCGGCCGAGCGGAAGTGGAGGTCATCGGGTACATCCTCTGACAAACTGGACTGCTGCCTGCTCCAAAGCATGTCTTATTTGACTTGAAACAAAGATGGATGACAAAGAATTCACTGGCTTTGAAATGTGATAAAACGGAGCTCATGATCATAGGCTCGTCTCAGAGAATAAAAAATCTTGATGCCTGGTACTCTAATTTTAGTATTTCTGATAATCTTATTCCAGTTAGCACCCATGTCAAAACACTGGGTGTTGTTGCGAAATCTAGCCTTACAATGAATCGACATGATGTTTGTACAAAGTCTTCTTGTTCCTACACAAATAGCTTGTTGAGGCAAATTAAACCTTATTTTTCTACTGAGCACCTTGCCTCATTAGCAACGGTGTTAATCAACTCTTATCTTGATTATTGCAATGGTTTGTTAGCAGGTGTCTCTAAATAAATATTCAGTCTCAAGGTTATACAAAATATTGCAGTCAGGACTATTTGTAACATGGGCCCGCATGACCATGCAACCCAATCTAGGTGAAACCTTCATTAGTTACCCATACATCACTGCATTTCCTATAAAATTCTCACATTGACACAAAAAAGTCAGACAGTCAGGCTCCTAGTTATCTCTCCAATCGATTGTCCATAGTCGCAGCCTCGCAATCTCTTAGATCCATAGACCAGTTTCGGCTCCACCTTGCTCGATTTAAACTTTAAAACTTTCATGGTCAATGTTTCCCCTTAACGGCTCCAATTCGTTGGAACTCTTTGCCAGTTTCTCTCTGTAACACACCTTCATTTCTAGAGTTTAAAAAAGGTATTAAAACATTATTTTATAATTCTTATGATTAGAATGGCTGGTGTACTGCAACCCACCCACCCACTGACAATTTCCAGCTTTTTGTATTAACTACTCTTTTCTGTATCCAAGATACAATAACATAACATAACATTACAAAGGCAATACAGACTTTTTGTCTTCTCCAAGAAGAGGGCCCACATTCCTGCCTGTGTCCATGCGGGCTCTAACAGCTCAGCCAAACCTTTTAAAATCAGCAAGGAGCTGGCCAATACAACTGCAGACTCCACCTCTCCTGCTCCTTCCCATGCCCTCTGTACATGCCTGGCTTCTCATTTCACCACTAAAACCCAGGACAGCCTGTCCACGCTATCCTCCTCTCCTCATCTCTTTCTATATACCTTTCTCAGGCCCCCTGCAGCCACCCTTCCCTCTCCTCTACTCTCCTTCTCTCCTCTCTCTCAACTATAACACCTGATGATGTTTCTAGGCAAGTCTGGTCTATGAAAGTTTCATCCAAACAGGTGCTCTCCTGCTCCTCTCAGAACCATTTAGGACAACATTTTTTCCCTGGCTCCAGCCTTGGTCAATTTCAGCAATCATTCCTTTGCCACTGGATCTTTCCCCTCTCTTCTCAAGCACTCCCTTATGCACCCCCTCCTGAAAAAGCTTTCTGCTGATCTTTCCGACCTGGCCAATTATTGCCCGATCCATATAACTCCTTTCCTGGGCAGGCTCCTTGAGAAACTGGCCATCTCTCAGCTAAACATCTACACTGAATCTGCTGGTTATCTCCATGACCATCAGTCTGGCTTCATAGAAGCCAGAGGCACGGAAACCGCTCGCCTGAACTCCCATGAAGATCTGCTCTCAAACCTTGACTCGAGCTCTCACTCTGTCCTCAGCCTCCTTGACTTCTCCTCTGCCTTTGGCACGGTCAATCAAGCCACCCTGATCAACCATCTCAGTGTAAACCTTGGCATTACTGGCCATCACTGGTCAGTCTCTGACGTGGTTGATCTCCTTCCGCTTTGACTGACCCTCTCAGATCCAATTTGGGTTGCTTCTCTCCACCACCTCTCTTTCCACATGTGGTGTTCCCCAGGGCTCAATCCTCTCACCCTGGCTCTTCAATGTTTATCTGTCCCCCCTGGCCCACCTGATCACTACTTTCTCCTTTAACTTCCAGTGTTATGCGGATAACATATAGCTCTCTTTCAGGCTACCCTCAGTCTCCTCTCCTTCCTCGCTCATTCCTGACTGTCTATCCCTATTCAGGGATGGTGCACCTCTGACGACCTCTGCTTTAATGCCAGTAAGACAGAGATTCTTCTCAGTGGGACCCCTGCTCCCACTTTTCCTCTCCCCCTCTGGCCACCCTCCTTGGTCCCCCTCCGCTAACCCTCCTGTGAGGCAAAAAAACTTGGCGCATTCTTCAACTCCACTCTCTCCTTCTCTCTACACACCACAGACCTTGCTAAGAAGGCGTCACATCCAACTGCATGCCTAAGAGGTATCCTGCCTTTTCTCACCTTCCCCCAGAGTTTCACTGTCTACAGAGCTATGGCTCTCTCCATGCTTGACTACTGCAACAGACTCTTTCTCTGCCTTCCTACCTCTACTCTTCAACGGTTTATAGTCATAATGTCGAAAAAAAAATGTCGACAGACAAAAATGTCGAAAAAAAAATGTCGAAAATAATAATGTCGACATCCTATACTTATAATGTAAAAAGTCATTTTTTCGAAAAAAAAATGTCGACTTTTTTTTTGACATTATGACTATAAACCCTTAAAACTATCAACACCTCACCCAACACCCTCCTGCAACCCCCCCACACCCCCACCACCACCCTCCCACCCCTCATACTCAACACATTCTAATTATATATTTATTTATTTATTTATTCAATAAATAAATAACAAAAAAGAGTATCATTTACTATTGGGGGGTCCCCCCCAACCCCCCCTCACCCAACACCCCCCTGCCACCCCCCCACACTCCCCACCACCACCCTCCCACCCCTCATACTCAACACATTCTAATTATATATTTATTTATTTATTTATTTTTTCAATAAATAAATAACAAAAAAGAGTATCATTTACTATTGGGGGGGGTCCCCCCCAACCCCCCCTCACCCAACACCCCCCTGCCACCCCCCCACACCCCCTCCAACCACCCTCCCACCCCTCATACTCAACACAATCTATTATATATTTATTTATTTATTTATTTATTCTTACAATAAGTACACAATTTCGAAAAAATATTGAAAAATGTCGACATTTTTGTTTGTCGACATTATTGTTTTTCGACATTTATTTGTCGCCATTTTTACTGTCGACATTTTGACTGTCGACATTATGACTGCACACCCTCTTCAACTAATCCAGAACAGGATTGCTAGACATATCCTTGACCCCAACACCAGGGCCCTCATCTCTCCAGCTCAGAAATCTATCCAGGGGCTCCCAGTTGCTGCAGGGATCAAGTTCAAGACTCTCTGCATCATCCACAAGGCTTTCTGACCATGATACTCTCTATATCCAACAGTCACTTCCAAAATAACTGCCTCGTAGAGACCTCCGCTCAGCTACCTCAAACTTTCTATGGGTCAGATGCTTCTCCAAACACAGAGTGCTGGGGTAGATCTCTCTCCTTTGCTGGTGCCTTCCTCTGGAATGGCCTCCATGCCCCTCTCAGGCTTCAGTCTGATCACCTGAAGTTCTGGAAACTGTGCAAGACCTTCCTCTTCTCTTCTTCCTGCTCTCTCCCTTTCACCTGCTAATCTGCCTGTCTCTCATCCTGACTGGTGGTGTAGTTGCCCTCAGAGTCACACAGGGTGCCACACCCCGTCCTCCTTTGTTCAGTCAGCCTACACTGCCTTCTGGCCTGTTCAGCAATTCCGGTCTGGGACTGAACCTATGTAGTCTTCCACCGTCCTTGCACTTACTCAGAGCCCTGCTAACCCTTCCCTGCATTTCTCCCCACACCCTCTTATACACACATTTGCACGATCTGAATGTCACAAGGCCTAGTAAAATCATCTGTCTTGGTTTCCCTCTGTCACCCCTCCTTGTCTTGTGGCACCTAGAAACACTTGTTTAAAGGCGCATTATGAATACCAAATCACATCATATCAATTCCAGACCCTTCTTCTGTGGAGGAAGAGAATCTGAGATAGCTATATTAGATAGATTAGTAGCTCAATTAACTGGCAGCCACCAAATTCATGAAGAGACTAGATTCCAGGAAAGATTGGATAGACTTATTGCAGCCACATAATGATCCACTTTTCAACAGGGAGTTTTACAACGTTATAAAAAAGGAGAAGATTTGAGGAACTTCTTTACTAATTTTGAGCAATTGGCCTGACAATTACAGTGGACAGATGAATTGAAAATGTGTTATCTGGCTACCTTATTAAAAGGGGAAATTCAAAATTCAAATAATTTATTGAATCGTAACGGACCAACCCCTTTCGTTGAAATCAAAGAACAATTATTGACAGAGGTAGGACAAACTGAAAATGTTCACAAACAAAAACCTAGGACTATCATGTTAAATTCTGATGTATCACTGGTGGAACTTTAAGCTAGAATACATAATACCATATCTCTCTGGATAGGAAAAAAATATTTAAGTATTAGAGATTCTAACCATAGAACAGTTTGTAAATACTGCACCTCCCTATTTACCGAAAGCTACCCTTCAATTGAACAAACCTGGTTTAACTTTGGTAGTTGAAACAGCTCAAAGTTTTATAGAATCTAACCATCATGTTCGGAACCTTCATAAAATGGAACAAGTTAAACGAGATATAAAGGGATTTCCCTGGGGTACCCCTTTTAAAGATAAATGTCAAAATAATGTACCCAACTGTAATAAGGAAATCTTTTAGGGGTAAAAGAGACCCAGAATAGTTAGGGATGAGATACAAATCCATCCTGTTAGTATGTTTCAAGTGTGGGCAATCTGGACATGTAGCACGACATTGCCCATCCAATAGAAAAGAAGAACCAATGGAGTTGGGATATTAAATGGAACAGGATGAGGAAGAAGATTAAGTAGACGAGGAGGAAGTAGAAACTACTAGTAATTTATATCTTGCTATTTTCCCAGGTTCTCAGGCACTCACACCCAATTCAGGGAGTTCCTTTCCCCCCAAAGCTAGGTGGCGGGCACCCAAAGCACTTATACAGATTCACTTTCGTGAGGCTTCCAATCCATCTCACACCCACCCAACAAATACCCTATGTCACAAATGGACTGGGAACCAGGCCAGTGTATAGTAACAGTATGTATTTATTTATTTATTTATTTAAGGTACACAATATCACAATTACTGATTACTTTCCGTTATTAAAACAACACAGGTACAATTTTGAAACACGCAGTCACAACTTACATCAGATTTAATTGCAAATTAACCAATAAAAAACATTCACAACACAATGGAAAAATCATTTCGCAACACACTTTCAAAGGACAGGCAGTGCTTTTGGATTCTGGTTTGGGAGGCAATGGAATCAATGGGAAATGTTGTTTTGCACAACACATACAATTGAGATGTAATGCTTAATATTTCTGGTTTGGAAGGTAAGGGAATAAATGGGAAATTTTGTTTTGCCCCACACATACAATTGAGATGTGATGCTTGGTAATTCTGGTCTGGGATGCAAGGGAATAAATGCAACATTTTGTTTTGCATCACACATACAAATGAGATGTAAGGCTTTGTAATCCTGACTTTGGAATCACTGGAAATATATAGGAAGTTTTGTTTTGTACCCTCTACATTTACTTGAAAGGTAGCGTTTCGGGACAGAAGTCAGGGGTTTCAGAAGGACAGTCATCCAAGTTACACACTGGGCATGAACCTTGTTAGTTTTGAATTCTAACAACACTCATCCTGTTATTTTATATATGGCAATTCATTGTTTTAACTTCAATTCAATGTGCTATGGCTCTACACAGCTTCTCCACTCCCCACAATATAATGGAAAGGATTAAGACAGGCTGTTTCCAAAACCATTTTACTTAAACGAATAGGTTGATTTTCTAGTAGAATTGCTTTAAATTGGATTTAATACAATGTGCCAAGGGCCTTCCCAGTACCACCCCCTACCTGCTATGTGATATGGAGATTAAGGCTGGTAGTTTCCCAACTCACACTTTTGATGGCATTTAGGATATCTCTTCTTACATGGGAGGCTTTGGTCAGGGAAAAACAGCAAGACTCCTCTGAGGACAGCACAGATCTGGTCAAGGATTTTCAGTCAAGGATTTTCTCCTGCACCCAGACTCCCTGTGGCTCCTCTGATTGGGTCCCAGCTAGCTTCTAGATTTCCATGTCACTGTCTCTAATGCAAGGATTGAGGCCTCTCTGCCAGTTGTTCCTCGCAAGAGTCCGGCAGCCGGCTTTCTCCAGGAATAAGTGAAAAAGCCCTGTTCTGATCCAAAATTGATCTCTTATAGGGCAGATGACACTCATACATTATCATAATTCCTCTGGTAAGGATTGGCTAGCAATCTCCCTTCACCTCCCACCAAGATGCTCCCACTGGCTGATGATTGGACCAGAAGTTGGGAGATATGTATGATGTAGGCTGAGGGAGAAAAAGATTTGTCATCTCAAAATGACATGTGGTATTTACCTTTTTTAGGTTCTGGAAATCTAACAACATGGCAGCTATGCACATTTTTTAGATAACTACATAAATCTACATATTTTTGGATGCTACATTTTATGACGAGTCGGAAAATACACATTTTATTTTGGCACACCCTTCTGGGTGGAGTCACCTTTTATTGTGATTTGCTGCTGCGCTGAAATAGTTACAACTCTGAGGCTACATACTTTCAACATTAATTTCACTGTCTATTAGTCTATCAATATTTCCAATTCCTCAGATTTAGGAAAATATCAGAATCATAATTGTTTTATATGGTCCCAAATGGCTTTTTATCCCTTTTAAAATGAACCCGCAGTAAGCTTGATGGGACACACGATTCAAGAAAATGGGCCTCATTACAAGTTCGGCGGTAGCCTTGCCAAAAAAAACGGAACCGAACTTGCACATTTTTCAGACCTGGCGGGTGAAAAGGCACCCGCGAGTAGAACTCATAGTTTGCCAGTATGGTAACAACAGTACCGGCAAGCTTACCAGTACCATTGTTACTGTACCGGCAAACTTGTAATGAGGCCCAATGTATTCAATGCTCAATCAATGGCACTGCATAATAGGTGCTCCCGGTTTAGATGGCCCCTCCAATTCTTAGGTTTCTATTTCTCCTTAAGCATGTGACCAGCCACCTGCTCAGGCCAATGTTAATTCTACCCTCTCCTCCTGAGCATCAAAGAGACTTTGTTCAGAGATAATGCACCATTAATGGGGAACCTGACCTTAAAGGTCATTTCTGTTGGTAGTGTTATCTGTAAATCCTATAATTTCAATCTACTTCTTTGTAAATCTTATCATTTGAATTGACAACCAGACCTCCTTCTCCTTCCTCCTTAGCCAAAGGTCTTGAGTTCAAATTTTCAAAGGCACGCCAGTTTAGTGGAGAAAACAACAGCTGTGCCCAGCCTCAGAAAATCCAGCTTTGAAAACGACAGGATGTGCTTACATGTAACATTTTAGCATTATATACAGGCCTGCTGTTCATAAATACAATCTATTTTTTCTACTACATTAGAATAGAGGTAGATTCACTATTAATTTAGTGCACGCAGATAGGCCACAGTTACAGAAGAACCAGTATTAATGTATGCAAAAACAATATAGGTCTTTCCCTATAAATGTTGTCATTTTATATGCTGAAATTAGGTCTCTTTATTCCCCATGAAGAACATTTCTCATTAGGCTTTATTTTTCCAATGTAAGGCATCATTCCTTCCTTTTAGCTTTCAAATGCACAGTATTTCAAATGTATTTATTCTTTCCATGTGCACTGTTACAGTTTTGAATCTGTCAAAGTGGGCATTTACACAAAGTCAGCATCTGCAATGTCACATGTCATTGGAATCCATTGGACGCAATTAACAATATTCCAGTTCTAATTCTCACTTTCCTTCCACTGAGTGCATGTACATTCTAACAAAATGGAGGGAGGCCCATTTTCACTCATTCAATCGGCCTTATGATAAAATCACTGTTTTGTACTGGCTTTTATATTTCAATGGAACTCCACACTTAGCCAGCTTCACTTTCACAATGGGGCCTAGCATGGCCTCTCCATCTCTGTCGCTCTGGGGCTGTTTATTTACACCACACTGGTAATACATTTAACACTCATGACTATGTCAGAGTCAATGGAATTCCAGTACGAACCTTCATTGATTCAGGAAGTAAACAAACTTCTATAATGCCTGACTTAATATCCTCAAAAAATCATCAAAAAGTAAACCCAATTAAAGTAACATTTGTCAATGGGGATGAAGAAATGTATTATAGAACCCAGTTACTATCAGGGTAGAAGAAGACACTACTAAAAGCAATGCATCCATTATTCCAGGGTTACCAGAAGAGATCCTTATTGGTCCAGATTTTCCTAATTTCGAAAGGCTTCCATGAAAGGTTAGTAGAACCCTCTCCCTTATTCTGCAGTTAACTCATGGGTAAAAAAGGAATTTCCCTCAACAGGCCCTCTAAGGGAATAGGAAATTCAAACTAAGAAACCTCTTCCGTATGAGGGGAAGGCAATTGGTTCTCTCAAAACCAATGACCATAGAGTGGGAGGCCGACACATTAGGGTAAGGGTATGTGATGAATCCTGCAGAGTCATCACTGGTATCCAGCCTAAAGGCTCTCTGATGTGGCCAGGGGAAGGCAGCCGCTACCTGATCCTGACCATGGGGGTGGTATTCTGAGGGTGGATTACGTGGGAGGAGATGGTGGTCAGGGGAGAGTGGTGACACCACAGGGAGAGAGACAGTAAAATTCTCTTTGTTGTAAAGAAAGTCCCTTAATTCCAGAGTTCTTGATGGCTTGCTGCCATTTCTCAAATCCATCTCATTGTAAAACTTTGAAAAACATTTGTAAACAGAACCCTACTCAATCTCTCTATGTGCATGATAAACATAGAGTATATGAAAGATCTGATCATTTTAATGATTGTATTTCAAACACAATTTTTAAACAAAATCCTTTGAAACTTATGGCGACTCCAAATCCCAGAAAGCTCTAAGTACTGGGACAGGCAGAGGCACACAGAGTTTGTGTGGAGGAAATGTGACTTTAAAACCAATGTGCAGTCTAGTTGTTGTCAGCCCAGTCAATTATGCGGAACATTTAAATCCCCTGATCACCTTTGGAAAGGGAGATGACAGGAAGAATGTCAGGAAAAAAGGAAGAGAGAGGAGGATGGGTGAAGAGTGCGTAGAGAGGGAAGCGTGACCAGTGCCAGAGGAATACCTATGGAGGACTGTGGGGAGAACAAGAGATGCCTGGCCGAAGCAGTTTGGCGTAGCTCAGACTTGAGGAGAACTCTGAGACAAAGAGAGCAGGTGGCACGCAGCGGGACTGTGGGAGATGTGGTCCTGAGAGGCTGCGCGGGTCTTGGCAGCGAAGGCCAGGAGAGCTGATGCGGAGACCCATAGATACTGTGCCCAGATGGGGAAGCTGCCCCTCACGAGCACATCTCAGTCGCTGCATGGTGAACCGGTGAGTCATCTTGATATCGAAGGGGGCCCGGGATGTACAAATATGCTAAACAGCATTGTGAAAGTACTTTTGAAAAACGATCAAACATAATTGAACAAAAAAGGGTAATGTGTTGCAATTCTTCTGACATGAAATGTCAGTTGGGGAAAACCAGCATTGTCTAATCCAAAAGACACTGGGCCTCATTACACGGTAGGCAGAAAGGGTAAACGGTCACCGGTAAGGGTACCGGTGACCGTTAACCCTTACCGCCTTATTACGAGTTCCCTTTGCGGGTTGGTACTTTAACGCCTGCTTTTAGCAGGCATTAAAAAACAAACCCGCAAAGGGACCTTGGTGCTAATTACGGTACCGCAAAAAAGATAATCTAAGAGAAATAAAGAGGAAACATGTGTACAATTCTCCTGACATGAGATGTCAGTTGGGGAAACCTGGTACACGCATTGCCAAGAGCCAAGAGACTTCAAGTCAACAAGGTTTGTGCCACTGGAGAGTTACAACTGTAAGAATATTTAAGCGGAGAGTGAATATTGCAAACAAACCTGATAATGGTTTAAGTTAGTGAAACCTGTTTGGAAGGAGATACCTGGAAGAAGAGTACACCAGGTGATCTACGTGAACCAAAAAGGGGACATTCCTGGCAGGAGAGTAAACCAGGATATCAAGAGTTTCTCAGTTGAAGTTGAGAAGGTTTCCTGGCAGGAGAGTGTACCCGAAAATGTATTTTGAGTTGATGTTTTAAAAAGAACCTTGGTCATATTAAGTTATTGTTTCAATTGAAATTTTTTTCAACCAGATGCTGTGGAAAGACATGCCTTTTTTTTAACTTAAATCATTGTTCTAAAAAAAGACATTTGCTTTGCCATTGTGAAAAGCAATAAAGACTTCTCCTTACTTTATCTGAACAAGCGTTATGAAAAGAACATTTGTTTGTCATCCTGAGGAGATTATTGGGTGAAAGAGGCATTGTAATGCCTTTAAGAGACTGGCCTTGATACAAGAAAATTGTGAATAACTTACCTGAAGTAATCCACAGGACGTGAGTCAACCCTGGATACAAGAAGTATGTTTTTTGAAGTTATATGTTTGAGCTGTTGCACTTTTACATTAAGTTGAACTTTGCAACAGTAAACCTGCACTGTGTGCTTGTATATGTTAGTGTGTGGGTCATATTGAGTTTGGACACAACGTCATCCTGTTTTAGTTTTAATTTCATAGGAAGGGACTTTTATTTTAGGCCTTCTATCATACCACTTTTTCTGGGAAAAGTATGTCTTTGTGTCTGCCTCTCCTTGCTGACCCCTACCAGGCCACAGATCACTTGAGCAAGTAATGTGACCCAGCCGGATGGTGCTTGGCGTGGGTCCAGGTGGCTGGTCAGGAATGCAGCATGGGGAGACCTGATGGCAGCGACGAATGATGCAGGGACCTCGGGCAGCAGCCTTAGGTCATGGTGCATGGAAGGAACTGGATATCGAGGTGAACAGGTGAGTAGTGCAGAAGCTATAAAAAGTCCATGGTTAATGTGAGCAGGTTAAGTCAACTGGCTGGATGGTGCTCAGCCAAGGTTCTGGAGGCAGGTACTGAAGGCAGCAGTGGATTTCTGATGTTAGCCGCCTCGGCTCACTTCCCCATGGAGGAACTGGAAATCCACATGAAGAATCCAGAGGCTAAATGGCATTGAGATGTCACGTGCGGAAGTAACCCAACCAGGTGGAATGGTGCTCGGCGTGGGTCCTGGAGTAGGTCCTGAAGGCAGCAGGAGAGGCCAGATGGCAGCGGTAGGTGACACGGAGATCTGGGGCAGCAGATTCAGATCACAGTCCCAGGTAGGATAAGGAGATTTTGAGTATCTAATAGCACATCCCATGTGTGAATACGCGATGCACTTTTTAATGTTGAAATGCCCCTGATATGCGCAAATACACAAAGGTGTGAAAAAGAGCATGTGACTGTCTAGTGCTTCTCATCACTTGTATCAAAAAAGGTTTGGGCATCTGGCCACATACTCCTGAAGCTACCCAGCATCTTTCAGGGCACTGACATGATATTACGTGGGTATGGTCATGATATTGCAGGCAAACACCCAGCAGAGCAATTAGAAACCTGGAGCACTGGCCCGATATCCCTTAAATTGCCATTTACTGCTTTTTATTAGGTTAAAGCAACACATGCCAAGCATAATAATACTTTGTGAAACACAGCCTTTCATTCCAAGGCGCTGCCATTTTAATTTCTTTTTCAATTTGGTAATATGGATTAAAAAAGCAAAGACCAAACCCCACATATGATATGATATGATATTTGATTTGTTTCGCGCTTGTACACAAGTGTTTCAGAGCGCAACAAGGCAAGGAAGGGGAACAAGGGAGAACGAAAACACTGATCTTACTAGGCCTAGTGACATTGAGAATGTGCAAGTGCATGAGAGAGGGAAAGGGGAAAAGTGCGTGGAAGGGGGAGAATTTGAAAGTGCAGAGCAAAGGAAAACAGATAAATCATTTTAAAAACAATAATAATAAAAGGCAACAAACAGTGGCATTGCAGCCAGCAAGTGGCAAGTGTTGGGTTAAAGGCAGAAGACAGGGTAAGTCTAATAAGTGCAGGAAAAGGGGGAGGACTGTATGGTTACAGATACAGACCCCAGTGCGAGGGGTTGACCGGAGGCAGTGCGGGTGGGTGGCAGGGTGAGCAGGTACCTAGGCCCAAAAGACAGAGTGTAGACCAGGTGCACTGTGCCGAGAGAGAGAAGATCAGCAAGCTAAGAGGAAGGTCTTGAGGTGCTTCTGGAACAGGAGATCGTTCTACTCAAGTTTCAGAGTGGCAGGGAGGCTATTCCAGAGGGAGGTCCCAGCCGAGACAGAGATCTACCCCCTGCTTGTTTCTTTGAAAAACGACTGACTCTGAGGTAGATGGAAGTAGAAGAGCTTGAAATTGTACATATTGTAAGCACATATTGGTTCATGGGAAAACAATACATTTACAAGGATGCAATCAGGGAACATGCTAAATATTTGCATATTACAATACCTACAAGATGTACCCATAAGACAACAATTTAAATATTCTGAAACTAGCTTGGAAGAGACAGAAAGAGGGAGAAGATAGTGAGGTGATACACATAGGCACATGTTGGCAATGTGATAAGGAAAGAACTGATCCATAGGCAGAAAGAATAAGATGGTGACCAACCAATGTCACAATGCAAACAGCAGTCTAGCTATGTTCTCAGTGATGGTCAGTAGGCATACAAAGGGAGGGGAAAAATAAGAGAATGGACACTGCAAGTCTAGCATAACTCATGGCAATCACAAACAGATGGTAGCCAGGGAGATGTCAGGGTAATATAACAAGTCGGGAACACAGTTTTGTTCACTTTCAATTTTATTCAGGAAAAATAAATGGAACTAAAATTCCTTCCAAGTAAGGCTGTAGTTCAATTCACAAGAATCTGTGTTTGAAGCCTGCCTACAGGATTAAATGTGCCAACTGGCCTTCAGTCCATAAATAACCGGTCCTACTGACCAAAATTCAAACAATTGTCAGTGAGACAGTGCCTTTCACTGAGTCAAAAGTTCCTGTAGCATTTAATTTGGCGTAAGTGTGGGTACTAGTGTCTCTGACGGCAAAATGCTTGTAATCTTTGCCAGCCAGTGGTAGCGTACAAACTACCAAGAGATTGTGCTTTGAAGATTGGGTGAAGCATGGCAGTGACTTTGATACGACCATCCCTGTCTGCAGCTACGTCCCCTCTCTGTGATGACCACCTTCCAAGGGGTGATGGTAATATCCCACCAAAAGCCCAGCATACCAGTTCTTTCATGCTGTGGTGAACACTGGAGACTGTCCAAGTCCTCAGACGATTCCCAGCTCGGAAGGCAGCAACATGGCTCAGAGAAGGAGACAGGAAGACCCTAAGTGGGCTCTCAAGCAGTATGTCAGGGTACCAGGAAGATGATACCATTAGTAAAGGACATAGAAGGATCACAGCTGAATCTAAGCAGGCAGCAACGTAACAGGCAATTGCAGAACAAGTGTACTTAGTACAGCGTTTAATTATATGTCTTCCTACATTCATACAACAATTACACCTGGCGGGAGCCATCTTCCTTTTGCATTTTGATTCATTTTTAAAGGACCAAACCCTGCTCCTCTACATCTGAACATACAATTGCCTCAGAACTTCTACTTAGCTGGTCTTCTTCTGGCCCAGTGGTAGTTTCTTCTCATGATACTGACAGAAGACAAAAAGGAGGAAGAAAAGTAACAACTAATATTATTTACTGTGGAAGAGGAAGGTACACATATAGAAAAGAAGAACGGGTGGTCATCAACGAGCTATAGAACAACAGGAGTGGAAGGATAAGACCTTCATTCATGAAAGATGTGTTTATGCAATAAGGTACATAGAGTACTGTTTTGTAGTATCAGTGGGCACTAAGTATAAATTCATGGTTGCAGTGATTGGGCAAGAATTAATTGGATTTTGAGTGAATAAGGAGATCAGATGAGACAGTGGAAGGAGGGAAGGTATAAAGTGTAGGTGAACAGGAAAGGCCAACACCCAACAAAAAAAGACTTGGAAGAATCCCATAGAATCCCAAAGGCATACATAATCTTGTCAGCTTCAACTCACTTTATCTTCAAAGGAACTGGTGCAGGCACTGAACCAATACTCTCACCCTCTAAGTAAGCCAATCAATGTATATCTGGGGTGCCAATATATGAGCCGGCAAGGACTGGGGAAGACAGGTTTGGAAAAGGAATCATTAGAAGATGTCCTTTGGAAGAGCTGTAGCAGTCCATAGGAACCATGTGGGGATGATGCAAGGATAGACAGGAGAAAGGATTAGGACCATATGTGTGTTGGAATTAGTTCTCAGTAATAGACTTGATAACCCAGATATTTGCCAAAGGATTGGACAAATCTGGCTGAAATAGAAACCCTGATCAGAGATCACTTTATTGAGTGATCCATGGAGACATACTATGACAATAAGCCCCGAGACTGCGGGCCATTACCGCATAAGGTAATGCCCCCGGGGCACATAGTTACAGGTCCAAGCGTAGCGAAGGCCTTAATGAAGGCCCGGGGCATTACCTCATGCGGCAGTTGAGAGGCTTATTGCCATTAGTACCACAGCCCATTAGACCGGGGTACTAATGTCTTGTTTTTTTTCTGGCTGTGAGGGGCATTGAGTTTCGCAGGTGGTTAAAAAAAAGTTTTAAACATTGCCGCTATGGACAGAAAACCAAAGTCCGTTTTTTCTTTCCATGGCAGCCATAGTAAACAAAGAAAATGGGCATCATGGAAGGGGAGAAGGGACTGAGGGCCTCATCACGTGCTAATTACGGTACCGCAAAAAAGATAATTTAAGAGAAATAAAGAGGAAACATGTGTACAATTCTCCTGACATGAGATGTCAGTTGGGGAAACCTGGTACAAGCATTGCCAAGAGCCAAGAGACTTCAAGTCAACAAGGTTTGTGCCACTGGAGAGTTACAACTGTAAGAATATTTAAGCGGAGAGTGAATATTGCAAACAAACCTGATAATGGTTTAAGTTAGTGAAACCTGTTTGGAAGGAGATACCTGGAAGAAGAGTACACCAGGTGATCTACGTGAACCAAAAAGGGGACATTCTTGGCAGGAGAGTAAACCAGGATATCAAGAGTTTCTCAGTTGAGGTTGAGAAGGTTTCCTGGCAGGAGAGTGTACCCGAAAATGTATTTTGAGTTGATGTTTTAAAAAGAACCTTGGTCATATTAAGCTATTGTTTCAATTGAAATTTTTTTCAACCAGATGCTGTGGAAAGACATGCCTTGTTTCTTACTTAAATCATTGTTCTAAAAAAAGACATTTGCTTTGCCATTGTGAAAAGCAATAAAGACTTCTCCTTACTTTATCTGAACAAGCGTTATGAAAAGAACATTTGTTTGTCATGCTGAGGAGATTATTGGGTGAAAGAGGCATTGTAATGCCTTTAAGAGACTGGCCTTGATACAAGAACCTTGTGAATAACTTACCTGAAGTAATCCACAGGACGTGAGTCAATCCTGGATACAAGAAGTATGTTTTTTGAAGTTATATGTTTGAGCTGTTGCACTTTTACATTAAGTTGAACTTTGCAACAGTAAACCTGCACTGTGTGCTTGTATATGTTAGTGTGAGGGTCATATTGAGTTTGGACACAACGTCATCCTGTTTTAGTTTTAATTTCATAGGAAGGGACTTTTATTTTAGGCCTTCTATCATACCACTTTTTCTGGGAAAAGTATGTCTTTGTGTCTGCCTCTCCTTGCTGACCCCTACCAGTCCACAGATCACTTGAGCAAGTAATGTGACCCAGCCGGATGGTGCTTGGCGTGGGTCCAGGTGGCTGGTCAGGAATGCAGCATGGGGAGACCTGATGGCAGCGATGAATGATGCAGGGACCTCGGGCAGCAGCCTTAGGTCATGGTGCATGGAAGGAACTGGATATCGAGGTGAACAGGTGAGTAGTGCAGAAGCTATAAAAAGTCCATGGTTAATGTGAGCAGGTTAAGTCAACTGGCTGGATGGTGCTCAGCCAAGGTCCTGGAGGCAGTTACTGAAGGCAGCAGTGGAGTTCTGATGTTAGCCGCCTCGGCTCACTGCCCCATGGAGGAACTGGAGATCCACATGAAGAATCCAGAGGCTAAATGGCATTGAGATGGAAGGGGAGAAGGGACTGAGGGCCTCATCACGACTTTGGCAGTAACCCTTAAATCCGGCGGTAGCGCTATTACCGCCGGATTTAAGGGTCCGCCAAAGCAGGACTTCGGCGGATTTCTCCCCAGCTCTGAGCTGTGGGGAAATCTGCCGACAATGTGCGCTATTACCGCCGGCGGGAAATCTGCCGGCGGTATTAGCGTGAAATTTCCCAATTGAGCCCAATGGGGAATGGGGCATTCCCGAATGGGCTCAATGGGGAATGGGGATTGACATTACCGCCGAAATCGTGATCAGGTGCTATTAGCGCCGGGGAGTTCGGCGGTAGGGCTAATACCGCCGGCGGTAATACCACCAGCGTTACCGCCCAAGTTGTGATGAGGCCCTATGTCTGGTCCCTTCTCCCTTTCCATGGTGGCCTGAAAGAAAAAAAAAGAACAACGAAGACCGGCGCGAGGTGCGCACAGGAACATGTGCGGGCTTACCATGATCAGTGCATTTGTTTGCTTGAAAATAACCTGTGCTGGGTGCTAATACATGATAGAGAAAGAAACATGCCTAATTGTCCATAGGCAATACCAAACGAACAAGCCCATCTTGAAATAGAGGTTGACAGCCCAAATGGCTGTGTTGTTCTGGGAAGGAGGTAACTCATTCATAAACTCTATATTGATAGTGCTTCATGGTCTTTTGAAAAGCGCTAATGATAAAATGATGTGGGGTGGGTTGCAACATTTATTTTGATTGGGCATGGACCATGCTTTCTTTTACATGAGCTTCAATGTCGTTTCCCATGTGCAGCCACAAAAAAACATCACTTCAAGCATCGACTTCTAGCACAAAGAGGTTGTGTGCATCGGACTGGAGACAAGCAGAAGGTGTGTTTGAGCTAGTCGGAGCAAAGCCATCCTGGATTTCAACAGTGCACACATCCAGAAAAAAAACCTTTAATTAACATAAATGGTTGTTAAATCTGGGGGAAATATTTCACAAAGCAACAGTGTAAACATGTGAATCTCAGAAATACTGTAATTCCATGAGATTGTTAGGTTCTGGACGGTCTAAGACAACTTGTACATTTCTTTGATACCCCATTTCGAGTAAGTAGCTTGCCCAAAAATTCTACTTTGTTCATGTAAAATTGGCATTATTTTAGTTTGACATATTATGGGCATTTCCAGATATGGCAAAGGACCATATGTATATGCCCTATCTGTCATCCAGATATACAGTCAGGTGTAGTCTCTATGTATTTCCATCAGTAATAAAGCACTGAACTACTGCTGGGGCACTGCACAGATATAACCATAACAGTGGGTTAGTTTGTCTTCCATTCATTACCATCACATATGTATACCGAGCTGTAGGGACCCAACAGATCTAATTTGAAAAACCAGGAAGAGACTCTACCATGATTTCAAGGGCCTGTGATGCGCAGAAGTGGGTACTAATGGTTCTATAGCGATATGGAAATAAATGCATGAATTTCTACTCCACAAAAATGATTTGTGCCCCAGCTGGTGAAGTGGAGGATCAGATAACCTGACTAAAGGAGTCATCTTTAAAAGAATGTCGTCCCTCCACATAGAGCAAATAAAATTTCACCATGTGGAGCCTCCTGCATTGGTATCATAACAATATGACAAATGGTTGCTGTGGCAGCAATTTGTCAGGATTTCTAGTGGAATCCCCATGATGTGAGGCTATTGAAAAGCGTAGGGTAGGGTTACTGTTCATGGCCTGTAAGAATGTGGTTGTATTTTCCCTTGTTCCCTCCCTTGCCTTGAAGCGCTTTGAAACACATTGTGTAAAGGCGCTATATAAATAAACAATCATATCATATCATATCAAATAAAATTAAAACAAGGAGCAATTTACCAAGGGTTAGGCAATACCCCATGTATAAGGAGGCAGATGGAGGGATGTTTGAGACCATTATGGCGTTGTTGAAGCAAGGCATTATATAACCTTCGTTGAACCCATGTAACACGGCCATTTAGCCTGTGAAGAAGGCAAAGGGGTTTAGTTGGAGGATGGTTCAGGATTTTCGGCCTCTAAACAACATTGTTGAAGCAAAATTTCTGGTTGTACCAAATCCTGCTACCATTCTCTATAACATCCCCACTGGGTCGACCCACTTCACAGTTATTGATTTGAAAAATGCCTTCTTCTCTCGGTTCCTTTACACTGCGATTCCCAGTACCTCACAGCATTTACATATCATGGACAGAGATTTGAACACACGAGCTTACCCCAGGGGTACTGTGAATCTCCAAGTGTTTTTAACAGAGTTATTCAGATGGATTAGGGAAACTTACAAATGTTCAGTACTGTAATTCAGTATGTGGACGATTTACTTGTTTGTAGTGCTTCAAATGAACAGTGTAGAGGAGACTTAGTCAGGCACCTCACCCTGCTTGTGGAGAAGGGGCTCAAAGTGCACAAAGAAAAACTGAAATATTGTCAAACAGAAGTAGTGTATTTGGAACAGGTACTATCATCTGCAGGGAGAAGGGTAATACCTGAGAGAGCCACCACAATTCAGAACACGCTTCAACCAACTACGGTAAAACAGATGCAATAGTTTTTGGGGCTCTGCAAGTATTGTAGGTCTTGCATTTTCAACTACTCTAGTTACGTGAGGCCCCTGCTGCGAGCTCTCAAGGAAGCACAGAAAGAGAAGAGTCTGATCTAGTGGTCAGATGAAATGAGAACTTGTTTTCATGAGCTCTAGACTGCGATCAGTAATACTCCAGTTTTGGCGACTCCAGATTACCAAAAGCCATTTTTTCTTTGTTCACATACAGATGGGAAGGTAATGGCAGCGGTCCTAACACAGAAAACATCATTAGGTCACAAACCCTTGGCCTATTACAGTGGGTTGTTAGACTCAGTTATATAGGGTCAGTTTCCGTGTGAGAAATCTCTTGGCCAGTGGCCTTTGCAATACAAAAGTCCTCAGCCATTACTATGGGCGGCCCAGTGACACTGTACGTGGAACATTCCGTTTTTGCAATTTTTGAGCAGTCAAAATCAACTTTGTCAAAGAGTTTCTGTGTACGTGGTTATTTTGTCAAATTCTTCCGTAGGACCAGTGAGGTGTTACTTAGTCAACCCAGCTACTTTTTTGGCTGATCCAGTGCAGCCTGGTGATGATGTTCATTATTGTGTGACCTACGAGGGAGGTGAGGGAACTAGTACAAGTGTTAAAGAGGATGCTTTGGAGACAGGAGGAACACTTTCTGTTGATGGATCATCAATGATTAATCAAGGCACTGGTGAGAGACATACAGGAGCAGCAGTTGTAAGTCTTGTGGGTGGTGAGTACCAGGTGGAGGTGGAGAAGTGACTGCCGTCACATAAATCTGCGCAAGCAGTCGAGTTGGTGGTGCTTATTGAGGCTCTGGAAATGAGTAAGGAGAAGGCAGTCACTATCGACTCCGACTCTGTGTATGTTACCATAACAATATATTCTGGGTTATCTAGATGGCAGAGAAGAGGTCTTAGAAGATCTGATGGAAACCCTGTCCAGCATGCTGTGCTGCTTTCATGATTAATTGACACGCTAACACTGCCTGTGGAGGGAGGGGTTGTTAGGTGTATACTAATAAAACTGATTTTGTGGCACTTGGTAACTATGCCGTTGACCGATCGGCAAAGGCTTTAGCTTATTTGCCCCTCCCAGATATCCCAAAAATTGACATGAAGTCCCAACAGGCACAATTGCCGGTCCCGTATACTACAGTCCCCTTTTTACAAATTGTTGAGCTGCAGGGAAAAGCACTACAGGAGGAAAAGGAGCTTTGGGTGAATAGGGGGTGTACACTCTCACCCACTGATTTGTTGTGGAGGCAGGACTTGACAGGGAAGGTAGTGAAGCCCAACTCCTCAGTGACAAATTGCAGTGGATCTTCAGGAAGATTGGTTTGTGCCCTACCTTTCTGAGCAGGTGAGTAGGTTTATTGGTAATTGCACACTCTGTAAGGAATACAGTCCAGGAAATACTATGAGGGCAGCAAGAGGGGTTATACCCCGACCTTGAAGTCCTTTTAAGGAATTACATGTTGATTTCATTGATATGGTACAAAGGTTTGGCATCTATCATTATTTAATTGTGGTTGTGTGTCCATTTTCCTGATGGCTTGACGCGGGATCCTGCATGCACCCTGATGCCAAATCAGCGGCCCAATTCTTGGTAAGGGAGGTATTTCCACGGTGGGGTGTTTTAGAAGTGTTAAGGTCCTATAATGGGACTCAATTCTTTAATTCTTTGTTCACTGACATTACTTCACTTTTTCTTTTATTTTTTATTTGTGTATGGTTTAAACAAACCTTTACAAACAATGTTATGCATAAAAAAAGAAACAGAGAATTAATATTTACAGAAAGAAGAAGAAATAGGTCCGTAACATGACTTATGTAAGTATACATTAATTTAAAAAAAAGGATAAGAAGAAGTACCGGTAATAAAATAACAATAATCAACAACCAAGTGTAGACAAAACATCATCAGAAAAGAGAACACAATAGACACGTACAGTGTACTTTCGATCATTAATACTGTCTGTTCTGAACATCAAATTTAAGGTTCCTAAGGAACCCAGAAATTGCTATGGCCTCTCGGGTATTTTTTACATTTAAACAATGTTTTCATTTCATGTCAGTAGAAGAGCATAAATAAGAGTCCTCTAAGGAGCCCAAAAAGGATCTTCGCATATCAACCAGTTGTACATAATTGAAAATTAGATGTTTGCTGTTTCCTGCTCGGAATTACAGAATCTGCATAAATACTCCCCCATATTTACTTGCTTTCTTTAAAGTAGAATATCCTTAGTCGGAAGGATGTTCCAACAAAGCCGTAGCAGGGTACCACGATGGTATCAACTTGGGAAGAGAGAAAGAATTTTGGAGAGGGATCCCCTTTTCTTGTGATGAGACAAAGATTTATACGAATGGAAGCTTTCTAATGTACAAATCCAATTGTTGTCTAGCAACCTCTTTTTAGTTAGAGTAGGATTTTTAATCAGGGTTTCCAAGTTTGAGTCTATGTTTTGAAGAATATTTTCACAGTTAGTGGAAAATGTTACAAGGAAACCTGTTAAATTAATGTTCTAACCTATCCACTCATACAAGGTGTTTGAGATTGGGCCTTAATTTTAGCATATAACAGAAGCATCTTCCATTGTACTCAGGCCCAGATGGAAGTGTAGCCCAACTCAAACCTGATTGCAGTAAGAGGTACTGCGTTGGGGACACCGAGAATCTGTTTCCAAATTCTGCCTTCTATCTGGTTCAGCTTATGCATACCAATTTCTGAGCACAGTTCCAAACCATAAGCCAATTTAGGGACCACCTTCTCTTCAAAAAACATGAACGCGGGTTTGATCGAAAATTTCCTAAATTTGAGATCATTTTAACATTTGGGCTCCCAATAGTTTGGCTTTGCTAAAATTGCCAGCTGCGCTCCAGCCCCCTTTAAGCAGCCACATGGTAGCCCAGATATGTCATGCTGGGGGGATGCGTATCCTGGATCCCTCCACAGACCATTTCGGCCGCAATTTCTTGGGATCATGCTTTGTAAATGCCAGGATTTTGGTTTTGTTTGGATTAATAATCAAACAATTATCCTTAGTGTGTGTTGCAAAGGAGGCCAGCCACCGTTGAAGTCCCCCGTTGGTAGAATCAAACAGCAGGAAATTATCCTCATAGGCCAACCAAATCATTTGTGATATGCCTACTCTCGGGGCGAGGAGTCCCTCATTCATTAAGCATTGCACCACATCTGACAGGTACTGATTGAAGATCCATGGCGCCAATTCACAGCCCTGTCTAACACCAGAGTGCATTTGTAATCTGGTTGACATCTCACCCTGCCGATTGAGCCAGATCTGGATGCCAGTGTTCTCATAGACGCCTTCCACTAGTGTTAACAGACCCCTAGGCAAGCCCCAAGATACTAATATCTGCCATAGTTTGTTTCGGTCAACACAATCAAAGGCTGCAGAAAGATCGACTGATGCCATAAAAGTGCAGCCATTCTCCCTATTCCATGCCGACTCCTGGATGCATTTTACTGTTAGGCCATTGATTTTTGTCGAATGGCCCTCGCAGAATCCAGTTTGGAAGATACTTAAGGGAGGGGAGCATTTTTCCCAATCTTCAAGATGTAGCAGCAAGATGGCGGAGAAGGTTTTACAATATGCATCAATCAAAGAAATTGGTTGGTAGTTCTTAGGCTTAGACCTGCTACCACACTTGAAGATTGGGATAATGTTTGCTGTGGACTAAGATAGAGGACAAACATCGGAAGCCAATATGTCTTTGAATTCATAATAGAGACGGTTAGCCCACAAATTAGGGTCTGATTTCAAAGTATTGTTAGTGAGACCATTAGGTCCCAGAGCACACAACCTTTTACACTTTGTGATCAGATCCCTAATTGTATCAATCTCCAGGGTAGGTACCCAGATGTCACTAGGTTCATAAGCAGAGTAATCAGTTGATATAAGGCCGCTAGGAGTCGATTTGGGCCCAAACCTGTCCCCATAGAATGCTAGCCACTCTTTCTCTGATATCAGATTTAATTGTGAAGTGGCATGAATGTAGTCTTGGCCATTCACAATTTTCCAAAAGGCACCCGAGTTTGCCCTGTTTAATATCAGCATTATAGTTTCTGCATCTCGCTCTAATAATTGGTGTTTTATGGTTTTACAGAAATGTTTATATTTTTGCTTGATCTGTCTAACCACAGTGTTCTAAAAGGGGTGTTCTGAGTTTGTAATTCTTCTGCTATCTTTTCTCATATGGGTTTTAGCCAGGGCCAGTTCACAAGTGTAGGAATGGGAATGCTGGGGGTTAGAAACTGGTCTATTAGGGCATAAGGCAGTATCCCTAATCGCACAATTAATCAGAGGCAATGATCAATTAGTGTGGAAATTATTTAACTTCCATTCCAGGGTGGAGGCATTCAGCTGGGCCCTCAGTTTCTGATTAAGGGGGTCAATGTGTTTAGGGGTTCATCTCACAGCATTGCCTGCGTTACTTACTGAGACCTGTAAGTGTGAATTAGGTTTCCCAGTGATTGGCAAGTAGTTAAAATGGGCGGTTAGTGTGGCATGGTCGCTCCAGTTGTTATGAACAAACGTAAACGCTGTGCATCTGTTCCTTAAAAAATCATCAAGAAAGATGTAATCCAACAAAGAGGAACTCTTCCCATGCCACCAGGTGTGCCAGGCCGATTCCCATGGTAGTTGTTTATTGGAAGCCACTAGGGGAATAGGCCCAAGTTGCCCAATCCCAAATACCAAATAATTCCTTGTTGTTTTTTCAGAGATTTACCCACTAGGTTAGACTCCATTTTAACAAGTTCCCATGGGGAATATTCAAATTGACAATCCACATTCAAGTCTCCAACAACCAGAATTCAACCCTTCTCACTATCCAGGGCCCATGCAGTTATTTCTTGGCAAACACTTTCTACTAATACGTCTACTGCCAACATTCCATTGTGACAATAGATATTAACAATCAGTAGCCTCAGGGCACCGTCACCAATTAAGATGTCAACCCCATTGCCCAAGGAACGGCGGAAAAGGGTGGCCAAGGTGCACAAAGTGAGGAACCACCCCATCATCGAAACCAGCATGGTATCCCATGGCATTGTCAGCACATTCAATTATGCTGATATCAGTAGTTCATTGTGTCTCAGCAAAACCAGACATGATTTCTGGATGACAGGCCCTGTCAAACCAACTCTGAAAGAAATCATCAAGGAACTTCACTTTACTCGCACGGGAACATGTGTTTATTTCATCACAAAAGTATACAAAGCTCAGCAGTTCAAGGAGGCTCTAACTATCTGAGCCACGTTAGTTTCAATGTATTTGTGCTTCAGATAAAACTCCTACATTCAAGAAAATTACTATAGCTGTAAAGACAGTGTGGGAATCTGATGGAGCTGCACAACCGAATTTATAGAAGAAAATGCTAGCTTTTCATCACACATGTAAAAATGGGCCTTTGCAAACTAAAGGAAAAATAATGGGCCATTTAAAAAGTAAATTGTTCAATGAAAGCTTGCCTTATTTAGCAATGTAAAGGGGTTGTGTTGTTGGTGATAATACACACATGGGCTAATTCAGGACCCCAAATAAGAAAATAAAGATTTTAAACCACATGGGCTGGATTTGCAAGCTCTCAAAAACAGGATATTCCAGATGGAGGAGTTAAAAAGCTTCACCCCTAAGGAAGTGAGCCACACCATAAACTCTCAGCAGATACTAACACCTAAATCATAATTACTAGGTTGGAAAGAATCTATGCTAGGCTAGCCCACTGACAATGGAACTCCCAGGGCAAGGAGGTTTGAAGTGTGAAGGGGCAATAAACCTTCAATCCAGCGGAGAAACCCCCACCTTGCTTTGAAGGAAATGACAGTTGGTGGCAGTTGAAGGAAGAAAAAAAAATGATCGAGTGACAAAGGACTGCCATTTGTTTCCAAAGACTATTTTATGAATAAACTTTATATAGTCTATAAGACTTTGTAAAAATGTAAGATTTTCACAGTTTAAAAGAGATTTTTTTGGGCTTTCTTTTAAGACATGGTAGAATTCACTAACACCTTGGGGACATAAATGGCAAAGTATTGCAGATTATTAGAAAAGCATCCATGTTGCAAATGTGAATTTGTGTACATACATCCTTGATGATAATCCACACCCATATATAAAGTTATAGAATTTTGAGTAATATAATTCCCATTGAAAATCACAAAAAAAAGTGGTAGAAGGGCGAAACAAGGTCTCCCAGATGAGAGGATTGGACTGCTATGTGCTGAACAACATATGCAAACTGTGTATATAATTTGCTAAGAGATTGCAATTGTATAAATGTATGTTGTGGAAAAATCGGATTTTAGTAAAATAACTGTGGGAGGTTTTTGCCCATTGTAAAACTCACATCATAAATCTGACATTATTTTCTGGAAATCCAACCAGCTAAAGCGAGGCGGCGACTAGTAGCCCTGTCCAATCGAGTTGTTTAGAGGCATGCTTAGTTAATCCGGCCCAGGAACATAGTGTATGATGCCACTATGCCTTATAAATAAGAGTCCCTGACACGACTCTAGACACACACTCTTCCTGACGTTCCTGCGCTGCGTTCCTGTTCCATCCATCCAGATTCCAGATCTCAACTAGAAGGCCAAATCATTGCTGACCCTACTCCAGGGCCCACTGAAAAACCCAAGCAGTGCTGATCCTGCTCCAGCAAGGCCTCAATTCTGAAATCCCACTAAAATTCCCAAATAACCAAAGGGAAAAGCTGTGGTGCTTTTGGGAAGCATTGTGAACCAGCCTGGCTTGCTGCCCATTCAATCCACCCTTCAATCCACTTGACCTTTAGTATCCAGAGACCAGAATTGCCATTAGAGGTGCCATCCGGTGACCAGAACTGCCCCGCTGTTTGCCAGGCATGCTGCCGTGTTGTAACCAGAACCATTGATGGTCCAAAAATCCCAAACTAAAAGTGGACTGTAAGTATAAATCACCATCCCATAGCATACCTTGTCTTGCCTTGGTCCTTATCCCCACTTTAAGTCATCCTATCCTTATCCTGATAAAACTATCAGAATTATCCATGCAACCTTGCCCTTGATTTCAAGTGTTAGCACCGCGCTTCTCTTCATTTCTGTCTTGTATAGATCCTAAGTCATTAGCGATATTGTGTTTAAATAAATTCATTTTCCCTTAAGAAAAGGTGTACACAGCGTGAAGGGTTACAACTGCGGTGTAACTTTTATATTCATGGGTGGTGTTCCTATTTTCTTAGCCATTAAATCTAGTTTAAGTAGGATTTGCCTTTCAATTTTAAAACCGATTCCTCTATTTACTGCTCTATTTTCCTAAAAACGAACCTTACTCTACCTTCCATATCCCTCTCAATTTACCAGCTAGAGACTTACTTTCACTTCCATACTGTACCTGAGATATACCTCTATTCCCCAGCCAAAATAACTTCACTCCAAATCCGTGTATTTTACCCATTTTTATTAAAAACTGTTTGGTTAATTTTCGGCAGGAATGAAAAATATGCAACTTTCATACATGTCATTTGGCTGCAATCTGTTTTAAACTTTCCTCTCGTTTTCGAATTGTATGCTCCGGGTAATCCATTCTTGGTAATTGTTAGTGTCATTGCATTGTTACTCTAGTGAGGAAATGTTTTTGCTTAAAGGTTTTTAAGACACAGTCATTATTTATTTGTACATTTCTGAGTGTCATTTCATCACATTGCAAGGGGTTTGAAATCTGTTTCTCTCTCTTATTCGGGGAGGGAAGGTCAGATTTGGATTCCGATTCTTGCCTATTATTCCTGATTACCTGCTGTGTCTTCCTATCAATTATTTGGGGGTTGAGGGTACATTGCAGGGGGAAATTCTAACTTGGGATCTATTTTTTCTAAATCAAAAAGTTCCTATTCTGCTGTGCTGTATATATGTTCCACTAGAAGGTTAAACCCAGTGCATTGCTCACATTCTCATTGTAATTATCACCACATTGGTGATTGCTGCCACATATTAAAAGGTGTATGATTTCTTTAGAATTTTTAAATAAATAAATAAATAAATAGTGTATTTTACCAACCTACCTGGTCCATTGTGACCGGAGGCTATTTGAAAAGTGGGTGTGATATGAGTGGTGTACCATCTCAATATTGAACCTGTATACATATATATATATATATATATATATACACATATATATATATATACTTATATATATATATATATACTTTTATATATATATATATATATATCAAAAGATAAGCATTTCAGTGGTGCGCTGCATACTAGGACAAGAACAAGGTGTGTGTCGCCTGATTGAAATCCTTAACAAATTTGGGTGCTTGAGTCTGGGATTGAGTTTGGTTACCACCCGTGACAGTCTAACACAGCAGACTAACCTGCAAGGTAGTGATACTTTGTGGGTGGGAATACTGGGTTACACTGTACATGCGCCCCCCCCACAAACAAATACTCTAAGTACCAGGCCTGTGTCTAGAAAACTAAAACTAAAATGAACCCCAAAATAGACAGAAAAGCAATAGAATACAGGTTACCCTTACATAAATAAATACATTAATAAAGAAAGAACATGTCCTAAATGACTGTAGTAGAAATCAATATGGCTAGAGAGCACCTTCTGCACAAGCTATTTGTCAGAGGTGAATGGCCAGAACAGGATGAACCTGGATACATGGCTTTTACACCAAGCTTTGAGTGAATTATATATGACCTCAAAAATTAAAGAGGAGCAAATTAAAATTGCCAGAATCATGGCCTACATGTATCTCGACATGGGAGTGATGCGGGAAAGGCATGAGGAAAATGGAACTCTAGCGTAGAATCAATCTGAAAATATAAAATCAAATCCAGTCTGAACTAAAAGTAGCAGAACAAGAATTACCAAAGACCCAAGAGTTGGAGGTAGAATCCGGAAATTACATAAAAAATTTAAAGAGGACTTGGTCCTCCAATAACAGAATAATGCAGACCAAGAGGCCCAATTTGACGCAGTAAGACTAGATTGCCAGGAAAAAGTTGACTCCTTGGAAGAGAGTCAACAGAAGTTGACTCAACAATTAACCTACAACAGGGTCTGCTCAGGACAAATAACCATGTTGCAAGATCAGGTCAAAAGGTTGAAAGAGGAAAATAATAAATTAATTATGAGATACCGCCACTCTCAGTAGCAGAACAAACAAGGTGACACCACCTTATTAAAAGTGGCGCTCACAGTTAGCCCCCACAAAAGGAGCTGCAAAGTTCAAAATATCTTGTTCAGTAGTAAATACTTGTAAGCAAATGCTGACTCGTTGTATGTATATCCAGAAATGTTTTATTCACATTTCTGATGTTCGCGCTTAATATAGCACTTATTTTTTATGAAGCTGGGCAATCATTGCAGTAAGCCTAAAGTGTACACTTGCCAATGCATTTCAGAAAAACCTTTGTTAGGGCTGTACATCTTTCGCTCAATTTGGCTAGTTAAATGCTTATCACTGCGCAAATAAGCTAAACATAATATGCATAGAAGTATAATTGTAGGCAAAATCAGCAAATCGCATAATATCGTTCAAGCAAGAATACAGAAATGCACATACCATCAATGGTTGTATCAGTCGATTGATCCCAACATGGAAAAAAAACATAAAGAGAGTGTGTTTCAGTTTAAAATACATTTGAGACCTCGGTACCTGTGTATAGAGAAATGTTCTGTATACTCATCATACCTAGTTAGATGTTAATATGATTTTCGAATACGTGTAGATGCACGTGCTGAACGCAGCCCCTGCTAAGATAAAAACAAACCCTCAGTCTGTGTTTCTCTTAAAAATCTTCTCTGTATATGTGCTTTCGCCGTGACCGGAGCACTCATCTCATGTATGTGTTGCTATCCAGCTGCTGCCGAAGTGAGCCGCGAGGACGCGTGCTCGCGCAGGCAGGAAGCCTCTTTAAACGTTGCCATGGAGACTGTGCGAGGCGTCGTGATCCAGCTGGAGGGCCGGAGCATGTACGCCTTACGTCCCACCCCCGAGTGTGCACCCGGGGGGCGGGGATGTCTCATGGCAACATGCTTTTCAGGGTTACTAGAATGCGGGACCATTAGTGAAACAGTGCGTATGCCGGTCAGCTAGAGATGTGAGATACTTAGACAAATGTGTGGCAAGCATTTTTACGAGTGTGTATACTAATGGAAGGTTTAGGTGCAAATGTCCATGCAAATCGCATAGTGAGGGGTAATTCCAAATCTTTGTTACCATGGTTACATGGAGCTGCCCATTGTTTGTCCATGTTGGGAGTGGTGTAATTACAGATTCAAAGAGACAAAAATGCATTAACATTCTCTTAATAGAGGTGGTCAGCTATGTATAGATCGAACTAGTAAAGCAAATAAAACAACAATGTCAAAAACACGAAATTCCAAAGTGCACGATCGTCCTCAATACAACAGAGTTAATCAACAGATGTGAATGTAGCCTTGTGCAGTAAATTAATAGTCAAAAGTGTTCAAATGAATCTGGACAATCCGCAGCATTTATAAAAAACACATATAGTTGATCTCCTCATTTAACCCTTTCGGTGTCAAGGAGCTAAGCCGGTCAATCCAAAAGGTTTCACGTTGATCCAATCTCTTCTGAAGGTGCTCATGCTGGTCTCTTCTTTGATGCACTCCCCAAGTATATTATGACCCAGCTGGTGAGAGACTTCCACGAGAAAAGATCTCTGAACTGCGTCATAGAGCAGGTGACCCACATTCATGAGGTCCAAAAACCTGCAGAAAATAAAAATCTGAACAAAAACCCCAAACCAGCCAACACCGCTGCTTCCACTAAGGTGGTGGAGGTGAAGGTTGCCCCCATTTTAGACCTAAAGATGGGGGGGGCCTAAAAATATACGTGCATAAAATCAGCAAAATCAAAGAGCCAGGAGGCCTTCAGGCCAATCACAAGCAGGTGGCAATCAGGGAGGTAATCCCACCAATGGGACTCCTAACTCCCCTGATTATATCAGTCCCAGATACAAGAGCAACCAACCAATCCTGGGATATGTATGAACTCCCCCAGCCCAAGGGGGGATCCATTCAGTTAAGTAGTGCACCAGGAAACTTCCCTCCTAACTTCCCCCAGGAGGGCAGTACTTCCCCAAAAGCTGGGTTAAGTTTCTTCCCCCTATACTCACAAAACCCCAACCTGCAGGGAAACCCTCCTTTCATTCCCTGAATTCAGGAACTCAGACAACCCAATCTGGGAGAGGGGAGGCCAAGGGTGGAGGGTTACCAAAATTCACCATATGCAGGGTACTACGGGGGAAGGGATAGTTACCCTTCCCGTGATCCACCTAGAGTTGACCAGAGACCCCCGTACCAGCCGGAACGGGTGTCCCAACTGTAGCGCCAGGTCCAAAACCTTACCCAGGATTTGGGAAGCATGTTGAGGGCTCAACAGAACCCTCAGATAAGCATGGCAGCTCAGAACCCCACAAACCAAGGGTCTGGTACCCCAGAACAATGACAGGGCAAGAACCCTGACAACTCACCAGTTCCAGAGGAGAAGGCACAGGGAGAAGGGAAGTGTAAAGCCCTAAGGAAGCATCCTTCCTCACTCATGAAAAGCCCCTGGACCCAGGTTCCTACAGGAACAAAAATCTCCTGCCCCCGAAAATCTGTAACCCAAGAAAGAGAGGGTGGGTAGGAGAAATAAAGAACTCAAAAAGGCCCATTTTGTGGCGGAAGTTAGTGTCCTCCAATTTGAAGGGGAAGAATCCTCAGAGGATCTGGGAAAGGATCATCTCCTTCAGGGACGGGGGAACTCCACCCAAAGAAAAATGGGTCCTGAGAGATTTAAATGAAGACTGGGTGGATGTGGGGACTAAGTCAGAATCACCCATCCTTGAATCCCAGAATCAGCATTCATGAAACACAATAGTAACAGAGGGATCCCAAACCTTACAAACCAATTTTGTTGACTGCCTCCAAAAAGGGGGGGGGGAGCCAAGAATCAGAAAAAGTGGAGCCTGAAACTCCCCAAATATCCGAATGCAAAATCTTTCTTTCAGATCCCCAAACTCCCACACAGAATTATATCCAAACTACCCCTGTGTCAGAGTCAAAAATAACAAAATAGACCACCCAGCTTGCCCAAAATGCACATTATCTTTGCCCCCTTGAGGAGAATGGGGGTAGATTTTATGCCCGAGCCAAGTGCAGGGGCAATGTACATTTTCAGCGCTGGTGGACATTGGATACCAAGCCACTCTTCTGTCAAAATGGGCCTTTGAGCAGCTAAATTCAGGAAGGGGGAGAGATACCAGATCCCTCTCACCCCTCTTCCTGGACAACTCCAGAATTTCAATGCACACCCTGTCTACTGCGGAAGGACATCCTGCATAGGTTTCCCCCCTAATAAACTGTGTGAACAAGGTTCTCTAGACTCAGATTAACAGGCCAATATAATTGAAACAGAGTGTCAACCATGTTAGTTTAAATGGCATTTGCCACATGGATGAACAAAAACCTGATCATATTGAGTTTCATTTCCAGAACAATCAAACACCTGATGGAACAATAATTGCTGAAGGACAACAAACTGGTGATGGGAACTCCTCTCCATTCCTGAAAATACACATTCCTTCCAGTCTCAAGTGGTATTCTACACTGGAAGGAAATACTTTGAGGTTTTACACCAATTTACAATCTGAAAATCCCAATTCCACAGTCAAAAGCGATGAGAAACCAGTTAAAAGTTTAGCTGATATTCAGAAAATTAGAGAACAGTTGTTCATCCCTATTCAGTTAAATGAGGGGAAGGAGGCTATTCTCGCTCGAGTCTGCATGAACAACGGTAAGAGCTTCATCAGCGAAGCCATTTTCAGAAAGCTCCCAAAAGATTCAGCCATTCCCACATTTAAATTGATCGATAAATGGGGGCCTGGAAACTACCAATTCCAAACACGTCCTGCCTAGCAGGTGTATGCTCAAAATTTCTATTGGAAACAAAAGCATAGTTCATAATTGTTGGGTTGTGCAAGATGTCCCTGCTGCATTCTATTTAGGCAGTGACATTCTCAATCATTTAGCCATTAATTTGGATCTGATAAATTACAAAGTCTGGTCCCGACTAGGGGGTAATCCCATGGACTTTGATGATTCAGAAAAAGCATTTTGGTCAGCCCAATTGCTGCCATATGCAGTTGAATTTCAAATTGGAGTGGAGGTCACCATCCCAGGACAGACCCTGGGCACAGGCACCATTATTGGAATGGCAGTTGATGACTGACATGTTTCCATGGATCTAGGTAATGAACTGATAGGACCAATCCCCAAGGACTTTTTTGACAGTGATAGTGACAATGTCTTACCACCAGACAGGATCTTCACCCGGCAAGGGGGGAATTTCCTGGTGTACTCTTCCTGCCCTTATGGTGAGGAAGAGGTGACCTGTGAAATCAGGCAGGATGAGGTGATCTTCCAGGTCCACAAGGACTGTTTCTCCTACCCGAAACCCTCTGTGCAGGTCAATACATTAACCAGGGACCTCTCCACCCAGCTGGAGGAGGCCGCTGAGATAGCAAAACCGGACGTCTTTCCAGGCTTCAGGCAAATGGTTGAAGAGCGTGTCAACCTAGCTGATGCCTGTGAGACTCTGGAGCAAAATTAAAGTTGAAAAGGGGTTTCTTAGATTTTCAAGATCTCTTTGCGGTGGACACGTTTGACTGTGGTCGCACCGAAATCCATACAACAATTCCCACGGACCCTGGAATGACTCCAGTGTTTGTGAAGCAATACCGCTTGCCTCTCGCATCCATGGAGTCCCTGACGGAAATCATCAAAAACCTTGAGTCCCATGGGATAATTTGTACAGTCCACAGCACCTTTAGTAATCCTGTGCTGAGGATTTTCAAACCAAACAGCCAGTGGAGACTCTGTGCTGACCTTAGGGAGCTGAATAAACAGGTCCACATGTCCTGATGGCCTCTCCCTTACATTGACCAGGGGCTGGTTCAGATCCAGGGGTCAAAGGTATACACTGCCATTGACCTGACCAATGGGTACTGCATAGTGCCTGTTAGTAGGCAGGACCAATACAAGCTGGCCTTTTCCTTTGGGGGGGCAGCAGTACACCCGCACACAGACTCCCTTTGGATATATCAACTCCGGCAAAAAATTCAACATCTTGCTACATAAGGCCATGCCTGACTTGGGTGAAAGGGGTAACCTGGCCTACGTGGATGATGTCCTGATAAAAAGCTCAACTGTGGAGGAACACATAGCCGAAATCCGTTATGTTCCAATACAGCTGAGGGTTGCTGGAGCCAAACTGTCCTTTCAAAAGGCGCAGTGGTGCAGAACCCGTGTCAACTTCTTGGGCATTAGAGAAAAACTGAGGTTCTCTGTCCCCAGGATAAAAAAGTGGAAGCACTCCTAAAACTGAAAGACCCCACAACTCTGTGTGAGCTAAGAAGCCTCCTGGTACTGACTAATTACAGTAGAAAGTTAATTGAGGATTACTCCAAGATCACAACACCTCTTGATCAATCTGTTGAAGGGGGGGCAAGTGGGAGTGGGGCCCAGAACAAGCTGAGGCACTAAAGCAACTCAAAGGAAGCCTCTCAGAAGCGTCTTGTATAGCTTACCCTGTCAAAATCAAGGAGTTCTTCTTGGAAACAGGGTTCTCAAATACATGCTTGATAGCAGTATTATATCAAAAGCATGACCAGGTCAATAAAGTCATCTCCTATGCAAGCAAGACTTTATCCTCTGTGGAGAAAAAATGTAATGATTGTGAGAAGGCACTCCTGGCAATGGTGTGGGCATTGAAGAATCACCGCCCGTTTATCCAGGGGGAACACATCATAGTGGAGACTCCACACCAGCCTTTGCAATACCTCCAAAGTGACAGAATCCGGGCCGGAAATGTGAGTAATTCCAGAAGTACATCCTGGATTCTGTCAATGCAAGGCTTTCCTGTGGATGTCAGATATGGGCAAAACAAGTAGAGTCCCCTGGTGCAAGGTCTGGCTGACTTGCATGATTGTGCCAGAGAAAACTGTCTTGAGGATGAAAGTCTTAAAACCCAGGACAACATGGAGGCATACCTGTATTCCTCGCACACAGAAGACAAGAGAGAGGGAATGCCCACAGTTTATGTGGACGGGTGCTCCTACCATGTTGACATCAACAGGGAAAAGGAACTGGTGGCCAGCGTGGGAAATGCCTGGGTGGGGTGAATGATGCCCCAGAACCCTCTGCTGGGTACAAAATTAGTCCCCGGAGTAGTCAGGTGGCAGAGATGATGGCAGTTCATCAGGTCATCCTCACTGCCGTCCAACACCAACTCCACAAACTGGTCATAATCACTGACTCAGATTATGTCTGGAATGGGTTCGTGGAGCACATGGTAAATTGGAAAACCAGAGGCATGCTATGTGCTAACCACAAGCCGCTCAAACATAGCAAGCTCGTCCAATATATTGATGATCTGGTCACCTCTAGTTGGATGACCATTTATTGGAACAAGATCAAGGGTCATTTCAGAATAGAGGGACCAGACAAAACTGGAAATGACCTAGCTGATCAGCTGGCCAAAACTGGAGCCATCCAGGGGGATCTCCTTGAGATCGAGTCCTAGTTGGGGGAAATGCAGGTCACTGCTATCCCTCGGTCCCAGACAAATGCACACAATGAACCCTCAACTGCCCTATGGAGTAAGGAGACCCCAGATGCTGATTTTATCATGGCACAAAAAGGGGATCCGGTTAGTGGTCAATTTTATCAACACATTGAGGACCCGGAGAACTGTCCCCTGGCGGATTCCGATTACATGGGAAAGAGGAGCTCAGGGTGTTGATGAAGTGTCTAAAAACTTTCTGAATCCAAAATGGTTTGTTGGTAAGGAGATCCATATGTGGCTGTGACCAGTGGGTGGTACCTAACTAATTCCGAAGCCGGATGCTAAGTCACGCCCATGATGTGTCCACAGCTGATCATCGGGGGTTTCACACTACTTTAGAAATGTTGCGTGAGGTTGTATACTGGCCACACATGGGGCAGGAACTCGACCAATACTTGAAGGGGTGTCTTGTGTGTGCACAATTTCAGCCAACATCACTCATACACCGAGCTCCCCTCCAGAAGAGGGGCATGACACTGTCTTGGTCAGATTTACAAGTAGATTTCATCGGGCCCGTGATTCGCTCCTCTAAGGGGATCAAGTACATAGTAACCATAACATGCTTGCTTACCAAATGTGTGGAATGTCTCCCGGCCCCAAATTGCAAAGCAGAAACAGCAGCTGCCTTGATGATAAACCACATCTTCTCGCGTTTTGGCCTACCCCAAAGGATTTAGTCAGACCGAGGTAGTCACTTCACCAGCGAAGTGATGACAAAGATGTGGGAGATACTTGGGGTAAAAAGGAAACTTTACATTGCATACCAACTGTCCTCGTTGAGAAGTAAAATAAAACCATTGTGAGTATTCTAAAAAAGCTTGTGGCAGACTCTGGGCCAAGTTGGGACATCCAATTACCGCTTGTCCTGATGGCCATCAGATCTACACCTTCTTCTGCAACTAAGATGTCTCCCTTTGAGCTGATGACTGGACGAAGGTTGGTGTCAACTCAGCATTTGCTCTATAGAACACAGGAGCAGACACTGATAAACGCCTCCACAACTCATGAGTATGTTGAGAATCTAAGAAAACACCTTCAACACGCTTCTGCGTACGCCCAGCAGAATCTAGAAAGATCTGCAGAGGGCATGAAGACTCAATATGATCTAAAAACAACCAAAAAGGAATACCAAGTAGGAGACAGGGTCAACTTGTATAATTTCCAAAGGAACCAGACCAAAGAGCGCAAATTCTTGCCTAGCTGGCGAGTACCTTTTGAAATTGTAGATCAAATTTCACCAGTCGCCTACAGAATCTGCATCCCCAAAGGGGAATTGACAGAACAGAAAAGGGTCCATATTAATCAGCTAAAGAGTTGTCATCCTATGCACACTTTGCTACAAATTGAGGGGCCCAGAGAGAATCAAATAGAGGAGACATCCAAAACATGAGAATAAGAAAAAGAAGAACCAGAAGGGAACCGATAGGATTTATAAATATGATTATGTAACAGAGAGTATTTTTCTTCATTATCAATTGTCACCATTGAACCCACTGCTGTCAACCCGATTAGAGGGCAGTTAGTGGGAAATGGTAGTAACCGGTTTCTGTTCTCTTTCATAGATTTGTACTGGTTGCACCATCACTACCAAAGAGGACCACTTCGGAGACCTGGAAAGTATAAACCCAAGGAAATCCGGGGTTGTCGCTCAACACCATAAAGGAAGATCCAAGAGAAATCTGGGGCGGTCATTCTACATTCCAACCAGAGACAGGGAGAGGAGCATGACGCACTGCTCTCTGATGGAAGAAGCACTCATACCTGAACAATCCTGCTTTGCCACATTGAGGAATCCGACTTGCCCGATTCTACCTTGAGTTGGAATCACAGAGGAAGACTGGGGTATGTGGGATATATTGACCCACTCAACAGGATTACCCCACATCACCAAGTTGCATTTGGGCATAAACAGCAAAATGGCTGCACTGGCTCCTGTGAGTGCCCTGGCCTCAAAAATGTGTTTTGAAACAACAGAAAGATGGATGCGCCTTCTTGCCAAGCATACATTGGGCAGGATGGAACCAGGGGACACACTGAAGGAGCGTGCCAGTGGGTTCTGACACATACAAAAGGAAGAAAGTGAAAAAGCAGCGTTGTTTTGCTACAAAATCCCTCTTAAAAATGATTTTTCACCTTTAAAAAAAAATGTTGCTTTGACGCTAATGCCATCTGTTCATTCTGAAACCACAGTGATCAATAAGGCCCTGCCATGTCCACTATATTTCATTGTGCCTCAGCAAAATCCGGCATGATTTCTGGATGACAGGCCCAGTCAGACAAACTCTGAAAGAAATCAACAAGGAACTTTACTTTACGCGCACAGAAACACGTGTTTATTTCTTTACAAAAGTATCCAAAGCTCAGCAGTTCAAAGAGGCTCTAACTATCTGAGCCATGTCAGTTTCAATGTATCTGTGCTTCAGATAAAACTCCTGCATTCATGAAAATGACTACAGCTGCAAAGACAGTGAGGGAATCTGATGGAGCTGCAGAACTGAATTTAAAATAAGAAATGCTAGCTTTTCACCACACATGTAAAGATGGGCCTTTGCAAACTAAAGGAAAAAAATGGCCTGTTTAAAAAGTAAATTGTTGAATGAAAGCTTGCCTTATTTAGCAATGTAAAGGGGTTGTGTTGTTGGTGATAATAAACACATGGGCTATTTTATTTCACAGGTTTGTTTTAATTCAGGACCCAAAATAAGAAAATAAAGATTTTAAACCACATGGGCTGGATTTGCAAGCTCTCAACAATGGGATATTCCAGATGGCAGAGCTAAAAGCTCCCCCCCCCAAGGAAGGGGGCCACATCATAAACTCTCAGCAGATACTAACACCTAAATGATAATTACTAGATTACTAGGTTGGAAATAATCTAGGCTAGGCTAACCCACTCACAATGGAACTCCCAGGGCAAGGAAGTTTGAAGTGTGAAGGGGCAATAAACCTTCAATCCAGCAGAGAAACCCCCACCTTGCTTTGAAGGAAATGACAGTGGGTAGCAGTTGAAGGAAGAAAGAAATTATCCAGTGACAAAGGATTGCCATTTGTTTCAAAGTATTTTTTATATATAAACTTTAAAGACTGTTTATCTCTGCAACAAGACTTTGTAAAAATGTAAGATTTTCGCAGTTTAAAAGTGATTTTTTTGGGCTTTCTTTTAAGACATGGTAGAATTCACTAACACCTTGGGGACAGAAATGGCAAATTACTGTGGATTATTAGAAAAGCATCCATATTGCAAATGTGAATTTTTGTACATACATCCCTGATGATAATCCACACCCATATATAAAGTTATATAATTTTGAGTAATATAATTCCCATTGAAAACCATGAAAAACTGGTAGAAACAAGGTCTCCCGGACTGGAGAATTGGACTGCTATGTGCTGCACAAAATATGTAACCTGTGTATATAATTTGCTAAGAGATTGCAATTGTATAAATGTATGTTTGTGGCAAAAGCGGATTTTAGTAAAATAACTGTGGGAGGTTTTTGGACATTGTAAAACTCACATCATAAATCTGACATCATTTTCTGGAAATCCAACCAGCTTACAGCGAGGCGGTTACTAGTAACCCTGTCCAATCGAGTTGTTTAAAGGCGTTCTTAGTTGAGCCAGCCCAGCAATATAGTATATGATGTCACTAGGCCTTATAGATAAGAATCTCTGACAAGACTCTAGACACACACTCTTCCCGACGTTCCTGCGCTGCGTTGCTGTTCCATCCATCCAGATTCCAGATCCCAACTGCAAGGCCAAAGCATTGCTGACCAGTCTCCAGGGCCCACTGCAAAACCCAAGCAGTGCTGATCCTGCTCCAGCAAGGCCTCAATTCTGAAAACCCACTAAAATTCCCAAATAAACATAAGGGAAAGCTGTGGTATTTTTGGGAAGCATCCTGAACCAGCCTGGCTTGCTGCCCATTAACTGCTGCCATCTTACCATGCTGCCATCCGCTTGACCTTTAGTATCCAGAGACCAGAATTGCCATTCCAGAGGTGCCATCTGGTGGCCAGAACTGCACTGCTGTTTGCCAGGCATGCTGCCGTGTAGTGATCAGAACCATTGATGGTCCAAAAATCCCTAACTTAAAGTGTACTGTCAGTATAAATCACCATCCCATAGAAACCCATAGTATACCTTGTCTTGCCTTGGTCCTTATCCCTACTCTAAGTTATCCTATCCTTATCCTGATAACTTGTAAAACTGTCAGAGTTATCCATGAAACCTTGCCCTTGATTTCTAGTTAGCGCCACATTTCTCTTCATTTCTGTCTTGCATAGATCCGAAGTCATTAGCGATATTGTGTTTAAATAAATTAATTTTCCCTTAAGAAAAGGTGTGCACTGCGTGAAGGGTTACAACTGCAGCATAACTTTTATACAGGTGGTGTTCCTCTTTTCTTAGCCATTAAATCTAGTTAAAGTAAGATTTGCCTTTCAATTTTAAAACCGATTCCTCTTTTCACTGCTCTATTTTCCTAAAAACGAACCTCACTCTACCTTCCCTTCCATATCTCTCTCAATTTATCTGCTAGAGACTTATTTTCACTTCCATACTGTACCTGAGATATACCTCTATTCCCCAGCCAAAATAACTGCACTCCAAATTTGACTATTTCACCCATTTTTATTAAAAACCATTTGGTTAATTTTAGGCGGGAATGAAAAAAATCCAACTTTCACACATGTCATTTGGCTGCAATCTGTTCTAAACTTTCTTCTCGTTTTTGAATTGTATGCTCCTGATAATCCATTCTTTGTAATTGTTAGTGCCATGGCATTGTTCCTCTAGTGAGGAATTGTATTTGCTTAAAGGTTTTTAACACACAGTCATTATTTATATGTCCATTTCCGAGTGTCATTTCATCACATTGCAAGGGGTTTGAAATCCATTTCTCTCTCTTATTCGGGAAGGGGAGGTCAGATTTGAATTCTGATTCTTGCCTATAATTCCTGATTACCTGCTTAGTCTTCCTGTCCCTTCAGAGTGCAATCATTTGGGGGGCTTGAGGGAACATTGCAGGAGGAAATTCTAACTTGGGTGCTACCTTTTCTAAATCAAAAAGTGCTCCTATTCCGCTGTGCTGTATATATGTTCCACTAGAAGGTTAAACCCAGTGCATTGCTCACATTCTTGTTGTAATTATCACCCCATTGGTGATTGCTGACCCATATTAAAAAGTGCATGATTTCTTTTGAATTTTAAAAGAAATAAATATTTTATTTTACCAACCAGCCTGGTTCATAGTCCATTGTGACCCGGGGTATTTGAAAAGGGGTTGTGACATGAGTGGTGTACCATCTCAATATTGAACCTATATGTATATATCAAAAGATAAGCATTTCAATGGTGTGCTGCATACTAGGCCCAGACCAAGGTGTGTGTGGCCTGATTGAAATCCTTAGCAAAACAGAGGGAGGAAGAAATTGCAGGCTGGGCGTCTATAGGGGGTACCTGCTTGCCCTGATCAAAAGGTGCTGCCTTTTTACAGGGGGGTCTAATAGACAACTTGGTTGGTTGATGGTCCCCAGTTGGCTCCGCAGCCCCACACGCATAGTTCCCCCAGTGATCCTAGGGTATTCCTTAATTTGGTCAGATCAAAGGGCACAAAGAGCCCTGCAGTCTCTGAATGCAGACAGCCGTCAGCAGGAGGAGGAAATATGGGGGAAAAGGTTAACCATATTGTTCACCCAACCGCTGATTTTCCACAATGCAGTTACGGTTCCCTCCTCACCACTGTAAAAACGAGAGAACACAGGAAACACAACAGAGTGAGTGCCTGGACAGTCGAGTCAAGCTGCCAAAGGGTCCAAAGAAGGAAACCGGGACTGCGGCAGACTCGCACACATGCAAGCACACAGTAACTCACATGTTTTGCCACAGAGCTCCAATTCATTCTTTAATCAGCTGGGGCGGTGCCACCGCCATTGCGGATCACCGCTGCAGACCTCGGCAGCACCGGTCCAACAATCCCACAGGTCCGTTGACAACTACATGTTGCGGCGGTCCTCGTCCTCTACACCAAGTTTCCCCAAGACAAGGATTCGAGGAAAGGACCTAGCCCAACAGAACGCTCACGTTGTGAAGCCACACTGAACAGCAGGAGTCACACACGTCAGTCGCCTCCGACTACCATAAGCCCCAAAAGTCACTTCTGGTTCACTATGACTTTGAGTCATTAGTTGTTGGTTGAGAAAGCTGATGTATCTCAACGGCTTGTTGAAAACTCAATTGTCAAAATATGTTTTGATTTGCATAAGTCATGGCTGCACTGGCTTCCCTTAGCTTGTTTGTTTGTTTGTTTGTTTATTTTATTTATATAGCTCTCCGGACCCGGGAGTAAATGGGCGCTGGTACAGGTTACAAAGCACATTACATGGGAATTGACAGTGATACTTTTTAGCAAGGGTTATATACAGAGTACAGGCAGTGGCAATGAAGACATCCATTAAATACATAAATGATACATGTGCAGTATATACAGATAGTAGCTGTGTCTAACATACTAATTCACTTTGTGCCAATAGCCACCCAATGGCAAGTTTCCTGAAGGACTGGAAGGAATTGGCCGACTTAATGTTTAGTGGCAAGGAGTTCCAACGTTGGGAGGCGAGGACAGTGAAGCTGGAGCCTCCGGCTCTTTTAGAGATAAATCTGGGCACCATCAGACATAGGGTGTTGGAGGATCTAGTAGTTCTGATGGACTGCTTCCAGGTGAATTTATTGGTAAGGTAGGGGGGGCTAAATGGTTGAGGGCTTTGTATGTGAGGCAGAGAGTTTTTAGGTCAGTTTTTTGTTGGATGGTAAGCCATTTGCATGTGATTCTAGTGTCAGAGATATGTTCTCGCCTAGGAATGTTTAGTGCTACTCGTAGCGCATTGTTTTGAATGACTTGGAGTTTACTAATTATAGCTTGGTTGGCCCTAGGTAGGGGCTGTTGCAGTAGTCTAGCTTAGACTGTATGAGGGCTCTCGCTAGTGTAAGGCAACTATTAGTAAAGAGAAAAGGTCTGCAGGCCCGAATTATTTTTCCTGTGTAGGCGGTGGAGGAGGCGGTTGAATTGACTTGCTTAGTGAGGTTGACATTGGCATCAAGATAGAAGCCAAGAGTTTTCACATTTTTGGCGACAGGGATGGTGTTGCCATCGATGAGGATTTTGGAGTAGTTAGGGCTCAGTTTTTGTAGGTTGTTAGGTGAACCAACAATGAGCAGTTTGGTCTTCTCGTCATTCAGGCAGAGGCCATGTGTGGCCATCCATGCCTGAATGACAGAGAAAATTTCATTGATCCTGGTGACATCAGTATTGTAATTGCCAGATATGGTGAGGAGTATCTGGGTGTCATCCGCATAGTTTGTATAGGTGACACCCAGACGATCCAATTTATCAAAGAGAGGCTTTGTAAAGATATTATATAGGGTGGGGGAAACGCATGAGCCTTGTGGGACACCACAAGTAATGGGGATGGGGTCTGCTGCTGCCACAGGCGAAAAGGCCCTCATGGTTCCATTGGCCAGGAAGGACTGTATCCACGTGACAGCAGAAGGGGAGAAATGGGCGGCAGAAGAGAGGTGGTTACAGAGTATTTTATGGTCGACCAAGTCGAAGGCTGCTGAGAGGTCTAGGAGGAGTAGGATAGCAGCCTTGCCCTTGTCTTTAATGTCGTCAATCTGACTTTTGAGATCAACAAGGGCAGTTAGCACAATTTTGTTCATGGAGTAAGCCTGGAAAAGATCACCACCTTAGTCTCCATGAGGTGGTGACGGTTTTTAGAATGTTTACAACTCTCTCACCCGCGTGCATAGGTACTGATGCACATAAATCAGCAGAAATTCTGGGAAATTAATTTGTGGACTATCTTTAGGCTTTAATCAAGAGTGTCAGAATTGTGTCCTGACAGGTTACTGCATTTCATCAACAAAACAAGATTGAAGACGGCGTGGGACCAATCAAGCATCAGCATCCATTGTTACTCCCAGGGGAGAATATCTTAGTTTGCTCTTTTCTCCGTCACTGGAATGACCATCGATTCCACGGACCCCATAAGGCCATCTTCTCCACGCCTATGGTTGTGAGAGTGGAAGGCATCAAATATTGGGTGCATCTCCACTATGTTCGGAGGGACACCAGTATGCCACCACTGACGCCTGGGGAACAGGAGTCGACTAATAATTCAGTTAAGCAGAATCTAAAAAATCACAGTTCCTTCCAGCTGACAGGGAGGAGGAGAGCCTGTGAAACCTAAAAATGTTTTAATTAATTGTCTTGGCATCAAATTTAGACTTTTTTAGTAGGAATTGGTTGTAGATGGACAATGTGTTCAGCAATTTATAGTGTTCTTTTCCTTTTCTTTTTGGGTCATAAGTGTAGGACAAAAAATGTGTACAGGGGAAGTAAACATTGGGACATTTGGGTATAATGGAAGCACTATCAGACACGCTACACATTTTCAGAATTGATTTTGCATCTGATGATTCTGATGAGGCTTTAGAAATTGTAAATGACTTATACATTTTTGCAGCTGATAATACATGTTACCAGCATATGAAGAGAGTGGGAAGGGAGAGAGTAACTGAGTCATGTTATATTTACTCCCTCATTCCCCATGCCTCTGGTGTTCTTAGATTATTTATTCCTGATGAGGTAGGAATGGCAGATGTACGTTGTCTGGTGCACCTAGCCCTATGCAGGGTTTTAGGGCAGTTTCAGGGGCAATCTGTAGCAGCTTCTGTCCTTCCGATCGATTAAGAATGTTCAAATTCAACTGGGGAAGATCGTAAAGATGTTCGTTGTACTCAACAAGTGCAGCTTAACGTTTAGGGTCTGATACTCACAAACTACAAATAGGGACAAGGGGTAATGAGTTGGAAGACTGGAGGGATGGTGGGACTCTCTGAAGAAGTGGTGGCACAAACAAATTTGGAATGTGGAAAGGTTTGGCAAAAATATGAGAATTTCTTGACATGGCTCAAAGAGCCTGAGAAATCTGTTAAGATGCAGCTACTTACATTTTTTTTCTGTGTTTTAAGGGTGATTACACAGTGCCTATGGGCATAAATCAAAACTGTGGCACCACTCTACATATTCCTGATTTGGCTGGAGGTACGGCAGCAATTCTAAATTTACTCTAGTCATGTGGGCCCTTTTCGTACAAACAATTAGCTCCAGCCTGGAGAAGTGTTTGCAGCATCACCACTTTGCACTCACCCGTCCTGTGGTTCCACAGAGCCACCCGACACTGTCTGAATCCACATTTGTACCACCTTTATCCCCCGTGCCCACTGCATCCCTTGTGTCATCGGACATGGACAATCTATGAACTTTGCAGGACTTTAGAGAAACAGAATTTTTGAGGGGATCGAAAAAAAATCTAACCATGTGTCAGCAGCACCTTCTGAGGCACGAAGGGACATTCCTGATCGTTTTCAACTGTTTAGCCGTAGTGAAAATTTGCTCTCCTCTTTATTGGCCCAAGGCGTGCAATCCTCTGTCAATGCAAAATGGCTTCAGATAACCCATTAGCAGTTGCTATTATTTGTCAATTCCTCTGTGTTAGCATTCATTGCCATCAAAGAAGAACTTAGGGCTTTGTGTCTTGTAGCCCTGCAGAATCATTACATCCTGGAACGCCTAACAGCTATGGAGGGCAGGGTATGCCATATATTGGGCAAGACTTGCTCTACATATATGCTCCTAATGACTCAGATAACAAAACTTTGGCCGAACAATTACTGAGCTGCAAACTCTGAAGGGGGGCCATGGAGAGGGAGGTGGGAATTACTGAAAATACTTTTTTGGGCTCTCGTTTCTCTTGGATGCCGTCATAGATGAACATAATCGTTAAAGTACTTTCACCTGTTTTTACTTTTTCTCTAGGACTTTTTTGTTCTGGTCACTTATGTCTTCGATGTTGCTCATCTCAGATGACTAGGAGTACTGCCATGTTTCTTGTAACCCCGTGTAAGGCTAGGTATAGGACCAATTCTCTTCACATGGGCACTCAAACTGATTTTGGAATGATTGAAGGGGGGGTTTCCGTCTTTCCTCTGTTTGGAATTAATGTGTAGAACAATGGGTAGATTGCGGAACTAATGATGAATCAAATTGGGGTTGTCTAGCGTAGGATTATGGGAAAGACGGTAGTGAAGATTTGTTCCATAAAAATAGTGAGATTGATGATTTGGAAATAGGTTTGTTAGTTAATGGATTAACTAAATGGGGGAATGTTGGGAAATTGGAAAAGTTCGAACTTTGCGTGCCATACCACTGATGCGTGTGGACATGACACCATTGTCTTTTCTGTCACTTTCGCAAATTGCTACAAATATTACAATATTTATGGTAAATGGGATAAGTGTTACATTTAGATTATTTTGTGTTATTTTGTGTAGAGGTGATACATTTGTAGATTAGCATAAGCACATAAACATAACAATGAAACATTGTCATACAGTGTGCCCCTCCACACTCAGGTAAAGCAGGCGCTCAATATGTGCACATGGAGTTTAGTTGTATGAATGGCGCTCATGATAGGAGATCATAATAGCTATAAAATGCACACTTAATTGTATACATGTACGGGAAATGTTTTTCGAATTTAGCAAAAGATATAAAATATATGAGATGGGATTACTCAGTGTATCAGATCTCTCCACATAGTGGATTAATTATAAGGGTGTTTTTGCCATCATGGCAAAGGTTTGCAAAGAGTTTGTCAGCAGCTGTGGAACAGGATTCTCAAGTTGATCAATGGGGTAGCTGGGGTCAGTTTGCAGATGGCTCAAGTGCTGGAGGGCAAGGGAAGAGATGATCTCTGGTGAACTGGAGAGCTCATTGTTGTAAGAGATAGGCATCTTGTGAATAAATGGGGTTGTTTGAAGCAGGTGGCTTCTCCTGGGGCACTTGCAGAGACCAGTAGTAATATATTTTAGGAGAACGATTGTGTTGTCAGAGAGTGCGCAGAACTCATGTGAATAGAAAAAGGTCAGCCACGTAAAAGTCATAAAAATCGGACACCAGACAGGTCTGGGCAATGCGATTTGCAAACATGAATAGGTCAAAAGGGAATCTATGTGTCTTTCTCTCGTCTTCATGTGCTGAGATATTTTTGGGGTAGGTCTGTGTGCACCATTGATAGGAATTCTGTTGTTGTGTAACTAAGAGGCAAGGCTGCCACCAAATATCAGAAGGGGTGTGTTGAAAATGTAAACATTGTAATTATACATTTTTACAGGATTGTGTTATAAGTTCTATGTCCAATGAACTGTGTGGGTTTTAGATTTCTCTGTACAGGACAACTAATCAAGTTTAGGGGGATGACTTTGTGATGCTATCTTGGGGAGTGTATTAACTGTTGCAAATTGTACACAATGGGCCTCATTAAAGGAATTCAAGGAATACTTGTAATGAGGTCCGGGTTCCTTGAATGGGGAAATACCAGGCCATACCGACCTTGGAGGGCCCGGTATTACCCCATTCAAGGTACCCGGACTCGGTGCACCCCCATTCCCATTTGAGCCCCCATAGGGCTCAATGGGAATGGCGAGGATGCAAACAACGGGCCCGTTAATGACAGGCCCGTTGTTTGCATCCTGGTCTGCTAGCAGGTCCCGCTAAGGACGCCTGGTTTTACCAGACGTCCTTAGCGGGTCCCGCCAACAGACCTCATAATGAGGCTCTAGAGGGTTAACGGGGCTGGCAGCTCTACCAGCGCCGTTAACCCTCTACTTCCTTCCTCGTAATGAGGCCCAATGTGTGTTCTTTGTGTGGTTTAGAGAGACCAGGGTTAGTTGACTCTTATATGTCATCTAAGGCCCCTCCTGGTATTTGTACAATAAGCTTGCTTCGTGGACAAAATACACACTTAGAAATTTTAGTGGTGGGCCTAATTTGGGTAAATGGGTGGAGCTAAAGATACACACCTACACAAGGGTCAGGCAATTGACCAGAATCACACACACACCTGATGGTCCTCCCCCCCACCCCAATTATGAGAGCTAACCCAGCACAGCAGTTCAAGAGGAGGCGAAAGACGGCGCATACAGAGAGGGTGACAAGGAGAGAAGCTGTAGAGAAGGAGCCAAGTACCCCCACCTCAACCACTTCACCCATATTGCCTATATGTTGGGAACCAGAGTGTGAGAGACCTGCGGTACCAGTGAAAATACCAATACCGAAGAGAATCCTGGAAGCAAGATTCCCATTGAGAAATCCATAATTGCATACGAGACAGTATGATGGCCATTTGAATGAAATACCAGAAGAAGCAAGACCAGTAAATGGAATAGAAGAAAGGTGACGTCACCATCATTGTCCCACAAGGCTGAGCTGATGTACATGGAAGAGATGCAGGGACAAGAGAATATAGATATTCTATAAGGCATGAAGAAAGTACCAAGGATAAGTGAAATCTTGGGATCAAGATGAAATCGAAAATGTTGAACTTTCGCGCCATACCACTGATGGGTGTGGACACGTCATCATCGTAATTTCTGTTACTTTGACAAATTGCTACAAATATTACAATATTTATGGTAAATGGGATAAGTGTTACATTTATGTTACTTTGTGTTATTTTGTGTAGATGTGATACATTTGTAGATTAGCATGCGTGCAGAAACATAGCAATGAAACATTTTCACACAGAGTGCCCCTCCACACTCAGGTAAAGCAGGCGATCAACATGTGCACATGGAGTTTAGTTGTATGAACGGCGCTCATGATAGGAGATAATAGTAGGTATAAAATGCACACATAATGGTATACAAATATGGGAAATGTTTTTTGAATTTAGTAAAAGATATAAAATATATGAGGTGGGATTACTCAGTGTATCATGGGTCTCCGCATAGTGGATTAATCAGAAGGGTGTTTTTGCCATCATTGCAAAGGTTTTCAAAGGCTTCGTCAGCAGCTGGGGAACAGGATTCTCAAGTTGATCAATGGGGTAGCTGTGGTCAGTTTGCACGTGTACATAGGCAAAGAAACCAAGCAGACAAATTATTCTTGAGGTTAGCTTTATGGTGAATAGATTGCGGCATGCACCAACATATATATATATATACATATACATATATATATATATATATATATATATATATATATATATATATATATATATGAGTAAATAATGGATGGGTCCACTACGTATTATAGCAGAGCTGGACCAGAGAAGGAAGGCCTTGTTTCCAGTGTGTCGCAGTTAAAAAAGCAATTGAATTACAGAGGCAGATCTCATAAAGGCAAGACTGGATGAGCCAAGAATCCAATGCCTTATCAGGCTGGGGTGAGCAGACTTTGGATACAAATCATGTGAAAGAATGAAACTCTTGTTCAAAAGGCATGGACAAAAACAAGGAAGACGTCAGGGGTCTATTAGAAAATAGTATTTTAAATACACTAGGACTCGATTTCGTAGTCTTCAGTAACGTGGAAGGATGAAGTTGGACGAATACGATGGTCAGACCTATGCATGAAGGCAGAGTGTGCCTTCACTCCCCTAAATTCTCCTGAGCAAAAGAACACCCCCAAGGACAAGTTCAAAGCTTTAGTTGACAGCAGACCACTGAGGTGATCATAGATGAATATGCTAATTGGTGGGAAGGGCACGGAGAAAAATACTGAGAAAGGTATAGGGCCCAACTCACAGAGTGTTTTCCTATGGGAGTGTGCCATTATAAAACAGTTCTGTGAATCAGGCCCATGATCTCTAAGGTCCCGAGGAACAACGAGAGATGCAATAAGAAGAGAAGTGCACGTCCAAGTACATCTTTAGATATAGGATGAGAAATAAAGAGATGGAAAGGAGAAAAAGATAAGACTAATGAGTTAGCACTTATACAGAACGAATGGATGGGTATTCAGATTTTGCTCAAACTAGATGGTAAGAGAATTGAGGATGTAAGCAAAGGGAAGAATGAGACAAACACGATAAACAAAGAATAATGAAAGAGAGAGAAGATTGAAAGAAGACAGAGCTAAAAGGAAGGACGGACAAAGATGGGAACAGTTGTATCAAGAGGAACAACTGATAAAGCAGGAATGAGCAGAGGAACAGAGAAAGTATGCCAATAGACAGAGGGCAATCGAAGAATGAGAAAGAATAGAAAGAAAGAGGAAGAGGAGGATCAGAAATTAAGGATAATAAAATACAAAGACGAAAAATGAGGCGATATGAAGGGCAAATGAAAGGAGAGATATTAAAAGAAAAGAGGAAACAAGAGTAAGAGAAGAAGCAAGGAAACAAAGAGAGTTTGATGTTGAACTACAAAGAAAGAGGAGGCTGAGAGCATGCGATCTTGAATGGGTGGAAGAGAATTAATAGATCCTAATCCAGTAGTGGCATGGGAAGACATAGAAGAGTTCTACGCAGCACATGAGCCAATAGCAGATCCATCTAGAGAAAATCTAGAAGATGAGTTTGACTCTAGAAGCATTGGGGATGCTATTGATAAAGTCTGTCATGACATGAGGACTAGGAAACGGCTGCAAGGGAAGGGTAAAAATGATTGACTCAAGGGTACGCAGTTGTATGACAAAGAAGGAGCCTTATGCAGTTTTGAGCCAAAGGAGCTGTCTTTAGATAGACTGACTCTGAATAGAGATGAATACGATAGAAGTCACACAAGTTGGGGACAGGATATGTCAGACGAGGACAGGGAAACCTTCCATGGGGAGGAGGAAGGCACTGAGGGTGTTTTTCAATCAATAAGGAAGTAGGATGGTCAGATCTAGACCTACCCAAATCTCAGACATCAGCTAGATTCACCTAAAGGGTGATCCCATGGTGAGAGGGGGGACTCGCCACCTTATTTGAGCAGGTTAAGTTCGCTGCCAGGAAGAAAGCGGAGTGGAACCATTGTCCCTGCTATGAACAGACAGATGATCGGAGATTAATGTGAGTTTGGGGTTTCACAGTTTCCCTTGTTAGAGAAAGGAGGAGCTAGGCAACAGTATATACCTTTGCCACAGAGGGATAAGGATAATTTAAGGTGTAAACTCCTGAGTTTAACTTCCGTTGCTCGGAAATGGATACATGAATTAGAGAAAATGACAGAGGGAAACATGTTAGCTATGGGGCACATTAAAGGTCTCCTGAAGTCTGGCTGTACAGTCTGCGCTTATAAGGAATGGAGTCAAAAGCTTCTATCGACTTGGCTGAAAAATATTTCTCTCTCTTCATTCGATTAATCAGCTCCACAGATCCCTTCTTTCTCAGGTGAGCATCTGCTTTCGGGAAACTGTCAAGGTTCAAATCACTTTTAGGAATCACCAATGCTGCAACATGAACATTCACTAGTGAGCATACTCCTCCCCAGTCTGTGGGTAGCTTCATGTACGCTCTAGATCCACAAGTCCAATAGTGATCCATGATCACTGCTGTCCCAATGCTCATTCCTTTTGGCTCAAAGATTCAACTACAGGTCTGATTCTCTCCAACGTTTCTTGTGCCATTGTTTCTGAAGCACAGCTTTGCACTCTCCAAAGGCACTATCTGCAAGGGTACTCCTCTGTTTTCGACCCAAGTTAGTTAGTTAGCAATTTTCGACCACAGTAGTTTACACCATTCTCAATAGTTGGCTGGTAGTGACCCATTATCATCCAGTCTCTGCAGATCAATACACCTTCTTCTCAACCATCTGGTGATAACACTGATCCCCAGATCTGCATTTGGCCTCTGTTCTTCCATTTACAAATGTCTTCTACAAATTTTCTTGGACTCTGAAGTCTTTTGGTTACCTGCCATCTGATTCCAGCTCCTTTCACTCCAAGTTTTTCGTATCTGATCACGTGATTCTTAGTATGATATCTAAGCCTTGTTTTTCTATCCTGGACATAGTGGTCTTCATCTGGATCCGTCCATTCAGTTGCCCATTTCAGATAGGCTGTTTGACCCATGAATTGGCCTCTTGTACGACAGAATGCTAGGTGTGATATGCAATGTGCTGTCTAGACATATATTTCAATAGCTATGAAGATGTTAGACTTCCCCATGCTATAATATAGGAGTGCACATACAAAGCATTCCTCCTTTGAGGTTCTCCTTCCCACCTCTTTCATATGCTGATACCATATGTTATTCCCCAAGTGTGATGTACAATGCAGGTAACCATTCAACTTATTATCACCCTCCCTAGCATTTCTCTTAGGTCTTGTTCTTCTCTTATGGCCTCCTATAATTATTTTATGAAACATGTCAGCATAACTCTTTCTTATTGGACCAATCATAGGAACATTTGTCAGTGGACTGGGTGTTTTTACATGTACTACCTGTGTAGGTTCACTTCTAAACAATCTCTCTTCCTTTGTCTCTCCTTTCAAGCCTCTTTCTTGTGCTCATGAATAATCCCCACAACACATTTTTTCCAAAGAAAGATGTCTGGTTTTATTCATCACAGACCCAGGTAATTTTACTCTGTCTACTGGAATAGGAATGTTACATAGGGTCTTGGTTGCTTAGTAGTTGCCACATCTGTACCCTATATCTATACAGGAGGAAACACAGGAATCCTGGCTCCATTTGGATCTAAGTAGTAAGCAGTGCGTACTGTGAGTGAGAGCAGTATCACTATGAACAAAATAGAAGTGTAAATTATACACAAATAAGACCATTTACAACAAGAGCTTCTTGCACCTCGTGGACGTCTCTCGTGACCTGCCTTGATAATGTTACTACTGATGCTGCCCATTTTTCCTTCCTTGGGCAACATCACACACTACTTTCTGGAAGCTGCTGTGTCGGCTCCAAAAGTTTGCTCGATCAGCTTCAGCTGACTATACGATGATGAACAAAAGTTCCCAGTGAAAGCCACAAATTGGCCTTTTACCAGAAGACATGAAGATTCTTTTTCAGCATGAAACAAAGTTCCTTAACCAGTAGACTTTTGGATCTTATCCCTCGAAAGTCTCATTCAGATCCAGTGTTCTCTCAGAGCACCGATTCACCTGCGCAATGATGTCTCTTAATATTTCATTAAGTGCAACATTGTTCCTCGGATCCCTCGGGAACGTTCAGACATCAGTGTGTCTGCCACCGAGATGCGGCCATTCCTCAATAAAATAATACAAAATAACTGACCAGTCTATGTGCATTATCTGCTGATAGGGGCATTTGTGTTTTCTCCACTGCACTCAGGAAGCTGAAGGATTTGCTCAGTGATAGGTGCAAGCAATCTCCTCATGATTGGACCATTCTTAGGATCTTGCAGGAACAGATGAGCGCTAGTAGTTCTCCCCACAAGCGCACGGTATGCGTGCAAAATGAACATAAAAAATGCAAGCACCATCCATGAAATGTTGTCATTAGGTACCACCATGGTCACATTAAAAAAGAAATTCAATGAGAAAGGAATCGGGAAACTGGTCCCTCTTCCAGTCTCCAAAACAGAATTCCAATTCTGGCATGCTCTCCTTTATGATCAAGACTTAAACATATCTCAGTCCAATGTCAACAAACTCCTGTGGCTCTAGGAACAAATAACTTCTCTTAACTCCCTTTTTAGTGACTGAAAAGAATGTCTGAAATAAGCCACAGTCCAATGTACTTTTCATCTTTATTCAACAGCTTCTGCATCCTTCTTCCTCGTCATAGACCTAGTCTGCATGTGCTGTGGTTCTTCCCCGATGCATGCTTCCATTAGGGGTGGGGTGGAGGGAGTTGTCCAGCATAGACTTTCACGTCTCCAAGGCAAATTTAAATGCGTCTGCCTTGCACTTTGATTGCAGACAGTGTCACGTCCTCCACTATGAAGGGGCCGTTAAAACGAGGCTCTGCCACATCCTAGTGAAGTTCCGGACTAGGACCGCTTCACTGGGGAAAGGGTGGGCAAGACGGAACTTTTCAATTCCAGTTGTAGCATCTCCTTCTGTGTTCTGAGCTGCCCCACAACCCTTCCGTTTGAGCTAATCTGAAATGACAGAGATACTTAAAGTCATGCATGTAAAATAATCACGTAGCTCCTTTCCTAATAATTCTGCTGTTGTCTGGGCATCACTTTTAGTTCTAGACGGAGGTATGAGAAGTGTCCTCATTCACCTCCCTGTCACTATCTCGTGGGGAATAAGATGGTGGTCTGAACCTGGTTGATTTCTCAAAGTGTACAATGCAAGTGGTAGACAATGCAACCACCCTTTCCTCAGTATTCATTTGGCTATTCTCTCTTTAAGCAAGCTGTTGAGTCTCTCACAGACTCTATTTGCTTGCGGCTGGTACACCGATGATAACTTTATGCTAAGCAACAAGCTTATTTGCTCAAATAATTATCTGATCTTAATACTTCACATATTCCCCATCTAGGAAACACTTCTCGTACTACAAATGTTGCTGCACAGGTGGAGTCTGGGTGTGTACACGGTCCAGCTTCAATCCAGCTCGAAAAATGACATACCACTACAATCATATATCTGTATCCATTACATACTTGCAGCATGACAACATAGTTGATATGCAAATGCTGAAAGGGTCCATTAGGTCTAGGGATAACTCCTCTAATTGTGCGCAATGTGTGCCCCGCAGTAAACCTTTGTCATATGATATAACTTACTACATAAATTGCAACGTGTTCTACTATATTTGGAACAAACCAATCCTCTGCAATCGTTGTGGTGAGGCTCTCTTTAGTGACGTGCGCAGGGTAGTGTAGCTGTTCCAGCATTACCCTTAATAAGGCTATAGGCATCACCGGTATACCAGTGCTGTCTTCTCGCCACAATGCTTCGGAAGGGTTTAAAGAACACCGTCTCCACGTCCACAAGTCTTTCTCATCTTGAGGTGCTTCCCCTTGAATTTTTGGCAATTAAGTCCTAGACAAATAATGATAACATTAAGACACACTCATCATCACCACCATGCTTTCATTCACATCAGGTGTTTCAAATAACATAATAATTTCTGTACATGCAACTCGCTTTGCTTCCTCATCTGCTTTTTTATTTCTGCGTGAGAGAAAATCTGCTCTTTTAGTGCGCTGAACATTTAACTATTGCGATGGCTACTGGGAGTTGTAGTGCTCTAATACGCCTGTCAAATAAGTCTGTGTGTTGCACTGGAGTTCCGTCCACTCGGAGGTAGCTCCTCCTTTTCCAACGTGCTAGCCCTGCGTACACTGTCAACGCCACATCGGTGGAGTCACTGTACACTGTTACTTCCTGGTCTGCATGTCTCTAAAGCGTGATAATCAACACCACTAATTCTGCAGCCTGTGTCGAAAAGTGAGACGATAGTCGTGCACTTGTCAGGACTTCAAATTCACCATTGGCCACGCAGTTTATCACAGCAGCACCTGTATATCTTTGCCCATCATCCTGATTGATTCTTGAAGAATCGTCAATGAACAGAAATTCCCCAGCTGCCAACACACTTTCTTTCACTCTTGGGAGTTCATCATAGAATTCCTCATAATTCGAGCAATCATGCCCATGCTTGTTCTCTGCCAGTGTTTCTGCTACAAACATGGCACGGTTCACAATTTTACATCAGACTATTTTAATCTCCGGATTTGATATAACTACCTCATAGGCAAAAGCACTTTGAGAAGTCAACATACCTTTTGGTTTTTGCAAAATGGCAAACAATGCATGTTCAACAAATAACGTCATGAAACAACCCATTACAATGCTAGCAGCCTTCTCAATGGCGAACGTGGCGGTAGCCAAAGACTGTTTGCATGGAAAGCGACCCCTCATTATTGGGTCTAGAATCCCATTATAATATGCAAGGGCTTGCACCCCAACGTGGTTCTCTGCATGTGTACTTCTATCATAACAGTGCCATTCATATGCACGAACAAAAAGAATTCCTCAGCATAATTGGGAATCCCTAAAACTGGAGCTGTGCAAATTGCCTTTTTCAACTCATCAAACCCTTCCTCCATTTCCTCAGTCCAAACAATTTTCTCCTGAATTGACTGTGCTTTCTTCAGAATTTGCAACAGGGGCTTTATGTATGAACTGTAATCAAAGACCCATGCTCTTACATTGTTACACAGCCCCAAAAACCTTTGCATATGCTTTAACGTGAGCAGCTTTACTGTTTATCAAAATAGCTTTTGCCCTCTCAGGAGTAACTTTCTTTTCTTCTGCAAAATTAGCTGACCTATGTATAGTATAGTATAGTATTTCCTTTTGACAATACTGTAATTTCTCCTTGTCTACTTTATATCCTTCGTCTGCAAGAATAATTATCAATGAAACTGAATTGCATCTGCACTCTTCCTCTGTGGTGCTACAGGGCAATATATCATCCACATGTTGCAACACAACACTTTTCAAATCAATATTGCTTAAGTCCATCTATAAGACTCTTGAAAATCGATTGAAACCCACGTATCCCTGGGGTAAACAAGTACTTTTCAGAGTCTGTCTGAACATAAATGATGTCAGATCTTGAGAATCCTTATGCAATGGGATTCAGAAAAACACATTTTTCAAGTCAATCACAGTGAAATATTGTGCTTCAACAGGGATATTACATCAAATTGTTGCAGGATTAGGAACTAGAGGGATCTCGGCCTCCACAATCTGGTTAATCGGGCGTAAATCCTGAATTAAACACCAAACCCCTTTCCCCTTTTTAATTGGAAAAATGTCAGTATTGCACTCTAACACTGATATCACTAGGATGCCCTGTTCCATCATAGCAGATAACGTCTTAAAAATACCTTCAGCTGCCTCCCGAGAAATGGGATACTGTCGTGGTAGAGGTAAAATTGCACCTGGTTTCAATTTAATCTTCACTTCTCCAGCTCCCTTCAATAGACCTACGTCATAGGGGACTGTTGTCCATAATGAAACTGGCACTTTCGCCATGTCTTCATCAAAATACTCAGGGTGCTTCTGTGCTAGCATCATTTTCTAAGGAATATCACGTTTAATGTCCCTTACCCAATACGTAATGCTCGTCTCAAATACTACTTTGTCATCTGATGGATGGTCTCCAAACATATCCTCATCAGTGACATCAATTAATCAGCAACCTTCCCCAATGGCAATCACTGTGCACCATCGTCTGCCTTCATAATAATTCACATCAAGCAAAGCCATGTCTCCTCGCACTATGGCTGCTTGTAATTCCAAAGGGAAAATTTGCCCTTCCTCTTCATCCATAGGTATCTTTGGCCTGAATAAAAATTCATCAGGTATTCTCATAGTTCTGCCCACTAAACCTGGCAGACATGTCAACAGAATCTGTACCCCATAGTGAAAAACTTCTGGTTCTAACGGTACTTCTCGCATAGCTATTTGCCCTGCAAATGCCCTAATAAATTCACTTCTGTTTAAATAATGCATTTCTGGTGTTGAACACACTGTGGGCCTCATTACGAGGCTTGCGCTCCCATAATGAAGGGTGCTGGTACGGGAACGGCACCGTTCATTACGGGATGTGCAATTACGAGTTTCCCTTGCGGACCCAGAAAGGACGTCTGGTAAAACCAGAAGTCCTTTCTGGGTCCCGCGAGGGGACCAAGGAGCTAATAACGGGCCCGTTATTAGCTCATCCCCATTCCCATTGATCCCTATGGGGGCTCAAATGGGAATGGGCATTGGTTCCTTCAAGGAGGAATTATCGGGTCCTCCAATGTTGGAATGACCCGGTTATTCCTCATTGAAGGAACCCGGTTCTGGAACATGGTATGGAGGCAGCCATGCCCTTTTTAAGGGCATGGCTGCCTCCATACTCGCAATGAGGCCCTATGCTTTTATCAGTCAACAAAATCATCAGGTTCAGCTTCGTCATTAAATCTCGACCTAATATATTGACAGGTGTCTGCCTTGAATATAACAATGGGACAGACATGTCACACTCTCCTATAGAGACTGGCAATTCTTTAGTAAAAGGAACTCTACTTGTAGCTCCTGTGAACCCTTGAGTATTCATGGCATTTCCAGACATGAAAAATGTTCCCTCTTATATACATGAGCATGTTGCACCCGTGTCTACTAAAAATTAAAAAGATTTGCCTCCTATATTGATGTCAACTCTTGGTTCCTCTTGAGGATTGGGCATCACAGATCGTATCGAACCCATCAAGTCGCACAGTGAGCTGTCCTTTTGTAGATACATTTTTATCCCCATACCCGTGAAAGGATTTCCTCCTTCAACACTGACACCCCCTATTCTAGGAGTCATTAACTGATCCGTTCTTGTGCTCTGCTGTATCTGCATGGGTGAGTGCTGTGACTGCCCCTGTGGCAAATTCATTGTTGCCTGCTGTGTTTGAAAATCTTATTGCATTCTCAGCGCTTGTATTTGCTGCACTGTCTGATTCTGAGCAAACCCATTTCCATTCTGCTGCGAATATGCAGGCAGGTTTACTGTCCCTCCTCTTGAGAACTGCCCATTTTGCACAAATCCTTGACTTCTACACGTACGAGCAAAGTGCCCAATACCACAAGTCTAATATATAGGAGGAGGAAGTCTCCTAATTTGCTCCTCTTGCATGCCTTGACTATCGCTCTGTATATATTGAAACCCACTTTGAATATTTTGGAAGTTTCCTTGATTTTTCTGGAAGCCTCTAGTTCGAAAGCCTCCCCTTCCCCATTGTGCGAATCGACTATTATTTTGATCAAGTTGTCTTTGGTTATTCAACTGCGGCATGTTCGCTACTTGCTGTGAACCCAATCCATCTCCACTAGTTAACATCACCACTTCAATGGCATACTTTGACAGTTTTTTCTGCACTAACTTTGCATCTTCACTTTTCCTAGCATTGTCTTTCTTTCGATTCTTCTCTTGCAAAAGTCTGCAATAATACGCAATGGTCAACTGTATTTCTGACCACGGCTTCACTTCCATACCAACCAATTTCTTGAGCTGCTTCTGTACTGCTTCTGGCAGCTCTTGACACAATATATGATAAAATACAGTTATGGATTTCCCCAAGCCTCGCGTGTCTCCAAAGCCAACTGCTCTTTACAATTCTAAATGTAAACAAAAGGATCCAGTGTTTTTCTTATAGCCGCCTAACAAATTAGTCCCACTAAGGACTACAGACAGACTTTCTAAACTATCTAAAAGTACTTCAAGATTATACTTCTCTCTACAATTGTGCTGAATACTGGTTTAGATTGTGGTTTGGGATGTTAGGGACACTTTACAATTTGTATATATGCATTCTTTCTGATTTTAACCCATAAAGTGCGTTCGGCAGGCTCGCATCCTCCACACTACGTTCAGAGTGCGGAGGACGAGATAGCTTGTCTCGGCACTACTCACCGGTGGGGGGAGGGAGGGGCAGATCCCCAAGACAATCAACACTACCATAAAGGGATACCATGCTATCAGAGAAGAGATGAGAGCCATACGATTGATGACTCTTCAGAATATATATATGTCCTGGCCATGATCAAAGCTATGGATGGAGTTGTTTGTGGAAAAATTGAGAATCACGTTGCACATTCATACCTTCTCATGACGACGAGCATGGCACCTTGACAGAGGCCATAGAGATGCTAACAAAGACCCAAGTCATATATATATATATTCTGAAGAGTCCAGATGATAGACGAAGTAGAAGACATTGCTGATGACAGCTGGTTTGGATCACTCTTTTCTTGGGTTCCACAATGGATGGCAGGCATGTTCAAGTTCCTTGGAGCCCTGATTGTGTTGGTGTTACTTGGATTTTGTGGGATCAAGATAATAATCCCACAATGCAAGAAGACAGCAATGAAAATCATGATCAATGGTGTATCAGGATGGAAGGCCAGAGATTTGACAGATGAAGAATTCAGAGACTTTGTGAAGGCCAGCATCCATGCACCTGAGGGAACAAAGTTCCTGTATCTGAAGAACCATAAGAAATATGTGGGAAAGTGGATCTATTCAAGTCCAAGTGGACAGTGCATGTTCATGACTTGGAACAAGGATGAGCATGTGAAATCAGCTGGATGCCTGAGGGGAGTCATAAAGATATGGATCCCAAAGAAGCATTTCTTCAGACGAGGATGTCTAGATATGAAGGTTGATGGGAGAGTGGTCGATGAATCGCACAGAGGCGGGAGTATAGAGAAGGAGCTGTGTACCCCCACCTAAACCACATCACCCATATTGCATATATGTTGGGAACCAGAGTGTGAGACACGTGCGGTACCAGTGAAAATACTGATACCAAAGAGAATCCTGGAAGCAAGGTTCCCATTGAGAAAGCCATACTTGCATACGAGACAGTATGATGGCCATTTCAATGAAATCCCGGAAGAAGCAGGACCAATAAAGCAGGACCAATAAATGGAAGAGAAGAATGGTGGCTTCACCCTCATTGTCACACAGGGTCGAGCTAATGTACATGAAAGAGATGCAGAGACAAGAGAATGTAGATATTGTATATAAGGCATCAAGAAAGTACCAAGAATAAGTGACATCTTGGGATCAAGATGAAGAAACTTAATCTGCAGGAAAGAAGAAGATATCAAGTTATTTTATACGTGTACATATGCAAAGAAAAGCAAGCAGACAAAGTATTCTTGAGGTTAGCTTTATAGTGAATAAATTGCAGCATGCGCCAACATATACATATATATATAGAAGTGAGTAAAGAATGGGTGGTTCCACTACGTATTATAGCAGAGCTAGGCCAGAGAAGGAAGGCCTCGTTTCCAGTGCATCACAGTTAAAAAAGCAATTGAATTACAGAGGCAGATCTCAGAAAGGTGAGACTGGATGAGCCAAGAAGCCAAGGTCTTATCCGGCTGGGGTGAGCTGACGTTGGATCCAAATCATGTGAAAGAATGAAACTCTTGTTCAGAAGGCATGGACAAAAACAAGGAAGACGTCAGAGGTCTATTAGTAAAACATATTTTAAATGCACTTTGGCTAGATTTCCTGGTCTTCAGTCACGTGGAAGGATGAAGTTGGACGAATACGATGGTCACACCTACGTATGAGGGCAGAGCGTGCCTTCACTCCCCTGAATTCTCCAGAGCAAAAGAACACTCCCAAGGATAAGTTCAAAGCCTTAATTGACAGCAGACCACTGAGGTGATGATAGATGAATATGCTAATTGATTGGAAGCTATGGTTAAAGACTAGCGCACCAACACCTGGAAGTCCAGCCTGCATGCTGCCAACGTAGGTGGAAAAGTACTGACGGGGGTTAGAGTGCCAACTAATTGTAGGGGGATGTGTGATTAAGGGTCCTATGGTTTGTGTAGCCAATGGGACGTTGTGTATTTGGTGACGTTCATAGTGACCTGTTTTAGGGGAGGGCTTAGTTGCCTCACCTGATGTTAAGAAACCTATCACTTTTCTTCACTCTTATAGACGAGTATGGATTGTATACTTAGAGGATCCTTAAGATCCTTTCACAATTGCCACTAGATTTTTGTAGTTTGCTATGTAGGATGACGTCATCCTATGTTGGTTAATATCATCGATGGCGATTTTTTGCTATAAAAGAATGTTTTTTTTTAAGATGCATTAAGAGAACTTACGCTGAGATGTCTGTTGATGTCCGTTGTACTCCCTGTTTTAGATAACTGATATTAAAACAGTTATCCTTTTGCCAACTACCTGAGTCATTTTGATTATTGATGTTTGAGTAACTTCTGCATCCCCATCCATCTCAAGGGTATTTCTACCTCAGCTTAAAGGGCTGGAAGCCTCCAGTTCAAAGCGACTTTGCCCTTTCCGATCAAGGCCCGTGAAACCTCTGCAGACGGAAGCATAAGACTGCCAACAATAGCCAGCGTGTGTTGCAGCAGGTGTCAGCAGTACACGAGACCCTACTCTGCTGTTTACAAAGCCGGGGAGAGATGCTTGTCTCAGAGGTACCAACCTTGACTCCAAAGAAAAAGAAAGCCAAGCGGTTCATCAGAGCCGGTCAGTGAAGGGGAGAGTCGATAAGAAACCGAACTGTGTTGAACGAACAACAGCAAATGGCTAATTTGAACTTTTTGACGGTTTAAAGGAACAATTGATGAAAGAGGGGGAAAACCACAGCAACAGAAGCATCTGGCACCACGTGGGTGCTCACACAGGAAACTCTGGCCGACTACCCGATGGGAGAGACTACCGTAACCAGAAGGCCTTGGCAATAGGCAAAGAGAGGTAAAAGTGGTCACACGGGGGTCTTGTAAAATCCTCTTTACCGTCGAAAGTCTTTGACTGACAGATGATTGTGAAAGCTAAACGTAATGAATCTTGCATGGTGAAATTAGAACATGAACAGTGCTTTGCAAAGGTTGGCAAGAGTGAAACCGGCAGAGGGATGCTAACAAGAAGGGACGAAGTCTGAAGTCCCACGAACAGTGTGTTGACAGGAATGAACCCCATGGTAGGATGTCCATAGTCATTTTTTGAAAAGACATTAAGGTTTCTGAGTGCAAGAAGGATTGTAAGACTAGGGGAAGTAGATTGTCCCCCTTTGCATTAGGATCTGAGCCCGGCAGAGGGAGACCCGGGAGGTGGAAAGGCATAACCCTAAGTTTAATTTGGAGAGGACTTTTTGTTTGTTTGTTTAACTGAATGCATCCGGCCCTCGAAGGCAAGAGACTTTTATTTAAAAGAGACTTAACCATCGAAGAACCTGATAGCTTGTACGGAACTGTCGGCTCGTGCTGGGAAGGCTCAAATGTGTGCTCTGCTCAGGAGATCCACCTTGTTGTGTGCTCAAAACATGCCTGACTTAATATTTGTGAACACTTTTTTCTTTATTGAAAACCCTATCCCACACTCCTTGTATAATTAGTTGTAAGGATTTGGCAATAGTTTTGTTTTATTATAGGCCTTTTTACTTTGACAAGACGCCACAAGGACTGACTTAATCTTCGATTGATGGCCGAAGCATGCTCCCATCCTAGATTTAGGTTTAGATTGGGCGTTTTCCACCCTGCATTTACAGTTTAATAAACACCCTTGAACTGTGATCACTTGTGTCTGTCTATGTTGCCACCATGAGTTCCTTACAACTGGAAAAGGATAATTATCTCCTTGACGTGAAAGGACCTAAACAGATGTGCAGAGTCTTTCATGTGAACCAGCTAAAACCCCTTTTATAGCTGGGATGACTTGGTCATGGCATTAGTAACAGAAGGAGAGACTGAGGAGGAGACTGTTCTCCTCCCAGACTTCTTGCACACTGAAGCCACAGATGGGTCAGTTGAAGGTGTCAACCTTGCAACGGACCTGTCAGAACAGCAACAAACAGACTCTCGCCATTTACTTGGGCAGTTTGACGGTCTCTTTTTGCTGACTCCCGGTCGTGCAGTTGGTGCATCCATGATGTGCACCCTGGAGACAGTAAGCCGTTGATGAGTAGGGTTCACTGAAGGTCCAATGAGCTCAGGGACAACATCAAGGATGAAGTCACCTAGATGTTGTCCCTAGGAGTGATAGCGCCATCCTACAGCCCCTGGTCTAGCCCAGGGGTACTGGTCACTAATAAGTCCAATGGTGGGAAGACTGAAGTTCACTTTTGTGTAGACTAGAGGGGGCTCAATTCTGTCACAAAGACAGGTGCTCAACCCATTCCTCGGGCAGATGAGCTCATTGACAAGCTCTGTGCTGCCAAGTGCATGAGTACTTTTGACCTCACATCAGGGTATTGGCAGGTTGGCTTGACAGATGGAGCAAGAGAGAGGTCGGCATTCTCTACCCCAGAAGGACATTATCAGTTCACTGAGATGCCCTTCGGATTGAAGAATGCCCCTGCCACCTTTCAGAGGATGGTTAACCAGGTTTTGTCTGGACTGGAAAACTTCAGTGTCGCCTATTTAGATGACATTGTTGTGTTCAGCCACACCTGGGAGGATCATGTATCCCACCTGAAATAAGTGCGTCAGGTGCTGCAGAATGCAGGTCTCACTATCAAGGTCACAAAGTGCCAGATAGCGCAGGGTACCATGACTTACCTAGGCCACCTGGTCGGTGGAGTTAATAAACAAAGGTACAGGCTGTGAAGGATTGGGACATTCCCACCACACAGATGCAGGTGAGAGCCTTTCTAGGTCTCATCGGGTACTAACGGTCGTTCATCAGAGGGTATGGGACCATTGCCATGCCGTGAATGATGTAACATCCAAGAAGTTGCCAAAGAAGGTAACTTGGACCCCTGCATGTCAAATCTCATTTCAGGATTTAAAGGATGGATTGTGCAGGGCCGCAATTCTGAAAGTGCCAGACTATGGTCAAGAATTCATTATCCAGACAGAGGCCTGTGATTTTGGGATTTGGGCAGTGTTAGGCAGCTGAACTCTGATGGGGTAGAGCAACCTGTTGCCTACATTAGCAGGTTGTTGACAAAAAGGGAAAGGAACATGGCTGTCGTCGAAAAAGAGGCGTACGCAGTCGTGTGGGCCATAAAGATGCTGAAACACTATGGGCCTCATTACGATGTGGGCGGTAAGGGCGCATGGCAAGAGCGCCGGTGCCGGTAATCCCTTACCGCCCTACTACGAGTTCCCTTTGCGGGTCCTCCCTTAACGCCTGGTTTTTCCATGCGTTAAGGGTGGGACCCGCAAAGGGACTCTGTAGCTAATAACGGTACCACAATTTGCGGTACCGTTATTAGCGCCTTCCCCATTCCCATTGAGCCCTATGGGGGCTCAAATGGGAATGGGGAAGGGCCCTGATGAATGGGGAATTTCCACCCCTGCCAACCTTGGAATGGGGCGGTAATAGCTCCATTCACCAGGGCGGAGTCGGTAAGGGTTGGGAGGCAGCCATGGCTCCTAATGAGGCCCTATATCTTTGGGTCTTACTTTACGATCCAGACATGGTTAATGGTTAATGGCCATGCAAGGGGAGAACCTTAAGCTTCTGTGTTGGGCCATATCACTACAGGGATTAGATATGAACATCCAACACAAGCCAGGCTCCCAGCATGGAAATGTAGATGGCCTCAGCTGGTACTTTCGCCTTGATAACAAAGCAGACCCTCAGTAGGGTGGTGGTTCACATGTTGAGACTGGGTGGCATGTGAGGAATTCAACCATCTGCATGGGGAATGTGCGCTTGCCTGGGCTTTTTTGATTTTTTTGATAATTAATGATGGGAGCTCAACCTCGAAAATGTGTGAGGCCATTCCGCACACATTTATTCTGCTCACTGCATGAAACACATAGTCACCTGTACTCCGGGAGGACACAACACACAGGTGCCAGCCTCTCCTGTCATGTTCAGCTGGAATGTGACAAACACGGGTACATTAAAGCATCCCAAGAAGGGGGAAGGCACACCTTCCTCTGGCCATGGGCAGCCTAATTAAACTATCAAAGGCTCCATGGTTCTGCTTTCCTATTGCTTATTTCGGCAGGTGGCAGTGCATACTAATGAGAGATAATTGAGGCAAGCCGATGGGGCTTGGCCGCAGAACAAACAACAGGAACGCAGGGCTAATACCCCTTTGGTATGAAATGTGTCAACTTGAAGCTAGTTCCCACCCCTCTGTATGAAAGGCAGTGAATGGCATGTCTGGGTCAATTAGTTTCCATCGGTATCCCTGCAGAGCAGACCCCTTTCAGAGAGGCGAAGTATGTGATTTGAGGGATTCAGGAAGTCTGCTCTGATCACAAACTTCAAGGGAGATCTGCACTTTAATCAAGAGTCACAAAGGGCTAGAGACACGTTGATCTACAGCAGACAGGAAGATGGGTGGGACTTAGGTATATGATGTCACCCCTTTCCTTTCCTGTTGCAGAGCACTCTATTCCTGACCTCATGCATATAAAAGATTGTTGGTGGGGACCCTGGATTGGTTCATTAAGGTAGCCTTAGCCTGCACCAATCACTGGGGCCCATTTGGCATTAAAAGAGGGCTTAACCCCTCACTTAGCAGATCATCTGATGACTTCAAAAGGAGTAAGAACGAGGACTCATTTGGACCCGGGCTGAAGGAACAGTCTATCTTACATCTTCCTCCAGTGAAGGAAGGCCAGCAGTTCCAAGAGGGAAGCAAGATCCCTCCCCTAAACATCTCCCAGGGAACAGAAGGAGATACCGGACTCAGAGGACCAGCTCAGCAGCTCCAGAAACGGGACCCAGCCAGCACACAGCGTGCCCTGCTAGGTTCTGCCAGCAAGCTTCCTAGGCGGGAATTGTCTGAGAGTCTCTGGACAAAGGACAAGGCTGTTGCTTGCAAACACTCTCCTAAGCTTTGGGCCATCCATTGAGGGACTACACAACCCCTGCAAAGAAGCTAGGAGGGTTACCCCTACGAGCATCAACCAGCGTCCATCTTTTACAGACATTTTCGATACAGTAGAGTCCTCGAACCGCAACCGGCTATACCGCTGACTGTTGTCAAACCGCAATCATCAGAGCCGCCCGAGATGCCTCGACCATCGCTCCAGATCCGCCAACCAGCACAGAGACAATGATTCTTGTCCCCGATCGCCATGTAGGCCAGCCTGCAGCCATCTGTCCAGCCTTGCTTATAGAATTGCCTGCCGCCTGATACCCGCAGCTGTCTCCCACCTCGAACTCTGTCTCAGTAGCTGCAAAGCACTGTAGAACTGCCTTGAAGTTGTCAAGCATCAACAACTTCTTAAGTTCCAGGTACATTGTGGTTCTGCCCCCTTAGTCCTTTTCCAAAGGACCCTAGGCACAGTTACGACCCTTTGCCCCTTGTTGCTGAAACCAAATAACCTTGAATAGTAAAACTGATTACTTTACCAACTACCTTTCTGTCAGTATCAGAGTGCTTCCCTTTCCTTCGTGAAACTGTCTGTCCTCTGTGTACCATTACAGTGCGGGTTGTAATTTGTAGTGAACAAAACAGGTGAACACATAGTGCGTGTGAGGGCATAAAATGGACGAGTGCCTGGAGCGAACGAGTGCCTAGAGCGAACGAGTGCCCAGAGTGGAACTGACCTGTTACTAGAGCGGACGAGTTGCATAGAGATACTGAATGAGTAGAGTGAATGGATAGAGTGAAGTGGAGCACGTGGGGCTGTCAAGAGTGCATGCATGGAGTAGACAAGAGTGCATGCGTGGGGCAGACTAGAACGCGCAGGGCGTACTGGAGCGCGCTGGGCAGACTGGAGCGCGCGGAGCGGACTGGAACACATGAGTGCATCGATCAAACTGGAGTGTGTGGAGGAGATTGGGATGCATGGAGTAGATAGGAGTGCATGGAACGGACTGGAGTGCGTAGAACTGCGTGACGTATATAGTATGGTTTGGAATGCAGAGAACGTTTTGAAAGAGAATATAACACATCATAACACACCACCACGCTTACTCTCCCCTCTACACCACCACTCAACTAGAACACAGAGATACTATGACACCATTCGGTATAACTGTTCCCATACTAACATCTGCCGCATCCTCCACAGCATTCTAAGTAAAACACTGCTGGTTACACACCCCCAGCCAGGAGTTCTCCTCAGGCCTAACGCAGCCATACTCGGCCTGGATAAATCCTGCCAGAACGAACACATACTCCTAATCTCTCAACTACCACACCTACCGCTAAGAAGCAGCTATTACACGAATACCGCACCAGCTACAGACATAGCCGGTGTTCACACGCAGCTTTGACTCTCTCTACTCTCTCTACTGATCTGAACTTCGGTTCCCAAGGGCGTTCAACATACCAGCGCCTTCAGACCATACCAATGGCATATAAGGCGCTATATAAATGCAAAATAACATAACATAACATAACTGTCTGTTGTAATAATAATAAAGTAGATATTTTTATACAACCTTGACTGGGCAGTCCCTTTTATAATTGGGTAATAATTGTATTTTCGCTGTGTTGCAACTAACCAACGATCCACAACCTTGCTGAGATAATAAACCTGCCGTTCCGTCCATGTTACCAACATTGGGCAAGGAGATTTATAATTGACTTGTGTTCCAATCTGTTTGAATCCCTTCTGGTGTGCTAGAGGAGTGGGGCTGATTGATGGTTTAGAAACCGATATTCATTCCTGAACCACTGGTACCCCACAAGTTGATTTGTCACAATGGGGATTATGGACCAAGAAGTGGCCAAGTGCATAGGTTATAACATCTATTCGGGAAGAAGTAAATCAGCACTGGATTCAACTTTGCATTCTGGGACTTGTAGTCCTGGACTTCCCCATTATATACCAAGCATACAGGTGCCAGAAAGCAAATTGAAAAACATGAATGGACTATCCTCTCCTGAGTGGAATTAATCATGTTGGCATGTACAATTACTTCCTGAAGCGTGGTTCACATTCAATAAATATCTACCATTAAATACTATGAGATACTCAAAAAATATACAGGTTATGGCCACATGTCTCCAAGTCTGTTCCTATGGAGCCCAACCTCTCTGTGGCCTGAATCACAGAGTGTTTTCCAATGGGATTGCGCCATTATAAAACGCGTCCATGATTCGTAACCACTGAAGACATCAATATATCCCTTTTAGACTCCCCGTATTAACATTTGATGTACTGAAAACATGCCGTGGACATGGCTCACCATATGGCCTGATTATCGGAGCGCGAAAGTAAAACAAAGTGCCATGAAAGCGTCCCCGCAGCCTCCGAACAGGGCCCTTCTAGCACACAAGCTTCTTCTAGGCAGACGTCATAACACCATCACAGAGCAGGCATCACAAACCCATTTTCACAACACTCGTCCATTCCTAAAACCTCGTGCCAACTCCGGAGTCCTTAAAACAAACGGATTAAGGCGTCAAGGAGGTGATAGGATAAATGTAGCAACGGGTAAAATAAATAGCCCAGCGTGAGGGCACTGCACGTTCAATGTCCTAATACACTTTTCCCAAATGAGGTGCTCAAACGAACAGCCGGGAGTGGGTCCAGCTGTGCCGTGTCAAGGGTTCGGCGACCATTGCAGTTCCCAATGCCCCGGCATTGCTTAAGGTGTGTGCAGACCATGAAGAAATCCAACCCCAGGACTTCGCACTGAACCCGAGAGGATGGAGTAGTGAGGCTCAAACCTCTGTGTCCAATAATCACAGCTGATCGATACAATCTGTCAGCAAGAAGAAGGGAGAAGTGCAGCTGATCCTTTTGCTGTCAATTCCCCGTCGCTCACCATTCACAAGCCGGTGTCTTCAAGGGAGGCATCGGCTTTGCAAGGAGGCAGTCCCCTGGACGTGCCTGCCTGGTTATGATGTAGGACATGTCATTTCGGCTATAAGTGCACATAGTGCTTCACACGGGAATCAAGGTGTTTTGGCAGATATACTTGACATTTTATTTGGGGGTCGGTGGGGGGGGGGAGGGTTGTGAATTAAAAACACGTTTCTGGATTTTGGTTTCAGGGGTTTCTTCGATGTATGATTTCCTTCCGATGTAGCCACTATAACACTATGCTTTTTGTAATGACGTTTCATGTTGGTTCGTTGCTATCTATCCTATGTACAGCCCCTTAAAAACAAGCTGGGCACGGGGTTTACGGGGCGATTGTGCTAGTCTGTTCCCATGCTGCCTGGTTGCAACATTTTTAAAGTTGTACTCGTCGGTACTAAACGTAATGCACAGGGCAGGCGCTTCTCGGCAGGCCCTCCAGCTTACAACCAATCAACAGTACCGGCCATTATCGATGGTTTGTGTTTGTAAAAAGAACTTGCCTGATAAGAACACCTGCTTTTGATTGATTTTTAACTATAACAAGGTTAGGCGATGCTCTTGTTACTATAGAATTTCTATCCTGCATAGGGCTTGTGAAAATGTTTTGACCCACCTACCCCCACTCGTTCAGCCATCTAAACTGTATGTTTGTTTCCTAAACTGTGTTCTAATCTAAAGTGGTAAGTAATCCATTTATGTTATTCCCAGACACTGGTGTATTTATTTACTTAATAGTGATTTTATTGAACAGTAAAGTGTTGATTGTTGTTCCTTTCTTCTGCTCAATAAATAGTATTTTTAGCTTAGGCTTTTGGGTGTCACTTGACATTTGACACATGAGAAGGGACACAGAGTCTATAGGTGTTGTTTGGCTTTGGGCCCACTCATTGACCTGCCCATGGCCATGCTAATCCATACGGCCATTCCACCCATTCCTTCGTCTGCCTGCCCAAAACACCTGGGAACTCTTTGAGCTCGCTTTAATCAAGCCTTACCATCAGGCTTTTAATTCAAAATGCTTGTCAGTATTTTTTCAAAAAGTTTTCAGGGAGTTAAAGGCTTGAGTTGTAAACACGCTCCTGGTGTAATAAAAATGCCTTAATCAGGTCTGCCTTGAGCCACACGCTTTATAAGCACTATACATTTCCTTCACTGAAGTCCTGTTAAAAACCAGCTTTAGCAACGCATTTTTGGCTTGCGCATAAATTGGAAGCTTTTGCTAGACACTGCTATTAGATGCCCTGGTATTTGCACATGCTACCAACAATGGGTAGGTAATACCACTACGCCTGTGCCTCGCAAATGCCTTGCCCATGCCTACACAAAAGCTCAAACTACTGGCATGTCCAATGCTTGCTAATTATTGGGCCAGCTATGATACACTTCCTGTATTTAACCCTGTCCCCATCCAAGCTGCAACATCACGAACACCCTCTGGACTCTGCTGACATGTCCAATGTGCCTGGTCCCTCCCCATTCCCACCCTCTCCAGGGGAACTCATGGTGAAATGGTAACATTGGAAATCGGGATATTTAAAATGCACCCTAGCAATGTATAGCCTCAAGGATTTTGTTGATAGAAAGAATGCACTGTCTTCTGTGCTGCTGCATGAGGCATGAAGGCCACTCGGTCGTCAAGAGACTGCGTGAACCTACGGAAGCGAAAGGTGCGAGTTGCAGGGACCCACATTCTGGCACGCTATCCCTTTGCCACAACAGAGGAAGGGCGAAACAATTAAAGACGTATTCACTGCTTTGAAGAGTTTACCAATCAAGTGGGATGTTGTGCACTGTCAAGAAGATCACCTGAGATTATTGACATGTAGCAAACATACAATCAGGGAAGAACTCTGGAGGAAGAAAGATCCCACTTTGGATGAAGCCATTGACATTGCTAAGTCTGTAGACCCTGGAGAAACCTGAATGAAGGAAATGGAAACTGGCGTCACCAACAAACATGCTGGAAATAAGGCACACTCCAAACCCAACCAGATGACTAGAGAAACCAACAGAGGTCCACTGCCTAAAAGCAGAGACGACTCACAACGTGTGGAGGGCTTATTCTCCTTAGTATTATTAGGGAAAGTGTTGCGCGCAGATCCAGCTTCCAGAAGCAACAGAGCGCTTTACAATCATAGGGGAATCAACATGGTGAGGGAAGCAGAGAAACAAGGGAGTGGGGAGCCAAGAACAGGGGAGGGAGAAGGTGAGCAATATGTCAGCAAGGCATCTCCAAGCAACTAGGGGAGGAAACACTGGGGATCAGATCAGCCAGTCTCAAGTAGAGGGGCGAGTGGAGGGTGGCTGGACTTAGGTCTTAGGGAGGTCCACACACCCTCCACTCCCAGGCGATCCTGGGAATAAAGAAGATTCACACACCTTTGCACCCAGGAGATGTTTGTTCGATGTGGTTGATTTAGACCCCTGGCCATTGATGAGGAGTGCAGACATGGTGGACGGAAGGGACACTTAGCTCGATGCTGAAAATGCTCAGGAATACTGTCAGATCCACACACGAGCTGAACACTACTCAATGCATAAAGAGCATCAGTATATATGTGTACTGCGTGAAAACAAAAACGGCTTGGATTGTTTTTGCTTGTTTTCCCCCCTCAAATGTGTTACCAGAATGCCGGGGAGACCGCCCTACACGTCCCCGCCCCACCTCACCCCTACCTATATTGCCTGACCCACAATCTACATTTCTGTGGTAAAATTCGAGAAGAAGAAAGCAGCAAAACAAATTCAAGCAAATTCTGGCTGGGCAACAGACCCATTACCAAATATCCTTATACAGGGGTTACTCAAAGCATGAGCCACAAAGGATGGTTTAAACACTGCATAGCTGAATACCCAAACAGAGCTCGACATTATTGTGACAAATTGACCAGGAGTACAGATGTGAGTAGAGACTAAAGTGCCACACTCAGTCCTCACACTTCTACAAACCAAGAATGATCCCAATCATAAAGGTAAAACAGGCACAGTTAAGAGATATTACTCCTTCACCTTTTGTGGTAATGTGGCCCAAGGGAAGGCTATGCTCTTAAGAGGGGTGTGAATGGGGTTCAGTAGCATCCCAAACAGTGAAGTATAATAGTCCAAAATTAAGGAATGTCCAATCAAGGTTCTATAAAATTATATACACCCCATATACAATAATAACTGATTGGGTAAAAACCCAACCCTGTAGAAATAACACAGAATGTGCAAAGATAGAATAGATGCAGCATTCTGGGTAATGAGACAAATGGAGAAAAGGCAATAAAAGGGTTGTATTCTAATTGACCTGTTCACAATTGACCTGGGGAGAATTGACCTTGGGAGAATTGACCTAATTTAGAAGGTCAATTAGGACATATATACGGGGTGAGACCCCCCGCAATCCCCCACCCAATCCAAAACCCCCCCGCAACCCACCACCCAATCCCCTTATATTATTTCAAATCCAAAACCAACCCAATAAATACATAAAATAATATAAAGGTCAATTGTGCAGAAGGTCAATTAGGACTATAGTTAGGTCATTTGTGCAAAAGGTCAATTGTAAAAGGTCAATTTGGGTAATATCAATAAAAGACCACAATGCTCAAAGGATATGTTCTTGAGGTTTCAAAAGGGATTTGAATGACCTATCCAGTCTCAGGGGCCCAAAGATGGACCGGTGGCAGATACTAGTCAATAATACATTTGCAAAGGTCTTGGTGGTTCGACGACATCGATACAGGTTTCTCTGCATCTTTAGTGGATTATTTACAATTCGAAGATGTGGCAGATGCTGTGGTCCAGGGGCAAGCTAGCATCAAGACAGGGTCGAATGGAAAGTGCCTGCGATCTTGAATCGTCTACTTGCGCTGTGCGGATGGGGTGGCCAGCAGGTTCAGTTGACAGTGGTAAACTGGTACCAGAATGCACAGGAAGTCGATTCTATGCAGAGGCTTAGATGTTGTTTGGGGAATAATCAGGGTTGGGTCGATCGACTTACAGAAACAGCAATGACAAGGCTAGTGCTTCGGATAGAGACTCGAGCAATGCAAGGCTTGGGTGCTGTGTTGGTTTGAGCTGAGGCAACAATGCGATTCAGCTGGTGCGGCACGGCGGTCAACAGAGACAATCAGGCAAGCAGTGGTTACCTGCCTTCACATCACAAATGGAGGACTCTTGAAATGACTGCTCTCCTAGCAGGCTCCTAGCAGGGTCCAACAAAATCTTCCTTCAGGATTGGCTCCAAAGGATGATTCAAAGAAGTGCTGTGAGACTCCTTCTTTTAAAGGTAAAGGTCCACAGGTGATTGGACTAAAGCTAGCCTGATTTAGGGGTCCAATCCATATTCTTGAAATTAGTGGCCTTTGCCTTTCTGACATCACACGCAAGGTGCTTTTTGATAAGGGAAGTTGAGGGGACAGGAAAGAGAAAGAGAGCGAAAGAGAATCACAATGGCAGAACCCTCCTAAAACTGTACAGATCACCTTCTGGCTACACTCCCCCGTGCCCTTTCCTTCTCAATGGAATAAAAGGCTCTTAGATATGCAGCACCCTGGTGTGAGGCCTAGCCTTCAGTGAATGGGTGTGCCCTTTGATTCTTGTTCCCAGGCTACCTTCCTGCGGAGTGACTGTCTCTGGAGAAGGGCATGTTACCTGCCCTTACAAAGGAACAAAGGGTGGAAATACAAATAACCCTTCCACAGCTGAACTGGGCCCACAGGGCTGAAACATGTGTTATATCAATTTAATATGGCTAGGATTACTATGAGAGATGCTAACCACCATACCCTAACATAGGTATGGCTTATATTTACAGTTTACCGTGCCACCAGGCCAGGATCCCCAAAGTTATGCAGTTTTTTTAACCAGGGTTCATATCTGAAATGTAGCCCTGGCGCAGCATAGACTTGGCTGTCACTGTAGATGCTAAGAAGGCACCTGAACTCTGAACCTGCTTTGTGCCGCTGGTAGGACAGGTGCTGTGAATCAGGATACTGATGCAGCAGGGCACAAGTACACACTATGCTTTTGGCGTGGAATTTATGAAAGGTGAGTCTGAGCAGCAGATTTCTCTTTCAGAGATGTAATTACAGTATCATTTTATTATTTAATAAAAATCCCAAAAATCCAGGGCTACTACACCCTTACCAGATAGCAATTCCTCACATACTAGATTTAAATTCCCTAAATTGGGGCATGTACTGCTGCGCAAAAATGTGATAGGATCCTCCAGAAGAGAAAACTAACATGAAGTCCACTACATTAGTGGTTACACAAAACAATGTATTCGTAATTGCCCCTTGACTAATCTTATTGGTGCATACATTGCAAGTGCTGGTATTGTAAAATCAATGAAGCTTCTTCCAACACGTGTTTCGACCCACCAGTCTTTAGCAAGGCAGAATGAACAACACAGTTCCTGATAAGGTCCAATCTTGACTATCCTAAACACTGGATCTTATTGAAGCTATGTAGCTGTTCAGCCACAGCACTCCCAATACTGCCAAACGTCTGTTAGCAGGGGATCTGCTCACCAACTGGAGTTAGGCCTTACATATCCTGTTTTACTTCTTGTGGGCCATACCAAAGAAACAGAAGGAGGCCCAACTCAGTCAAGAACCAGAAAAAAGTACCATATCAAACAAAAGTAAGGTCTTTGTGACAATTATTTAAACCAAATTCATATAGTTCTATGCCATTTTTCATGAACATTATTTACCAATTTGCCAGACTCCATCTCAACATGTGACAATCGTGCCTCTACGGGAGAATAGCTCAGGGGCAGCACGCTCGCGACGCGGAGCAACACAGGTTCGATCCTCGGGTACGCGCTAAGAAACCTCCGGGTATTAAGTGCGTTATAAATAACCAATTAAACAAATTAAAATTAAATCATATGGGAAAACGATATAGAGAGAATTATCATTTTGGCATCTTTCTCTATTTGTAATGCCTCATCTTTGTAGTTTTGGCTTAATCAGGCTTACTTTAAAAGTTAATTTGTTACATTTTTCTTGTTGAAATTAAACTTACAATTTTAAAACAAACATCTAGAACACTATTTCTAGGCTCTAAATCATGGAGTTTAAATAGTGACAACCTAGTTTGCTATGGATAACAAGTCACTTAGATTTGAGACATTAGATCTTAATAGTACAACTTTTACAGTTTTAAAACAGGCTTTTGAAACAGTCATAGGCGGCTGCTGGTACTGCACCCAGATTTTGACAGCTTTCCCAGGCAGGAAAACTGGCTGTGGATGTGTTTGTGACCAATTCAACTTTCCTGGATATTGCAATGCACAATAATTCCTTGTATTCCATAGCATGGGACACCCAACAAGAAGATTGGATGTTATCAATGACATTTGTGATGTCATCTTTGATGTTCCGGGGGGTTAGTCTTAGCAGTGCACGTTGGTGGCGCGAGTTAAGGTTGCTTAGCTTACCATAACTGGCAAATTTCAAGGGTTTTTCGGTTTTACTTCGAACAATAACGTCCCGCTAACAAAGTTTTTTTTAGTGAATTTCATAGGTTTTTAGTAGCGCAACTTAACCATAACGTCCCTTTAATAACGTTTTTTTACTGAATTTGATAGGTTTTTAGTAGCGCAACTTAACCATAACATCCCTTTAACAAAGTTTTAAAACTTTTTTTATTATATATCTATACATATATATATATATAAGGTCAATTCGGACCCTTGACTTTCGGTCAATTAGGTAATTTGAACAAATGTGTTCGAACAATTTGGGTAATACCCTTGAGACATTGAGACATTATTCAATAACTTATCAGTGACAGTGACAACCTCACATAGACAATGGCAGGGTTTCCACAGTCACTGCAGATCCTTAGTAAGTACACAGTAAGAGTACAGCCATTATCTCTATTTAGGGAAGTGGTTTGTTTGGTCCTGCATGACGGCATTCTGGGAAATGTAGTCTGAGCCACTGTCGTAAAGCAGCATGCCAGGTGAAGTAGGAGGAGAACCCGCATCTTTGTAATGTTTGGTAGCCCATGGGATATTTTAAGTGTTATATGTACCAGCTGCTCTTCTGGTGTATTCTAAAAAGGAATTTCTAGCTTCGTGAAGCGACAGAAGCAGCACGTCAGGAATTCCTTTCCTTACCGAGTGAACGTGTGTGCTTTATTTTTGAAGATTTCTCTTAAACTGTAATTGGATACAGCTTATCAGGACACTGTCTCCCCTTCCACTTCACCACAGTCGCAAATGTTTATATTTGTTTTTTTTCAATTTTCAATGAGTGGTGGGTAGTTTTGACGGGGAAATAGAACGTAATCATGGGCAGCGGCTAGGTTGGCCAACGTTACATAATGGTTTTGCAGGACACTTTTGGATTAGTGGCAGGCAGTTGAATACATACAAAAACCAGAGAGCTTCCTTAGAGAGAATCATCCAAGATGGCTGCCTCCATTGAAGAGCTCAGAGCTCAAAGAGTTCTGAGATGGGCAGGAATACGTGTGATTAGCCATAGGGATTAACATGGCTAGGGGCAGGGAATAGGAGGGGGATCCATAACCTAACAACACTCAACACACTGTGTATCCCTCCCCAAATGTAATTTCCATTCAAACGCATTACAGACCCTTATTCAAAGCCCATTTTTGAAGCTCTCATGTTAAAGCTCTTATTTTATGACAATTGTTTCAGCTTAAAGGTAGCCCTTTCAGCACCATCTAATAGCCCAAACAAAATATGGAAGAGTTTAAGCAATGGAGTTGTAAACTCTCAGATAAATCATGTATTATTAGATCTTAATTTAAAAGGCGGGAAGATATTTGAGAAGCATAAGTGTCTTACCTCAATTCTGTAAATAGACAACAATTGTAACATCAGTCCCTGTGGTCGTCTTGGATCAGTGACATCACTTTCTTTGCCCATGTTGGATCAGCAACATCACTTCCTACAGACATCTTGTATTAGTGATGCCACTTCCTGAAACCATCTTGTGTCAGCCCACTCTTCAACTGAAGTCCACAAAAGACTACTCTGGGAACACCAATCAGGAAGAAATTGCTTCATCCCAGCAACATCAGGTACAAAATCAGAGAAACCAACTACTGATGGACTAGACAATCAGGCGACAAGAGCATGTGGCATCACTTCTGAACTCCCTAGGGGTGTCCAGCCAGGTGTGTCAAATGTAAGGGTGGAACAGTGAGGAGTGAAGACCAGCTTTGACCAGCCGCTTTCCCTATGAGCCTTTTCTTTTTCCTTCATACATGCTGCAGCTGTGAGAAACGCAAGCATGCTGTCACTTCACACTGAAGTCCTCAACTATAATGCATTTACTGCACGTGCTCCTCCTGCTACTCTTACTTACCTCACCCTATGCTTTCTCCATTCACACTACGACATCCTCCTTTCTATCCCTATCATAAAACTCACATCTCGAAGCTCCCACTATTCCATCCCTCTTCCATCTCATACTTCAAACAAACAAAGCCGATGAGCTAACCACACCTCCCCTTACACATATCCACCTCACATCTCTTCCTCTGAGACTCAACTTCTCTGCTGTTCCTCACCACACCAACTAAACATTGCACTAGGGAATGCTCAGTCTGCAACAAAACCTCCTTGCAATCACTGAAACCTGGATTTTTCCTTCTTACAATGCCACTCTGGCAGCCCTACATGACTCCAAATTATCCTTCATTCACTCTCCTCGTCTGACTGTCAGAGGTGGAGGTGTCAGACACCTACTCTCTTCCTGCCTCAATGCCTCGCAAATCTCCAATGCTACGCCATCTCCTACTTTTTTTAATTTACCATCTCTACTATTGTTCTACCTCACTCGGTTCACATCTTCTTCATGTATTGCACTCATGGTTCCACTGGACACTTCCTTGATGAACTTGGGAAACTCTGTGATTCTCTTTATTCTAAACATCACCTAATTATCCTAGGTGATTTTGGACTACCTTCTCCAGTCACTTCTCAGAAATCTGAACTTCAGTCTGTTCTTAGTGACCACCTTCTCCACTCTATCCATAACCTACTTACCTACACTGGCGGTAACCGATTAGATCTCTTATTAATCTCCACATTTCTCTCAGACACACCATCAGTATTTATCACTCCATTGTTTCCACCACCATCTCCTTTCCACACTCTGACCTCTCCTCGCCACTTGCCTCCCCTACTTCTAAAAGGACATTCAAACCTCCAACCTTTCCTCCCTTTCGCTCTGACCTACTGTTCTCACTCTCCTCCTTCACACCTGATGCCTCTTCCTCTAACACTAAAATGAACCAAAAGTATTAAGTTGGCATCTACAGTTTCAATATTTTAACTCATATAGAACTCATGTAGGTTAATCCAAATAATCATTATTGTGAGGTTAGTATATATTTTAAGACTTAAAAAGTGTATTGAAACAAAAACAGCGCACTAAGTCACTGTATACTAACCTCCCGATACAGATTGTTTGGATTAACCTACATGAGTTCTATGTGAGTTAAAATATTGAAACTGTAAGTGCCTCTTTTTTCGGTAATTTGGTATATTTTTATGTGTTTTAAAAATTGTATCAGATGATGAATAAATTGTTGTTTTTTACCGATATGAGTTAATGATCTGCTATGTAAAGACAAACCAATTACCAGGCCTGTCACATTGTGGTTCATTACACATACCTAACAGTGTGACAGGGAGGGGTAGCCTGTATCTCCTCAAAAAGGGAGACACCCCCTTGAGGTCGATAAATGACCACCAGACAGATAGTCGTGTTTTGGTCAATACTAAGCTGAATCATAGAGCACTTGAGGACATGCACGTCAAGCGAATCTCTCGGGATCAGTGCAATGTCCCCACCTCTCGTATTGGTTCTATCTGTTCTAAAGATTTTGAACCCAAGAGGGAAGGCTTACAGAGCTGCATGGTTAGAAGAATCAGTAATCAATGTCTCCGTCAGAGCATATCCAAGTTCTGTCTTATGATAAGGCCAGCAATTTCTTTGGCATGCTTGATGTGTGTTAAAAAGAGCAACTTTAAAATGATTAGAATTAGTCCATCCAAGATATAATGGGGTGGAGGGCATGATATCCACTTTGACAGTGAAACTGCCAGGGATATCTAGAAATGAGGGGAGGAGGGAGTCAACTAATTGCATTTCAACAGTAGAGGTCCACCTGGTACATACCTGAGCATCAGGTAATATTGGGCCAGCAGGATTTAAGAGTCCCACAACTAGTTCACTTCGCACATCTTTCAAGGGCATAGTAGCACAGTCACTTCTCTCTGCTTGCATTATTTTAACAGCAGGCATAGCAAGTGTCTCTGAAGAAATAACATGGGGATCCTCTAACGCCATGGAGCGTGCTACTGTATCAGTGTAACAGTGTGGTTTAGAGAGATGGCCAGCTGTCAATACCTTGTTGCTCATGTTATTCCTCTCTGAGGCCATAGTGTCCAGTGGATGCATATTTATAAGTACAAATGAAAGAATATATCATACAGTTTACCAACATAATTAAAGTGCTTTAAATACTTCAACAAGTATAGGTAGGTTGTACAGAGATGCGGATGACATGGACCGGCACAGACCGGCTAGCCCATGATGGGCCGGTCTGATGCGCATGAACAAAGCTAAAATAGAGAAGCGCGTGTGGGTACCATAGTCCCAACATACAATGCAACAGAGAGGACGCTACTAGTAAATGTAGCGAGCACAGGTGAATAACTGCAATCTAACACTCAGTATACACAGGGTAAAAGCACACTGACTCATAGTGAGTACAGGTGCAATTAAATGTCTAAAACAATTCCCTAAATGTATGGAGCATTGCAGTAACGAACCATCCAAGGCACTTGGATGGCAAAATAATAGGGACACCAACAGAAAAAAGAATGATGCAGGCTTATGTCCACACATGAACATTATTAATAGCCTGTTTATTTACATTGGAGATCCAGCTAGTTTCCACTAGCTAATAGGATCTTATCGTCTACGTTCTTTTTTTTAATGGTGATTTTAGTGGACGTGCAAGGGGATACAGTCTTGGCCCTGAAGATGGACTATGGCCCTCATTACGACCCTGGCGGAAAGTGACTGACCGGACCGCCACAGCGTAAATAGCGTTTCCGCCATTGCACGAAGGAGCAAAGTGCGGCCCATTCCGACCCATCGGGCACGAGCACCACGGCATGGCGGAAGTGCAAAGTCCGCGATGGCGGAAATGACCCCAAAACGGCCCACACCGCCGCCGTACGGCGCCCTAGGTGCAATACCGCCACCCATCACAGCGGACACCGCAGTGTGCGCCTACCGGAAAGTACGGTGACCGGAAATATACGGAAACGGAAGTAAAAACATGGGCCCGGAACGGGAAACATCCCGCCGTACACCTATAAAACCACTAAAACCACACAACCACTAAAAACACTACCCTGAGACACACCCCAACCCGTCATCCACCCTAGCGAAACCAAGAAAAATGGGAAAAGTAGCGAAGAAAGCGTGCGACCGCAAGCGGCAGGTCCACTTCTCCCGTGAGGAACTCACCGTGCTAACAGAGACCCTCCAGGAGAATGCTGCCGTCCTCTTCTGCACACAAATGACCAGGACGGCACTTGCAAACAAGAAGGCCATATGGGCTCTGGTGGCACAGCGGGTAAGTGCGGTGGGGACCGCACCCCGCACCCCACAGCAATGCCGAAAGCGATGGGACGACCTGCGGATACGCGTCCGCAGCATACTCTCTGCCAACTGCAACATTGCCACAGCCACCGGGGGAGGTCCTGAATCACCCATCAAGTTGACCCCCTGGGAAGAAATCTGTGCCTCCACCATCGGAATGGAGAGCATAGAGGGAGTCGGAGGGATGGAGAAAGGAGTGCAGACATCCGAAGATTCAGGTAGGTGGGCCAAATAAAACAATGCTAAATCCACAATGTCCAATCATGTGAAGTACCATGTGTCCACATAGTGCAACAGAAACACATGTCCAGGAGAACGTCCACACACATCGGCCTGATAGCGCACTTTAAAACTCACAATAAATACATAAATAATTAAAAACCCCTAAAACACCCACTACACGTGCAGCAGGCACACCCTAACTGCAGGCTGCCAAACAACTGCACCCTCACTCCACACACAAATGAAAGCACCTCCAAGGCCCCGACCCAAATCACCCTCAGGTACCACCCCAATGCATGTGATACAATGCCATTCCAATACCCACAGACCCATTAATAACCCTCGCCCTCCTTTACTCCACCACAGGGTCCGATCCAAACGACGAGCATCAGGACACCCCTACCAGCACACCTGCAAAGAGGGCCAAGACCAACGGCCAAAGACCCTCCACCTCAGCTGCACGCATCAAGACACGGCAGCAGCACAAATCAGGTGGCAGCACAGAGGAGGGAACATCAACAGGCACCCCAGCAGCCAGCATGCCCACAACACCACCACCACAGGTCCCCCCAACGGATGCCACAGAAGGCACTGCCTCTGGTGGCAGCAGCACCATAGGTGACACCCCATTGATGGCAGCATGCTCCGACACAGAAGACGGGGATGTCGAAGTCAGATCCATCCATGACCTGTCCCAATCCCCCTGTCTGTCCCATCCCGTACAACATGAGGATACCACGCAGGGGCACCCACAAGACGACGACTGGCCATCCCCCACAAGCCCTGTGGCAAGGCAACATGAGGTCAACAGCCCCTCTGTGACACCCCCGCAAATGGCCATGGCCCAGCAGAGGCAACAGTCCCTCGACCAGTTAATCGTGCAACAGCAGCAACTGGCCACGCTCCTCAAGGACCATGCCGATGAATGTGGGGGCACTAAGGCAGACATAGAAACATCAACTGAGACACTTAGGGCAGAAATGGTGAGAAGTACAGAGACACTAAGGGCACAAATGGAGAGTAGCACCGAGAGCCTGAGAGTCCAAATGGAGACTAGCACCGAGAGCCTGAGAGTCCAAATGGAGAGTGGCACCGAGAGCCTGAGAGTCCAAATGGAGAGTGGCACCGAGAGCCTGAGAGTCCAAATGGAGAGAAGCACCGAGAGCCTGAGGGGGGAACTGCATGCGACGTCCACAGACGTATGTGCCGAACTTGCCGCAGTGCGCCGTGTGCTCACTGAGCTCTCACAAACCCTTAGGGACATGCATGGACGTGAGCAGGCAGAGACATCATCCGTTGCAAGTTCCGTCCAGGGCAGCCCCCAACGTAGATCTGGGAGGAACCTGCGCTCCACAGGCAGGGGTGCCCCTGATACCCGCAGAGGGGGCTTGCAATAGCGACAGCCCACTGACAATGAGCATCTTTGGACACTGGTGTTCGGGGGGGAGGTAGGAGGGTGGAGGGGGTGTGTTGGGCTCACTTGGGTGGCGGGTCGATAGGGTGTTCAATATGATATCACATATGCCATAAACAGTGCACGATCAACCAATGTGATGTGTGGACAATGATCATTGTGTACTAGGCCATCATAGGCGTACAGTCCATATTGTGCATGTACCAGACACACCCAGTGCCACGAGTACCGTGTCCATGTATCAGCCACCAGGCGTGAGTGCTAGAAGCATGCATCAATGAGATGCTGACGAATGTCACGGCCCTCCGGTGCCTCGCAGACTCCTTGAGGTGCTGCCACATCCCCACCCTCATCATGACCATCATCAGGTGCTTGCAGTTCTGCGTCAGGGGGCATGGGCACATTTCTACGTACGCACATGTTGTGGAGCATGACACATGCCATCACCATCTTTGCAACCTTCTCATGGCGGTACAGGAGTGCCCCGCCAGACCTGCTGAGGCAGCGGAAACGAGTCTTCAGTAGGCCGAATGCCTGTTCAATGACTACACGGGTACGTGAGTGGGCATGGTTGTAGTCCTCCTCATGCTGGTCCCGTGGGTTCCGGACTGGTGTGAGGAGCCATCTCTTCAGTGGATATCCAGCATCACCTGTATGTGGACGATAAACGGATTATGTGGAATGCCATTGCTACGTACGCACACCACCCCCCCCCCTTCCTGCCAGGTCATTGCCGAATCACATACCCCACATTATCATGCATGTAATGAGACTCACCGAGTAGCCAGGATCTGTTCCCTGCGTGTCGCTCCATGTAGCGTGGTATTGTAGAGTTCCTCAAGACCATAGAATCATGGGTTGATCCAGGGAATCGGGCACAACAATGTGTAATGATCCTGTTGGAGTCACACACCATTTGTACATTCAGGGAATGAAATTGTTTTCGGTTGCGGTACTGGGCCTCCATGGCATGTGGGACGACCAATTCAACATGGGTGCAGTCGATGGCACCAATGCAACCCGGTATGCCGCCAAGTGCATGGAATCCCACTTTCGTGTTTGTAATTTCCTGCTCCGAGCGTGGTAGGGAGATGTAGTCGTCTGCGTGCTGCAGGAGGGCATCGAGCACTTGCAATAGTGTCCGTGAGAACAGTGGCTGAGAAATGCCATGCAACTGTCCGACTGTGTGCTGGTAGGTGCCTGTGGCCAGGAAGTGGAGTACAGACACCACCTTCAGTAGGGGTGGGATGGCGGTTGGGCTATCTATCATGCTGACAAGGTCAGCCTGTGTCATGTCCACAATGGCGGCTATGGTGTCCCGGTCCAAACGGTAGAGGGTGTGGATCTGCTCATCAGTGAGGTTGAACGGATGTGCTCGGAGGCGTGGGATTGCGGCCTGCCTGCGTGGTGGTAGTGGCTGTGCTGGCGGCCCTTGCTGGCCCTGCCTTGCCCTCCTCCTCCTCCTGCATCTCCTCCGTGCGGCCGGTTGTAGTTGGTGTTCGTCTTCTTCTTGGAGTTGGAGTACTTGCAGTGCTATCAGGTCCCCCAGGGCCAACATCGCGAGTCCTGCCGGTAGCATTTCGGAGTGTGTGTGGTTGTGGGAGGAGACTGGGTGTGCAATTTATGTGTTTTCAGGCTGTATGGCCTCCACCTGTGGTGATTCATTCCACCTGTGCAAGCTGCTCTCCCCTTTGGCCGAGCACGTCCCGCACACAACGCTGCAATTCGGTAATGGCATCTTGCTATTGCAATCATGTATTTGTACCCGATGGCCGTGTAACATTTGTTGATATGTACATTCGGCTATGGTCCCATTGTTTCACATACAATCTTTGCCGTCGCGAACAGACTTGTGAAGGGTCAGTGGAACGTAGTACTCGAGTAACGGTGGGCCCTCATGCATCACTGTACCGAGTTGCACTGACGGGCGGGGCGTCCCATTTGTGGGTGAAGACAGTTGCCATTTTCACACACAGCCGCACTAGATGGATTAATTTGTGATTTCAAACGGCCACAGATGCCTTTTCGACGTGATGTTGCAAATGAGGAATTCGAAGGGCGGCGCTTTCGGTTTTCAGCTCGCGGCGAGGAGATGCCCACAGGTCTGACTGCAAATATAACGTTCTATTGTTCAATGTCCTTGAGACAGGGGCCATGGCGAGGAAGCAATGATTGATATGAATAGTTTGGGATGCGCAATAGCGACGTGGGCGATGAGGCCGGACGTTCCCAAATACATGTTACTTCACAACACTGGAATTACGGGCTGGGGCACTGTGGATTTTGCAGGCTGCATAACGCACAGACTCAATGGATATTTCTAATGTCATGTGAGTAAATGTTCTGGCGTTTTTATACCGGGATGAGGGAATGATGAATGGATGCATGGGCAGATGATTTGATACAGAGTTTGCCATGTTCAGGGCTTCTTGGAATCTATCCGCCTCCCCTGCGCTATGTGATGCAGGGCTGCCATAGTGGGACCATCGTCTATCTGGCCTTGTTGAGCCCTCCCTTTCTCGACGCGCCTTCAGACACTTGTGTCCATGCACGTTAACAATCCCATCAGATGGATTCTGTTTTGACAGACGCATGCACAGGTACACTCGTTTGTGATGGTGTTTACACCTCGATATAGATGGTTATGAGTCGCAAGTGGTTTTGGGGTGGTGATGATCCTTTGGAGTGGGCTAGCATGCATATGGCTGTGGATTCAGTGTGATCATTGAAGTGAGTTGTTCGGATGTAGTTCTGATGGCCATTCTGTTCTTTTTCTTTTCTTTTGGTTGACAGGTATCTCCTCCCCTTTTGCCACTGCCATCTGTATGCCACTCCTGCAGATGGCTTTTACTCCCGACACCTGCTGCTTCGTGTTAATCAGTGGAGCAGCATTACGATCTTATGGGACGATCGCCAATGGGCCACATGCCCTTACGCAGTACTAGTGGCTCGGAGCAACATTTCGGCCTTTCAGCTGGACTAGTACCTCCCCATTGGGACGGCCCTGCGGTTCTGTGCGCTTCCATGTTGCCTTTTCGTACGTGAATGTGGCTCTGTGTACCATGATGGAACAGGGCGTCACACAAGTAGTGGCTGGTCATTTCTTGCGGATGCAGCCCACAATGGTGAAATGTGTTTTGGAGTTCATGGCCTGATGGCTGTATGGCCTTGGTGATTTTGTTGTGCATTAAATTTCTATTCTGATTTGGCCCGTGTAGCGTTCTTCTTTGCAAGTGATGTGGCATATTCCTATTTGGGGAGCGATGTATTGTGAGGAGATCTGCATTGGGTTCCAGCTTCGGAGTTTAGTTGCGTGGTACTGTACTGGGCGCGTTTGCCTACGAAGCCCGTGAGGTCAGGGATGGGGGCTGCCAATATGACTGTTTGAATGTTGTCATGCTCAGGGGCGGGGGATTGGGTTTTGTGTAACAGATGCCGGTCAGCCAGGTGGACTGGTGGAATGATGTGATTTTCGGAATATTGCTGGTCACAGGTGCCTGTGTTTGCGTGCGTTTCTTGGTGGGGGACTGTGGTCATGTCCATTGGGATGGCTTCTGTATTCGTGCCATCTGTGCCCTGCAGCTCCCATTGGCCCCTCTTGTGTTTCATTTGTTCGTTGGCATGCATGGGTGACTTGTACATTTCAATGGTTGCATTGTGACTTCATTGCACCTACGGGGAGTTGTACTTTGTGGGCAGGGAGCGGTGTACAGGCACTCAGTGGGGCCGTTTACGGTTGATTCGCGATGCCGTACTTCTCACCATGGCGGAATGGTACATTCCGCCATGCTTGATGGCGTTAGGTACATATCCGCTAGGGTCGGAATTAGCGTACCCTTGCGCCATGGTGGTGTTTACGGTTTGGCATGGCGCGCGCGCGCGTGCTTGGTGCAGTTAGCGTTGGCGTTCACTACAGTGTCGCTAATGGCTTCGTACTTTGCGGTGACGGGTCATAGTCGCACCGAGCGCTATTCGATGGCGGTATTGCATTTCCGCCATCGTTTTCCAAATTCCGCCAGGGTCGTAATGAGGCCCTATGTCTGAAATCTTTGGCCTTGTTATGTTACAAATAAATGTGATTTGTGATTTCCTCATTTATTCCATGTTGTATTGGAAAAGAATGATTTTAGAACTATGAATTAACTTTTCTGACATTATTGGTATGGTTGAGCAATCCTTACTGAAGGTCTTATGACCAGAGGGTGAGCACACAGCACCTAAAGGTATCTTTAGGTCTTCCACTAACACTGCCTTCTCCAGATTTCACTCCCTTGTCTCACTTCCCACTGCTAACTTTCACTCTTAAGTCTCAGCGTCCTCAACAATGTGTCATTCCATTCATACACTGTCTATGCACAAACATCCGTCGGCTGCTGCACAAATGGAGGTGTACCCATTTGCATGAGGACCTGAAACTCTACCTCTCTGCCCTGAACTCTCTCAAATTCTCTCTTAATAGAGCAAAAACTGAATTCTACCTTACCCTCATTGACTCTCAATCCAACGATCCTCGCCGGCTACAGGGCGCCCTAAACTCACTCCTCACTCCTCCTAAACTGTTGACTATCATCTCCACTCTCACAGCTAATGACCTAGTTGAATAATCTGCTTCAAACATTTCCAGAATTAAAGACTCTCTCATGACCTTCCTCAGACTCCCTCCTCCCACATTATACAGTCTGCCTACTCTAGCATCATCCTTTGACTCTATCTCCCACTTTAGGCACACTAATACTGAAGAAGTCCTATCTCTTCTGATGAAGGCTAATCTCTGTTATGCCCCATCAAACCCTCTTGTTTCTCAGATTGTCAAGCCTATTGCCTATTGTGTGGCCTCTCATTTCGCTGAACTCTTTATCTTGCCCTTCAACTCTATTTGCTTCCACTCTATTTTCAAAATGACTGCGGTCATCCCTCTCCTAAAAAAGCAATGGGCTGACCCAAACCTACCGGCTAACTTTTACCATTAATCTCTCCTTCCGCCATGAATCTCTCCTTCTGCACTACTCAAAAGGATTGTGTTCAACCATCTTACACATTTTCTAGACATCCACAACATTTGAGACCTCTAACAAGCAGGTTTCCGCTCCTGTCTCTCTAATGAAACTGCTCTCATGAATGGACTCTGCTAGGCACTCCAACCTATCCTCTATCCTAATTCTCAATTGACCTATTTGCTGCCTTTGACACTGTCGCTCCCTCTGATCTCCTCATTACTCTCCCGTTCCTTGAGATTTGCGATCAAGCCCTTGTCTGGATTGAATCAAACCTGGCACCTCGCCAATTCTCTGTCTCCTGGAGCAACAAAGCCTCATAACTCATGCCTCTAGCTGTCAGGGGTCAAGTCCTAAAAAATAATGTGGGGGGACTTCTCAACAAACACAATTGGATGCGATGTCGCCAGAAATTAGCATATCAAGGTCAAATATACACATTTCATTAAATTGTCTTTGCATAACCACCCAAATTGCACAGGACGAATGGAATTTGCCTTTCATAAAATCAACACACACACAAAACCAAGAGAGGATATTGTCCTCTAATAGTGTTTTTGAAAACGTTAAAAGGTGTGCATGTTTTAAAGTCCAAGAACCAATACAAATATTTTCCTTGGGACTTACAGTACTGAAATGCGACATTTTATGCAACATTTTACCTTTAGTTGGTTGTTATTTTTCATCAGGTTATATAGTGCGATGGTGACCTCTCCAGCCTACAAACCTAACGACTGTGGTTTGAACCCCGAGGTCATCTTTAATTTAAAAATTCAAAGAGGTCATTCATTGTTTCTCATTTTAGGTGGGGGGACTGAGTCCACCCTTTGAATAAAGTGGGGGACTCTGTCCCCCCGCGTGTACCCTCGACTTGAGCCCTGCTAACTGTGTGTATTACACAAGTCTACGTCTTGGGTCCTCTACTCTTTACTCTTTACACGCAACATCTCTGCTCTTATGCCACTAAAATCCTCCTTTGGGTTCTTGCACCACTTTTTTTTATTGTTCATTTGTAATGTGCCTATACACACATGTGTGTTTCTCAAGGCGCAACAAGGCAAGGGGGGTGCGATCCTACTAGGCTTTGTACATTCAAATCATGCAAGTGCAGGTATTTATAATGCAATGCGCGTAACCTCAAACAGGAAAGAGGGTGTGAATGACCCTAAAGAAGGAAAAAAGAAGGAAAGAGTGAAAGATGGTGCAAGTGTGCACAAGTAAAAGTAAAGAAAGGTGGACAAAAAACAAGAGCCGAGTGGAAAAGTCACTGGAGGAGAAAAGTGCCAGAAGAGAGATTCAAAGTATAAAGAGAGGGGCCAGAAGTCAGAGTGGTCATGCAGGGGAGGAGCAAAAAGCCTGCCATTTCCAAAGGTCTCTGCCACAGGAAAGAACTATGAGTTGAAAGGTACATCCTGACAAGTTGCACTTTTATTTGAGACCAGAGAGGCCTGAGCGTGGGGGAAGGGAACCCTGAGAGGCCCACAAAGACTGTTTGAACTCTGCAGGAGAGGCCTAGACATGGGGAAGGGAACACTGAGAAGCCTAACAGAAATTGTCTTTTTTTTGTTTGAGTCTTAGACTTTGGGAAGGGAAACCTGAGAAGCCTAACAGGAACTGTGTCCTTGTGTTTGGAAATGGAAGGTTCGAAGCTTGGGGAAGGGAACCCCATGAGACCCAGAGACATTGCAAACTTTATTGACTTACTGCAAGACCCCTATGTGTAAGGTTCCGAGGGCAACCCTTTTTAAATTTAACAATTGTTTTGAAATTGGCAGAACTACACCTGATGGTAAGGCTACCTGAAACCAGAATTGGCTTGCATTTTCTTTTGAGCCACCATTCTTTCTTTAAGACAAACACAATCACATTTTATCTAGGAGTGAGGGCAAGCATAGGTTGTGACACAGACAGATTTTGGTTTTAGACTTACAGTCATCGACGGCCCTTAGAAACAGCAGTTGAGTGAACAAAGCCATTAGAGGTAGAGCAAGTTAGGCATTACACTACCCCAACAAAGTTCTTCAAAAGACGTTTTCAAACTGTTACTTTTGAGTCTATGGGCCTCATTAAACATTGTCCGGTAAGGGGATACCGTTACCAGTAACGAAATACCGACAATGTTATTTTCCCAAGCCGATCACGACCCGGACCCACCGCTATTAGCGCACCCGTAAAGTACGGTGCCACTAATAGCGGCGGTGCCGTGTGCGCGCGACCCCCACACCGTAAATAGCGTCATGGCGCTAATAGCACGCAATCACAACCCATGCGTACATGGCAATACCGGCATCCCAAAGACCCAAAAAGCAGTTACCGGCATGGCGCTAATAACAGCATCGAAAACCACACGTTAACAGACCTGAGCAGTGTTCCCATCTGCCACAGGTGGACACAATCTGCACAGGTGGAGGCAATAGAGACAGGCAGTACTAAAGAGAACACCACATCCCTTCCCACACCCCTTCCCACAGCAAGATGGTCCCAATAACAGCAGCATGACATGGGCTTGTGTACATTATTGCAGTGCAGCAACAACAACAGGCAGCACAGATGAGACGAAGGAGGAGGAGGAGGAGGAGGGCAAGACTGGCGCAGCAAGCACCACCATTGCACCCAGAAATACAACAAGGGCAGAGATCAAACCCCGGAATTCAAGGCGAAGATGACCATGGCATGTGTAAGGCTCATCTGATAGAATGTGCCCATGCCACCATGCAACCACCAGATGAGCATGATGTGGAAGTGGATGAGTATGGGTGAAGTGCCCCGCCAGGACATGCAAGAGGCGATGGCACGGCGGGACAGGATCTGCGTCAGCATCTGAATCTGGAATAGCATCAGGTACAAAGGTGGGATATCATGGATGGAGAGATGTGCATTGTTGCCATTGTGCCCATTTTGAAGCCCACAAAGGCCCCTGTCCCAAAGAAAATCACACATACACAATGATGGAGACCAGGCCTGTGTTTCAACCTCAGAACAGTGTATTTCAAACATAATATGAACAGAAAGTGCTTGTCCCCAACTGTGCAAACGCCCTTCCCCCCCTTCCCCCACAACACCCCCGAATACACCCTTACCCCCCTCCCACCACAACACTCCCACGTGAGCCTCCAGGCGTGATTGTGCCCTTCCCCACATGTGGCCGATAGTCCCTGATGGCCCTATTTGTCAGTGCCTGCTCCGTCTTCGGGTGCCTGCGATGTGGGGCGCATCAGGTTGCGCATGGACCGGCGTAAGGGGCTAGTGTGACGTGAACTCCCTGAGGAGGCGGGGCCCTGTTCATCCGTGGTTGGTAGCGGGCATCTGCGCTCAATTGCATCTGCAATGCGGTTCATGGCCTGTGTTAGTAGGTCCATTTCAGTGCAGATGCGGGTGGAGCATGCCTCCATGCACTCCCTTGTCTGCTGTGCAAATGCACCAATGTCCTCCCTCAGGCGCCCTGTCTCTGCCACATGTTGCTCTACTAGAGCAGTGATTTCGGTCTGCCTCTGCATCACAGCTGAGAGCCCATGTTGCATGTCGGCTGCCGGTGGCATGGCTGATGCGCCGGGCTCCAGTGCACTGTCATCAGGTGTGGATACCTGTGTGCCCCATGGCACATCATGTGGGTGGGTGGGTGTTCCACTTTGGCTAAACGGACCTGGTGAAAAGATCTGGCTTGACAGTGATGTGCGTGTCGGTATGGGGCTCTGACTCTGATCATCAATGGCAGGTTCTACCTCCGCATCCGAACCTGGGGCAGTGGCTGCTGCCTCACCCGTTGAGCTGGTGGCAGCAGAGTGCACTTCCCCAATGCTGCCCTCACTAGCTGGGAGGCACACGCCTGTGGGTGCCACGACGGCAGCAGGCATGGCCTCTGGCTGCGTGGAACTGCTGCTCCTGTTGCCTTTCTCCCTTTGAACCAAGTCACTCCTCCCGGGTCCCCTAGAGGATGTGGTGGTGTCCCCGGTGGCATCCCTTCTGGCCTTTTTCCTGGGTGCGGAAGCAGGTGTTGAGGTGCGTGCCTCCTCAGTATCCGTGTGTGAACCTGCAGGGGTGAGAAAAGGGGTAAATCATCATCTATGGGTCGACCTGATGCATACGTCATGCCGTCCAATGCATTTGGGGCTCTTCAGTGTGGAGGCAATTAATGGGGATGTTGGCTGGCTCATGCATGAGTGACCCTGTCTTGGACAGGTATGTGGTGATGCATGCATGTCTGTTTGTGGCTGGATCCACAGCATTCATATGGACACATGATTGGGGAACCCCTCACCCTTCACTGCGCATTGTTTGGTGTATTCACTCACCTCCATCAGATGTAATGGGCATGCCATGCTCCATATCTCCGACCGCTTCGATCGATTTGACCCCAATCGTGGAGGCACATATCTCCTCCCACTCCTTCAGCTTCAATGGGGACTCTGCACCACCTCCTGTGCCCATTGCCATGTTGCGGTTCACTGTTAATATATTCCGCACACGGACCCGGAGGTCGTCCCACCTCTTGCGGCAGTCCTTTACACTCCAGGTGGTAGTGCCCACCGCACTGACTTTTTGTGCAACTTCGGCCCAGATGGCCTTTTTCTTAAGGAGGGCCTCCCTCCGCATGTCATTCACGAACACTACTTCTGCATTGGCAGCAAGTGTGTTGGTCAGCATCAGAAGCTCCTCATTGGAGTATCTTTCTTTGCGCTGGCGTTCTGCAGTTTTTTTTAGGGCCTTCGGCATCTTCGGGCTATCCGGTATGGTTCCTGGTCGGAGTTCCCTGGATATATGTCCTGGATGCAGAGGATGGCAATGGATTGTGTTTTTGAAGATGGCCGCCGTGCTCTTTCCTGTTCCTGTGCGATGGCGTAATTTCCGGTTCCGCTTCGTAACGGTGACCGGTAATAGCTGTGACCGCTATTTACAGGTGGCGGGAGGGCGGAGGCGCTATCGACGGTTTGGACGATGCCGGTAAGGGGCATTTTGGGGGATTTAACGGCAGGGCGGTACAGTCATTTACGGCATGGCGCTATGCTCGTGTCCGCGTACTCGTAATGGGACGCTATTAGCGGCCTCTTGCGAGGGCAGACACGCTGATAGCGCCATGCCGTTAAATTCCAGTTTTTACCAGACAACGTGCAATGAGGCCCTATGTCTCTCTTGATACCATGCCTGTCTCACACTTCGCACTCTCTGATGTTAAACTCTACCAAAACAGAGGTACTCTTCTTCCTTGGTAAATACTCTCTCTCTTCTCTTCCCCTGACTATGCAGTTCCCACCTGGTACTCTCCCCTACTCTTCTTAATCTAGAAACCCCAGCATCATCTATGACTGTTCTCACACCTTCTCTACTTTCCTGTCCAAAACTGAAATGGCGGATCACCTCAAACTCCTAAATATTAGGAAAACAGGCACATATTTCCTTTCAAGACCTCCAAACATCACTTAATCACTATTGTTTTCTCTAAACTGTGCCAGCATTCTCTTTTGTTGCCACCAAATATATTTTCTGTTCCCTCGACATGATCATTAACTTCGCTAATAGGACTCTCTTAGAATTACATCATGTTAGGCCTACTTCCTCATACCATCACCCGACTGAATGGCTGACAAGGCAAAACAAGGCCAGATTTAAATTTCTTCTGGTTCACAAATCTATCCATGATAAGCCACCCCTATGTGTGTTCTCCTCTATCCAACTCTACAAATCTTTTCGTAATCTCTGCTCTGCCTCCTCGACTGTCCTTGTGGCAATTCGCCCTTCCTGTCCTTCCTCTGGCTCCACCTGCATGGGATTCTCTTCCCCCGGACATCTGAGAAACAGTCTACATCAATGTCTTCAAAACCAAACTAAAACCTTACCTCCCCACCTCCGAGTTACCCTCTTAATCTACCTCTCATCTGCTTTCTAGCTAACATTTTACCTCCTCCTCTAACTTGTCTCTGTCCCTCATTTTCTCTGTCTCCAGTCTAGCACTTCATCCATCATGGTCACATCCCCAACAGAGCTGGCGTTACTGCCTAGCTGCACTTAAAAATGGCTAATGTTGGTTGTCCTTAATCTATGTATGTCCACCCATATATTCTCCCCTGTGACTGTTATATGTACTCCCCTCTACAACCTGGTCAGAATGTCACTCAAATGTGAAGCCATTGTAAGAAGCTCACTGCTTCCCATCAAATGAGATTTCTTATTGATTGTACATTCTTTTGTGATCAAAAGAGCATTGTTCCTCCCTATAAATAAATAAACAAATAAATAAATAACATTATTTGCATTTGTACCGTTATGCAGAGAAAACTCAGCGTCATATTGTTAAACTTAAATACTAATTGAGCCAGGTGCATACGGTGTTATCATGCAGGCACATTAAATGCAGTGCCATGACCTAATTGCGCATGCTTGATCATCACTTATAGTCTTCTTCCTGTGATACCGATGAGTGGTTCTATGATCATTCGTGAAAATATTTTGCTGTGAAATCATCCATTTCTTTTTTTATTAAGGTGGACCCCCCATATCGCCCTCCTCTATTAGCCCGTATTATTTATTCCCTATACACCACCCCAGCCTACCCCTTATATGCCCCCCCATATTCTTCAATGTTTTTCTTTGGCAAAAAGTATCGTGAAAACAAAACGGGCCATGAATGAACGTCGTACCCGATGAGCAATGGCTTCATAGGCTAATTGGTGGCCACCTTGGACTGGGCAGCTGATGTCAATTAATTGATTTGTGGTGCTGTTAGGTAAACTTTCATTTACTGCTGTTTTACCTCTATATTTGTGGATCCCTCAACTTTGTTTGCTTTTGTTTCAGTCTCCTGTCCTGACTTTCTGCCAGTGGAGCACAGTCTTTAGCTGCACTCCACTGGGCTTTCGCTCATCAATTTGGGGAAACTGACATGTCGTTCTAACAGTCAGTAATGGGAAACATTGTTTACCTTAGTTTACCTTAGTCTTTCGACTTAGTTGCCACTTTTGGCAACTGTAAAACAGTGTGCAAAGCACATTACAGTACCAAGCACTGGGATCCTTGCGTTTTCAGGCCCTAGACATCTTTTAAGGATTTTTTGATAACTGGGCAATGTGCCTAGGAGTAGACTGGTGGCAGCAGTAGCTTTTTGTGTATTTTTTATTAACTTTTACTGAGGCATACCACACTTACTGCATTTGGCTCATGATTGTGGTTAGTGTCCGTCATGGGCGTGCCACAAAGTCTTTTGTCTTCTCCTTTGGCCCTTTTGTCCTTTGGTCTTCTCCTTGCTCTTTGTGACATGGGGAGTACTTATTTGAGCATGCATTTACCTGCGAAAGCCAGCGCTTTTTCGCGGACTAATGCATGTGTAGGTACCCAGGAAGTGAGCTGGGACTGTTTAGTCCCAATCCACACTCCTGGTGCCAGGATGTCTGGTGGGCACGAGCGCATGAGAGCTGCAGTGGTCCTTGATTGGACCCCTGCCAGAGTGCATGAGTGGAGCAGATCTCCTCATTGGCCAGCTGGATGCAAGCACTCACAGGATTTTGGGATATGAGGTGGGGCAGCTAAGCAGATCCAAGGAATGTCCAGAATTGCGCAGAGAAGTTTTGGCACCCTGAGCCCGCTGTTGTCCAGGTAGAGGTCTGCTTTGCGCTCAACCTCAGAAGACCTGCGAAGGTGCATTAACCCTATTGAGTGGTGGGACCAAACACTCTCTATGCCTCCTTAGTGCCCTGCAAATGAACCTACTCCAAAGTGTCCCTGGACCCTCCAGTGGACTGACCAACTTGTCCCTCGGCACCCGTGCTGGAGTGTTACTACAGCGAGTTTCAGTTTGAGCTTTGGGAGAACCCTAGTTTACACTGTAATGAACCTTCTTGCCAAATCTAGTTGTCCCTACTGTGTTGGGCCACGAGAGCGAAGGGTACGTCAGTTTGTGAGACTTGAGTGCTCCTGCGTCACTGTGCAACAGTGATGGTGGCTGCTAGCGATTTTCCCACCTTTCTTCAAGTGTCCTGAGACCAGCTGCAGCTTCATCAGTGTAATCTTTTTCCTGCATTCAAGATGAGAGGTACAGCTTCTGATGTAAATCGGACCCGCATCCGCACCGGCAGGGTCTGTGCATTTTGAAGTGTAACCAAGGAGGGGATTTCGTAGTCTAGGCGATCTTCAACCTTGCCACGTTTGAATCCGGAGTAAGCTAAGGGAGCAGTGAGTAGTCATACCACTTACCGGTGGCCCCTAGATCATCCAATACATGTTTATGCACGAAGGATCCCCTGTGGTCCTTGTCTTGACTTGGGTGGCTCTTGCTTCCTATAGTCATCCGAAATTTGGGGACAGCTTTGTTCTCTGTAGTAGAACCGCCTCAACACTCTAGTGTCCTCTTCTAACTTTTCCTTCCCATTGAAGTTTATCCATTGTGAGCTTTACGCATCGACAAGCACTTTTACAGACAAACATAATATTGAGCACAAGGCCGCAATCTTCATAGGGGTGGACTTCTTAAGTTAGGGATACCCATTCCTGGACTTGGCCATTGTGTTAAGGTTTGTGTGTCCTATCTCCTTACAGGTTTTGGTGGGAATGCACACTTTACTGCATTGACCGGAAAGTGATTGTGCATATGTTGTATATAGTTTGTAGTGTGTTTAAGTAGTAGTATTACTGTGTTCATCATTATTAACCTTTGTTTGTTAAAGGCCTAATAAATGGTAACTTTTTAATATACTACTGTCGAAGGGTAATTCTTGTGTCGTACTGTGTCTGCTCATCCAAGACATCAGACTCCTGAGACTTAACCTTGACTGCTCTCCAAGCTACCTTGAATTGTCCTGGCTTACTTCACAGAAGTGTTCCCTGTTTCACTAAACAAGGGTGGCCTCCTGAACATTTGTTCACCAGAGCAGAGTTGAGAAATCCATTCTAACAAATTGGCATACAGGGGTGGGATAAGAACTGAGCGACTTGGGTGTTGCACACTGTTGTGGCACTGGATTACATTTACACACTAACACAGTTGCTTTTGTTAACCAGTAGATGTACACTACTTAACTTAACTATACAAATGGAATCAGTCACTGCTATTACTTTGAGTGCTTCTAAAACAGAAACATTAAGAAGGCTTAGTGTAAAAAGAGGTATCACTGCCTCTGGCACAAAAGTTGAACTTATTCAAAAGATTATTGATTGGCAGGAAAGTAGGACTGTACCTCTCCCCTCCTATGATAGTGCAGATGTAACAGTTGTGATGTAGCTGTTGCTGCCATCATAGAGACAGAGGATGAGGATGGTGATGTTCAATCCCATATATCCTCTATTTCCTCTGAGGCTGTGCTAGATCTCAACAGACAGAAGCGTAGGCTGAGAGAAAAATAACTAGAATGTAACATGGCTAAGCTTGAGATGGAGAAATTGGAGAAGCAAAAGGATAGGGAACATCAGTTTGGGCTTGCCAAGCTTCAGGCTGCCAACAGCTCCTCAAGAGGATCCGGAAATGGCTCTGTGTCCTCCTAACATCCTAGATTTCCTAAAGATCTGCTCAGTGTGTATTATGAGAAAAAAGATATCATGGACGGCTGAGTGCTTTTGAGTCTGCTTGTGAAATTCAAGAAGTAGTAGATGCTGATAAGATTGCACGGTTACTCAGTAGACAGCCCCACTCTGGCTGCAGTGCCATTGTGGAAATGTCAAAGACTTAAAGAAAAGACTTTGCAAAGTTAAAGCAAACCCTGATCTTAAAGTTTGGGAAGACACCTGCCAAATACTTAAAAAGATTCAGGGAGTACAAGAAAAGAGAAGGCAGTACTTGGGTCACATATGTAACCTAAGCTTTGAAAAACTTGACTGGTTGGGTGGAAAGTTATAAAGTGATCACTTTTGAAGGCATGATCAATTTGGTCATGTTGGAACATATGTGTGCCTCATGTTCCATTGAGATTAAGCAGCACCTGGTTGACTTAAGGAGATAGATCCTGAGATGCTAGCCACTGCGGCAGATGTATGGGTATCCCACAGGGTCTCCCATAAGGACAAGCCCATGTCTGGGAAACCAGAAGAGGGGAAGAAGCAGAAAGACAAGCAGATGTTTCCCCAGAAAAATCTTCACCCCAACAGGGTGATAAAAAGCATAAGAAAGATAAGTCACATGACCATGTACAGGGTAGTGGCACTAATCATCCCAAGCCCAACTCTGGTTATAATAAGTGTTACGCTCACCTGGTATCCACGGGGGAGCCACACAATACTGGATGGAGGTCTAAGCGCTATCCCGGACCCCTCTCTGCTTGGTTATGCACCAGACATTGCGTAGCGCCTATAACAGGAGAATGGAGGGTTAAGATACTAGTTCTGTGATAGGTGGACTCCCACCTCCCTCTGGTCCAAATCCCCTCTAATGGGGTTATTGCTCACCTTAAGTTTTTGTGCGTTGAACTCTCCATCTTGCGTCTCTGTGCAGTGGCGTGTGGTTGGTGCGGGCATTCCGTGGACCTAGTTGCTTCACTGGTCCATGTGACCTTATGTCGGGTCCAGACCGGCTGTGACTCTGACTCTGCTTGCTGTCTTCCAGGTGAGTTATAATGTCTTTTCTGTCTTCATTCTGTCTCTTTCTTTCCCACCGTTTTCTCTGTCTTCTTCTACGTTGCTCCCTAACAATGTCTCTTTTTATTTTCACAGGGATGGTTGCGATCTCGGAGTTACCGCGCTGATGGCGAAGACCATGGTGAGTTAATGATGCGCGGAGCGCTGCACTGTTAATTGGTGTTAATTGCTAACCGATGTTCTCTTCCCTTCTTTGTACAGGATGCAGTAATGTTCCGGTGTGATGAGCGATCAAAGCGCTGCTTGCCCAGGTAAGTGCTTTGTTAATGCTGACCTTGTCCCTTCTCCCTTGCAGGTTGCGGTGAAACCCTGAGATGGGCGAGGTAAGAGAAGCGCAGGGTGCTGCCAGGACTCGCTGCTTGCCCAGGTAAGAATTGTTATTAATGCTGTCCTTGTTGTTTTTACCTTTGCAGGTTGCGGCAAACTCCAGAGATGGGTGAGGTAAGCGAAGCGCAGGATGGATTCAAGACTGGTTACTTCACAGGTAAGTGTTCTTGCTCGCTAATGCTGTTCTTGTTCTTCCAGGTTATTAATGGAATCCGGCTCTAGGACTTCAGGATTGGGCCGCCGGAGAAGCAGATGAGCAGGAGCTGGACACGGTGAGTGTTATGCTGCAGGAGTGCAGAATAACGCAAAGTGTGTTCTGCTGTTTGGGTGTGGTTTAAATAGCCCAGGTAAAGTAGTTCCAGGCCAAGTAGTTCCAGGCCCAGCCACACCCAAAACACTAGAGTGCATGGCTTGGTTATAAAGAACTGAGCTGTGTAATAGGCCTCCATGTTAGATTAAGGTCCAAAACTGGTATTGTTTTATTCCTGATAATGAGCCTGGCGCCAAAGACGCCAGGACTGACTCCATGTATGTTTCTGATGGAGATTTAAGGCCCTTGGGGCCAGTGTGAAGGGCTTGAGCCCCACTGCTGCCAGGGGGCTGTTATACCTGAGGGGGTCAGGGGCATGGATCGTGACAATAAGCCTCTCTATGTCCCAAGACCCAGTGGCTCTTGTATGGCTTGTGGAGTAAATGAACATATGAAGGAGGACCCCAGATGTAAGGTCAAAACCTTGGGGGTCCAATCTGAGAATCTGGTCTTCTGCCATGAGGAAAAATAGGTACTCAGTGGGGGATCCTTCTCTTCTGACTCCTTCCCCTATGGGATGGAATAAGAAGTAGTCTTATTGTCCCTGCGATCCTGGGAACCTAGAGCGTCTGAGGCATATGACTCCATCCTTGACAATACCAAGTATTACTTTAAGGATAGTGTCCAGGTAGATAGTGTAGAAACCTCTGCCATCAGGGACACTGGGGCCAGCAGAACTGTAGTGGACTTCACTTTGGTAAACTCAGAGGAGCTGGCCAGAGCCCCTCTGATGCCCAATACGTTAACTGCTGGTCCCCCTCTCAGGTTTCCAGTTATGCCTGTAAATCTAGCTTTGAATGCTTCAATAGTCAGGATACCTGCAAGTGTGGGGTGGTTCTAGAATGGCTGGCAGCGGAGTAGCAGCTTAACTCAACTGCTCTGGACCTCTCCCTGAAGATATTTATAAAAGAAATAATGAGTTCCAAGAAAAAGATTGGTGAAGCTGTAAATCCTGCCTCTAAGAAACCCAAGCAGGTTCCTGAGATGGAGGATACTCCAAGCCTCTCTGATGTCTACAAGACCATTCTTCAGGTGGCTCAAGATGTTAATGATATTAAGTTGACTATGGCTGAGCTTAATTTAAAAACTGGACAGCTGGATGGCAGGGTTACTGACTTGGAGAAGTCCTCTCTAACTATGAGCTCGGAGATTGCTGGCAGCTTCAAAGCATACAATATCCTGAGGTCTGATTTGAAGAAAGAAAAAGAACAGTGCTTGGATTTGGAGCTGAGGATGAGAGCAAGAAACATCAGATTGGTTGGTGTGGAGGACCCTGCTGGAGATGATGAAGACTTGCCTTCTCTGGTTTTTCAAGTCTTCAGGGATAGTTTTTATTGCACTACTATCAAGTTGGAAGATGTCGATAATATCTTTCGTATTGGCAAACACCAGAAGGAAAAAGCAAGGCACATCTTGATTTCCTTTTTGAATCTCAGGTCTAAGGAAAGCTTGATGAGAGCTGCCAGGCAAGTGGGGAATGTTACACACAAAGGTAAAGCTGTCTTTATTTACCCTGACTTTCCCAAAGAAATCCTGATTCAGAGGAGGTCCTTTCGGGGGGCTAAAGAATTGGCCAGACAGCTTACACTGAAGGCTTTTCTCAGTAGAAATAATGTTTTGACAATTGTTTTTCCTGATGGGGAGAGAAGCACATCTGATTCAACCCTTGCTCTTGAGTGGCTTGAAACTTATAAGAGGAGTCTTTCTGGGCCTGCACATGTCATGGAGTGAATTGGGCCCAGCATGCCACCCCCCCTTTTTTCCCCCTCTTCTGATTGAATTTTGGATTTTATGAAGTTTTTCATTTTTACAATATGGGCTATGAATTTTTTGACATCAAAATGGCACCTGTGCTCATGTGGCAGTTAACGTTTTATTTATATTTCAAATGAGCCCCTGGAACTTATCTGTTCATCAATGTGGATCGTAATATACTCAGGATTCCTTTAGAGGCTTCGATCCGTGCTTCCTGGTCCTTTTGCTGGATTTGAGTAAGGGACCTTTACCTGTATCATGTGCTTGCACGTACACGTATGCACGTCAGCTGTCGACCGGCGTATGATCCCTGGCCTCCCGCGTACGAATCCCAGCCCCCTACGTTGCTGGGAGTGTTCGCTTAGAGGTAGATGGCAGCACGGACATACAATGGCGCACGGACGACCCGCATGCTATGATGGGGATGTGGTCGTAGGATCGGGTCCCGGACGATGCGAGGTATGTAATTGCCGTATCGTTAGGATCCGTGATTTTTTGCTGGTTCGTGGAAGTACTTCTCCCCAGACTTGGCGACTGATGTCTGCATTGATGTGCTATGATACGTTTTCCTCTCTTCTGCCACCTGGGAATCAACAGGAGCAACAGGTTTATCTAAATGAATCGTGTGGTTTCCCATGCATGAATAGGATACATTGACTGCATCCATCCGTGGTTGCTCTGTTCCATTGGGCAACATAGAGCGTATCCACCTGTAACTGAAAGATGCATTACTGTGTAATTGCAGATTACTTATTGGATCAATCACTTGCTCTGAATCTTGTTTTTCTGCGATCCGAACTTGCATCCTTGGCAATAGCATTACAAAATTAAGAGCAAAGTATAGCTGAAGAGCAATTTGATGGTTGACAGCTATGTAATGTGGAATTGTGTCGGCTCGGGTCTGTAATATGGATCTTTGACATCGCCGGGAGTGTGAATGCACTTGAGATGGAGAGGATTTCATTACTACATGCTAGGCGATTTTCTACGCATTGTTTGGTGCATTAAATCAGCTTCACAAGTTAACAATGCAAGTGAAGATGACACCACTTTTACAGCGCATGTTTTTGCAGATTGAGAGCATGCGGGAGTGGCTCATGGTAACATCATTTATATGACAGTGTTGTCCGTGGTTCGTGTTCCTGTACTGAGAGGGTAAAGTTTAGGGAGTTGCTTGTGCTCCTTTGGCAACGTCTGGGCATGATACTGTTGTTGGATGGACACGCTAGCCAGCCTGGCTCTGTTTGGTCGACTGGTTTCTTCATTTGAACAGCCTTCTTTGTCAATTTTGGGATTATTACATGTCAATGTTGACTCTCATATTTAGTGCCTCAGATCAACGTTTCACTGTCCCTTGCTCTCCGGATATGACAGTGCCAGTGTTCAAATACGTTGGAACTTCTGGAACTTTGTTAATAGAAGGCAAACTTGTTTGGAGTATGGAAGTGGAGAATTTTAAGCAGCACTTTTTTGATACAGAGTCACTGTACTGTTTGTGCTTTCTTTCTCCGGAATACTGATGCATTTAGAGCTGCATGGATTTCTCCTGAGACCATAATATTAAATGTTAAGTGTTACTGATGGTGGGATTAATAACGAAGGTGATATTGGTATTTGGAGATTTACAGGTTCTGGATAACGGGATATGCATATTTAATGCTCATGTTCATACGGGTAATGATGATTGTTGACCACGGTTTCATGTCACAAACAGGGGTTTGGCACTGCCTTTTCCTTCTAGCAGTTTTTCTCTTAGCATTCCGAGGGTTCAGGTACTGTGTTAGCCTTATGTTGTGCATTTATACATTTAACTGTCTAGTGGGTCGCGGTATAGTGCCTACTTTTTCTTCGAAACATTGATTTTTTGGGACAGGGGGTTGGTGGTGGTGGTGGTGGTGTGTGCTTGCAATTTTTCTCATATGGGTTTGTTTTGATCTAGCTTTTAATTTTGGTTGAGGCAAGTTTTGATGTACTATTAAAGGGACTCAAGGTTCCTTGGGAGAGGTCTTGGGGATGGTTTGTAATGTTGTTTAAATTGTTTGTTCGGCTGAATAGATTTCGCAGTCTTATCTGTTCTTTTTGTTTTTTAACTTTTTATTTTTTGTTTATATTTAAGTGTATGTATTTTTTACCTCCATGGTGTAAGGATGGCTGTAACGCTCACCTGATTCCCACGGAGGCGCTGGTCTTGGCAGGAAGGTGTCTGTGACCCGAAAAGTGATGTGCAGGACTCGATTTGCTTCTGGGGTCGAACCTCTTCGCACTGTGTGTCGAACTCGAAGAGTGAGATTTCTGCAGGTGAAAGAATATGGGGGTTAATGATCTGGGTTGTTGAATGTCCCTCTCTCTCTCTCTCTTCCTAGCTTCTCCGTAGAGCCCCCAGGTCAACGTGCTCACCTTAGATAGGTGAATGCTGGACTCTCCATCTGCGTCTGGTGCAGGGTGCCGTTGCCAGTTCCTTCACTGGTGAAACATAGGCCTCTTGACATCAGAGGATCGCTACCGTCGTTAACTGCACGAGCAGTGAGTTTCCGGACACCTTTTTAGTCCTTATAGTCTTTAGGTGCGTGGGCACGTTAATATAGAACAGGACTCTGTATAATGCTTTTTCCTATTTGTCTTGCAGGGCTCTTGAGATAGGAGATGGTGTGAAGAGAGCCGAAGTTGGAGCCAGAGCCTTGGAATGAAGCGCTTGGAAATGCGTAAGTAAATGCAAGCGCTCTAACTGTCTCTTTTCCCTTGCAGCTGTGAGTTCGTGCTGAAGAGATGCTGGAAAACGCCGGAGTATTTGCAGGCGTTCTATTGTGGCGAGCGCGATGGACGTGAGTAAATACCTGTCTAATGTCTCTTCGTTTGTCTTTCAGATGCTGGGTTGCAGCGTTGAAGAAATCCGGAATTCGCGGAGTGCCGGTAAGTAATAACAATGCTTTTGTCTTCACAGGCGGAGGTGCAGCGTGAAGAAATGTTCGCTGCCGATGGATCAGGTGAGGAAAGCGCTGCGTGTAAAGGTTGCCGTGCTAACCTGTCGTTTCTTGTCTTTGCAGGTGCTGCTGAATACTGGATACAGGAGTGGTAAGTATTGTTCTTGCAGGTTCAGGATCGGAAGGAAGAAAGGCTGGAACAGACTGCATTCTGCATCTGCTGCAGATGCAGAATAACGCGAAGCACGTTTGTTCAATCGGGTGTGGTTTAAATAGCCTTGGAGTGATGAGGCGTCTTCCTCCACGGCACTGCCTAGGTAAGAAAAGAGTTCCAGTTCCAGAAGAGTTCCCGTGTTGTATCCAGGGAGTGGAGGTTGCCCCACCCAGGTAAGAAAGTAGTTCCTGTTCACAGAGGATTCCTATGTGGCTGGTAAGTAAGCAGCATGGTCTGCTGCAGGTAAGTCCACCCAAGCATCTTCATACATATTATGAGCCCGGGGCTTCCACTGCCGGGACCGATGGCTTTGATGAGCCTGGTGCCACCGGCGCCAGGACAAGGTCCAAAAGGTCCCAGTGGGGACCGGCTGGTGCCTAAGATAACGGTTAGGGGCCTGCTTCCAAGGACGTTGGGCTGTTCCTGACTCCTTGGAAGCAGTGATCATGACAATGGCATCGCGCATAGGTGGTGCAGGTGCAGACAATGATCTCTGTGTTGTCTCATGGAATGTGAATGGGGTTAATAATTTACTGAAGAAAAAGAAAGTTTTTCACATGTTACAGGACATGCATGCTGACATATGTTTTTTGCAGGAAACTCATATTTTAGTAGATGAGATTTCTAATTTTGAAAAGGCGTGGGTGGGCTCCGCTCATAGCTCTTCATTTACAACACGGTCAAGGGGCGTGGCCATTTTATTTAGGAAGAAACTGCCAGTTAAAGTTTTAAGAGAGTGTGCAGATAATGATGGTAGAATGATTGTCCTGTTGGTTGAGATTCAGGGGGAATTGTGGACACTTTGCAATGTGTACGCTCCAATAGTAGATGATGGCTCCTTTTTTGGAATGGTAGCTCAAACTCTTTTAGATTTCAATTATCCTAACATTCTTCTTGGGGGAGATTTTAATACAGTGATTGATCCTATGCTGGATAGGAGTCAGGTCAGGCGAGTATTGCGTTGTGATCATCATCACCAAGCACTTGGATCCCTCTTGGAAGAGCATAATCTGAAGGATATGTGGCGCCTGAGAAACTTAGACAAACGTCAATACAGTTTCTTTTCTAGTGCTAATGGTGTATTTTCCAGGCTTGACATGTTTTTTACTAGTGGAAATGTGACGGAGAGTATTACCTCGTGTGATATGGGCAACATTGTATTGAGTGATCATGCCCCGGTGGTGATGCAAGTGAAACTCAAATTTCGGTGTGTTAGAACCTTCTCATGGAAGCTAAACACCTCAATCTTATTGGATGATGAGATATTAGAAAAGATTGTTTCGGAAGCAAACTATTTTGTAGATGAGAATCGCTCAGAGGAAGTCAGTGTGGCAAACACGTGGGAAGCATTTAA